>NC_042621.1:287295786-288738884 GCF_901001135.1 Rhinatrema bivittatum
TTCTGTGTCTTTCTCCCCCCCACCTGGGTTGAACCGGCATCCAGACAGGCAGGAGTCAGCAGGTTTCCCCCCTGCTTCTCTCCGGACCTCCAGGCTGTCAAACATTTTCTCTGCAGCCTTTTTTTCTTCAGAAGCGGCTCTTCTTTGCTGCGGCAGGCAGCCTGCCTCTTCTCTGCCAGGCCCTTCGTGTTTTTTTTGCGAGGGAACCTCTTCTCTGCCTCCCTGCCGGGTGGGGTAGGTCCCTCCTCGGCAGGGCTGGCAAATTTAGCCCAGGGATTAATTCCCCAGAGCTTGGCCAGGCCGGAAAGCCTGGGGAACGATAGCCATTTTGGATTTTTTTTGTCGGCTCTGTTTTCGGAGCTCCCTGGGGCTGGGGTCCGATTTTTTTTGCAACCACCCTACCCCCCCCCCCTGATTTCAGCCCCCTGGCCCCCAGGATGGGTTTTTTGTCACCCTCTTGCCTCTCCTGGACTTCCAGGGCTTGTTTTGTATCTGATTTTGCCCTCCTCCTGCGAAGATTTTATTTAGCTAGCCTTTAGGAGGAGGAGGAAGGTTGTCGAACCTTTCCCAAAAACGCTGACACTTTTTTAGATGTAAACCAAGAGTATACGACATAAGTTCTGAGAATTTGATTCATCTGCTTGCCTGTCCATATCCCGTGTCCATGTCCCAACAGGGCCTTGTTTCGAATCAACAATTCTTCTTCAGAGGATGTGCTGTTGTATCCAAATGATAGGTATCGTTCGGCGTTTTGCTAAATATTACTGGCCGTGTATACGGTCGCCAGTTGGATTACTGGCCGTGTATATGGTCGCCAGTTGGATTACTGGCTGTGTATACGGTCGCCAGTAATATTTAGCAAAACGCCGAACGATACCTATCATTTGGATACAACAGCACATCCTCTGAAGAAGAATCGTTGATTCGAAAAAAGGCCCTGTTGGGACGTGGACACGGGATATGGACAGGCAAGCAGATAAGTTCTGAGAATTTGATTCAGGTCGTATACTCTTGGTTTACATCTAAAAAAGTGTCGGCGTTTTTGGGAAAGGTTTGGCGTTTTTTAAAGAACTTATTTAAATTCCTGCTATAGCAGTTAGTGACTTAGGTCACAAATTTACAAAATAATTTTTGATCTAGTATATTGTTTCACTAGTTCAACATTTGAAATATATATTAATACACATCAATTGTGCACGCTGTGCAATCACAGAAAACCTACCACGGGTGGGAGGAGGTTGGTTAGTGATTAAAATCATAACACACTGCTGGATGCAGTGATACGATGAAACCTTCCTCTTCTCTCCTTAAAAATGTTTTTCTTGGTCTTTTGTTTTTCTTATTTCAGATAAATAGATATAATAAAAAAAAATTTCAGATAGACACCTTTGTCATACGAAACCATTTAGATGTAGCAAAATAGTTAAATTTCAATATTCGAGGTGGTATTGTGTGTTAGTGAGATCACTATACACTCTAGCATCCTTTCAAATCTGGCCGCCGCCTTGTCGCACTATTTGTTATCTTGAAATAATCATATACAATCATCCCAAGGTCGCTTTCCGGTTCTGCGGCCAACAGTATCTCGCCACTGCTGCTTTGGATTTCTGCACACCAAATGCATGTCTCTATATTTTTTAGTATGGAAATTTAACTGCCAAGTGGGTAACTACTCTTGAGCTTTCTTAGATCTCTTCTCATACCGGCTGCTTCCTCAGTAGTGTGTCCACTCTTGCAGATTATAGTGTTAATCATAAGAATCTCCTAAAACTCTCTGCAATATTGCTTACAGAGGGGCTTATGTAATAAAGCACATTCCTCATGTTGTAACTTGCTGTTTAGCATGCATTTTCCATGCAAATTGACCCTTCTATTTAACGGAATTTTGCACAGAAGAAAAACATGGGTTAAAATCTGTGCTAGGATGGGTAGGTTTAAATTCAAGTTGCAGGGCAATGAGTTATTAGCTATTATCCTTCAATGCAGAGGTGTGTTAGAGGGGAGACTGCTTATCATGTCTTCCCTACCTTCCCCCCCCACCCCCCACCGTTGGAAATTTCTTGTGTCCAAGCAGGCATTAAACTTCCTGCATTACTTGTCTGTTAATTCCAGCCTCTCCAAGGAGAAGTGATCAATCCATAAGCAAAAAGTGCAGCAGCATGTTGGCCCTGGCTGCGGATCAGTATCTAGCTCTGGATCATGTGGACACATTTTGCAGAACTATCTCTGGTACCTGGGAGCAATCACCCAGATCCTCTGGGCTCGGACAGAAATAACTGAATTTTTTCTTTACTTTTACACATCTGGGTGCTTCCTCCTTCCAGACTAAAAGTGACTAGAGCGGGACAGGCATGCTGCCTCGATGTTGCTGAGCCTGTGGTGGCGCATGCAGTCAAGCGCGGCAGAGTACCAGGTGCCAGTTTCTCACTTTATTATTCCCAGCCAGCTTATGATCCCATAGTGAAGAGAGAAACCGTTTCTGGGTGTTGTGGCCATGCGTCCCAGAGAGGCTTTTCCAGCGACAGGATCCTGCCTCCTCACTGAGGCCAACACCTGCCGGTAACATGTCTTCCCAGGAGACTCATCCAATGATGAGTCCTGCCTCCCTGCTATGGCCATGCCAACCCTGGAGGTTTATCCAGGCCTGGATCCCATCTTTACTCTCCATGGCCACCAATGCTGGAGCAGGGGAGGAAGGGAGTAGCCCATGAGGTACATTCCTCTGCCTACACAAGTCTAGCATCCTGAGGACAGGATAATTAATCCGCTTTCCTGAAGGGTAATACAGTTGCGCTCCTTCCCTATAGTGACCCTGCAGCCATGCTGTGGTTACTGAGAGGCTGTATTCACAACACTGGGGGAGAGTGCTGCATGTCTTCTGTAGCCGTTGGAGCATGGAGAAGCTGGAACCTGCAGAACCTGGTTGACTGTTTTTCATTTGCATAGGTTTTGTTTGCTTGTATTTTTACATGGTTTTTCATTTACCACAGGGTTTTTGTTTGTTTGTTTGTTTGTTTTTTTACTTCAGTTTGCATCCCATAGTACCATGGTTTTTTTACACACAAATTTAGCCTACATTTTACTGTGGGTTTTATTAAATTGGCCTTAGGTATTGAACAAAATCATCTCTAGCATTGCTCCTTTCCTCAAAGCAAATTACATTTATCACCATGCTCTTTTAATCCTTCAACCAGTTTCCAATCCATTTAGGGTTGCTTTTATGTGTTAAATCATGTGGGCGAAACTTGAAGTGTGGCAGTTGGATCATAGATCAGTTACACCTCCGATACCAAGTGAGCTCAGGCTGTAGCACTGATAGAGCAGACTAAGATTTGAAACTGTTGTCCTTTGAAGAAGCCAACTGCCACTTTTGTGTCAATCCCCCTGCCAGCTGTAAAGCCCAGTGCTGGAGGAGATGGCAAGGGTTTCCAGGGCCTCTTGGGCGTGCAGTCTGGGCAGGAAGGGTTCTTGGAGGAGAAGTCCATTAACTGCTATTAATCAAGTTTACTTAGGGAATAGCCACTTCTATTAATTGCATCAGTGACATGGGATCTTCTTGGTGTTTGGGTAATTGCCAGGTTCTTGTGGCCTGGTTTGGCCTCTGTTGGAAACAGGATGCTGGGCTTGATGGACCCTTGGTCTGACCCAGCCTGGCAATTTCTTATGTTCTTAAAAAGAAAAAGTATGTGGGGTGGGGAAGGGGAACCCCCACAGACACCAGTCCAAATCCTTTTTCTAGCTGTTGCCATATGGCAGTGCATAATCATTGATGATGAAATGCTGTCCTGCAAGTATGAAACAATATTAATCAGTTCCCTCTAGTCCTCCACTGGTGTGCAAAGCTCTTGTCAGGTTGCCTATGCTCTATGGGCAGTCAAGGCAGTCGAGTACAGTGATGAGCAGAAATCCCAAATTGTGGGACACTATCAGAGTTAAAATGGGGATTCAGAATTGGAGATACAAGTTTCAGTAACAGGCACAAAAGGGGGTTGAATTATCTTGTGAACAATAGCACCATTCGTAAAAGCTTCAACCGTGGCTACTGTCTTTCGTTGAATCTTTAATATACATATATAATTCATTCATCTTAAGTAAAACTCATTTTCCACCTGAAATAATCTTACATTTTCCAGTGCCAGATTCAAAATTGGGTAATGCATAGGCAAGGGGGGTTTCCCCCTTATCCGAACTTATGGAGCTGCCAAGGACCCAGAAAATTCTGACCCCACTTCGGCCAGATCCTTCCTTCTCAAAATACTCACCCACTCCTCAGAGTTGCAGCACTGCTGACCCTACAGCAGCAATAACTCCAATTAAATTCAGTGTAGAGGCCTGTGACTCCTGGTGTGCTGAAAGGTAGTGTGTGCTTCCTACCCTTGCACGAGTTTCCATGATGATTGGAAGCCCATGACAAAGAGAGGAGGTATGGCCAATATCATACGTTTTGGCACGTGAGGGCTCTCAAGCTTCATGCTGAATTTTAAGAGTTGCTGCTGTGGGGGTCAGCGTTAGGGCAGCACATGTCCCAGATGATGACGTGGCAGATTGGGAACTCCAGTGCCTTAAATTTGTTGCCTGTGCCTAAATCCAGGCCTTCTGTTTACTTACCTTATGCTTGGATCAGAAATGGCTGGCATTCAGGTTGCAAACTCTTAAGGATTTTCCTTGCCAAATGTAATATCAATGCGGGACAATTTTGTTAAGTGGCTGTGATGAGGCTGAGATAGAAGCACATTTTATGTAAAGCAGTGGAATGCTGTCCTAGAGTTGGAGAGTAAAATCAGTTTCAAACTTGTACTAATTCAGCCTTTTTATGTCTGTTACCATGCACATATATTTTCTACATTTTCAGTAGAAAACTTTAAAAATATCAAAAAACTTAAGCATGGTTGTAAGTTTAATGCTATGAAAAAGCATTTTTGTAATGTGCATCTTCTATTGATAGAATAAAGAACCTCTATTGAACTAAAAAAAAAAATCCTAAAATAGCAGGCAAAGCTAACTAAACAGGGTATAAAAACATCTAAAATAAGATTTATTTTTCAGAAACTTGTAGCCTGACTAGGTCTTTTTAAAGTTTTTTGATTCTTAAGGTTCATCATGCACTTCATTCAGCACCACTTGGCCGTATAAGCAAGGACTTAACCAGCTAAGTGGCGGCAGCTGAATATCTGACTACATTTAATGGCCACCACCACTTAGACAAATAAGTACTTTCCTGGCTAAGTGGTGGGCAGGAAATGGTCATTTTGGGGAAGAGTTACTTATCTAGTTAACTTAGCTGGATAAGTGCCGATTTTCAGTAGCAGCTCTAAAGTGAGTAAGGCTTATCTGGCTAACTAACAGTTCAGCAGTTTAGCTGTGCTAAGTTTAATATATTAAACTTAGCTGTTTAATTTTGAGTATCAACCTCCATGAGTTCAAGCTTAAGACTGTTGGTTCACCTTGTAAACATGTTAATTTGTTTGTTACACTACTATGTAGACAACACTGTTTAAATGTAAAGGATATATATTTAAAAATATACTTTTCTTCATTCTAGGCGAGCTCACCTCCGCCTGTGTCTAGAACGTTTAAAAGTGCTGATACCATTAGGACCAGACTGCACCAGGCACACAACACTTGGGCTTCTTAATAAAGCCAAAGCACACATCAAGGTAAGAATTATATTTGAGAGTTACCAGAACTTTTAGTTTCTCTGACAGCAAGTAAATCTCACCCAGTAGCCAAAATTAATTTTCTGCTGAGCAAGGCTTTAGCTGAAAATCTACTTTAAAAATTGTTCCATATAGCTTCTTGTAGTAAACTGTTCAGTACCTAACAGAGGTGAATGCAGTCAGTTAGTATTGACACAACAATTAAGATAAAAAAGATTTGTATTGTGATTCTCAGGGTTTGCTGTTTGATGGATGAAGAAAACAAATTACTTACAGAAAAATTCTGTAAGTCCATAGTCTTTCCATGTTCCTCTGCTACTTTATCTTTATCAAAATTTATGAATCGCTTAACATGAATCTAAGTGATGTACAAAAAAATCAATCAAAGATTCAAAATGCATTGAAACTTACATGCTGTTCTGGTCTTAATCATCTGACTTCCTAACAAAATGAATAATATGCTTGCATAAATAAAAATGCCTTTAATAAAGACTTAAAAGTTTTCAAGCTGTCTGACAAAAACAATACTCTGTAGTTTATTAAAAATTCCTAAGTCATCAGATTTGCCTGGATGGGCTATCCCTGTGTTTGATCAGAGGGTCAGTTGCAAAAAAGTTCAAAGTGACATACTGTCTGGAGTGCCCTCTACTGGCATGAAAGGACACTGAAGAATTCAGTTTCAGAATGGGCTTCCCCTTCAGCTTATGACAAACCACTAGGACATCTTTGTGTATGTGAATCAATAATCAAGGATAAAGGAGTTGATCACCTTTAGAATGCACTCTTTTGAAAGGGGTGGTGTTAGTTTATGAGATTAGAGCCCTTTACACAGGGTAGATTGAGATAGAGAACAGAATTTGTAAAACAGCAGTGCTAGATTAGTTTGTTAGTTAAATATTTGACCATTATAAATAAAAAAAAAAAAAATTAAGGTGTTCCCTGTACGTACAAGGATCAGTCCAGACTGTGGGTTATGCTCCCAGTCCAGCAGGTGAAGTCAGAAGCAAAAACTCGAGGGGAGGTCTATATGACATCACCCCCTATGCCTCAATCCTCAGTATCTTCTGACTCCAGCAGGTGTGAGCAGGGGACTTAACGGTCCCCAGCACAGGTTTTCTAGGTTTTAGGCCTTTTCCTGTTTCTTTTGAGGGATCAAGATAATTAAAAAAAAAAAAAAAAAAAGTAGTATTTAGTTTTAATATAGCCTTTGTTTCAGACTTTTGTCTGGTAATTTTTTGACAGGACCTTGTTGGCTTACTGTTTTCTGTTTTCACTTTCTTTTTAAGTTTTTTATTTCAGAGACAGTACATTTCACCTCTTGCCGCTTCTGGCGGCACTGGAGGGCGGCGTTTCTAGCTAATTTTCCTGTCACGTTTGAACACCCCTCCTCCCGGCTCTCCTACCCGCTGCTCCGCGAAGCGCCATTCCGCAGGGCTGCCGCCTTCTGGGAGGTCCTTTCCCCGGCAGTGCTTGCTTCGGTAGGAAGAGGGAGGGTGTCTTAGCATTTTTGCTAAAAACTACGACCTTTTCAGGTCTCTGCCGCGCTGTCTGGTTCCTGCCTCCCCAAGGGAAGGATTTTCTCTCTCATGTCGCGGACGTCGACTTGTGTTTCCTGTGGGCGTTTGGGGAGTCGCCTCTCGGACGAGGGGCTGTGCTCCGACTGTAAACCCACCGAAAAAGTTGGCACGCCATCGGGGGAAGGCACAGGACACCAAATGGAAGACGGCACTTCTCGTCAGCGGCAAGCCCCGTTTCCGCTGAGCGCAGGAACGGCGGCCATTTTATTCTCTGAGGAGGAAACTGGCGCTTCAGATTGTGAGGAGCTGGGGGACCCAGTTCCTCGTCAAGCTGCCATTTCAACACCTACGGTCGGCTCAGGAGAGCAATTTAAGGTAGGGGAACCCCTGGGAGGGCTTCCTCCAGGTTTGCCAGGTTTTTCCCCGGAGTTTGTGGTTTTAATGCATCGCGCTTTTTTACAGAGCTGCGGTCAGCCCCTAGCTTCGACCTCGGGTCCTCCTCCTGCCAAGATATCACGTTTGGATCCCTCTCTAGGGGGACCTTCGGCACAGGGTGTGAACCATCCTATAATTTCCACTCCGATTCTTTCTAAGCCTCCCATGGGTCCACCACGGACCTCTCCGGTTATCCCACAGGGAAATGTGATTCCAGACCCACTAGGAGAGGATCCTACGCTATCAGTTCAGGTTGAAGGAGACGATCCACGGGTACTTCGCATCTTCCAATTAGAGGAGTTGGAGGGTCTCATTCCACATATTCTCCAGGAGATGGACATTGACCCTCCCCCGGATCCAACTCCTTCAGACCCCAAGATTAAGAAGGGAGACCCCCTCCTTGCGGGTCTTCGTCCCATGGCTAAAGCTTTTCCTACACACCCCAGTTTCTTACAACTGATTTCTAGGGAATGGGAAACTCCTGAGGCCTCCCTCAGGGTTAACAGAGCTATGGAAAAATTATATCCTCTTCCGGTGGATTTTCTGGACCTCCTTAAGGTACCGGCAGTGGATTCTGCAGTCTCTGCGGTGACTAAAAGCACCACCATCCCTGTCACGGGCGGTCCAGCCTTGAAGGACTTACAGGATAGGAAGTTGGAAGTTTTTCTGAAAAGAATTTTTGAGGTTTCGGCTCTCGGAGTACGAGCGGCTATTTGCACCGCTCTTGCACAGAGGGCGGGCTTACGTTGGGTTCAACAACTACTCACCTCGCAGGACCTCCCTACTTCTGAGGCTCAACAGGCAGATAGGTTAGAGTCCGTGATTGCTTATGGTGCCGACGTACTCTATGACCTTCTTAGAGTTCTCTCTCGGTCGATGGTTGCAGCAGTTTCGGCCCGCCGTCTTCTGTGGCTTCGTAACTGGTCAGCGGACTCTTCTTCCAAGACACGTCTGGGTTCTTTGCCTTTCAAGGGAAAGTTCCTCTTTGATGAGGACTTGGATCAGATAATCAAGTCCCTGAATGAGAATGCAGTACATAAGCTTCCAGAGGACAGGCCTCGTTCAGCTAGATCCTTTAGTTTCTCAAGAAACCGATCCCGGAACCAGCGACGCACTCGTGTAAACAGACAACAACCAGCGTCAAGGACTCCTTCCTATCGCTCACAAGGCTGGAATCGGTCCTTTCGAGGTCGGCGGACAGGTAAAGAGGCTACAGCGACCCGCTCAACCTCTAAGCCGTCGCAATGATGCCAAGTTAGCCCACGAGCTGACTCCGCGGGTGGGGGGCCGGCTCTCTCTCTTTTACAGGGAGTGGGTTCGAATCACTTCGGACCAGTGGGTCTTGGACATCCTAAGACAAGGTTACGCGTTGGATTTTGTCCGCGCCCCCAGAGACAGATTTCTTTTCTCTCCTTGCGGTTCTCTCCACAAACAGCAAGCCGTCCGTCAGACTCTCCAGCGACTGCGTTCTTTAGGAGCGATAAGACCAGTGTCAGTCACCGAGCTGGGTCGAGGTCACTACTTCATTTATTTTGTAGTTCCCAAGAAGGAGGGATCCTTCCGGCCCATTTTGGATCTCAAGACTGTCAACAGAGCACTCCGGGTTCCTCGCTTCCGCATGGAAACGCTCAGGTCGGTCTTAGCAGCGGTCCATCGAGGGGAATTTCTCGCTTCTTTGGACTTGACGGAGGAGTACCTCCATATTCCTATCCATCCGGATTTCCAACGTTTTCTCCGTTTCAAGATTCTGGGACAGCATTTCCAATTCAAGGCACTACCTTTTGGTCTAGCCACAGCTCCTCGAGTTTTTACAAAAATTATGGTTGTAGTCACAGCGGCCCTTCGTCGGGAAGGAATTCTGGTTCACCCATATCTCGACGACTGGCTTATTCGGGCAAAGTCCCGAAGACAGGGGATCCTTGCAGTAGAAAGGGTAGTGTCCCTGCTTCAGTCCCTGGGCTGGATAATCAACTACGACAAAAGCCGTCTTACTCCATTCTCAGTCGTTGGATTTCTGGGCGCTCACTTCAACACGAGAGAGGGGAAAGTGTTCTTACGTCCAGAGCGAGCGCAGGCATGGAGAGAACAGGTCTCTCGTTTCTGACTCTCCAAGTTCCAACAGCCTGGGATTATCTACAAGTACTGGGGACTATGGCATCCACGATCGATCTAGTTCCATGGGCTTTTGCGCATCTTCGGCCTCTACAGAAGGCTCTGCTATCCCGTTGGAAGCCGACATCTCAAGAGTACAGTGCGGTTCTTCCAATTCCACCGGCAGCTCGACTCAGTCTCCATTGGTGGTTGGACCCTCACAATCTGGCCCAGGGAGTATCCTTGGAGACACCGGATTGGTTAGTAGTCACCACGGATGCCAGCCTCACGAGTTGGGGGGCGGTATGCCAGTCGAGCTCCATACAAGGAATTTGGACACACGAGCAAAGTCAGTGGTCCATCAACCAGTTGGAGACAAGGGCCATTCGCCTTGCCTTACAGGGATTCCTTCCTCTTGTTCGTCAAAAGAGCAGTCAGGATTCTCTCGGACAATGCCAACCACGTATCTTACATTCAACCGGCAGGGAGGCACGAAGAGTCACCTGGTTGCGTGGGAAGCGGAACGCCTTAATGCAGTGGGCGGAACACACTTGTTTCGGTTAGCGGCCTCTCAACAATCGCAGGAGTAGACAACGTTCAGGCGGATTTTCTCAGCCGACAACGTCTGGATCCGGGAGAGTGGGAGCTCTCCAGAAAGCGATGATTCTGATACAGATCGTTGGGGGTCTTCCCTCACGTAGATCTCATGGCCACAGCCAAGAACGCACAGGCCACTCGTTTCTTTCAGCCGCAGGCGAGAACACGGGGCGGAAGGCGTAGATGCTCTGGTCCTCCGTGGCCCAGAAAGATACTTCTTTATGTCTTCCCTCCGTGGGCCTCTAGTGGGGAGGGTCTTCGTCGCATAGAAGATCACCCAGGACCAGTAATTCTGGTAGCCCCGGAATGTGCCGAGGAGACCATGGTTCGCAGACCTACTTCATCTAGTTCGCGACGGTCCGATTTTCGCTTCAAGTCATCTTCCTCGTCTTCTCAAACAGGTCCCATATATTTAGAGGAGGCACATCGCTTCTGTCTTGCGGCCTGGCTTTTGAGAGGCGTAAGTTGAGACGCCAAGGATATCCGGAGGCAGTCATCTCTACTCTATTATGGTCTAGAAAGACATCCACCTCAGTTACTTATGTCAGAGTTTGGAAAGTTTTTGAGGATTGGTGTGTGGTTCGTGATATTGTACCAGATAACGCCTCGGTGGTTCAAGTCTTAGCTTTCTTACAAGCTGGTCTCGACATGGGTCTTGCATATAACTCCCTTCGGGTACAGGTGGCAGCGTTGGGAGCCTTGCTGCAAGGCGGGGGATGCTTTCCTCCACTCTCCTCTCACCCAGATTATACTCCGTTTTCTTAGGGGCGTACGGCAGTTGAATCCTCCTTCCAGGTCGCCCTGTCCCTCTTGGAGTCTTAATTTGGTACTCAAGGCTCTTGTAGGACTTCCGTTCGAGCCCTTACGTGCGGCCACCATCAAAGACCTCACTCTCAAGACTGTCTTCCTCGTAGCCATAAGTTCAGCTCGTCGTATTTCAGAACTCCAAGCTTTGTCATGCCGAGAACCTTACCTCCGTATTTCTGATGATGGTATTTCCCTAAGGACGGTACCCTCTTTTCTACCAAAGGTAGTCTCCTCTTTCCATTTAAACCAGTCGGTAGAACTTCCTTCTTTCTCGCTGTCTGATTCCAGACAGCTCCACAGCTTGGATGTTAAAAGATGTCTCATGCAGTACTTGGCGTCCACTAATGATTTCCGTCTTACGGATCATCTTTTTGTTCTATGGTCAGGCCCCAGGAGGGGTCAGATGGCCTCTAAAACAACCATAGCTCGATGGTTGAAGGGTGCAATTGCTGCTGCATATATAGGGAAAGGGCGCCAACCACCTCTGGGTGTTAAGGCACATTCCCTTCGGGCGCAGGCTGCGTCCTGGGCAGAAAGTTCTTTGGTGTCTGCTCAAGAAATTTGTAGAGCGGCCACCTGGAAATCACTACATACTTTCTCTAGGCACTATCGTTTAGATGTTCGGACTCCGGAGTTCGGTTCCTTTGGAGATAGTGTCTTGAGAGCAGGGCTGGTTTCGGCCCACCCGGAGTAGGGAAGCTTTGGTACATCCCACAGTCTGGACTGATCTTGTACGTACAGGGAAAAGAAAATTATTCCTTACCTGCTAATTTTCGTTCCTGTAGTACTAAGGATCAGTCCAGACGCCCTCCCTAGTTTTTTAAGGGTTGTAATTGGGATAAGCCTCTGCTCGTCACTCCTATTCTTTCTGCTTCTTATAAACTCCCCCTGGGGCTCCAGGGGTTTTTCTGTTTACACAGTTCAGTTGGACAAGTTCCTTTTGTGAGTTGTTTTTTATTAGTTTAATCTTCGTTCATAATTGTTGAACAAGTGTTATTCTTGATCCCTCCGTCTCTTCTCTTTGGCTTTGTAAGTTTAGTTACTGAGGATTGAGGCATAGGGGGTGACGTCATATAGACCTCCCCTCGAGTTTTTGCTTCTGACTCCACCTGCTGGACTGGGAGCATAACCCACAGTCTGGACTGATCCTTAGTACTACAGGAACGAAAATTAGCAGGTAAGGAATAATTTTCTTATTTTGCTAATCCACAGACCGATACATGTAAAAATGGAGACAGCACAGGTAACTGAAGAATACATTTGGGGAGAGAAATTATTTTTCTCCAAGGACAAGCAGGATGGTAGTCCTCACATATGGGTGACATCATCGGATGGAGCCCTGTCACAGAACGCTTTTGTCAAAGTTTCTAGAACTTTTGACTGGCACACTGAGCATGCCCAGCTTTCCACTAACCCTGTGGCCACACAGGGTCCCCCTTCAGTCTCTTTTTTTTTTTTTTTCTGCGCAGCAGTTGCCTCGCGGTTCTTAGGAGCTCTGTGGGAATTTCTCACAATTCTTTTCCTCACTGAACTTTTTGAACATTTTCTTCACACTTTTTCCTCGTCCTGGGGTCCCTCATCGTGTACCGACCTCCGCTAACGCTTTGGTAAGTTTAGCACGTTTTTTTGCAGTCGGTTCCCGGTGATGTACTTCTCGGTGTCCGACGACCACCGACTGCGTGCCGCCCCCTTTTTCACTATGGTGACCGAGTTTCAGAAGTGTCCCGAGTGTCCGAGGATTATGTCCATTACGGACCCTCATGACGTGTGCGTTTTATGCCTTGGGCCTTCCCACGATGTCCAACATCGCACTAGTTATGCTCAAATGACCCCTAAAGGCGACCGTGCTCGCCTGGAGAAGATGGAGCACTTGTTTGCTTCAAAGCACTCGTCGCCATTGACTCCAGGTAAGAGCGCACCAACTCGAAAGATTCCGTCGTCTTCGACCCCTTCTCCATCGACGTCTCAACAGCATCGAGAAACCAGTGATCGTCCGTCACCGGCATAGTCACATTCGAAGACCTCAGCGTCCTTGTCCGGGCCAAGCATCGCGAGAAGCATCGTCACCGGCACCTACGTGCATCTTCGTCCGGTACCAGCACTGACAAGGCAGCAGCATCTACCTCGGCCGAGCCGCCTTATAAAAAGTCCAAGGGAGAGGAGCCCCCTATCCTCCTCTGGACCCAGGACTCCGAGGCGTTCCCCACCTGCAACGGTGCCGGGTGCCGAGACTCCACAAATTCTAGTGGACCCTCCAGCAATGACTAGCCATCCTCCAACCCGGGCGCCACATTATCTATGCCAGCCTTCCGGGAGGAATTGGACTATATGGTCCAAGAGGGCAGTGTAAATGCCCTTTGGGGCTTCCAGTCACCACCGGCGCCGACCCCGATACCAACGCCTGATCCGGTGCCTGTTATTTTGACTCCGCTCCTCGAGCGTTTGGACATCCTTATCGGTGCCCTTCCATCGGTGCCCACACCTTCAGGATTATTGGCACCGATTCCTCCCCCCGGCATTGATTCCAATCCCTGTATCTTCGGATGATGACTTTGCAGCCCATGGCTCCTCCCCTCCCCCCCGGGAGCCACCGATGCCGGAACAGATTCCCGGACCTTCAAGCTTATTCGCTCCTCGACGTCCATCGAAGATACCGATGCTTCCAGTGCCAGCGCCACCGTCCTCTGTGCCGGCACCACCATTCTCGATGACTCCTCATTTTCCATCGGTGCCACCCTCCCATCCATCTGGACTTGGACTTCTACCCCCATCTGAAGGGCCACGGGGTGAAGGGGACTCACCATACAATCCTTGGGGGGGGACGGGGGGGGGGGACGATTCCTCTGACTCACAAGTTTCTGAAGAGCTTTTGTCAGAACCTTCACCCCCGGAAGGCGCCGCTCCCCTCCGGAGGACCTCTCCTTTGCTAGTTTTATCAAGGAGATGTCCAAAACCATTCCTTTCAAATTGCAGACGGAAGAGGACGCCAGACATAAAATGCTGGAGGTGCTACAATTTGTGGATGCTCCTAAGAGGTCATGGCAATTCCTGTCCATGAGGTTCTTCTAGACCTCTTTCACCGCAATCTGGGAGCACCCAGGAACTGTGCCTCCAGTAAACAGGAAAATTGACGCCACATACCTGGTTCATCAAGCCCAGGTTTTCAAAAGAGCCAATTACCCCACCAATCCGTAGTGGTGGAATCCGCTCAGAAAAAGGCTAAGATCTCAGCCTCACTCTTCTGCCCCACCTGGGAAGGAACAAAGTCATTGGATGCTTTAGGCCACAGAGTTTCCCCAGGGCTCCGTAATGATGGCTCGTATAGCAGCCTATCAACTTTATATGACACAGTACACCAGAAATCTCTGGAAACAAGTCCAAGATTTTTCGGAAACCTTACCTGACTAATTCCAAGAAGGATTGTCCTCCATCCTACAAAAGGGCCGGAAAACATGAGGTCCTTCCCTGCACAAGGGAAAATTTGTTTGGTGACAAAGTTGAAGAGGCAGTGGCGCAACTCATGAAACCCTGCGCCAATTGTCCACTGTCCACTCAGATTTCTCGTCCACAACCAAAAGAGGTTTTAGGCAAGATACTAGGAAGCTAACCTATAGACCACGTAGGTACTACCCTCCTCCATCCCGTGCTAGCCCAACCACACCCTCTCACAGAGGCCAACCTCGACAGCACAGACCTCCCCCCAAGGTTCAACCAGCCCCTCAGACTGGTCCTGCAGCGGGTTTTTGACTCCCATCTAGAGAGCAGCAGTAAACCTCCTCCCCCCAATCATTTTTCTTGTGGGAGGCCGCCTGTGCCACTTCGCCACCAATTGGCCAACAATCACCACCGACCAATGGTTACCATCTAAATTTCCTTACACTGCCCTCAGACTCTCCACCACGTCCAGCGTGGAGTCTGACAGATCACACTCCACTTCTCGAGACGGAACTCTCTATCCTACTGCATTCCAAAGCTGTAGAACCAGTTCCCCGAATGCAGCGAGGAAGAGGGTTCTACTCTCAGTATTTTCTGATTCCAAAAATATCCGGCGGCATACGCCTCATCTTGGAACTCCGAGCCCTAAACAAGCATCTTCGCAAGGAGAAGTTCAGGATGGTTACTTTGGGAACCATGCTCCCTCTCCTGCAAAAGGGAGATTGTCTCTGTGTAGCAGTAATGAAGAGCTTTCATCGCAGGCAGGAAGAGGGAGGGCAAAGAGGGCAAAGAGGGTTTGTCCTCCCGAGCCTCTTCCTTTTATTGTACATTCATACAAAGGCAGATGATGTGTCATTACATGATTGGCTACTTTCCCATAGCAACAGAAGAGTCATTACACCATTGGCTTTGGCTCAGGGGGTGTGCACGGATCATATCATTGGCTGCTGAAATCTATACCTCCTGACTTTGTCCTGCCTCTGACTAGGGAACACCAGCCCTTCTTTCAGGCTAACAGGATTAATTATAGGCCAGAGAAATACATGAAGTCAGGTATCCTCTCCTAGGCAGAGAGGCTTAAGCACAAGTGATGCTTTTATTCAGGCAAATGTCAGGGAGAAGGGAAGTTAGTGTTTAAACCTGATGAAATGGCTTGCTGGCAAGCGCATATTTCCCACATCTCTGCTCTCTGGATCTTCAGAAGGCTTATGCCCATATAGCAATATTCCCTCCTCATCGAAAATATCTCCAATTCATCGTAGGTCAGACATTTCCAATATAGAGTGCTGCCGTTCGGTCTTGCATCAGCACCCCAAGTATTCACGAAATGTGTGGCAGCGTACTTGAGACAGCACACTATCCATGTCTACCCATATTTAGATGACTGGCTACTCAAGAGTCCATCCAGGGAGAGAGTGCTTCAGTCCCTCTCTTACCATACACCTGCTACAGTTGTTGGGATTTCTCATCAACTATCCCAAATCTCATCTGACTCCGTCACGCACCCTCTTGTTCATCAGAGCAGATCTGAACACCATTACAGCCAGAGTGTTTCTCCCAAGGGATCGAGCACACACACTGTCACGCATGGCCAAAGCAGTACAGACTCGTCAGACAATTTCAGCTTGTCAACTGCTAACCTTGCTGGGACATATGGCATCCACAGTTTACATTACCCCAATGGCTTGCCTAGCCATGAGAGTAACACAATGGACTTTAAAGGACCAGTGGTCCCACTCAAACAAAGATCTGTCACAAATTGTCTGCATAACCAGCCAACTTCGTCACTCACTGGCTTGGTGGATACAGGAGTCCAATCTCCAGATAGAACTACCCTTCCAGCCACCAAATCCTCAGATTACATTGACCACGGATGTCTCCAACTTAGGTTGGGGAGGCCATATCAACGAATTACAAACCCAAGGAACCTGGACCAGAGTGGAAGCAAACCACCAGATAAACTTTCTGGAGCTCCGGGCGATACGGTATGCCCTATTCACATTTCAGGATTGCCTATCCAACAAAGTAATCCTAATTAAACAGACAACCAGGTAGCAATGTGGTATCTAAACAAGCAAGGGGGCACAGGCTCTTACCTGCTATGTCAAAAAGCAGCACAGATCTGGGCCTGGGCTCTATCACATGCCATGCTGCTGAGAGCAACCTCTACCTGGTAGGCATAAACAATGTGATGGCAGACCATCTCAGCCGGACCTTTCATCCCCACAAATGGTCCCTAGATCCCACTGTGGAGAACCGAATATTCCACCAGTGGGGTCACCCAGACATTGACCTGTTTGCGTTTTTTTACAACCGCAAGGTTGACCGCTTCTACTCTCTACACCGCAGCTGCAAGACACCACCGATGGATGCCTTCGCCCACTCGTAGAGCACGGGTCTACTATATGTATACCCTCCTATTCCACTCATCAGCAAGACTCTTGTGAAGTTACAACAAGACTGGGACACAATGATCCTCATAGCCCCATACTGGCCGTGACAAGTTTGGTTTCCCATTCTACGTGACCTCTCAGTCCAGCAACCAATTCGCCTGGGCACGGCACCAATTCTAATAATGCAGAACGACTGACTGTTGCATCATCCGAACCTCCAGTCTCTGTCTCTGACAGCCTGGATGTTGAAAGGTTGATTCTGTAATCCCTTAACCTTTCTAACGATGTGTCCCAGGTCCTCATAGCTTCACAGAAGCCTTCTACTAGGAAATCTTACCATTCAAAGTGGAACAGATTCTCCTTGTGGTGCATGACAGCAAGGTTCCTGGACTACCTATGGCACCTCTTGGAGTCTGGCCTACAAACTTTCTTCATCTGAGTACATATAAGTGCCATAGCTGCTTACCATAAAGGTATAGGAGATGCCCCAATTTTGGCGCAACCCCTAGTAGGGCGCTTTATGAGAGGCTTAATACAACTGAAGCCTCCACTGCATCCCCCAATTATGGCATGGGACTTCAATGTTGTGCTAGCATGGCTCATTTGACCTCCATTCAAGCCCCTACACTCCTGCGAGCTATGACATCTCATTTGGAAAGCTATTTTCCTAGTGGCTATAACATCAGCTCGCAGAGTCAGTGAGCTACAGGCACTGGTAACGTACCCACCTTAAACCAGATTTCTCCACGACCGTGTAGTGCTCCGCACTCACCCTAAATTCTTGCCGAAGGTAGTGTCTGACAACTTAAATCAATCCATAATACTGCCCACCTTTTTTCCAAGACCTCACTCACACCCAGGTGAGCGGGCCCTGCATTCCTTGGACTGTAAGAGTGGCGCTCGCCTTTTATTTAGACTGCACTGCAGCCCATTGGAAATCCACACAACTTTATGTCTCTTTTGATAAGTCCAAACTGGGAGTTGCGGTGGGCAAGCAAACCCTGTTCACCTGGCTGGCAGACTGTATTTCCTTCTGCTATCAACAAGCAGGCCTTCTGCTAGAGGGACAAGTGAAAGCGTATTCAGTCAGAGCCATGACAATGTCTGTAGCGCACCTCCGTTCGGTTCCTATTGCGGACATCTGCAGAGCTGCTACTTGGAGCTCTCTCCGTACCTTCGCAGCTCATTATTGTCTCGACAAGGCTGGCAGGCAAGACTGTGTCTTTGGCCAGTCTGTGCTACGTAACTTGTTTCCAGTTTAGTAACCCAACTCTTCCTACCTACAGCCCACTGTGAATTTCAGGCTGCCCTACTTACCAACAGCACCCTTGTTGTTGTGCCTGTTGCACATTGTTGGGTGCTGCTTGGTTTGCTTTGGTCGGTGTGACGCTCTCACCGGTCTGTACACCGTCTCTTGCGTCTGTTCCCGGGATCCAATCCCTGCAGAGCTTCCCTGGTCCCTTGGAAACTCAAATAGCAATTTAGTAATATTTATCCTACAAGTTCCCAGGTGGGAATTGAACCCTCACCACCTGGATGGAAGGCCGATGCCTTCCCCACTGAGCCAGCAACTCACTGTCTAACCACTGGCTTCAGAAGTCCCTCTCAATGTCCATAGCTCAGGAGTCCGGCCCCACTGGGCCTAACTGCCACCTCCCTCCGTACCTCTGGGAGCTCAACACTTCCCCAGAGATACAGCCACCCACCGGCAGTTCTCCAGGCAAAGTGTCCTTGTTGTATGTCCAAACAACAGAAGTCCCCACGCTCACCTTCCTTGTGATAGTGGTTGAAGTCCTTCACACCGTCGGGGATATCCAGTGTCCAAGTTTCCCCGAGCAGCCAGGCAGCCCGTTCCTTCCTCCTCAGTCCCCGGCAGGAGACTGAGACTGCTCTCCTAGGGAGTCCTTTTTATCCTGTGGCTAACTCCGCCTCTTCCGCCAGCTGTTTGGCTCCTTTAGCCACACCCTCAACTTCCCCACACTGTGGTTCCTCCGGTCCCACAACATCTGGGGGAAGGAACCAAGGGACGTCTCCCGCCTGGTGCTGCTATACTTTCCTTCCCCCCCCTTCCCTTGAATCTTTGGTTCCTGGGTCTTTATCTGACGGTTCTGGTCTAGCATAGTGACCCCGTCAGTCGGGGCATCCTATAGCTCGCTGTTCACCCATATGTGAGGACTACCATCCTGCTTGTCCTGGGAGAAAGCAGAGTTGCTTATCTGTAACAGATGTTCTCCCAGGACATCAGGATGTTAGTCCTCACAAAACCCACCCACTACCCCCGCGGAGTTGGGTTCGCCTACGTTTTCTTATTTTATTTTCACTCGTACTTTTTGTTACAAACGAGACTAAAGGGGGACCCCTTGTGGCCACGGGGTTAGTGGCATGCTGGGCATGCTCAGTGTGCCAGTCAAAAGTTCTAGAAACTTTGACAAAAGTGTTCCGTGACAGGGCTCCACCCGATGATGTCACCCATATGTGAGGACTAACATCCTGCTGTCCTGGGAGAACACCTGTTGCAGGTAAGCAACTCTGCTTTCCGTGAAGCTTAAGCCTTATGGCTGTGGAGCTCGCGTTTTTTGGTGATAATTCACTTCCAGTGTTGTGTAGGGTCCCTCTGCGTTTCGCGAGTTTTTTCTTCATTGCTTTTGGTAAATTTTTCTCTAAAACTTGTGGTCGATTACAGACAGTGTTGCCCTCTGGTGGCCACTGGCCATCAACTGCGTGGTGCGTATTTTTGAGATGGCATAGTCTGACTTTTGCCGATGCCTCCGGCCTATGTCCATCACAGACCCCCACAAGGTCTATGTCCTTTGCCTGGGGGCATCGCACAACGTTGGTGATTGCGATCTTTGCACCCAGGTAACCCCTAAGGGCCGTCTGGCATAGTTAGACAAAATGGAAACTTGTTCAGCTCTAAAAAAAAAAAAAAAAAAAAAAAAATCTGATCTGTTGGCAGCATCTGGGACTTGTACCTCGCAAGGGAAGGAGTCTCGGCTTTGACCCCTTCGATCTCCCCTCCGCTACTGCTCCTTGATCCTGAGGTGGGGGTGGGGGACCGAGCGAGATCCATATCCTCTCAGTCTAGGTCGGGTTCCTCGACATCTGGCCCGGGGAAGGACTGAGGTGAGCACCACAAGAAGTCAAGGAAAGACTGACACCGCTCGTCCTCGTCGAAGTCAGACTACGGAAAGGCATCGCCGAAGCGGTCTCATCCGGAGGAGGAGGTGCCCTCTGCTCCTCCCGAAGACTCTCAGCGGTTCCCACCGATGCTGGTGGAAGGTTTGGTTCCACTCCCTGACACCGGGGGTCAGTCCGATTCCGTTGCCACCTCCCTTCATGAGGTTCTGCCCTTAGCAACTTTTGAGGAGAAGTTAGAGAGGCGCGTGCGGTTGGCAGTTGGCCGAGCCCTGCAGGGCATTGAGCCTCTGGTTCCACTGGGACCTAGTCACCACCGCAAGAGTAGACTCATTAGTGCTTGTACCTCTGCTGGAGCAGCTGCTCAGTTTCTTACTGATGCAGCCAGCTTCGATACCTCAAGCCCCTTTGCGGCCAAGGGGAGCATTGCTGCTGCTGCCACCAGTTCCCATTCTGGTAAGAGACTCCTCTGATGAGGAGAGTCCTTCGGGGTCGATGGTGCCTTCCATTGCGCACGGCACCCCGACAACCTCTGGCTTTTCCGGGGCCCCCGGATCGACGCCCTCTGTGCCATTGATGCTCCCCTGCAGCCCTCTGGACGTTCACAGTGAAGGGGAAGCCCTCTATGATCCCTGGGAGGGTGAGGTGCCTTTTTCCTCCATGCAGGAATCGGAAAACTTGCCATCTGAACCCTCTCCACCCGTAGGAGGAGAGGTGAAGAACCCTCCAGAGGATCTTTCTTCACTGGTTTTTGTTAAGACCATGGCGGAGTCAGTGCCTTTTGAGCTTTTGACAGAACAGGATTCTCGTCACAAGTTTTTGGAAATCCTGCAGTTTATGGAGGCTCCTAAGGAGGTGGTGGCTGACCCATTCCAGACATCTTTAAGGAGCGGTCACCCCACTCTGGGAACACCCCCACCTCCATTCCCCCTGTGAACCAGAAGACTGATTCAGTATATCTGGTCCAACCCACCACGGGGTTTGATCGCCGTCCGCTTCCTCACCAGTCGGTGGTGGTGGAGTCTGCCTTAAGGTGAAGAGACTTGGACTCATACCTTGGCATCCCTGGGCCGAAAACACAGGGCTGTGGATGCTCTTGGTTGCCGGGTGTTCCAGGGCCCGATGTTAGAGCAGCTAGGATTGCTTGTTATCAGTTTTACATGGGGCAGTTTTACATGCTCCCCTTGACTTAGAGAATAGCCACGCAACGGTAACATGGAATAGACTTAGTTTTTGGGTACTTGCCAGGTTCTTATGGCCTGGATTGGCCACTGTTGGAAACAGGATACTGGGCTTGATGGACCTTGGTCTGACCCAGTATGGTAAATCTTTTGTTCTTCTGTTAATGTCATATGTAAGTCTATAATGGCAATCTGCCATTACACTTGGGATACAAGTGATCCTTAGCCTTCTGTCAGGTAGTCCACTCAGGTTTTCTTGACATCAGTAAATCTGGAATGGCCATAGCCAAAAGCTCTATTTATTTGCTTCATATTCCATTTTTGAGGCAATTCAAAGCAGATTGCATTCAGGAACTGTAAATATGATTGTACCAGAGTGCCGGTATAGAAATTGAAATAAATAAGTATGCCGCTATCCCTTACAATCTAAGGGGCTCATTCCCCTACTGCAGTATTTTACTGGCAGTAGGGGGAAAAACACCAGGGGAGGCATTCCCAGAGCATCTTTCTCTTCCATGACAAAATACCAGAGTGGCTTCCCTGAAAAATTTGTTCTTGTGGAAAAAAATCTGCAAGAAAAAACTTTGCAAGCAAAGGGAAAAATATCAATTTGTCTGGGGCTACCATCTTCTTAAAGGTACACAGCAATGGCCCAGAAGCACCCTCTCCCAGTGTGGAAGAGCCTTCCTCTCCTCCTGGGTGGCCCAGCCAGACAAATGCCCTTCCACACCACATGCCCTCCTCCTCCTGCTGTCAGCCAGTACTATTTTGAAAAATAGTGGCACTGGGCCTGAAGCCCTAACAGGTACTTCAGAACCCACTAGACTGCCAGGGCTAGTTAAATATGGGTCAGGAGAGTGGGCTAGGGTAGTTGGGGGGTTTGAGTTTCATGGGAAGGGGTTTCACAAAAGGGGAGGTGGGAGAAGGCGGGCCTTGCACCTTGACAGAAGCTAACTTTTAAAATGTTTTATTTATTTACTTTTATTTTGGCTGCCTCAAGAGACAGTGAGGGAGAAGGCAGAGATTCTGTAGAGACCCCTGGGGTTTTTGGAATACTTGGGGAGGAATTCATCAGGCTGCTTAGGCCCTTCAAACGACAGACCTGGGACCATTGTGACAATCATTAATATCCCAGTGCTTCTGGGGAAAGTTAGCTATACATCTTGAGGTGGAGCCAGCTTTCTCTCAAATAATGCAGCTTATGAATTTTGAGCCATGTTGTTTGATTAACATAGGATCAACTTTAATGAGCAGATATACATTTCTCTTAGTGTCCATTGATCATTAAGAAAATCATTAACAAAATAAATTATTGTACTTTATAGTGAATATGCCATTTTATGTTCTAGAAACTTGAAGAGGCTGAGAGGAAAGGTCAGCACCAACTTAAGAACCTGGAACGAGAACAGAGTTCTTAAAGAGAAGACTGGAACAGTTGCAAAGTACTCAGGAGATGGAGCGAATACGAATGGACAGCATAGGATCAATCACTTCTTCCGATCGATCTGATTCTGAACGAGGTAGGAATTCATTAAGCAGGATGGAAGTAAGAGACGCCTTACATTTTTGCATTACCTCATTTTGTATTTTTGTTTTCCACTCTGATAACATTAGAGTAGTGTGCTTGTTAAGACACAGTTGAGTTAGATTATTTACGTTCATTCGCTAAAATTGCATTAGTAGAAAATTATGATCAGTGGTCCTAGTCTCCAACGATTCCATGGCTGCAGGTAGGGTTGCAAAGTCCAGCTTCCTCTGCATTCTGGCAGGTTAATCCTACCAGTGGGTTATGCACCTCTGCCAGCAGATAGAGACAGAGCAAAAGCTGACATCACGGATATATGGTCCCGCCTCAATATCAGCCTGCCAGTATTCTCCATCTCCAGCAGATGGTGGACATGCATTTACCTTCGGGGGATTGCCTGTGAGTAAAAAAAACAAAACAGAAGAAAAGGAAACATCAGAAGGTGTTTATATAGCACTGCTTGCCTCCTAGGGCGAAACCGTGTGGTCCCTCCTTCAGTAGAGAGCCTTCAGTCCGATAGTCTTGGGTGGCATGGACTTGGAAAATTAGCGGTCAGTCCCAGACCCGCCCTAGGCTGCCAATGTTTAAATTATGGTTAGCCTTTTTAGGGTGAACAGTGCAGTGTGATTCCTGCTCTTCGTTGAAGACTGGTAAGTGGCTTTTCTAGCCCCTTAGTTTAGTGCATATTAGAGATGTGCTTCAGGCTTCAAATTCGTATCAGGCTTCGTTTCGGGGGTCGTCGTCCCCCCCCCCCTCACAGGAATTTTGTTTTTCCCCACGGTTCGGGTTTTTTTTTCGGGGGCGCACTACCCAAAAATGAATTTTTTTCCGAAATTTCGGAAGAAATTAAATCGTTTTTCGGTTCTCCTGAACCATTCTGAATTTCATTGAAATTGCCTAATTCGAGAAAAAGGATTGCACATCCCTAGTGGTCGAACATAAAAGCCTAATCTCCAGACTAGCTGACATCGGTCTATCTGGCAAAACTCTTGACTGGTTTACATCCTTCCTCAAAAATAGATACTTCAAGGTAAACATCAACAACCACTCATCAGAAGCCATACCTCTTGAAACCGGAGTACCCCAAGGATCTACTCTTTCAGCCACTCTGTTTAATATATACCTCTTGCCAGCTCCTCACGAGTCTTGGCATTACATACTACATGTACGCCAACGATATCCAATTAATCATACCTGTAACAAACATCCTCGAAAATGCAATGAAACTCTCAGCCACCTACCTTAACACCATAAGAAACATGCTAAACCACATGAAACTATGTCTTAACATGGACAAAACTGAATGCATACTACTTGAAAGAAAAAACTCCGGAGTCAACCTGAACCATGCCATACAAATTGACAACACATACATCAAATTAAAAGAAAACGTGAAAGATCTAGGAATATGGTTAGACCCAGAGCTTAAATATAAAAAACACATCACAATGAAAATCAAAGAAGGCTTCCACAAATTACTAATCCTCAAACACCTAAAACCACTACTGTATCACCCTGAATTCAGAACCATCCTACAGTCACTTATATTCACCAGCTTCGACTATTGCAACTCACTCCTGATAGGCCTACCCAAGCTACCATACGACCACTCCAATTGCTACAGAACGCATCAGCCAGAATCCTCACCGGTCACAAAAGAAATGACCACATCACTCCTGTGCTAAAAAGTTTACACTGGTTACCTGTAGAAAAGAGAATCTAATATAAAATGCTAATCATTATCCACAATGCAATACACAACAGTGAAAGCACATGACTAAACACCATTATACAAAGACACAACTCTCAAGGCAATACGAGATCAGCAAACAAAGTGCAACTATACATACCGCTAAACTCACTACCATAAGAAACAGAGCCATTTCAATAGCAGGACCCTCACCTCTGAACTCTCTATCGGAACACCTAAGATTACAAAACAAGCCTACAAAGATGGGATCGGCTAAGCACTCACACGATAAACGCCACCTCCTACTTTTACGAATAGTTAATGTCTTTGTAATTGATGACATACCCAATCTGTTGCTACATAAGCTGTTAGATATAACCAATTTTTATCCGTTGTTATAACCTATCCATATCTGTTGTTATTCCAGTTGTGTTTTCGCCTGTAATTCGTTGTTATACTTGTAAACTGGAGTGAAGGCCTTTAGCTAAACTTCGGTATATAAAAATTATAAATAAATAAATAAAAATAAAATGTTACTACTTTGTCTGAACTCAGTATTCTCGGTGGGTTGGAAGCATGAATGGTTGGGTGTTAATGATGATGTTCAAGTATAATCAGTTTGTCCACAGTTTGGCTCTTCCAGAGAATACTGGCAGGCTGTCAGGGTGGGATTATATATCCATGACGTCAGCTTTTGCTCCATCTCCATCTGCTGGCAGAGGTGCTTAATCCACTGGTGGGATGGACCTGTCCTCATTAGAGGAAAGGAAATTAGGTAAGTAGTAATTTCTCCTTTTCCTGCTGAATGCTACCACCTCTGCGGATTTGTTGTGGGAGACCAGGAGCTAATTCTGCAGCAAAAGTAACTTTTCTATTTACCCCTCTCCTCCTGTAACCCACCTGCACAGATCGCAGCTACCTTAAAACAGCATATTAGCAGCAGGAACACTACACTTTGGGCTACTTCCTCTTCCTGTGCAATGGGGGACTGGAGCATTGTGCTTTGAACCACTCTATACTACAGCAGCCTCCACAGTTCAAAACATAACACTCCAGCACTGGGTTACACAGGAAGAGGAAGCAGCCTGAGGTGCCACATTCCTGCTGCTATACTCTGAATCAAGGAAGCTGGAATGACACAGGATGTGAGAGGGTTTCATTGGGGTGCTGGTGAGGAGATCAGAGAGAAGGTGGAGTTTAAATTTAGGCAGGGATTGTAGGTGGAAGGGGGTGATGGGGGAGTGCTGGTGTGGAATAAGGAGATTAGAGGTGAAGTAGGATGGGGTATATGTGTGAGAGAGAATGAGAGATTGTGAGATAGAGAGGACAGTGGCAGGGAGTGTGAAGTTTATATGTGAGAGGAACGGTGAGGGGGTGTCAATTTGGGGAAGTAATCAGAGGAATTGTGGAATTGTGTGAGGAGGTGAGGGAATTGGAAGTGATGTGGAGTATATCTGTGAATGAGGAAAGGGATCTTCTGGAGGAAGGTGTGTGAAAATAAATTTGTCCTGCTCCCTCTCCTGATCCAAAATCCCCCTTCTATGAGCCCCTTTTCCTTCGTTCTCCTCATCCCCTCCATCTCCTATCCCTCTGCCCCGCTCCCTGAAATCCTATTGCCATCTTCCTCTGAGATCCTGTTGCCTAGCATGAGTGAGAAGTACAGGGGGTGAAAATGAGTAAAGGAATTGAAGGGGGGGACGTAGGAGAGGGAGTGAATGAGAGGATCAGAAATGCTATGGAATGTGAATGAGGGAATTGGGAGGGGCAAGGAGCTGTGGCATATGAGTGAGGTGATCAAGAGGGGCTCTACAGTGAGAATGAGCAGATAAGAGGGATATGTGTGAAGTCAGTGAGAGGATTGGAGGGGGCGTAGAGTGTGAGTGAACGAGTGAAGGTTGATGTTGGAATAGAGGAGTGGTGTGAATGGCTCATCCATTCCTTCCCTAATCTCTGGGAGACCGGGTATACAAATGGCAAACGAAATTTAATGTGGACAAGTGCATTTGATACATTTAGCGAAGAGTAATCTCAATTATAACTACACAATGCAAGGTTCCACATTAGGAGTCACCATTAAGATCTAGGCATCATAGTTGATAATACATTTAAATCTTCAACTCATGAGCAGCAAGAGCCAAGAATCCAAAACCGAACACTAGGGATTATTAGGAAAGGAATGGAGAATAAACAGAGAAAAAACATAATGCCTCTGTATCACTCCATGGTGCAACCTCATCGTGAATATTTGTGTACAGTTCTGGTCACCAAATTTCAAAAAAAGATATAGCAGAATTAGAAAAGGTACTGAGAAGGGCAACCAAAATGATAAAGGAGATGGATCAAGTCCCCTATGAGGAAAGGCTAAAGAGGTTAGGACTCTTCATAAGAATATAAGAACATAAGAAATTGCCGTGCTGGGTCAGAACAAGGGTCCATCAAGCCCAGCATCCTGTTTCCAACAGAGGCCAAACCAGGCCACAAGAACCTGGCAATTATCCAAACACTACGAAGATACCATGCTACTGATGCAATTAATAGCAGTGGCTATTCCCAAAGTCAGCTTGATTAATAGCAGTTAATGGACTTCTCCAAGGACTTATCCAAACTTTTTTGGACCCAGCTACACTAACTGCACTAACCCACATCCCTCTGGCAACAAATTCCAGAGCTTAATTGTGCGTTGAGTGAAAAGAATTTTCTCCGATTAGTCTTAAATGTGCTACTTACCAACTTCATGGAGTGCCCCCTAGTCCTTCTGTTATCCGAAAGTGTAAATAACCGATTCACATCTACTCATTCAAGACCTCTCATGATTTTAAAGACCTTTATCATATCCCACCTCAGCCATCTCTTCTCCAAGCTGAACAGCCCTAACCTCTTCAGCCTTTCCTCATAGAGGAGCTGTTCCATCCCCTTTATCATTATTTTGGTTGCACTCTGTACCTTCTTCATTGCAATTATATCTTTTTTGAGATGCGGCGACCAGAATTGTACACAGTATTCAAGGTGCGGTCTCACCATGGAGCGATACAGGGGCATTATGATATTTTCCGTTTTATTAACCATTCCCTTCCTAATAATTCCTAACATTCTGTTTGTTTTTTTGACTGCTGTAGCACACTGAGCTGACTATTTCAAAGTATTATCCACTATGACGCCTAGATCTTTTTCCTGGGTGGTAGCTCCTAATATGGAACCTAACATTGTGTAACTACAGCAAGGGTTATTTTTCCCTATATGCAACACCTTGCACTTGTCCACATTAAATTTCATCTGCCTTTTGGATGCCCAATCTTCCAGTTTTGCAAGGACCTCCTGTAATGTATCACATCTTATTCCTTTCCAGATCATTTATAAATATATTGAAAAGCACCAGTCCAAGTACAGATTCCTGAGGCACTCCACTGTTTACACTTTTCCACTGAGAAAATTGATCATTTAATCCTACTCTCTGTTTCCTGTCTTTTAACCAGTTTGTAATCCACAAAAGGACATCGCCTCCTATCACATGACTTTTTAATTTTCTTAGAAGCCTCTCATGAGGGACTTCTGAAAATCCAAATACACTACATCTACTGGTTCACGTTTATCCAAATGTTTATTAACCCCTTCAAAAAAAAATGAAGCAGATTTGTTAGGCAAGACTTCCCTTGGGTAAATCCATGTTGACTGTGTTCCATTAAACCATGTCTTTCTATATGCTCTACGATTTTGATCTTTAGAATAGTTTCCACTATTTTTCCCAGCACTGAAGTCAGGCTCACTGGTCTATAGTTTTTCGGATCAGCCCTGGAGCCTTTTTTAAATATTGGGGTTATATTGGCCACCCTCCAGTCTTCAGGTACAGTGGATGATTTTAATGATAGGTTTCAAATTTTAACTAATAGATCAGAAATTTCATTTTTGAGTTCCTTCAGTACCCTAGGATGCATACCATCCAGTCCAAGTAATTTGCTACTCTTTAGTTTGTCAATCTGGCCTACTACATCTTCCAGGTTCACAGTGATTTGGTTCAGTTCGTCTGACTCATCACCTTTGAAAACCATCTCCGGAACCGGTATCTCCCCAACATCCTCATTATTAATCACGGAAGCAAAGAATTAATTTAGTCTTTCTGCAATGGCCTTATCTTCCCTAACAGCCCCTTTAACCCCTCGGTCACCCAATGGTCCAACCGACTCTCTCACAAGTTTCTTGCTTTGGATATATTTTTTAAAGTTTTTATTACGAGTTTTTGCCTCTACGGCCAACTTCATTTCAAATTCTCTCTTCACCTGTCTTATCAATGTTTTACACTTAACATGACAATGCTTATGCTTAATTCTATTTTTTTGTGCCTGTTGCACATGTTCGGTGCTGCTTGGCCTCATATGTATGACTCAGCCTGTAGCTTGCTATTCACTCATATGTGAGGACTACCATCCTGCTTGTCCTGGGGGAAAGCAGAGTTGCTTACCTGTAACAAGTGTTCTCCCAGGACAGCAGGATGTTAGTCCTCACGAAACTTGCCCGCCATCCCGCGGAGTTTTTGCTTATGTTTAGTTATTTTATTTTTCGCTCGTACTTTTGCTACAAACGAGACTGAAGGAGGACCCCTGGTGGCTGCAGGGTTTGTGGCATGCTGGGCATGCTCAGTGTGCCAGTCAAAGTTCTAGACACTTTGACAAACGTGTTCCGTGACAGGGCTCCATCTGATGATGTTACCCATATGTGAGGACTAACATCCTGCTGTCCTGGGAGAACACCTGTTACAGGTAAGCAACTCTGCTTTCCCTTCTGGGGATTGCCTGTGTTAAAAAAAAAAAAAAAAATTAATGAAAGAAAAGGAGAAGATGGAAGAATTTTCGAACACCACTTGAGTTCTTGAGGTGACACCAATAGGTCCCTTCCTCAGTAGAGCCTGCCTCAGGCGTGGGAGGAAAAAAAAAAGCGGTTGGAGCCAAAGGGAGTGCTTGGTGGTGACAGCTTGTGCCCTCCCCCCTGTAGCCGGAGAGGGCTGAGCTCAGGTATAGGAAAAAAAAAAAAGGGAAGAGAGTTTAGGGAGATTTTTACTCTTCCTTCCTTACCAGATTCTCCCTCGCTCAACACTGTGTTTGGCATCCCTTCCCCCTCCCTCTCACTTTCCTCAGGGTTTAGTGTACAATGGCAGTGCAAGCTGAGTGGGTTGAGCAGCCTTTGGCTAGGCCCCACTGATAAGGCTCAATTTTCTTCAGCCGTGGCCCTTTACGGCGGTATGGTTTTCCTATGCACGGCATGTGTGTGTGCTGTGAGGCAGTGCACTGATGTCAATGCGCAGTTGTACTTGTGTGTGCATCCTGTCAGAGCGTATTCTGTCTGGGCACATGCTGTCCTTAGCGCATACTATTTGTGCACTTATTTTATGGAACCATGACCCTTTGTGGGCATGCAATGGCATATGTTCTCTCGGAATGGTATGGTGCCAGGAACATAGAGGTTTCAGTATTTAATGAGACTGGCCTAGAGGTTAAGACTGTTGCAGCCAATGCCGGTTCAAGCCCTGTTGGGTGTCCTTTCTGGACAAGCAGTTTTCCGCAGGTATCTTCAAGGGAACCTGCTCTAATGAAGACATATAAAGATAGTTTGCACTATGTGTGTATGTTGTAATTATGTTTATGTAGCTTGCTATATAAGGACAATGGAGCCATTGCCTTCTTGGGATCTGTGTCGGGGCTGGTTGGACAAGATGATTTATCTACTATGACTTTTTGTTGACGCTGGCCATCCCTTCGGTCTGAGGGGAGTGGGGCAGAAGGCAATAAAATGAATGTATCTCCTTCTTGCTTTCCATGACCGAGATATCTACGAGAGATGTGGGTCAGTCAGCAGTATTAATCTTGGGTCTATGGGCTCCTGGATGGACCCATCCTCCCTTTCCTGGGTGGAATCCAAGGGTCTTCCATTTTTTTTTTCTGCAGGGTCACCAGGCGTAGACTCTGATATCATTTTTCAGCCACTGCATGCAGGCGCCACGGTGAGGCTGTCCTAGTAATGTTCAGGAGGATGTTCTTGACAATATGTCAGATGCCTCTAGCAGGGATTTGGTTTTCTCCCTTCAGATCAAAGGGAGATTTCTCTGGATTTGAAAGTTGAGTGTCATTTGTGTTTGACTCTTTCCGGAAGTAAATTATGCGTTAGAGAAATATCTCACGTCTTTGTTTCTGATGGAGGTATGTCTACCTACGCATTTGTCAAGAACATCAGCATTTGCTGAGCTTGGCTATTCTGAGACGTCATCATTTTCAGTCATTGTCCTTCGGGCTGATGGTTGTTGATATGAACCTTCTGCAAGATCATGGTGTTAATATTAGCATCTCTGCACAAAGGAGGAACGTATCTTGACGATTTGCAGTCATCTCAAATGCTGGACTATTTCGGCATGCAGCTGGTGTGGAGCATTGCAGTTGGGAGTTCATTGTTCAGTTCCTGGGGTCGATAGAGGCCACTTTGGACATTGTCCCTGGTCAGTGGTAGAGCAACATGTGCTGAAGAGGCCGCAAGTGCGGCCTCTTCAGCACATGTTGCTCTACCAGTAGCATCCGCGGTCGCATAATGTGGTTTCACTTGCTTCTGCCAGTGAAAGTCCAGTTGCAATGATAACTACAGGCAGATCATCTCAGGGAGAGGATTTCCCTGGAGACACCAGGCTATAAAGTTCTCATATTAGATGCAAACCTGCAGAGTTATGGGGCTCCATATCAGGAATTGAGAGCACCTGTACTCAGACTGGCATGTTTTTGTTTCACTGAGCAGCTGGAATCTCATTCGGTCACAGTACTGTTGGACAATACATAGACAGTAGTCTACATCATTCATCTAGGTGGAACAGAAGCTTTTCCACTCATGTTAGCGCATTGGGGTCATCTGATCTCGAGAAGGTACCTCTATTCTTCAGTCAGCAGTCCGAGAGAGCAGAATTTCAATGCTTCCATTCAGATGTGGCCACGGGGTAGGATATTACAAGCCTTCCCACCAGGAACAGACATACAGCATCTTTCACAAGATTGCTATCCGGACCGCAGTTGTAATTCTGATATCTACAGATTGGCTCTGGAGGCCATGTTTGCTGATCTACAGAGGCTGATGGTGGGCAATACTCTCAGCCTGTGTTCAGGACAGATTGGTAGCTCCAGGGACCCTTCCACTCATTGATCCAGATCGATTTTGCCTTATGATTTGGCCCTTGAGAGGGTTCATTTGCTGAAGTGTGGTTATTCTTCTGCAGCTATTTCCACTTTGCTCCGCACTGCAGCGTGTTTTCTCTCTCTGGCTTATGTCAGAGTCAGAGACTTTCCAGGCCTGGGGTGAGGAATGGGGTCCTCGCCCTCTCAGGGAGAAATTCCTTTTCGAATTTCCTGCTGGAAGGTTGTCTCAGAGGCTTGGTCTTTATCACTATGAAGGTTCAGGTAGCAACTTTCACTTGTGACAGAGGGTATTTGCTGGACCAGAGGTGTCCTGATTCTTGAAGGGAGTTAACCAATTTCAGCCTTCCTTGTGGCTACCGGTGCTGCTGCAGAACCTTAATCTGATCTTGACTTTGGCGAGCCCCATCTCTCGTCCACTGCATGGATGTTCCTTGCAGCTACTTACCTTTGCAGGCAGTTCTTTTGTTGTGGCAATATGATCAGTACTCCAGGTTTCCGAACTGTAAGATGATCTTGCCAAAAACTGGTTTGTGCGTGACTCTGGGGGCAGTACAGTTTTAAAGCGGTTCCTTCCTTCTTGCTGACAGTGGTTTTGGGAGTTTGTTGACTCCCACGTTGAAGAGGGTTAGTGATGAGAGTTGATCTCATTTTTTTGCATGCTTTGGCTGTCAAGTGACATCGGATGAGGTACTTGCAGTTTCCGGCTCTTTCAGGTAGTCTGATCAATTGTTTAAGGTTCATGGTGCAGATAAACATAGGGATCCAACAAAATGGGTAGTTATAGCTCAGCTGCTGAGATTTCTCTCTCTAAGTAACTTAGAGTGTGTTCTGCTAGAGCTCCTGTGGTATTGTGTGTGGAGAGCTGGTTATTTTCTCCTGCTAAGAATTCCTGGGCAGTGATGGGCTATTCCTTGTACACCTTCCTATGCATTGTTGCTTGGACATTCGGGGTCTGAAGGGCGCAGCCTGTTCGGGAGTAGCTATGGTACATCCCACCTGTATGGATTGACCTGCCTGAGTGCAGAGGAAAGAGAAATTACTACTTACCTGATTTTCTTTCCTCTAAGAAAGGCAGGTCAGTCCACAACCCACCCTCATCTGCCTACTTGCTTTTCATTCGGCCCTTTTTGCATACGATGCAGACTGTTATTCTGTTCATTCATTGAAGGACTGGTAAGTGACATAACCAGCCCCTGAGATTAGTGCTTTTGGCTGAACTCTGTGTTTCCGATTGAGTGGAAACATGACTGGTTGACTATTAATAATCATGTTCTCGTATAGCAATTTGTCCACAGTTTGGCTTTTCCAGAGAATACTGGCGGGCTGATGTTAGGGCGGGAATATAGATCTGTGACGTCAGCTCTTATTCTGTCTCCATCTGCCTTTTAGAGGTGCATAACCCACTTGTGTAGGTTGACCTGCATTCCTTAGAGGAAAGGAAATTATCAGGTAAGTAGTAATTCTGCTTTACCTTCTATCCCCTTCCATAATGTCATTCACAAAGATACTGAACGGAAGCAGCCCCCAAACTGATCCCTGTGGCATTCCACTTAATATGGTTCTCTCTTCAGAATATGTTCCATTTCCCATTTCACGCTGTCTTCTGTATCTCAACCAGTTTGTAGTCCACTACAACCACCTGGCACAGAGTCCCAAGCTTCACATTTTATTCACGAGCCTCCTATCCAGGATCATATCAAAAGCTTTGCTGAAATTAAGTAAATCACATCTAGCAATCTTCCTCTATCCAATTCTCTAGTCACCCAATAAAAAAAAAATCTTATCAGATTTGTCTAACAGGACCTATCCCTGGTGAATCCATGCTGCTTCGGGTCGAGCAACCCACCAGATTTTAGATAGTTCACTATCCTTTCCTTCAGCAGCATCTCCATTAATTTTCCCCACCATTGAGGTGTGAGGCTAACCAGCCTGTAGATTCCAGTCCTCCTCTCTGTAACCACTCTTGTGAAGCAGGACCACCACTGCTCTTTCAGTCTCGTGGCACCACTCCCATTTCCAGAGATCTTTTGAAAAGGTCCTTCTGCGGAACTCGTCAGCAGATCTCTGAGCTCCCTCAGTATTCTGGGATTTTTATTTATTTATAAAATTCTTATATACCGTCGTTCAGACTGGCCATCACAACGGTTTCCAAACATGAAATGCAGATAAAACAGTTACATTTACATAAAAATGTCTAAAAAAACATCAATAAAAATAGCTGGCAAATAAATCATCCTTTAAAATGGGTTAAAATTAAACAAAAATAAAATACAATAAAATGCATTCAAAATATAAACAATGTAAAACAATCTGAGTTCATAATAGTTAATACTTTGTCTCGCACTCTGTTGTACCTCATTTATTTATTTAAAAACATTTCTATACCGACTTTCACAGACAAAGTCTGACCAAACCGGTTCACAAATTCAAATATAAAAGAAAATAAAGAAAATAAAAATCTAATTAATAACAACTACGCAAATAAAACAAAACCAATAAAAATATAAAAATCCCCATGGCCTGGCCCACTTTCATTTTGCCTAGCTCTTCCTATATATTCTTTCCCATAAACAGAGTTTCATCTATCCCATCCCTATCTAAGATCTTGTCTACCAGCAACGGTCCTTTTCTAGAGTCGTCTTTAGTGAACACTGAACTGAAGTATTTGTTTAATATTTCTACCATTTATTTGTCTCTCTCCAAACATTGTTCTTCGTCATCTTTCAATTTCACTATACCACTTCGGACCTTTCCTTTTTTCTCTGATATACCTGAAAATGTTTTGTCACCTCACTTTACCTCTTTGGCAATCCTTTCTTCCACATGGCCTTTTGCTTTCCTGATTTCTTTCTTTGACTCCCTCAGTTTCATCAGGTATTCTTCCCTGTCTTCCTCTTTAGGGATCATTTATAATATTTGAATGCTTTTTGCCTTTATTTTTCAGCCACTTCCTTTGAGAACCAGATCTATTTCTTTTTCCTCTTACTGTTTACTTTCTAACATACGGGTCAATACAGTAAGGCCGCGTTAGAAAGAGTGCGGCAGTGCCGGGCGCACCCTCGTTCCCCGCACGCACAGTCCTGCTCACATACCGCTCGATACTCTATTTAAATTGCTTGTAAATGCAAGCCGCGTCTGCAAAGCGTTAGGCGAAGCGTTAGGCCCCGCGCAACCCATTTTACTGTATAGGCGCTTAATACAGCGCCTATACAGTATCCTGGGTGCGCTGGTACCTGTCATTTCAAATGACATTTGAAATGACAGGCACCAGGAAGTGGATCCCAACTTTAACCCATGAAAACCGAAAAACCGAAAATCCCCTCCTCCCGAAGCAGCTCGACATGTGCCAACTTACCTTTTGTTGCTTTTCAGCCCCTTCCCTTCTCTGCTGCCCTCCGGAGGGGGGAGCCGGCGGCGAAAACGGCTCGCAGCGGTCCCCCCCGCGCAGGTCCCGGTTCTCCTGGCTCGGCCCTCAAATTGTGAAGTCAGGTGAGAGCCGACTGTTCTGTGCCCTCTCCAGTCACGGCACAAGCGAAGCGTACTTTCATTGGCCTGAGTGCCCGTCAATTTGGGTGCTCCAGCCAATGAAAGCACATAGACGGGCGTGCGTGACGTCACGGCGTGCATCACGCTCGCCTGTCTATGTGCTTTCATTGGCTGGAGCGCCCAAATTGACGGGCGCTCCAGCCAACGAAAGCACATAGACGGGCGTGCTTTCATTGGCTGAGCGCCAGTCAATTTGGGCGCTCAGGCCAATGAAAGCACATAGACGGGCGCGCGTGACGTCACGGCATGCGTCATGCACGCCTGTCTATGTGCTTTCATTGGCTGGAGCGCCCAAATTGATGGGCGCTCAGGCCAATGAAAGTACGCTTCGCTTCCCTGACATACCCTGCAGCCCCTGTCAGGGGCACTGCCCTGGGGAAGGGGATTCACTCAGTACTCGCGCCTCTCAACCCCAGCTGGGTTTCTCCGGGGGGGGGGGGGGAAGGATTTTTCCTCCAGGGCACTGGAGGCGCTAGGACTCCGGTTCCTCCCAAAAGACGCTGCACTTGGTCGCGAGGGAATGCTGCAAGCCGCTTTCGCCGCCGGCTGCCCCTCCGGAGGACGGCAGAGAAGGGAAGGAGCTGAAAGCAACAAAAAGTAAGAAAACAACAAAAAGTAATGTCAAGTCGCTTCGGAAGGAGGGGATTTTAGGTTTTTAGAGGTTTCCTTTTGGGGGAAAGTTTGCCATCTACCATTACCCCTGCCTCTAACGCAGGGGTAAGGGTAGGCAGTAAGTTAGCAGGTTAAACGCGCGGCAAAAACGGCAGGGTAAAATAGCGATAGTCGGGGCGCGCGTTACTGTATGGGAGGGAATAGCTAATTCGCTCGTTTACATCTAATATACATGCCGCGTGCAGAAGGGTTACCCGGGTATTTAAAGAGGCGGTAAGGATGGGTTAAAGGGGATAGTGTATCGCAGGAAGGGCTAACGCGGCCGGAAAGTGAGTAGAAAGCGGGTTAGGAGCGGGGTAACCGCGGCCCCCACTTTACTGTATGGCCTGATATAGATTTGTTGCCTTTGTAATAGCTCCTTTCAGTTTGCCCCATTGTTGTTCTACCTTGCCCATTTTCTCCCAGTCTTCCTGTTCTTCCTGTGAACATACCCATTTGTGAAATTCAAAACTTAGGTCTTTGTGTATCTTCTCTGTATCCTGTTTGCAATATCAAACCATGCTGTCTGATAACTGGTGCTCAGGTGAGCACCTGTTCAGACATTTGAGACATTATCCTCATTTGTGAGCACCAGATAAAGTATCACATCCTCCCTCGTAGGTTCCATTACCATTTGTTTGAATAGAGCCCTTTAAAAGCATCTACTATCTCTCTACTTATAGATTCCGCAGAAGGGATACTCCAAGCTACATCCAACTCCTCCAAATGGAAATAAGAGAGTACCTGCTCTATCAAAGATCTGATTTCATTTCTGTGAATCAGCCAAATCACAGTTATCCTCTAGACTCTATGGGAGATCCCTCTCTTCCAGGGAAGCCAAACTATTTGCATCCCTGGAATCCTCTGCACCCCAGGGTCCTCCCATGAAAGCCTAGGTACTTCAGTAGCCCCATGCACACATTTATCAGGGTCCTGGGGGAACAAAACCAGCAGAAAATTCTCGGTACCTTCTCACCAATGTGTTGCGGGATGAACTCTGGCTGCGAGAAGACACAAAAGGCCTGATGTAGAAACCAAAGAAATTCCAGGGAGAAATCCTCATGGGCCCCCACCATCATAGTCAATGTGCCCTTCATGATAGTACTGCCGGTCTCAGCATAGGAGGCACATCAAACCACCCCAGAAGTCCCCGCTGTCTGAATCCCAGGGCCTACTCGCATGGGAAGCACATTACAAATGGCTGCTGATTCAGTAGCACTCGCAGTAAATCACATGTCAGGGTCCTCAGTGCCAGATGAGGAGAAAAAACTGTGTGGAGGAGACGTGGCATCCAAGCCAGCCATCCCCAGTCTTCATGCACGCGGAGCACAAGGGGCCTTTTTCTGACGTGGCCCGAAGCACCCCACAAGCCTCACACCGACACGTGCTGTGGGCAGGCCTATCCTTCTCCCCTTGCCATGCTTCCTGCCGACTGCCTTTCAAACAATCACACAGCACAAAAACCCTCCCTGTGTCCCTGAGCAGGCCCGATGAAAGATAACTTCTCTCTTCCCCGCAACTGCGAGCACTTTCCCAGTGACTCACCACTGCAACAGCTGTCAACTAGCCTCCCCGCAGAACTATTGTTCTTTCTCTGTTTTTTCTTTTCTTTAATAAACTTTAACCAAAGGAAAAAGGCATTCAAAAGGCAGTGGACTATAAGGGGGAGGGAGGAAGGAGAAGGACCCGAAGAGAGCAGGCAGATTTACTCACAGGAGGAAATAAATTATCATCTTTCTGAATTTTTTTTTTAATTTATTGCTCCCCCAGACAAGCTTAACCAAAGCCTCACAAGGGACAGGAAGTGACTACTAGGCTTGCACTTCTGGCCAAAACCATCGGCCTGGCCCAGGGTCTGATGCCAGATCCAACAGCAAACTGCTGTACCACCCAGTGCTGCCATCTGCTGGAGGCAGAAAATACTGAATTCCTGCTGCTTTGCCCCGCCCCCTAAGTGTAGTGGCTGTGATATCTTACAGGCCGCTTCAGTAAAGTCCACGGGAGAGCCGGCGCATGCACAGGCCACGCGCCTGTGCGCGCAATACAGTATTTAAATGGGGCCCGGCGGTAGAAACGGGCAAAAGGAGGCGCTAGGGACACTAGCTTGTCCCTAGCACCTCCTTTTTGACAGGAGCGGCGGCTGTCAGCGAGTTTGACAGCCGACGCTCAATTTTGCTGGCGTCGGTTCTCGAGCCCCGCTGACGGGCTCGGAAACCAGACGCCGGCAAATTGAGCGTCTGGTTTTCAACCCAACAGCCACTGGCCGACTTCAAACTTGGTTTTTTTTTTTGGTTTTTTTTTACTTTTTTACTCTTCGGGACCTCCGACTTAATATTGTCATGATATTAAGTCGGAGGGTGCACAGAAAAGCAGTTTTTACTGCTTTTCTGTGCACTTTCCCGGTGTCCGAAGAAATTAGCGCCTAGCTTTGGGTAGGCACTAATTTCTGAAAGTAAAATGTGCGGCTTGGCTGCACATTTTACTTTCTGAATCGCGCAGGAATACCTAATAGGGCCATCAACATGCATTTGCATGTTGAGGGCGCTATTAGGGTTCAGCTGGTTGGACGCGCGTTTTTCTGCCCCTTACTGAATAAGGGGTAAGGGAAAACGCGCGTCCAATAACAGGTTAACAGTGTGCTCCGTTGGAGCGCACTGTACTGTATCTGTATCTCACTGTACTGTACTGTATCTGCCTGACAGTGAGAAATCAATGTAGTCTGCCTCCATCTGCTGGTAGGTGCAAACAACCCACTTGTCAAGTGCTGGTCTGTTATAGCAAGATGAGATGGAAATAAATAGATGCAAAATTATGCAAATGTGTCACACAATTGCTGCAGAATCTTGAAAAAATCTGTGGCAAGAAATTGGAGGGCACCAATTATGATTCTAACATAAATTAGCAGAAAGCTAATTTAAAATTATGGCTGCATTCACAAATGTTTGTTTTGATATCTTACAATTAATGTTCAATACAGAAGGCTAGATTTTTCTAATATTAGAGGTTTTCAGATCAGCCATTCTTTCCCTTCTCTACCATCCCACATTTGTTTGATCCCTTTGCCTCTCCACCCATGCTTCTTTGCTTTGCTTCTGTCCCTTCTCTGTGCCTTTGCTCTTCTGTAGTTCTTTTTCCTGTGCTGTAACACCCTGTGCCTATTCCCCCTTTGTGCCCCACTTCTTCTTGTGTCTTTCTTCCTTGTTCCCTTCTTCCCAGAGGTTTCTAGAAGAGGGCTTCTCAAACTTGTCCTCTTCACTCCACAGCCATTCAGGTTTTCAGGATAACTACAATGAATATATGCGATAAATCTGCATACATCGGAGCCCTGGTATATACAAACTTCTCATGTGGATATCCTGAAAACCCCACTGTCTTTGGGATCATAAGGACACATTTGGGGAAACTCTGTTCTAGAATCTTTGGTTGTATTCTATTGCTAAATGGAAAAACTCCTTAAATCTTCTGTATTAACCTCATTTTGGGGTGTGCGTACTAATGCTTTGGTTTCCTGTGGTTAGTAAAGTGTCTTTATTGTCAGCATCTGTCACCATGCTGATTCTGGTGAGATGCAATATTAGTGTCTGGTTCCTTGGTGATTTGATAAAGGTTTGTTAAAATGGCAAAGTTCCTTAACATGGAGCTAGCAGGAAGGAAGAACAGTGGGCTCAACTAAAAAGAGCAATAATAAGAGCAGGAAGGTAAATAAAAACAAGAAAAAAAGGAACCAATTATGCTCTCCAAAGAGGTGAGTGAAAAAGTAAAGGCCAAAAGATAGCATTGAAAGACTACTCAGGATCTCAAAAAGATAAACATTGGACTGAATAATTAGCAAAGCTGAAAGACAAAAGAAAAAAATCAGGTTGTCAAAAGTATGAGTGGAAGGAAAGATTGCTAAAGAGGCAAAATGAGGAGGCAAGTTTTTTTCAGATATTTCAGAGAAAAGGAGGAAGGACAGACATGGATTTGTAAGATTAAAAGGTGATGGGAAGCAATGTGTGGAGAGGGACAGTGAGAAAGTAGACATGCTAAACAAATATTGGGTATTCATTAAGAAGCTGTCTGTGATGGTTGCGTTTTACAAATCAGATGGCTATAGGTACTGTATGTTTTTCATCAAATGTTGCTAGTAGTTAAAAATAAATAAATAAATAAAATAAGTCAATGTTCTTGTAATAACTTTTACTGGGACCTTCAGCTTACGTTATAGTATTTCCTTTTCTTTCCATCCTTCTGAAGATTGCTTGATAGCAGGTTCATCTAAACTTATTAAGCCACAACTTTAATAGGATTCATGGACATGAAACAACATTCACATTCTCTCTTTCCTTGTTTGCAGAAGAGATTGAAGTGGATGTGGAAGGCACAGAGTTCTCCCATGGAGAAGTGGACAGTATCAGCACCACCAGCATCAGTGATATTGATGATCACAGCAGCCTGCAGAGCATTGGGAGTGACGAAGGTTACTCCAGCTCCAGTGTCAAACTCTCTTTCGCATCATAGGAAGACAGTACAGTGCAGGGTAGACTGTCAGCTGGGGTAAACTATGATCTTCGATGCAAATCTACTTCAGATTGGGTTAAACTGCAGTATCTCTTTTCAGAAACTGTCTCAAAACTACTCCTAAGGGGATAGTTCTGGACAGACATGAAAAGTAGCCCTTTGGTGCTAGCTGGATTGGAAGCCCCTGCATTGATATTAATGCTCAAGACCTTCACATGAATGGTGTTGGGATAGCTTCTCTCTGAGTTAATAATTTTTATTTTGTTTAATGTTTGTTTGAAAGAGGATACTGGTGATTCATTTCCCCACCCCCAATCTGAAGAATTTCTAGTTTTCTCATACAGTGTCAGAGGCAGATTTAAAAAAAACAATTTAAACATTGCCTTTGGAATAAGACTTCACTGCAAAATAGAACAATTGATCATCGTCCTTATTTAGCTAAAAGGTAACACAGCCCTTTCCAAGCGGGCCTGACGTGTAGCCTTTGAACAAGTTTATTTCATGCCCTGCAAGAGAGAAAGCAACTACCGTGAATGGGTATAGAATGAATATTCTGAGAGATCACTATTCAAATCAGCTTTTATTGAGCTTCAGTTTTAGGCAGTACCTCTAACACATTGCTAGCACTAGGCTACCAAACTCTGATCTGCTTGCCTATCGTATGTTGCATCGTAGAGTTTATCTGTGATAATTACAGGCAACACTATGCTGGTAGTAGTTTGGGGACCAAAAAAGAAAATAGAGAAGTTAATGCATCAGCATCCGTACTTAACAACATGTATTAGAAATTAAAAGCCAGTGCCTGAACCATTGTGACATTCATATGGCAAGAAAACGTTGCAAAAGAAACTGCAAACTGCATTTTTGTCCTTGTGGGAAATTTAAAGCCTTGGGTAAAAATGAGCTGGTTCAGTTATTGCCCAAGCAAGCAAATGTGCATCATTTTTGTATTGCATGTACATTTTGAGGATCTATACTACATGGTATAGAATGTTATAAAGGAGTGTTTCTGTTGCAGAGCAGATATTTTAATGAGATTTAACCAGAGTTGCAATGAAATGAGCAATCCTGATTTATGTCTTTTTTGGCACTTTTGAAAAGATGGTGCAGTTTTTAACAACTCTGAACCCAACATGTTTTCACCCTAACACTGGTCAGGAATGAATATGGACTCAGACATATCTACTTTTAGCACTTGCTAAGCATTTTAAAGCAAAATAAATTTTTAATATGCTTATTCTACACTACAAACAAATATTATCTAAATAACCCCAACACTACTAGTGTTTGCATTAAAGTCTTATTAGCTGGATGGCTCACAAAGACAATTTGTTACGGTTTCATTTATAAATGTTTACCCTTTTTTGAACAAAAGGTGTGCATCTTTTGTTATAGCCATGCCCCTTGTTTTTAAAAAATCTCCTTTCCCCAAGTCCATTCTTTAGTTTTATAAGCCTTAAGGTATCTGGCTAATGGCCACATGGGGTTAGGCTGTGCAGCAGCACATTAATAGAAAATATATCCATAGTGGTAGGAGCACTATCCAAACTTTGAACTTTACTATTCCCTCTACAATGAAAGAAGTGGCGACATATTTTTTTCATTTGCACAGACATTGATATTTTTCATATTCTTGCTGAAGAAATTTGTTATGAATTTCAAATTAAAATAACTAGTTTCATAAAAACAGCTACTTCTAAAATGCAAGTGAAAATGAAAAATCTGTGTGAAAAAAGTTTACTTTTATCCATATTAAAGCTCTTAATAACCTGACAAAATTCCCATGGAATTGATGCGTATCTGAAGTCTTGCAGCATTGCAAAGTCTCATTTGATTGCATTTTGGTGGGTTTGCACTCCAGCTCTTACAAGCATTTTTTTGCACACATTTTGCAAACCTTTAATTTGGCCTTTGCTCTTTAAAGTTGGGGATGGTTTCTTCCTATCTGCATTTGTTAGAGAACCAAAAATAAGCTGGCTTTCTAGATAGATCTAATTGTACCAGGCACAAATCAAAACATGGCCAACGGCTTTGTCCTCTTTGACCTACAATGCTACACAACTTTATTATCATGCACAACATGAGTGAAGGCTGTTTCAGCATAGAAAGATGAAATGTGTCATTCAGTTTCCTTCCAGAGCTTGTTCAGATTTACACAGTTAGCCATGTAGGGAGTTTCTGGAGTAGTCACAATGGATTCCTTAGGTAAGTTTGCTGCTGGCTACTTTTTAATGTCACATTTGCCTGCACGTCTTTAGGAACAGTCTACATTTCATTTTCACTTTGCAAGTGCTGGTGCTGTTCAAATTCTGTAGTATCACAAGTTCATAATTTCTTTTGAGGTGGGATTTCTAACTTGCACTTTTGAGGTCCTAGCTTTTTTTTGTCTTTAACTGCAAGATTTTTTTTTTTCAAATGAAACTTGTTTGAAACATTATAATGCTTTTAGTAATTTAACTACCCATCTACTAAAAAAATGCTTTATAAAATTTGTAACTTATTGCTGCATTAATGGGTTATTAATTTCAGACCAATAGATTTATTTTGTTTTAGTTAGGGTGGGGCAGAGAAAATTCAAAAACAAATAAAGACAGCCTTATTTAGCAGTTGCAGTTGAGTTGTGTTTTAATATCGAGTACTGTCCTTCCAAAAACAGCTCTTCAATATCTGAAAAATGTTGTATTCTTAGGTTACTGACATCTTTACATCAGTTATTCATTATTGGTTTATACTAGTGGTGAAAGAATGGCACTCACTGGTCAGTCATTCTGCTGATATGCAGAGGCACAATTCCCAAACCTGAAAGTGAAGTACTATGGACAGTGGCACCCACCCACAATGGTAGTTTCAAGATGTTGTGGCACTTTGCAGCTGAGCTCATAAAAGTTGCCCATTCGATATAAACTGTGACTCTGAGATGTTTTACTGTTATATATGAGTGCATGTCCATAGCAAGCCCAATTTAGACAGAAGAGCCAGTGCATATTTGCCACATAGAGGGCATTAACCTTTCCTGGTGCATAAATCTGCTCTATGCAAGAATACACATTGAGAGCCATCCCTTAGATATTGTCTGATCAATAAATTGCAGAGGTGCTGTAGAGCAAAAAGAAATTAATATCTTACTACTGCATGCCAAATCAGCAGAGGGAATAGAATAATGTGCTTTGCCTTCCTTCCAAACAACTCAGCTTACAGGTGGTAACTGTCCAGGCATGTAGTGTCTTATATTTACTGCTAGAGTAAGATATGAGTATCAGATATAAGTCTTCTCTTGCATTTCAATGGTAAAAAAAATGGGAAGGAATGATATCAGTAACTGCTTAGACTTTGTTGTAACATGCCCTTTTTTAGTTGCGAACCTCTCCTGCCTGAAAGATCTTTAAAAAAAAAAAAAATTCAATGGTAAGGAGATTCTCAGAGGACAAGCAAGAAGGTAGTCTCACCCATGGGTGACATCAGATGGAGCCCTGACATGGAACTTTGACTTGGGCACGAGCGTGCCCTTTACCACCCCGCATTCACGCGGGGGTCCTTCTTCAGTCTCTTCTTTTCTGCAAAGCTGCAGGATCGTGGTTAGTGAGCCTTGTGGGTTTTGCCTACTTATTGATCTTTTGTAAAACTTTTTCATGGTTCTTTTCGTGTTTCTTGGTGTGCTATTGACACTGGGTCCACTTTGTTCCTCCCTTTAAGCGTCTTAGAGTTTGACATTTTTGCTGGTAAATTCCTTTCGTGTCAATCGCCCGGGGCAGTAGTATGGTCTGTGCCCCTTGCACATGGATGGCCATCGCCACAGAGTTCGATTTAGCGTCTTTTTTTCTTTCGTCTTGGCATGGCCTTGTCCAGTTTTAAGCAATGCCCTTGGTGTCCGAGGACCATGTCCATCACGGACCCCCATGATGAATGTGTCTTCTGCCTAGGCCATCGCATGACATCCGGGACTTGCCGCAGGTGTTGCCCTATGACCCCCTAAGGGTATGTAAGCTTATGCCTGAAAAGATGGAGTGCCTCTACGGTTTGGAGAATCCGAATCAGCATTGGAGGCAATCTGCATTCAAGGGACTATGGAGCTGCCACCAATAGACGAGTTATCGACATCAGTGGGGCAGGCATTGCCATTGGCTGGCAGGGGTGCTGGAGACCAACCATAGTTGAGCTTCTCCAAGCCAGGGACATAGAATTCCTCATCATCAGCCTCAGCACTGGGGAAGTACCATGCTGAACACCAAGGGAAGCTGAGGAAGCATCAGCACCAGTCAGTGTCTATGCATGAACAGGGCACAGAAATGCACTAGCTCATGCTGTGATGCCCCTGAAGCGACACTGTGGCAAGGATAGCCAGTCCACCACTGATGCCAGGCGTGTGTCCGTCAGTCTTGGTGCCAGCCACCGATCCTCCTCTCTGTTGTGAAGAGGATCTGGTCACTGCCTCCTCCCTCCCCCAGTCAGTTTTTTTGTATCGGCAGTATTTGAGGAGGAGCTTGAGAGACGTTTGCGGCTGGCCGTTGAGCAGGTGATGCAGAATATCGTTCCTGCAGCACCATCACCATCTTGCTTGGAGCCACTGCAGGAATCTCTACATGCGCTCATCGATACATTACCAACCCAGTTGGTGTTGGTGCCCGGGACAGCGCCGATGCCCAGCCAGGCACCGGAGCCCTTCCCCCCTGTCGATACGGTGGTCATGGCTGGATCCTTCTCCAAGAAAACTCCCCCTAAGCCGGCCCAGCCACCAAGGGCTGTGGCCCTCCTTTCAGTGCCGTTGGTGCCTGCACCACTGGATGAAGGCGGAGCACTCGGGACCCCATCCCCATTCCATCATACGGAGGATGAGGAGCCTTTTGGCCCCTGGGGGGATGACTCAAATGGAGGTCTCCAGAGGAATGGAGGAGGTCCCCAACTGTGGACCTTACGTTCACAGGGTTTGTATGGTTGATGGCAGAGGCCATCCTCTTTCATTTGTTAACTGAAGAGGACGCCGAGGACAAAATTCTGGAGATCCTCCAGTTTGTGGAACCTCTTAAAGAGGTGATGACGGTCCCAGTGCGTGACATCCTTAAGGAGTTGCTGTTGAGGATCTGGGAACAACCCTTCACAGTGCCTACTGTGAACAAGAAGGTAGATGCAATTTATTTCATCCAGAAGGTTGCTAGATTCAACATAAGAACATAAGAAATTGCCATGCTGGTTCAGACCAAGGGTCCATCAAGCCCAGCATCCTGTTTCCAACAGAGGCTAAACCAGGCCACAAGAAACCTGGCAATTACCCAAACACTAAGAAGATCCCATGCTACTGATGCAATTAATAGCAGTGGCTATTCCTTAAGTAAATTTGATTAATAGCCTTTAATGGACTTCTCCTCCAAGAACCTATCCTAACCTTTTTTGAACCCAGCTACACTAACTGCACTAACCACATTCTCTGGCAACAAATTCCAGAGCTTTATTGTGCATTGAGTGAAAAGAATTTTCTCTGATTAGTCTTAAATGTGCTACTTGCTAACTTCATGGATGCCCCCTAGTTCCTCCTATTATTCGAAAGTGTAAATAACTGATTCACATCTACTCGTTCAAGACCTCTCATGATCTTAAAGACCTCTCTCCTATCCTCCCTCAGCCGTCTCTTTCTCCAAGCTGAACAGCCCTAAACCTCTTCAGACCTTGTCCTCAATAGGGAGCTGTTTCCATCCCTTTATCATTTTGGTTGCCCTTCTTTGTACCTTCTCCATAGCAACTATATCTTTTTTGAGAGTGTGGCGACTAGAAGTGTACACAGTATGCCAGGTGCGGTCTCACCATGGAGCAATTATAGAGCATTATGACATTTTCCATTTTATTACCATTCCCTTCACGAATAATTCCTAACATTCTGTTTGCTTTTTTGACTGCTACAGCACACTGAGCCAAGTGTCAGCTACCCCACCAATCAGTGGTGATCAAATCTGCTCTCAAAAGAGCCAAGCATTCTTGGTCCCATTCCTCGGCACCCCCCAGGGAAGAATCATAGAGCAATGGATGCTCTTGGTAGGAAGGTTTTTCTTATAGGAGAGCAAATTGTGTGTTATGAAGGTTGAGTGGTCTGCAAACACTCTAGTAAAGTCCCAGAAATGAGCAGGTAATAATTATTTAAAGGAAAGAAAAGGCTTTCACTTCAAGTTAAATAAATATTACCTTCTCATTTTTGGGACTCTGCACTCTGCAAACACTCTAGTAATCTTCACAAAACACAATTTGCTCTCCTGTTTGATATTTTAGTGTGTTTTGCGCTCCATTCCACATTTCTTTGTGGTGTTTGACCCCGCATATCTTCTTATCATCTATACATTAGCCCATATTCACGTGACATCTGAAGCAGGTGCATGAGGTGCCTGAGTAGCTGCCTCAACAGAGCAGGACTACCCTCATGTCGCTGGTGTATAAGGGCCTGGAGTGTGTGGAAAACCACAAGGGCCACACCTACAGTGTTTTTGAAATGGCATCGTGGACTCCACAGAATGGCATGGCTGTGGGTCCTCGGATCTTCAATCAGAGATACAGAAAAAACTCACTGACGTCCTATGCACTGGAGAGAATCTCTTCAGAGATAAGGAGAAACATGCAGTGGCCCCAGTTCCTGGACCATCATGAGACCCTTCAGCAACTCTCCGCCAGCACTCCAGGAGGTCTGTGAGATCAGGGCAGAAGTAGTCTTGCTTTTCCCAGAGGAAGTACTATCCTTGGCCCTCTCCCTCCTGTCCACAACATCAGAGCTCTCTCAGCCATTCCAGGCAGCAAAGAGCTCCAAAGGTCCAGCTGGTGCCTCTGTCAACTCCTGGGATGGGGTTTTGACTGTGTTCTAGGGAGCATAGCCTAGGCCCTTGTAATGGCGGTGATGGATCCCGCTGATCAGTGGATGGCTACGGTTCTTTGTAAACCGGTGGCCCAGTGTACCTCAGACATATGAACATAGATTTGCCATACTGGGTCAGATCAAAGGTCCATCAAGCCCAGTATCCTGTTTCCATCAGTGGCCAAGCCAGGTCACAAGTACCTGGCAAGATCCCAAGGGGTAAATATATTCCAAGCTGCTTATCCAATAATAAGTAGTGGATTTCTGCAACTCTACCTCAATAGTGGTTAATGGACTTTTCCTCCAAGAACTTGTTTAAAAAAAAAGTTGTTTGCATCTACACTAATAGCTTTCACCACATCCTCTGGCAACAAATTCCAGAGCTTAATATGCTGAGTAAAATATTTTCTCTATTAGTTTTAAATGTATAATCTATTAATTTCATTGTGTGTCCCCTGATCTTTGTAAATAAACAACTGATTAATGTTTACTCATTCCATTCCACTCTTTATAGACCTAGATAATCATGTCTCCCCTCAGTCATCTCTTCTTCAAGCTGAAGAGTCCTAACCTCTTTAGCTTTTCTCTATAGGGAATTGTTCTATCCCCTTATCATTTTGGTGACCCTTCTTTGTATCTTTTCTAATTCTGCTATATCTTTTTTGAGATATGGTGACCAGAACTGCACACAATACTCAAGTTGAGGTCGCACCATGGAGCGATAGAGGCTTTATGATATTCTCCAGTTTATTCTCCATTTTTTTCCTAATAATCCCTAGCATTCTATTTGTTTTCTTGGCTGCTGCTGCACCACACTGAGCAGAGAAGATTTCAACATATTTTCAACAATCCATTTCCTGAATGGTGACTCCTAATGTGGAGCCTGTATTTTGTAATTTGGGTTACTCTTCCCTGCACTTGTCCACATTAAATTTAATTTGCTATTTTCATGCCCAATCTCCCAGTTTTGCAATGTCTTCTTAACTTTGAATAATTGTGTGTCATCAGTAAATTTCATTACTTCATTTCTTGTTCCCATTTCCAGGTCATTATAAATATATTAAAAATCAGTGGTCCCAGAAGAGTTCCATGGGGCACTTCTCTATTCACCTTTTTAAATTGGGAAAATTTACCATTTAGCCCAACTCTCTGTTTTCTATATTTTAACCACAATAGGTCACTGCTCACTATCCCATGACTTTTTAATTTCCTAAAGTCTCTATGTCAAATGCTTTCTGGAAATCAGATACACTATATCAACTGGCTCTCCTTTATCCATGTGTTTTATTTATACTCCCAAAATAATGTAGCAAATTTGTGAGGCAAGACTTTCCTAGACTAAATCCATTTTGTCTTTGTCCCATTAAATTATGCTTATGTATATGTTCAGCAGTTTTATTTTTGATAGTTTCTACCATTTTGCCTAGCACAGATGTCAGATTTACTGGTCTGTAGTTTCCCTGGATCACCCCTTCATCCCTTTTTAAAAATTGGCATTACATTGGCAATACTACAGTCTTCAGGTAGCATAGATGATTTTACTGATAGTTTACAAATTTCTAATAGCAGAACCACAGTTTCATTTCTCAGTTCTTTCAGCACTTTGGGATGTATACCATCTGATCCAGGTGATTTGCTACTCAGTTTGTCAATTTGCCCTAGTACATCTTCCAGGTTCACTGAGATTTGTTTCAGTTCTTCTGAAATCATCATTTTTTATATCATTTCTGGCATGGGTATCTCAGTGGGTTCTTTCCGTCATCCTCATCAAGGGTGCTGATTAAAAACCTTTTGGATACCCTGCCAAATTGCTCTCTGAGCCAGTTTTGGGGTCCAGTAGCACATCAGAGGTATTGATTGTGGAGCTCTCCTCCCTCTTGATGGCCAGAGCGGTCGAGCCCATTCCACCAGGGCAAAGAAGGCAGGGATTTTACTTCAGGAACTTCCTGATTCCAAAGAAAACAGGAGGACTCCATCCCATCCTAGTCCTCAAAGCCTTGAATACATTTTTCCAAAAAGAATAAGTTCATGATTGTTTCTTCTCTGGCCACCTTTATCTCCTTACTGCAAAAAGGATTGGGTATGCTCCCTCGATCTGAAGGACATGTACACCCACATCGAGATCTTCCCCAGTCACCAGAAGTATCTCAGATTCATGGTGTGAAAACAGTACTTCCAGTATCGCATGCTGCCATTTGGGCTCGCGTGAGCCCCATGTGTCTTTACAAAATGCCTGGCCATGATGGCGGTGCAACTGTGTAGGATGGGAATACATGTCTTCCCTTACCTGGACAATTGGCTGGTCAAGAGCACCTCTCATAGATAGGGGCCATCAGGTCCATGCACCTGACCATCCAGGTTTTGGAGTCAAGGGTTCATCATCAATACATACCAGTCCAAGCTTTGCAGCCCCTACCCTTACTTTTTGACGCATCTGAGACAGAAAAGACAAAAAACCATCAAAGCACCATCCCCATTTATACCAAAAGACTTAAGTCACAGAAGGAGAATCTCATGATCTATTAAATCAAAAGCTGTAGACAGGTCCAAGTATAAAGCAACAATTGACTTCCCAGAATCCAGTACTCTAAGCACATAATCATGAACGAAAAGTAAAACTGATTAGGTACTATAATTTAGTACGAAAACCACTTTGGTTACAGTGTAAGATCTTTGATCATCCAAATAATCCTTTAGTTGTCTAAAACATTCTCTAACAATTTCCCTAATGATGACAAGTTAGATATTGGCCTAAAATTCTTCAAAACCTCAGGAGAGGATTTACCCCTTTTTTACTGGTCAAATCACAGTAGTTTTAAGAATATTAGGGATCAACTCCTCAGAGAATGATTAAACAAAGGTTCTACTGATGGCGACCCCACTGGTTCCAATGCGAGAGCAATCCTTACTCCTTGGAGGATAGAGAATCTCCTTCAGGTTTGGAGTTATATAAATGGGTCATCAGCTCTGATCTCCCAGATAGACGATACTGGGAGTGCTAGGTATTGGTTCCATGTCTAAGCCAAAGAAGAATCCTGTTTTAGTGCCTTGATTGGCCTTGAATGGGGGTGCTCCAGAAACCATTAAAGGGGGATGAGCCTTGGTAGGTCTGTACCCCCCTGGATCTGACAGCAAGACCGCAGTTGTGTTTCCAAACGTGGATATGTGGGTGTGTGCAGTCTCCAAGTGGACAGCCTTTCCTGCAAAAGGGGGAGTGGCATCGGAGAATGCGCAGAATAAGAGAGTTGAGGCTATTCTTACACAGGCCTTGAGGACTGGCAGTGAATTGCAGTTAGCCTCTTGCTGCACCCTGGTGGCTCACATTTGTTTGCTTCTATCTCAGGAAGTCAATGAGACTGGTTGGAATACTAGGACAGTGATGGAACCGGCTGCCGCCTTTTTGGTGGATGTGGGCTGTGCCTTGGTCGGCCTCTCTGCCAGAAGAGTGACTTGTTGGTGTTAGCGGTCACATGTCAGCTGTGGCTGAGATGGATGGTCGGCTGCTACAGTTTCAAAATTTAATCTTATGAAATTGCCCTTAAAGGATCACTCTTGTTCTGGGAGTAAGTTAGAGTAAATGCTAATAGGCAGGGTGAGTCCCAAGATCATCTTTTATCAGAGGATTAAAAGCAGGTGCCATGCTCTTTTGGCACAAGGGGCCTTTCTAGGAGTTTCAAATGTTTTCAACCCTACAGAGAAGCGCCTTCTCAGAGGGCTCGACTTCTGAATAGGTCTCAGTCCTTTCAGTTCAGGAAGCCCGGACGGGGTGTAAGCTCAGCTTGACTATGCATCCCGACCCCCTCAATGAAGGTGTGCTGACCCACCTTTAGAACTGGAGAGAAGGGTTCACCTGTCTCCTCTTATTGCGGGTGGGTCAAGATCACGTCAGAGCAGTGGGTTCTGGAGGTAAGAAGGAACGGCCATGCTCTGGAGTTCTGTGTTCCTCAGGGCGACGTCATGGCTTCTCCCTGCAACTCTCTGGAAATGAGGCTAGCAGTGGAGGTTACATTGTCAAGGTCCCTGAGCTTGGGGGGCCATGGTTCCAGTGTTTAAATCACAAGAAAGTATGGGCCATTATTCCATTTATTTCATTGCACCCAAGGAGGTGGTTTCCTTTCGCCCTTCTCTAAGGTCCTGGTGATGGCAACGACAGTGTTGAGACAAGATGGTATTCTGGTCCACCCGTACCTAGACTTATGGATAATTTGGGCCAAGAGAATGAGTCTTCAGGCCTCGCACAAGGTGGTTTCCTTGCTGCAATTTCTAGGTTGATTGGTGTACTTAATCAAGAGCAAACTGCAGCCATCTCACACGCTTGAAGTGTCTTTGGTATTTGTTTCAACACGAAGCAAGGCAGGATGTTCCAAGCTGGAGGCCCGCATTCAGAAATGAATAGCGCAGGTGCGGCTGTAGACAGAAGCAATTCAGTCAGCGGTATGCTCTTATCTGCAGGTGTTTGGTTGATGGTAACCACTCTAGAAGTGGTTCCGTGGGCAAGGGTGCATATGCATCCTTTTCAGCGTACTCTGCTGGCACGATGGAGTCCACAGGCAGAACTTCTCAATACTGCTTCAGTTTCCCAGGGCAGACTAGCATCCAAATGCAGTGGATGTTGGAAGTGGATCATCTAAGGAAGGATATTTCCCTACGAACATCGGACTGACTGATATTCACAACAGATGCTAGCCTCTAGGGTTGGGAGGCTCGCTGGGAGTTGAATTGCCAGGGGCGCTGGACTAAGAGGACTCTCTGGAGCATCAATCATCTTGGAAGCACGTGCCATACGGTTGGCATGCTTGTGGTTTGTTGACTGCTGGCAGGATCAAGCGCTCTGAGTAATGTCAGACACTGAGAGGACAGTGGCATGCATCAATCGCCAGGAAGGCACCAAGAGCCAACAAGTGTCGCAGGAAATAGCCAGCTCTTGGAATGGGCAGAAGTACATCTTCACAAAATCTCTGCCTCCCACATTGTGGGAAAAGACAATGTAAGAGCCGATTTTTCAGCAGACAGAGTCTGGATCCAGGAGAATGAGAATTGTCAGACAAAGCATTCCAGCTCATAATGGGCTTCTGGGGCCTACTGTTTATAGACTTGCTAGCAACAACGCTCAGTGCGAAGGTTCCTCCCCTTCTCCAGTCGAAGGGGATAACTGAAGTCCTTGGGCATTGACGCTTTCAAGCAGAAGTGGCCGGAAGACAAGCTTTAGTATGCCTTTTCTCCCTGCTCATGTTGGACAGAGTTATTGGAAGAAAGATCGGACACACGGGACTGGTGCTTCTGGTGGTTCCAGATTGGCCCAGGAGGCTGTGGTAGATTTGCGGAGGTTCCTGGCAAACTCTGTTTCGGTTACCGGTCCACAGGGACCTGTGTAGGACAGTCTCGATTTTGTCTTTCGATGTGGTCCTTGAAAGGGTTCAGTTGCTGAAGCATGAAATCTCCACTGCTGTGATTTCCACCTTGCTTTGAGCATAAAAGTTCTTCCCCTCTTTAGATCACGTTTAGGTTGGAGAGTATTTAAGACGTGGTGTGAGGAACAAGGCGTGCTTCCTTGTTTGGTTAAGATCCTGCTTATTTTTGAATTCTCACAGGATGGATCACTTAAGGGCATGGCCCTTAAATTCTTGAAGGTGGAGGTGATAGAGCTTGCCTGTTTTTCAAGGGTCAGGTGAATGGTGGACTCTTGTTGGCCCATCCACATGTGGCCCGGTTTTGTAAGGGATAAGGCTTATTTATTCTCCCTTGCAGTTGCCTGTGCCCTCATGGTTCTAGAATTTTTGGCAAATTCCACTTTTTGGGCTCTGCTTAGCCTCTCCTTGAGATTAAAATCTTGCAGACTGCGTTTCTTGTGGTGGATTGTTTCACACATCAATTCCATGCTTTGGGCTCCTCCTTGCCGAGAACTATTCCTGAGGGTGACTCCAGGGGCGGTCCAGCTTCCGAATGTTCCATCCTTTTTTGCTGAAAGTGACCTCGGATTTTCATTTGAACCAATCAATTTCCCTGCCAGTGCTGGATAGGGAGAGAGATGTGGATGAATATCATCGGTTGTGGACCTTGGAAGTCAAGAGACATTTGATGCGGTATTGGAGGTTAATAAAACCTCTCAGGAAGACTGACCTCCTGTTTGTTCTCCATGTTAGAGGTAAACAAGGTGAGTCAGCGTAGCGGGCTACATTAGCCTGTTGGGTTAAGGAGGTTATCAGGGCCACGTATGTGGATGCTGTGTAGCCGTCGCCTAAACAGGTTAGCGCTCATTTCACTAGAACTCAGTGTCATGGGCGGAGCTTCGATTGTTGTCTCCCTGTCGAGATTTGCCAAGCTGCAATGTGTTCCTCACACATTTTTTTCCAGGTATTACTGCCTGGTTGTGCAGCATTACTTGAACTGTGGGGCAGCCTCCCGTTGTGTTCAGGAGTAGCTTTGATACATTCCACTGGTCATGGATTAACATGTCTGAATGCTGAGAAATTACTACTTACCTGATAATTTCCTTCCTGCTCTTGGCTTCCGGTTTGTGGTGCTATTGTCCTCCTGAGTGACTTGTTCTGGGGATAACTGGTAAGTGTCAGTTTTAGTCCATAGATTAGTGATGTTATCTTCTTTGAGCTCAGTATTTCCCATTGACTGAGTACTTGAGTAGTTTTCTGTCCACTGTTGGCTTTTGCAGAGAATACTGGCAGGTTGATGTCAGTGCTGGGGTATATATACTGTGTTGTCTGCTTTGCTCCGTCTCCATCTGCTGGTAGAAGTGCATAACCCACTGATCGTGAATTAACCTGTCTTATTAGAGAAAAGGAAATTAATCAGGTAAGTAGTAATTTCTCAAACCTTTCTCCTGCTCCACACAAAATCTACTTGATTACCCTCTACACTGTTGGAAGCTGGCTTGAAAACCAATCCTGTTAGGGTTCGTTTGAGTGTAATTGGCATGTACCATCATGGTGTAGATGGTACGCCTATCTTTTTACAGCCTTTAGCCATATGCTTCATGCACGACTTGCTTCAATTGAAGCTTCCCCTAAGGCCTCCCGCTATGTCTTGGGATCTTAGCTTGGTGTTAGCTCAGCTGATGAAAAGCTCCCTTTGAGCCACTGCGCTCCTGTAACCTGAAGTACCTACCTGGAAGGTCATATATTTGTCTGCGATCACTTCAGCACCCAGGATCAAGCGAGCTCCAGGCCTTAGTGACTTATCCACCTTGAGGGTTTTCCAGGATAGGATGGTCCTGCGAACGCACCTTAAATTCATGCCTAAGGTGGTGACTGACTTCCATTTTAATCAGTCCATCGGCCTGCCAACATTCTTTCCCAGGCCCCATTTGCAACTAGGCGAACGAGCACTGCACAGTTTGGACTGCAAGCAAGCCTTAGCCTTCTATCTAGAGCAGACAAAAACCCGTAGATAGTCCACCCATTTTGTTTCTTTTGATAAAAATAAGTTGGGCTTTGCCAATGCCAAACAGACACTACGAATTGGCTAGCAGATTGCATTTGTTTATGTTATGCCCATACTGCATCTCGGGGGCTATGTCAAGGCTCATTCTGTACAAGCCATGGCAGCATCTGTGGCCCACTTGTGAGCAGTCCCCCTGGTGGAATTTTCTTCACATCTAGCTTGGATAGGGATGGCCGACATGATAGTAGGTTTGGCCAATCTGTCCTTCAGAATCTGTTTGAGGTTTAAAAACCAAACTTCTCCCGCTAGGGCCTGTTTGGGTTCAAAGCTGCCTTCCGCTCTGTTACCAACAGTACCATTGTTGTTGGGCCCGTTGGCACCTGGTTTGAGTGTCTGTTGGTCCCCCTTTTTTCGTTTGGGGATAGCCTGAAGCTAAGGATTCACCCATGTGTGAGGACTACCATCCTGCTTTTCCTCGGAGAAAGCAGAGTTGCTTACTTGTAACAGGTGTTCTCAGAAGACATCAAGATGTTAGTCCTCACAAAACCCGCCTGCCACCCTGCAGAGTTGGGTTTCTCTTATTTTTTTGTTCTAATTTTATAAGACTGAAGAAGGACCTTCGCGTAGATGTGTGGTATAGGGCATGTTCAATGTGGCCAAGTCAAGGTTCTAGATACTTTGAGATAAGTTTTCCATATCGGGACTCCATCTGATGTCACCCATGTGGGAGGATTAACATCCTGCTGTCCTCAGAGTCACCTGTTACAGGTAAGCAACTCTGCTTTTTTTCTTCTTTTGTATATGTTTACACAGTTGTGCATTGATATGAGAGAGAATTTAGGGGGCTGCTGAATCAAAATGACAAGTGAAGTAGGAGTTAGCACTGGCCTCTTAATAGTTAACAGTGTAGCTTAACATGGATTTTGTCCTATCATGAATGAGTTCTAAAGATAAGATCAAATGTTCTCAAATTGTAACAAAATAGCAAAGATCAGCTAGGTACTGTTCAAGCATAAGCAGATTCCAGCTTCTCTATTTTAATTGCCTTTAATAAAAAGGTTATAAAACAATAATATTTAACTTGAGTTTCAGGAGTCGCATGCTGCACATTGCCAGAATTAACACACCACAGAATTAAATGTTGCAGACATTTACCAGATAGATAGCTTTCCAAAGCAGGAGCCTTAGCATTCAGCCAATTCTAACTGCAAATTTCAATGGATGCTGTGTATGCAAAAAAAACAAACCAAAACACAACCACCAACATAGTTTGCTGGTAAACTAACTTGAAAATGCCACTCCACACCAGTTGGTACATCTATCCTGGTCCATCTCCCATTCTTCTGAAGTTGTTTTTTGACTTTGAAGCCAATTTACCAAGCTACCTCTTAAGGACAGTAACAACCAATCAGGAGGATTATGCTCCCACTTGGCAGGATACTTGGGCTGTCCCTTTTGGAGTTATGAAACGAGTGGCTCTCTGGCACTTAGTTTGCTTGCTAAAGGTTCTCACAAACTGACAGGATGCACTGCCTTTGTTCTAAAAGAAGGAGAGAGCACCTGGAAAAGACCATTTATTCCTCAGCTGAAAGTCATAACCTCGATCTGAACTGAGTGCTTAAATATAAATGAAAACAAAGGCATGGTTAAAATATTCCTCATAGTAAGGACCCAGACTAGTTGAGTGCCATTTTAAAATGCACAAAATTTAGCAGCCACAGGGGCAGCCCAGCCTATCTGCTGCCTGAGGTGAGGGATGAAAGGGTGCTCTGTAGGTCGGATCACCAAGAGGGCTGGACTCAAAGGGCTGACCTTTGAGTCTAGCCATTTTGGGGATTTGTAATGCTGGGGCAGGTTTCCCAAAGGAGTGGCAGATATATTATCATTGGCACTCATTCTAGGAAGCTGGCAACCTTACCACACTCCTGGGAATCTTATTTGCCTCCTACTCTTCCCAGCATCTGTTCCTTGGGGGTCTGGGAGACTGGTGAATGGCGAGGAATCAGTGTGGCACCAGTGGCGTAGCCACGGGTGGGCCTGGGTGGACAGCTGCCCACCCAATTTAGACCCAGGCCCACCCAACTGACACCAGAACTGCAAGGGCTGTCGCGGGATCCCATCCCCGCGACAGTGAAGAGGGGGAACCCATGCTTGGCGCACCATCACGACACACGTGGGGAAGCGTCCTACAACCATATGGCCGACCGATCTTCCTGTTAGGGGGGGGGGAGAAGAGCGGAAGCGCCGCGCACAGCTTCCGCTCCCCCCCCCCAGCAGGAGATCAGTCGGCCATACGGCCCGAAGATAGCAGGAGAGGTCAGCTGATCTTCATGCTCTGGGGGGGAGGAAGCGGAAACTGTGCACGGCGCTTTCCGCTCTCCTCCCCCCCCCCCCCCCAAACAGGAAGATCGGTCGGCCATACCGGCCCTCCGAAGATAGCAGGAGGCCAGTGGCAGCAGGAGAGCCAGCTGATCTTCCTGCTCTAGGGGGAGGAAGCGGAAACTGTGCACAGGCTTGAATGTGTATGTGAGGATGAGGAATGGGAGCCTTATTGTGTGTGTGTGGGTGAAAATCGGACCCTGGGTGTGTATGGGAGTGAGAATGGAGTCTTGAATGTGTGTGGGTGATAATGGAAGCTTGAATATGTGGGTGAGGATGGAAGCTTGAATATGTGGGTGAGGATGGAAGCTTGAATATGTGGGTGAGGTTGGAAGCTTGAATGTGTGTATATGTGGTGAGGTTGGAAGCTTGAATGTGTGTATATATGGGTGAGGATGGAAGCTTGAATGTGTGTATATATGGGTGAGAATGGGAGCCTGGGTTGTGTGTGTGGGTGAGAATGGAAGCTTGAATATGTGGGTAAGAATGGGTGCTTTGAAAGTGTGTATGTGTGGGTGAGAATGGGACCTTAAATGTGTGTATGTGTGGGTGAGAATGGGAGAATGGGTTTGTGTGTGTGGATGAGAATGGGTGCCTGGATGTGCGTCTGTGTGTGCATAAGAATATAAGCCTGGGGAGGGGTGAGAAAGTGAGAGCTTGTATGTGTGTCTGCAGAGAATGTGAGCTGGGGGGGGGGGAGGGGAGAGCATATGAGACTGAGAGCCTGAGTGTGTGAGGGAGTCTGTGAGAGAAAGCATTTATGTATATATGTGTGTGTGTGTATGGAAGGGAAGAAGACAGTAGTAGAAAAGACACTGAAGAGGAATTAGGAAATGAGCGACAAGGGAAAAAATGGGAAAGAGAGACCAGGACCAACTGATTAGAAAAATACAAAGATCAGACAACAAAGGTAAAAAAAAAATATATATATATATATATAGAGAGAGAGAGAGAGAGAGAGAGAGGGAGATGTTAGCAATTTAAATATGTCATCTTTGGGAATGTGCATTCTTATATTTTTGTATTTTGCTCTTTCTTAAGTATTCCACTGTTCAAACATTTTAGTTTCTCAGGCTTTCTATTTTGGCTTTATCTACATGTTTCTGTTTCTAATTTATAGTCTCTTATTTCTATATTAGGTAAGGGTCGGTCTCAGTTTTGCCTGTTTGTGACAGAAATGAGTATTTCTAGCATATAGTTTCTCTGTAGTAGTAGTCCAGCCTGTTCTGTTATTCCTGTAGGTGATGTATTAATGTTCTAGGGCCTGGCGTAGTATTTGCATTGCTGCTTTTTCATAAGGTTGCTGTTTGAATCCTGAGAGTCAGTGCTGTGATTGTTTGGCAAGGTTCCAGATGCCTCTTTCTTTGCAAGAGTTTGTTACTTCACAAAATAGCAGTGGAGGGTTATTTTTTGCTGAGATTACACCAGAATTTGAATTTTTTTTTTCATGTTACTTGTAATGTGAATTGCCCTAGCTCTGCGCTGCACCTGTTCTGATGATTAATTATATTTTATTGTATTTATGAAGATTTCTGGGTTTCTGCAAAGATGGTTCATGAAAGAATACATTAATTTTTGTTTTATTATATGATTGGATTTGATTGTTTTCTATACTTGAAATAATTGAAGTAAATTATTTTAAAGTTTCATACATGACACATAATGGCTGTTGCAAACTACTTAGAAAGCCATTCTAGGGTGCAGTATATGGCATTATTTATCAGTAAGAAAACAACTAGTAGACCTGCATGCCTTGTGCCCACCTATGTTAACCTTGTGCCCACCCAAAAAATCAATTCTGGCTACGCCACTGTGTGGCACACTCTCTTAGGGCCAGTGCAAGGGTATTGGATGCCCTAGACAAGCTTTACAGCCTCTCCCCCTCCCCCCACACACACCCATTTTTTTAAAAAAATGCATTTTTTTTTATTGTAAAATTTCTTATTAACCACTTCCCCATCCTAAAGGAATGGGGGAAGTGGAAGATTTTATATGGAAAAAGGACATTCAAAGTATAATCTTCTGAAGTAAAAATATCACTTAACAACAGCATGTATATTATATTTGCATGCACTGCAAAAAAGACATAAGAAAATGCCATACTGGGTCAGACCAAGGGTCCATCAAGCCCAGCATCCTGTTCCAACAGAGGCCAAAAACCAGGCCATAAGAACCTGGCAAGTACCCAAAAACTAAGTCTATTCCATGTTACCATTGCTAATGGCAGTGGCTATTCTCTAAGTGAACTTAATAGCAGGTAATGGACTTCTCCTCCAAGAACTTGTCCAATCCTTTTTAAACACAGCTATACTAACTGCACTAACCACATCCTCTGCAACAAATTCCAGAGTTCAAATGTGTGCTGAGTAAAAAAGAACTCCGATTAGTTTTAAATGTGCCCCATGCTAACTTCATGGAGTGCCCCCCTAGTCTTTCTACTATCCGAAAGAGTAAATAACCGATTCACATCTACCCTTTCTAGACCTCTCATGATTTTAAACATCTCTATCATATCCCCCCTCAGTCGTCTCTTCTCCAAGCTGAAAAGTCCTAACCTCTTTAGTCTTTCCTCATAGGGGAGCTGTTCCATTCCCCTTATTTTGGTAGCCCTTCTCTGAACCTTCTCCATTGCAATTATATCTTTTTTGAGATGTGGCGACCAGAATTGTACACAGTATTCAAGGTGCGGTCTCACCATGGAGCGATACAGAGGCATTATGACATTTTCCATTTTATTCACCATTCCCTTTCTAATAATTCCCAACATTCTGTTTGCTTTTTTGACTGCCGCAGCACACTGAGCCGACTATTTCAATGTGTTATCCACTATGACACCTAGATCTCTTTCTTGGGTTGTAGCACCTAATATGGAACCCAACATTGTGTAATTATAGCATGGGTTATTTTTCCCTATATGCATCACCTTGCATTTATCCACATTAAATTTCATTTGCCATTTGGATGCCCAATTTTCCAGTCTCACAAGGTCTTCCTGCAATTTATCACAATCTGCTTGTGATTTAACTACTCTGAACAATTTTGTGTCATCTGCAAATTTGATTATCTCACTCGTCGTATTTCTTTCCAGATCATTTATAAATATATTGAAAAGTAAGGGTCCCAATACAGATCCCTGAGGCACTCCACTGTCCACTCCCTTCCACTGAGAAAATTGTCCATTTAATCCTACTCTCTGTTTCCTGTCTTTTAGCCAGTTTGCAATCCACAAAAGGACATCGCCACCTATCCCATGACTATTTACTTTTCCTAGAAGCCTCTCATGAGGAACGTTGTCAAACGCCTTCTGAAAATCCAAGTATACTATATCTACCGGTTCACCTTTATCCACATGTTTATTAACTCCTTCAATCTTGCAAAAGGAGAGAGAACAGCTTTTAAACTAGAACAAAAGGGGAAACCCGATAGTCGCTCAGCAGCGCATGGTTCAGAGGGAGGTATCTTCAAAGGATACTAATGAAGCAGGAGAATTAGGGCATGTGGGGCTAAAGGGGTTTTGCGGGCTCTGTAGAATATTCTGCCCCGTGACACTTTTCCCCTGAGAGCTCATTTCCTGTGTGCTAACCTGCTAGTGATGTTTGACCTCTGCCAGTAGTTCAAGCAGAGGCTTTAGCTGCTGCCTTGACGGAAGGTGGCTTTGATCAGCATACACATACATTCCAGCAGCCCTGAGTGCATATGACAGTGAAACACCCTGCAGTGCCATTGGCCAGAAAACTAACTCTTAATATTGTGTGCCCTGATTGGCCCTGGAGACAGAAAACACGCCCTGAGGGTTCTGGAATTCTCCAGTCTTAGCTGGGAGTGAGGAGGGAGCAGATATCTGAGGCCCTGTTCAGCTCCTGTAGATAGTCTTTTCCTGACTTCCCCAAGCACTCATAAGGTAGTGAAAAGGGTTTAGCTAGTTTTTACTGTTTAATCCTTGTTGTTATACCTGTTTCTGTTTGCAGTTTAAATCATTTATCCATTCACTGTTCCTACTTGTTCCTAATAAGCTTATTTGTTTGTGAACTCTGCCTGTCTTGGACTGACAAAAGATCCTGAGAATATGAATATTTGGTGTGTGGGTGTATTTCTAGGAACTGTGTGACCCTTGGTTGTTATGGGTCTCAATGTCCCTAGAAACCACCAGGGGATAGTTTGCGGGCAGGGAACTTGCCCAGAGGCAAGCAGAAACTCAGTTGGCGGTCCCATGCAGTGCTTGGAGCTTCCAAGTGGCCACAGGGTTACCCTGCATTGGTATTAGGGGTGACACAGGGCAATCCAACAAAAGCAAAAGTAGTGCATATGCCTATAAGTAATGAATCACCTGAGCTAAAAGATTCCATATTATCCCTGTCAACTGAAAAACAAGCTGTTAATACAATCAAAAAATACACTTTGAAGTGTGTATATGCCAATGCCAGAAAGTCTAAGAAGTAAGATGAGAGAGTCAGAGTGTATAACAGTGAATGATGAGAGAGACTTAACTGGCATCTCAGAGACATGGTGGAAGAAGGATAACCAAAGGGATAGTGCCAAACTATATTATAATAAGGAAGAACAACTTGGTAGGGGAGTGGCACTTTATATCTGGGATGTCATAGAGTCCAACAGGATAAGGATCTTGAAGAGACCAAATGCACAATAGAATCTTTTTAGTAGAAATCATGTGTTGTCGGGAAGGAGTATAGCGATAGGAGTATACTACCAATCCACCTGGCCAAAATGGTGAGTGAGTCAGCCGATGAAATGCTAAGAGAAATTAGGGAACATAAGAACATGCCATACTGGGTCAGACCAAGGGTCCATCAAGCCCAGCATCCTGTTTCCAACAGTGGCCAATCCAGGCCGTAAGAACCTGGCAAGTACCCAAAAACTAAGTCTATTCCATGTTACCGTTGCTAGTAATAGCAGTGCTATTTTCTAAGCAACTGAATAGCAGGAAATGGACTTCTCCTTCAAGAACTTATCCAATCCTTTTTTAAACACAGCTATACTAACTGCACTAACCACATCCTCTGGCAACAAATTACAGATAATAAACTATAGAATGATTTTGCAAAGAAGATCTATCAAAATTCAATGCTGAATTCTCGCATTAATCATCAGTTTTATATCATCCAGTATCTTTTCAACTGTAAGCAAAAGCTACAGCCCTTACTACACGCCTCACAGAGAGAGACTCTTCCTTACCTCAATCTTTCCTAGATTTGCAGGAAGGTCTGCGACATTTGTGCGCACTTCAGCACGTTCATCTGCAACCGCAAGTCTCAGCTAGACACCTGGCATGGCTTTGAGCCAGCAGTATTCAGGATGATGTTCATGACCGTCTGGCTAACTTACCATGTAGGCCAGACAACCTATTTGGAGACAAACTTCAGGAGACTGTGTCTTTAATCAAAGAACAGAATATTGCAATTCAGTCTTTAGCTGCTCCTTTAGACATGCCGTCTACATCCAGGCATTATTTTCCCCAATATAAAAGAGGTTCCTACTACCGCAGACCATACCAGTACTATCAACCCTACCAATCCAACTACAGACCACAGCCTTTCCAACAACAGCAGTCTCAGATGCAGGGACAAAGACCACGTCAGAGAACCCAGAGGCCACAAAAAACTCAGGCTACTCAACAACCACCTAAACAATCTTTTTAAGTTCACCTGCCACAACAGCAGTTTATGTAGGAGGAAGACTATCTTTGTTCCATTCCCAATGGTCCCATATCACCACGGACCAATGGGTTTTGAGCATTGTAGCACAGGGATACCGTCTGCGTTTCAACTCCATTCCAACGCTACCTCATCTCATTCATTCCAAGACTCCATTGATTCAAATTCCATTGCTCTTGAAGGAAATTTCACTCCTCCTTCAACAGAAGGCTATCCGACTGGTGCCATCCAATCAAATGGAGAACAGTTTCTATTCCCAATACTTCCTCATCCCCAAAAAATCAGGAGGCCTTCGCCCTATCTTGGATCTTCAAGCACTCAACAAATATCTGGTAAAAGAAAAATTCAAGATGACCTCCTCTCAAGATGGTCCTCCCTTTTCTCCAGACAAACAACTGGATGTGCTCACTTGATCTAAAAGATGCTTACACTCCCATCCAGATTCACAAACGTTGGCGATACCTCTGTTTTCAAGTTGCAAATCAACACTACCAGTACCAGTCCCTTTGGTCTCTCCTCAAGTCTTCACAAATTGTCTTGCTGTTGTTGTGGCACACTTACGCAAACAGGGCATAAACATTTTTCCTTATTTAGATGACAGGTTAATCGTATCTCACGATGCCCAATTACTACAGAATCACATAGGATGCACACTCTTCTGTCTACAAAACCTAGGTTGGATAATAAACTACGAAAAATCTCAACTTCATCCAACCCAAAACATTCCAATTCATAGAAGCAATTATCCGAACCCCACTTTCCAGAGCTTTTCTACCTCCAGAAAGGATCCAAACCTTAAGGTCCCTGGCTCAAACTCTGTTACATTGGGAAAAAGTCCCAGCTCGGCACGTTATGGTACTATTAGGTCACATGGCCGCAGCAATACATGTAGTCCGAAATACTCAACTCCACATTGGATGCCTCCAATGGGGCCTAAAATCTCAATGGAACTGACTCACTCAACCAATGTCTCACATAGTACAGGTTACGAACTCCATGAAAAAAATATATCCGATGGTGGCTTCAACCGTCTATCTTGGAGGAAGGGAGCCCATTCCAACACCTCCCTCATCAACTAATTCTCACCACAGATGCTTCAACAAGAGGATGGGGAGCACACCTCCTCCATCTGGAAACTCAGGGACTTTGGTCCACAGACGAGCAAAACTTTCAAATAAATTTGTTAGAACTCAGGGCAATAAAGAATTCCCTACTGGTGTTCCAGACATGAATACAGGGAAAATCTCTGATCTATAACAACAATCAGGTAGCGATGTTTTATATAAACAAACAAGGCGGATCCGGTTCCTTGATTCTTTGCAAGGAGGTGGTTCAGATATGGGAGTGGGCGGAACACAACAACATCTTCCTTCAAGCATCCTACCTACTGGGATTAGTGAATACCAGAGCAGACAAACGCAGCAGAATTTTCCACCCACACGAGTGGTCGCTCAATCAAACGAAGCAAACAAAATCTTTGCGTCCTGGGGGACCACAGACATAGTCCTCTTTGCATCAGAAGAACACCGGAAGGTGGAGAAATTTTGCTCTCTGCTTCCCAGCAGATACAGGATGTCACAGGATGCATTCCTGATTCCGTGAAACAGGGGTCTGCTATACGCTTTTCCTCCAATTCTGCTAATCTCGCGCACAATCAAAAAATGTATAGCGGACACGGCAGACTTGATCCTCATAGCCCCTGTGTGGCTGAGATAGCCATGGTATGCCTATCTTCTTCATCTGTCCATAAATCCCCCAATACCACTACCTCCTTTCGCAGGACAGGGGAACCTTAATCCACCCAATGCAAGCCTCCCTCCATTTGACGGCATGGAGATTGAACGGCAAATACTGAGCTCATTGAATCTCTCATCAGACATCACAGATGTTCTCATTGCAGCAAGAAAACCCTCCACCAGACGTAACTATGCTATCAAATGGAGACGATACTCCACATGGTGCGCCCTCCATGAACTCGACCCCTTTTCTTGTCCACCAGTGACTTATTTGCATACTCTATCCCTTTCAGGACTAGCAGTCACATCCATTAGGGTTCACCTTAGTGCTATTGCAGCTTATCTTTTGGAAAAGGACGGTTCCATCTCCTCTCATCCTTTAATTTCAAATTTTTTGAAGGGTTTGCTGCATCTACACCCGCCTATTAAGAAACCAATAGTGCCATGGGATATCAATTTAGTCCTGGAAGCATTGAGGAATCCACCATTTGAGCCCATGTCAACTTCTACACTCAGATTTCTAACCTGGAAAGTTCTTTTCCTGGTAGCTATCACTTCTGCGAGAAGAGTAAGTGAGCTCCAAGCGCTAGTAATCAGTTTTCCGTATCTTCAATTTCATCACGATAAAGTGGTATTGTGAACTCATCCTTCCTTTCTACCAAAGGTGGTTTCTGCTTTTCACTTGAATAAAACAGTCTCCTTACCATTTTTTTTGCCCGAAACCACACTCTTACGAGCAACAAAAACTCCTTCATACCCTGGATTGTAAAAGAGCCTTAACTTATTACAAAAATACCACTGAAACAATCAGATGTTCATTGCATTTGTTTGCTTCCTTCAACCCAAACAATCCAGGACAACCAGTTTCGAAGTGAACTCTTTCTAACTGGCTAATGGCTTGTATCCACTACTGCTATTCTACAAAATCGATGCTTCTTGCAGGTCCAGTTAAGGCCCATCAAGTCAGGGCAACTGCAACTTCCATTGCGCATATCCAGGGAGTGCCAATTCAAGACATCTGCAGGGCAGCGACCTGGTCTTCCATTCATACATTTACTTCTCACTATTGTCTAGACCAGCAGTCGGCAGCAGATTCCTCGTTGGGTTCGGCAATTCTATGGACTATTTCTAAGTCATAACGACTGTCCACATTTCCACAGGTTACAAAAAAAAATAATAATAATTTTTAATAAACACTGTTTTCTTTCAACATTGCTGTTTTTCTGGTATTTCATATCTGCAACCTGTAAGCTTGGGACTCCCACTATGCATCGCTAAATGCCCTGCTTATCGACGGAAAAAAGCAATTTAGCCATGCATTCCCTCCCACCTCCCTGGACAGCTATACTTCTTTACAACACCTACTCCAGCATTAGCTTTGAAAATCAACTGAGGGAAGCTCGAGGAGCGCGGGAAGTCGTGGTAATGCGCACTTCAAAGCTCTTTGAGCTTAGAGAGAAAGCTCCACCTTTGTGACATCACGGATGATGTCACCCACTATGCATGGCTAAATTCCCTGATATCTACGGAAAACACCGTTTACGGTAAACAAACTTTCTTTTACTCTTATGGATAATAAAAGGACTAGGGGGCTCTTCATGAAGTTAGAAAGTAGCACATTTAAAACAAATTGGAAAAAATTATTTTCACTCAATGCACAACTAAGCTCTGGAATTCATTGCCAGAGGATGTGGCTAAGACTACTAGTGTAGCTGGGTTTATAAAAGGTGTGGATAAGTTCCTGGAGGAGACGTCCATAAACTGCTGTTAATCAATAGGGAATAGCCACTGCTTGTTGCCAGCATTAGTAGCATGGGATCTATTTAATGTTTTTGGATTGGCCACTGTTGGAGATAGGATACTGAGCTTAATGGTCTCTTGGTCTGACCCAGTATGGCATATCTTATGTTCTTATGCAAGGTTAAAATTTTTGAAAGCCAGGCTTTGCCAAATCAATTAAAAATGTTTGCCACTTATCGGACTTGTACTATAAACTAACTGGGTAGTGCTCTAAACAAGCAGGGAAAACAGGTTACTGTGAATGTTCAGGACATAAAAAGTTCCCAGTTGATCAAAAATGCAATAAGTAAACATGACTTTGCCTTTTCTTTCTTTCCCAAAAAGTGCATGAATCACTTGAACTAGATAGCTTAATGATTCAGTACAGGTCAAGTAGGTGCTGATGGAAGATTCTTAGCATTCGGATAGGTGGATCACGACCACTGGGTTTTGCACCTCTACCAGCAGTTAGAGACAGAGAAAAGTTGACATCACAGTACATATAACCCTGCAGTTACATCAGCCTGCCAATATTCTTAGTCTCCAGCAGATGGTGGATGTGCATCTCCTTACTGGGGATTGCGTTATAAGTTGTTTTTAGAGAAGGAGAAATGAAGAAGGTTATCCCAGGACAAGCAGGATGCTAGTCCTCACATATGGGTGACATCGGTAATGGAGCCCTATGTACGGAAAACTTCTGTAAAAGTTTCTATGAAACTTTTGACTGGCACCAGAGTGCCTACTGAGCATGCCCAGCATGTCATGATATTCCCTGCCACAGGGGTCTCCCTTTAGTCTTCTTTTTTCCGCGAAGCAATTAGCCTCGCGGTTATCAGGAGTCCTGTGGGATTCTCCACATATTTTCCTTACGGAAAGCTTTAAAAAACTTCAAACGCAGAGGGTCTCCCTTAGTTTGATCATCGCGGTGAGTTTTTCCCGTTCTCGCGGTTCCGTGCCGTTTTTTGACTAAAAACAAAATTTACCTGAGCCTTAGGCCGTCGACGGCTGCCCGGCCACAAAATGGCTACAGGTTTTAAAAAATGTCCGAATGCGCGAGAAATATGTCTATTACAGACCCTCACCAAGACTGTGTACTTTGCCTTGGTGAAGGTCATGATGTAAAAAATTGTCCCTTATGCGCTACGATGACCTCGAAAGGTCGACGTCTACGGATGGACAAGATGGAGCAATTATTCAAAATTCAACTGATTACTGCTCCATCTACTTCCACACAATCGTCTCCGGCTGGGGCGATTAGGAAAGTAGTCTTGAAGAAACGTCACTCCGGTGACTCGGGAGACGCTCCTTTTTCCTCCCCCTCACCATCGTCCAGAGCGTCCACATCGAGTAGCGAAAAAGGGCGCGAAAAAGATAAACATCGCCATCGGCATCGCAGGCCGCAACCAGCAACCATCGCTCCGATACCCGGTGAGCCATCGGCGGAAGACGGGGCACCGAGTAAGAAAGCCCGGCTCCAAAGTAAGGCTTCCGAGCCACCGACAGGCCAACCCTCGCCGATTCCGGCGGAAGGAATCGTACCTCCTCAGGGCCCTGAGGTCGTACTACTGTCGCCACCACCGCCTCCCCCCATGGGTGCTCTGTTCACATCATCCATGCGGGCGGAACTTGACAGTTACATACGTCAAGCGGTTAAGGATGCCTTTATCGAGGCGATGCCACGGCCTGCCACTCCGGTTCTGCCATCGACACCGGTCATAGGAGGATCTCCGGTTCCATCACCGATTCCTTCACTACCGATGCCAAGGAAATCACCGCTCTCCTCGATGGCGCCGATTCCATTGCCGGTTCTACCTAGGCCGCAGCCACCGGATTCAGCATTGCCGATTCCCCGAGTACCATCGATTCCACCACGGCCATCGATCCCGATGGCACCTTCGATGCCTTCTCAAGAGTCCATTTTTCAACCATTGATGGACAAACTGGACTCATTAATACATTGCTTCTCATCTTTACCACATCCTATAGATGTAGATGACAGTCAAGAGCCAATACCAGGTCCTTCGGGTGTCCCACCACCCCTCAGACCTCAGACTCCACTTTCTGAAATGCCAACTAAGCCTACTAGGCCGTTGGAGCTCCCTCTGGATGATAGTGACGAAGAATTCTCCTCGGATGAAGACCTCCTTTCTGAGCCTTCTCCCCCAGAAGATAGAAGAAAGTCACCACCGGAGGATCTCTCTTTCTCCAACTTTATTAAGGAGATGTCTCAAACAATTCCCTTTTCTCTCATCTCTGAAGTGGACAGCAGACAAAAAACCTTGGAGGTGCTTCAATTCGTAGACCCTCCCAAGGAAATTCTTGCTATTCCTGTTCATGAAGTTTTACAAGAACTTATGTACAGGATATGGGAACACCCTGGGTCGGTGGCAGCTGTTAATAAGCGGGCGGATGCCACTTACCTAGTACAACCCATCCCGGGGTTCCAAAAAACTCAACTACCGCATCAGTCAGTGGTGGTCGAGTCGGCCCAAAAGAAGGCCAAAAGATTAAAGCAACATGCCTCCATACCTCCTGGAAAGGATAATAGGTTCTTGGACAATCTTGGTCGAAAAATCTTCCAAGCTGCTATGCTGGTAGCTAGAATAAATTCATACCAGCTTTTTATGAACCAGTACCAGCGTGACCTATGGAAGCAAGTTGAATCCCTGTCTCAGCAGTTACCTGACCATCTTCAGGAAGGTTTTCAAAACCTAGTACATAAGGGCCTAGAGGCGGGGAAACACGAGGTTCGGGCCACGTATGATTCATTCGAGACAACCTCCAGATTGTCTGCAGCTGGAATAACAGCGAGAAGATGGGCCTGGCTTAAATCTTCAGAGCTGAGACCAGAGGTACAGGAGCGCTTGGCGGACCTGCCCTGCTTAGGGGAGAACCTCTTTGGCGATAAGGTCAAGGAGGCAGTAGCCACCATCAAGGACCATACAGAAACCCTCAAACAGCTTTCTCAGCTGCCACAAGAGGTACATCAACCTTCTAGGAGGCCTCCAAGAAGGGAACAAAGAAAGCCATATTACCGCCCTAGGCGGTATTATCCGCCAGTAGCCAGGCCCAGACAACAAAGACCTGCTCAACGGCCTCAGCCTCGCCAAAGACCTGCTAGGCCTCAACAACCTCCGCCTGCGGCGTCCACTTCCGGATTTTGAAGTTCAACCAGAGGGCATGAGTCATTATCAAAATCCCTATCCACAAGTACCGGTTGGAGGCCGAGTTGCTCACCATCTTCAAACTTGGACCTCCATCACTACAGACCAATGGGTACTCTCAATCATATCTCAGGGGTACCACTTGGACTTCCTCACTGTACCAAAAGACAATCCCCCTATTCCGTCTTGGACAGTGTCTCATCATTACACAATCCTGCAAGCAGAATTATCTACCCTCCTGACTGCCAGGGCCATCGAAAGAGTTCCCAGGCCTCAGTGGGGCACAGGATTCTACTCCCGATATTTCCTCATTCCAAAGAAAACCGGGGGTCTACGTCCTATCCTGGACCTAAGAAATCTCAACAAATTTTTAAAGAAGGAAAAATTCAGGATGGTGTCCTTAGGCACCATGCTACCTCTTCTTCAAAAAGGAGATTGGCTCTGCTCTCTGGATCTTCAAGACGCTTACGCTCACATTCCCATATTTCCACCTCATCGACAGTTCCTACGATTTCTGGTACAAGGTCAACACTTCCAATACAGGGTGCTACCTTTCGGCCTTGCCTCAGCACCTCGAGTGTTCACAAAGTGTCTAGCAGTAGCGGTGGCACATCTTCACAAGCAACAAGTACATGTGTTCCCCTACTTGGACGATTGGCTCATCAAGAGTCATACACAGAGCGGAGCTGTCACTTCTCTCCATCTCACAATAAGATTGCTTCACTCCTTGGGATTTCTCATCAATTACGACAAATCCCAGCTCACACCATCTCACCAGTTGCAGTTCATAGGTGCAGATCTCAACACCATCACAGCAAAGGCTTTTCTTCCGAAAGACCGGGCTCAATCGCTCGTTCTCCTAGTACATTCTATTCGCAATCAATATACAGTCACAGCTCATCAGTGCCTCATCCTACTCGGACACATGGCCTCAACAGTTCACGTCACTCCCATGGCCAGACTGACCATGCGACTAATGCAATGGACACTCAAATCTCAATGGATTCAAGCCACTCAACCACTGTCCACTCACATCCAGATAACACCAGAGCTGAAGTATTCCCTTCTCTGGTGGACATCACCACTCAACTTGCTCAAAGGCCTACCTTTTCAACAACCAGTTTCACAAGTGACTTTAACTACAGATGCGTCCACCTTGGGATGGGGAGCGCACATTGCTCATCTGAAAACACAGGGCAAGTGGACAAAGCAAGAAGCTTCCTTTCAGATAAATTTCCTGGAGCTTCGAGCTATACGCTATGCTCTATATGCATTCAAGGACTGCCTTTCACACAAGACTGTTCTGATCCAAACGGACAATACAGTAGCCATGTGGTACATCAACAAACAGGGTGGTACGGGCTCGTACCTCCTTTGCCAGGAAGCGGCTCAAATATGGGACTGGGCCCTAGCACACTCAATTCTACTACGGGCCACCTACCTAGCAGGCATCCACAACACAGTAGCGGATCGCCTCAGCCGTCACTTTCAACCACACGAGTGGTCCCTCGACCCAGCGTTAGCAATCAAGATATTTCAACGCTGGGGTCAACCAACAATAGATCTCTTTGCGTCACATCTGAACTACAAAGTGAACAATTACTGCTCTCTCCTCTTCCGGCAGAACAGCTTACCAAAGGACGCGTTTGCCCGCCATTGGAACTCAGGCCTGTTATACGCGTATCCACCAATACCGCTCATAACCAAAACCTTAGTAAAGCTACAACAGGACAAGGGGACAATGATACTCATAGCCCCATATTGGCCTCGACAAGTATGGTTCCCCACACTGCTAGATCTCTCAGTCAGGGATCCAATTCGCCTGGGAGTAGCTCCCAATCTCATAACTCAGGAACAGGGTCAGTTGCGCCATCCCAACCTTCAATCCCTGTCCCTGACAGCATGGATGTTGAAAGCCTGATCTTACAACCATTCAACCTTTCAACTAGTATATCTCAGGTACTAATAGCTGCACGTAAACCCTCCACTAGAAAGAATTACTCCTACAAATGGAAAAGGTTTACTTTATGGTGCACTCAGAAAGATTTAGATCCTTTCACTTGCCCCACTACCTCGCTACTAGATTACCTTTACCATCTCTCAGACTCTGGTCTTAAGACGTCATCGGTAAGGGTACACTTAAGTGCAATCTCAGCTTATCATAACAAGCTAGGAGATGCATCGATCTCCACGCAGCCTCTCGTCAGTAAATTCATGAGAGGCCTAACTCACATTAAACCTCCAGTTCATTCCCCAAGCATTCAATGGGACCTGAACGTAGTTTTAACCAAGCTTATGCGTTCTCCATTTGAACCCATAAATACCTGTGACCTTAAATTCCTTACTTGGAAAACGGTATTTCTCATAGCCATTACATCAGCTAGAAGGGTCAGTGAACTACAAGCACTAGTAACTTACGAACCCTTCACGAAGTTCCTTCATGACAGAGTAGTCCTCCGTACACATCCAAAATTCCTTCCTAAGGTTGTCACGGAATTTCATTTGAACCAAACCATAGTTTTACCTACATTCTTTCCTAGGCCTCACTCTCACCAGGGAGAGAGAGCCTTACACACTTTGGATTGTAAGCGTGCGTTATCTTTCTATTTAAACCGCACTGCAGCCCAAAGAAAATCAAATCAGCTGTTTGTGTCCTATGATCCAAACAAACCAGGTAAAGCAGTGGGTAAGCATACTCTGTCAACCTGGCTAGCAGATTGCATACAATTTTGTTATGAAAAAGCAGGCCTTACTCTCCAAGGGCGAGTAAACGCACATTCAGTCAGAGCAATGTCAACCTCAGTAGCACACCTTCGTTCTGTACCTATTCTGGACATTTGTAAAGCAGCAACATGGAGTTCTCTTCACACCTTTGCAGCTCACTACTGTCTAGACAAAGAGGGAAGACAAGATTCAGCATATGGACAATCCGTCTTAAAGAACTTGTTTCCAGTTTAATCCCAACTCCTTCTACATCCAACCTGCTGTGATTTCGACTGATTCATTTCAATAACAATACCTTACGGTCATTTCAGCACAAAATGAATCAGCCTCTAGCTTGCTAATCACCCATATGTGAGGACTAGCATCCTGCTTGTCCTGGGATAAAGCAAAATTGCTTACCTTGTAATAGGTGTTATCCCAGGACAGCAGGATGTAGTCCTCACGAAACCCACCCGCCACCCCGCGGAGTTGGGTCCGATACGTTTTATTGTTTTATTTTTGGCTAACGCTATTTGCTACAAACAAAGACTAAAGGGAGACCCCTGTGGCAGGGAATATCATGACATGCTGGGCATGCTCAGTAGGCACTCTGGTGCCAGTCAAAAGTTTCATAGAAACTTTTACAGAAGTTTTCCGTACATAGGGCTCCATTACCGATGTCACCCATATGTGAGGACTACATCCTGCTGTCCTGGGATAACACCTATTACAAGGTAAGCAATTTTGCTAAATTTATTGCCCCACTCTCCTGTGGTGATACCTTATGGCCCCTCCCTTGAGTTCCTGAGGTGATTTCTTCAGATCCTTTCCTCAGATGAGTGCCTTGGTCCAGTAACTGGTTTTTGCTGGCATGGACTTATCTGTTTAAAAAAAAAAAAAAAAAAGCTGAAAGGCAAGCAGGTGCAGGAAGCAGAGCATGGCAGTGAAGGTATATGGCTCCTACCCCCCCCCCCCCCCCCCACAGCCAGAGACAGACTCTGTACTCGTCCAAGATGGGCAGAGCTCAGGTAAAGAGTAATTTCAAAATACAAAAAGAGGGGGGAATTGATTTAGGGATTCTTCTCCCCTCCAGTCTCTGTGCCCAGCATGCCGATCTGACTTCTGTTCCCACCTCTGGGGGAGCTTGGGGGACTCGGGCAGCCTGGCGGATTGAGCAGCCTTCTGGTCTGGGCCCTGCTCTCAAGCTTAGATTATTTTGCTGCATGGTAGGTCATGGCAGCATTTGCACGCTTTTTCTCTGCACATAAGTCTGCCCTCTTCTGGATGTTGGTTCACACTTACATGCCCAGCTGTGCATCTGGTTGTGCACCTAGCTGGACACTCAGTTGAGTGCATAAGGATGCCTACCTGGGCGCTCAGTTGTGCGCCTAAGGGCGCCTAGTTGTATACACAGCGGTGCGCTTCAGGGCGCCTAGATGAGTGCTCAAGATGGGCATCTACCTGAATAAGTGCATTAGGGCCTATTTTTTGAGTGCCTTTTTTTTTTTTTTACAAGCGCCTATTGCAAGCACAGCTGGGCGCACAGTTCTCAGACGCTTGTTTAGAGTGTGCTGTTAACTATGGCACTGATAGCAAAGAAGCCTAAGTGCTTTACCCTTTGTGCTGCTTGCCATATTTGGGCATTTCAGCCTGGCATCCCCTCTAACTTGTGTCAGCACTGTTTGGAGGCTCAGGGAGACTTGTCTCTGTCTGATTTTGCTAAGCCAAGTCCTTCCCAACATGATGTGGGAATGGAAGAAGTTGCCAGAGGTTGTGCCTGGAATTGGAGCTCCACTAACTGGTTTCTTAAGTGGGGGAAGGTAGTTCAGTGGACCCAGGACAGATGCCCCCTGGTTTTGCCATGGACCCCTCCCCACCCCCACCTTGTGTGAAATTTTGAGGGATGCAGTCCTTTCTTCAGGCGCAGTCATTGGCCCCAGCCAGCCTTAACAATTCAGGATCACAGGCTGCCCGCACGCCTGGTGCGGAGGATAACTTCGGAGTACATCAAAGACCTGCTGTGGGTTACACTAATAGGAACCTGGATGGCATGAATGATGAAGCCGATCCTTAATCATTGGAAGATGGTGGACGTTTCTCCAAGGTTGGAGCTGTTGCGTTTCTTTCATAGAGATGAGTTACCTGCTCTGATTTCCTGGACATTGAAGATGCTGAGGGTACTGGGGCTGATTCTATGGAGGGCTAATATCCCCTGTATCCAGCTGCGTGAGAGCAATTGCGCTTTCCGAAAGTGAATGTGCTGGTGTATGCCATCACCAGAAGGAAAGAGGAGTGGCATTGAAGGATACACAAGATAGAAGAACTGAGGCCATTCTTGAGCAGGCCTTTGAAGCGATGGCAATGAATTTGCAGATAGCTTCCTGAGGATCCTGATGTTTATAAGACCAGGAAAGCAGAAAAAGTATGTGGAATTTTAAAAGCTGGATGAAGAAAGGTTGTGACACAATTAACTGTTATTGTAATCTGTCTTGAGCAACATGTTGGAAAACCAGAATATAATCTGCAGCTTAGCTTGTTGGCTGCAGCGCAGTGGAGCGGGTAAGTTCAGGTATGGCTCTCTGTTTGTGGCCCGACTTTTCTGGTACTGCTCCCGAGTGGGGGGACGCAGTGATGCGGCCTGTCGGGGTTTTCTTGTGGACCGTGTCTCCCGACACCGAAGACTTATCTCATCCTACACTTGCTGCTGGACAGAAAAGGAGAAATGCGCCGTGCAAGGCTTCATTTCCATTTTCCTCCCAAGGGCCAAGAGGCCCCTATGGTTTGATAACTTTGCATTAAGTATTTGAGTTATGTAGTTTGATATTGTCCCTCTTCATAAAAGTGGTAAAAGAGAAGAAGACTGGAAACTACAGACTGGTTAGTCTGACCTCAGTGGTGGGAAAATTAATGGAGACTTTTCTGAAGGAAAAGATAGTAAAATCATAAACTAGTGGGATGCAGGATCCAAGACATGATTTTGCCAGCGAGAGATCATGTTAAACAAATCTGATTGAATTTTTGTTTTTGATTGAATGAACAGAGAATTAAAGCAAGTGCATATACTGGATGTGGTTTACTTGGATTTCAGCAAAACTTTTGATACTGTCCCCTTATAGGAGGCTCAAACTGAGCAGCCTGGCGGTGGATTGGATTAGAAATTGAGTGCTTGACAACAGAGAGAACTAGTGATAAATGGAATTCACTCTACTAAGAGAAAGATTAGTGAAATGTCTTGGGGAATCTGTCCTGGTGCCAGTTCTGGTTATCTTTGTGAGGTACATTGCAGAGGGGTCAGAAAGAAACGTTTGCCTTTTTGGAGATGACAAAGTTAGGAGTAGACAGCATGAGAAGCCATCTAAAAATGCTTAAAAAGTGGTCAGATGCTTGGAAGTTAAGATTCATTGCAAACAGAGTGCAGTCTCATGCATTTGGTGTGCAGAAATCTGAGGAAGCAGTACATGTTTAGAGGTGCAGAGCTGATTTGCACTGACCAGAAGAGAGACCTCCGGATGCTGTGAAACAATGGCTAGAGACAGGAGAATGCTTGGATGCATGAAGAGAGGCTTAACCAGCAGGAAAAAAAAAAAAAAGGAAGTGATATGTCTTTGTAGAGTTAGTTTGTGAGGCCTCAGCTAGAAATCTGTGTTCAGTTTTGGAGGCCATAATCTTAAAAAGGATAGAGGCAGGCAACCACAATGGTGTGGGGGTCTGCAGCTGAAAATCTATATGCAGTGAGACTAAAGGACCTAAATATGTATACCTTAGAGGAGAGACAAGAGGGATGTGATAAACATATTTAAATACTTGGAAGGTATTGGTTTACAAGAAGCAAATATTTTTCAACAGATGGGAAGTTATAAAACTCTATTTTGGAGTGACTATCCAGCTACAAAAGATGGAATAAAAATGTTAATAAAATGCAATAAGTACAGAGAATCCGTAGAGGCAAGAGGATACAAACGATGCACATTGGGCTAACCTGCATGGAGCTGTAGTACAACTCACAACAGCGGTAATATAATTGCATCAGGGCTCCAACAAAGTACAAGGAGGCCTACACTGAGGGATTCTGGCCATGCTTGAGACAGGTATGAGAGGAGGGTTGAGATAGAAGATCCAAGGATTTTAGAGTCATTGTGTATAATATTTTGACAACCTCAGCCCAGTGCATGGCAGCAGTGAAAAAAGCAAATAGAAGATGAGGTATTAAGAAAGGAATGGAAAATAAAATGGAAGATCTCTCAGTACATCTGTATCAATTCATAATGTCACTGCACCTTGAGTACTGTGTGCAGTTCTGGTCACCCATCTCAAAAAAAAAAAAAAAGATATAGAGGAACTAGAAAAGCTACAGAGAAGGACAGCTAAAATAAAGTTCTCCCCTATGATGAAAGGCTAAGCAGGTTAAGGGTCTTTTTGTCTAGAGAAGCAGCTAAGAGGAGATATGATAGAGGTCCACAAAATCACGAGTGGGCTGGAACGGGTAAACAGGGAACAGTTATTTACTCTTTCCAATAGTACTAGGATTATGGATATTCCATGAGTCTAATAGGTAGCACATGTAAAACAAAACTGAGAACGTATTTATTTTCACGCCCAATTAAACTGTGGATTTGTTGCCAGAGGATGTGGGGGAAAGCAGTTAATATTGATGGATTTAAAAGGGGTTTAGACAAATTCTTAGAAGAAAAGTCCATAAACCATTATCAGCTATGTAGACTTGTTTATTTATTTATTTAACACTTTTCTATACCGACCTTCATGAATAAATTCAAATCAAATCGGTTTACATGTAACAAAGGGGTAGAACTTAATCAACCATTTAACAAGAGGCGAAGGTTACATATAACAAGGAGGTAGTAACTTGGGGGGCTAAGTTAGCCGGAGGCAAAGGACAGCAAAACTGAATAAACTAAATAACGAAACAAAGAAACAGAGGCAAAATATCAAGCCTAAACTAGGCGGGGCGCCTAGAGTAGGAAAGTTACTGCTTTTCTCTTGTTGTGAGCAAGAAAAGATTGTCTGTTTTTGTGGGATCTTGGCAGGTACTTGTGACCTGGATTGGCCACTATCAGAGACAGGATGCTGGTTTTGATGGCCCCTCAATCTGCCTTGGTATGGCATTTCTTATGTTCGTAGGAGTTGGTGCTGGGTTGCATTTGGAAATGTTATATGCACAGCTATCAAAAGATGCATAATCTCAAGTGGGCAGACTGTATCAACCATTTTGGCCTTATCTGCCATCATTATGCTGTAGGAGGGAGGGGGGGGGGGGATTGGATTTAAATTGGCACAGGATCTGAGAGCCTTTCATCTCATTGTTACTGATTTAAATTCATCTCAACCCTAGAATGGGAAGAATGTCACACAATATTTAGCATCTATTAAACACCACTGCTTTATAATTTATTTTTCTGTCCATTTGTTACCAGCATTTGTGAGATTCTTTAGTCAGCTCTGCTAATTGTATTGCACCATTCCTTTCTTTAAAAAATAGCTTTTCTACTTAAAAGCTTGTAAAAATGAAGCTGTAGAATAACTTTCAAGAGATATATTATATTGCTTTAATACAGCTTAGGGTTAAGATCACCAAAACTTTTGAATCTAAGTTATTGCAATCATGATTATGCCTATCTTTTTTAAAATAAGGAAATTAATCCCATCTGGGAAGTAATTTACTTTCCTCCTTTCTTAAATTGCTGCAGCAAATTCATTGTGTTGCAATTTGTCAGCAGCATAGGGTTGGACACAGCAGCTGGAATTCCAAATTAATGTACTACAGGAAAACTGCAGTGTTTCAGCTCTAAAAAAGCAGGGTACACAAGTTCACATCTACCTTTCTCATTAATTATGCATCCTGCTAGTCTGTAAGTGCTTCCTGGAAAGCCAGCTTGGTAGTGAACATAAGAAAAATAAATGTTACTCTCTTGCAGAACAATTAATTACTTTTAGGCCGGTGTATAATTACCTGCATGTAAACTTTAATTCCATAGTTGCAACTGTATGGTGAACCTGTTTCCCTTCACATCTTTATTTAAGTAAAGTAAGTGTAGAGATGCTCTAGGCAGTTGCTACTTCTAGCAGCTTAATGACACAAAATTTATTGGTGCTTTAAATCACTGCAATATCAAGCATTGTGCTAATACTCTTGCTTTGCAAATACAACTTTGCATAGGACGTGGAGATGGTGCTGACCAAAAGATGTAGCAGATGTTTTCATAAAAGTTCTGAAAACATTTTTTTGTACATTTGTGAATAACTGTATTACCATCTTGTACAAAACATACAAATAAATTTTGGTAATGAAATTTTACATTTAAATGAGAAATGGCCTTACCTTTTCATCTTTTTAACCTTTGAGTATTGCTTTTAGAAATGGATTATGCCTTCAGTAACCAGCTCATTTAATACCCTGCCACCTAAGACAGACCTTTAATGGCATAACCAGCAAAAAAAAAAAAAAAAAAAAAAGGACGTTATTATACTACCATACAGGTCATTGGTAAGGCATCACCTAGAATACTGTTTTCAGTTCTGGAGACTGCATCTCAGAAAGGACAGAGGGGCTAGAGACAATCTAGAGACAGGCAATCAAACTGGTGTGGGGTCTGCATGAGATAATACTTAAGGATCTAAAAATGAATACTCTAGAGGAGAGACAGAATATGATACAAACTTTTAGCTCCATCATATTCAAAATCAAACATGGAATTAAAAATCAGAATATAATCAATAATAGGTCAAGGGAAAAACAGTGAGCTAACAACAAAACAAAAATCCAAACAAGACTAATAAAACTCTACAACACACAACAAACACCAAAAACCAAAACATGCCTAATGATCTCCCTACCTCTGTTGAATGCACAAATCAGTTAGAAGGAAAATCCTATTCATCAATGCTATTAACAGCCAACAATATTCTAAATAACTGAAACCTAGCTAAATGACAAGGACAACCTTCTAGTAAACCATCTATCTCATCCAAATTACAATCTATTCCACATACCACAACAAAAAAGAAAAGGCGGAGGCCTACTAATAGTCTGCAAAAAGGAACTCAAATTAACACTAAAGAAAACCGAAATCAACCCTCCTTACGAAGTTGCCATTTTAAAATCAAAACAAATTAATATCAGATTGGTATCCAGCCCTCCTGGCTTACTCCAAAAGGACTGCTCACCCTTAATCGAGCTTTTCACAAAAGAATTCCCTTCACCAGAGTCAATAATAATATTAGGAGACTTTAACCTACATGTAAATGACTCCCCTAGATCCATCTTTTGCAAAATGTTCCTAGAAGCAATGGAAGCCTTAGGATGGACTCAACATGTCTCTGAGGCCACCCCCAAAGCAGACAATGCCCTCGATCTCATATTCGCTAATCCTGAAAACTAAAGCATAAATACTAAATACTAAATGCAAAGTAATACCTTGGTCTGACAACTATCTAATCAATACAAATCTAAAATACAAAAAATATTTTGAGAAAAACTATGAAAACAAACCTCTCAAACATTCATAAGGAAAATTAAAACCAAAACACTAACAAATGCATTAGAGACCAAAATCAACAACCTAAATGTAAACAACTATGATGAGGCATTTGATTCATGGGAAAAAATGGTCAAGGAAATAGCAGACAAATACAATCCAATCCAAACCAAAACGACAAACAAAAGATTAATGACAATCGCAGGAAAATGAATCCCTAGTATAATGAAGAACTGAAAAAATCAACACACATAAGAAAACTTGAAAAATTCTGGGAAAAAAACCCCTACAGACGAATCACTAAGAAGATACAAATCACACCTTTCCACTATAAAACACTAATGAATAAATTTAAAAAAAAGACTATTACGCCAAATATACGGTGTTGTTTTCAGCTCAAAACTTCTGTACGAGACAGTTAAGAATCTAATAAAAGACCCTTCTTCACTCCAAACAACGAACAATAACTTCACAAAAACGTCATGTAATGACTTCACAACATTAACAGAAAAAATCCTGAGGCTGAAACAGTAAGTCACCTATATCAACCCAATTAACACATTGGATGACAATACACCTGATAAATGGTCATCATTTGACAGTGTCTCGAAACTGGAGATAAGCAAAATCATAACTAAACTAAAACCAGCTACTCATCCATTTGACCTGATACCTGCCCCTTTGCTGAAACAAGTAAATCAATCCCTAACCCCTACAATCACAACGCTAGTCAGCATTTCTATCAATTCCTATGTTTCAGCTGAGAAACATAGGAATTGATGGAAATGTACTAAGATGGTTCACCTCATTCCTCACAAACAGATCTTTCCAAGTAAAACTCGACAATAATTTATCCAATACGTTCCAATGCACAACAGGCGTTCCGCAAGGATCAGTGTTATCTACATGATGCCCTTGTACAAATAACTAACAGACCTAGGATTAAACTTTTCTATATGCTGGCGATCTGCAATTAGATCTGCAAAGAGTCATCTGCAAAGAGTCATCTGCAAAGAGTCATCTGCAAAGAGTCATCTATAAAAATCTAACCTGGTCAAGCGTCACGCGCCTAGCGTCACGCGCCGAAGGAGCGCGACAAAGGGGCCTGCCCCTTCGAGCAGCCCCTGCAGACAGCCCAGAAGGACATAGATGTGGCTCCCTGCACCCTCGGACATCTCTAAGCAGTACCACCGCACGGCTTCCTCGGAATGAACAGTGAAACCCCCGGACGACCAGCCCAAGCAACACCAGGCTAAACAAAAAGTCCCTTCCCATAGTGAGGGATCCTTCCTCTAAATGTTTGATGGTTTCCACCAACGTCTCACATGACTATGATAATAGCTGGTTCATCCATTATCCTCCTAACAGCAAGTAACCTAACTGGTTATATTGAAACCAATGTGAACCCTCATAAGTAAGCCAGCATCCATCCTGCTTCACGTTCTTCCAGCTCTCTCCCAACAAGCACCATACTGCACCCAGCCAGTGTCATCTCAGCAAGCTCTCAACAAGCATCCATCCTGCAAGCATTCAACAAGTGCTCAGCAAACAAACAAACATCCTGCAAGCATTCAGCAAGCAACCATCCTGCAAGCATTCAGCTAACAACCATCCTGCAAGCATTCAGCTAACAACCATCCTGCAAGCATTCAGCTAACAACCATCCTGCAAGCATTCAGCAAGCAACCATCCTGCAAGCATTCAGCTAACAACCATCCTGCAAGCATTCAGCTAACAACCATCCTGCAAGCATTCAGCTAACAACCATCCTGCAAGCATTCAGCTAACAACCATCCTGCAAGCATTCAGCAAGCAACCATACTACAAGCATTCAGCAAGCAACCATCCTGCAAGCATTCAGCTAACAACCATCCTGCAAGCATTCAGCTAACAACCATCCTGCAAGCATTCAGCAAGCAACCATCCTGAACAAGCAACCATCCTGAGCAAACAACACTCAAGCAACAGCAAAACAACTACCTCTCAGCACTCTACATTAAAACAAAAGACTCACAAAGACTGCCTTCGCCCCTCGGTCCATCAACAGCACTAACGCAGCACCACTACAACACAAGCACTACACGCTAAAATGTTCCCCACCTTCCCAATACCTATTTTACAACACAGCCTGTCAGCAATAGGAAAACCGAACAGATCATTCATACTACAACACAAACGACAGGCGCTACACCGAAACCTTAAATCATTCACCCCAATTTTGATAACACCCATCACCCAACTCTTAGGCCTCACTGTATTCTCACTTTCACTATTCAATGCACAATCTCTGTCCAAGAAATCTCTAATCCTCAACGACTATCTCCTTGATACCAAACCAGATATATGTGCTATAACAGAAACATGGCTCAAACCCACGGACACAGCAATTATAAACCAACTTCCCACATCAAACTATGACATCTTCTCCATCCCCCGACTGAAAAAAAGAGGAGGAGGACTCCTATTTGCATCAAAAAAAGACCTCGGGTTCATCCAGCACCCATACAACTCAGACTCTAAACTAGAAATGGGTCTCTTCACCTCGGAACAACTACAAATCCTACTCGTCTACGCCCCTCCGGGCCTCCTTGAGACAGACCCCTCCCCCTTAGTAGAGGAAATCACAACCCTCATCAAACTGGACGCTCCAGCAATTATCCTAGGAGATTTTAATCTGCATGTGGACAATCCTACCCCATCATCCAGCTGTGAATCCTTTCTCTCTGCCCTCTCAGCCCTGGGTTTCAAACAACTAGTTACCAAACCCACACACAAAGCAGGCCACACGCTGGATCTTATCTTTATTAACCCAGGCATCAAACATTCTTCACGCCTCAAAAGCAAGAAGGTCCCTTGGTCTGATCACTCACTTATCTCAACCGCATTCTCATTGAACAAACCCTCCACCTCCAAAGGGCCCTCACCATCTTTCCCATACAGAAGATCCTGCTCTACAGAAGACCTCAGCTCCCACCTAGCCTCTCAACTTCCATCCATTGATCTCTCAAACCCGAACACAGCTCTCCGCTCTTGGAAAGCCATCACAGATTCCATAGCCGACAAGCTATGTCCGCTAGCAACCAAAAAATCACTCCCAAACGCCTCCAAAAGACAACCATGGTTCACGGAAGAACTAAGAAAGCTAAAACAAAATCTAAGACAGAAAGAGAGCGACTGGCGCAAATCCCCAAGCACCAATACACGATCCATCTACAAAGCCACCCTCCATCAATACAAGTCAACTACCTCTAAATCCAAAAGGGACTACTATGCATCCAAGATTCACCACTTAATCTTCGACGCAAAAGCCCTCTTCGCCTATGTCTCCAATCTCACCCAAATCATCCCACAGGAGATTCCCAACGACCTAGCACAACCCAAAGCTGAAGAACTTGCTCTTCATTTTCACAACAAAGTCAACAGCCTTCTAACTCATCTGCCTTCTAATCCCACCGACCCTGCTCTTTACCAGTCTCTTCAACAATCATCCCTCAACAACAATGGTCTGGAAACACTTGAACCCATCTCTATCTTAGAGATACAAACTCTTATAAGAAGAATGAAACCTTCCTCCCATCCTTTGGATACTATCCCCACCAAACTGCTCCTGGCCATCCCTGACTCCATCGCTAAAACCTTGTCGGACATCATAAACTGCTCACTCTCCCAAGGACTATATCCTGACGACCTCAAATTGGCCTCCATCAAACCTCTACTCAAGAAACCCAACTTGGATCCTAAAGACCCCAACAACTTCCGTCCTATCGCCAATCTCCCATTCATAGCCAAGATTCTAGAAAAAGTTGTCAATACTCAACTCTCCGAATACATAGAAGAAAACAAAATCCTATTCCAATCACAATACGGATTTCGCAAGTCACTGAACACAGAATCCCTCCTCATCTCCATGTCTGACTTCATATTAATGGGCCTTGACAAAGGCCAATCCTTCCTCTTAATTCTACTGGACCTATCAGCCGCCTTTGATACGGTCAATCATTCCATTCTCACTTCCATTCTGGCTTCTATAGGTATCTCAGGCACAGCTCTCTCATGGTTTAAATCTTTTCTCTCCAACAGAGGCTTCAAGGTTAAGATACAGAACAAAGAATCTTCACGAATGGACGCATCCATAGGTGTCCCCCAGGGCTCCTCACTGTCACCTACACTCTTTAACATTTATCTTTTACCTATCTGCCAACTCCTCTCCAACCTTAACCTCAAACATTTCCTCTACGCCGACGACATCCAGATCGTGATACCCATTAAAGAATCTTACACAAAAACATTGGTTCACTGGGAAAACTGTCTCTTCGAAATTAAACATCTCCTGGCTAACCTAAACCTAGTTTTAAACTCCTCTAAAACAGAACTGCTTCTCATCTCCCCAGATAATAATGCCATCTCTAATCCTCCAACTATCCCAACTACTACACAGGTGAGAGATCTAGGAGTATTAATTGATAACCGGATGAACCTTAAAGCTTACATCAACAGAACCACCAAGGACTGTTTCCACAAACTCCAAGTTCTGAAAAGAATTAGACCACTCTTCCACACTCAGGACTTCAGAACCATTCTACAAGCTATCATTTTTTCTAAGATCGATTACTGTAACTCTATCCTTCTGGGCCTACCTTCCTCCTATACTAGACCCCTCCAGATGTTACAAAACGCTGCGGCAAGATTACTGACAAACTCCAGGAGGAGGGACCATATATCTCCAATCCTAAAAGATCTCCACTGGTTGCCTGTTCACTTTAGAATCCTCTACAAATCTCTTTCCATAATATACAAAACCATCCATCAACACACCCCACTCGACTTACAAGTCCCATTCCAAATTTATAACTCCTCCAGACCAACAAGAGACACACTCAGAGGATCTCTTCAAGTGCCCCCAGCCAAAACTACCAAACACATTACCTTGAGAGATCGGGCCTTTTCAACAGCCGGCCCCCTTCTATGGAACTCCATCCCACCGGACCTTAGACAGGAGCCCAGCCTCCCAACCTTCAGGAAGAGACTTAAGACCTGGCTGTTTAAAAAAGCTTTCCCGGACACCGATTAATTCTATTCAGCCAGATTCTACCACTTCCACATGTAAAAATGTTATTACTAATGTAAATACCTATACCTAATGTTATTCTCTTTCTTTTCTTCTCTCCTCCCAGTTCTATTACCTTGTTATTTGTAACTGCTTCCTTCTACACAAATAGGTTATTGAATTGTTTACTGTACACCCCTGTTATATGTAAACCGGCATGATGTGTTTGCAACATGAATGCCGGTATATAAAAATTTTAAATAAATAAATAAATAAATAAATATATATCCCTGTGTCAAAATCATTTGCTAAAACAGCATCACTTATTTCTGAATATATGGTCACAATAAAAGAAAAACTTGCACAACTGAAACTTTCGATGAATGCTAAAAAAAAACAAAAACCTCAAATTAATTTGGCTGAACAGAAACCTACCTAAATATATTCCACCAGGTATAGATCTAGGAAATTGCCAGTTAACCCCAGCAACTCAGGTGAATAAATCTGGGAGTACAAATTGATGAAAATCTAATAATGAAAGCCCACATTAGCAAAGTGATCAGATCTGGTTTCTACAAGTTGTGAATCCTGAGCCGACAAAACCCCTATTAAGCACAGCAGATTTCAGAACAGTATTACAATCTCTATTCTCAAACCTTGATTACTGTAATTCCCCACTACTTGGTCTCTCTGCTAGTCACCTAAAACCACTGCATTTACTACAAAATGATCACATAACTCCAACTCTGATGGCATTGCATTGGCTCCCTGTACAATCAAGAATATTTTACAAAGTACTTACAATAATATTCAACAACATTAATCCAAACAATGATCTGATGGGAATAACATTTAAACCGCATATGCCCCCCCGCCCCCCCATGAATGCTCAGATCCTAAAACAAAGGCCTTCTAGAAATCCCGACCATAAGAAACACTCATCTAACGCAAACGAGACAGAGTGATATCAATTGCTGGCCCAAAGCTATGGAACTCCATGCCAGAGGACCTTTGAACAATATCAGACAATAAGAAATTTAAGAAAGAGTTGAAAACTTGGCTATTCAGAAATGCCTACTGTCAGTCTGAAACCTCCAGTTCTCCGTGACTCAAACAATACATCCACATTCTTTACCTCCCTTAAATCCGGTTATGTTCTCTTTTAATGTGTCTGTTATTGAAGTGAATCCTTGTCTCTGAAAGTTTACCCAGTTTTTCACCTGTATGAATACCTACCTTAGTATTCCATCACTTACCTTTCAGTGTTAAACCCTTTTATCATTTATTTATCTCATTTATATATGAGTGTCAATCTTATATACCGTTATGAACTAGTAATTCTGCCAGGACAAGCAGGATGGTAGTCCTCTTATATGGGTGACGACCCTGGACGGAGCCCTATCACGGAAAACCTTTCTGTCAAAGTTTCTAGAACTTTTGACTGGCACACTGAGCATGCCTAGTATGCCATAATCTCTGAAGCCACAGGGGTCGCCCTTCAGTCTTTTTTTCCTCGCTGCAGTTTGCCTCGCAGTTAGGAGCTCTGTGAGAAATTCTCACTAACTTTCCTCACGGAAAAAACTTGAAGTTTTTAGTCATAAAAGTTCCCTCATAGGGGTCTCCCATCGTGATAGTGTTTTTTTCCATTGTCCGGTGAGTAAGGTTCATTATTCCCAGTCGGTTCCTGCTTTCATCTTTTTCGGTGTCCGCAGGCCATCGACCTGCACAGCGACTGCGAAGCGAACGCGGGAGTGCCGTTTCTACTAAAGTCAGTTCGCTGATTGATGTTTTGGGATCACAGTGCATGTGAAGTCCATGCTCACTTGAGCCAATTCGAGTGACTCAAAAGCCCCTGAAGCAGCTTGTATAGCGAAACTCGGCCAGAGTCGAGCGGGCAAGATTCAATAAAGTCCATTTACCGATTCCACCTTGTTGTGTGTTTGCTGTCAGCCATCTTGGATCGGTTACTGGTTTGTTTTCTTGGGCCACAAGGATTATGGCATGCTAGGCATGTTCAGTGTGCCAGTCAAAGTTCTAGAATCTTTGACAAAAGTATTCTGTGACAGGGCTCTGTCTGATGATGTCACCCATATGTGAGGACTACATCCTGCTGTCCTGGGAGAATACCTGTTACAGGTAAGCAACTCTGCTTTCTCACATGGAATGACAATATATAAAACACTTAAATAAATAAATCCCAGTTTAAAAAAAAAACTCAAAATAGGTAGAATAAGGATAGCAATGCAACCTCAGTCAATGACTATATGTAACTGCTACATTATTAATGCACAATTTAAAAGTGATGATAGACTGTCATACAAGGGTGCAAAAAAATGCTATGTTTCAATAGATAATTATTGCAGTCTTCAAATAGTCATATCTGTGATGATGTGCACATTATACCATTAAAATATTCACAGAACTTATCTCAAGACTTGCAGTGCTCTTCAATAAGTGTCCAAAATTGAAAAGGTGATCACTCAAATTCCCAACACAGTGCTGTGTTTCAAAGAAGAATCTCTGCTTCAGGGGTTGTCCAGCATGAACATGCAGTTCATGCTGGACAACCAAACAATTAACAGGATCTGGAGGCGCTTTGCCAAGAGGAATAGGCAGCTTTACCACATAAGAAAATAAAGGGCCTCATTTCCAACTATTACAAAAGACTGCAAGTTGTCATTGATGCAAAAGGGAGCAACACACAATATTAAGAACAGGACCATTTTATTATTTCCTTTATTGCTATGGTTTGTTTAATGATTGTGCTATTCTGTGCTGCATAAAATAGTTTTTTGAAACACATTAAATGTAACAGATGTGTTTTGTCTGATCACTCATGTTTTCTTAAAATGCTACACATCTTACAAATTCTGCCAGGGGTATCTAATCTTATGAGCACAAATGTACTTCCTAATCCTGAAGAGAACAGGAGATCCTCATCCAGTCTTAGACTGCAGGAACTTAAATACTTACCTAAAGAAGGAAAAGTACAAGATGAACTCATTAAGTACAATAATCCCACTCCTTCAACAAGGCTGCTTGATATCGCTAGACCTAAAAAAAATGTTTATGCACATATTCGGATCAACAAAAAAACCCCATAGGAAATACCTAAGATTCACCTGGCAGGATTGACACTATCAATACAGGGTACTGTCCTTTGGTCTAGTGGCAGCTCCAAGTGTTTTTACCAAGTGTCTAGCAATAGTAGCAGCTCACCTGAGAAAGCAAAATTTGCTTGTATTTCCATACCTAGACTGGCTAATGTCTAGTACGTCTTTAAAAAATGTATAAGAGATATAAAACAAGTAGTAAGCACCACACAGTTGGATTTGTGGTGAATTTTTAAAAATCCAGCTTGGTTCCAAGTCAACAGATAGAATTTATAGGTGCAAACTAGAGGTGGTCAAGGGGGAAAGCCTATCTTTCTCTACAGAGAGCAAAAAAAAATAATAGTGCTGACACAATCTTTATTTGAAAGCAGTACTGGATCATATGACTTCAACAGTACAAGTTACAGCTCTAGCAAGACTCAAGATGAGACATGCGCAATGGCACCTAAAAAACAATTAGGATCAACCCGTCCAACCATAAAAAAGAACCAATAAAGTAACTACTGGATTCACTAAAGTGGTGGATGAAAACAAAATCTTGTTCAGGAACAAGCCATACATCCTATTCAGATACAGAAAATAACAATAGATGCATCAAACCAAGATTGGGGAGCACATATCCACTCAATGTGCAAACAAGATCTTTGGACAAAGCAAGAGTCACAACTTCACATCAATATTTTAAAATCGAAAGCAATCTACAATGCCCTTCCAGTGTTCAAAACTTATCAGAGGACAAAATTGTTCAAATTCGGATGGACAATCAAGTTGCAATGTTTTATATAAACAAGCAAGGAGGAACAGTTTCTTACCTACTTTGCAAGGAAGCACTAAGCATTTGGAACTTAGTGACAAAAAGGAGAATGCAGATCTCAGCAGTCTATCTCCCAGGGAAAGACTATATCCTAGCAGACAGGTTGAGCTGTCAATTCTAACCACATGAGTGGTCACTCAGTGACACCTTGCACTATTTCTTTGAGCTTTGGAGAACACCAACCATCTTTGCAGTGCCATTCAATCACAAACTAAAGCAGTAATATTCCAAGAGACCAACCAACCAAACCCTGGCAATGGATAAATTTACCATACCATGGAGCAAAGGCCTTCTGTATGCATTCCCACCAATATTCTTAACAAAAACAATTCTCAAATTAAGGAAGAACAAGGGAAGAATAATTTTGCCAGGTCCATTTTGACCATGCCAAAATTGGTTTCAATGGCTACACAGACTTGAAATAGATCTGCTTGTCAGGTTACTATTAATACCAAACCTCCTGACACAATATAAAGGGACAGCTTTCCATACCAAGCACCAGTCTTTGGCACTAACAGCAAAGATGTTGAAAACAAACTAATTCAGAGACTTTGGCTGCCAACAAGAAGTGAATGAAATATTACTGACAGCAAGGAAACCATCCATAACATAATCATAGAACTATAAATGGAAAAGGTTTAGTACATAGTATTGGTGGCAAAAAAAGACCAAATGATCCATCCAGTCTACCCAGCATGTTTCCTAAGGTAGTAACCACAGGTGTTCGCCATGGACAGCAGCCACACAATCACTCTCTCTCTTCCCTAGGAAGTCGAAGGCAGACTAGAAGGATCCAACAGAAGAAAATAGGATAATGCATACCTGTTGGCAAGTTAAATGTAAGAAATTGATAAAGGCTAAGAGAGAATTTGAAAAGAAGTTGGCCACAGAGGCAAAAACTCACAGTAACAACTATTTTTTTTAAAATATATCCAAAGAAGAAAGCCTGTGAGGAACTCAGTTGGACCGTTAGATGATCGAGGGGTTAAAGGGGCACTTAGAGAAGATAAGGCCATCGCAGAAAAATTAAACGATTTCTTTGCTTTGGTGTTTACTGAAGAGGATGTTGGGGAGATACCCATTCCGGGGAAGGTTTTCATGGGTAATGATTCAGATGGACTGAACCAAATCACGGTGAACCTAGATGTGGTAGGCCTGATTGACAAACTGAAGAGTAGTAAATCACCTGGACCGGATGGTATATACCCCAGAGTTCTGAAGGAACTCAAAAATGAAATTTCAGACCTATTAGTAAAAATGTGTAACCTATCATTAAAATCATCCATTGTACCTGAAGACTGGAGGATAGCTAATGTAACCCCAATATTTAAAAAGGGCTCCAGGGGCGATCCAGGAAACTAGACTAGTTAGCCTGACTTCAGTGCCAGGAAAAATAGTGGAAAAGTGTTCTAAATATCAAAATCACAGAACATATAGAAAGACATGGTTTATTGGATCAAAGTCAGCATGGCTTTACCCAAGGCAAGTCTTGCCTCACAAATCTGCTTCACTTTTTTGAAGGAGTTAATAAATATGTAGATAAACGTGAACAGGTAGATGTAGTGTATTTGGATTTTCAGAAGGCGTTTCACAAAGTTCTTCATTAGAGGCTTCTAGGAAAAGTAAAGAGTCATGGGATAGGTGGTGATGTCCTTTCGTGGATTGCAAACTGGCTAAAAGACAAGAAACAGAGAGTAGGATTAAATGGACAATTTTCGCAGTGGAAGGGAGTGGGGCAGTGGAGTGCCTCAGGGATCTGTATTGGGACCAGTTCTTTTCAATATATTTATAAATGATCTGGAAAGAAATGAGTGAGGTAATCAAATTTTCAGATGATTCAAAATTATTCAGAATATTTAAATCACAAGCAAATTGTGATAAATTGCAGGAAGACCTTGTGAAACTGGAAAATTGGGCTTTCAAATGGAAGATGAAATTTAATGTGGATACGTGCAAGGTGATACATATAGGGAAAAAATAACCCATGCTATAGTTACACAATGTTAGGTTCCATATTAGGAGCTACCACCCAAGAAAGAGATCTAGGCATCATAGTGGATAACACATTGAAATCATCTGTTGCGTGTGCTGTGGCAGTCAAAAAAGCAAACAATGTTGGGAATTTATTAGAAAGGGAATGGTGGATAAAACAGAAAATGTCATAATGCCTCTGTATCCCTCCATGGTGAGACCGCACCTTGAATACTGTGTACAATTCTGGTCGCCACATCTCAAAAAAGATATCGTTGCGATGGAGAAGGCACAGAGAAGGGCAACCAAAATGATAAAGGGAATGGAACAGCTCCCCTATGAGAAAAGACTAAATAGGTTAGGACTTTTCAGCTTGGAGAAGAGACGACTGAGGGGGAGTATGATAGAGGTGTTTAAAATCATGAGAGGTCTAGAACAGGTAAATGTGAATCTTATTTACTCTTTCGGTCAATAAAAGGACTAGGGAGCACTCCATGAAGTTAGCATGGGGCACATTTAAAACTAAGCGGAGAAAGTTCTTTTTCACTCATTGCACAATTAAACTCTGGAATTTGTTGCCAGGGGATGTGGTTAGTGCAGTTACTGTAGCTGGGTTTTTAAAAAGGATTGGATAAGTTCTTGGAGATGTCCATTACCTGCTATAAATTGACTTAGAAAATAGCCATTGCTATTAGTAGCAACAGTAACATGGGATAGACTTAGTTTTTGGGAACTTGCCAGGTTCTTATAGGCTGCATTGGCCACTGTTGGAGACAGGATCCTGGGCTTGATGGACCCTTGGTCTGACCCAGTATGACATGTTCTTATGGACTGAGGGAGGGCATATAGCGATGTTAGTGTGGGAACTCCTATGCATATCCAGAAGTGATTCAAAAAGGTTACTGGGCTAAAAGAGAGCGTGGCTGACTTGGCATCATATTCATCTTGTGCAGTAGGAACACCTATAATAGGTAAGCAACTGTGCATTCTGCCATGCCTATGAGTAGAACAACCCTCGCTGTAATAAAGATAAGCCACCATGGAAACTAAAAAATACCATAACTTGTTCTAAATCTAATTAGAAGCTGAGAAAATAGCAAGAGACTCCATTTTGTTTGCCCCTCTGCTTGCCATTGACCACCATATGTGTGCCTCAGCTACAGCAGTCTGATTAGAAGCATGTCAGTACTCAGAAAGCACAGGGCCTGCTGGTCATTAACTTGGCTTCTAGTTAGACTGTGATAGTCAGAAAAAGGCACAGAAGTAGCTTTCTTCCTTCTATGTTGAACAGGCTTTTCCACTGGGGCCAAAAGTACATTTACAACCACATAAGTGGTGCTTAACCTAGGTATACTGTACTCTCCACCTTGTATCCTTTCCCCTTGCCAGTAAGCACACTATTCCATATACACATATTGATCTCTATTCAATAGAAGAAAACAGCCACAAATCCTACCTTACCTAACATGCTCTAACCAATTTTCCCCTCCAGCAAGGGGGTGGGGAGGGGGACATAGAAAGATTCAAGTTGCCTGGGCTAACTAAATGTCAACTAGCAAGGCAGCTGCCTGGCAGCATCCCACTCCATGAATGCTGCTACCAAAGGTATGGACAATAGCAGCTCCATGCTGTTTGCCTCTGCCTTGCTTTTAGACTGCCTTTCCCATGCCACCCCCTACCTATGGTCAGAGTAAACACTAAAATCATATCATTGTTAATTGCCCAGGATCCCCTCTTCTATTGAGGATCTGGGTCACTAAAGTGCCCATGGCTGTAACCATCCAGTGGTGCAGGAGCAAACCCGTTCAAGTTGCATCCCCTCTTGCACCAGTGAGGTGCCATTAGAGGAACCAATAAACTGTTCTTGGTCCCAACCCTCCAACTAGCATGGCTTTTTTTTTTATTGGCCGTTTGGTATGCTTCGATAAGTGTTTGTGTCTGTTTGCATCTAGCTTCTATGAGCATTTTAATAGTCTGTATTGTTAAGCTAAATCGCCTAGTCTACTGCCCAATGAACCCTGACTGCCTTCTATAGGCCCAAACAATCCATGAATATATCCCCATGCCTTACCGTTAGACCCACAAGCACCTTGATGAATACCTCCCCTTCCATAATTTCCTCCATCTCTCAATTATTTGGACTGATAGCATCCTTCCCTATCAATCTGCTATATATAACCCTGTGATTCACGTGGGATTAGACTAAAATCCTGCCAGACCTGATTAACTTGATAACACTCGATGCTTGTACAATGCTAGCAAGGCAGCTATCCCCATGAATGCTGGTAGGCTATCTCCATTCCACTCCATGACATCCACTAGCCCAGGCATGCCAGAAAGGTCACTCTACGTGACTCCAATCCACTTTCCCATAACCAGTCTAGCAGCTATCCTTACCATGGTCTGAGTAGGCATGTTTTGGTTAAGCTGGCCCTTTTTCATGGCCCTTCCCCAGACTGGCACTACTGTGGTCTGAATAAATGCATTTTAGCTAACATGATCCCTGAGAAAAAGTATGTTAACTAATAAAGCCTGTTTTTTGTGGCCTTCCCTAGACCACCCATAAAGCACATTTATTAACCTGGCCCTTTTTTGTGACCATCACCAGATCACCCATACTATGATCTAAGAAAATATATTTAGTTAACATGATCTTTGCACAAGTATTCATCCTCACTAAACCCACTCCACCCAGCCCAGTGTCAAAATGGTGTTCCCTACCCCACTCTGCTCCCTTCTTGCCTCCCTGGACCTTATCTTGCCTATTGTTGAAGCCTACCCACCTCCACCCTGCTCTTGTCTGAGCAGATGTATCTGACGCTTCATAAATGGTACAGAGCAAATGCCTAAGCCCTTCTTTCAGAGCATGAAATTGTTCAGGAAGGTTACTATCCAGTGCAGCTGAGGGACCAGCGGCTTAAGGGACTGGAGTCACTCATATAAATATTGAGTGATATAAAATTGGTGATGTTGGATCTTTGCATTAAGCATACCTGCTTGAAAAGCGTGTTTGCTGAAATCATCCAGACATTTGTAATCTCACCCTGGAGGGGTGTTAGAATGAAACCATATCTTCTTTGCTGCCTTCATGGCCAACTCGACGATGATGGACATATGAGGGAGTTGGACTATGCTATAAAAGGGGGACTGCCTCATTCGAAACTTGGTCGCTTTTGCGAGATGTTGCTGGTCCGGAGAAAGGAGACTCCCAAGTCTTGGTCATTACTGCATCCAACACGGCATGTGAAGGCAAGGTGGTGGGCTCAGATGGTGCCTCAAAGATTTCTAATAGGCTGAGAACCTCTGCTCGGAGTCCAGCACGTTTCTGGTCTCCACATTGAGTCTGTTTCCCATTTTCTCCACAAATTTAGAGAAGGAGAGGTCTGCTGCGGGGGAAACTGGTTCAGGGGATCAGAAGGATAACCGCTCGAAGAACCGGGAGATGTGGACAGAGACCGGTGAGGAGAAACGTCTCACGGTGGAGAGGCCTTCAGGGCTAATACTCCCCTGTTGGGGTGAGAGCACACTTTACTGGATTGGCCTGTACCTTTATTAACAAAAAAAAAAGAACAGTGAATGGAAAAAAGATGTAATCTGCAAATAGGAACAGGTAAAACTGAAAAAACTAACTAAACACTTTCTATTGTTTAACCTAGTGTCTGGGAGGTCAAGAAAAAGTCTATCCAAATGAGCTGAACAGAGTCTTGGCACAGAGCTCTGCTCCTGTTATACTCCTAGCCAAGACTAGAGAGTTTCAGAAATTTAAGACCTCGTTCTCTGTCTGCAGGACCAATCAATGCACACGGTATTAACAACTGCTCCCCGCTCAATGGCGTGACTGGTAATGGTATTCTGGCCAGTGGCACTGCAGCATGTTTCAGACTTACATTTCCTCAGGGGTACTGGGATTTGTATGCTGTTCAAGCATTCTTTTGAATCAAAGCAGCATTCAAAGCCTCTGTTTGAACTATGGTGCAGAAGTCAAATAGCACCTGCAGGATAGCACAGAGAAAATTAGCTCTCTGAGGAAAAGTGAACATAAGAACATACCATACTGGGTCAGACCACAGGTCCATCAAACCCAGCATCCTGTTTCCAACAGTGACCAATCCAGGCCGTAAGAACCTGGCAAGTTCCCAAAAACTAAGTCTATTCCATGCTACTGCTGCTAATAATAGCAGTGGCTATTTTCTAAGTCAACTTAATTAATAGCAGGTAATGGACTTCTCTCCTCCAAGAACTCATCCAATCCTTTTTTAAACCCAGCTACACTAACTGCACTAACCCCATCCTCCGGCAACAAATTCCAGAGTTTAATTGTGCGTTGAGTGAAAAAGAACTTTCACAGAGCAGGCAAAATCCCTGTTTCGCCACACCTCCTCCTTTAAGAGAGACACCAGACTGCAGCCTAATTGGACCACTAGTTGCATTACAGGAGTTCAGTGTCAGAGCAGTCCTGGCTCATCCTTCCTAGAGAGTTCATCTGCATTACCATGTTCACTGCTTTTCAGTACTGTATGGTAAAGTTGTATAGCTGTAGAGACAGATGCCACTGAAGTAACTTTTCATTCTCTCCTGAGTCTCAAGCCAGACTAACGGGTTGTGGTTTGTAATGATAGTGAAGTCCCATCCATACAGCTATAAGTTGCAGCTTTTTAAAGGACCATCACTAGGATCAGGCATTCTCTCTCAATAGTGTCATACACCAACTCTCTGTCAAGGAGCCTGCAGCTCAGATACACAGTGGGGTGCTCATCCCTTTTAGTGTCCAGTTGACTGGGCACAGCTTCAATGCTGTAAATTAAAACATTAATCTGTACCACCACGCTAATCCAGTCTTTAATGGTTAGAAGGCTGCTTCACATTGTGGCAACCAGGAAATGGTTTGGGACAGTCTTTTTAGGCAGGGCTTGGCTATTGTGCTATACTGGGACACAAACTTTCTGTAGTATGCTGCTGTCCAGAGGAAGGCAGAGCTCCAGAGTCTCTGTGCATGGATGAGACAATGGGGCAGGGAAGAGGGATTCAGTTTTGTAAGGAACTGGACAACCTTTTGGGGAAGGAGACTTTTTTCCCAAAAGGACAGGCTCTACCTTATCCAGAATGGAACCAGCAGTGCATGGTTCAGAAGAATGTATCGTTGCAGGATACTAATGAAACAGGAGAGTTAGGGCATCCCAACAGCGAGGTTCCAATAAAAGCAAAAGTAGTCCATGTACCTATAAGTAAAGAATCAATTGAGCTAAAGAATTTGAAATTATACATATCAACTGCAAAGCAGGTTGCTAATACAAACAAAAAACGCACTTTGAAATGTCTGTGTGCCAATACCAGAAGTCTAAGAAAGATGGGAGAGTTAGAATATATAACAGTGAATGATGAAATAGACATAACTGGAATCTCAGAGACCCGGTGGAAGGAAGATAACCAATGGGACAGTGCTATATCACGATACAAAGTATATCGCAATGATGGGGAGGATCAACTTGGTGGGGCGTAGCACTTTATGTCCAGGAGAGTATAGAGTCCAACAGGATAAAGATCATACAAGATCAGTAGAATCTATATGGGTATAAATCACATGTGTGCTGGCTAAGAGTATAGTGATAGGAGTATACTATTGTCCACCTGGCAAAATGATCAGATAGCTGAGAGAAATCACAGAAGCTAACCAATTTGGCAGTGTAGTAATAATGGGAGATTTCCATTATCCCAGTATTGACTGGGTAAATAACATCAGGACATGCTAGAGCCATAAAATTCCTAGATTTATTTTATTTATTTATTTATAGTTTTTTTTATACCGATTTTCCTGCATAAAATGCATATCAAACCGGTTTACAATGAAACAGAATAAGCAGGAAGTAAAATTCCTTAGTCTAATACATTTAAACGTCAATAATGAAATAATTTTAAACAAAGCAAAAAGCTAAATAACATTAATAAAAGTTAAATTATTAACATAAATATAATTATATTAGAAGGACCACAAAGGTTAGCACAAAGGGGAAAAACGCCTGGTGGAATGGCGCCGTTAATCGGGTCGCCGCTGGCTGGTCGATCTGACGTCGGGGGGGGGGGGGGGGGGGGGGGGGGGGGGGGGGGGGGGGGGCGCGATGAATAAATAGATGGAATAAATGACTGCATCATGGAGCAATTGGTTCAGGAACCAACAAGAGAGGGAGCTATTTTAGATCTCATTCTTAATAGAATGCAGGATTTAGTGAGAGGTAATGCTGGTGGGGCCACTTGGCAATAGTGCTCATAACATGATCAAATTTGAACTAATGACTGGAAGGGGGACAATATGTAAATCTACAGTTCTAACAATTTTCAAAAGGGAAGCTTTGATAAAATGAGGAAAATAGAAAAAAACTGAAAGGTGCAGCTGCAAAGGTTAAAAGTACATTATTTAAAAATACAAACTTAGAAGCGCAGTCCAGATGTATTCCACGCATTAAGAAAGGTGGAAGGCAAAACGTTTATCAGCATGGTTAAAAGGTGAAGTGAAAGAGGTTATTTTAGCCAAAAAAAATCCTTAAAAAATTGGAAGAAGGATCCATCTGAAAAAAATAGGAAAAAGCATAAGCATTGTCAAGTTAACACATTGATAAGGCAGGCTAAGAGAGAATTTGAAATGAAGTTGGCTGTAGAGGCAAAAACTCATAATAAAAATATTTTAAATATATCGGAAGCAAGAACCCTGTGAGGGAGTCGGTTGGACCATTAGATGAGCAAGGGATTAAAAGGGTTCTTAGGTAAGATAAGGCCATTACAGAAAGACTAAATGAATTCTTTGCTTCTGTGTTTAATAATGAGGAGGAGGGGGAGATACTGGTTCCGGAGATAGTTGTGAAGGGTGATGAGTCAAATAAACTGAATCAAATCACTGTAAACCTGGAAGATGTAGTAGGCCAGATTGATAAACTAAAGAGTAGCAAATCCCCAGAGTTCTGAAGGAAATGTCAGATCTATTAGATAAAATATGTAATCATTAAAATCATCCATTGTACCTGAAGACTGGAGGGTGGCCAATGTAACCCCAATGTTTAAAAAGGGTTCTAGGGGTGATCCGCGAAACTATAGACCAGTGATCCTGAATTCATGGCCGGGCAAAATATCAAAATCAAAGAGCATATAGAAAGACATGGTTTAATGGAACACAGTCAACATGGATTTACCCAAGGGAAGTCTTGCCTCACAAATCTGCTTCATTTTTTTTTAAGGGGTTAATAAACATGTGCATAAAGATGAACCAGTATATGTAGTATATTTAGATTTTCAGAAGACGGTCGACAAAGACCCTCATGCAAGGCTTCTAAGAAAACTAAAAAGTCATGGGATAGGAGGTGATGTCCTTTCATGCATTACAAACTGGTTAAAAGACAGGAAACAGAGTAGGATTAAATGGTCAATGGAGTGCCTCAGGGATCTGTACTTGAACGGGTGCTTTTCAATATATTTAGAAATGATCTGGAAAGGAATGCGATAAGTGAGTTAATCAAATTTGCAGATGATACAAAATTATTCAGAGTACTTAAATCACAAGCGGATTGTGATAAATTGCAGGAAGACCTTGCAAGACTGAAAGATTGGGCATCCAAATAGTAGATGAAATTTAATGTGGGCAAGTGATAATCCATGCTATAGTTACATGTTAGGTTCTATTATTAGGAGCTACCACCTCCAAAAAAGATCTGGGCATCATAGTGGATAACAGATTGAAATCCTTGGCGGGAATGGTGAATAAAACGGAAAATGTCATAATGCCTCTATCACTTCATGGTGAAGCCACACCTTGAGTTCTGTGTACAATTCTGGTTGACACATCTCAAAAAAGATATAGTTGCAATGGAGAAGATACAGAGAAGAGCCACCAAAATGAGGAAGGGGATGAGGAAAGGCTAAAGAGGGCTGTTCAGCTTGGAGAAAAAATGGCAGAGGGGGGGATATGATAGAAGTCTTTAAAAATCATGAGAGGTCTAGAATGGATAGATGTGAATCGGTTATTTACTCGTTCAGAAAAGGGGGCACTCCATGAAGGTAGCAAGTAGCACATTTAAAACTAATCGGAGAAAATTCTTTCACACTCAATGCACATTTAAGCTCTGGAATTTGTTGCCAGAGGATGTGGTTAGTGCAGTTAGTGTAGCTGGGTTTGAAAAAGGTTTGGAGAAGTTCTTGGAGAAGTCCATTAACTGCTATTAATCAAATTGACTTAGAGAATAGCCACTTCTATTACTGGCATCAGTAGCATGGGATCTACTTAGTGTTTGGATATTTGCCAGGTTCTTGTGGCCTGGTTTGGCCACTGTTGGAAACAGGATGCTGGGCTTGATTGACCCTTGGTCTGACCCAGTAGGGCAATTTCTTATGTTCTTAGTACTTGATTTTTAGTTTAAGTCATCAGCCAGTTTTGTATTGTTTCCACTTTAGCTACCTGCTTTGTGTTCTCAGTATTGAACTTCTGCCATTCCCACCTGACATTTTCTGGGCTTGATAGGCAGGCCCACTTCCAGGATCTGGTCTAATGTTCCAGTTACATGGGTCAGATAGTCAGTAATGTCATCAAGCTATGCCCTAGTATGTTTCTGGAGTCCATCTAGCAGTCTGTTTACCAGGCCCTGGAATGTACCAGGAGCGTTTTTCTTTCCAAATGGCCCTAAAGTGTATTTATAAAGACCCAAAAGAGTAGTAAATGCAGATCGCTCCTGAGCAGCAGTTGTTAGGGGGGATCTGCCACTATCCACCACCAAGGTCCACACTGGTTAGATACTGGGCCCAAGCTAAGTGTCTAGCAACTTGATCATACGGGCATTGTATATGCATCAGTTACAGGTCATTCATTACATTTCCAGTAGTCTACACCAAAGCAGGTTGTACCATATTTTTTGGGAACAAGAACTACAGGAGAAGTCCAGGGACTATGATACTTCTTTATAACACCTATAGCTAGCATCTCATCAATCTCCTGTTGCATATGCTTCTCAACTTCAGCACATATTCAATAAGCACTCTGGTTCAGTTGTTTATGGCTTCCAGTGCTACATTGTAAATAGCAAAGTGAGTAATTCCTGGTTTAGTTGAAAATACATCATCCTATGTTTGCAATAATGCATTCAGTTGTTGCTGTGTAGGGGTTAATTGCTCTCCTACAACTTGTTGTATAGATGCTTCAGATTGTGCCTACTAGGAGAGCAAGTAAGGGCATATTATCCTGACAATCCTCTTGTGGACTACATACAGTCAACACCTTTGCTGTGTGATCAGCCTAAGCCTTTATCATATTGACATGAATGCTGCTTTCTATCTTGGCAATCTGAAAAATATAACATAGTTGGTGTCATTCAGGCTCATATAGCCTTGTAAGCTCCCACCTAGTTAGTCCCAGTACGTAAGAATAAACCTCAGACTAAGACAAGTACCTGCTGGCCCTCATAAAACTCTCTGCTTCAGGCTTTACAATGAGACCAGGTCTTTTGCTTAGTCTAGGCAGCCTGCAAATCATCTCTGACAAAGCCCATGAAGTCTTCTAAATCGCTGCCACATATTGACTACATATTTAATTGAGGGATGTTTGAGGTGTCAACCTTCCCTTTCCAATATTCTCTTATTGGGTCAAAGGGCCGTCTCCCCCTCCAGCCATAAAGCAACTTGAATAGGGAAAATCCAGTAGACGCCTGGGGTACTTCGCTGTAGGCAAACAATAGAGTAAATACCTTTCCCAGTCTTATGCTTCCACAAATGTCTAACATATGCTTTAAGGTCCCATTAAATCTTCGCATTAGTTTTAGGATCTTATGGACAGATTTCAGTCCATAGATTTTGGATCAGCTCAAACTAACTGCGTCCCTTGAGCTGAGAATAGTAGTGGCAACTTTCTCTGCTTCTAATGAAGATTCAGGGTACCTAGAAGCAAAGTGCACCACTATCCATATGGCTTACCCACTCACCCAAGCAGCAGCTGTATATATGCAGATGCTACTTGGCTGTGTAAGCCCCATGCAACCCTGAAACCCCAAAACTCCTACCAATTATCAGTGAACTATTTAAGAGAATAGCAGTGGAGACAGTGGGGCCTCTCACTGTCTCCAGATAGACTGGGGGAAAAAAATCTTTTTTATCTCTTTTCTTTAATTATGTAGCCAAAAACAAATTTTATATATATATACACCCACTCAGCCAAGCAGCATCTGTTCAACAATAGCTACAGTTCAATACTAATGTCCAGTAAAATGTCTGTGCCAATCAGTTACATATGCATGTCACTCCCTGGTCTCCTGCTAGTGGAATGTCCCTGTATGCATGGGGCACTATAAGCTGTCTGCCTGCTATCCAGGGCCTGCTAGTATCAACAGGATCAGTCTCCCTGTACATCAAGCCCCGTTTCCATAGGATAGGTCTTTCCGATTTCCATCAGACGGCTGGCCAGCCCACTGCCACAGGGCTTCCAGAGCAGGGTCAGAATATTGTGCTTCCTGGAAAGCATGTCTGTCCTATGTCAGTATCCATAACTGAAAGGCTCTCTGGTGACTATCAGTCCAAGATCAATAGTCTGGTCAGTAGGTGCATCTCATGAGTCCATAGTCAAGGCCCTGGTCACTTCAGGAATTAATTCTGCTGGAATCACTTGAAAACTCCTCCTTTGGTTCTACCTGGACTTAGGATCTGGAACTGGCGGGGTGATCTTCGCTGGTTCCTCTTATTGGGCTGTCCCGAGTCTGATTTCAGGTTACCATGGCAGAGACATTGATTCAGCTTTCAAGGGTAATGTTCATTGGACCCATGTTGGTCCCACAGAGCATTGGTACCAACATGTTCTTCTTTACTCCTACTTCTCTGTGTCCAAGCTTGGTACTCCAATCCAAGTATACTTGAGCAAAGGGTACAGTCTCTTGAGGTTCATTGGCCAATACTGCATATGCCTCGGAAGAATAGCATCATCCAGCACCAGCTCTAGTTGCTGTAAAGTCATGCTACAGCCAGTGTCCACAAGCCCAGTTATCTGGATCCACTTCCGTTTCTGGGGTGCTGTAGTAGCTCATCTGCCTCCTGGTTTGATGAATTACTAGTAACTCATGTTATTGCTACTGCACAGGCTTCTTGCCTAGAATTGGGACCACGAAAGCTGCCAGCTTTGGTGCAGGATCTGGAGTGCTTTTCAGTGCAGGTTTGGAAATCTTGGGCAATCTACTTTGAAATGTCCTGTGCGCCCATATTGGTAACAAGGATGTTCATGCGTAAACTCCTTAGGTTTCTAAGGAAAACTAAGTGGTTTGCTGGCCATCTCTGAGATTGCAGAACAGGAGTCTTGACTTCCCTTAGTTCCTTGCTGCTGTGGGTATGGACAGATTCTCTTTGCCAACGAGGGAGGTTAGTCACAAAGACATCAGCCAGTGCAGCTGCCTTCTCTTGAGTATGGAGCTGGTGGTCTTAAACATGCTCTCTCCCCTCTGGATAGCATCTTGTAAAAACTGCTCCAGGACCATTATGTTTCAGCAGTACCCCAGGGTTTTAACCTCTGATCTAGTAAGCCACTGCTTGTGCTGGTATCTTAGATGGATCACAAACTCACTGTATCATCTATCCCTTTGGCAAATTCTAGACCTTAATTGTGTAGGTCTCAGGGGTAATAGCATAACTGTTCAGCAAAGTCTTGCGCACCTCCTCAAACTGGGTGCACATCTCCATGGTCAGCTCTTGAAGTACCTCAAGTGCTCTCCAGTGAGCTTTCCCCCCAAATGCCACACCCTGTGTTTCTTGGGAATCTCATTGAGGTGGAAAATGTTTTCAAAGGCAGTTAGATACCCATCAATGTCATCTCAGGTGTCAAAACAGGGCACACAATCTGGGTTGTGGATCCAGTCTCTGCTTCAGCACAAAAGGTAGGCTGGAGCCTTGGATACAAGCCATTTCCATCTACATCTTCATTATCTACAGCTGATATTTCCACTCTTCCTGACGCAGCTGCATGTAGATCTGCCAGATTTCAGCTGGTGTGGCATCAGGTCTTGCCAGTTCTCAGACCTCTGTGAGTAGCGAGTCTAGTATCCCACCAGGAGTGAAACTCGGAACTTGCTGGTACTCTCACAATAGAACAGGCGAGTCCTGCATCTCATCACTGAGTACATCCAGACTGTCTCTCCTATCCGCCATTAACATATGGATGCCTGCCATCAGCAAATCTCCTAACACTACCAACAAAAAGTTGAATGGGGGAAGGGAGTTGTTCACTGCTGTGTGTCTGGAGGTTGCAGATAAAAAAAAAAACTCAACCACTCAGTGGGTTGTTACCCTCACCCCACACACTGAGCCTGACGATCCCACCACTGCCACCAGAAAAGAACAGAGGTCTGTTACATAACCCCTCAACACCACCTCTAACAGGTAGTCAGAGTAACTGTGTGACCACTGTCCAGGCCCACCTGCACACATGCTCCTACAATGGCAATTTCCCACCCACCACCTGGGTTCCTGCTTGCATCTGGGAGAGTTCCCCACACACAGGCTATCCCCCTGGTGATTTCTAGGAATACTGGGACCCCGCAAAACCCAAGTGTCACACAGCTCCTAGAAAAACACCCATAGACCAAATGTTCACAATACCGGGATCATCAGTCTAAGATAGGCAGAGCTGTCTTTTTGTTAATAAGTTTATTAACAAAAAGAACAGTGAACGGGGAAAAAAAAAAGATTTAATCTGCAAGCAGGAACAGGTGAAACGACATGAATTAAACAGTAAAATATAACTAAACACTTTCCACTAATAATCTTGTGCCTGGGGAGGTCAGGAAAAAGGATGCCCACATGAGCTGGACAGGGTCTGTACTCCCAGCTGAGGCTAGAGAGTTTCAGAACCTTCAGGCCTAGTTGTCTGTCTGCAGGACCAATCAGTGCACACAGTACTAACAATTGCTCCCTGATCAGTGGCCTGACTGGCAATAGTATTCTAGCCAATATCACTGCAGGATGTTTCAGACTTACATTTCCCTCAGGAGTGCTGGGATGTGTATGCTGCTCAAATTTCCTTCTGAATCAAGAGCATCATCCAAAGCCTCTGCTTGAACTACTGTACAGAGGTCAAAAACCACCTGCAGGCCAGCACAGAGGAAATGAGTTCTCTGGGAAAGTATCGGGTCGATCCTGTAAGGCCGCGGTAATAACAGTGCGGCAGTGTCAGGCGCACCCTTCCTCCCCGCACGCACAGTTCTCTTCACTAACTCCCCGATACTCTCCTCTAATCGCATGCAAATGCATGCCGCGGCTTTAAAGCGGTAGGGAAGGGTTATGCCCGCGTAACCCATTTTACTGTACAGGCGCTTAATACAGCGCCTATACAGTAACCAGGGTGCGCTGGTACCTGTCATTTCAAATGACATTTGAAATGACAGGCACCATGAAGTGAAAAAAAAAAATACCAAAAATATCTAAAAACCTGAGTGTTCAAAAAAAAATAAATTTTTAAATACCTGTCGGAGGGCCGCATGGGTCCAGGCGGCTGGCGGCGGGAGCCGGGTGGTCGCGTGTTTAATCTAGGCCGCGGGTGGGTGGGCGCCTGTTCCAGGCGGCGGCGGCGGGTGGACACGCGTTAGTTCGAGACGGTCGGTGGGCGGCGGCGGGTGGTCGCGTGTTAAATCTAGGCCGGGTCGCACAGGTGCGCATTCATTCATCCAGGCGGAGGAGCCGGCGGCAAAAGCAGCCGGCTCCGCCTGAATGAATGCGCGCCTGTGCGACCCCTGCAATTCGGCGCTCAAGGCAGTCACAGCATGTGACTGCCTTCAGCGCCGAATCGCAGGGGTCGCACAGGCGCGCATTCATTCAGGCGGAGCCGGCTGCGGTGGCGGCGGGAGCCGGGTGGTCGCGTGTTAAATCTAGGCCGCGGGCGGGTGGGCGCCTGTTCCAGGCGGCGGCGGCCGCGGGGGGACACGCGTTAGTTCGAGACGGCCGGTGGGCAGCGGGTGGTCGCGTGTTAAATCTAGGCCGGGTCCGCACAGGCGCGCATTCATTCACTGCCGGTGGGGGCTGCCGGGGCAGCCCCCACCGGCAGTGAATGAATGCGACCCCTGCGATTCGGCGCTCAAGGCAGTCACATGCCGTGACGTCACGGCATGTGACTGCCTTGAGCGCCGAATCGCAGGGGTCGCACAGGCGCGCATTCATTCACTGCCGGTGGGGGCTGCCGGAGAGGCAGCCCCCACCGGCAGTGAATGAATGCGCGCCTGTGCGGACCCGGCCTAGATTTAACACGCGACCACCCGCCGCCCGCCGGCCGTCTCGAACTAACGCGTGTCCCCCCGCCGCCGCTGCCGCCTGGAACAGGCGCCCACCCGCCCGCGGCCTAGATTTAACACGCGACCACCCGGCTCCCGCCACCACCGCCCGCCTGGACCCACGCGGCCCTCCGACAGGTATTTAAAAAGAAAATTATTACTTACCTGCTAATTTTCGTTCCTGTAGTACCATGGATCAGTCCAGACAGTGGGTTATGTCCCCAATCCAGCAGATGGAGTCAGCCCAAAGCTTCGAGGGGGCGTCACCTTGAGTACTACTGCCCCCTCTGCAGGAGTTCAGTATCGAGTATATCAAAGCCCGAGTAAACAAAAACCCCCTGCATGGATCAAGTTGAAACAAGACGGCAACAATAAGCCACTGAATGAAAACTGAAACCGACCCACCAACGGGTGGGCGGGCACGAACATAGCGTGTCCACCTCCGAGGGAACGGTGAAAAGCAGTGACAAAGAGAAAACTGGAAACACGTAAAAACAACCAACAGCAGTAAGGACACTACTGTAACAGGAGACACAGCTGAACAGACTCAGCATCCACATACAGCCGAGCAGGAGTAGGCCCTAGGACCCAAATTTGGTGGGCGTCTGGACTGATCCATGGTACTACAGGAACGAAAATTAGCAGGTAAGTAATAATTTTCTTTTCCCTGTACGTACCTGGATCAGTCCAGACAGTGGGATGTACCCAAGCTTCCCTAACCCGGGTGGGATCCTGCGAGGCCTGCTCGTAGGACCTGTTCGCCAAAGTGTCCCTGGACGGACGAGGCGAGATGTAGTCTATAGTGTCTCGAGAACGTGTGCAACGATTTCCAGGTGGCCGCTCTACAGATTTCTTGCGAAGATACCGAGCGGCTCTCTGCCTAGGAGGCCGCCTGAGAGCGTGTAGAATGTGCTACGATGCCGGGTGGGGGAGTCCGCCCCACCCCAATATAGGAGGCGGCAATGCCGGCCTTCAGCCATCTGGCAATGGTCGTCTTCGAGGCCTGAGATCCCTTCCGGGGACCGGACCAAAGGACGAAGAGATGGTCAGAAGTCCGGAAATCATTCGTAGCCTCCAGGTAGAGCCTCGGGTGCGCTTGACGTCAAGGAGATGAAGAGACCGCGGCTCCGACGAAGAGAACGATGGAAGTTCCACCGTCTGATTCACATGGAACGCGGACACCACCTTCGGAAGGAAGGAGGGGACAGTACGAAGGGAAACTCCCGAATCGGAGAACCGGAGATAAGGTTCTCTACACGACAGGGCCTGCAGCTCCGAAATACGCCGAGCGGAGCAGATGGCCACTAGGAACACCGCCTTGAGGGTGAGATCCTTGATCGTCACATTCCGCAGCGGTTCAAACGGAGGTCCTGACATGGAACGCAGTACCAGATTGAGACTCCAAGAGGGGCAAGGATCCCGCAGTGGAGGCCGCAAATGCTTGACCCCCTTGAGAAAACGGGCGATGTCCGGGTGTCGCCACAGAGATCCTCCGTCGCGTAGGAGGGAGCCAAGAGCGGCCACTTGAACCCGAAGTGAGTTGTAAGCGAGCCCCTTGTCCACCCCCGCTTGCAGGAACTGGAGGATCTGAGGGACAGACGCTTCCGAGGGTCTTGTGTTCAGGCCGGTACACCACAGCTCGAACACCTTCCAGACCCGCACGTAGGCCACCGACGTCGAGGTCTTCCGAGAACGCAGCAGCGTGGACACTACCGCCTCCGGGTATCCCCGAAGGCGACGCCTCTCAAAAGCCAGGCCGCAAGACAGAAGAGTTCTGCCTGGTCGAAAAATACTGGTCCCTGGTGGAGGAGGCGGGGAAGATGTCCCAGCCGTATGGGCCCGTCGATTACTAGGTGAAGAAGGTCCGCAAACCAAGGTCGTCTCGGCCACTCTGGCGCGACGAAGATGACAGTCCCCTGATGAGCCTCTATCCGTCGTAGTAGCCTTCCCACCAGTGGCCACGGGGGGAACGCGTATAGGAGTAGATCGGCCGGCCACGGGAGCGCGAGGGCATCGACGCCCTCCGCCCCCCGTTCTCTCCGGCGACTGAAGAAACGAGGCGCCTTGGTGTTTTGAGCGGATGCCATAAGATCCAGGTGGGGGGGACCCCACCGCCGAACGATCAGCTGCATGGCCTCGTCGGAGAGGGCCCACTCTCCGGGATCCAGGAGCTGGCGACTGAGGAAATCCGCCTGGACGTTGTCCACGCCCGCTATGTGCGAGGCCGCCAGACGGGCCAGGTGCCGTTCCGCCCACTGCATCAACATCGCCGCCTCGAGCGCGACCTGCGGACTGCGGGTGCCGCCCTGTCGATTGATGTAGGCCACCGTGGTCGCATTGTCCGACAAGACTCTGACTTCCCGATTCCGAAGGAGTGGCAGGAAGTGAAGAAGTGCCAGCCTGACCGCTCTGGTCTCCAGACGATTGATGGACCACGTCGACTCCTCCGCGGACCACGTCCCCTGCGTGGCGCTGCGGTCGCAGACTGCCCCCCAGCCTACGAGACTGGCGTCGGTGGTTACCACTACCCAATTTGGTAGATCGAGGGACACGCCTCGAGCCAGATTCTCCGGGACCATCCACCAGTCCAAGCTGCTCCGTGCAAACTGGGGCAGCGGGAGTATCACCTGGTAGTCCTGCGAAAGTGGTTTCCAGCGGGATAGAAGTGCCCTTTGTAGCGGCCGGAGGCGTGCAAATGCCCAAGGAACCATGTCGATGGTGGAACCCATCACCCCCAGGAGCTGTAGATAGTCCCAGGAGGTGGGAGCTGGTAATGCAGAGAACCGCTGTATGTGCTCCCGCAGGGCGTGCGCCTTGTCCTACCGTAGAAAAACCGCCCCCAGACGGGTGTCGAAGGTCGCCCCCAAGAAATCCAAGCGCTGCGAAGGCACGAGGGAGCTCTTGGAGAAGTTCACCACCCATCCCAGGGACTGCAGAAACTCTATCACCCTGGCCACTGCCGCCTGGCCATGGCGGAAAGACTTCGCCCGTATGAGCCAATCGTCCAAGTAAGGATGAACTAGAATACCCTCCTTCCGAAGGGCAGCCGCCACAACTACCATGATCTTGGTGAAGGTGCGTGGGGCCGTTGCCAGGCCGAACGGAAGCGCCACAAACTGGAAATGCTGGTCCAGAATCTTGAACCGTAGAAGACGATGGTGTTCTTGGCGAATGGGGATATGAAGGTAGGCCTCCGTCAGATCCAAGGAGGCCAGGAACTCCCCTAGGTGTACCGCCGCGATCACCGAATGCAGCGTTTCCATGCGGAACCGGATCACCCTGAGGGATTTGTTGACTTCCTTCAAGTCCAGTATGGGGCGGAAGGAGCCGTCTTTCTTCGGTACCACGAAGTAGATGGAATAATGGCCCTGAGCCCACCTCTCCGGAGGGTACGGGCACAATGGCGCCTATCTCCCACAGTCTGTCCAGCGTCGACTGCACCGCCCTTCGCTTGATGGCCGAGCCGCAGGGCGAGAAGATGAACCGACTCTTCGGAGCGTGGGCAAGTTCCAAAGCGTAGCCGCGTCCTATGGTGTCCAAGACCCACTGATCCGAGGTGATCCGCACCCACTCCTCGTAAAAGAACGCCAGCCGCCCCCCAATCTTGGGGACGGCGGAGTGGGCGAGCTGAACATCATTGAGAGGACTTGGGCGAAGGTTGTCCCGCCGTGGAAGCGGGGCGTGCGGGGCGGCGCCCGCGAAAGGAGCGAGACCAGGGCTGAGACCTGGGGGCAGAGGGCCGAGCCGCCGCCGGCCTATAACTCCTATAGCGCCTTTGCGCTCTGGCTCTGGTCCGGGAGGACGAAAACGCCCTGCTGGAGCGATATCTGTCTTCCGGCAGGCGATGGACCGCGTTTTCCCCCAGAGACTTGATGATCTGGTCCAGATCCTCGCCGAACAGGAACTTACCCCTGAATGGCAGTGAACCCAGACTCGACTTGGAGGACGTGTCCGCCGCCCAGTTGCGAAGCCATAGGAGTCAACGTGCCGCCACCACCGAGGCCATGGAGCGGGCAAGGACCCGAAACAGATCATAGGAAGCGTCCGCCCCGTATGCCACCGCAGCTTCCAGTCTATCCGCCTGGGCGGCTTCTTCGGGTGGCAACACCTGAGACGTGAGCAGTAGCTGCACCCAGAGAAGACTGGCCCGCTGGGCAAGCGAGCTGCACATCGCAGCCCGCAGCCCTACAGCGGAGACCTCAAAGACCCGCTTGAGGAAGACTTCCAACTTGCGATCCTGCGTATCCCTTAACGCTGCTCCACCTGTCTCCGGTATGGTCGTCCTCTTCGTGACTGCCGACACCGCGGAGTCCACTCTGGGTACCTTGATGAGCTCCAGAAAATCTTCCGGCAGCGGATACAGCCGCTCCATGGCGCGGCTGCCCTTCAGAGCGGCTTCCGGGGCATCCCATTCCCTGGTGAGAAGCTGCAGGAACAACTCGTGAATGGGAAAAGCCCGAGCCCTCGGGCGAAGGGCTGCCAGCACCGAGTCTCCCTTCTTGGAGGAGGTGACTACAGCGGGCGCGACGGGAGCTGGCGGGTCCGGCGGGGGATCAAGGTCCAACCCCTGAATGATCTGTGGGATCAGGTCATCCAGCTCGTCCCGCTGGAAGAGACGCAGGGTGCGTGGGTCCTCACCCTCTGAAGTGGAGTCCCCTTGTCCCGCCGCCGCGGGGTCTGACCCAGGGGAAGCCGGTGCCGACCCAGGCCCCCCCGAGCTCACAGGGAGCCGTGGTTGGATGGGGAGCTGTGGGGCCCCCCACGCCCGCCGGGGCGGGGGGGGCCAGATAGGAGGACGAAGGTCGCGGTAGCTTGGGTGGTGGTGGATCCGCGGGCGCAGCCAGGTCCTGTAGGTAGGCTGTATGCATCAGACGGATAAACTCCGGGGAAAACCCCGGCCTAGTCGGGGGGACCTCCGCGGGTGGGGGCCCCGGGGGACCCTGCCCCCGCGGGCCTTCCTCCGGGTCTGTCTCCGGTAATAACCTCGGGGGAGAACCCTCTGAAGCTACCTCGTCCCCCCGCGCTGCCTGGGCTCCTTCAGGGCGCAGTGCCTGCAAGATGGCCGCCGTTCCCGCCAGGAATGGGGGAGGGGCCGGCCCGCGCCGCCCGGGCAAGGCTGTCATGGAGGACCGATGCGTGAGGGGCCGAGAAGTGCCTTCCCCCCCAGGGAGGCACCGAGCACAAATTCCCTCCCTTGACACGCGTGATCCAGGTTCGCCGCAGGCCGAGCAACGCGCCGGCCGCGGCATCCGGAGCGCAAGAGAAACAGCCCCCGATAGCCAAGAACGCCTGGTAAACCCGGGGGGGGCCGCGAGACGGATCGCCGCTGCGGGGGGGCCCGGGTGGCCTGCGCTACCCGCCGAAGACAAAAACGGCGCCGCGGGGGGGCCTTCCTGGCCGCACGACCCGCCGGTGATGAGCAGCCCTCTCCCCGGTGCAGCCCACGTGGAGCCGCAAAATGGCCGCGGGAGAGGGTGAAGACGCTAGGAGGCCGGAGCACCGGCAGCCGCGTGCAACCTAGCTGCAAGGGAAGAAAAAGAAATCACACTTACCCCGAAGCAGCCACGACCAGCGCCGGTAAATAGAAAAAGGGAGAGACAGAGAACAAGAAGGAAGCCACGCCTCCCCAATTAATCAATAAACTGTTTTTTTGTTTTTTTTTTAACACAACTTGATCCAACCAAAGCAAGCTAACCAAACATACAGACAATAAAGCCCCAAAACAAGGGACGCAAAAGAACAAAGTAAATAGGCAATCGGGAGCAAGCCCAGATTCCACTACTCGCATCTGCTGGAGTCAGAAGATACTGAACTCCTGCAGAGGGGGTAGTAGTACTTAAGGTGACGCCCCCTCGAAGCTTTGGGCTGACTCCATCTGCTGGATTGGGGACATAACCCACTGTCTGGACTGATCCAGGTACGTACAGGGAAAATTTTTATTTTTTTTCTGACAGGTTTTATGTGTCCCACATCATTACATTTTCTCGATCATCTCTGTATCGCTTTTTTTTTTTTATTGTGTTTTATTGTTTTTGAGTGTCTTAAGCGGTGTCGATGGATTTGTTACTAGACTCACAGTCCTAACTCCTACTAGGGGGAGGCGGTAAACTAACACGTTACGGCCGCGGCAAAACAGTGCGTTACTAATGAGAGAACCTGAGCGCGCGTTACGGTATCGGAGGGGAATAGCTAATTCCTTCATTATACAGCTAATTCGTTCATTTACATGCTGGGTGGGGAAGGGTTACGCGTCTGTTTTAAGAAGCGCTACGGACGCGCGAAACTGGAGACTGTATCGCTGGTTTGCCTTACGCGTCCGAATTGTGCACAGCGAGCTCGTTACAGACGAGAAATCTTCAACTGAATGTTACTGTATCGAGCTGTATGTCAGAGGGAGAACTATAAACCATAGAGCATGTAAAACCCGTTTCACCAGGGTGTTTCCATAGGTTGCATTTTTCAAAGGTATCACTGAAGTGAAGAAAGCAGTGCCACCTGGCAATTTCAGCTTCAGGTTTAAAAGCAGCCTATAAAATCAATTTCTGTGCTGCTCCTGAAAGACCGAGTCCTATCCATGGTATACAACTCAAGAACATTCATTGTTGGGTTAAATGAAAAACCACACACACACACACACACACACACACCCCCCCCCCCAGTAGAAAAGAATAAAGGAACCAAATGGCATGCCCTGAACCATGATGTAAGAACCTTTGTAGACTTCAAAAATATAATTTTACTGCTTGAGATCAAATTGCAACCACTTTCTACCATAAAACATTGTTTATTTTAATCTATTACAAAACTATCCGACAAACTATCACCACAAACTTCTTACTGGTCATGTCCTTTCTCCCCTGTCCTATTTCTCAAGCATCTCACACAGCATGTTCAGCTTGTCTCACTGCATCCATAATCAGAGATATTAAAACATTTTATTTAATAAAAGTTAAACATACAAAACTGAAATTCACACTGTCATAAAATTACTCTTCCATTAATTGAAGAACTTTTTCTCTTTTTGTTTATTCTAAACCAGGGGTTCTCAACCCAGTCCAAGGGTCACACCTATCCCAGTCAGGTTTTTCAGGATCTCCATAATTAATATGCATGAGATATATTTGCATACAATGGAGGCAGTGTGGGCACACCTACCTCATGCATATTCGTTGTGGAGATCCTGAAAACCTGACCGGGGGGGGGGGGGGGGGTACAGAGGACTGGATTGAGAACCACTGCTCTAAACTATCTGTTGGAGAATAGAGCTTGAACTGAATAGGACTCAGGTAATTGGTGGACACACCAATTAGTGCAACCACCAACGCTAACCTGGTGAACAGAAAACAAAAAAACACTGAGCTACAGAGCGGAAAAGAAATTATAGAATGAATGAATGAAGGAAACACACCAGCTATAGGAACATAACAGACAAGGAAAATAGTCAGAATTAATGAACAAGAAATTTCTTTTAACTGGAAAATATTTAAAGTGCTCTTGCTCATGAACTCAGACGTAATTTACAAAAATATCTACGCTGTATACAGGGCTATACATCAGCATTGTCTTAAATGCAACACAGACTGAAAAAGTGATTCCAAGATGAGTGAAAAACAAGAGCACAGGAAAGCAATCAAGTACAAGAAACACAAAGGGCAGAGAAGTTATGTTTTTGGACGCATGATTTCCTGAACGTCCCAACTACAGCTTATTCTATCATATTAACATGGAGACCGCGGATGAGCACAGCTGTCAGAGAGAGGACAAAAACAGAGGAGAAAATTAGTCAATTATAAATTTACTGGATGAGATCCAGGTATTTTATGGTAGGTGACCATAAGAAAAGTGAAGCAGGAATTCGGTGATTGGGGAAAAATTCTTAACATGTTTACGATTCAAAAGAAAGTCTTCCAGTCCCCCAGTTTGCCATGGCACCTGTCACTCACGGGTCTGCAAACTAAGATTTGCAAAAAGTTCTTCAGCTCAAAACAAAAATTTGTACTAATGCAGGAACAAAAATTATCAATGTTACCAAATGTCAAAGTGGCTCATCACATCTTCTTTAGCCAACCAATGTCCAAATTGTGCCTGTTCCTGACATGCTAGCAAATAATTTACTTTTAGAAAAATATAATGATAAAAAGATAAAGGTAAAGCCCTGCAGAGATGACGCTTCTGTTCTGTTCTCTCCCAGTTACTGGGGCATCAAATGCCTGACATTGTATTTAGACGTGTCTTGGTACTGCGTCATAGGCTTGTCTGCAATGCCACATGTCCCCACGCCAACTTTGCCAGTTACACTTTCAGGAGAGGCAAAAATACTTCTCTTTACCTGAAAAGGAAAAAAAAAAAGCAAGGCTAAGTTACATCTGAAATGATCAATTACTAGGCCTGTTAATTCCTAAATCTCAATATACCCAAGTTATACAGCATCTCATCAAAAACAGAATTCAGAGGTGCTTTAAAAAGGTATCTGATGCCTATGCACAGTGCATGACCATTGGTAACCAACAAAGGAAATGATTATGGTGGAACCTGAACAGGATTTAAGTCATAATTGCTGGGTTCCACCTTATTGTTGTGTATCATTACCTCCTAATTACCAACATCATTTTAGCAAGAGACACGAGTTCCTTCAATGCTCTCAATACAGAATCTCCACTCTATTAATCAGTGTAACTTCTCCAAATTCAGAGGCCATGGTAAAGCCACAAGAACCACACATTCTTCTCAATAAGCTCTAATCCAGGGGTTCTCAACTCACTCCTCAGGACACACCCAAGCCAGTCAGGATTTCAGGCTATCCCCAATGAAGATGCACACGCTAGATTTGCATAAAATGGAGGCAGCGCATGCAAATCTGCCTCGGGCATTTTGGCTAGCCTGAAAACCTGACTGGCTGGATGTGTCTTGAGAACTGGATTGAGAACCACTGCTCTAATCAAGAACTCCTTAATCTGAGGCAAAAAAATGAATACAGATCTTCATCCTCTCAAGCTGAATGTTTTACTGTAATACTTAAGTGATTACTAGAAATTTTCTGTCTCATCTGTGTCTCAGACTATAAGCTCCATGCATCAGAAACTCTTATGTATCTGTACAATGCTGCTGCATACACCAAGTAGTGCTCTAGAAATCTTAAGTAGTAGCAGTAGATTACACTTACGACACCAACATACGCATGGTGTGCTTGAGCTAAAATAAGCCATTGCTATGAATATAGCTAATTGTTGTGGGACATGCTTAAGCCCATAAGGTAAGTGGTTTGAAACCTGAACGAACCAATTCACAGTTCTGTCAGATGAGATCCTTTCCCATGTTCCACGCTGGGGCCAAATGCTACCTCCCTTCCCCTAGAGTTTGCAGTTTCACTTTTCTCACCTGGGTTGCGCCTTTCACATGACGCCAGCGAATGATGTCACTGCATGTTTATTAAGAGCCAGCAGTCCTTACCAGTTACTGACCCACTTTTTCCACTACATGCTGGGCTTTATTGTTGGGAATGTCTGTACCTCTGAGTGGCTCCCGAAAAGGTTTGGGAACCACTGAAGCTATGGGGAAATCACAGGACCTGCCAGGAAATAAAACCACTCCAACTCAAACAGTTTTAACAGACTCGCCTCAGCGCTTTAAACACGATACATGTTGGAAAGCCACAACCTTTCAGAATTCCAGAGAGTACTATAACGAGGGCTTGTTTTAAAATACGCATTAAGTGCAAGCTAGCTCGCTTACTTACTGCCCTTCATGTTTCAGAAGATTCCTATTTAATTTGGGACCCACTCAAATGTCTTGCATCACCCACTATGTGACACTGACCCACAGTATAGTGCAGGGAACAACTCGTAAACCCTTTAATCAATGGAAAGCATTACTGGCACCCCCGTTTAACAGCTGGGCACATCTAAAGAAAGACTGACAAAAAAATTATACAAACCTGGCCTTTTTTGTTTTTAGAATAAGCTTTATTGTTGAACTGCTGCCATTTGACTTTCTGGTCCTCTCGTTCCTGTTCAAGTTCTTTTATTCTCTGAGCTTTTTTCAAAGCCTTTTTCTTTTTATATTCTCGTTGCTGAGCTATCATTTCTTTTCTGTAAGAAAAATCATTCGTCCCAATGAATCCTCTCCACCTCTAACTCTGGATATGAAAAGTATGCGTGAAATCAAAGCAATGGCTGAGCAGCTTCCAGCCCTTGTACGGTGCCAAAACTGCATCACGAACAGCAGAGGTGAGATGAGCGACAGCACAAGAGCGGCAGCAGAGCCAGGACAAAGGACGAATGCTTAATACCTGCTCTTCTCCTATGGAAGGCTTGGACCCAGTTCCAGATTTGTTAGGCCCAGCATGCTGAAACAACAGCTAAAGGGCAGACAGCTGCTACCTATAAAATGGATGCCAGTTCATGCGGAACACATTTTACCAAGTTGAAAGACTGGAAGTCCACTATATTAAAGGTGAGGTATAATACAGTGGGGTTCCCAACATTTTTTGAGTCATGGCACACCTGGCATTGGGCTTACTTCATCATGGCACATCAGCACCTTCCCTACCCCTCCACCCCCTGGCATCATCATTCTTTTTCTTCCCAACCCCACCGAATCCCTGACATCATCACTCCCCTTCACTCTCCCCCCTGCATAATCACCTTTTCCCTCCCCCCCCCCCCCCCAACATCATCACCAGCTTTTCCCCTCTCTTCACCACATGAAAAGCCTCATCTTCTCTCCACCACCCTTGGCACCATCACCTTCTCTTCCCTTCCCTTTCCTCTCCCTCCCCACCACCTCTGGTATCATCACCTCCTATCCCTCTCCTTCTCCCTTTATCCCCCAGCACCAGCACGATCTCCTTCTCTTTCCTTTTCTCTCCCCTCACCCTCTGGTATCACCACCTTCCCCTCCCTTCTCTCACTATCCACCCTGCTGGAATCCCCTTTCCTACTCTGTCCTTCCACCCCTCCTCGAGATAATCTCCCATCAACCTCTCCTACTCTGTGCCCTACTTGGCATCAGTACTTTCACTTTTCTTCCCTCTCCCCCGACACCCCCAGCTTCCTAGCAAATTCAACTACCTCTTCTAGCAGTACTTACCTAATGCTGCTTCTATGCCTGTTTCCCTCTGCAATCGGAACAGCATGGGGCCGGCAGGACCGGGTCTACAGGGTCCCTCCTCATGCTGTTTCAACTGCAGAGCAGAGCCAGCGGAGCAGAAAATAGAAGCAGCAGTAGATAAGTACTGTTCTACCTCTCCCTGCTGGCGGGAGGATAACCTGCATGCCAATACCGTGGAGGAAAGAGAAACTGGAGGCTGCCGCAGCAGACCAGAACTACAGCTGTGGCACACCGGCTGGGAAACACATACCGCACACAGAGCTCTATAAATTGATCTGTATCTATCCATCTATAGGCTCCCTCTCAGTTCAGAGAATCACTTACTTGGACATGGGTTTGCTTCCACTGTCCTCTTTTGCCTTCCTTCCCTCCTCCACAGGTTTGAGGCTGAATAGGGGCGTGACCTCTGCATTCCCATAACCACTGAATGTGATTGCAGCAGTGCCGTTCTCTTCGTCTATCTCCTCAATCTCTGCTTCATACCACCTGAAAAGATATCATGGCTGTAAGCATGTGAGTAAAGGTTTAATATTCAAGCCCTTCCACAACCTAGACCAGTGGTTCCCAAAATAGTTTTCTGCCACAGATCCTTTTGGAATCTAAATTTCCAGGCCCCCTTTCATTTTTTCCCTGGTCCGTCAGACCCTTGCCAGAGGTAGCCTCAGCAGCATGCCCCCCTCCCCTACTGATGGAGTACTTTGTGTCTTCTGATGCCTACAACTGTGCCAAATCCCATCAGGGAGACATTGGTACTCCTTGTCTATAGCAAGATAAGGGTGTTCAGGACCCCTGCAGACCTGCCAGGTTTTCACCACTGCAGGTCTCCTTACGGTCCTTCAGTGTACCGTCTTAGCACCAAGATACAGCTAAGGAGCTGGTACTGGTACTCGCACACTTTTCTGCTAGTCATACGTACCAAAACAATGTTGCGTAATTCCCCTGACTCATGTTCCTCACTTATTCTCCTTTTCACCATCTCTTCACTTTCTTCTCCTCTTTCTCCCCCCCCCCCCTACCTAAAATGTGTATGTGACACCCAATGAAGATAGCTGCACCCTGCTCTCATAGGCAGTACAGACCACCACTCCCCTCCTTTCACTCCCATGGGGTCATTTGGCTACCAAGAAAGCAAGCTGTTGAGGGGGGAGAGGAAGATGTATGGGTAAAAGGGCCAACCAGCTGGGTTGGTGAGATCGGTACATCCCATTCTGCCCCAGCCCTCATGCACCCTTCCTGGTGGGACAGAAATGCTGCTTTTCCAATGGAGGCTCCCAGTTTTCTCCTCAGTGTTGGGACAAAGAGCTTTTTCCAGGGTTGGGCTGGCCACCATTCAACAGATCCTTGAAGCACACATTGAGAACCACTGACCTAGACTATTACTCAATGCTGAGAAATTATACTCTGCAACTCATACATTTCTTTTTACACAACACTTTTGCAAAGGTCTAACAAGAATTTTTGTTTTTTAAATCCAGACTGCAAAAAAACTCTACAAAATCCACTGCATGAAGCAAAAAAAAAAACTTATGAAAATAATTGCTTTCTAACCTTAATACTCACCAATATTTTGTAAGTGTTTTCTATAAACATTTTGATACATAGAGCCCATGGACATAGGTCCAATGCCAGAAAAGAGAGCGTCACCAAGGGCAGAAAATATTCTGGAAACTTGGGACACCAGCCAAAATCTTTAGAAGCCAAGGTCAAAAAATTTAACACCTTTTTTTTTTTTTTTGGCTTGCTTTGTTTTGTCATTTCTGAGTTTGTTTGGTTTTTGCATGGGATTTGTGTATCTTTTGTTGTATCTATTTAAAACATTTTTGGTCTCTGCCTGCCAAGCCTCTCCCCTCTCTCTAACCTCTTCTGTGCAGGCAGAGAGCAGCCTCAGCCCAGGAAGTTTCCACCTCTGATATTCACCAATGCATACACAAACCAAGGAGATATAGGCATACAGACTAGAACTCAAAGATTATATATTTCTTGCTCCTTTATTCTCATTTTGGACCTTTGAAACTTTTCACATGTACTGTTCTAATGTGCATTATTTGTTAATGCTCATTTATAATTTCATAAATTGTATATGGATTTACAATGTGACTACATTCCTGGTATCAATTTTGCTCATATGTAATCTACTTTGAAGTGCCTGAAAGGCAGAATATAAATCCAATAAAAACAGATCCCCCTTTTTAAGCACTTTTTGCTAATCTGTACATTTGTGATCCCCAGCTTTTTAAGTCCTTGAAATTAGAGAATTTTAAGCATCAGAAGAAAATTATTTTCAACTGATTAAAACTGATTTACAAATGCAACAAAACCCACTCAGAGCTCAGCACTTAAAGATCTGTCACTTAATATCAGGAAAGGAGTTTCAGTATTTATATGAACTCCTTTACAAGCAGATTTCACCTCCTCCACTGCCCCATAAGTAGATAGTAACCCTTATCCTTTTTCCTTCTGGAAAAAGGAGAATGCGGTTTTCCCACTCTTCTTATTCTTAGGACTTCTCCTATTTCCCTGGTTCATCTGATGACCATTTTCTACTAACTACCAAACAACCAATTTAAATAATCAATCACCAAAATAGAGTAGCTAAAACTGAAAGAAAAGCTCTTACCATTGTACTGCATTATTTCATGTTACTGTTAGTATTTTTTCTACACTTACTGTCCATCCTCACTCCAGACCGACATACACCTATCCCCGACACTCCAGCAGTGACTAGACTGAGCAGCAGCAGAGCTGTCCGAACTGGCCAACGCTTCCAGAGGTTGTGACGAAAGGAGGTCTTTGGTTAATTCTATAACTTCCTAGAAAAGGAGAAGAGAGGTTTCTGGGATCATTGTCAATAAAAGAAAGCAATAATCACTGGACATGGTGAAGCAGAATAGCAAATGCCACCTGAATCACAGGTGGGGGAAACGGATACAGAACGTTTTAAACAAGTCAATATAAATTTAGGAAAAAGACCTAGAACACGATCTGCTCAGTTTATTATATAAAGAGTGTTATCATCAATGTTTTTTCTTTGTAAGAAAAAGTACAATACATATGAAAACACACACCTGCAGTCTACATTAGATTACTGAAATGCTCTTTTTATAGGTTTAGCAAAATCTTGGGTAAAGGTATTACAAATGTTGCAAAATGCAGCAGCACATTTGGTAATGCGGGGAAAAATTAGGGATCATTTTAGGCCAATTTTGGTGAAGCTCCACTGGCTTCCAGATCAATAAGAAATTACTACTTAACCTGATAATTCCTTAAGATGGATATATGGATTCAGGACCTGTGGGGGTTATGCACCTCTACCAGCAGATGGAGATAGCGCAAACTGACGTCTCAATATATATACTCCTGCAGTGACATCAGATTCTCTTCAAAAGCCAACTGTGGACAGACTAGCCAAAAAACTTGATTAATAACAGATAACTATTTCTATACTCAACCAACAAGCAGCACTGAAATCAGGAAAGAATGTATGAATACTAATCTAGGACCTGGATGAATGTTTACCAGTAATCCCTGGAAAACCATAACACAATCATTCGGCGGACACAGTTAGGAAGCTGAATCCATCTATCCACATTCAGGAAAAGGAAATTATCAGGTAAGTGGTAATTTCTCATTTCCTAGCATGTGTATAGATGGATTCAAGACTAGTGGGATGTACCCAGTCTACTCCCAAATACGGTGGGATGCTGCCCACAGCCCAGTCAAAATCGCACGTGGAAAGGCTGTGCGCCCCCCCCAGGCCTGCACAACCAGATGATAATACTTTGAAAAGGAAAATTGGTTCTTACCTGCTAATTTTCATTCCTGTAATACCACGGATCAGTCCAGACTGCTGGGTTATGCCTCCCTTCCAGCAGATGGAGTCAGAGAAAAAACGGAAAGGCACCCCCTGATAACCCAGAGTGCCACCTGCGATCCCTCAGTATAATCAATATCAAAGCAGAATGAGAACACAATTTAACAGCCAATGACTAGACCAACAGAACTTACAATAACTGGTCCCAACTTGTTCAACTATGTACATGCAAGGAGTAGATATTCTTCCATTTCTCTTTCGTTATATGCGAAGCTGTGCGTAGCCTTCAAACACCTTGTGCAGTCTCCAAATCCCCTGTGTAAGAAGAAAAATAAGGAAGATAAGTAAAGAAATAGAGCGGACTTACCAGAACACCTGGGCGGGCATCTGGACTGATCCGTGGTACTACGGGAACGAAAATTAGCAGGTAAGAACCAATTTTCCTTTCCCTGTACGTACCCGGATCAGTCCAGACTGCTGGGATGTACCCAAGCCGCCTTAACTGGGGTGGGACCCAGAAAGTCCTGCTCGAAGCACTCCGCTACCAAAACAATAGACATCCGGAGCTCGGACTTCCAAGTTGTAATGCCTAGCAAAGGTGTGTAAAGATTTCCAAGTAGCTGCTCGGCAAATCTCCTGAGGAGAAGCACATCAGCTCTCTGCCCAAGATGCCGCCTGAGATCTAATTGAATGAGCTTTAAGACCATCCGGTACTTGTCGGCCTTTACATATGTACGCCGATGCAATGGACTCCTTCAACCATCGGGCAATAGTGGCCTTGAACGCATTCTGCCCTTCTTAGGACCACTCCATAAGACAAAAAGATGGTCAGATAACCGAAAGGCATTAGTCACTTCCAAGTACCTAATAAGTACCCGGACATCCAATTTTCTCAAATCTTGAGCCTGAGGAGAATCTCGATCCAAATCCGAAAAAGCCGGTAACTCAACAGACTCATATGAAAAGCCGATACCACCTTCGGTGGAAAGGAAGGCACCGTTCGAAGTGAAACTCCAGAGTCTGAAATCCGCAAGAACGGCTCCCGGCAGGACAACTTTGAATCTCTGATCTCCGTCTGGCCAAACAAATAGCCACAAGAAACACCACTTTGAGTGTCAGATCCTTCAACGTAGCCCGCTTGAGAGGCTCAAAAGGCATACCTCACAGCACCCAGTGAACCAGGTTCAAACTCCACGAAGGGCATACTGGGCGCACCGGCAGGTGCAAATGTTTGACCCCCTTCAGAAAGCATGCTACATCCAGATACCCTGCAGGGGGGGCACAGTCAACTTTACCTCATAAACAGCCCAAGGCCGCCACCTGAACACGAAGCGAACTGTACTCCAAACCTTTCAAGTCTTCTTGTAACGCCGCCAAAATGTGCACCACCATGGTTTTACGCGGGGACACCTTCAACCCGCTACACCAGGAATCAAAAACCTTCCAAACCCTTACATAAGTAAGTGAAGTGGAGGTCTTTCGTGCGTGGAGCAGAGTGGAAATCACCACCTCTGGATACCCTTTTTTCCATAGCTGTCTCCTCTCATAAACTAAGCTGCTAGACAAAAGTGATACGCCTGATCGAAAAATATGGACCCTGACGAAGAAGATTCGGAAGGTGACCGAGCCGCAAGGGTCCGTCTACCGCCAAGTGGATCAGGTCTGCGAACCACGGCCTCCGTGGCCATTCTGGCGCTACGAGAATTACTGACCCCTTGTGAGACTCTATCCGCCTCAGGACCTTGCCCACCAGTGGCCAAGGAGGAAACACAGAGCAGTACGTCGCGGGGCCATGGAAGGACCAGGGCATCTACTCCTTCCGCCCCGGGCTCCCTCCTGCGACTGAAGAACTGGGCCGCCTTTGCGTTCAGTCATGTTGCCATTAAATCCAGATGGGGCATTCCCCACCGCCGGGTCAATAGATGCATCGCCTCTGACAGTTCCCACTCTCCGGGTTCTAGCCACCGACTACTGAGAAAGTCTGCCTGGACATTGTCCACCCCGGCTATGTGAGACGCCGCTAGACGAACCAGATTGCGTTCCACCCAGACCATGAGCTTGTCTGCTTCTGCGGCCAACGGTCGACTCTTTGTTCCCCCTTGTCGGTTGATGTATGCCCCAGTAATGGCATTGTCTGAGAGGACCCTTACCGACTGATGGAGGAGGGGAATAAAGCTGCACAATGCTAGACGAACCACTCTGGTTTCTAAACGATTGATGGACCACTTGGACTCCTGAGTCGACCACTGCCCTTGGGCCGATCGCAACTGACAAACTGCCCCCCAACCGGAGAGACTGGCATCCGTTGTCACAATCAGCCACTGGGGATTCTCCAAATCTGTCCCAGCTGAAAGTGCTCTGGGACTAACCGCCAGTCCAGACTGCTTCTGGCAGGATCCAGGAGAGGTAAGCGGAGGTGGAGCTCTTCGGACTCGGGATCCCAACAGGAAAGCAACGCCCTCTGCAAAGGTCTCATATGAGCGAATGCCCAGGGAACCAACTCCAGAGTAGAAGCCATAGAACCAAGAACCTGTAAGTAGTCCCAGACCCTGGGCAAGGTGAGGGCCAAGAGACGGCGAACCTGAGTCCTGAGCTTGGCCATTCACTCCACGGGGAGGAAAACCTTGCCTACCCCCATGTCGAAACGGGCTCCCAGGAACTCCAACACTTGAGACTGAAGATGAAGCAACACCGACTGAACCGCCTGTCTGCAAAGGTGCTCCGATTTTGCCCGAATTAGCCAGTCGTCCAAATAGGGATGAACTAGAATTACCTCTCGTCGAAGAGACGCTGCTACCACCACCATTACCTTGGTGAACACATGTGGCGCTGTCGCCAGACCAAACGGAAGCGCTTGAAACTAGTAATGCTCGCCCAGTACCACGAGCCATAGAAACCTTTGATGATGTTCCTGGATGCCGATATGCAGGTATGCCTCTGTCAGATTTAGAGAGGCCAAAAATTCGCCTTTGTGCACGGCCGCAATGACGGATTTCAAAGTTTCCATGCGAAAACACGGAACCTGAAGCGCCCTGTTCACCTTCAAGTCCAGAATCGGACGGAAGGAACCCTCTTTCTTGGGGACTACGAAGTAAATGGAGTATCTGCCGGTCCGGCACTCGCCCAGCGGGACTAGGACGATAGCTCCCAGATCCTTCAAATGACATAGGATCTGGAGTACCACCTGCTGCTTTGCCAGAGACCCGGCAAGGAGACACCAAGAAAAGATCCCGCAGTGGGCGAGCAAAATCTAAAGCGTAACCGCGATCTATAATATTTAAGACCCATTGATCCGATGTGATTTTGACCCATTCCTCTCGAAAGAGAGACGACCCCTGATCACCGGAACGGAGGAATGGGCCGGCGCACCTTCATTGGGAAAATTTGTTGATGGAGAATCCTTGGGAGACTCCGTGCCGGGAAGGCCATCTGCCCCAAATGGAACAGGCCCAAACCTGTGATCTTAATGGCACCTATCGAGGAGGAAAGGACATCGTCCTACTGGACCGGAAACGACCCCTAAAGGAACTGAAGGGGCGAGTAGACTTGGTTCTATCCTCCGGCAATTTGTAAACCTTATCCCCCAAGTCCTTAATAAGATTTTCCAGATTGTTTCCGAATAAGAGCTTGCCCTTGAACGGGAAAGATCCCAGCTGAGACTTGGAAGAGACACCAGCTGACCAACTGCGCAGCCAAAGCAATCTCCTCGATGAAACAGTGGATGACATTGTGCGCGAGGAGGTTCTCAGGAGTTCACAGGGCATCTGCTATATAAGTGACCGCTGCTTCCATCCGGTCTGCCTGTTCCACCTCTGCCGGAGGAAGTTCCTAAGCCGTAAGCAACTGCTGCAGCCATCTAAGAGTGGCTCTCTGCATGAGGCTACAGCAGAAGGCCGCCCTAATGCCAAGTGCCGACACCTCAAATATTCTCTTAAGAAGAACCTCGAGTTTCCTGTCCTGTAGATCCTTGAGAGTGGTGCCTCCTGTCACCAGAATCGTGGTGCGCTTGGCGATAGCCGACACGGCCACATCCACTTTAGGAACCTTAAGTAGTTCCAAGAACTCATCCGGGAGCGGGTAAAGCTTCTCCATGGCCCTACTAACGCATGGCATAGAAACATAGAAGTCCAGTCTGCCCAGCAAGCTTTCACAGTTATTTTTCTCATACTTATCTGTTACTCTGACCGCTGAGGTCAGGGCCCTTATTGGTAACTTTTTGGTTCTAATTTTCCTTCCAGCCCTGCATAAAAGTGAAGTATCAAGCCTAATTGGTTAGGGGTAGTAACCGCCGCAATAAGCAAGCTACTCCCACGCTTATTTGTTTACCCAGCCTGTGCAGTTTAGTCCTTATTGGTTGTCTTAATATAAATCATCTTTTCTTCATCCCCCCCTGCCGTTGAAGCAGTGAGCTGCGCTGTATATGTATTCAAAGTGAAGTATCAGGTTTAATTGGTTAGGGGTAGTAACCGCCGCAACAAGCAAGCTACTCCCACGCTTATTTGTGAATGCATATCCTTTGTCCCACATTTCCTCTTGCCATTGAAACAGAGCAATGTTGGATTTGCATTGTGTGACTGTTTATTGAATAAGGATATTAATCACCAGGAAGTAACCGTCATTCCCGCAAGCCACCCCCATGCCTCTTCTCTTCATTCACATCCTCAAGACTTTATGGATCCACAGTGTTTATCTATCACCCCTTTGAAATCCTTCACAGTTTTAGTCTTCATCACTTCCTCCGGAAGGGCATTCCAGGCATCCTCTCCGTGAAGAAATACTTCCTGACATTGGTTCTGAGTCTTCCTCCCTGGAGTTTTAAATCGTGACCTGATTTTTTTGTAATGGAAAAACCTAGCCTCCGGGGCGTTCCATTCCCGAGTCATGAGCTGTAAAAGGCTCGGGTGAAAATTGAAAGTTCTAGGAGGTGCGCAAAGACTGGACAACACAGGGTCCCCCCTGAGAAGGATCCGCCACAGACTGCGGAACTGGAATATCAAGCTCAGTGAGCACATGCGGTATCAGAGGATCCAGCTCGTCCCTTCAGAACAGCCAGAGCACCCGTGGATCAGCCCCCTCAACCGGAGCGGAATTATCCACGTCATCGCCCGGGTCCGCAGCGGGGTCTTGGGGGCACGGGGTCAGGCGAAGGAGGTGGCGCTGCCCCTGCAGCAGGGACTGGCCATGGTAGCCGAGCTCTGAGCAGTTCCTGATTGTCCGCGGGCCTGAGAATCTTTGTTGGAGGAGGTTGTTGCCAAAGAAAGTCAGCCTCTGCCTCCATATAAGCCTTATGTAATAACAGCACAAATTGAGATGAAAAAGGGTGCTGTCTCTTTAAGGCCCCCCCAGCAGGCGGAGGAGGAGGGGGAGGGGGAGAAGCCAGAGGCTCGCATGCCGGATAGAGGGGCCGTTCAGGGCTTAAGTTAGGTGGAAGAGGAAAATCTCCTCCCCCGGAGTCCTGTGTATCATCGGGGTATGTCACCCAAAATGGCCGCCGTTCCCATGCTTCTTGGGGACGGGGACGGCCATTGAGGACGATCCTGCCTACTTCTGCCAACCCCTCACGGCCATGGGAGAGATAATCTTTTGCCTTCTAGAGGCAAATGTGAAGGGCCTTCTCCCCCGGGGATGCAGCACGAGCACAAGCCGTCACGGGAGAGCCACGCTGCCAGCTCCTCACAAGCTGAGCACTGCGATCCTCGCGGCATGGCAAGAAGAGCCACGAAACAAAAAACCAGCTGAGTAGAAAATCCACTCCTTCTGGAGACCCGGGAAGCAAGCAGGCTAACTCTGTAGGTTTTTTTGTTTTTTTAACCGAGCTTGTGCAGCAGGGGAATGAGACGTCCCTGGCTCAGAGGAATTGAAAAGTTTCTGGAATGTAGGGGGGGAGGGACCGGCCCACCGGTAAATCCCCCCTACTCACCAGGCTGTAACTAACTCTCCAGGTCTTCAAGCTGCAAGACACAAGGTCCAGCTGTGCCTGCTTAAACTTAAACTGGCCCCTTTTATTCTGTGGAGGAAGCTGTACTCCTTGACTGAAAAAAAACTCTTCATTTACTTTTTTTTTTTTTTTTTTTTAAGTTACTTAATACCCAGTTGATCTAGTTATTTGCAAACCCACTCGATTAAATAAGAATCAAGAAATTTGGAAGATCAGGACTGCAGGTTACACTATCCTTCATCTGCTGGCGTCAGAGAAATACTGAGGGATCGCAGGTGGCATACTGGGTTATCAGGGGGTGCCTTTCAGTTTTTTCTCTGACTCCATCTGCTGGAAGGGAGGCATAACCCAGTAGTCTGGACTGATCCAGGTACGTACAGGGAAAGGTGTTTAAGGAGGACCACTTCGCAGCTCGGCAAATCTCATCGGGAGACAATTTAACTCTGCCCATGACACTGCCTGAGCCCTAGTAGAATGAGCCCTAAGTAATGGCTTTTCAGCATTCATATATGCAGCCGTGACTATGTCCTTAATCCTGCAAGCTATATTAGACCGCAATGCCGGCTCGCCGTATACCTCCACCATGAAGGACAAACAGGCGATTCGTCTTTCGGAAAGGTTTCGAAACCTCCAGATACCTCACGACAAATCTCTAGACATCCAAGGGATGCAATGGGCGATATTTCTCCGCATCTATTTCCTTATCCAGAGACGGCAAGGAAATGGACTGATTCAAGTGAAAACCTGAGACTACTTTAGGCAAGAAAGAAGGAACAGTACACAGCTGTATCGCTCCTGGAGTCACATGAGAAGGCCTGCAATGCCAAAATGCATCTGCAGAGCAGAATGCTACCAGAAAGATAGTCTTTAACAACAGATCCTTAATGGATGCTTGCTTCAAGGGTTCAAAGTGAGCCCCTATTAATTAATGCTCTAAGGACCAGATTAAGATCCCACTGAGGAATAAACATTCTGAAGGGTTATCAAATACATGTAACCCCTTTTAAAAAGTGCATCACATCCAGGTGGGCAGCTATCTAGGTGACCTTAATGCAGCTCCTGTATCAGGATATGGCCACCATCTGAACCCTCAATGAACCGAGTGCTAGGCCTTTGTCCAAACCCTTCTGCAAAAGGTCTAGGATTTGTGAGACATCCACATTCTATGGAGAAATTCTATTCTGGCAGTAAGCTGTCTCCAACCTCTAATGTAGGCCAACGAGGTTGAGTTCTTTCAGCAGGATCGCCACAATGGCTTTAGAGTACATTCTGCTTCACAGCCATGCCATTTCAAGAGCCAGGCCATAAGACAAAAACAGAGATAGGTCATCTATCAGTATTGCACTCTGCCAGAGCAACCCCTGATTTCTAGGGAGCTCCGACTAGAAGCCTATTTAGGCCTGCAAACCATGGCCTCCTTGGTCAATCCAGGGACCTCCAATATCACATTTGAGGGGTGATTATCCTCCAGCTTGCTACTGGAGGCCAAGGCAGGAATAGATACAGAAGCCTGTCCTTCGGCCAAGGTTGGATTAAAGCATCTATTCTGCTGGATCCTGCCTCTTTTAGTCAACTGAAGAAACTGTCCCCTTGGTGTTGGTTCGGGTCACCATTAAGTCCACAGCTAGGGATCCCCATTGTTCCACTATCATTTGGAAAGCCTCCTGGTTGAGCTCCCACTCTCCTGGGTCCAGTCTGTTCCTAATGTGAAAATCTGCTTGCACATTTTCCCTTCCTGCAATGTGAGAAGCTGACAACTAGGGCAAGTTTTTATCTGCCCAACTGAGTATCCCATTTGCTTCCAGCAGCTTGGACTGCAAGTGCACCTTTTGCCACTGCCATGACACTGTCTGAGACGATTCTGACTGCCTTTCCCTTTATCCTTGGCAGGATGGCTCTCCTCTCCAATTTATTGGCCATAGAGCTTCTTCTTCCAACCAGCTCCCTTGAGTCAGATGGTCCTGGCAATGTGCTCCCCACCTAACCATGCTAGTGTCTATGGTTAGTACAACCCAGTTTAGTGGTTCTACATCTATCCCCTTTGTGAGGCTGTATGGGTCTAGCCACCAGCCTAAGAAGCTGCAGACCAGCAGGCTAGCAGCAACTGCTGTAAAACACGCATCTGACCTGGACCAGGGGACTATATCTCAACTTCCACCTCTCAACCTAATGAACCAAAAAGTGGCTCTCCAGTCAATCATGCCCGCAATTTAGGTGTCATAATTGACAAGGAACTTGCCTTCATAAACCATATCGCAACTAAAATCAAAGACGGATATCATAAACTCCTAACACTGTCAATTAAAACCATTCCTATCCCCTAACGATTTTAGATCAGTCCTTCAACTACTCATCTTCTCCAACTTAGACTACTGTAACTCACTCCTATTCAACTTACCTCTAAACACCATTCGACCACTCCAAATCCTTCAAAACGCAGCAGCAAGAATTCTCACAGGATCTAAAAAACATGATCACATGATGCCTATACTTATAGCACTTCACTGGCTCCCAATAAAATTCAGGATAGAATACAAAATACTATCCATACTAAATAAAATCATATATGAAAAACAAAAATTGGCTAAGCGCATCCATAAAATTGCATACTCCAAACAGAAACCTTAGATCAGCAAATAAAGGACTATTAAAGATTTCACCTGCCCATTCTAAACAACTCACCTCAACTCAAAAGAGAGCATTTTCTCTAGGAAGCCCTAAACTCTGGAACACCCTTCCAATCGAACTCAGAACACAAGAAAACTTAAAAACCTTTAAAAAAGATCTAAAAACATGGATGTTTACCAAAGCATACCAACTCACCCAATGATGCAAAAACACCAACCCCCTTCAATTAACTCTACGAAATCTGATGGACTCAATAAAAGATATTATAACAAAGATTCGAAACATATAAAGACTAACCAACAAACTAATTTTCTATGTTAACAACAATATTAACCTTGTAAAATCTTGTTAATCATCGAAACTTTGTAAACCGTTGTGATGGCGAAACCGAATGACGATATATAAAACTTGATAAATAAATATATCTATGGCAGCTGTCAGCCTCGGTAGGTGAAGATAGTCGAATCTTGGGTACAACACACCCTCATCTATGCTATTTTTTTGGCGACCTTCTTGGATGGCAGGGTCATCCTTTTTTCCCTGTTGAAGAGAAGGCCTAAAATCTATGTGGTGAATGATGTGAAGAGCAACTCCAAAACGTGTGATTAATTCCCCAGGAAGCAGAATGCTCTCTTTTCAGATCAAATACGTGACTTTTGTAAACTCACAGTTCTAATACTTACAAAAAATTAGAACTTACACTACCTCGCGCACTCACTAAAGAAATCCCTTACTATTCCTAGCTTGCTTTTTGTTTTACTTTACAGCCCAAACACACACACACTAAGAGAAATCACTTACCTGACCTAGCTTTTAATCAAGGCACACACACCAAAGATTGATATATCCCACAATGTTACCTCCCCCCAAACTTTTAAGTCCCAGTATTACCCAGCAAGCAGTACTCATCCCGCCTCTTCAGCCACCAGCAAAATTATCTGCTCTCAATATTCACTCACTGCTGCATTTCCCTCTACCAGAATGGTAGTTCTATGGTCTACTTCTGACACAAGTGCATCCACCTTTGGGATCTGTAATAGTTTGTTCTTTTCCTCCGCGGAAAGAAGGTATAATTTCCCCATCACCCTGCCTCCTCTGAGCTCCCACCCCCATCCCCCTGAGTGGAGTCCCATTCCACAGGACCATTCATCTTAGGGCATATAGAGAAAAGGTCCTCAACGGCTTTCTTATTCCCTTACAGGATGGAGTCACCATCCGCTGGGTCATCTGTTTTGGTGCTTGAGATCCTAGAGGCTGCTTTACACTGGTAATGAGGACAGTCTTACTACTGAGGAATTATCCTTCTCTGATGAGCACTTCCCCTCCTCCAGGGAGCTCAGGGATACAACTAGGCTCAGAATCATTTGCTGACCAACCCTCTTTTCTGGAATGACTATCACAGTGAGCAACAACTGAGGCCACTAGCACCTCTGTTGGAAGGGGGGCTTCAGGGAAGTCTCTGGAGGCAGGAGGACTGGCCTAGGACAAGGCCCTAGACCTGGCCCTGTTAGGGACCTGACAGAAGCCCACCCCAGGAGGTTCTCCCTAGATTTTGTACTAATCGTGGTCTAAAAACACAGCACAGGAGACGGTCAAACAAAGCCAGGAAGCAGGCAAAATAGGTGTAGACTTAGGGATAGGGATTCCTTTATTTATTATAACGCTGTGTAAATTCACGGGATAAAATGAAATATGCCCGACTGGGGCAGAGTTTTGCCCCGGAAGTAAGGCTGCATCAGGGGCTTGCAATTCCTTTCAACTACAAATCAGTACAGCGTGTTCCTCACCCAGAGAACAGCCTTCCAGTTTCTCACCACTTGATACGTAGGTTTTTTGTTTCAACATGATTAACAAAAAATAAGATGGTTAAATATATGCTTAGAGCTAATAATTTGAGGTTTACATATTGTATAAATTTGCACCTACTTTGTTTATATTTTTGTATGTCAAATACAAACACGCCAGAGGCTTTCATACTTAGCAAGGCACAGATAACTACAACTGCACCCTGCATTTTCCTCTGAATTATGGATCAGTCAAGAAACTGGTCCATCTCAGTTTGTAAGGGAAAACACTTGATAGCATCCAGCCTGCTCAATTCTAACAGGCAGCACATGGCATTTAACTCTCATGCACCTAGTGACAGCATTTTGCCTTTATGACTGCATTTCAATGGAGTGAAAGGTGGCAATTGCTCATTTTTAGCCCATACCTGTAAATCTTTCCTCAGCTTTAACAAATCGTCATTTTCTTCATTTGTAGACAGCGCAGCCTCAACCTGCTGCAGCTGAGCCTTGTACCCTGCTAGCTGCTTTGCAAGTTCTTCCGACATCTACAAGAGAAAGACAAATGCTTCAGTGTAAGCCACCAAAGTCTGAAAAAATGAAAATGAACCAAAGAGAAAAGTATGAAGCTTCTTTGAAATTTTTACAGATAAAGTAAACAAAGATGAGATCTTTTTGCAAAAAGAAAAGCAAATAAAGAAATTCGTCCTAACCTTTTCAAGCCCAAGGCAGACCTATATTAACAAATGTCCAGGCCGATGCAATATCATCGCATAAAAAACATCCATATATTCACCTCTCCTGGATGCTCGATGCAATAGGCAAATGAGCTACCACGCTAAAAGGCACATACAATGGGTAATTTGTGCATCCCTAGCATTCTGCATCAGGTGCCTAGGAGACATACATGGCTGTGCACCTACAGCAGTCTGGCCAGAGCACCCTCCCCATCCTAACACGGCTATTCCTCAGTGAAAGGGCCAATCCCCTTTCAGGACAGCCTTCTGAAAGGAGATGGCTCAGTTATGTCTTACCTGCTAATTGGCTTTCCTTGAGTCCTGACAGACCAGTAACCTGTGGGATTCTCCCTCCCATCAGCAGATGGGGGCAGAATGCGAAAGCTTCCTCTCTGATGTCACTACCATAAAGGCTGGCCTAGCAGAGAGGAGTCAGTAGTCTTTTGCCAAAGCATGGCTTGTTACTTTGTATCTCCTTTTCTTTTCTTTTTTCAAATTTAAGATGACTTATCAGCTCATTACCTGGCCTGCTCCCTTGACTGTCTTGTCCTCCACACAGTGGCATTTTCCCTGGTATTATAGGACACTGGTTCCCTACTTTCTGCAGTATGGTATCCAGGACACATCTCAAAATGAAAGAAAATGGTAAGTGGAGAACAGCCTACCTTCGCATTCAGCTGTGCTCCCTTGGTTCATTATGTTTTAACTTACTTATCAAACTCTGTTCCTTTATTTCACATGCCTATTTATTCTTTTCTTATGGGCAGGATCTAGACACGTCTTACCTACTAATTGGCTTTCCTCACGTCCTGGCAGACCAAATTGATCCTTCTCTTCGTCCTGTCAGACCTGTAGGATGTACCCAGGCTGTACTTGCCCTGGGTGGGATCCCTAGTGCTGCTTCCAAGACCCCAATATCAAAACTCTCCTCCTCCCTTTCTTGAAGGTGTAATTTATAGTGTTTTGTAAAAGTGTGGACAGTTGACCACGTGGCTGCCCTGCAAGTGTCCCTAGGTGTAACTGCTCTGTATTCTGCCCAAAACACTACTTGTGCTCTCACCCTTAGCCCTTCCAGCACTGGTTTGTTCCTCATTATATGGGCTGTTGCTATTGTCTCCTTAATCCATCTCGCGATTTAGGCTTTGGTCGCTGCCTGCCCTTTCCTGGATCTTGAGAACAAGATAAATAGTATCTAGGATTCTCCTAGGACAGCAGGATGTCGGTCCTCGCACATGGGTGGGTGACATCATCGGATGGAGCCCGGCACGGAACTTTCATCTCAAAGATTCTAGAGCTTTCAGCATGCCCCACTGAGCATGTGCAGCCGTAGTCATCACCCTGCCCCCTAGGCAGAGCCCCTCACTCTCGTCTTTTCAGCAGAGCTGTCATCTTGCAGTTGTGGAGCTCACGCTTTTTTTTTTTTTTTTTTTTAAGAAAATGTTTTTCGTGGTATTCAGCTTTGCTCTCTTATGGTTTTATAAGTGATTTTTTTCTAGAGCTGCAGCTTTTCTCTCTTGTAGTTTATTCTTTTCTCCAACTGTCTGCCAGCCACATGGTGGGTTCTCCCCTGTGCAGCCTGACAGAGTCTGTTAAAAAAAAAAAAACTGCTCCTGCGGGTTTTTGTATGTGTCCCCTCTTTTTGCTCTGGCTGTTTTCTTTTTTTCCCCACAGTGCTGACAGGACTGAACTATGCAGGCCTTGTAGGCCACTGAGCCTGGGGACTCGCCTGAGTTCTAGCCGGGCTGGAGTTCCATGGCAGTTCACTGATCGCTCGGCAGCGGTGGATTCAGACGGTGGAAGGATCGAGGACCATGCCATTCCTGTGGGGAGGAGAGCTCATCCTCCCCATGTCTCGAGGAACTAGTCTCCTCGGGCGGCAGCCCTGGATGTCATGGTCCCCCCTGCTTGCCAGCCTTGGCAAAGCAAGCTCCCTGGGATAGAGGATGAGCAGAGTCCTGAGCTAGCAGCTTGCTGCCGCACTTCGGTGCCATGCCCATGAACGGTTGCCCACTGCATCGATGTCAGTACCGCGCCAGGGACAGGGGCCCATCTTCGGGTACCATGGTACCCTTGACACCGTCGAGGTCCAGGGTCACACTCATTGCATCGAGGTGTGTGACCTCCCACAATGGCCTTCGGTGCCATTGGCATTGGTGGAACTGGAATCTCACTGCACCAGTTTGGGCATCGAGGCCCCAATGTGGCCGGCGCCTCGGCACCAATGCCCAAACAGGTGCAGTGAGATTCCAATTCCCTGGTGCCCCCGCCCTCGACACCATATGCCCTCGATGCCCTCTGCGTCCTCAGTGTCCTCTGTGCCATGACCCTTCGGCACGGTGCCCTCAGTGCACTTGTCATGTCAGTGCACACAATGCCTCAGTGCCTGTAGTATCCTCGCGGATTTCGTTGTCTCGGTACCCTCGCTGCACTCAGTGCTGTGTGATCACGGTACTATAAATGCTGCTGTGCTCTCGATGCCTGCAGGGCCCTTGAGGCCGACACCTTGATCCATCACGCCCTAGGGGCTGGCAAGGTCGAAGCAGTGGCAAGCCCTCAATGCTGTCGACCCCACTAGGCTGTCAAGGTGCGTGACCTCTGTGGCAGCATGACCTCAATGCCATCGCGATGCAGTGTTGCCCCAATACCACTGACGCTCTCGAGTCTATCAAGGTGTGGGGCCACCGGAGAAGCCTTCGGCTCACTGATGCCTCATTACCACCTTGACTATATCGGGCCCCATCTTCCAAGCACTGGATTTGCCACTGAGTGATCTTGTTGCCACTGTGGCCATCGACAGCTGGGAAGCTCTGAAGCCCCTGCAGCCCTTCAAAGGGGGGGGGGGGGGGTTGCAGGGATTCTTGGCCTCTTACAGATCAAGCTCAGGGGTTGTCATCTACTCGAGGCACCCTGGTGCATCTGTACGCAGTGGCCAGGTGCACTCAAGACAACTGGGTGGTGTCCATTACAGAGCACTGGGAAGCGCAGAACTGCCCTTTCAGCCAATGATCCCAGTGTTGGCGGCCCTGCCAAGATGTGCACACCATCAATATTAATGGGCTCTAGCGAGGCTCTTGTCAGCTGTAATGCTTGCTAAGCCATTGAGCTTGCAGCATTGATCCCACCGGATAAATCGGGGAGCCGAGAGAAAGCGCTCCCAGCACTAACAGTCATCTGTTCCTTTAGATATCGATGACGCATCGGAGGGCTGCAGGGCCTCTCCCTGCAGAAGCCCTCCGACGCGTCATCAACCAAAAAGGTAGGTCTTCATCGAATGACTTATGAGGAGAGACTGAAGAATCTAAATATGTACACCCTGGAGGAAAGGAGGAGCAGAGGTGATATGATGCAGACTTTCAGATACTTGAAAGGTTTTAATGATCCAAAGACGACGACAAACCTTTTCCGTCGGAAAAAAAATCAGCAGAACCAGGGGTCACGATTTGAAGCTCCAGGGAGAAAGACTCAGAACCAATGTCAGGAAGTATTTCTTCACAAAGAGGGTGGTGGATGCTTGGAATGCCCTTCCGGAGGAAGTGGTGAAGACCAGAACTGTGAAGGAAGAGAAGAGGGGGTGGATTGCGGGAATGAAGGCTACTACCTGGAGATAATACCCTTATTCAATATACATACACACGGTTAATGCGACTCCAACATTGCTCTAAGCTTCAACGGTAAGAGGAAATGTGGAAAAAAAAAAGGATTTGCATTCACAAAAAAGTGGGGTGTAGCTTGCTTGTTACAGCAGTTACTACCCCCAAACCAAATAAGCCTGATACTTTACTTTCAATGCATATCCAGCATAGCTCTCTGCTTCAACAGCAGGGGGAATGAAGAAAAGAGGATCTATATACAGACAACCAAAAGGACTGAATTACATAGTCTGGGAAAACAAATAAGCATGGGTGTAGCTTGCTTATTGCGGCAATTACTACCCCTAACTAATTAAGCTAAATATTTAACATAGATGCAGTTCCAACACTGCTCTCTGCATTAATGGTGGGGGTGGAAGGGAAATAGAACCAAAAGGTTACTAAGAGCCAAGAGTAACAGATAAGTATGAGAAAAAAAATGTGCAAAGCTTGCTGGGCAGACTGGATGGGCCATTTGGTGGTCTTCTGCTGTCATTTCTATGTTTCTATGGTCCATACATTCGGGTGCTGGGGCCCCCAAGTGATCGACATCTGTGGGTACCTGTGGTGCCAGGAATGGAGCTATTTACTGGTAAACTGCTTATAGAGCATAGGACATGTCCACAGTCCTCCATAAGCACCTGCACTCGCCAGGGACTTCGCTGCAGTCGTTCCCTGTGGGTCTCACAGGTGAGCCAGTTCTGCCAGTTTCGATGGCCCACCTCGAGGACCATTCTCCGGTACTGAAGGGGGAGACGCCATAGACTGCCACCCTCCACCATGCCATATCCAGAGTGATAGTGGTGCTGGGGATGCCTTAGTCACACTGTCCTCTCCATTCCGCTGGAGTTATTGTGGCGTTGATGCACAGCTTGCGCAACTGGGACAGATTAGGCATCTGTTCCAAGGGCCTCAGTTGCTGCCAGGCGGCATTCTCCCTGGCTGTGCAGTCTTCAGCCACACTAGAGTTCCGCTATCTTTCGGCATGGTCTCAGCCTCCACGTAGTTCTGAGGAACACTGGCAGGGGAGGTGTCATTACACACTCTGTGCTTGGTCATAGGGCAGCATGCAGCCACAGACTCAGGCACGTCATTCTCTATCCTTGACGGGGCGTGGGATTTCTCCCACAAGCTCAGTGCTCAGGATCATGGGTGTGCCGCCATCCATGGACGGTGACTGGCTATCTCAACGAGTAAGTAACTCTGAAAATCTCTCCTGATGGGAGTGTGAAAACATGCTTCTGACAGATATAAGGCTGCCAGGAATTCCCCTGGCCTTATGGCCACCTTTACTGAGGCCAGAGATTCCATGCAGAAATGAGGAACTACCAAGGCCCTGTTTATTCGCTTTAGGTCCAAAACTGGCTGAAAGCTTCCTTCCTTGGTACTAGGAAATAAACGGAGTATATCCCCATGCCTTCCTGACCGGGCGGTACCGGGATAATGGCATGCAGCTAAACTAACCTGTTTTTAACGTCTCCATGACTGCGTCTCCCCTGCTCACCTTCTATGGGGAAGAAACGAAGAAATCTTCTAAAGGAGAATCTTAATTCTGGGTGATATCCTTGGCTTATTAAGTCCAGGACCCACTGGTCCTTTGTTATTTTGGCCCACTCCTCATAAAAGATCTGTAATCTGCCCCCTACCTGGGAGATCATGGAGCGGTCCTGCTCCCTGTCATTGTGCAGTTTTGTCACTAAGGGGGGCTCAGTGGTTCTCTTCCTTTGGAAATCTTCTATTCCCCAGAAAGGGCTGAAATCTGCCTGGGATTCTGACTGGGTGAGAAATCTGGCCTCTACCGCTCCTCTTCCTATTCTCCCGGGGCCACTGCCTCCAGTTGCCTCACCTCACAAAGCCTCTGGAATTTTCTTCCAGTAAACTTTGGGGCCTCGATCCTCCCCAGTCTTGGACCATCTTCTCTAGGATTTCTCCAAACAGGAGCCTCCCCATAAAAGGTACACTAACTGCACTAACCACATCCTTTGGCAACAAATTCCAGAGCTTAATTGTGCGTTGAGTAAAAAAGAATTTTCTCCAATTAGTCTTAAATGTGCTACTTGCTAACTTCATGGAATGCCCCCTAGTCCTTCTATTATCCTAAAGTGTAAATAACCGAGTCACATCTACTCGTTCAAGACCTCTCATGATCTTAAAGACCTCTATCATATCCCCCCTCAGCCGTCTCTTCTCCAAGCTGAACAGCCCTAAACTCTTCAGCCTTTCCTCATAGGGGAGCTGTTCCAGCCCCTTTATCATTTTGGTTGCCCTTCTCTGTTCCTTCTCCATCGCAACTATATCTTTTTTGAGATGCGGCGACCAGAATTGAACACAGTACTCAAGGTGTGAACAACCATGGAGAGACACAAAGGCATCATGGGTCTTGGACCCTGAATCTGCTGCCCAATTCTTTACCATGAAAGCCGCCTAGCCATGACCTCTCTGCTGCTAACTTTGCTGAAACTCTAGTAAGGTCATACATAGGACCTGCTACAAAGGCTGCTGCCAATTCCACTAGGGCCGGTCCCTTCCTATCCTCCAAGGGTCCTGCATCTTTGGGACCCTGGATCTCTTGCTGCAACCAGATTAAAAGGGTGCTGGCCTATATAACCTCCACAAATAGGTGCCTGGAAGGCTCAAAACATTTCTTTAGTAATGTTTCCAATTTCCTGTCCTGAGGGTCTTTCAGGGCTGCTCCACTTTCCACTGGTAAGGTGTTTTTCTTTGCTACTGAGGAGCACAGAATTTGCCCAGAATTCTGCTCCTGTGCAGAATTGCCAAATTCTGCACAGGAGCAGAAAATTTGCCATTTTCTGTGCAGAATTGCCAAATTCTGCACAGAAAATGGCAGAGGAGACCCCGGCATGCCGTGAATGGAGCGCACATCGTTCACTGCGAAGAGGAAGGTCGCCCTGGAATGCGCTCCGCTCGCAGTGAAGAGGAAAATCCTGGCGTGTCGTGGAGCACGCACCATTCGCGGCGAAGAGGAAGGCCCTGGTGAGAATGAATGTGTGTAGAAAGGTGTGTGAGGGGAGGGGAGTGAGAGAGAGAGCAGGGGGGTGAGCAGGAGCATGTGAGAGGGGGGGGGGGGTGTTATTTTGACCAATATTAAGTTTGCAGAATTTTCGGGTTTTGTGCATAGAATTCCCCCAGGAGTAGATACCGCTTCTGCATAGTTGTATAGCTTCTAAACCTACTCCACTGTCACCATATCAGGGATTGCTGAATGGATGGGAAAGGCTTTGCAAGGCTTCCTAATACCTGTCAGAATGGGATTTCCCTTCACTCTAGCCTTAGACATTTTCCTTTTTCAGACTTAGGACTTGCAAAGCATTGATAAGGAAGGCAAAGAGAATTTGAAAAGAAGCTTGTCATGGAAGCAAAAACTCATAACAACTTTCAGGTACATGAGGTTAAAAGCCTGTGAGGGAGCCAGTTGGACCATTAGATGATCAAGGCGTAAAAGAAGCACTTAGGGATTACAAAGCCATAGCAGAGAAACTAAAATTATTTGCTTCAATCTTCACTGACGAAGATATAAGAAATGATGTTCAAAGGTGATTTAGAACTGAAACAAATCTCAGTGAACCTAGAAGTCACCTGGACTAAACGGTGTGTAACCCAAAGTGCTGAAAGAATTGAGAAATGAAATTGCAGACCTGCTATTGGAAATTTGTACACTATTAGTAACATCATCTATGGTACCTGGAGACTGAAGGGTTGCCAATGAAATGAATGCCAGGATACTGAAAGTAAAATGTGTGGCCAAACACTCTGTTATAAATGCATAATTTCTTACTTGTGTGTAGTGGCACATTGCATTGGATGCAGAAACAGCCCACTATGGAGTTCTGCTTCCTGCTGTCATACTACAGGCACTTCCTATCCTCCCTATGGACCAAGTGGCCGGGAAGGTAGGGGGATGTGATGCTCTTGTGTGCATCCAGTAATTTGTAGACTATGGTTATTTACTCTTTCGGATAGTAGAAAGACTAGGGGGCACTCCATGAAGTTAGCATGGGGCACATTTAAAACTAATCGGAGAAAGTTCTTTTTTATTCAACGCACAATTAAACTCTGGAATTTGTTGCCAGAGGATGTGGTTAGTGCAGTTAGTATAGCTGTGTTTAAAAAAAGGATTGGATAAGTTCTTGGAGAAGTCCATTACCTGCTATTAAGTTCACTTAGAAAATAGCCACTGCCATTAGCAATGGTAACATGGAATAGACTTTTTTTGGGTACTTGCCAGGTTCTTATGGCCTGGATTGGCCACTGTTGGAAACAGGATGCTGGGCTTGATGGACCCTTGGTCTGACCCAGTATGGCATTTTCTTATGTTCTGATGATGCAAAAGTGTAACTGACTGGTCTGACAAGACCAAGAGGAAGTGTATTTCTTTCTGCAATAAATCAGCCCAAAACTACCTTAATTTTGTGTCTTTCATCCAGAATAAGACAATCCAAAATTGCATGTGTTTATCACAAAAATCCTCTTAGTTATAAATTATCTTGAATTTTCTCCCATTTGCCCTGGGTAAAACAAAGATACTCATCCAACATCTCTCTGGAACTCTAATATACAAAGAAGAAAACCTTGTACACATCTTGCACCTTCACTTTATTGCCCTGCCTCAGGGGGATTCAACATAATACTCTTGCATATGGGTTCAAAATGTCTTTTTCTGCAGGGCTTTCTGGTTGGCACCATAACCGTGTTCATAAATATAATATACATGCTGTGATATTTTCACCTCAGAAGTGTGTATTTTGAAAGTCTATTTTCATGTAAAATCTGTTACAAGTGCATAATTTTTTAACTGGGTGTAGGAAGGGTGGGCAGGCATGGCCAAGGCTATAAGGTTCATCTAAGGTGTCTGATACTATAAGGTTTATCTAGGTTGCCCGATACTCTTGCACCGCCCCTGAGTTTTAATTCCAAATTGCCCAAATACCCTGCTGGGAAATACATGAAACTCCTGACTATCACCTTCAAGCTTTTATCTGGAGCAAAATATTATAATATGTTACATAGTTCTAAAGCCATTGTCTAATGACGTCAGCTAATTCTAATACCAACTATATAACAAGTTTTGAGCATTATATTGTATTCTTTAGGTGCCGAGAATTAATCACAGATTGCACACTGAGCCAATAAGAGACGAATCATAGAGCGCACACAAAGCTTCTTGAAAATCGGTTTGCAGTATGCTATTTGTGGAGGTCTGTAGCACTTACCCTCCACCTCGCTTCCCTCACCTCACAATTAAGCCAATATGTTTCAAAAGCCGACGCCCAATACCAAGAGCAGCCACCCAAAGAGCCGGTTGGGGCCCGAAAACTTCTTCGGCGGAACGGAATAGACCCTGCAACTTACACGGATAGAAGCCGGCTAGGTCTTTCGCCCCCTTCTTACAAACGAAAAATAAAAGCGACTAACAAGCTGGCACGTGAGCCAGAGATCAAAGTCAGGCAACCGGGAGAGGTCGGGCCTAGGATTTTCGCGGTGCGGCGGCCTAAACCAGGCTTTCAGCCGTCAAAACGGGCAGGCCGCGGAGGCAGCCCTTAAGGGACGAGGAAAAGTATAAACCGCTCACCTTCTCGCTGCACTGCTGGAGGTGGGGATAAGAGTGGAAGAAGCCACCCCCGCGACAGAGAATTCCGCCGAGGTCCCAACAGCACCTTCCCGCAACTACAACCAGGGACGCCGCCGCCGCCGCCGCCGCCGCTCGCTCGCGAGACTTCCGCGAAGATCACGTGACTCCTCCGAGGTTTGCGCGGGGCGCGTCAGAGTCCAGTCGTCACACGAGAGCGCGGCCGCTGGCGGTTGCCTGGGCGACGTACGGAGCACCATCGCACGGCCGACGTCCATGTTTGCGTCACAGGAAATGCGGAAGGAAGCTATTTTGAGGGACTTTCTGGGGGAAATCGGGACTACACTGGGGCAGTTGGCCATCAAAAACAAACCCTTTTGGGCTCGGGTGACGCCTGGAATTGGTGTTGGAGAATTTCTTTGAAGTTATGACAAAATGAAAGGAGTGCAAGAACCAAGGCGGGGGTCATGTAACCAGACCGAAAGCGGGTAGGCTTAGGCGTAATAACAAGCACAGGTTTCTTCACAGAAAGGACGGAGCCCACTCCCAGTGGAAAACGAAGCGGGGCAGGATGGGGGAACAAACACCAGATTGTAATTCAAGAAAATACGATACAAGCATAAAGGATCTCCTCTTAGCTGCAGGAATGCAATAGTTCGAGGCAGAGAATAGAAGAGCCTGGAAACTGCTTTCTGGGCTGGCTCCTTCCTCCCTTGCCTGCAGTTGTACTGTGGCCAGTGTATCGTGCTGGTATACTATTGACTAAAGCTGGCGGACCCTCTTGTACATACCAATGCCCAAACATAAAAACAAAGACTCCAGCATCCCCCCCCAATCAGTCCAACGGTATCCCTGCAACCCTCCATGGGATACATCTCCTCCGGAGGTCAGTGATTTCGTACGGTGCATACTAATCCCAACTCCGCATTGTCCCACCCTTATAACATAAACAAATAACCCCTTCAAGTATCCAGATTGAGGAACATCCTCAACTCACAGTTGCCCAAACATGAACTGTAATGAAATTAAGTAACTACTTCCCCTATTAAAGAAAATCAGCAGTGGCAGCTCAAGGTCTGGCCACTTCATCAAACCTTCGTCCCATTAGTACCACTATAGTCCTGTTGGGCTGGCATCTTCACCCATGTTCCTGCTCTGCCAGCCTTCTGTGATCTGGTTGTCGCCGGAGTCTCTTTCCACCTTTGTCTGCCCTTTGCCAGTGAGGTGCATTATCCATCTTCTGCTGTTGATGCTGCTCACTGGTTTGCTGGAAAGTGACTGGGAATTGTGCTTTAGTAAACGCCACAGCTGCTTCAGCCAATGATGTAATCTTATAACTGGTTCCTTGAATCTGAAAATATAGTCCAAAAGGGAAGGTCCATCTATATTTGATGTTCTGCTCTCTTAATTGTGCTGTAACTTCACGCAGCTCGTACCTTTTTTTCAGCGTAACTGGCGACAAATCCTGATATATGGATATGGCATGATTCTTCCAGCGAATGTCCTTCATCTTCCTGGCCATAGTATAGATCCGCTCCTTAATGGGAAAATTGGAAAAGCACAACACGATGTCTCGGGGCCACTGTTCTGTTCTAGGGCCTAACGCCCGATGTGCTCTCTCAAACTGAACTGCCGCTGGTTCTGAGGTGGTTGCCTGGTCGCCCTCCGATCCTTGGAGCAGGATGTATTGACAGATCTGAAGTGCTACTACCTCCACTTCTGCATACTCTGGTATGTCCGGCACTCCCCGTATGCGTAGATTATTGCGCCGGTTTCTGTTCTCTAAATCTTCAACCTTGTTCTGAAGGTCTCGGATGGCAGAGGAGGTAGAAGCCTGCTGGGAGACGAGCGTGTTTATGGAGTCACCATGTGCATCAATCCTCGTTTCATTTTCGTCCACTCTGTGCCCTAACACTGCCAGGTCCTCCTTCAAGTCAGCCACGGACGCCATGATGTCTTCACAATGCTGCTTTAAATCTGCTCTAATCTCTAGAAACCACGTCCTGGCTTCAGCCCGGGTTAGCAGCACTGCATCGGGAGTAACGTCGTCAAGGCTCTGTGCCTCTGTCCGCTCCTGTTCAGGAGTGATTGCTCCCCCCGCCGCGGCTGCATCCACGCCGCCATCTTGAGACATCAGGGCCGCCGACTTTTCGAAAGAAAATTGCCGCAAATCTGTTGTTTTTCTTTTTGCGGCCATGGCACCGAGCAGGTGGGGGTTCTGCACACATTAGGCAGTGATTCCAATGAATTTCGCAATGTTTCGTCATTTCTAACGGGGTTTTTCAGCGAGCGGGTGGATGGAGCGAGGGCTTCATGCGACTGCCCGCATCCGCCGGAAACAGTGCCCCCCCTCGCTCTCTTCTTTATTTCAGATTGCAGATAGGAATCGGTACTCGCTCCTCGAGGGCCCATGTTCCTGAACACTCTGAAGATTCTCTACTGCCTGGAAGCTATCGCAGATACAGACATTTGTGAGTTACCATCGCTCTCTCAGAACTTTCCCTGGAACCAGGTACTCGCTCCTCGAGGGCCTAACCCTTTCCAGCTACTGAGCTTCTTAAGACCGTATGTGAGTTTGTCATCCAGTTCTGGCTATGAACACAGCATACCCTGTCTACTCACTATCTATAGTTTTTCTACAGCTCAACCCTGGAATCGCTGTTCCAGTACCTGAGGGACTTCAGCCCTGCCAGGCATATCGGCTCACTACTGCCACCTCTGGTGGTTCTACTAACCTGTCTAATAAAAGAATTATCTGTGTCTGTCTCCGTACTCAAGCCTAGCCGGTGGTCCCTCTCAGGATAAGCTCTTGGGGGTGCTGTCATCTGCCATCAGCCCAAGGATCCATCTATCTACATTCCTCTACAGTTGATTGCCCTCTCCAAGCACTCCGCTGGTAACAGATTGCTACTCTCTCCATCAGGAGTCTTCAGCAACAGATTCATAACAGATTGCTACTCCACAGTCTAAACTCTTAACAGATTATTTACTACTCCCTCTACAGGAGCTGAGCATATCAGTTTGCTAACTCCTCCGTCCACAGGAGTCATAACCTAACAGATTGCTAACTCCTCCTTCCTCAGGAGCCGTTTCATAACAGATTGCTAACTCCTCCTTCCATAGGAGCTAGTTCACAACAGATTGCTAACTACTCCTCCCTCAGGAGTCGAAGCACAACAAGATTGCTAACTCCAGTGAATCCGGCTTTAAATTGGAGAAGCAGTACTCCTGGGAATCCAGCTTAAAGTATGAGATGTCAGTAACCCCATGGACCCGGCACACCTCTCCGCCTTGCAGGCTATACCGGGCCTGGCTCAACGCATCTCAGAACAGCAAGAACCCTTGGAGAAACTTACTGCAGCATTCCACCAGCTTCACACACAGAAAATACAAGGCATAGCTTCTACCCAAGAAGGTCAGTTACAGGAGGTAACTTTAAAAACTGCTGTTCCACTGGCTGCTCCTATTCGCTTCTCGGGAGAACTCCAGAAGACGCGGGGCTTTTTGAACCAGTGCAGCATGCATTTCACCTTACAGCCTTCATTGTTTCCCATGGACCTCTCTAAGAACACCTACATCCTGTCATACTTGGATGGGAGAGCCTTGTCGTGGGCATCTACCTTGTGGGAATGCAAGGACCCTATTTTGCAGGACATAGAAGGATTTATGGCAGAGCTTTCCAAAGTGTGTGTCGCGACACTTTAGTGTGTCGCCTGAGGTGTGCCGGTGTGTCGCGGAAGCCCAGTGCATGTGACACACCGGCAAGTGGGAGCCAATGTGGCCGCCGGTGGAGCTCATCCCACTGGTGGCTAAGCAGTGAAGTATCGCTGTGCTGTGTGCCGGAGACACACAGCAGGAAGATCGGTAAGGCCGTGGTGAGTTCACGTCACCACGGCCCGAAGAAAAAGGGCACGTCTAAACGTGCAGGTGCTCCGCCTCCTTCCTGCCCACGCGGCCCCGGAAGAAAAATGTTGCCGGAGCCGCACGGGCAGGAAGGAGATGAAGCAGCCGCGTGCAGAAGAGGAGCTGCGTTGTTGCAGCGGGCAAGAAGAGGCCCGGTAGCAGGGCCCCCACCGCGGATCGGCCCGAGAAGATCAGAGTCGCCGCGATCGGCCCGAGAAGATCAGGGCCGCCGCAGAGCTGATCCTGCAGCGACCCGTGAAGAGGAGGCCCAGAGGTAAGAGAGAGGCTGAGGGCCCATAGAGTGCGTGTATTAGCTGAGTTGAGAGATTGGGTGCCTGTATGAGCTGAGCTGAGTTGAGAGATTGGGTGCCTGTATGAGCTGAATTGAGAGATTGTGTGCGTGTATGAGGTGAGTTGAGAGATTGGGTGCCTGTGTTAGTTGAGAGATTGGGTGTGGGAGTGAGGACCTCAATGTTTGCAGAGACAGCATGTGAGAGCCTGTGTGTGTGAGAGAGAGACAGCATGTGACAGTTAGAGCCTGTGCATGAGCAAGACAGCATGTGGGAGTGAGAGAGAGCCTGGGTGTGTGAGAGTCAGACAGCATGTGCAAAAGAGAGACTGTATGAATGATTGTATGAGAGAGAGAGCATGTGAGAGTGAGAGCCTGTGTGTGTGTGTGAGAGAGAGAGAAAGCATGTGAGAATGAGAACCTGACTGTATGTTTGAGGGAAGAAGATAGATGGAGAGAAAAGAAATAGAAAAAAAGACAATATGAAATGAATTGGCAAAAAAATAAGAAAGGGGAGATGGAACAAAAAAGCCTGGGACCAACCAATTAGAAAACTAAGATCAGACAGCAAAGGTAAAAAAAAAAAAAGAAAGAAATTACTTTTTACTGATTGGCACATGTAATCTTTGTTAATGTCAAGAGTAGCACTTTCTCTATGCGGATCTCACAATGTACGAGATCAACATGGAGGAACTGGAAACCCACAGGGCCTGCACAGAGGAGGCAGCAGAATGGGCTTCAGTGCCAATAGCAGCAATCAGCGCCTCCCCAATAGCCATGCGGCATCAGTGGCAGCAGAGGAATGAGAGAGGCTCCGAGGTTGCTGGCAAAAGAAAGAGAGGGGGTGTGCCTTTAGTGTGTGCATGTGTATGAATGGGTGCCTGCCTGGGGGTGTATGTGTGTGAATGGATGGGTGCCTGCCTGGGGGATGGTGAGGGAGTGGTGTTAAAATGAATGGGAGCCTGCCTGGGTGTCAGTTTTAGTGTGTGAGAATGACTGGGAGCTTGCCTGGGTGTGTGTGTGTTTGTGTGAGAATGATTGGGAACTTGCCTGGGTGTGTGTGTTTGTGTGAGAATGATTGGGAACTTGCCTGGGTGTGTGTGTTTGTGTGTATGTGAGGGAGCCAGAGAGAGTGTGTATGAGAAAATCCAGGGGAGTAAGAGTTTGTATGTGGGGTGTGTGTGGAGGGAGAGAGAGTGTCTTAGAGCCTGAGAGTGTGTCAGTGTCTGTGAGAGTGAGAGGTTATGGTGGGTATAAGAGCATGAATGTGTATGTATGTGACAGTGTATGTGTGAGAGAGAATGGACATGTGAGTCTGTGTGAGAGAGGATAACCTCTGGGAAATTGTAAAAAATGTATATGATTTTAATTAATAGAAATTCTATTTATCAGTAGTTTTAAAATATTCTTTTATTAGTATGGTTTTACTATTATAACTGATGCTTTATGTTTCTTGATTTTATTTGTTTTATGAGGAATGGTGGTTCTGTTTTTCCATTGTTAATACACAGAGTCTGGCTTCTTGGAGTTTCCATTTCAGTTTTTGTCTAATCTGTGCTCCTTTATTTTGTATTCTGTATTTGGTGAGGGTCTGTCTCTGCTCTGTGTGTGTGACCTCGATGAGAGATTCTGCTAGCATAGGGATCCTTAGCAATCTGGTTTGTTTTGTTTCCTCAGTAGGTGGTGTATTGGTATTCTAGGACCCAGTGTAATATTTACCCATACTTTTTCCCAGGTAGGGTTATTGTTGTTTGAGTCCTTGGTGTTATTACTGTTATGTTACAATGGGATTGCAGTATAGATTTTGAGTGTCTTTTTTGCGAGGTTTTATTTTAGTTCACAATGTGCCTGGCAGTGGAAGGAGTTTGTGCTGCTGTTACTGTGAGGTGACACCAGCATTTGAAAATATCTTTTAGTATGATGAGCTGTAAGGGAAACATCCAAGCTCCATTGTTTGGGGGGATTTCAGTGGATGCACAGAGTTACAGAACTGGAGGTGCAGGATTTATATTGACATTCTGTCCCTTCCTATAAATTCCAGATTTCATTTCATAGCCATATAGAATTAGTTGAATGAGGCTATCAAATAATTTTATAGTGGGAAACTGGCCAGCTTTTTAAAATTACGCAGAAGACCCTTTGGACTTTATTAACACCAAATATTCAAAAGCTGTGTTCATCCCATCAAGCTCATATATCTCATTAAAGAGGTAAATTGAATAACACAATAACTTTGTTTTATTATTGTTATTCATAAATTATAACAATATTAATCTTGGAATATTATATATTTTTAATATAAATTAAAGGTTTTCACAAGATAGGTTGTGTCGTGAAACATTTTATTATGTATATATTTAAGGAAACATACATAAATTGTCAAAATACATTTCATTCATTTAACCTTTAACCTCCGGTTTGCTTGTAGACTAATTACTGTGTCCCGAAATTATGTTTGTCTAAAAAGTGTGTCACCAACATGAAAAGTTTGGAAAGCTCTGATTTATGGACTTGTTTAATTCCATTTTTGATGACTCTGCTCGTATGTCTGTTGCCAGGTTTGCTTTAGTGGACTTGAAACAAGGCAACAAATCATTGGCTGAATTTGCCATAGAATTCAAGACACTTGCAGCGGAACGTCGCTGGGACCCCAGATGTCTCAAGACTGTCTTCTGCAGAAGCCTGGATACCCGCTTGAAAGACGAGCTGGCCGCTTGCCAGACACCTGACTCGCTGGAAGAATTGATAGCCTTAGCTACTCGGATTGATTGTCGGCTCCGAGACAAGGTGAAGGAACTCCGGCCTAAGGTGTTAACTGGGTTGAAACAGGCCAGTACCCCTGCACCTCGGATAGGTCCAGCAATTCCTGCTGTTGATACAGATGAATCGATGCAACTTGGTCATGGTCCCTTGACCTCAAAGGAGAGAAGATTTCGGAAGAAATGTGGCCTGTGCATGTACTGTGGTCAGCCCGACCATGATGTCTCTACATGCCCCATTCGTCCGGGAAATGGACGGGTCTAAGTCCCGCGGGAGGACTGTTCTTGGGCCATACTGTGTTATCTCCTCCGCTCTCTCGTTCAGTCTCTGTGGCCTCTGAACCAGCAACGGTTCGGAGCCCTGCCCTGGTGGACTCGGGCAGGAGGCAACCTTATTCCCAGACTTCTTGTGGAAGACCTGAGGAGTCCCTTCGTCAAATTAGAAGATCCATTATTGCATCACAACTTGGATGTTCCTTTACATCGCCACTTCTTTTGAGGATCTTAATGATGTTCACAGCCGTTCTACTCCTGGCTGCTGATATTCATAGCAGCTGCTCTGATTCGCCATAGCTAGATGGCGCTCTACAACTTTACCGTCTTCACGGACTATAACTGAGAGATATCAGGTGGTATTCCTGCAAGAAATGTACCTTAACAATAAAGAACATGCTAAGCTACAACGAGACTGGGTGGGACAATGTTATTACTCCTCTTTTAATTCGAGGCAGCATGGGGTCGCTATTCTTATTCATAAAAATTTGCCTTTTCACCTGGCGCAATCCTATCAAGACCCGGAGGGGAGGTATGTGATTGTAATAGGCACTGTATGTGGTCAGAAAATGGTCTTCTGTAATGTTTATGCTCCAAATGTTTACTCTCCCCTTTTCTTTGCCTCTTTGGTGAGTCGGCTAGCTGAATTCTCCGACTGCTGCTTGATAGTTGGGGGCGACTTCAATATAGTCGCGAATAAGCAGCTAGACATCCGAACCCCCAGACTGGCCCAACATTCAGACCAATGTAAAGGTATCAGTCTTCTATGCGATGAGTTACATTTATTGGATATTTGGCGGATATTGCACCCTGAGGACTCTGACTTTACTTTTTTTTCCATCCCCCACCAAACTTATTCACAGTTGGATTATTTGTTAGTACCGGATTGCTACTTTCCGAAGGTAATGGAGGTTAGTATCGGTACTATCGGTAACCATAATCCACAAAACTATTCACTCTCTAACCTCCCTCGAACTATCCTTCCCTCTGCAACATCACTCAACCTCCAGACCTATGAGAACAACATACCTAGGTACCCTCTATGTTCCCCCCGCCAAGTCAGCTCTCAAAAAACGAGCATTCTCTATTGCTGGACCATTACAATGGAACAATCTGCCCTCGGAACTCCGAACAGAACCCTGCCTGCGGACGTTCAAAAAAAAACTGAAGACCTGGCTCTTCTCAAGAGCATTCACTTAAAGTTCCTTACCTGACCCTACTTTACAGAACTTAGGTTCAAAAGTGACTAACTGACCGAAATGTCCCCGTAACCTTTATAATGTACTCCCTGTGCTGACTATCATGTTTTTCCTTTTTTGATTTTCCCCATATTCCACTCGTCATGCTTGTTCAACTATAACCCTATTCGCATACAATTTTGTTAATTATGTTCATATAGTTTTGCTGTACAATCTTTTGTTAAATTTAAGTTCATATTGTTTGATGTAATTTCCAAATGTTGGTTCACTGTAAACCGAACCGATATGTACTTGTACATGATCTTCGGTATAGAAAAGTATTTAAATAAATAAATAAAATACTATTTCCATTTCTGATCATGCCCCAGTGACGGGGACACTGCAATGTGGCTCAAGTGACTGACCCCCATTCTCCTGGCGCCTGCATCCCGATTTGTATCTTGACAAAGAATTTCATTCTTACTTACAGGATAGTTGGAAGGAATATTTGAAACACAATGTGACCCCTGATATGAGCGCAACAATCGTGTGGGCAGCTGGAAAGGCTGTGATGTGGGGGCGCCTCAATAGCATATGTGGCCAAGGCTAATAGGAAATGTAATGCTGAAATTTTGAGGTTAACTGCTGTTCTTAAACAAGCTCAGCAACGACATATGACCTCATTGACAGAGGAGTCTAAGGCAGTTGCTGATAGGGCTAGGGCAACCCTTAATGGTTTGCTCTATCAGAGGGCGTCGAAATCGCTTCATTACTACCGATACCTGCTGTATAAGCATGGGAATAAGGCCGGTAAATTGATGACTCATCTTATTAAGCCTAGAGGCCAACGAACATCTGTTATGGGAGTTAGGAATAGCCAAGGGATTCATCTAAATGCACCCAAGGCCATTGCGCGTCGATTTCAGGACTATTATATGTCACTATATGGTCCAAAACCTATGGATGCTGGTGTCGCTGAGTCCCTTTTTCAAGGGATCTCATGGCCTTCTTTAACTGGGGATCAGGTTACTACATTAAATGGACCTATTACTGAGGGGGAAATCTATGCCGTCAACCAAAAGCTCAAATTGGGTAAAGCAGCGGGCCAAGATGGGTTAGGCTCTGAATTTTATATTATATTGAAATTTTTAGTCTTGTCCCCATTACAGAAATATTATGCTGATCTGTTGATAACTAATCGTATTACCGAGGCCTCCAACCGGTCAGTCATTGTTGTTCTCCCAAAGCCAGGGAAAGACCCCTTGGAGGTAGGTTCATATAAACCCATCTCCCTGTTAAATGTGGATGTAAAAATTTTGGCAGCTGTCCTTGCGGCTCGATTAAATGAAATTTTACCCCTCCTTATACACGATGATCAAACGGGTTTTGTAAAGGGGAGACAAGGGGTATGCAATGTGTGACGACTGTTGGCGATTCTAAGTTATAAACCAACAGCGGAGGCCTTGGTCCTGAGTCTGGATGCAGAAAAGGCATTTGACTCTATCATGGGAATATATGTTTTGGGCTTTACGACGCTATGGATTCTCAGGGGCATACCTTCAATGGTTGGAGGCTCTTTACTGTAACCCTAGTGCCTCTCTTTTGCTTAATGGGGATCTCACAGAACCCTTCTCTTTGTATTGTGGGGTCCGGCAAGGTTGCCCCCTCTCCCCGCTGCTATTTGTGTTAGCCTTGGAGCCTTTGGCCATCAGGCTCCGGCGAGACCCGGGATTCACAGGCATTAGTGTAAATGGCCATCCCTTGAAAACTGCTTTATTTGCTGATGACATCCTTCTATTTGTGGGTCGACCTCGCACCAGTGTGCCTATTATTATCAGCCTTTTTGATCAGTTCCGACTGGTGGCAGGGCTGAAGATCAATTATGGAAAGTCAGAGTCCTTGGCTTTAAATGCTAATCTGCCAGGATCTTGGGATGGCCCTTTTCCCTTTCAATGAGCCCTCGATAAGATTAAATATTTGGGTGTTTGGGTTCCCAGGCAATTGGAAAGACTTTATGAGTTAAATATTACCCCTTGTCTCCTTAAGCTTAGGGCGCAGTTGAAGTTGTGGACCCCTATGCCGCTTTCCCTCCTAGGTAGAAGTGCCCTTATCAAAATGGTGTTGGTTCCACGGCTTCTATACTTGCTGCATATGATTCCTTGTTGGCTGCGGGCCGGAGACCATCGCCAGTTGTGTGCCAGTTTACAAAAGTTCTTATGGAAAGAGAAGCGGGCCCGTTTGGCATACACAGTTCTGAGGCGTCCCAGGGAGCAAGGAGGGTTTAATTTGCCTGATTTCAGGCTTTATAATGTGGTCTGTCAGATGCGGTACATGGGTGAATGGATCACGGGGATGTACTATTATTGTGCACCAGGGATGTTACATAGGATGTCTCACCCTAACTCCCCTTTAAGCATTCTTCAGCGCCACCCGGGGCTGAGGTATAGCATGGTGTATCCCAGAATATTCCTATATCCATGTATACAAGCTTGGAGGTGGTTCCGGAGACAATGGGGATTGCGGGGCATAGCTTCCCTCTTTATGCCCTTTTTGGGGAATGCGAGTTTTGTGCCGGGGCGGGACAGCAAGGCTATTTTTCAGGAATGGGCTGATAATGGAGTGGTATATATATTTCATTTATTAACTCCGGACTCTTATGCCATCCAAGATTTTGCCACTCTTGCCCACACATTTCGGTTACCTAACAAGTATTTCTATGCATATTTGCAAGCCCGACATTATATCCAATCCTTCTCCTGGTCTGTAGAGGACATGACAGCGGAAATTGCATTTGCTACTACAACCTTTGACACTGCTTGCCTCGCTAACACGATCACTGGATGGAAAAAATTGGGTCAGTCAATTGGACAGGCAAGACGACTTCAGCTTCTTGTGACACGCTGGGATGCTCTATTGGATTCGCCGATTGATCCAGATTTTCTGAAGAGATGTTTTATGGCTCTTTATCAGTTGCTGCCTGATGTGGGTCTTCGTGAAGTTCAATTTAAAATTCTTCATCATATCACATAGATATCACATGAAAAATACTCAGTCTCCATTATGTAGCAAGTGTGGAACTGCTGAAGGCCACTTATACCTCCGATTGCTGCTGTGTCCGTGAGTGGCGCTTTTTTGGAAGTCCGTTACTGAGGTGATCAATAAAAGTACCGGCTGTGTTATCTCTAACAGGGGGCTCCTTTTGCTGGCTCATCAGCAAACAGGTCGGGTTCCCGGTACGCGTTCCAGAGCAATGTTTGAGCACCTAGCGGTTATGATGGCCTGTCGTACCATACTGGCTATTTGGACTGATCCATTGGCACAGCCTTCAGTTGACGCATGGTTTGGAAGGATGGCCTCGCTATTACAGATGGAATATATGGACTTCTGTTTTGGTAAAAGGAAGCCGGACAAGATATATTGTGCCTGCTGGAATGCATGTTATGCGCTGTTTCCTCCAGCTTTGCAGAATGAGCTCAGCAATAATGGATATAAGTCTATATGGGTTTAATTGTGGTTCCTCGGGGGGGGGGGGGGGGAGGGTTTTATATGTGTTGTGCATGAGGTGCGCTTGGGATTGCTTTGCTTTGGAGTTGCTTCTGTAGGGAGGGGGTGGTAGGGAGGGGAGTGGTTGAAGGGAAAGAAAGGGAAATCAGGGAATGCGAACACAGTGGAAATGGTTGTTGTACGACTTGTTTAAATATACCACTTTACATGTACAATGTTTTCTCATTGTATTATGTTATTTTGTCTCACGAATGTGTATCGTATTCCCGTTAATACAAATTATTTTGAAAAAAAAATTGTTCTATTAAAATTGTGATATTTTTGAATAAATGATTTTTGATATACTGGTTTGTAATTTACTAGGATAAAAATTATTAACAATAGTATTCCTATTTTTTCATTCTTCGCTTTTATATAATTTTGGATTTTGTAAACATGCTTGTGAGTGAGATGACCTTTATGCTGACTCCTCCAAGATTAATTAAAGTTAGTCATTTTATGAGATTTTTCCTGATTCACTACTTTTACTAAAACTTGAATAAGCCACAGATATGAGCAAAAAAGATTGTAAATCCTACCCATAAACTGTGTGTTTTCCCATTGGATGTGTTTTTTAAAATCACAGTTACATATTTAAGAGAACCAGATATTCCACTTTCGGTATCAAAGTCATCTTTCATCTTTACATAGTTTGCTGTTTTAAAATATTTTAACAAAAACATAAATTTAATTAAACATTTCTTTATTTGATTTGATTGTTAATTTATTTTATTTATTTATTTTTAACTTTTTTATACCGACGTTCCTGTAAAAAGATACAAATCACATCGGTTTACAATGTAACTGCAACATTCGCTCAGGGGCGATACAGAGAACAAGAGTGACAATTAACTGTGGAATGGGTCATAACATACCATACCATACCATAACCTAAAATGTCATCTCTAAACAAATGAGATGATAAATGAGAGAAACAATCGAAAACAATGCACTGGACTGTGGAGTAAGAACGGAGTGTCAGCTTGAAAGAGTCAGGCTGAAGTGAGGGAGAATTAAGTGACTGGGAAGGCTTGGCTGAATAGCCATGTTTTAAGGTTTTTTTTTAATGTAGATGGGCAAGGCTCTTGCCTGAGGTCTGAAGGCAACGCATTCCATTGATGGGGTCCTGCTGTCGATATGGTGCACTTTCTTAAGGATGTTTTCGCTTGGGGGGCATACAGAGTGTCTTTGTAGGCACTTCTGATAGGTCTAGATGAGGTATGTGGTCTTAGTTGTATATGTGTGTTGAGAGATGTGAGGTTGTGTTTCGCTTTGTGTTTGATCATGAGGACTTTGAAGAGAATCCTGGATTTGATGGATAGCCAGTGGGGGTTCTGGAGGGTGGGGGTGATATGTTCCCTTTTTTTGGTATTGGTGAGAATCCTGGCTGCTGAGTTCTGAACCATTTGAAGAGGTTTGATGGAGTTGGCCGGGCGACCGAGAAGAAGGGAATTGCAATAGTCCCATTTTTCGACAGGATAATGGATTGCAGCACCAATCTGAAGTCCTGGAAGTGCAGGAGTGGTTTTAAGTTTCTGAGGACTTGCAGTTTGAAGAAGCACTCCTTAGTGGTGGTGTTCACAAACTTCTTTAGGTTAAGCTGGTTATCCAGGATCACGCCTAAGTCTCTAACAAAAGGAGAGGTTTTAATAATTGAGTTGGCTGAGTGGGAAGAGGATGGAGAGATGGGAGGTGTGGTGAGGTCTTCTTGAGAGATGATAAGAATCTCAGTCTTGTCGGTGTTCAAGACCAGGTTAAACGTAGAAAGAAGGTGGTTAATTGCTTGAAGGCAGTTGTTCCAGTGGATAAGAGTTTTTTGTAGAGATTCTGTGATCGGGATGAGTATTTGGATGTCATCCACGTACAGATAGTGGGATAGTTTTAGCTTTGTAAGTAGGTGGCAGAGAGGTAGAAGGTAGATGTTGAAGAGTGTAGGTGAGAGGGAAGATCCTTGGGGGACACCCAGGTTAGAGCATACGGGGGGAGATTCTTTATTGTTAATCCTGACTTTAAAGCACCTGTTGGACAGGAAGGATCTGAACCAACTAAGAGCAGGTCCCTTGATACCTATGTCTATTAGTCGTTCTAGGAGGATATCATGGTTCACCGTATCAAAAGATCGAGGAACGCAAGAAGGTAGGTTTGTCCTTTTTCCATGTTTATTAGGATGGTGTCTGCTAGGGATATAAGAAGTGTTTCTGTGCTTAAAGTTTTACGAAATCCATATTGAGAGGGGGATAGAATGTTATGTTCCTCAAGGTATTCTGAGAGCTGTTTGTTAACTATTTTTTCCATGATTTTTGCGATAATGGGAAGGTTAGCTATTGGGCGGAAGTTGGCTGGGTCTGTAGGAGACAAGTTAGGTTTTTTTAGAATAGGTTTGAGAATGGCGAGCTTTAGTTGGTCTGGCACAAGGCCTTGATTTAAGGAGAGGTTAATGATATCCGAGATTGGCTTTGAAATGGTGTTTGGGATGTTGAAAAGAAGGTTGGGTGGTATTGGGTCTGAAGGATGTGAAGCTGGTTTTAGTTTTTTAAGGATACTTTGTATCTCCAGAGAAGATGTTGGTTCGAAGGCTTCGAGCGTTGAATTTTATTGCGGCAAGAAGTGGAGGGCGAGAGGAGGCGTTGCATAGGGAGTGGAGAGCGAGGCGGTTAGGTTGGTGATTTTTTTCTCAAAGTATTTTGCAAGTTCTGTGGCTTTATTGAGTGCTAGGTCATCTGGAATGATGGGGGGAGATGGTTTGGTGAGCGCAGAGACATATGCGAAGAGGGATTTCGAATCGAAGATGAAATGGTGGATTTTCTTAGTGAAGAAATCTTTCTTCATTCTGAGGATGGTGATCCTGTAAGCGATGAGTAGAGTTTTGTAGGCAGCTAATGATGAGGTGGTCAGATTTTTTTGCCAATTGTGTTCTTTTTTTCTCAGGTCTTGTTTGAGGGCCTTTAGTTCTGGGGTGAACCATGATTTTCTGTTATGCGACGAGGGAGGTAGGACAAGCTTGATCTGCGACTTTTGTGGTGATGTCAATCCAGGAAGTGATGGCTGCGTCTGCGCCTGAAAGGTTGAGATGAGTAAGTTCCTTGGAGAGATAGCTGTCAAGGTGGTCGGACGAGCAGGGTTTTCTGAATTGTATTGTGGTTTTAGGGAAGGATTGTGGTGGGTGATCTTTAATCCCAAGCACAGTGGAAATAATTTGATGGTCAGACCATGGGACCGGTGAGCTATCAGGCTTGGAGGAGAGAGAGATACCATCATTGATAAAAATGAGGTCTACGGTGTGACCCGCTATGTGGGTAGGGCTGTTAACAATTTGAGAGAAGCCAAGGTAGCTGAGCGAGGTTAGTAGAGTTTCACAGTTATGAGATTGTGGGGAAGCGTCCACATGCAGGTTAAAGTCTCCCAATATGATAGCTGGTTTGTTGCGTTAATGTGTTTCGTTATGAGTTCGATGATGGGAGAAGGGTTGGATTCCAGGGTTCCAGGTGGGGCGTAGATTAAGCAGATTTGTAGGTGATTTGACTTAAAGAGAGCGACTTCTATGTTGTAAGTAGAATTGGTAAGTTGTAGAGTGAGGCCTAAACCTTTTTTTGCCGCTAAGAGAAGTCCTCCTCCTCTTTTCTTATTTCTGGGTATGGAGAAGAGATCGTAAAGATGTGTGGGAAGTTGATTAGTAATCACTGTGTCCATGGGTTTCAGCCATGTTTCCGTGATGGCACAGATATCTGGATTGACATCTAAGAGGTAGTCATTAAGGATGTGTGTTTTTTTGGTTAGTGATTGGGCATTAAAAAGTGAGAGAGTGAAGAGTGAGAGACCAAGCAACTGTGTGATAGGAGAGATCATTATTGGTAATAGTCTTTGTTGGCGAATGAGGAGAGAAGAGGGGATTCTGTAGTGGTTTTTGCAGTTTCTCGGTTGATATTTGATTGAGGGGATGGTGAAGGTTCCCATCTTTGTGATTGAGGTGGGGATCTCTTGAGAGGAAGCGATGCTGCTGTGGAGCAGGTAGCAAGAGAAGGCCGAAACCGGCTAGAGGAGAGCCGGAGACTAGGGCTCCCAGGTATTCGAGGAAGATATCGAAAGGCTTGAACTCTGTAGATTTAAATATAAGGATTGGGGGCTCCCCGGCGGGGCTGCACGAAGGGGCGTGCCCCTTTGTCATGCTCCTTCGGCGCATGGCACCGGTCGGGTTCCAAATTTAAAAGCCTCTGGGGCCTCGCTGGATTGGCTGTCTGGGGCGGCGGCTCCTATTGGCTGGTCCCTGGAGGGCCGGCTCGGGGGAGGGCCTCGAAGGACGGCGGGACGGCGCTGACTGCCTCGCGATCGGTAGTGGAGCTGCCGAGGGTAAGAGCTGAATTTAAAGGGCCTTACCCCGGCGGGCCTGCGGTGCCGATTGCACAGGCCTTCCCTCGCAGCGTTCCCTTGCAGTGATCACCGAGGAGGATCAGCCGGTCGGGTTCCAAATTTAAAAGCCTCTGGGGCCTTGCTGGATTCGCTGTCGGGAGCGGCGGCTCCTATTGGCTGGTTCCTGGAGGGCCGGCTCGGGGGAGGGCCTCAAAGGACGGCGGGACGGCGCTGACTGCCTCGCGATCGACGGTGGAGCTGCCGAGGGTAAGAGCTGAATTTAAAGGGCCTTTGGCTGTCTCATGTGGCTAATAGAACTCCTTCACTGTTGCTGCTGCTCCCAATGCTCAGCGAGTCCTATTCAGTGATCAGTTAACAAACTGCTAGTCTCAGGCAACCTATGGCTGAAAGGACTCAAAGAGCGGGAAGAAGAGAAAGTGCTGTGGGCAGTGTGTGTGTGTGCGCTGCATAAAGGAGGTCCATATTTAATTAGTATACTCAGGGCTCATGCTGGAGGCCAGGAAGAAAAGGCATGTTCTCAGAAAGGCTTTCTTACAAGCTTGAGTCACCACTAGTGTCTTGTTGCTGCAAGGTGCTAAGAGCACAGCCTAAGTGCTGGCCTGGATCTGAGCATCAGGTAATGGTGACTTTTTTATCCATGGCACACTGGTTGGGAAACACTGCCCTATGGAACAGTGGGTTATTATTTCCCCCATAGGACTGAGAGTTTCAATGAGGTATTATTACTCCCTGCAGGGCTGGGAGTTACAGTGGGGTTTTACTCTCTCCCAATAGAACTGGGAGTTATAGTGGGTTGTTATTACTCCTTATAAGACTGGGAGAGGAGTAGCAGTGTGGTATTACTCTCCTCCCCATTCCCGAGAGCTGGGAGTTACAGTCTGCTTTTATTACTTCCTACAGGATTGCGAGTTCTTGTGATGATAATGCTACTAATGCTGCCCACCCCCTCCCTTCATGGCGCTACCGGAGTTATCTGGAAGTGACGGATGCTTATGTAGCCAAACATAATCTATCAAATGCATTTTTCCTATTTATAACCCATCTCTGGATTGAGTATACAGAGCCCTCTCTATATCATGCTCTACCCCGCACCCACCCCTCCCCAAGTCCAGCAGGCGAGAAGACAAAAAAATGGCTCTGCTGAACTCAGCTGACGACACTTACCGTTCTGCAATTTGCTAGTATGTCATTGTTGCTCCTAACAGATCACAAGGAATGCTCACCACATGAGGTGTACATTCAATAAAAGATAATAAGATGCAATAATAGCAATACCAATAAAAATAATACTTGAATAAACCTGAATGCTACTGAGCACTCTTCTTTGCCATAGGATATATACATCTGTGATAAAAAATGCCATTTAGGCCATCCCTCCCAGTCCTTGCAAAATATCCTTGTAGTTCAGTGCATTTTCTTGTACTTTGTATAATAAATCTAAGTTTAATATAAACCAGCTTATTGTGCAAGTTACAGGGGATTATATAGAGATGCTAGAGATCCTGTTAAGTCTTTGCTTGAATATAACAATGAAACAGTTGACTCGTGTAATGTTGGAACAGGAACTGAGTGTTCTAATTGGTGATAATAGGGTGCTGGGAAATGATGATCACTACAGCAGCTGTATAACGGGACATTTATACTGAGTTTATGGAAAAATTAGTCAACACGCAAATCTCAGATAACCTCGAAGACAACAAAATCCTCTTCCCCTCACAATACGGATTCCGCAAAGCGTCCAGCACAGAATCCCTCCTGGTATCACTGACAGACTACCTGATCCTGGGTCTTCACAAAGGTCATTCATTCCTACTGATCCTGTTGGACCTCTCAGCCGCCTTCGATACCGTTAACCACGCAAGCCTCATAAACCAACTCACATCCATTGGAATTGCAGGTACTGCCCTTACATGGCTCAAAACTTTCCTCAACAACAGAGGCTACAAAGTGAAAATCCACAATAAAGAATCCTCCCGTCATGACGCACCTATAGGAGTTCCACAGGGATCCTCCTTATCACCCACCTTGTTCAACATATACCTACTTCTGTTGTGCCAGCTCCTAACAGATCTTAAACTCAAACACCTTATCTATGCAGATGATGTTCAGATAGTAATCCCTCTCAAAGTATCCCTCGCCAAAACCCTCGAATATTGGGAATCTTGCAGATCAAAAATCAATGACCTACTCTCCAGCCTGAATCTCATTCTAAACGCCTCAAAAACTGAACTAATACTTATTGCACCAGAAAACAATAACTATTCCAGCCACTCATCAAACATCCCTTTATCTTCTCAAGTCAGAGACCTAGGAGCCATAATTGACAATGAAATGAATCTGAAAGCTTTTGTAAACCGCACCACTAAGGACTGCTTTCACAAACTCCAAGTGTTGAAAAGGATAAAACCAATCTTAAAAAATCTTCACTGGCTCCCCATTCACTTCAGAATCATCTACAAGTCCATCACCATCATATACAAGTCCATCCATCACCTTACAGCTCTGGACCTTCAATATCTGTTTAGCCTACATGTCTCCCACAGACCAACCAGAGAAGCCTACAGAGGATCCCTCCAGGTACCGAACACAAAATCCACCCGGCACACAACTTCAAGAGACCGGGCTTTCTCGACTGCAGGGCCCTCACTCTGGAACTCCATCCCCACGAATCTGCGCCAGGAACCCTGCTTACCAACGTTCCGGAAGAGATTGAAGACTTGGTTATTTAAGCAAGCCTTCCCAGACAACTCTTAACCACCTCCAGTTCCACCCAAACAATGCAGCCTTCTGGCAATCAGGTCGATACTGTAACGTGCGGTTGAAGATTTCCCGTCTGTAACGTGCTGGGAGCGCACAATTCGGACGCGTAAGGCGATCCAGCGATACAGTCTCCAGTTTCACGCGTCCTTAGCGCTTCTTAAAACAGACACATAACCCTTTCCGCACGCAGCATGTATATGATATGTAAATGAACGAATTAGCTGTATAATGAAGGAATTAGCTATTCCCCTCCGATACTGTGACGCGCGCTCAGATTATCTCCTTTGTAACCCGCTATTTTGCCGCGTCCTTAACCTGTTAGTTTACCGCCTACCCTCTACTTGGTGTTAGTGTGGTGTTCGAAAATTAAAACGGGAATAAAGTGTAAAAAATGGGGGTAAAACCGTAAAGTGTAAAAAACATTGCAGCGTAAGTTGTTTATATATATGTATAAATACCTGTCACTTTCCGAATCCCCCAGGCGTGCGGTCATCGAGGCGGCGGCGGGAGCCGGCGGGCGGATGGGCGCCCGTTCATCCAGGCGAGCGGGTGGGCGCGCGTTGGATCCAGGCGAGCGGGTGGGCGCGCATTGGATCCAGGCGGCGGTGGGAGCCGGCGGGCGGGTGGGCGCGTGTTCGATCCAGGCCGCGGCCGGGTAGGCGTGCATTCATCCAGGCAGAGGGAGCCGGCAGCGAAAGCGGCCTCCGGCTCCCTCTGCCTGGATGAATGCATGGCCCCCGCCGGCAGTGAATGAATGCCCATGCGATTTTGGCGCTCAAGGCCCCGTCCGTTCTCCGGTGCAGCCCCAGTCCTGTCCCCTCCTCCCGAAGCAAAAAAAAACCGAAAAAGTAGCAAGGCTCGGGCCTGCTACGATAGTCCCTTCTCCTCTCCTCCCGATTTCGGCGCTCAAGGCGGCCGGGTGGGCGTGCATTCATCCAGGCAGAGGGAGCCGCGGCAAAAGCGGCCTCCGGCTCCTTCTGCCTGGATTAATGCACGGCCCCCCGCCGGCAGTGAATGAATGCCCGTGTGATTTCGGCGCTCAAGGCCCCGTCCGGTCTCCGGTGCAGCCCCAGTCCTGTCCCCTCCTCCCGAAGCAAAAAAAAAAAACAAACCGAAAAAGTAGCAAGGCTCGGGCCTGCTACGGTAGTCCCTTCTCCCTTCTCCCTTCTCCTCTCCTCCCGATTTCGGCACTCAGGTGGCCGGGTGGGCGTGCATTCATCCAGGCAGAGGGAGCCGGTGGCGAAAGCGGCCTCCGGCTCCCTCTGCCTGGATGAATGCACGGCCCCCGCCGGCAGTGAATGAATGCCCGTGCGATTTCGGCGCTCAAGGCAGTCACATGCCGTGACGTCAAGCGTCGTGACGTCACGCCTTGAGCGCCGAAATCGCATGGGCATTCATTCACTGCCGGCGGGGGCCGTGCATTCATCCAGGCAGAGGGAGCCGGAGGCCGCTTTCGCCGCCGGCTCCCTCTGCCTGGATGAATGCACGCCCACCCGGCCGCCTTGAGCGCCGAAATCGCAAGGGCATTCATTCACTGCCGGCGGGGGCCGTGCATTCATCCAGGCAGAGGGAGCCGGAGGCCGCTTTCGCCGCCGGCTCCCTCTGCCTGGATGAATGCACGCCCACCTGGCCGCCTTGAGCGCTGAAATCGAAGGGAGAAGGGACTACCGTAGCAGGCCTGAGCCTTGCTACTTTTTCGGGTTTTTTTTTTGCTTCGGGAGGAGGGGACAGGACTGGGGCTGCACCGGAGACCGGACGGGGCCAGGGCAGGTAAGTGGGGGCTGGGGGAAAGTTTGCTGAGCATCGGGGAACATAACTGTCCACTTCCTGGTACCTGTCATTTCAAATGTCATTTGAAATGACAGGTACCAGCGTGGCCATGAAGCGTTAGGCCCGGGAACCCAGGATACTGTATAGGTGCTCTATACAGTAAAATGGGTTGCGTGGGCCTAACGCTTGTCTAACGCTTCGCAGCCGTGGCATGCATTTGCATGCAATTAGAAGAGCGTATCGAGCGGTAGGTGAAGAGAACTGTGCGTGCGGGGAACGAGGGTGCGCCTGACACTGCCGCACTGTTTCTACCGCGGCCTTAGAGTATCGATCTGAATGTAAATAATTAACTTATGTAAACCTATACTGCTCTCCTCTTCTTCTCCCAGTTTTATTACCTTGTTTCATTGTAACTGCAACCCTGATGCACCAGTTTATAGTTTTATTGTTCTATGCACCCCTTGTTCGAATGTAAACCAGCATGATGTGATCCGTTCATGAATGCCGGTATAGAAGAAACCTAAATAAATAAATAAATAAAATCCTTGTAGTTCAGTGCATTTTCTTGTACTTTGTATAATAAATCTAAGTTTCAATATAAACCAGCTTATTGTGCAAGTTACAGGGGATTATATAGAGATGCTAGAGATCCTGTTAAGTCTTTGCTTGAATATAACAATGAAACAGTTGACTCGTGTAATGTTGGAACAGGAACTGAGTGTTCTAATTGGTGATAATAGGGTGCTGGGAAATGATGATCACTACAGCAGCTGTATAACGGGACACTTATACTGAATACAATGCCTTATAAAAGTCTTCATGCCTTGTACATTTTTCACATTCTGCTGTAAGAAAAATTACAAATCAAAATGCATTAGGGTAGGAGTTTTTCATTGATATACACAACACGCTCTGCACTTTCATTGTGAAAGAACAATTATAGAAATTTTGTTAAAGTAATTAAGAATTAAAAAAAAAAAAAGTCTTGTGTAAATCTTCACACCTTTAATCATCGCAAATCCAAATTTTCTCTGGTTCAAAAAATTATCTTAATAAGGCCCATAATAAGTTAAATAGAGCCCACGTAAGTCCAATCACAGCTGAGCTGATTTAAATACTCCTGGTTAAAGAATCATGCTAATTCAGTTGGATAAAGTGAATTTGAAGCAAACGTCAAAACAGGCTGAACAAGGAGCCACCCAAAGATCTCTGGAATAACCTTATTCAAAGGTATAGAATGGTGGAAGGCTGTAAGAAAATTTCACTGCATTTGAATATCCCTTGCTGCACTGTCAGGTCCATCATTGTTAAATGTGGCAGCGTCAAAACACTGCTCTGGCCAACCCTTCAAAGTGAGTAGTGGGTTAAGGAAACTGCTACAGAATGTCACTGTGAGGCCTAAAATCATTTTTAAAGAATTACAGAGGTCTCTGGCTGAGACTTAGAAAAATGGCCTGTACGAGAGAGTGGCAAAAAGGAAGCCACTGTCTTAATCCGCTATGCTGATGGGAGGAGCAATCAGATAGGAGTAGCAATCTGATGTATTCTGTAGGTGGAGTAGCAATCTGTTGTTATAGACTGCTGGAGATAGTAGTGGGTGGATCCTTGGGCCGGTGGCAGATGACCACGCCACCGGGGGAAGATCCCGAGAGGGACCACCGGCTAGGCTTAGAGTATGGAGACAGACACACACTAGTTCTTTTATTAAACAGGTCTTGAAACCACCAGAGGTGGCAGTAGTAAGCTGAGTGCCCGGCAGGGCTGAAGTCCCTCAGATACTAGAACAGCGATCTCTGGATGGATGAGCTGTTGAGAAACTGTAGACAGTGAGTAGACAGGATATGCAGAGTTCATGAACAGAACTTAGATGACAACACTCACATATTGGTCTCAGAGAGCTCTGGAGCTGGAAAGGAGAGGCCCTTGAGGAGCGAGTACCTGGTTCCAGGGAAAGCTCTGAGAGAGCTATGGTAATTCACAATGATGTAGACAGTGATGGCTTCCAGGCAGAAGAGAATCAGCAGATAGTCAGGAACGAGGGCCCTCGAAGAATGAGTGCCGGTTCCTGTCTGTAACCTGAAAAGCAAAGAGAGAGCGAGGCCCCCGAGGAGCGGGTACCTCTGGTAAGTCCGAGGAGGCAGAGTAGCTTAGGTAAAGTAACCCTTGTCCTATCCTTTGCTAACTCGGTTTGTTAGCGATATCAGAGACCTTTAAATATCGGAAGCGGATGACATCATCTCAGGGGGATGCCCCTGAGGTTCGCGCCCTTGCTGGTACTTCACTCGGAGTGCGCGCACGCGCCCTAGGCTTCAGGCAACATGGCGGATCTGCAGCGTCGAGCCAGTCCAGGGACGCCGGAGGGAGACGCCGCGGCAGCCAGCCGTCCTTCAGACCTGGAGGGAGTCGCCACAGAGGTAAAGAGGGCGGAGTGAAGACGTCGGGCAGTGACGGTCACAACAGCCATTGCTGAAGAAAAGTCCGTAAAGATGTTGATCCGTATAACGTTTGCAAAGAAATACTTAGGGGACGCTGCACACGTGTGGGAGACGGTTTTGTGGTCTGATGAGACCAAGGTGGAACCTTTTGGTCTCAATGCTAAATGACATGTGAGGCGTAAAACAAACACAGTACATTGCCATGCTAACACCATCCCTACAATAATGCATGGTGGGGGCAGCATTATGCTGTGGGGATGTTTTGCAGCAGCAGGTGCAGGAAGGCTTGTGAAAATGGAGGGAAAGACAGATGGTGCAAAATACAGGCAGATCCTGGAGGAAAACCCATTCCACTCTTAGATAGACCTTGGACTGGGGAGAAGATTCATCTTTCAGCAGGACAATGATCCTAAGCATAAAGCAAAAGCAACCATGGAGTGGTTCGGCAAGAAGAAAGTGAATGTCCTCGAGTGGCCCAGTCAAAGCCCAGACCTGAATCCAATAGAAAATCTGTGGCAAGACTTGCTGTCCACAGATGATTCCCGGCCAACTTGAAAGAACCTGAGCTCTTCTGCCAAGAAAAATGGACCAAAATCTGCACCACCCCACTGTGCCAAACTGGTGGCCACTTATCCTAAGTGACTCATGGCTTTTGTTGCTGCAAAAGGGCTTCCACCAAGTATTGGGTCAAGGGTTGCAAAAATTTATGCAATCGACTTTTTTTTTTTTATTCTTAATTATTTTTTGAATATTTCTGTAATTGTTCTTGCACAACGAAAGTGTAGAGTATGTAGTATAGATTAGTGAAACAAACGTCTACTGTAATGCAATTTGTTTTGGATTTTTTAGGCAGAATGTGAAAAATTTACAAAGATGCGAAGACTTTTGCAAGGCACTGTAGTATTCAGCCTTAGAAAAGCAAAAAGCTACTTTATGTTATGAAAAAACAATAATGCCTAATTATGACCTTTATGTAAATCATTTGTGCAAGGATTTTATTGGGATGTTAATGAGACAAGAACAGTAGTGGGTATTCTTGTGAGTAGTCAGTATTGTAGGTGTGGTTAAAGATGAGAATGGTTTGGCTCAGTACTTAATGTTGAAAAGTACTTGAATGTTCCATTAGATGGTAGCATTGCTACAGCAAGCATCTTTAATGTTATACAGAATTCACCTTTGGATGTTTGCAAGGCTAAAACTATTATGAATTATTATTTGAATTGCATATTAGGCCTACCGTAGCTAAAAGCTGAGAGAGATTTAGGGTTAAAGGAATAGATACATTTATGGGACATGGAGAATTCCATGGAAAACTGGTGTCATGGTGTCATGATTTCAAGTTCATTTAAAGGTCAATTTTAAAACCCTTGCGCGCGGTTCCTGGTGCCTGCACATGGACACGCTGATTTTATCCACTACCCACACGCCCGATTTTATATTGGCGTGCGCGAGGGCCAACTCGCGCAAATAAGAGGGAAATTTTATAAAGAGTGCGCAACGACGCGATAGGCCCTTTCCCCAGTTCCCTCCCAGTCCGCTCCAATAAAGAAATGGACTGGGAAGGAACATCCTAAACCCCCTAGCTAACCTGCCTCCTTTTTCCCCTATCTGCCCTGACCCCTAAAACCCCTCTATCTTATTTTTTGTTTTGTTTTAATACTTATCCACTCAGCCATGAAGCAGAAGCATGCGCTGTCCCGGCCCGCCCACGCCCCACCTGGACCCCACCCCGATCTGCCGAAGCCATTCTTCGGCGTGTACATGGAGATATACGTGTGACCGCGGGCCTTTAAAAAGACTGCAGCGTGCGCGCGGCCTGGCTACACGCATATCTCCCAGTATAAGTGCACATAAGCCTTTTAAAATCAGGCCGTAAGTATGTGCCTTAGAGTCTGAAACTCCCTGGAGTAAGGGTATGGGATCAATTCATAACAAGAGGTTTTGGCCTCCAAGAAGCGAAGAGCAACCAAATATTGGGTTTTCACAAAAATCTACTTTTGTAAAAAGATACATTCGGCTGCTATTCAATCCAGCCGGGCATTACCAGATATGCAAACCATGCAGTTGCACAGGGCGGGACACTCAGGGGGGGAGTGCCAGAAGGAGAGGCCCTATAGGACCACAATGACCAAAGAAAGAAAGGAAGGGAGAGAGAGAAAAAGAAAGATCCCAGTAAGGCCACTGGTGGACCATCCTGCTGGTAACAAAGAAAGAAAGATGAGAGAGAGGCCCTGGTGAAGCCATCAGCAGAGCCCATCCTTCCAGCAGCCTAAGAAAGGCAAGAGAGAAGATCCAGCCAGGCCACCAGCAGAGCCCATCCTACTGGCGGCCGAAGAAAAGAAACCCCCGAAAACCCACCCCTGTGCCCGCCGAGCCTATTTTGCATAGGCTAGGCGGGGCGCACGCCCTGGGACACACGTATTTCTCGGGGCTTTCGAAAATGGGCGGAGCGGGGGTGAGGCAGTGGGCCAGGGCGTGGAGGCGGTCCGGGGCGGGGCAGTGGCATTCCCAAGTCCTCCAGCACATCGGCCATGCTGGAGGTTCGCGCGCTGGCAGCCCGCCGGTGTGTGCATGTTACGCCTGCCAGAGGCAGGCGTAACTCCATCGAATAAGATGGGGGGGAATTTAGGTAGGGCCAGGAGGTGGGTTTGATAGACCGGGGCGGGGGCCAGGAGGGGTGTGGGCAGGCCGGGACAGCACGTGCTAGGATCGGACAAGCAAGCGCAACCTGCTGCTGCACGGCTGAGTGGGTAAGTATTTAAACAAAGCATAAAATAGATAGGTGGTGGGTTAGATAGGGGAAGGGAGGGAAAGGTGGGGGGGATCCAAAAAAAGTTCCCTCCAAGGCTGCTCCAATTTCAGAGCAGCCTTGGAGGGAATGGGGAAAGCCATCGGGGCTCCCCTTGGGCTCAGCGTGCACCCCCTTACCCCCTTGCGCGTGCTAACCCCGGATTTTATAACATGCGTGTGGCAGCGTGAGCATGTTATAAAATCGGGTGTACATTTGTGCACGCCAGGTAGCGCGCACAAATGTACCCCCCCCCCCCCCATGCATAAAATTTAAAATCGGCCCCTGTATGTCTGATAGTGGCCTATAGGGGAATGCTCAAACCCTGAATAAGTTTTTTTTGTTTGTTTGTTTTTTTGTAAAAGTGGCACCTGCCTATAAATTAAAGGATGAGCTAGGGGTGGGTGGGTGAGGGGTGAGAGGGTTGGGAAATATAAACGGTCTAGCTTCAGTTAGCCAGAGTGATTCACTGCTCTCTTGATTAACAAATGTTGGTACCTAATCAAACTAAATCACACTATCTCAACACCTTTCCAAGGTGAGTAACTGAACTGAACTTTTCAACCTTTTTACTTATACACTGCTCCTAGCTTATTTCTAGCTTCAGGCTACTTTTTTTTTTTAATATACAAACACTAACTTCTGCTTACTAGCTGCTTTACAGACTATTAAAAATAAACACACTAATTATTGCTTACTAGCTGCCTTACTATTTAAAAATACAAAGTCTAACTTCTGTTTATTCGCTGCCTTACTGACTATTAAAAGCTGACTATTAAAAGCTCCTGCGCGATCGGCGCTGACCCATCGGGGTCCCGGAGCCCCCCCGTGCCACCAGCCCGCACCCGAATCGCCTCTCCAGCCACGAGGCCTGATCCCGCCCCTCCAAACGCACCCCTACGCAATCCAAACCCGCTGCACCGAGGCCCGCCCACTCCAGGCGCAGGGGTGACGTTAGCGAACAGCGACCTACAGGACTTAAAAGGCCCTGCACTCCACGGCGTCGCGCGCCGAGCGTCGCGCGCACGAAGGAGCGCGACAAAGGGGCTGGCCCCTTTGTCTCGCCCCTTCGTCGCAGCCCCACAGGAGCACCAACCCATCACCACGAAACGACCAAAGATCATTCTCAACGTAAACGTAGCCGAAACACAACGGACAGCGCTACAGGTATCACAACGTTCTACCCTCCTGGCACCAACTCCAACTACATCTCATCTCTCCTCTGCGGGAGCCAGCACGGTTGGCACCACTCACGTGGGGTAAGAACCTTTTCTCATAACCAGTCCACCAGCCCAGCAGCGCCAGACATACTTGACTACCCGACTACGTATCCGACATTAGACTGAATGATTTAAACATCAGCCTTAACAACAGTACTCCAGATAGCTTTCTGCCGCTAAATGTGCCATACATTTGACCACCTTTGAATGCCTTTGAATTCCATTGAATGTATTTGAATAATTTATAATTCCGATCAACCTGTATTGCATGGTAGACTGCTCACCCTAGACAACTTCCCTCCTCCACACTCCTCCTCCACACTCCACACTCCTCCACACCACTGATTCACATCACGCAGCCTTCGAGTATAACATACTTGTCAGTGTACCCAATATCTCATTACAACCTCCTTGCCCTATGCAACCTATCTGCGCTATGTGAGGTATACTCGACACGCACTCCCTACTAAGCCAGATATCACCACAGTCTCCACCCAGTTTTATTCTCCATTAGTCCCCACCACCCAAGTCCCCTCACTATACTAGAACCATGTGTCTACTCCCCATCCCAAGACGGCACTGCCCGCTACTACGCAAACCCCCTACAACACCCCCCCACCCACCCATTCCTCGCAAATCCCTCATACCAATCATGACCCCTCCTTTCTCACAACTCCTAGGTTTAACAACATTAGCCATTACTCTCTTCAATGCCCAATCCATACAAAAAAAAGGAACGATACTAAATGATCTGCTTACAGACGACAACCCCGACCTTTGTGCCATTACCGAATCCTGGTTAAAAAATACCGACCAGGTTTTCCTAAACCAGCTCCCCACAAAGTCATACGACCTCCTCTCCATACCAAGGCCGAAAAAGAAAGGAGGTGGTCTACTCTTGGCAGCCAAGAAAAGACTTAACCTCAGACTCCAAACTACTCAACCGCCACCCAAAATTGAAATCGCACTATTTGCATCCAAATCCCTACAAATCTGCTTAGTATATGCCCCCCCAGGCCTTATTGAAAAAGATCCCTCACCCATCACGGAATACTTCACCGTCAACATCAAAACAGATCTTCCTACCATTATACTAGGGGATTTCAACCTCCATGTAGATACCCACCCCACCACCCCCGCCTGCGAGACTCTACTGGACACCCTTAAAGTCCTAGATTTCAATCAAATCATCACCGAACCCACACACAAAGCAGGCCACACACTCGATCTAATATTTGTGAACTCTAAAATAACCATTGCCACCCCACCCGTAGTCACCCCAGTACCATGGTCTGACCATTTCCTCATTAATACAATCCTTGAAACCAAACCCCTCACACCTTCCACACAAAAACACCATAAAACCATCTCTTTCCGTAAACACTGTAGTACGGAAGAGCTCACCCTAGCTTTCAACAAAATAGCTAACAACATTGATCTCACCAATCCAGACACCGCACTACACTCCTGGAACAATCTCACTACGACCATAGCCAATGATCTATGCCCCATTATCCACAAAGAAATACCCTCTACACAACAGGAGAAAAGGAAACCTTGGTTCTCCGCCAAGTTAAAAACCTTGAAACAAGAACTAAGAGCCAAAGAACGCGCCTGGCGCAAACAACCATCGGCTACACTTAAAGCCACCTATAACAACACTTTACACGCATACCGTCATGCAATTACCCAAGCCAAGCGTGATTTCCACGCGACAAAGATCCACGACTACCAATTTAATGCAAACGCCTTATTCACATATGTCTCAGAACTCACCAACCCCAATTCACCAACTCTCAACGATACTACCTCCAACAAAAAATGTGAAGAACTAGCCCTATACTTCAAGAATAAAATCGACAATATTCTACTCCGCTTCCCAGACAACACTACCCCCCTCCCCCCCCACTCCCAATGACAAAAAGATCACCCTTAAAACGTTTGACCTCACCACCAACATAGAAGTAGAAACTATACTAAAAAAGATGAAACCATCCACACACTCTTCAGACACCATTCCTTCAAAAACCCTCCTCTCCATCACCCCCGCCATCACCAAACATATTAAGGACTTTATCAACTGCTCTATTACTGCAGGCAGTGTCCCAGACCCACTCAAACTGGCCATAGTCAAGCCCCTCCTGAAAAAACCCACCCTCGACCCCACAGACCCTGCCAATTACCGTCCAATTTCCAATCTCCCATTCTTATCCAAAGTCCTAGAGAGGGTTATTAACAAACAACTAACGGAGTTTTTAGAAGATCACAATGTCCTCCACACTCAACAGTTCGGTTTCCGCAAAGACCGAAGCACCGAAACCTTACTACTAGCCATGACAGACACCATACTTAAAGGTATGGACCATGGAAACTCGTACATACTCGCCCTACTAGACATCTCAGCTGCTTACGACACTGTCAACCATCAGATACTAATGACCCGCCTAACAGAAATAGGCATCGCCGACACAGCCCTCTCATGGCTCTCCTCCTACCTCACACACAGAGAGTATCTAGTTAAAATCGACAAGCACGAATCCTCACACATACCTATCACGCAAGGCGTACCCCAAGGATCATCCTTATCCTCCACCCTATTTAATATTTATCTCATACCCCTTTGCCACCTCCTCTCCAAACTAGGCCTGAAATTCTTCCTGTATGCAGATGACGTGCAGATTCTCATCCCGTTTCAGGGATCCATAAAAGAACCTCTGCAACGCTGGGAATCTTGCCTCGCCACCATAAGCGCCTCACTATCCGAACTCCATCTTGCTCTAAACTCGTCAAAAACAGAATTACTCGTCATCTCTAAGCAGCCTGAACATTTCACTCTCCCCATGCAACAGAACACTCCTCAAAATACAACCACAGCCACCCCTCAGACCCAGTTTGTAAGAGATCTGGGAGTCTACATAGACCAACACCTAAGTTTCAAACCCCACATCAAAAATCTACTAAAGGGGGGTTTCTATAAACTTAACATCATAAAAAAACTCAAACCCCTCCTCCACACCCACGATTTCCGCACAGTCGTACAGACCACAATGCTCACAAAAATAGACTATTGCAATTCCCTATTACTAGGACTCCCCGCCGCCACCATCAAACCCCTCCAAATTCTGCAAAACTCCATGGCTAGAATCATAACAGGCACACAAAAAAGAGACCACATCACCCCCATACTAAAAGACCTACATTGGTTACCTATCTCCTTCCGCTCACAATACAAAACCCTCACCATCCTTCACAATTCCCTACACAAACATAATCACACCTGGCTAGACGAAATGCCTCGTTACCGTTCCTCCGACCGTCCCACAAGAACAACCCATGCAGGCACTCTACACACCCCATCTCTAAAGACAGCACATTCTACTCACACCAGAGAGAGAGCCTTTTCCGTCGCTGGCCCCAACCTCTGGAACTCCCTCCCCACCCCCCTACGCCAAGAGACATCCCTGAAAATTTTCAAGAAAGGAGTCAAAACATGGCTATTTCGACAGGCCTATCCTGACACAAACCAAATTTAATCTCTCCCAGCCCCCCCTGCTCGAACTTTCTCCACCCCTCCCTATGTTTCCCCGCTTCCCCTCACTCCACCCATGGATACCCTAGAAGAAACAACATCCCCCTCTACTGCTTAATTTATCCTTTTTGATCACGATCGGTTAATGTATCCTTTTCGTAAGAAATAGTATTTTGTTCTAAGGTTATATTGTTATGTTTTTGTTACTTTATTTTATTCTTTGTACATTGTTTTATTGTATCGCCCACCTGAGTTCTTTGTAAACCGGCATGATGTGCTGCACGAATGTCGGTAAATAAAAGTTAATAAATAAATAAATAAATAAATAAAAGCACAAACACACTAAATAATATTCCCAAATAGTTAACTTCCCCCCAGTACTTTTAAAAAAGAACATTTCCCAAGCAAAAACGTACTGATTCCTTTCAGCCACCAGCAAGGTGATGCTCTCCTCTCAGTGCATGGGGTTAACCTGCACAGAGCGGCAGTTACTACCCTTAACATAAGGCATTCTGCTACTATCCTTAACGATTCTTTGGCAAAACTGCAACATCATTCTCCACTTTAACAGTGTGGCGGAGAGGTATGGAGTGTGGAAAGAGGTATTGCATTCACGACAACCCACATGAGCCCTGACGTTTATGGGCTGGGGTACCGATAGACATAAAGGAAAAATCACAGGACGGCTTCTACAGCCAAGCCCATAAGCAAAGCACATCAAGCAGCACTATCTGAATTTTTAAGAAGAAGTGAAAGATGAGGGTAACCTGCATAGCGTGGCAGATACTACTGTAAGAAGCTTGCTGGGCAGACTGGACCATTTTGGTCCTTTTCTGCCATCATTACTATTACAATGTACTATGAGAAGAGAAAGTTTGTGCCCCTTCCTCCCCTCTTCCCCCGCCACTAATTCATGACAATCTCAGGGTGACTGGAAATAAAAAGTTCTCAGGTATAGAGAGCAGGAGATTTTTTTTTTTAATCCTTATTAGCTTTGTTGGGTGTTTTCAATTTGCTTCTTACTCAATTATTTAAACTGATTCTAATTAGTCTATTAATTATGCTAACGAAACTAGGGATTCACTTACTATTTTAAACACTTTGATTCTGAGTTTTTTCCTACACTTGGGGGTAGATTTTCAGAGCCCTGCTCGCCTAAATCCGCCCAAAACCGGGCGGATTTAGGCGAGCAGGGCCCTGCGCGCCGGGAAGCCTATTTTACATAGGCCTCCCGGCGCGCGCAGAGCCCCGGGACTCGCGTAAGTCCCGGGGTTCTCGGAGGGGGGCGTGTCGGGGGCGTGTCGGGGGGCGGGCCCGGTCGTCGCGGCGTTCCGGGGGCGTGTCGGCAGCGTTTTGGGGGCGGGTACGGGGCGTGGCTACGGCCCGGGGGCGTGGCCGCGCCCTCCGTACCCGCCCCCAGGTCGCGGCCCGGCGCGCAGCAGGCCCGCTGGCGCGCGGGGATTTACGTCTCCCTCCGGGAGGCGTAAATCCCCCGACAAAGGTAAGGGGGGGGTGTAGACAGGGCCGGGCGGGTGGGTTAGGTAGGGGAAGGGAGGGGAAGGTGAGGGGAGGGCAAAGGAAAGTTCCCTCCAAGGCCGCTCCGATTTCGGAGCGGCCTTGGAGGGAACGGGGGGAGGCAGCGCGGCTCGGCGCGCGCAGGCTATACAAAATCGATAGCCTTGCGCGCGCCGATCCAGGATTTTAGTGGATACGCGCGGCTCCGCGCGTATCTACTAAAATCCAGCGTACTTTTGCTTGAGTCTGATGCGCAAGCAAAAGTAGGCTGATCGCGCTTCTTTTAAAATCTACCCCTTGGGCTGTAACATCTGCCAGCTTGCACTCACCTTACGCCGCTCGACCAACCCAGCTTTGCCGCTCCTTGCGACTGACATGTAGCTGGGAATGCTGCTGTCCTTTTCTTACACTCAGCCCCTATGCGTGCGCAAGCAGCATGTGCAGAATTAAAGGCACTGCAGCGGGAAACCAGCCCTCTGGTGCTCCCTGATTACATCACCTGGCTGGATATTTAAAATCCGGTCGTGCAACATCAAGGTACCTCAGCAATGGACCAACTACTTTCCAGTAGTGTGAGTTGCTACTTTGAAGTCCTTCCTTTTCCTTGCCTTTTTTGTCTTCAGCCTCGTCCAGCCTTGCCTTGGCTGTCCTTGTCCAGCCTCATCCAGACTTGCCTTGCTTTCCTTGTCTTCAGCCTCATCCAGCTTTGGATTGATTCTCAGCCTCAACCTTAACCTGTGACCTGATCATCCTTGCTTGCCACCAGCCCTGACCACAGCCTGACATCAGAATCTCTCTTCAGCCTTCTCCAGATGAATTCATTTGATGAATGACCCTATGAGAAGACTAACCAGACTCTTAAGACCTTCTTTAGATCTTATGTCAACAGAAGGCAAGATGAGTGAGCACTGCTACTATCATGGACAGAATTCTCCCAGAAACAATTATGTCAACAGCGTCACTGGTTCCTCACCCTTCCAAATCATATTTGGGAAACACCCACAAGTGCCACTTCCTCTCGCGGTGGATTGCCTGGCAGCCCCTCATTGCCCAGGAGTCTCTGGATCAAAACTGTCAACTAATTTCATAGGCTGCTTCACGATCTAAGAAGTATGCAGATACTAAATGCCAAACTGCACCACACCTTAAGGCAGATGACTTAGTGTGGCTGAGCACCCAACATCTAAGGCTCCGAGTTTTCTCTCTCCACCTAGCACCACATTTCATTGGACCATACCCCATACAACGGCAGAAAGAGCCCATCACTTTCCAGCTAAAACTTCCTCAGACACTCTGAATCCAAAATGTATTTCATGTTCCTTGCTGAAACCATTAACTATCACCTGGACATCCAGGAAGCCTCCCACAGCCACAGCCACAGACATGACGGTAGAAGAAGACACAAAGTTTGAAGCCGAAGAAATTTTGTGAGAACTTGCAATTCTCAATATACTTGGAGTTCACAAACTTTTTCTCAGCCCTATAGTGTTATCATTTTTCCCCCAAATCTCCTTTTTTTTTATAGTAAACATCCCAAATCTTTCTAGTTTCTTTGGGTATACATATCAAATGATAGAAAACCCCAGTGGGGAAAATTTGGTTAGAACAATGTCAGGCCAGCCATGCAAACTGCTCCACAGAGTCAGAAGGGAACTGGCACATGCAACATGCTGGAAGCAGCTGGGAACTATTGCACTGTGTGTCCAAGTCAACCGAAAGAAAATGATCAGATGCGGACCACCCAGCTTTCGCAATCTGTATAAAAAGGAGAGCCCATAATTAGAGGTGGGGACGTGAAAACAAAAAATGCCAACACCTATTTCCCCTCCATTCTTGGCACCATTGCAGGGAAGAAAGAAAATCATGGTTTGGTGCTCTTTTTAATGATCATCCATCCTGCTCTCGAGCCCTTAAAATGTTACTCCCTGGGGTTTTCTATTATTTGACTGAGCGTTTTTATCCTAATGTGACTCTGCCAGCTGCTTTTGAAAAAGCCACTCGTTGCTGGCAGAGCCTCGCCAGGCTGAGGCATTTTTTCAAGCATCGTGAATGACTGCTTTAATTGGCAGGAGGAATTCAAAAGGCTGTGCTCCTGAATAGGAAGCCTGAGCTGGCAGAGCTGGAAATTGGCTGTGGTACATCCTTTGCTTAATTCATGGCGGATTAATTGGCTTGTGCTAAATTTATCTGACTTTTATTGAGATGGTGCCACGTTATGTGGTTCAAAATCATTTGACATCAAACTACATTTATTTTGATCCTTTAGATATGGGGGAAGGGCGGGGAGGGCTGGTGGTGTTATTATTAAAATGAATGAACCTATTGGCTGTGTTTCGAGATTGCTCGCCTAATTGTTGTGGGTGATATTTTCCTGTTTTCTTGTTTACTGTCTTGCTGTGTTCAATTTAAAAAAAATATATACATTGAAAAGAAATTGTGTTAATATAAAATTGAGAGGTGCCACATTTTGAATTACAAGAGTTGGGATATCAGGGGATAGGGTATGGCATGTTCCAGGTATTAATAATGATCAAGATCCAATTATTTTATAACAATCAAAGACTATCAACCCCAAACTAGTTCTTAAGAAATAAAGGCCTTGGATCTGATTGGAAGTTTCTTTTTTTATCCACTGTCAGTCTCTGTGGAGGTAATTTTTTAATAGCCTGCATCAAATACACGCATAAGTTACACAAATTTTCAAAGGGAAAGTAGGCAAATACTCTCACTATGAAAATATCCCACCAAAACTATTCACACACACTTACATCTGCTAATTTGTGTGCATTTTCTTTGGGAAAATACATATACATGCTTTTCAAAATGAAAACAGATGGATGTAAGTGCAGACTCCTCCTAGTGGTTAGAGCAGTGGGGCTATAAACCAGGAGACCAGGGTTTGAGTCCCGCTGTTGCTCTTTGTGACCTTGGGCAAGTCACTTTACTCTCCATTGCCTCAGGTACAAACTTAGGGCTGGATTTACTAATGTTATTTTACTCATAATTAAATATTAATTTATAAACAGTATGCACATATACGATTAGAACGGCAATCGGAAATAGCATTTCCAACCCACTTTTCAACTAGAGTATATTATTGAACAATGTAACCGTAAAATATTGGCACCGCTTGGATAACTTAGAAAACTATCAAACCTACATCGTGCCTAAATGTAAACCGTTGTGATGGTGCACTACTAAACGACGGTATAAAAAAGTTTTAAAATAAATAATGCCGCAAGGCATAGTGAATCCCGCGGTAACTGGGGGGGGGGGGGGGGGGTGAAACGTAGGGCAGTCCTGTGCTAGCCAGCAGCAATCGCACCGCGGCGTTGCACCAAATATCTACACCATAAAAAGTGTAGTTATTTGGCACGAAAATGACAGCGAAAGGCATGCGTACCTTTCGCTGTCTGGGAAATCTAAGCAGAGTCGGCCCCGAGCTAGCTTTAGAAAATGACCCCCTTAGATTGTAAGCCCTCTGGGGACAGGAAAATACCTACAGTACCTGAATGTAATCCATTTTGAAGCGCTGAAAAAAGTGCAAAAAGCGGAATATAAATCTAAATCCCAGAGACACCTCTGCTCACTGTGGGCAAACCTACGTGCATATCAGGTAGGTATTTTTATAGCAGTCTATTTCCACAGTTAAGCATTGAATAATCCACGAAAATGCCTTTGAAAATGACTCTGTATATATGGAAGAAAAAAAAATAACGATAACGTGGCAGAATTTCTGGCCTGATGTCATGCTGGAGGGTTTGTTATGTCAAAAAGCCTCACACAGCAATCAGCAGTAGCACTGGGATGGCTGTTCATTCCGATTAGTTGACAAAACATCAGCAGGGCAGGTAGGATTGCTAGCTTTTAACACCAGTCAAGACCAACACATACTACATGTGGACCCTTTCGCTCCTTCCCCTGGTTCCCAGCAGGCATGAGCACACAGGCGCACAGAGAAACACACAACACATACAAACAAAAACACAATGTATACACCCAAAAACTCAAACAGACACATAAAAATACATATTCGCTTAGAAACCAAAACAGCATCCTCATATACAATGCACAGTTTTTCAGAAGCCCACATTTCTGTACACATTCTCACCAAGTAAAAAACAAGCTATTTCCCATCAATAGCAGGCTGATTTAGCCATGCAGTATGGGAGCGCATCGCGACCCTCGTAGGCGGAGCTTCCCTCAGTGAGTCACAGAGCTTGAACTCTGTGCAGCTGCGCATTGTGCTCCCACGCAAATCAGCCATCTCCTCCTCAGTCTCTTTTTTTCCGCGGGCCGAACACACGCGGGCTTTTTTCTCTCGGTGAAATTTTTTCAAACTACGTTTTTTTCGTGATTTTTTTTCTTCTCAAATGTCTCCGAAACCATCGGGTTTCAAATATTGCCAATGCGGTAAAATTATGTCCATCATAGATAGACATAATTACTCCTATATTTGCCTCTGGCCCGATCAGAACCAGGGATCTTGTCGTGATTGTGGATGGATGTCCCCCTGAGCGCGCTGGCAACGAGTGGAACGAATGGACCGGCTTAGGACATCGGGCTCATATGCCCCGGTGCCGTCGACGCAGTCTTCGCCCAGCTGGGTGAAGAAACCATCGACGCATCACAAGCGGGCTTCCTTCCTGGGACCATGGGAGAAGCCGCATTTGGGGCTTAGGTCTACCTCACCTACAGTGCCCAAGGAAACACAACAGGGGTTGAAAACTACTCCCCCTAGTACAAAAACGAAATCTTCTGCTTCGTCCGGGTCACAGGGACCTGTCCCCGGCTCTTTGCGCTTCACGGCGTAGTTACCATCTACGCACACGACGCATGATCGGTGCCCGAAGCATTTGACGCATGCGCCGTCCACGCACACTGCGCCATCCAAGGCGCCATCGGCGCATGCGCCATCCATGACGCATGATGCGCCATCCACGACACCATTGAAGTGAAATGCGCCATCCAAGGCGCCATCAACACATGCTGAGACGTCTTTGATGCCACCAACGCATGATGACACTGGGCTGCCATTGGGGCATATTCCATGTTCCCCTCATGCACCACCTTTAAAACACAAAAAGAAGACGCATCATTCTAAACATCTTCTGGCGCATTCCTCTCCAGACCCGCACCGTACTCACTCATCTCATTCATCAAAAGCACATAAACACCGTGGGCACAAAGAATGGCCAACAACATCATCTGTACACTCTAGTCACTCCTCTCATTCCCGAGCAATGTACACAGACGAGGATGTTGAATTTTTCTCTGACCCGCCTTCTCCTTCTAAGGCGAGTTCTCACAGTGCCAGGTCCATTTATACAGATATGTCCTCGGTGTCCAAGCGGAGAAGCCATTCTCCTGTCTTACAGGAACCATTGTTTAAAAAACACAGGCCTTCAAATATTATTCCACCATCCAAACAATAGGTGCACATTCTCATGACATCCTATTAGCAGCATTGCCTACCCGCCCACTTTCCATGGGACATCAAACTCCGACTCATCGGGGCACTTAGGCATCAAAAGCCATGTCTAGAATATCTCAAGCTCTATCTACCTTCTTCGCAGATCTAGAATCCATGGAAGGAACAAATATTCCACCCCATGATTCTCCGCCACCATCTTCCTCTCAAGAGAAATCTCACACCACTCTACCAGGAGAAGATATTCCTACGGCTCCAGGTCCAGAACACCCTTATAGCCTGGAATCACCAATTACATCAGTCTCGTCTCCCAGTTCTTCTACGGGCATGCCATCTGACCCACCGGACACCCTACCAGAACCCTACTCTCCACCAGAGGACCTCAAATACTCTAAATTTATTGAGAAAGTGGGGGCACTCCTCAATGTAGAGACAGGGAAAGTGTCCAACCCCCGTACAGAAACACTTGGTATATTGAAGATTTTCGACATGCCATGCAGTTTTAGAAAGCGTTCTTCAAAAAATGTGGGAATGGCCTTTTTCCACCCCTTCCACGTCTAGGAAAATGGACTTAAAATTCCGTATGAGGAACTCACCGGTTTACAACTCAGCTCAGCTTCTTCACAACTCAATTGTTGTAGAATCAGCAAAGGCTAAGGCAAAACGCCCTAAACTACACACCAACACACCACCTGGTAAGGACAACAAATATCTGGATGAGTTTGGACAGAAATCATATCATGCAGCAATGTTATCCTCCAAGATAAGTACTCATCAGTTTTATATTACTCAATACCTCTTTGAGTCCTTGCAGAAATTACGACCACTCTGCCTCGCAGAGGACAATTCATTGCCACAACCCTTTACAGATATAGAAGAAGGCTTGCGTCATTTACTATGCTCAATTTATGAAAACTTTGACACCTCTGCAAGAACCTCCTCAGCAGCAATCGCAGCTTGTCACCTAGCTTGGCTGCATGCTAGCGCGATAAGGGACGATGTCTACGAAAAATTGGACGATATTCCCTGCAAAGCACAACACCTTTTCGGAGATCAATTTGCAGAGACTGTTTCAAAAGTAAAGGAACAGAACTTAGCAGTAATGTCTCTGACCTCACATACGGATTACCACTCTACGTAAAAAAAGTTGTTACGACTGTCGCTGCCCGACGTCTCCACTCTGCCCTCCTTACCTCTCTGGCGACTCCTCCTGCGGTTGACGGACATTTGGCTGCCACGGCGTCTGCCTGCCGTCCTCTCCAGTGTCCCCGGGCCGGCTTGTGCGCTGCCTCCCGCCATGCTGTCCAGCTGCCTTAGGGTGCACGCTCCGCACAGCCCTGCTTCAAATACTTTCTTTGGCACGAACCTCAGGGGCGTCCCCCTGTGATGACGTTACGCATCCCAGAATCAAAAAGCCTATGCTACTGCTAGCTAATCGAGTTAGCAAAGGGATTCATTACGGATGGGATTCGTTCTCCATACCTAACTACTCTGCATCTCCATTCTTGGACTTTTCTATTTGGGGTACCCGCTCCTCGGGGGCCTCTCTCTTCTCTTTCAGGTCGCTGTCTGGAACTGGTACTCACTCCTCGAGGGCCCATGTTCCCGGATTTGCTGCCTGGACTTCATTTCTGCCTGGAAGATACCGTTGCCTATACCATCAGTAAGTTACCATCTACTTCTCTCAAAGCTGTTCCCTGGAACCAGGTACTCGCTTCTCGAGGGCCTGCCTCTTCTCCAACTCCTGTGTTTCCTACTGAGAGAAACTGCTGTGTGAGTACTCAACCAACGAGGTTCTATTCCAGAACCCTGCATATACTTCATTATACTCACTATCTCAGTTTCTCTTCACTACAGCACAGCCATTGAGGGATCGCTGTTCCAGAGCCCTGAGGGACTACTAGCCCAGCCGGGCTCCATCTCTGCTCACTACTGCCACCTCTGGTGGCTCCTCAATACTGTTAATAAAAGATCTATCTGTGTTGTGTGTCCTAAAGCTGAGCCTGACCTGTGGCCCCTCACGGGCCTTCCCCCCGTGGGCGTGGTCAGCAGCCACAGTGTCCAAGGGTCCACCTAAAACCTTACAAACAATAACAAAAGTGCAATCAATTTTATCAGCGTAGACCATTCACAAGAGGTCAATACCGGCCTTACTCCTCATTCAGGACACAACTATTCACACAGCCAAGGTCTTCTTCTTCTCAACTTTCACAACCTCGTCAATGTCCAAGACAGCAACGTACTTCTAGACAGGGCTCAGTGCCCCCACAGAAACAGCCTCCAGCTTTTTGAAGCCTGCCAAGCTATCATCACCACTACAAATAGGGGGATGCCTAAAATACTTCCACAACAATTGGGTATCCATCACTTCGGATCGCTGGGTACTACAAATTATAAAGGAAGGTTAACAATTAAATTTTCTAACCACCCCTCCTCTGCCTCATATACCACCTCTTCGAGGATTCGAGCATCAGATACCAGCTTTAAAAATAGAAGTCTCGGAACTCCTCCTAAACGGATCCATCCAACTACTTCCAACTCATCTGATGGATCAAGGATTCTATTCCCAATACTTCCTCATTCCCAAAAAATCAGGTGGCCTTCGGTCCATCCTCGATCTTCGGAACCTCAACAAACATATCCAGAAAGAAAAATTCAAGATGACCTCTCTCAAGAACATACTTCCTCTTCTACAACGGAACAATTGGATGTGTTCCATCAATCTGAAGGATGCGTACTCTCACATACCCATGCACCCGTCCTTCTGGTGTTTCCTGTGTTTTTGAGTTCAGAACACTCATTACCAATACAGTGCTACCGTTTGGCCTTTCCTCTGAACCCAGAGTGTTCACGAAATGTCTAGCGGTGGTGGTGGCTCATCTCAGACAACAGTCAATCCAAATCTTTCCTTACTTGGATGATTGGCTTCTAGTAGCCTCAAACCCGGTTATACTCAAAGCCCATATGGCTACCACACTAAAATGCCTTCACAATCTAGGATTCATCATCAACTACGAGAAATCTCATCTCCAGCCCACACAACTATTGCAGTTCATTGGAGCAGTGATACACACTGTACGCAACAGAGCTTACCTGCCTCAAAACAGGTCTCACACCCTATTGGGACTAGCACAATATATGCACAGTCAAACATGTTCCTCTGCACGACATGTGCTCCTACTGCTAGGCCACATGGCAGCAGCCATTCATGTACACATGCAACAACTACAATAGGGCCTCAAGCACCAGTGGAGCCAATACAAGCAACCCTTATCAACACGGGTAGAAATTACCACAACGATGAAATTAGACATTCGATGGTGGCTCTCCCACTCCAATCTCTCTGCGGGTGCCCCATTCCAGACACCTCCTTATCAGATGATACTAACCACAGATGCTTCCCGAAAAGGGTGGGGAGCACACCTAACCCACCTAAAAACTCAGGGTTTATGGTCCCCAGAGGAATCGAAACTGCACATAAATCTACTCGAACTGCGAGCAATCTGGAAAGCACTCCAAACCTTCTCCACTCAATTGGTGGGGAAACGGCTCATGATTTATACGGACAACCAAGTAGCCATTTTCTACATAAACAAAGAAGGCGGGTCCAGTTCATGGACTCTCTGTCGAGAAGCCCTTCACATACTTCAATGGGCAGAGATGATGAACGTGTCTCTCCATGCTACCTACCTACCGGGACTGGACAACACCACAGCGGACCGCCTCAGCAGAATCTTCCATCCCCACGAATGGATGCTCAATCGGACAGTGGCTGCAGATCTCTTTCAAGAATGAGGCGTTCCCACTCGCTACCTATTTGCAACAGAAGACAATCGACAAGTTCTCCGCTTTTGCTCCATCTATCCCAGCAAACTTCGTTACGCTCCAGATGCGTTTCTCATCCCATAGACAGAGGGCCTGCTATACGCTTACCCTCCCATTCCTCTTATTTCGAAAACAATTAAAAAATGTATTCAAGATGTAGCAGACATGATTTTAATAGCCCCAGCATGGCCAAGACAACCATGTTATGCCTATCTCCTTCGTCTGTCCATAGCTCCCCCATTCCTCTGGGAAACGATCCAGACCTACTGACACTGGAGGGAGGCGATCTTCTCCACCCGATGCATCGCTCCCTCCACCTGACGGCATGGAGATTGAACGGCAAGTATTAAGTCACCTCGCACTCCCAGGTCACATAGAGGATGTTCTTATTTCTTCCAGAAAGCCTTCCACTAGACGTAATTATAAAGGGAAATGGCACCGTTATTCACAGGGGTGCACTCATAGGAAACTTAACCCTTTCTCGTCAGAGGTGACAGAGATTCTTCACTACCTACACCACCTCTACCAGTCTCGTCTCGCTACGTCATCTGTTCGAGTTCATATCAGTGCGATTGCCACATTCCATTACACTGACAACGGGGTTCTAATTTTGCACCACCCTTTAATCTCTAGATTCATGCGTGGACTGTTGAACTTACGACCACCATCGCTAAAGCCTCCAGTCCCTTGGGACTTGAACGTCATTCTAGAGCAATTAATGCTCTCTCCGTTCGAACCCCTGGACACTTCCCACATCAAATACCTGACCTGGAAAACAGTATTCCTTGTGGCGGTTCATCAGCATGCAGAGTCAGCAAATTGAAAGCCTTAGTGCACTATCCTCCATACCTAGAGTTCTTTCATGACAAAGTCACCCTTCGACCTCATCCGACATTCATTACCCAGGGTAGTATCAGTGTTCCACTTGAATCAAACAATTACCTTACCAATTTTTAAACCAAAGCCACATCTACACGACAGGGATCGCCAATTGCATTCACTGGATTGCAAATGGGTTCTAGCTTACTACAAACAGAGAACGGACTCCCAGACTAGACCTTCTCAGCTTTTCCTGTCCTTCAATCCAAATTCTCTGGGACAACAAGTTTCCAAAAGAACAATCGCTAGCTGGTTGTCCCAATGCATCCAGTTTTGCTACACCAAGCATTCCATTAAGTTGGATAGTAAACCTAAAGCGCATCAGATTAGAGCCACAGCCGCATCGGTGGCCCACCTCAAAAAAGTGCCTCTCTTGGACATTTGCAAAGCAGCAACGTGGTCTTCCTTACACACATTCACGTTGCACTATTGCCTACAACAACAGTCCACGTCCGATGCTGCACTAGGTTCCGCAGTCTTGTCAAACCTCCACCACTGATAAGACTGTCTACAACCATAGGGATGGCTGTCCTGAACTTTCTTACAAGCACTAGCAAGACACCATCCATAGCTTGGGACACCCATATAGCATGGCTAAATCAGCCTGCTATCGACGGGGAAAAAGCAAGTTTGCTTACCATAAACGATGTTTCCGTAGATAGCAGATGATTTAGCCATGCGTTCCCACCCTCCTCCCTAGACAGTAAAAAATAAAATAAATACGAAAAAAGCGAAGACTTTTGTTACTACGTTCTATCTTGGCTACAAAGAGACTGAGGAGGAGATGGCTGATTCGCGCAGGAACACACCGCGCAGCTGCACAGAGTTCAAGCTCTGTGACTCACTGAGGGAAGCTCCGCCTACGAGGGTTGTGACGTGCTCCCATACAGCATGGCTAAATCATCTGCTATCTATGGAAACACTGTTTATGGTAAGCAAACTTGCTTATTTTGTATATCAGGAAGTTTTATTATATTAAGGAATGGATATGCAAAACTTTTTATGCACATAAAAAGCCCATTTGAGAATTGCTATACCTCAGAATGGACAAAAGTGCATGCGCAATTTCACAGCATGAAAAAATGGGTGGAGGAAAGCTGGAGGCATGGAAGTACACGTGGACATTTTATTTTGACATTTCCATGTGGACTTTCAGGCAAGTATTTTGCATCAGTTTCAAAACAGGCACAAAAAGTGTGTGAGTACAAAAATTACCAAACTTCCCCGCTTGTTACGAATGTTCAAATGAAACTCTGCAGTGAATTTGCCTTTGAAAATGAGCTGGCAGGTCTGTGGGTACAAAGCTTCAGGGTCAGCATCAACATGGCCTCTGATTTTTTTAAATGTATAGTTACTTTTCTGAAGAAAAAAAAATTTCACCCATGTGAAGAACAGGTAATTCTGTTTGTAGGCATTCCTGTAAGAAGGAAAGCAAAACACCTTATGCAGAGATCGCATCCATCCATCCGTCTGTCTGTGACCTTGTATCAGGAGAAAAGTTACCAAACCAAGAGGGTCATTCATGAAAATGTGTTAGGGCCCTAACGTGACTACTACAGTCAAAAAATCAAAAACTCCACCAATAACCCCAAATCCTTATTCAAGATAGTAAATAACCTTATTTCTGAAAACATCAACTCCGACACAACTGAAACCAAAAATTTAGGCCAAGACCTAGCTTCATTCTTCAAGAACAAAATAACCAAAATAACGGATGCCTTCAACAGCCCCTCGATCAAAGAAAACCAAATTAACACAACAAATATAGCACCATGGTTGTATTTCGACCCTATCTCCACAACGGAAACTGAAAGAATGCTGAGAAAAATAAACCCAGCTTGCCATGACCTAGACACCATCCCAACTAGAGAGCTAAAGGAAATTGCTCATTCCATAGCCCCTACAGTTGCAGCAATTATCAATAAATCTCTCGAAGAAGGTGAGCTACCAGTCAAGCTAAAAACCCCAACAATCAAACCAATACTAAAAAGAAAGAACCTGAACCCAGACGACTTGAACAACTACCGTCCAACATCAAATCTACCCCTACTTGCAAAAATGACAGAGAAAGCGGTCCTGAAACAACTCAATGAACACCTTGACAACTTCAAAATACTTAATCCCACACAACACGGCTTTAGGAAAAACCTCAGTACTGAAACTCTACTTCTCAACCTATCAAACAATATACTTAGAGGCTTTGATAAAAAAATAGGACATCTGCTAATCCTCTTCGACCTCTCCGCTGCATTTGATACAGTCGACCACAAAAGGCTAATATCAAGTCTAGCAAACATCGGGCTCACTGGTAAAACTCTGGAATGATTCACTTCCTTCCTAAAAGACAGATTCTTCAAGGTCTCCATCAACAACAACTCATCTGAAGCAATCCCCCTTGAAACAGGAGTACCACAAGGATCTGCTCTCTCGGCCACACTCTTCAATATTTATCTACTCCCCCTATGTCAACTCCTATCAAGCCTAGGATTAACTTACTATATTTATTTATTTATTTTTAGATTTTTATATACCGGTGTTCCTATATGAAATAAAGATCACATCGGTTTACATTGAAACAGAACATGAAAATTGCCAAAAGGCATTACATAGAACAAGGTTATGAAACTTGGAACAGAGTACATAAGTTCAAAATTTAACAATAACGTTGTAACATTGATGACCAAAAGATAAAAGAAAGAAAAAGACTATATGTATGCTGACGACATACAACTCCTCATTCCAATTTCTACCACAATCAAAGATGCACTGATACTAGCAGCCTCTTACCTTGATTCAATTAGAAATATGCTAACCCACCTAAAATTATGTCTAAACATGAGCAAGACCGAATGCATTCTAATAGAAAGAAAAAACTCAGGATCAAAGACCACCCCATCCCTTCAAATAGATAACATCTCCATACAACTTAAAGAAAATGTAAAAGACCTTGGGATTTGGATTGACAGTGAACTAAACTACAAAAAGCACATCATCACAAAAACTAAAGAAGGATTCCATAAACTCCAAATACTTAAACATCTAAAACCGATGCTTCACCACCAAGAATTCAGAACAGTCCTACAATCTCTGATTTTCACCAGCATTGACTATTGCTACTCACTCCTGATAGGTCTGCCTAAAGTGGCCTTAAAACCACTTCAATTACTACAGAATGCTGTAGCTAGAGTCCTAACTGGCAAAAAGAAATCAGACCACATCACCCCCGTCCTCAAGAACCTACACTGGCTTCTGGTTGAAAAAAGAATTGAATTCAAGATCCTAACAATTTTACACAATGCAATATACAAAGCAGATAACACGGCCCTTGACAATATCATACATATACACAGATCACAACGTACGACCAGAACAGCAAGTAAATTAAATCTAGTCATACCATCACTCCCATTAGCCAAGTTATCCACCACAAGAAACAGAGCCAAATCTATCGCTGGTCCAAACTTATGGAACTCACTTCCAGAACACCTGAGCTCTCAAAGCAACATTAAATCTTTTAAAAAAGAGCTCAAAACATGGATATTCAGTCAAACATTCAAGGACGGTATCGGTTAACATCACATAACATATCTAAAATATCCAACACACCTGATACTTAACCTTACCTTTTTAGGTTTACAATGTCACTCCTAAGACTATGACACCAAACGTTTTAAGCTAGACTGTTCGAAAAAAACTTATTGATCTTTTCACAGAGTTACCTTCCCCTTTTACCTGGTTGACTCACTGACATACCCTGTTAAATGTTACTATTAATTGTTAAAAGTATTTGTCTGACTCAGTTACTGTTAAATGCTTACTGTTAAATATAATTGGTTGTTGTATATGTAAACCGGGGTGAAGGCATCTAGCTGTACCTCGGTATAGAAAAACCTTTTAAATAAATAAATAAATAAATAAATAAACAAATAAATAAATATATAATGTCCGTGATAACACCATAATGCCCATGATAAAAATGCATCATGAGATGTGTATGCAAATTTAGTCAAAAGGGAGGGGTTTATGAAAATGAGGGGTGTTTAATTATGTTATTGCGAGAGAGAGAGAGAGAGAGAGAGAGAGAGAGAGAGGGAGAGAGACTCTTTAAAAGGCTCTCATATAAGTAAACTGTTTATATCACTCAAGGAGGGTCAACTAGTAACTCGAGGTGAGGTTTTGATGGTGGACTAGGGTTTGGGGCAGTTTTACATGCGCAGTCAGATTACGAAGAGCAGAGTACACATCAGTGAAGATTTGATGTGATTTGGAGTGAGGAAAGATACACAAAGATGAGATCTGTATAATGTACTTTCGCCCTAGCTTGATAGCAGCTAGGTAGAGCATACATCAAACTTGGTTGAGAGTACATTGTACAAATTTCATCTTTGTGTACGTTTGTTCCAACTCACTCTTTATTGAAGCATTATGTAGTAGATGGAATGTTCTTTATAGCCTGATTTATCAATTAAGATGACATTACATATGTTTCTAAAGAAATTTGTGACTCCTTACAGTCTTGTTTATTTATTTATATTCCACTCCAAATCAGATTACATTCAGGTACTATATGTACCTGGTCCAGAGCACTCACAATCTGACCCCTAGATTCATCAAAATGCTATCATAACGCATGGATAACGCCCGTGGTAAGAAAAAGGGGCATGTTTATGGTAATTTTAGAATTACTGCACCATGCGCTAATATAGTGTTTCGCGTAGGTAGTGTATCGCGGGGTGTGGTAAAGTTTTCGCGCCCCACATAGGATTTAGGAGCTAGTTTATATGCAGAGTGAGACGTACGAACAGCACAGTACACCTCGGTGAAGATTTGACGTCATTGTGGAAATAAATAAAAAAGCTTAACCGGCACGGAGCGGCAGTTACTACCCTTAAGAGAAACATGGGGATAACCTGAATGGAGCGGCAGTTACTACCTTGGAAAGCTTGCTGGGCAGACTAGATGGACCATTTTGGTCTTTTTCTGCCTTCAATGCAATGTTACTATGAAAGTCTCACAAAGATGAGATTTCTACTATGTTCTCTCACTCTCTCTTCCCCCCCCCCCCCCCCCCCCAAATAAAATGTAATTTTAGGCTTATCGCACAGCTTAACACCAGGAAAAAAGGTGTAGTTGTTTCTGGTATTAAAAATGTGCGATAGCACCCCTCATTTTAATTAATCCTGACCAAACCCCTCCCCTTCAAAAAATGTATATTCGTGCCATGCAGTAACATGATTATTGCATGCATTATCACTATAACACATTTTGATGAATGACCCTCTGAGTTTGTACCTGAGGCAGTGGAGCTGAAGTGACTTGCCCAAGGTCATAATGAGCAGCAGTGGGATTTAAACCCTATCTTTCCTGGTTCTTAGCCCACTTCTCTATTAGTCTACTCCTCCACTCTTGTAAAGCTCACTGCTGTTAAAGGTAATTTCTCCTTGGTACCCTTTAGAATTTAAACTGGCCAGGGGGCTGGCTATTATCTATGTTATTGCTCCAACCTGAACAGCTCCTGGGAACTCAGAGGGCTGGATGTGCAAGTTTGCTCATATCACACACCCTGAGGGTTTGGAAATCACACTGCATGGGAGCCTTGGCCTTCCATTACTGTCGCTCTTGGTGCCAATGCCTATGCGGCACAATCTCAAGCTCTCGGTTTCTACATTACATAAGCAAGTGATCGAACGGTGGAAATTGGGCCAGACGTTCTTGGGACAACTATGGGAGGAAGATAGTGTTAGAATTAAATCTTTTCGAGATCTAAGAGCTGAATACCAGGGTGAAGATGGAGTCAGAACCTTTCTACCAGAGACTGGTGGAGGAGACGGAGGGACACAGGAGGAGAGGATGGGAACTTCGGGTTCTCAATCCACTGGAGAAGGTCTTTTCACAGGATGATATCGCCAGGAGAGGTACATCAAAACTCTGTACAGCATTACAAAATTGTCAGAAGGTACGAGATACCCCTTGGGACTGGTGTCAGATTGGAACAGAGAATTGCAATTGGACTTGGACCCTGCAGATTGGAAAAGTATTCGGAAGGCAACGAATAAGATCTTGTTATGTAGCTGCAGGGTAGAACTAATGGTTAAGCTTCTCCATCAAGCATATCGATTCCCCACTACTTTACTCTACGTTTCTCCAGGTTTAGCAAGCGTGTGCTGGAGGGGCTGTGTGGGCACTTGGGGTGGACTTGCCTGTTTGCAATAGAGTTCTGGAAACATGTCAGGATGGAGATTCGTGGTATTCTGGGTGTAGCTATTGACCTCATGCCACTATTATGCCTTCTAGGTAAATGGGGGGGAGCATTGCCTGGGTACATCAAAACGCTTCCTGGCAGCTCACTTGATCCACGCAAGCAGATTTATAAATAGCTACTGTACAGAAATCTTCTCTACAGTTGCCTTTTGGCATAAGCAGGTACATGAAGTCGCTCTGAGAGAGAAGTTTACTTATCTGCTAAGATGTAATATGCTACTATATGATAAAATTTAGTCATGTTACTGGTCTCTTCTGGAAAGGAGGAACCCATAGCTTTGTTTACCCTTGATTTCCATCCCCTGCCTCTCAGTTCCTCTTGCTATATACTGTATTTTGTTCATATGCTTTGCACTCTCCCAGGCCATTAACTACTCAAACGAGAGATTTGGATATCCTGGATGCGCTAGTTAGTTCTCCATGCATAAACTGACTATTCGTAAGTGCTGTATTTGAGGGATGGTGTGTGTTGTACTGATTTACCTCTGCTGCTGCTGCTGTTGTTATAAATAAAAAGCTGAAAAAAGAAACACTCTCCCCATTGGTAAGCACCAGGTCCAGTATTGCCCTCCTACTGGGTGGATTCCGTTACCAGCTGATGAAAAACCTTTGATTCTTGACGTCTTTGATACCTCCCTCACGCTTCTTCTAGGGCAATGGTTATCAGTCAGAGGGAAGCCTGTTGGGTTGTGTTGGGGAGGGGGGAGTAGAAAGACAGCCACATGAGAAAAAGAAGCCTGAACTGCAAGTGACTGCCACCTGCCACTGCACAGGAAGTGCCAACCTCCTTACCCTCAGTGATCCCTTGTCACTCCTACCTACGATATGTCTTATACTACATTTGCCATTGTTTTTAATGTGGGGAGAAGCAAGGTGGGTACAAAAGTCTCCACTTATGATATTCATCCCCTCATCTACCTAAGATGAGCAACAGAAACGGGCTTGTTTGACACTCCCTCCACCCTTCCGCAGCTCCCTCCTTTTCTCCCCCAAAGCTTCAAACTGCACCAATTTATCAAGCAAAGGCAATAAAACACAGCAAGGAATGGTCCCCCCCAAGCAGCTCAGCACTGCCAGCTCTGCTGTATGAACTTCACTTGCTGCTAGACTGAATTCAGCAGCGCCAGCATCTGATGCATGTGCCCTGCTTATTACCTAGCAGTTAAATGCCAACTGATAAACAGGCTGAAATATCATAAGGAAATGTAAATGTAGCAATTTTTTATTTTTTGTTTTTTGTGAATTTAGAATTTTGCAATCCTGTGGGTACAAAAGGCATCTCAAGCACAGTATTAATTTAGGACTGAGGACCACTGCTCTAGGTTACACCTAGTGAGGTTTTTCATGCAGGCACTGCATCTTTTTGGCAGGCTTTTTGTGGCCTGGCTCTATTCCTGTGCGGTAAGACGGGGGGGCGGTGTTACATTGATCTGCCTAGGGTGCTACAGACTGTTGCGCCGGCCGTGGTGAGAGTTTAGGGAACAGTATGTTTACTTGATAATGAATCTGTTTCTTCCAGCCGCAGAGTCAAAAGTCACACAAACTCCAACCCCTTGTTTCCTAAAGGGCAGGCTCTGGGAGCTGCTATGGCTTCTTAGAACGCCCCTCGGTACCTGAATTCCAGTCCTTTTTCCTCAGTTCTTTAGCAGGACAGTCTCCTCTCCCTTCCGCACTGATCTTCTACCAAGATTATGAAATACCTTTACTGCACTTTGTACACTGACTAGGCAAATCAATACAGAAACTCCCTTTTCCTTGGAAAAAATCACAGCGGACTTCTGTGTGGGACTCAGATCCCTGTCTGGCAACTTGGAATTAAGCCCTTATAGCTCGGAAATGGCGATCTCTCTTTCCCTAAGAATACAATCCTGTGAATGAGAGCCATCCTCCCCTGCACCGAGGATCTCTCGCTTCTCTTTAGTTCTCGGCCTCAGACCCGCCAAACAAAAAAGGAACGGAAAGCTTTAGAATTTCTCACCTTTGATGCAACTCCAACATTACTCTCTGCATCAATGGCAGGGGATGGCAGGAAATTTGAATCAAACAATTACCAACAAGAGCCATGAACTTGCTGGTAGATGAAACAGATAAGGATGGGAAAATAAGTGTGGGAGCTTGCTGGGCAGACTGGATGGGCCAATTGGTCTTTTTCTGCCCTCATTTCTATGTTTCTATGCTTTTCGCTCCTTAAATCTTATGGGAGAAGCAGAAAGCCTACAGCCCCCTGCACTGGGTCTGCAGCTGCTCCCTTACACATTACAGCTCCTTGCTGCCTGTGTGCCTCCCTGACTTTCACCGGCTGCAGAGAGAGAACTCAGCTCTCTCTGAACCACCCACTTTTCCAGAAACTGAAAGAGGGTCTCTATATTACCTTTCAGGCAATCTCCCCAAGGAGTGACCATACCAACTGCTTGCTACACTAAAATACGCTTAAAGGGGATACATTATTAAGTGGGGATGCCAACGAGTTCCCACATATCATTTCATATCATGAGCCTCCAGGACTGGACATAATACGCCAGCCCCATATGAAGTTCGACAGCCTTTTAAAGTTACACGTCTCATGATACAGATTTCATGCAAAAGCACTCCTCGTTGCATCCTGCCCCCGCGAGAATGGGCGCAAGGGCACTCGTTTTGCTTGGGATGCTGGGCCGGGTAGAGGGAAAGTCCCTCTCCTCCCTGTTAGCTTCTGCCACCCCAGGCTGCCACTGCGAAGAGCTCACGAGCGACCGTGAAAAGGAACGTGGCACAGCTGGGCAGTGCGAACAGAATGAGATGTCCCTGCCTTATACCCCAGCCTGGCGAACCTGCACGGCGTGAGCCTTCCCAAGAAGTGAAATGAAACATTCTCTGCGATTAAGAGTTAAATGCCAGGGCGATTATGTTTTACTATTTTTATCATGCGATAAAAGGCAGGTCGCAGCAGGTGCTATTCCGTTCTAACAGAGGTTGCTTCATCAGCGAGCGAGCAGCAAGAACCAAGGATGACTAAAGGCACCACATGAAATGTCAGTTGTGTAGCAATTTTCATATCATTGCTGAAGGGAAGTTTTGAATAGCGGCAGTCATGATAAGCAAATTTGTACAAATGTGTACCCTGTTGTGCTATATTGCTCTGATTGTAAAAAAAAAAAAAAAGTAATATTTTAAATATAAACTTAGAGACAATTTCCACTGATTAAAGCAGCTCGTCATGTTATGCTGATTTAATGACGAATGCATGAGTGTTCCATTGCACATCATTACACAGAGATTAACTCAACTCAATGAATCAACCTTTTAGCATTTAGAGAACGAAAGAGTATTCTGACTTCTGTGCATTAGTGGCTGAGGTCAACACAAACCTACAAAGAATTAAACATGAGGGGGGAAATAATGAAGCTGGTGAGTTCACGCTCCACAGCCGAATACAAAGGGATGCGCGCCTGGGCCGTTACCTGGAGAGGGTGAGATCACGAAGAGGGGGACGTATTTCTACATTTTAATTCTGGCATGAGCGATAGACTCAGGAAGCAACCCATTTTAGCCAAAACTGTGCAAGGTTGAGCAGCAGGTTGGGAAGCAGAGTCCCTTTTGCCCTTGGTTGAAAGGATTGGAGAGGAAAAATCCATGCGTAATGCCTGAGGGCATCCTGACAACAAGAGAACACCAGCAGGCCCTAAAATGGAGGGTTTATTTTAATTTTTCGGTATTTATTGCCAGAACTTAATATTCTGCAAATCCAAAACATTATTCTTAAGCGGATCACAATAAAACACATGTAACACAGAGCCAAGGATAATCTTTTCCCTCTTCTGCTTCAGGAGCGTAGGTAATTTTGTTGAATTTATTGATTTATCTCTTGAACAAGGACACTGGAAAAATGAAATTCTACAGCCCTTAGGGGCAGATTTGCTAAGGCTACGCGTGTAACATTCGCGTGTAACCCAAGAAAATCTGCCCCTGCACGCACCGAGCGTATTTTGCATAGGCTCGGCGGCGCACACAAGCCCCGGGACGCACATATGTCCTGGGGCTCCGAAAAAGGGGCGTTCCGGGATCTCATATGTGCAGTTTTGATGAAGCGGTCAGTGTACGCGTCATTCATTCTGGCAGCTCCAACGCTTCTTTTTGAATCATTTGAGCAGGCCCTCTTCAAACATGTGCCGCTAAGTTGAGCTTTTGCTCTCTTCACTTTTTTTTTTTTTTTTTTTTGCAACCAAGGCTCCTCTGTGCTCATCCCTTGCCTTCTTGAAGGCCGCTCTCTGCCTGTTCTGGGAGTTCCACACCAAAATACTTTATGACTTTGTAACACCCTTTCGGAGCCTTATACCATGATTCCTTGTTCTAGAACTTCATTTCATTTCTGCTGAAGACGTTTTACTGCTAATGCATTATTAAGATCTTTCAGGTGTTTGAATGTCTCTGCCATATCTTTCTTCTCTTTTCTCTTCTGTAGGGTACATGTATTTAGATCCTGAAGTCTCACAGGGTCTTGGTGCGGACCTCGCACCATTTTGGTAGCCCCTTTAGAAAGCCTCCACTTGAGGCCGGCTTAAGGGATGGGCCTACCAAGCAGATTCCCAGAGTGCCAATCTATAAGGGGCACTAAATCACCACCACACTTTCCTGTAGCACCACCAGCCCATGTTTCCCCAGACCACTAATACTGTATCACTTGTGTATTAAGCTACTATACACCAGTTACTGCCTCCACAAGCTTATCATGTGTTGGAGCCTTACAATGTGGACTGAGCTGCATCTGGATCTGTGTTTTGGACCTGTCAAAAAGGGGTTTTCAACCCTGCAGAGGCTGCAAGTTGCCACAGCCAAGGTGAGGGAATATAAAAATACGTCAAAACCCCATGTGTTGTCCTGTGAATGACAAATATTCTCCAAGAACCACTATCCAGCACTTACATTGTTTACAAGTTGGGAAAAGGGCTGTACTATTTAGCCTGCCCAGAGAACAGCAGAGAAGGAAGCCAAAGGAATGCTGGAAGACCAATTAAGGAAGAAAAGGCACAATTTGGCTTGCTCTGTCTGTGTGAGAGGTGTGGGGTTGGCCAGGAGTTGGAGCCAGATGCCGGGAAGAGAGTAGTATATCTGGCAGCTCTGCAATCAGTTCTTCTGAAGAACTAATTATTATCAAGAGGGAGAGACAGAAGTCTGCGCTCTGAGGAAATAGAGACACAGACAGCTGTTCTTGCTTCATAGCTGAACTACATGTAAAATCTCAACAAGGGAGAGAGGAGCCAGGAGCTGAGAGACTTCCTTTCCAGAGATATCCAGGCCCAGGAGCACAAGACTGGATCACCCTCCTAAAAGACTGAGTTAAGTAATCTAAACTTTGCACAGAGAGTATCTTAGCAGAGGAGAGAGAATGTTTATTTCCTTGCCTTTTGTAATCTAACCATCTCCACCATCAAGAGGGACTTCTTCATTTTTTATTGTATTTTTCACACAATTTTGTGTTAGGGACAGGATGCACCCTTTACAAACTGGTGATATTGGGGTGGATCTGTTTCCCTCCCCCTTTTTTAGTACTCAAGGGTAAAGACAATTTTTGAATGTTGTGTACTTCACTGCCTTTCCCACCAAACTATCTCAATTAGTGTTCCCTATTTTTTTTAATTATCCATATGAGTATGTTGGCTGCCCTGCCTAACAGGCCATACCCAGTGTTGTTTTTGCATTATTTGATTTAATTTAAGAAAATTGCAAGTTTATATTATACTTCACTACTGTACATTTACTGTTCTGGTTGGATTTACAGTCTACTTACACAATATTAGTAAAAGGGTTAATTCCTGTTTGATTCTGGTGTGATGAATGTATCTGGTCTGTGGTGCAACAAGTGGGAGGTTGATTGGGAAAGGCACTGAATTGTGGTGTCGAGGTAACGGGAACCCTCATCCCCCACTCGGGTTATGAACCCAAAGATAAATCACATTAGTAAATATAATTTATTTTATGGCACTCACTACCCCAAGCAAAGGGGTAATTCATAGTGTGGACCAAGGGGGGGGGGGGGGGAGAACCACACTTGGCAGAGGAAAGGGCAGTGCCACACTTGTGGGCTGCAGGGTTCCCTGACAGAGAATGGGAGTATGTTACAGATTGTTACAGGTGGAAAAGGGAATGGAATGCAGAAAACTCATGGTCTGCTTGACTTTTCATATTTTTGAGAGTTTCTGCTTTGGATATTGTTGCCCGCAGACTTGCCTGGCTGTGGACCTCAGACTTCCAACCTGAGATCCAGGAAAGGCTGGCAGACATGGTGTGTACTGGAAAACATCTCTTTGGAAATGGAGTAAAGAAATCGGTGGTGCAGATACTAAACATTGCTCCGTTTGCTCTCTAGACCCAAACTCCTTCTCCAGGAGGATTCTGAGGATGGGGCAGAGGAGGCGCTTTTTCCAACCAAAGAGGTGCTATCCTCTGCCCCTTGGTTCCATGCTCAAACATGGCTGCGTGCCAGTCCAAGGAACAGCAGACCCCTAAACCAGAGCCAGCAGTCCAGTCAGCATCTGGGATGGGTTTTGACTAGATCGTGGAGAGCATAGCCTGCATCTCCGTACCTGTGCCTGAAGACCTTCCTGTTATAGGCAAGCTGAGGTTTTATGTAAACCGTTGGCCCACTGTAACGTCGGATGTGTGGGCCCTCAGCATTATAAGAAGAGGGTAAAAATTGCATCTATTGGGTCTCCCGCTAGTTGAGGTCACGCTCCACATCAGGAGTTGCTTCAAAGGGTATTCTCTTCCCTCTTGGAAACAAATGCAGATCAGCCCATTCTACCATGGGAAAGAAGGTGGGGATTCTACTCCAAATATTTCCTGGCAGCAAAGTAAACAGGGGATTCTGCCCCATCCTAGACCTAAGGACCTTGTATAGATTTCTAAAAAGAGAAAAGTTCAAGTCTGGATTTTATATTTATTGATTTGCTGTTTTATTATTTTAATTTGCTTTATTTCTGATTTATGTATATTTGTCTTTTATTATGTTAATCTTAGCACAAGTAGTTGTTATAGGCGGAATATGAATATTTTTAAAGTAAATAAATAAAATAAAATGGTTTCCTTGGGTACCTTCATGATTCCCTTTCTTTAAAAAGGGGACTGGCATTCTTTTTCAATCTCGAGGATGTTTACACCTACATATAGATATTCCCCCATCGAAGGAAATATCTCAGATTTGTTGTGGGAGACCTGCATCTTCAGTATCACATACTGCCTTTTGGCCTGGCATAGCATAGGGTATCTTCACAAAATGTCTTGCTGTGGTAGTAGTGCTCCTGCACAAACTGGGGGTGCATGTGTATCCCTATCTGGATGATTGGATGGCCGTCCAATCACAGGTGGGTGCCACAGAATTGATGCAAAAAACCACATGCATGTTGGGGTTTCTAGGGTTTTTCATCAACTACCCCAAGTCCCACTTGAGTCTGTCATCTCAATTGAAGTTTATAGGAGCTCTGCTAAACACAACTCAGGGAAACGTGGGAATGGAGTGGAGTGGAATGGAATGGAATGGAGGAGTAGCCTAGTGGTTAGAGCAGCAGGCTATGAACTAGGGAAGCCAGAGTTCAAATACCACTGCTGCTCCTTGTGACCCTGGGCATGTCATTTCGCTCTCTATTACCTCAGGTACAAAACTCAAATTGTGAGCTCTCTAAGGACAGGGACATGCCTATAGTACCTGAACGCAATCTGCTTTGAAGTGGTTGAAAGAATTTTGCACCTGTTTCTTATGTGAGTAAAATTTCTATAGAAAATAACACATATAGATTTGAAAATACAACCTACATATGTTATTTTCCAATTTTGCCCTAAGAAAAATGTATGCACCCTCTGGAGCCCCACATGCATGTTTAGCTGGACATACCCATGCCAACAGGTCGTGGTCCTTCTCCAACACTTCACTGAATACTGAACAGAAGTAATTACATAAGAACGTAAGACTTGCTATACTGGGTCAGACCAAGGATTCATCAAGCCCAGCATCCTGTTTCCAACCGTGGCCAACCCAGCTCACAAGTACCTGACAAGATCTCAGAAGGTCAATAGAATCCATGCTGCTTATCCCGGGATAAGCAGTGGATTTCCCAAGTCCACCTTAATAATGGTTTATAGACTTTTCTTCTAGGAGCTTTTTTAAACCCAGCCACACTAGCAGCTTTTACCATGTCCTCTAGCAACGTATTCTACAGTTTAATTATGCATTGAGTAAACAAAATGTTCTCTGCACCCTCTATATTAATATTCTCATTCGTACTCCTTGGCCCACCTTCAATCTCTTCACTTTGTCCTATTTCCTCTAACTACCATCTCTGCCGTTTCAGAGATGATACTTGAGGTCTGCTCTGCATTTCTATTATAGTTAATTATATCTTATGATATATCAAGAAGATTTATATATACATATATTTATATCTTATTTATTATGTTTTTTATTCTACATTATGTTTTACGTTCGCTTAGTTTTCTTTGTTATCTGTAACCTATGTTCCATGCACCGCCTCCGAGCGACTGTTAACGTTACACTGTAAACCAATTTGATTTGTATATTTTACAGGAATGTGGGTATAGAAAAAATAAAAATAAATAAATAAATAAATATTTATTTTAAATTATCATCTAGTAACTTCATTGTTTGTGCCCTAGTATTTGCACTTTTTGAATGACTAAACAGCCGATTTGTGTTTCTATTTTTTCCTTGTTCCCCCTTCACACATTTCTCTCTCTCCCCTCTCTGTCTTGCAATCTCACCTTCGCCGTTTTTTTTTTCCCAACGTGCCTGAAAAAGCCATGTCAGCTATCTTTCCTTCCACTCTCATCTTTGCCGTCATAGTTAAACTTGGGAGCAGTAACGACGAATCTTCTGTGTCCGTCACTGTAACATTTAAGTGTGTTTCATAATGATTCATAATTCAGTCTCCTTCTTCTAAAAGTCTCACACTTACAAGAAGCAATCTGGAAACTGGCTGGGTCCACAGGAAACTTGAGCGCCTGAGGGGATGGTCAGTGCAAGCCTCTCCAAACATCTCCGCCAGCTCACTGTAAACCTGACCTGCAGTTTCCTCTCCTGCACCTGTAAAGGTTATATTATTGATTTAATTTAGAAAATGATTGAAGAAAAAGTGTTTATTCACAGTGCAAAAGAATATCCCGTTGCCATCGTCACAGTGTAAAACAAATACTTCACCAGAAGGGGACACAGATGGGTAAGTGGTTTTCAAATGCTCTGGGGCATAGTAGCATCAAGAACAAATCTCGTAAAAAACAAAGTTTGCTTTTCACTGAAATATGTTGGAAAACTTGTGAGCAATGTGGCACCGGGGAAATAACATAGCCACAAGGCTAAAAAAAAAAAAAAAAAAAAAATCCCAGGTAAATCCAACAAAATGAAAACTTTCTCACATTGTCACACCCGGTGACTCATGCTGCATTTTATGATTCACTGTGTCAGGCGTTTTTAGGAATATCCTAGTCCCTCAAGCCTCTGCTCAACAAACTCAGCAGCAAAATAAAAAAATATATATATAATAATGTAAAAAAACCAATGACATTTTCTGGAAACTGAATCTTTGAACCCTAATCTTATGAACAGATCAAACATGAAAAGAGAACTTGGCACACTTTTGCCTAAGATCATGCAGTCCTTGCCCTTGGTATTTCTGTTCGCCACGCACCGTTTACGGAGCACTTGGCCTTACTCTCGGGGCCTAAAATATCAGAGCTTTTTAACGCGAGCGCGGAATGGAAGAAGACCTTTGACCCTCCGAGCCCTCCAGCTCCTCTTCTGGTGACTGGCCCCTGCCATGTTCCAAGCCCAGGGAGCACCTGCAGCATACGCAGCACTGGCACGGGGTAGCCCCTCAGGAGCCCATCGTGCCTGAAAATGCCTCGAATCACGGCCAGAGGTCAGGTTAGTGCATCATGCGACACCGAGAAAGAAAGCTCGCTCCCAGAGATGGACTGAAGAATGCGGGATTTTAAGAAGTTAAGGACGATAGCGCTAATACGATAGAGAATCTTGAGAATCATTTAAGGGGGGCAATTTTCAAACTGGCCACACCGGGACAACACCCAGGGCTATTTTTCGCCCATGGACATTGCGCCAGTTTTCGAAGTGGGTTTACTTTGAAACGTGACAGATATTGGCACCTTGCTTTTTGTTTTTTTAATTTTTCTGCCGGTAGATTTTCTCTGGAAAATAACGCACATGGGCTCGGAAATGAAAGCTGTGCGTGATACTTTCCGATCCCCCCCAAAATGTGTGTCACAGAGTGTAAGCCCTTGAATGTGGCATGGTTGACGCAGCCTGGCAGGCGAACCTACTAGGCTCACGCCAACAGCACGTGGACAACGCTCAACTGGGACAGGGTCTGGGCTTCAACTATATCAACCCCATTCTACACAGTTTGAACTCTTGGGTTCCAGGGCCAGAAGGACTTGGTCGAGGATCCTGCAGAGAGTGGTCAGCCAGAGACTGGTAGCAGGCCACGTTCAGGGCAGGTAGTGATCAAGCAGTGTCGGAGTCCAGGCAGTCGTCAGGACAGGCGCAAGATCAAGCAGTGTCAGTGTCCAGGCAGAGATCAAGCACAAGACATCAGCCATAGAAGGAAGGAGGGGGCAAGGACGAAGTGGAGGCAGAGGATGGACCAGAACGGGGTGAGGCAGGAACAGGAAGGGGAAGAGGCCAGGCTGGAGCAAGGCTGAGAGGAGGCAAGGCAAGAGCAGGGTAGGAATGAGGAGCAGGACCAGAGAGAAATTCACACTGCAGGCAGCTAGGCACGGCAGGAACTCCTGTTGCTAAGGCATTGATTGGGAACCCACCTGAGCTTTAAATACTCAGCCACCTGATGTCATCACTGGCTGAGGTCAGAGCGTTTCCCACCACAGGGCCTTTATCAGTTGGACAGTGGTACGCGCACCTAAGGAGGAGCCACAATCAGTAGATTCTGGGCAGCATCCATGCCACTGGGATAGTGCTCAGTGCCACTTCAGCAGTCAACCAACAGTCAACCAACAGCCTCAGCATTCATCCAGCAAAAGATTACACAACCAAACATATCATTCAGTCCTCCTTAAAGAACATTTCCTCAATCTTTTACCGCCACAATGTCATAGGACACCTGATTCTGACAATACCATCAAAGTCATCTCCCTCGTACAACCATGTTGCAAGGACACCCAATACATATATTACATCACAACTCCTTCTCCAAGATGAAGCCTACACTAAGATATCAACCTATAACCCGTAGAAATCTAACCCCGGTAATGATCTCACCAGTCACACAATTACTTGGTTTGGCTCTATTCACCTTATCACTCTTCAATGCCCAATCAATCACAAAAAAAACCCACATCCTTAATGACCATCTGCTAGATACCAAACCAGACATCTGTGCCATTACAGAGACCTGGTTAAAATCCTCAGACACAGTCCTAATAAATCAATTGCCTACACAGACATATGATGTCTTCTCCTTACCCAGAAAGGAAAAAAAAGGAGGAGGTCTCCTAATAGCTGCAAAAAAACTTTTTAACCTCACGCAACAACTTATCCATACTATACCCAAACTTGAGGTAGGCTTATTCAAGTCTAAGTCACTTCAAATTCTCCTCACCTACGCTCCTCCCGGACTTTTAGATCAAGATGCCTCTCCCATGATAGAGGTTATAGCCAAATACTTAAAACTAGACTCTCCTGCCATAATCATTGGAGATTTTAACCTCCACATTGATGCCAATCCTCGATCGACCAACTGTGATGCTTTCCTATCAGCACTCTCGGACATGGGCTTCAAACAGCACATTAACCAACCAACACATAAAGCGGGTCACACTCTTGACCTTATCTTCACAAATTCTAATCTCACCCCACTCTCACCCCCCATATGCCTACCAGTCCCATGGTCAGATCATTTTATGATCAACTCCACCTTCAGGTCATTGACAGGATTGACCACACCTCATCAGCCTACAACTCTATACTACAGGAAAACTTGTTCTTCAGAAGATCTTGGCAAATCCCTGATCAGAAAACTCCCAAACTTGGATCTTTCAAATCCCAATTCAGCTATCACCTCATGGCAAAACATCACTGAAATGATAGCCAACGAATTATGCCCACTGTCAAAAAAAATTATAAACCCCTCCCATAAAAATAAGCAACCATGGTTCTCAAATGAACTCCGCACTCAGAAGCAAAATCTAAGACGGAAAGAAAAAGAATGGAGGAAGAATTCTAATCCCCTCACTCTTTCCATATACAAAACTACTCTCCACCAGTACAGATCAGCAACACTCCGAACAAAAAGAGATTTCTATGCTCACCGCATCGACGATATGCTATATGATGCGAGGGCCCTCTTCTCCTATGTTTCGGAACTTACCAAAACGGCTCTTCCTAATATCCCTGACGATACAGCTCAATCAAAGGCCAATGACCTGGCCTTATTCTTTCAAAATAAAATCACCAATACCCTGGCTAGATTACCTGTCAACACAAATCCTTCTCTTCCGGACACAGTTCTCCTACCAAACTTAGACATAAGATTGGACTCCTTTGATTCGACCCACACTTTAGAGGTAGAATCGCTGATAAAAAGAATGAAACCTTCGACCCACCCGCTGGACCAAATACCCTCCAAGTTACTGATTCTCATTCCAGAATACATATCCAAATATCTAGCTGATATCATCAATTGTTCCCTTACACAAGGAACATTCCCGGACGCGCTCAAATTGGCCACGCTCAAACCCATACTCAAAAAATCCAACCTGGACCCGGAAGACCTCAACAATTACCGTCCCATATCAAATCTCCCATTTGTATCTAAGATCATGGAGAAAATTGTAAATAAGCAACTTTCAAATTACCTAGAAGACCACAATATACTTCACACGTCACAATATGGTTTCCGAAAAGAACACAATACGGAAACCCTCCTCACCTCCCTCCTGGATCAACTATATATTGGTTTTGATAAAGGACAGTCATTTCTCTTAGCTCTCCTCGACATCTCTGCGGCTTTTGATACGGTAAATCACAACATCCTCCTAAACCGACTCTCAGACATAGGAATTACAGGTTCAGCCCTCAGATGGTTCGAATCTTTCCTCAGTAATAGAGGCTATAAGGTAAAAATTAAAAACATGGAATCACCTCATACTAATGCTCCTTTTGGCGTCCCCCAGGGCTCCTCCCTATCACCCACCCTGTTTAATATCTACATTCTCCCCCTCTGCCACCTACTTTCAAACCTCAAACTCAAATTTTATATTTACGCAGATGACCTTCAAATTTTAATCCCTATATCCAAATCATTGGACTCAACACTCAGGTTATGGAACTCTCATCTACAAACTATAAACCACTACTTATCCAGCCTCAACCTTGTGCTCAACACTTCTAAAACCGAACTCTTGCTAATTACTCCAGAAGGTAGTCCCATACTTCTCCAATCACAAAATATTCCACATATATCACACGCCAGAGATCTTGGAGTCTTAATCGACAGTCACCTGAACCTAAAGCATTTTATAAAACACACTACTAAGGAGTGCTTTTACAAGTTACAAGTACTCAAAAAACTCAAACCGCTCCTATTCCACTACGATTTCAGATCCGTCCTCCAAGCCATTCTGTTCTCCAAGATCGACTATTGCAACTCCATCCTGCATGGTCTTCCAGCCTCTACCATTAAACCGCTCCAGCTGCTACAAAATGCAGCGGCAAGGATTTTGACAAATACCAATCGGAGAGAGCATATTTCTCCTATTCTAAAAGATCTCCACTGGCTCCCAGTAAATTTCCGGATCCTCCATAAATCTCTCACAATCATTCATAAAAATATCCACCATCAAACCCCGCTTGACCTGTCTCATCCTCTCAGACTGCACTCGACAGCCAGGCCTTTAAGGGATGCTTACAAGGGATCTTTACACGTTCCTACAATCAAATTAGTGCACCACGCAAACCTCAGAGACCGGTCTTTTTCTACCGCAGGCCCTTCCATGTGGAACGCCATGCCTCCGGACCTCAGACTGGAGACTTGTCTAACAACTTTTAAAAAGAAACTAAAGACATGGCTGTTCAGCCAAGCCTTCCCCACTACAAACTCCATTGCCTGATCTAGAACTGTACACCACACATCTCTGTAAACAAAACTCTCCAAATTTTTCATGCATAATATCCATTAAAGAGAGGTTGGCCCCTTGCCCCCTCTTCTGTATATAGTATTTATTCTATTTTATTTCACTTTATTTATATATTTATTGCTCCGTTCACCCCTTCTTTATTTTCCTACTCCAAGTTAAGGCTTCCTTGTTATAATGTAACTGTATGCTCCGTATCTCTTGTTGATTGGTTAATTGTATATTCTGCTTAGTTCATTGTAAACCGAATTGATTTGATTTGTATCAAGAAAGTCGGTATATAAAAAGCCTTAATAAATAAATAAATAAAATAAATAAATAGGCCGTTCGCGGGGCCGTCCCATCAGTGTAACGTTCCTCTGAGACCACCTCCTCTAAACACAGCTGAAAGCCTGTGTGTTGTGAAACGCTGTGTAGGCTCCTGGCCATATTTAGAGGAAGGCAGTTTTCAGAAAGGCAATGAACTCATGTCCTCCACATGCTTTAATAATCAAACTAGATGTCCCAAAACACAAGACATGATAACATTCACAGTGGGGCAGTGCTACACACTCACATTTTGGCTGTTTAGTCATTAGGAAAGGTTGAATTAGCCAGTCTCATTGGTCAAGTTGACCTTTTCCAATAAGTAAGCACGCAAACGTTTATTTATTTAATAGACCCTTTTTTTTTTTTTTTACCCGTCCTTCCAGGGTTCAGGGCAGGATACAATAAAACATCCATATTAGATTAATCAAACATTTACAAGGGAAAATATACAAGTTTCAATCAGGAATAGCCCCTAAAAATGGTGTTCATAGGCCAGATGTCAAAGATTTGAATTGGCCCTCTATTACCACTCTTAATATTTTTGTAACCACAATACAGAGTAAGGCTGAATCTTGCTGGGGCCATAAAAATCCCGAGGCTGGGTCCCAATGTTACCTTCACCAGCTCTTTTGCCCTGGGGCGTGGGTTCTTGAACTCTTGGGGGGAAAGATATCTTTCAAGGCCCAGGACATGGGTGAAATCCCTTTCTTGTGTGTTACTAAGGCTCTTCGGGGAAGGTAACACTGACAGAACAGTCTGGGCTCATGGGTTGGGTGTTCAAATAAAGTTTTACTGGGATCTGTTGCAAACTAATGAAGGTGCATGAACAATGTGATGTGCAGTTACATCCAGGTTTATCTGCTGTCTTGGAGCAGAGATGTAAGGCCTCTCTGCTCTGTGGAGGTGTCCCTCAAAGCTGGATCTTGAGACATGGCTCACCCTCCATCGAATGGAATGAACAAGTCTCCCAAGGTGGCTGGGGTGTCCTAAATGTGGATGGATCCCCTTCCCCACAGTGCCTGAAGACCAAGGGTTACTCCCGATCTTCAAAACCTGGCAGTGTCCTGTGTCCCCGGGTGGAAACTCCCAATTCTCCTCTCCAAACTCTTTTTGGTAAGCGACGTCCTTGGAGGAAAGGCCTTCTTTGCAAACCGGTTAGTAAAAGTCTTCCTATACGTAGGGTAAGGAAGGGTGGCAGGAAAAAGAACTTCCTTCCCTAAACGCAGGTAGACAAAAAAAACTTTGTCCTTCACCTCTAGCTCACTGCAAGCTCCTCTTGGTCTGGGCGATTAGGTATGCAGGACCCTCCTAGACAGGGAAAGGGCTTTCCAGAAAGGTCTACACAGGAAAAGACTAATTTAAAAAAAAAAAAACCTCAGACAAAAGGGGAAAAAAAAATCTTTCTCACTCTCAAACTCCTTTCCAGCCCTGCAAGGATGCTGGTAGGGCACTGCTTTGCCTTTCCTGATCTGCGCTGGGGCCTAAACTTAGAGAAGACACCAAAAGGCTTCTGATCCTTCCAAGCAAAACTGAAAACGGCCAACCCCGCCACCTAAACTCCTCTTCCTTTAAGCTACAGGACTGGAGCTGCACCGTTCCAGACGTCCTCGGAGGAGGCGCTGACACAAAGGTTACCTTCCTTCTCCTAAGGGCTAACTAGGGCCATCCAGCGGCGACCCGGGTGGGGAACCCGAGAGAAAGTGAGCGATGCAGTCACACAGGGAGTGAGTTAGCTAACAGGATTCCAACACCGAGGCGCTCCCTCGTGAACACTTTGACTTTTAGACCCGACTTCTAATCCCCCGGACCTTGTCAAAAGTATGTCTAAAAAGATTTCATAGAATAACAGCTTGGACGTTAAAAGATAAACGTGTGCTGTCTGCACAGTGAAGGCAGAAAATAAATACAGTGCATATATTTTTAAATAACCAACAGCAGGTTTATTTATTTATTTGAAATCTTTTCTATACCGTCATTAAGTTATTTACCATCATAACGGTTTACAGGCTGGCACAAATCGGCAAAACAAATGTTCGTACTTTAACAGAGGTGCCAATAGATAACCGGTAACAAATAATTTCATGCATTATCTATTTGAATCATGTCCTATAATGTCCATTGAATACATGTCTCGTAGTTAGCTTACATGTGATTCGTTCTTGTACTTTCAGGTTAAACCTACTTTTATCAGTGAGAATTTAAAAATAGTTGCCAGTGGCAAGTGTAACTAGTCGTTTGGTGCTGATTTGTAACGCCAGCTTTTCCTTCCTTACTTTCTCTGTTCTCTTTCTCTGTTTGAAAAGCCATGTTTTCAGACTTATTTTGAATAGTTTGAAATTTCCCTGTGATCTTACTTCCAGGGGCATAGTATTCCATAAGATGGGTCCAGCCAGTGACAGTGCTCGTTCTCTGACCTGGGTTAGCCGTGCTGTTTTAACCGGCTTTGTTTGCCGGTCTGAGATTTCTATGTGGTACATGTACCCGGAGCGCTGAGTTGAGCCATTCTGCTTTTTCCTCATGAATCAGTTTGTGTATGGTGCAGAGTGCTTTAAACTGTTCTCTGTCGGTAACCAATGCAGTTCAACTAGTGTGTCAGTGATGTGGTCGCTTTTCCTTTTACCTGTGAGAATTCTTGTGATCACACTTTGGCCGGCATCCAAATAATTTCATAAACCCAGTGAGGTCAAGTAACGAGATGCCATTAATTCACCTCAGCCCCCCTTTCACCCAAGCCATGGCAGGATCACTCTTAGCTCATGACTCAGACCCTGCATTTTATTTTACCAAATAAAGGCACAGAGAAATACGCTTCCTTTCGCCTTTCCTAAAGTGAGTGGGATTGGCAGGATTCAAGCCCCATCACTTTGCACGCCCTCAAGACGGGTGCCGAAAACAATATTGCAGCAGTGTTTCTGTTCATTAGTCAGCTCTCCGTGTCAACATGCTATTCAGAAGGGATTTGTTCAGCACGGTGGAGTGAGAAGGATAGGAGCTGCTTGCATCTCAGTAGGGAGATGTGCTAGCGAGAGCGGTGGAGCAGCAGGACAGCCTGTTCTCCAATGACAAGCTCTGAAATGCAAACCAAGGTTGGCTGCTGACAAAACGAGACAATAAAGCATAAAAAAGGATGTTCGTAGACAAAAAAAAACCCCCACTGCCTGCTCTCAGCGAAAGTGGTTACTCAGCGCCTTGCATCGCCTCTCTGGATTCTGATGAGGGAAGGAAAAGTCGTCACGCCCACGAACTTATCAAAATCCAGTAAAACATCAGAAAAGCCAGTTCCTAGCAAGCTAGTGAATGATGTTTCGGGGGGATTTAAAGTGTATTCAGCGCACCCTGCCATACCTGGTCCTGGAGAAAGCTGAATTCTTTCTAAATTGTAATATCTTTTCTTGTCCAAGGATGTGCCTATGTGAGCGCCAAACGCTTTGTATAATTCTTATGTTGGTTGAAACCAATGGAATTCTTGACAGTTGCTTTTTTTTACAGCAGTAAAATAACAATCAGTTGTGAAAATGTGTTTGCTTAGCTAAGGAAACTGCATTCCATTGCAATGACAAAATGCATCACGGATGCAATAATGCCAGACATACGGACACCTTGGAGAGGTGTAGTTAGACCATCTGCCTCACTCGCATGCCCTTAACGCTGGCCTTTAATGTGTGCGACAGATACCGCTTTTGCACACATTAAGGGCTGAAGTTAATGCGTTTTAGTACATTGGATCCCTTAATTTGTTTCCAGTTTTATTTTTAACTCTTCCTGGCCACGCTCGGTTGGATCCAAGACTGTCATGCTGTGTTCTCGGCTTCTGCTTAGCCTAAGGTATTATTCTACAGATCGTTCTTTCCCTTTTCCTATCTGGCCAATAAGAATTCAGTGTTCTGTAATGGAAGACAAGGGATAGGGCTACTTGCACAACTTGGGAGTGGCCTCCATGGCTATATTTAAAGCAGATCCTCCAATATATCTTTTTTTTTTTTTTTAATTATTATGTTTCTGTTACTTCCAAAAGGCCTAGGAATGACTCCGTTGGCTGAAAAACTCATAGGTGTTTAGATTATGATAAGGCTTACTGAAAGCTGCAACAACATATGGCAAGGTTGCTTTAAATAATAAAGATTTCCAGGGTGATGAAAGAGTCCCTGTGCACCTGTGCATTCATTAGTGCTCTCGAGATGTGCAGGGACCTTTCCACTGCTTGCTATACACTAAGGCAGAGCTGGTCACTGCTATATTCAAAAGCAGCAGTTGATCTTGGCCGAAAAGTTTTATGCCCTACTTAATCTGCACAATCCCCTGGACAACACCAGGTACTTCTGCACAGTTTTCATCATCCAATCAGAATTAAATCCTTTCTAGCGTATTTTTTATATTTTTCATTCTAGTTGGTTAAGAACATGTGTAACCCCCATCCCCAGGTGCGGGTCGCTAACGGATGGGGCCATAAAAGAATTTGTTTCTCTTTGGGGCTGGAGCCACTCACCGGCTAACTCTTTTTACAAGCTCTCTTACTCCAAGGGCTGGATCCTTTGTAGGTGGGGGGGAAAAGATTTACTTTCAGGGCCCAATGCGACAGGGGTGTCTCCTATTTGTATTCCTTGGGAGGGATACAATTCTGTCCTTTCTCTCCACACTGTGGATGCTGTAAGTGCCAGAAAGAATACCCGGAGATTCGGGTTGAGTGTCCAAAATCGATATTTTTACTGATGGGTAATCAAATGGAAAATGGCACAATTCAGCTTAATTCTTTTGGTTTCCACAGGTGGCTGCTACGGTTCTTTCTCTTTCTATCTGTGCCAGGGTCTTTTTACTGTGGTCCAGGGGCAAGGGAACACTCAGTATCCAGGATTTGAATTAATGAGGTTCCCAAATGGGCTGGGATATCCTTGCTGGGACGAAAAACCCCCTTCCAGCTGGCCAAACATCTATCACACAGTCTCTGTTCAGTATCCTCAGTTACTTCTCTTCCAGCGGTGAAGACTCCATGTGGGGGGTCCTCTGATGTAACTCAAATTTAGTGTTACTCACAGTTTTCCTCAGTACTTGTTATTCTCATTCACTTTCAGAGATCCCAAGTTGAGAAGGGATCCTGGAGCTCGCAGCTTTCGATGTTCCTTTACTAGGACAGGAAGAAGGGGCAGCCAAATTCTTCCTCCCAGTTCTTCTAACAAAAGTGTCTTTTTATCCCCAAACTGATCTTAACACCGGAGTTATTCTTTAGATTGGGTCACCACCTCTAGGGTTCCCCATTCCCTGAGTCCAAGAAAGGCCCAGCTGTCTCACAAGGCTCCCACCACGAAAATTGCAAAAAGCTGACAAGAAGCCCAGAGGGAAAATCCCAACCAGCCAGGGAATGGCACGGAAGAAGAAACCCCTTCTGACCTTGGTTAGTACCACCAAGCAGGGTTTGCCTGGCTCCTCTGACTGGGCCTGAAAAATCCAATTCAGAAAAACTCCACACTAGCTCCTAACTCCAAGTCAAAGCTGCCCGGCCCCCCACTTGCATTGCTGCAAGCTGCTTTTGTTAGCTCTCAGGAGGTGGAGCATCCCAGCACCCTCAAAGGGGAGGGGCTGCATTTGAATGGAGCCTCCCCTATTTTCAACCTATACTAGACTGATTTCTGAATATAGGAATACCCAGGGTTTAATGGTGACGCAACTGGTCACACATATAAATGCCATACTAGGTCAGAGCAAAGTTCCATCCAAGCCCAGTATCCTGTCCCAGGCATTAGCCATGCAGGCCACAAGTACCCAGGAGGATCCCAAAGAACAGACTCAGTCTTTCTTGCTGATAACCAAGGATAAGCAGTGGCTTTCCCAAATCTACATGGCTAATAGTACTTTATAGACTTTTCCTCCAGGAACTTGTCTAAACCTTTTAAATCCAGCTATACTAACTGCTCTCATCACATCCTCTGGCAACAATTTCCACTGTTTAATTGTGCACTTGATAGAGACCAGCTCCCCCGAGAGGGAGGAGCCAGCAATCTGATAGTGACCGGCTCCCCCGAGAGGGAGGAGTTAGCAATCTGTTAGAATCTGCGATGCTGATGGGAGGAGCCAGCAGATGGAAGTTACAATGTGTTACACTTCTGCTCCTGAAGAAGGAGAACTTAGCAATCTGTTATGAAATAGGCTGCGGAGTAGCAATCTGTATAAGACCACCCCGCCAGGGAGGTGGAGTTAGCTATCTGTACGGACCTTGCTTGGGAGTTAGCAATCTGATAGGCTTGGCTCCTGTAGGAGAAGTTCAGCAATCTGTTAGTGCTCTGTTCCCCCAGAGGGAAGAAATAGCAACTGTTATGCTTCGTTCCTGTAGAATGATGAACCAGCAACCTGTATGATCCCCACAAGGAGATAGCTATCTGATATGGATTAGCTTCCGCAGAAAGAATAGTAACACTTAGTACAAATAGTGAATCCCTGGGCCGATGGCAGATGACAGCGCCCTCAAGTGGAGATCCTGAGAGGGACCACTGGCTAGGCTGGAGTATTGAGACAAACACACAGGCCGATGGAGCGCACTGTTAGCCTACTCTTGGACGCGCGTTTTCCCTTACCCATTATTCAGTAAGGGGAGGAAAACGCGCGTCCAACCCGCGGCACCTAATAGCGCCCTCAACATGCAAATGCATGTTGACGGCCCTATTAGGTATGAGCACGGGATACAGTAAGTAAAATGTGCAGCCAAGCCGCACATTTTACTCTAAGAAATTAGCGCCTGCCCAAAGGTAGGCGCTAATTTCTGCCGGCACCGGGAAGGTGCACAGAAAAGCAGTAAAAACTGCTTTTCTGTGCACCCTCCGACTTAATATCATAGCGATATTAAGTTGGAGGTCCCGAAGGGTATAAAAAGTAAAAAAAAGAAAGAAAAAAAAAATGTAAATTGGGTCGGCGGCTGTCGGGCCGAAAACCGGATGCTCAATTTTGCCGGCGTCCGGTTTCCGAGCCCGTGGCTGTCAGAGGGCTCGAGAACCGACGCCAGCAAAATTGAGCGTCGGCTGTCAAACCCATTGACAGCCGCCGCTTCAGGGCAAAAGGAGGCGCTAGGGATACGCGCGCCAGGAGAGCGGACGAACTTCCGCTCTCTCACGTTTTTACTGAATCGGCCCCACAGATAGTTCTTTTATTAGACTGGAAGTAGAACCACCAGAGGTGGCAGTACAGAGTTGATGTGCCCGGCAGGGCTGAAGTCCCTCTGATACTGGAACTGCGATCTCTGAGTTGCTGAGCTGTAAGGAGAGACTATAGGTAGTGAGTAGACAGGGTATGCAGGGCATAACCAGTGGTAGATGATACACTCACAAATGTAGATATCTGTAATGTCTTCTTATAAGCAACTTGGAGTCTTCAGTATTCAGGAACAGGAGCCGCAGGCGAGTACTGGTTCCTATAGGCAGTCTGAAATAGAACTCACAATAACTGTATATGGGATGGCTTCTGAAATAGAAGAGAGGCTAGGAGAGGATTTAGGAACATAGGCCCTCGTGGAGCGAGTACCAGTTCCTATCTGTTAATCTGTAATAGTAAACCATAAGATATAGGTATGCGATATCTTCTGAGAAAGAAGAGAGTCTGATAAAGATATTAGGAACAGAGGCCCTCATGGAGCGAGTACTGGTTCCTTTCTGCAAACTGAGATGGTAACTCACGATCTCTGTACCTGCGATAACGTCTTAGGCTGAAGGGAGTCTTAGAGATAAGGAACAAGGGCCCTCGTGGAGCGAGTACCGGTTCCGGTCTGTAATAGGACTCACAGTTCACGTCTGCGATCGCTTCCAGGCAATAGGAGTCTTCTGAGTCTTCAGGAACGTAGGCCCTCGAGGAGCGAGTACCCGATCCCGTCCAACAATCTGAAATCAAGAAGAGAGCAGAGCCCCCGAGGAGCGGGTACTCCTGGTAAGTTTGAAAAGGCCGAGCAGTGGAGAAAGGTTTCCCCTTGCTGACTCGGATCATTGTTGCAAGTAGCGTGGCCTGCCGAAGCAAGTCCAGATGGAGTTCCTTGCTAACTCGTTTGAGGTTAGCAAGCCAAGACCTTTTAAATTGAAAACGGATGACGTCACTACAGGGGGACGCCCCCAAGGAACCCTTCAAGTCCCCCCTACCAAATCCTCTCATCTAACGTCTACGAAAGAACGGGCATTCTCCACAGCTGGCCCCATCATCTGGAACAACCTGCCGACCGACCTAAGACTGGAACCCTGCCTGATTACCTTCCGAAAAAAACTCAAGACCTGGCTTTTCCTCCAAGCCTTCCCTTAAGCCTAACATTGCAACAGTATTTTCATTTAGCCCAATGGACTAAATGACCGACCCAACCACTGTATAGACATACGTTCTCATCCTCCAGTTTTTCTGTCCTTTTTTGCTGGCTACCCTAGCCCCCAAGTTCATTCTCCCTGTTATTTGTAACTGCGCTTCGGCCTTCCTGTTATATGGTTATGTTCAGTTAATCCCCTAATTTTGATGTAAACCGGACTGATATGAAGCTTGTCATGAAATTCGGTATAGAAAAATGTTAAATAAAAAAAAAATAATAATAAGGTTTGCACCCTTGCTGGTACAAAGTCTGGAGCGCGTCCATGCCCTTACGTCATCAGGAACATGGCGGATCCTGCGGAGTCAAGCCAGCCCGGGGACACTGGGACCAAGAGGCAGGAAGAAGCCGCGGCTGCATCTGTCCTTCTGAGCCGAAGGGAGTCGTCACAAAGATAGAGAGGGTGGAGCGAGGATGGAAATAGGCACGAACGCAACAGCACTGAGTGAAAAAATATTGTCTCTGACTTATTTTAAATGTTCTACCTATTAGCTTCATGAAGTATCCCCTAGTCCTAAAATTAACTATTTTCATCAGTTTATTACAGCCTACTTGTTTTCAGATAAATGCTAGCACATTAGTTTTCCTTAATGTCCTCCCTTTAGTGATTATATTAAATTTGATCATGTGATGATCTCTGTTCCCAAGCAACTACACCACCATTACCTCTTGCACCAAATCCTGCATCACGGAGAGGATTAGATCTGGAATAGTCCCTCCTTTTGCAGTTCCAAGAGCAGCTGCTCCATGAAGCAGTTGTTATGGTGTCCCGCTAAGACATTTAACCAATCAATATTGGGATAATTGAAATCTCCCATTATTATTGTGTTATCTAATTTGTTAATTTTCCAAACTTCTGTTAGCATTTCACTGTCTATCTCTTCTTCCTGGCCAGACAGTAGAATACTCTTATTTCTATTCTCTTCCCCATCACACATTGAATTCATAGAGATTTCACAGTGCATTTTATTTCCTGCAGAACTTTTATCCTGTTTGAGTCTAAGCATCCTTCCTGACTGTGGAAGGAGACTGCCGCTATTACATTCTGCCTGCTCATTGCACCTTCTGTGCTCCCTCCTCTCTGTGAGAAGCCCCTGACTCAGACCTATCATCAGCCTTTCAGAACCTACTAATATCAGTGAGGGTGATGTTTAAGAGTCACTGAGGATGCCGACGGCATGCGCGCCGAAGAAGGAAGTGCACTTTCTTGCGTGCCCAGAGGAGCAGTAGAAAGGAGCTCTTTCATGCACGTTTTGTGCTGTTTTGTGCTTCTTTGATTTCTTTGCCGCTGTTAATTACTGCGGTAAGGGTTGGGCTTCTGTTTTAAATATTTATTGTATTCTGTAATTGGGGTTTTTTGGCAGATATGTTGGGAACTGAGTTTGTTGCTCCTCCATTTTTACCTATCCCCACAGTAATTGAGAATGGAAAGTATGCCGGGATTGGGATGGCAAGACTATTCAAAAGAGATGCGTGCACTTAAAATAGCAGAAGCGCACACTAATAGTGCATATTCACTCACGTGCTATTTTATCAACCTTGCGCACACACGCGTGTGTGAATAAATATGCTTGTGTAAAAAACGGGTGGATCAGGAACATTCTGGGGCAGGGCCAACATTTATGCATATAAGTTGCAATTTTATAACCTGCGAATACAGCATGCGTACGGCTATTACCTGCGCATATTTACTTCTGCTCTTTATCAGGTATAAATCAGAATAACAGTTTTACAGCTAAATACTGTTGCAACCTTCGCTGCTCGACGCCCTCACTCTGCCCTCTTTACCTCTGTGGTGACTCCCTCCGGGTCTGATGGACGGCTGGCTGCTGCGGCGTCTCCATGCCGTCTCCCTCCGGCAACCCCCGGACCGGCTCGACGTTGCAGATCCGCCATGTTGCCTGAAGACCTAAGGCACGCGTGCGCACGCGATTGAAGTACCAGCAAAAGCACGAATCCCTGAGATGACATCATCCGCTTCCAATATTTAAAGGTCTCTATTTCACTATCTAACTGAGTTAGCAAGGGGATTGTTTCGGCTACACCTCCCAAGCTACTCTGCCTCCTCAGACTTACCAGAGGTACCTGCTCCTCGGGGGCCTCGCTCTTTTCTTTACTTTCAGATTACAGATAGGAACCGGTACTCGCTCCTCGAGGGCCCATGTTCCTGGATACTCTGAAGATTCTCTACTGCCTGGAAGCTATCGCTGTTACATACAATTGTGAGTTACCATCGCTCTCTCAGAGCTTTCCCTGGAACCAGGTACTCGCTCCTCGAGGGCCCATGTTCCTGAACACTCTGAAGATTCTCTACTGCTTGGAAGCTATCGCTGCTACAAACAATCGTGAGTTACCATCGCTCTCTCAGAGCTTTCCCTGGAACCAGGTACTCGCTCCTCGAGGGCCTACACCTTTCCAGCTCCTGAGCTTCCTTGAGACCTTATGTGAGTTTTGTCATCTAGTTCTGTTCATGAACTCTGCCTACTCACTTTCTACGGTTTCTCAGCAGCTCAGCCATCCTGGATCGCTGTTCCAGTACCTGAGGGACTACAGCCCTGCCGGGCATATCAGCTCACTACTGCCACCTCTGGTGGTTCCAAAAACCTGTTTAATAAAAGAACTAATGTGTGTCTGTCTCCATACTCAAGCCTAGCCGGTGGTCCCTCTCGGGATATCCTTCCGGGGGCGTGGTCATCTGCCACCGGCCCAGGGATCCACCTACAATTATATCAGATTCATTACAGATTGCTACTCCTTAGCAAGACGATATCTGAGACACTACAAGATTGCTGACTCCTCATTCTTAGGAGCCATTCATAACAGATTGCTAACTCCGCCCGGAGATTTACAACAGATTGCTAACTCCTAGCTTGTCAGCTAAGCTCATTCATAACAGATTGCTAACTCCACCCGGAGATTCTAACAAATACTGACTGGGTGAAGAGTCAGGGTAAACGGGGGGGGGGGGGGGGGGGGCGCGGACAGGCTGAATAACTAGAGGGGGTCTTAATGACCCAGAAACAAACTAGAGGGGGTCTTAACGACCCAGAAACAAACCGACTTGATTAGTAATTCTGTTACTGGAAAATCGGTATATAAAAGTGCTAAATAAATAAATAAATAAATAGACTGGCCCAAAAAACAGGAAGGAAGTTGGTCTAGAAAAGCCGTGAGGAATATAAAACAGAGAAGCCAAAGTCCTCAGGAGTATTTATTAGAAAGGCAATATTCTAGTAAGTGTCCGACTCAAGGCCTGAGTTTCGCCAGGTCACGGGCTGCTTCAGGGGCTGTTTATGACAGATTTTGTCAATTGGCAGGAAACAATACAGTTATCTCATACTTCATCGAGAAGTACAAAATCATTAGAAAAAGATGTGTTCCAATTTGTTTATGAAGACACTTTAAAACTTGCGTAATGCAGGTACATTCAAAATTGAATGAAATTGCTCCAGATCACAGTGTTTTTGGTTATCGGTTTAGAACTGGAGAGTAGTACAAACTGAGGAAACTTTGTCACAATGCGGCATATGCTTGACGCTATTGTTTCCTGCCAATTGACAAAATCTGTCATAAACAGTCCCTGAAGCAGCCCGTGATCGGGCGAAACTCAGGCCTTGAGTTGGGCACTTACTGGAATATTGCCTTTCTAATAAATACTCCTGAGGACTTCGGCTTCTCTGTTTTATATTCCCCAGAAATAGACTGGCCACACTGGTGGACTCATTGGTAAACCTGGTCATTTCCTTCACGCGTGCATTTTAGAAAACGTGCTCACTTGCACATGTAAATGCCAACACGTACTAAGGAAAATACGCAAATGACATTTCCTCATGCAAATGCTTAAAATTAGGAGCACATATATGGGCAAAAAGGCATATTTTATATAATATGCGTGCAGTTGCACGGACAATATAAAATTCATGCGCATGTGAGCTCATGCCCACGTATGCGTGTATATGAGCGTGTGCCTGCTTGCATTAAAGGTACTGTCCCTATTTCTATTCAACAAAGTCAAACTTTGTTTGACTTGCTCAGAAACTTGTTCGAGTTGCTCTAACTTGTTATTGATATTTATCTAATAGCCACGTTCTTATGTTCAAAAACTGTATTTTTATATTTACGTTCTCATGTTCTATGTAACGCCTTATCAGCGACTGTTTTGTTTTATGGAAACCGACCTGATTCGATATGTCTATCGAGAATGTCGGTATATAAAAATTCTAAATAAATAAATAAATAAATAAATCATCATCCACTTTCTGCTTTCTGTTGATCAATGCGCAATCTATTACTAAAACGATTCCTGCTGTTTTTGAATTGGTGATTGATAGACGTCCTAATTATTTACGTATCACAGAGTCTTGCCTGATGTCTATGGATAACATTCTTCTGAATCCCCTGTGCCCCTCTGGATATTCTGTTTTCTCCCAACCATGGAAACTTAGGCAGGGAGGGGAACTTCTGGTGATTTCTAAACAGTAGTTACATTTTTCAAATAAAGTTATAGACATCTCCCCTGCTTAATAAGTTCTATTGTTGACACGCTCCCTCTTAAACATTTGTCGAATATATTGTCCTCCCAGCTTCTTAATGAATAATTGTTCACCTCCTATAGAATTTCTAGCTAGTTCTAACTTTGATTTGCCTTTACTATTTTTTTTAGGTGATTTTAATTTGTATATGGACGAGTGACTTTTGTCTCCAACTTGTGAGATTTTTTTTTTTTGCATGCCATGGCTTGGCTGCCCTGGATTAGGTACAGCTGATTCAACAATCAATTCACAAATATGGTTATACCCTGGATCTTATATTTTACAATCCCTCATTTTTTTCCCCAGGATTTGTAATATGTTGTAGAAAAAATCCCGTAGTTTGCCCATTATTTGGTACCACTTTGCACTATATTACCCGACCCTCAATGCCTTACTGCGAAGCCCACTACCACTATTTTAAAATGTGGTTATGTTGACGCAGAGCAATTCCAGGTCCAGTTATTACCGCTTCTTGGTAGCTCTGATTGTAGACCAAGCTGTTGAGACTTGGCATAACTCTGTGTAGCTTGTTACTGATGAATTAGCTCCTTTAAAATTTGTATCGGTACAAAGGAATATCTGTGCCATAGTTTACACAAGCTTTGAGAATTGCTAAATGATATCTCCGTAAAATTGAACGTAAATGGCATCATACACCTTCTTTTCAGAATAATGCTCTCTCTCGGCAGACACTTGATTCTATCAGCCAAGGTGAATGATGCTAAGCGTTCATTTTTTTACTATGTGATTCCAGACTGCTTTGATTAATACCTGTGAGCTATTTTTGACAGTAAAAAATTTGACAAGTCCATCACCATCTTCCAGTGAGATGAATATTCTCATTTCGTGGCCTGGACATTTTAGGATTTTGCTTATGCAGTAGGGTTCAGACTGGGCCTACTGACTATGTCTGTTCTAATGATAAATGTATATTATAGGACTCTTTTTCTTTTGTTGCCATTACAGAAGTTATCCAAATCATTAACAAATGTAATCAACCTGCTTGTCCTTTAAATCCTTGCTCTACGGCTCTACTCAGTGTAATAAGGGAAGATATTGGCCTGTTCATTTATAATGTTGTCAAGTTATCCCTTTTGGAGGGACACTTACCAACCTCACTGAAACGAGCTTCTGCCCGCCCTTTATAGAAGAAACCAGCGTGAGATCCATCTTTATTGGCTGATTATCCTTCCATTTTGCCTCTGTCTTTCTTTTCCAAGATAACTGAATCTGCCGAGCTGAGCGATTGACTGAGTTTATTGACGATCATGTCATTCTTGACCCCCAGCTGTTTGGTTTCCGGATAAATGATAGTACAGAAACCTTACTACTATCCAGCACTGACACGATTCAGTGTGGATTTGATTGTGGGACTATATATCTGATGGTGCTTCTAGATTTATCAGCCGCTTTTGATACCATTAATCACCACATCATGATATCTCTTATTCAGCTGAAGTCGGGACGGAGGTACCGTTTTAGCTTGGTTCACATTCTATCTGACGAACTGGGTTTCAACAGGTCAGGATTGCTAATGATACCTCAACTTGGCAACCAGTTGTTACAGGTGTTCCTCAGCAATACCTGCAGCCCTTTTTAACATTTACCTTAGTCCACTGTGTAGGTTATTCGCAAATCTGGGAGTAATTTATAAGCTTTTTGTAGATGTCGTGCATATTTTTATACTGGTTGCTTCCTCTTGGCCTATAGCATTTAAAGTTTTTGCCTATTTGCTTTTCCACTATCAAGCAGTGGCTCCACCCTAATCAATTATTTCTGAACATAAGAGACAAAACCTAGCTAATTTTATTGAGCAGATTTCCTCCTGCAGATGCTCCCCTGACTTTTTCACACGAGGGTCACCTAGCACCTATAAAATTGTAAGAAAGAAATCTGGGTGTTATTTTAGATGCCGATCTCTCAATGTGCCCACATATAAAAGTTGTTTCATCAGTTTTTTTGAAGTTAGGAATGCTGGGCAGATTAAAAACCTTTGTTGAATTCTGATGATTTTCATACCACATTACAGGCATTAATTTTTCTGACAACCGATGACTGTAATTCTCTCTCCCTTTCTTGGACTTCCGCCCGGTGCACTGAGAGTATTGCAGGTGGTTCAGAATTCAGCAGCGCACATTTTAACTGGGTCAGCTTGTTCCCGAGCATATTTCTGCTGTGCTTTGTGCTTTGCATTGGCTGCCTGGACACTGGTGAGTTAAGTTTAAAATACATTAATCCATAAGCTGATTAACAATTCCTCCAGTTTGTAGACTAATTGTATTAGATATATAAACCATCTTGTTCGCTCAGGTCAGCCAATAAGGGTTTGTTAGCAGTACCCTCTCCTAAGCTCGCTTTTTAAACTGAGACCCGTGATTGGGCCTTCTCGATGGCTCTGGAATTTGCTTCTTGAATACCTTCGCTCTAATGTCAGTCCTGGTTCAGTTTAGAAATGAGTTAAAAGCCCATTTATTCCGGTCAGGCTTTCAGCCTATCTGAATAATTGTCCTTTCTGATTAATTTGCTCCTCCCTGCTCTTCACATTGGATTTCTGCTATTGTTCGTCTTCTTCAGCCACTGTTCTGGTTTTAGCATGCTTTCATTAGTTTTATCTGCATGTTGTCTATTTTATGTTCATATTTATGTGCTTTTAGATTTGATGAATGTTTTATTGTACCCCCCTGCTTCGATCGTTTGTAGAATGTGGGCAATTAATTTGTTAAATAAATAAATACAAATGTCACTGTCCCTCCACCAGTTTGACCAGGCCTCTCTTTGCATTATAATTTGTACCCTGATTTGACAGTATTACCCCTTTCCACAGGTCTCTGAGATGCCCATTATATCTACATCTTCGTTATGCTTTACACTCCTGGCATTCACATTCAGATAATTCAAAGTATGTTTTTTAAATGTAATTGTGTTTCCCATCCTTCCTCGATGCAGAGCTCCGCAGAAAGACCACATGAAGAGGGATGCGCAACTTTGCCGCTCACGACGGGTGCCATGTGCAGGGGCGGATAGTAATGACAAGCAGAATGAATGCATGGCAAAACGTAGGTTAGTGTGCTAAATAGTGGTGGAATTGTTTTATTGATTGCACGGATTATGATCTGCTGAGTGGCGTTTAATACTATTTTATGAAAATCCACAATCCAGCTTTTGTAAAACATTCTTTATAACTGTGTTTTCCAAACTGAAGGGAAAAAAAAATCACAACAAAATTAAGACCCCCGCTGGAGAAGAAGAATTACTTTTGAAGTATAAAAATTGTAATCATGGTTCACAATTAAAAAAAATGCAAAAAAAAAAAAAAAATCCATTTGGTCTCATCCTTGATCCTGACCCTGATCCGGATCCCGATTCTGATCCATGCCTTCCAAAAAAATCAGTCCATTCAAGTATTTATTTATTTATTTGATTTATAGTCTGCTTCTTGGCACTTCAAAGCAGATTACATTCGGGTACTGTAGGTATGCCCCTGTCCTCAGAGGGCTCACAATCTAATCTTTGAAAACTGCTACAATATATGCTAGTAACGGAGTGACCCCGTTTTCCCCTGTTTGCACGTGCAGGGCCAGGCTAGAAACCTGGTTCACCTTAAAACCCACAGAGAGAGAGAGAGAGAGAGCATGCGTGAGCTCTGTGGGCGGGACCAGCTAAGACATAGAAAAGAGTGTAAGCCCAGCTGGGTTCATGAGGCCCTTACATCTCTAGCAGGCCGATACAGTAAAGTCCGCGGGAGAGTGGGCGAACGCCCACTCTCCCGGCGCGCACGCACAGGCCACTCTCCTGTGCGCATGATTCAGTATTCAAATTAGGCCCGGCGGTAAAAATAGGTAAAAGGCACTAGGGACACTATTGCGTCCCTAGCACCTCTTTTTGGACAGGAGCGGCGGCTGTCAGCAGGTTTGACAGCCGACGCTCAATTTTGCCGGCGTCGGTTCTTGAGCCCGCTGACAGCCACGGGTTCGGAAACCGGACGCCGGCAAAATTGAGCGTCCGGTTTTCAAGCCGCAAGCCGCGGGCCGACTTCAAATGTATTTTTTTTTTTAACTTTTTGTAACTTTCGGGACCTCCAACTTAATATCGCCATGATATTAAGTCAGAGGGTGCACAGAAAAGCAGTCTTTACTGCTTTTCTGTGCACTTTCCCGGTGCCCGGAGAAATTAGCGCCTACCTTTGGGTAGGCGCTAATTTCTGAAAGTAAAATGTGCGGCTTGGCTGCACATTTTCCTTTATGAATCGCGCGGGAATACCTAATAGGGCCATCAACATGCATTTGCATGTTGCGGGTGCTATTAGGTTCGGGGGAGGTTGGATGCGCGTTTTCGACCCCTTACTGAATAAGGGGTAACGCTAGAGCGTCGAAAACGTGTGTCCAATCGCGGGATAACTGTGCGCTCCGCTGGAGCGCACTGTACTGTATCAGCCTGTAGGAGAGGCAGCTCCTGTAAATCTGCTCTGACCACACCAAAGGAATTGAATGTACACCATCCAGAGGGAAGGCAGTGTACAACCCTGTATGTAAGCTGAATACTGCAAAGCTAGGTAGTGATTGTCAACATTGTGACCGTTTGAATGAAATAACTTGGATGTTGTATTAGAAAAGCTGGAGTCAGCATGGCTTCTGATTCCAGAGAGAGTGAAGCCAGCTCGGCCATCTTCACAATGCTATTGAATTGCCAACAGGCTTTAGAAAATTGCTACAATGGTACGTCACATTTACATTTTCCATTGAAGATTACTGCCTAAGCCAAAAGCTACCAAAATAATTGCTGTTGATTGACCCTGTGGTAACTTGGGCATTCAGCGGCTTGGGAACAGCCAGGAAGAATAAGGAGGCAGACTCTGGCTGTTTCCTTTATGTGTAATTTATATACAGTGAAAAGCAAATTCTGACAAAGAATGCAGCTCACCTTAAAGTTCAGGTAGCACATTACATCAAATATAGCAGGTTTTGTTATGGCCACCGGATGCGGCGGTCCGTGACCGGGGCCGATCACTCACCTGCGGCGTCGGGCTCCCCTTGGGACGCCCGTGGGAGCTGGCAGCCGCCGCTGATGTTTTCTTTGCGGCTGTGCCGCTTCCAAGATGGCCGCCGCTTCTGCTGACTCCGCCCCGCCGGGCCTCCTAGAGCTGCACGCGAGGCTGCTGGGGTGATTTAAAGGGACCATTACAAGAAATGGTCATGGCTCCTCTTCGGGACTCCTTCCTGGTCTCCTGTATCTTGGCTCTTGGTCCTGTGAGTTCCTGTGCCTCGAGTTCTTGGTCTGCTGCCTGCTCGTCTGGTTCCTATTCTTCTTGGTCCTTGTTCCTGGTTCTCCTCTCGTTGGACGGATATCTCTGGCTTCGACCCCTGGACTGGCTTCCGACCTTGTCTCTGCCTTCGACCCCTGGACCGACTTCCAACCATTCTTCTGGCTTAGACCCTTGGACCGACTTCAGATCTTTCTCTGGATAACTACACTTGAATCGACTTCGACCTGCTGGAGGCGCCAGCTATCTGGATTACACAACCTGCAGGAGGCGCCTGCATCCAGATCTTCTTCGGTCTCCAGGGAGTCTCCTAAGTCCCAGCGGCCGGGTTCCTACAGGCTCCTCCTGATTCATGGCTGCTGGTGTTTCGGTTATGTTACAGGTTACCCTAGTTACCCATCTTCCCTAACTTTAGAAGTGTCTGGGGTCACCTTACTCCCAAATGAACCTGATAAATGTAACAGGTCAAACTCTGCAGGGGTGGCAGCAGAAATGAATGCAATTTCGTTGCAGCTGAAAGGATATTGCAGCTGTATCTTTTTTCCAAATTTTCACAGTAAAGTGGCTGTTAGGAGTAGACAATTTGATGTAATTAGCATGATTTAGAGTTAATGTAAGTATGGATTGCTAGTTTGATGCTATCAAGGCTGGGTGTTTAAAATAAACACAGGAACTGTGGGCTTCAGTGTCAGAAGACTCAATCCTGTATGCAGTTGTTGATTTATTTTTTATGGCAGTGTTTTTATATATTTTAAGTATTATATGATTATTGGGTTTGGATTTTATTATGTTCGCCACAATTTAGCAGTCTACTACTGCTGTACACCGCTTCGGACAACTTTCTAAGAGCTGGGAAGGCGGTCTACAAACTATTAGAATACATCAATTACTGCCTCTGTGACTGATTGCTCTAGCTTCAGCCACTTCCTTCCCACCTTCCCACATCCCCCTCCACCTCATCTGCCTCCTACACTACAAATAGCTAGCTTCTTCCTCTCTCTCTCTCTCTCTCTCTCTCTCTCTCTCTGCCAGAATGAAATAGCATCCCCTTGATAGTCTAATTCTCTACCATAGAATGAAAAGCCTCATCTTGGAACGTCTCCGTTGTGCCTAGATATTATTTAATTGCCTCCCTACCTCTGTGAGCCAGATACAGGGGAGAACGCTGAGAGACGAGTGACTGGGCCAGCAGCAGGCTTTGACGACTGATACCTCTGATCAGCAAGTTTCAACCTTGCATTAATCCTTCCCTTTTCTTTACTGACAGGATGGTAGATGCCTGGAAAACTTTTCCAGCAGAGGTGATGAAACCCAAAACCATGACACAATTTAAACATGCTTGGGACAGATGCACGGGGGGTTTTAGAAATAGGAGCAGGAGGTAAGAAAAAAGACATGGGGGCAGGGGACCTGAGTGATGGTTTAAGTATGGGGAACATGTATACTTACTTATTCTGCACAGAGACCAAGAGGGAAGAAGCATAAGAAACGATATCCTGCAGGTGGTCAAGCTTGTACAGCTGATAGCTGGGACATCCTTAGCGTGAGCAGTGTAGAAGTGGGCCATCTGTTTATTTACCATGATCTTTGCAATGTTACTTTATTTTTCTTGGTGATGTATATTTAGTATATATATATCATGTACCATTCTCAGTCAACGCAGACAGAAAGGACTTATAAGTCTCAGAGGAGTCTCATGCTGGGACTGTGAAAGTTAACAGGCATGCTTTGCTCTATATTCTATATTAAATATAGAAGGACGTCAGATATTTCTGCGAGTAATAAGTCTAAGGAGTTTACTTGTCCTTGGATTGTGCTGATTTGCAGCAATAGTCTTGTTCAGTAAGAATGTAATCACCAGGCAAGAATTTTCCATTTTTTTTATGTTCCTAGGTTATTAGTAATGAGTCTGCGGTAAAGGGGAAAAAGGAGGAAATCTCAGAAAAGCAAGTGAGAACGGATATGATTCTCCCAAATAAAGGCCATTATGGAATAGAAACTTAGTGTTCATTGATTGCGATTCATGGAAGGCATTGAGGGAAATTGACAAAGGCTATTCTTTTTCCACAGAAGGATTGATCGTGCTTGGCTAAGTGACGTTTATCTCTTCTGTACCAGCATGAGTGAGAGTCACTCTGCCCTGAAGGCTGCCGAGCACAAAGACACGTAGAAATACATTTCTCGGGCCAGCCTGGTGGCTCGGTGTCAGAGCTGTGCACTTCCCAAGCCGGCTGGGGCCGAGGAGGGGAGAAGTACCAGCCGTTGACTAACAGTGGCCCCTAGTGGCCGGGTTCTGAGCCCAGGATTGCAGGGTGCCTGGAGGGGTCCCAGTGCGTGACCCTCGGGCTGAAGATTGTGGCTGCAATAATTGGACTAAAATAAGGTGGGAGGGGGGTATAAAAGAAGGGAAAAAATACCCCAGAGTAGATGTGAATAAGTCCTCCTGGCTCCATAGCTCGACAAAGGCCGATTTTGACTGAACAGGAAACCCAAAGGAGCAGGACGAAAGTGCCAGGCTAGACAAGAAAGAAAGAAAGAAAGAAACGCAATTACTGAATGGTTCCAAAAATAAGGAGAAGGCAAATGCTGTTGGCCCAGAAGTATCTCCTGTGTCTTGCGTGTGACCACACGTTTGGCTTTTAAAAAGCAAAGACAGTTTAGTGCCAACCAAGACTCTCCTCCCAGCGGAGGTAGGAAATGGGGGAAGGGGTAGAACGGCGAAGGGAAGAAGCAACATGAGTGGAAGAAGATGGGAGGGGGAAGAGAAGAAAGGCGTGAAGAAAGTGAGAAGTGGGGCTGGAAGAACGAGGGGGGGAAGGAAGAGGAGATACGGGGAGGGGAGAGATGCAGAGCAGGAGGTTGGAAGGAAGGGAGAAGGGGGGGAGGAAGGAAAGAGACTAGCGATGAAAGAGGAAGGTGGGGAGGGAGAAGGTGAGAGGAAGGAGGGAAGTTTGTGTCTCGGTTACCCTCGGCGGTGCACGGTCAGGGAATCCCCGACCCATAGGCATTGAATGGAGTGCTGGGTGCCACAGGCAGGGATAAACCAAACCCCTGCCCGATCTGATCCATGGCGATGCACCTTTCAATACACCCCCCACCCCCCCTTCAAGTTGGCAGCAGGAGTCATGTTTAACCGAACGTCATCTCCTGCTGCTGCAAGGATCAGTGTCGAGCTCTTACTGCGAGATCAGGCCTGCAGCAGCAGGAAATGACGTTCGGTTAAATGCAACTCCTACTGCCCCACCCCGCAGTCTGGCAGGCCACCGCAGAGCCTATCCCACAGCGGACGAAGAGAAAGGAACCCAGTGGTCACCAGTGGACCCCCTTCCTGCTGGCAGCTGAAGATCGAGAGGCTCAGCAGGTCACCATGGAGCCTATCCTGCTGCTGTCAAAGAGGAGGATCTGTCAGACCCCAGCTGAAGAATCTGTGTGTCTGTCTGTGTGTGGAAGGCAGAGAGTGAGAGCTTCTGTGTGTGTATGGGATCTTGAGAGAGTGAGAGCCTCTGTGAGTGTGTGAGTGAGAGCCTATGTGAAAGAGAGAGAGAAAGCGAGTGTGTGAGAGATCCTGTGTGCGACTGAGAGAGAAAGAGCCTGTGTGCGAGGGAGAGAGACTCTGTGGTGTGTATGAGGGAGAGAGAAAGAGCCTGTGTGCGAGGGAGAGAGACTCTGTGGTGTGTATGAGGGAGAGAGAATGAGCCTGTGTGTGTGGGAGAGAGACTCTGTGGTGTGTATGAGGGAGAGAGAATGAGCCTGTGTGTGTGTGAGAGAGAAAGAGCCCCCATGTGTGTGCGGGCGTGTGTATGTATGTGTATGTGAGGGAGAGAGCCTGTGTGTGTGTGCAAGCCTGTTGGTGCGAGAGTAAAAGAGAGTCTGTGTGTACAGTGTGTGAAGCAGCAGAGTTTTTTTTAACTTTTATTAGTTTCATTATTGGATGTTATTTAATGTGTCTGCTGTTTTAAAATATTGTAATGGTGTTTTGGGGTAATTGAAATATATTTAAATGAGGCTGTACAGAATTTGAAGGACAAGTGATTTAGGCTTCTTTCCCTTTGAGCTGATATCACTATCAGAGCATGCTCAGTGCAGTTCCTCCACTCAGATGATTAACCTAATACGAAGTTACATGAGTCAGAGCAAGACTAGGCCTAAAAAGCAGAATACTGTATATGCACAGCTCCCAATTTTGCATGACAGCTCAAGGCTAGATTCTGTGAGAAGAGTTAGAAAAATCTGTTGAATATTTGCATAATTTTGCATACTTTAAAATCTTAAATAATGCAAATTCTGTTCTACATGATAAAATAAGGTGGTTTTCCAACCTTGCTTTTGTGTCTAAATAATTTATTTTGCTTTTTGGGTGGAGAAATGATATCTCAGATATCAGAACAAGGAGGGAGCTTTGGGAATGGAGGGGTGGTGTCAGATACTGGTTAGGATGTAGGCGATCAACAGCTAAAGGAACTAATAAGTTGAAAAATATCTGATACCACAGCAGAGAGATGACCAAAAGAGAGGAATCAAGCCTGAAGATGGATCAGAGCCAGAGGACCCGTCAGGCAAAATTGAGCAGGCTGAGATATTATCAAACACAGGCCAAGATGTAATCTGGATGTCAGTCTGAGAAAGAATTGAACATACAGGGAGTCAGGAACATGGTGAGGATCTGGGCAGGCAGGGAGCAAAAGTACAACAGTTGCTATATGAGGATCTGGACAGGCAGAAAGGCAGGAACAAACCATAGGAACAGGCTGGAGCAGAGCTTCAAGCCCAAGGGGTCCTTTGTCCTAACAGGAAGACAATGCTGGGATTTAAATAGTGCAGACAATCAGGGCTGGTCTGTGTGGACCAAAGACCAGGAGCTGGGAGAAGTGATTGACCACAGGCAAAACCAGGGAACTTTGCCAGAAGACCCTGAGACCTGCTAGGGCCTATGGCATCTTAGGAAAGTTCCCTGCTGCCTGATCCAAAGGCCACCAGTTTAAGACCATCTGGGTCTGACAGTACATCTCTTTGAGGGGTAGCACCTGGGCCAGTTTTTGCAGAAATGCCAACTGGAAATATTTGAGGAGTTTGGGTAGTAGTAGGGCCCTACTGGGTTTCTACTAAGAGGGCTATTCCATTATCATTGATAGAGGGAAGCTTGCCACCAATTTTTCAGCTTCCCCAGGTGGTTGCTGCCGTAAAAGGTGGAGGTACCTAGTGAGGGTGTGGATTTTTGGTTTGGAAGGAGAAGGAACATCTCTATTAGTTCCTCTTTCTTTTCCTATTTTCTTATTCATTTCCTTTGGAAAGTGGACTCACTTCTAGCCCTACGTTTTGGGGTCTAGTTGAGTGTAAGAGTAGGAATTTTGAGGTTCTACTTCTTGAGGAGGAGAGGTTTTGTCCTTATTTTTGGATTCAGTGAAGAAGGCTACAACCCACCTTTCCTTCTTTTTTTGGGAGTTGACCGGTCTTAAATTTGGTTCCATTTGAATCTCTCTCCTTCTGAGATTCATTCACTTATCAGATATTAAGGAGGAGGACTGGATAAACATCAAGCTCTTGGGAAGATAAGAGGAGTAAAAGCAATTTGAAGGAGTAGCACCCAAGTGATGAAGATCCACTGTATATACTGAACAGATATTCAAGGAGAAGGAGGTGAGAGGTACCCTATCAATACACTAAGGACTGAAATACCAGAGAAGGTAGAAATTACAAAGAACAGTGGGGGGGGGGGGGGGGTGTGGATAACCAGCAACAAGAGGTAGAGGGCTCTAGTAGAGAGCCTGAGAATTAGAACAAACAAAAGGAGAGGTTAAATAGGTGTTGAACATGTTTACAGAATTTACAGGGTGCGTGTTGCTTGGAGCGAAGTAGGGGAGGGAAAGGACTAAGTTAATCTGGGAAAGCCTGGTGGAAGAGCCAGGTTTTTAGCATTTTTCTGAATTTAAATGGGCATGGCTCCAGGCGGAGGTTAGGGGGCAGTGCATTCCAGTGGGTTGGACCGGCAATTGAGAAAGCACGGTCCCTAGTTGCAGTGAGTCGGGCCTTCTTGAGGGGTGGGACTTGAAGCGTGCATTTGAGGTTTGCTCTGGTAGGGCGAGCAGATTGAGTGAGTTGGAAGGGTTCACTGAGCCAGGAGGAGTTATTTTTGTAGATGGATTTGTGTATGTTGGTGAGTGTTTTGAAGTGGATGCGGGATGAGATGGGGATCCAGTGCAGGTCTTTAAGGATGGGGGTTATGTGGTCTGTTTTACCTCCATTGCTGATTATCCTTGCTGTTCCATTTTGGAGTATCTGTAGGGGTTTCATGGTTGAGTAGGGGAGGCCAAGGTACAGGAAGTTGCAATAGATGTTACAAAACGCTGCGGCAAGATTACTGACAAATTCCAGGAGGAGGGACCATATATCTCCAATCCTAAAAGATCTCCACTGGTTGCCTGTTCACTTTAGAATCCTCTACAAATCTCTTTCCATAATATACAAAACCATCCATCAACACACCCCACTCGACTTACAAGTCCCATTCCAAATTTATAACTCCTCCAGACCAACAAGAGACACACTCAGAGGATCTCTTCAAGTGCCCCCAGCCAAAACTACCAGACACATTACCTTGAGAGATCAGGCCTTTTCAACAGCCGGCCCCCTTCTGTGGAACTCCATCCCACCGGACCTTAGACAGGAGCCCAGCCTCCCAACCTTCAGGAAGAGACTCAAGACCTGGCTGTTTAAAAAAGCTTTCCCGGACACCGATTAATTCTATTCAGCCAGATTCTACCACTTCCACATGTAAAAATGTTATTACTAATGTAAATACCTATACCTAATGTTATTCTCTCCCTTTTCTTCTCTCCTCCCAGTTCTATTACCTTGTTATTTGTAACTGCTTCCTTCTACACTAATAGGTTATTGAATTGTTCACTGTACACCCCTGTTATATGTAAACCGGCATGATGTGTTTGCAACATGAATGCCGGTATATAAAAATTTTAAATAAAATAAATAAATAAAATAGTACAGCTTAGATGATAGGGTGGCTTGGATGACAGTTTTGAGATCATGTGTGTGGAGTTTTTCATGTGCTTGAGCTTTTTTATAACATTGAGTTTGTAAAACCCTCCTTTAAGTACGGAGCTAATGTGATTTTTTAGGTTCAGAAGAGGGTCAATTAGGACGCCGAGGTTTCAAACAGTGGACTGTGAGGTGAGGGAGATGACCGTCGAGTTGTTGGGGGGATGGAGCTTAAAGGTCTGGTGGTTATGGATAAGGAGAAGCTCTGTTTTTGATGCGTTGAGGGCAAGTTGTAGAGAGATGAGTAGTGTGTTTATGGATGAGAGGCATTCCTCCCAGAAGCTTAGAGTAGTGGATAATGATTCACAAAGGGGGATGATGATTTGTACATCATCTGCACAGATGTAGAATTTGAGACCAAGGTCGGATAGATCATGACAAAGGGGCAGGAGATAGATGTTAAAGAGGGTGGAGGAGAGGGAGGAGCCTTGTGGTACACCTTGAGCGAGGGTAATGTGAGTGGATTCTGAGCTGCCTAGTTTAACAGAGTAGCATCTGTTAGCCAGGTAGGATTTGAACCAAAGGAGGGCTATGCCGGATATACCAATGTCAGCTAGGCAGGAAGTGAGGAGATTGTGGCTTATTGTGTCAAAAGCCGCTGAAATATCTAGAAAAGCAATAAGGTAGTTATGACCTTGGTCAAGGCCAATGAGGAGGGAGTCTGTGAGGGCTAGTAGGAGGGTTTCAGTGCTCAGGTTTTTATGGAAGCCAAATTAGGAGGAATGAAGGATGTTGTTTTCTTCTAGGTAGTCCATTAGTTGGGTGTTTACTACCTTCTCCATAATTTTGGCGATGAGGGGAAGATTAGAGATGGGACGGTAATTGGCAGGGTCTTTGGGGTCAAGGGATGGCTTCTTGATGAGGGGTTTGACTACTGCATGTTTTAGGGGGTCAGGGACTGAGCCAGTGGATAGAGAGCAGTTGATGATATCTGCTATTGGTTTTGCAATGATGCTAGGAATAGAGAGGAGAGTTTTGGTGGGGATGGTATTGAAGGGGTGGGATGCCGGCTTGATTCTTTTAAGGATGGACTCAATCTCCTTGGAGGAGGTGAGGTCTATGGTGTGGAGTGAGTTTTTGATGGAGGGGGGTGGTCGTTGGGCATGGGGGTACTGGGCATAGGAGTGGTTGTAGGGGAGGGTACCTGAGGAGTATGCTAGCTATTTTGTTGTGGAAGAAGTGAGCTAGTTCTTCGCATTTTGTGCTGGCTTCATCATCAGTGATGAAAGGGGTGAGGGGTTTGGTGAGAGCAGCAACATAAGAGAAGAGGGCCTTGGGGTTGAAAGCGTATTGGTGTATCTTGGTGGCGTAGTAGTCATGCTTGGTTTTTTGAATAGCGAGGCGGTATGTGTGTAAGTATGATTGTAGGCGGAGGAGTGGGGTAAGGTGGGGTGGGGTCTTTGCGCCATGTTCTTTCTTTAAGTCTAAGGTTGCATTTCATTTGATGTAGTTCTGTGGTGTACCAGGGCTTGTTGCTTGAAGGTGTAATGTGTTATTTGTGGGTGATGAGTGGGCATAAATTGTTGGCTATGTCCTGGGTGAGGTTATTCCAGGAGTTGAGTGCGGCGTCGAGGGATGAGCAATCAAGATTGTTACGGGATTCAGAGAGTGCTGCGGTGAGTTCCTCAGATGAGCATGTTTTGCGGAAGGAGAAGGAATTGTTTTGTGGAAGGTTGCAGGTGGTGGTGGCGCTTATGGTGAGGTGAGTTTCAATAAGAGAGTGGTCAGACCATGGTACAGGGGTACATAAGGCTGGTGTTGGGGCATGTATGCATGAATTGGTGAAGATGAGGTCTAGGGTATGCCCCGCTTTGTGTGGGGGGGCGGCTATAATTTGGGAGAAGCCTAGGGCCTGTAGGGCAGCTAGGAAGGTTTCACATGAAGGTGAGAGGAGTTCTGGAGTCTATGTGAAGATTGAAGTCTCCCAGTAGTATGGCAGGTTTTTCATTGTTAATGTTGTTGGATATGAGTTCAATGAGGGGGAGGGATTATGTTCCAGGAGGCCAGGGGGGGCGTAGACAAGGCATATTTGGAGATCTGTGGATTTGAATAGGCCAACTTCGAGCTTGAGTGGGGGACAGATGTTAGAAGGCCTGAGTTTGAGGGTTTTTTTGGCAGCTAGGAGTATGCCACCTCCTCGTTTTTTTGGTCTGGGAAGGGAAAAGATGTCATAGGTAAGTGTGGGGAGTTGGTTCAGGATCACGGTATCAGTGTCCTTGAGCCAGGTTTCCATGACTGCACATATATCAGGTTTGTGGTCATGAAGGAGGTCATCAAGGATGTGGGTTTTTTTGGAGCGGGAGTGAGCATTGAGTAGCATGTGGGATAGTGTGGTGAGGCCAAGGAACTGGGTTAAGGGGGAGATGAGGATAGGGAGGAGGGATTTGCGCTGGGCTTGAGGGTTCGCATAGCAGAGAAAGGGTGGTCTGTGCGATGGGTGGTATACACGGGGGATGGGGAAGGAGCTAAGGAGGGTGCAAGCCTGAGGGGGCATGGTGGGATAGGGAAGGTTGGGGGCAGGGAGCATAAATCTAAGCGGGAGGAGCAGGGGGAAAAAGTGAAGTGTGTGGGGGAGGGAATGGGGAATGAGGGGAGGGAGGTGGGCGCAAAGTGGCTAACAGATTCAGTACAATGCAAATATTCAGAAAAGCAAATTCAGTGCTGAGCAGATGGAAGCAGCAATAAATGATTAAGTAGTGTAGTAGTTCACAACCTGGCTCACAGCAGAGAGAGTGGTCTTCTTATGTTGAAGTGTCTCGGGAAGGGTTGCCGTCTCTGACTCAGGGTCAGCTATACTTGTAGTGGAGAATTCATCGAACAGATTTGGAGAGCTGACGTTAGGAGTTGGTGGTTGAGATAGTCGTAGACTGGAATGGGGAGCAGGGTGTGGTCGGTTTTTGTTTTCTAGCTTGCACAGAAGGAGGCGCACGAAGGGGCGCACTAAGGGGCAGGCCCCTTAGGTCACGCTCCTTTGTGTGCGCAACGCCCGGCGCACAGCGCCGCAGGAAGGAGCCCGATTTAAAGGGGCCCACCGTCCGTCTTTCACGATGCCATCAGAGCGGCGCCTGGCCTTCAATAGGTCCGGAGGGGCTTGGGGGTGCAGTCACAGCGGTCCCACGTGGCCTGCGGGTCGGAGGGTGGATGCAGGCCGGACGGGCCTGTTGGATCGGTCGGTCAGCGGAGAGGTGGCTGGCTCCTTCCCCGGTGGGAATGCGCCGGTAGCGCGAGCCAGCAGTGAGGGGCGGCCGCGGGCCTGATTGGCTGAAAAGGACAGGAAGTGGGCAGGAATTTACTGGAAGTGAATACTGATTGGCTGAGCTGACCTGTCAAAACAAGTTTGACAAGAGATATGTCCTTTATACTACTCCCATGACTGAGGAGTGTATTATCCCCCCTTCACCCATGGGGAATCCTGGAACATCTGGGACAAAATGATCTGGGAAGGAAAGAAGGAAAGATTGGCCCCAGGACTCTAGTCCGGCATTACATAGATTTTGAGCTGGTTCTCCCATATACTCCTCTGGGCATATCCTTCCCAGGCCAGTTGAGGTTGGTACTTCACACAGTCAAAACAGTACAGAGAGGGAGATGAAGTACCTAGTCTGAGAAACCGAGGGCAATGTAAAGAAAATCCCAGAGGAGAAGTTGGAGAGAAAAGAAGTAGTGCCCATTTAAGAAAGGGAGGAGACAGACACCAAGAAGCATCTGGGGATTGTAGTCCAAGGGAAATATGACCTAAATCCACTCAGGAGAGAGAAAATAATAGCAGGGAGAAGTGACATTAATTGTTAGGCTAAGGTGAGGCTAATCAAAGGTTTACATTTAGACAGCATAGTTTCTCTTGGGTGAGGCTGCCGTAGAGGACTGAGTGAATGGAGCCAGGATAACCTGAGCTTACCACATCAGAAGGGCATGTATATGCAAGGAGACTGCATAAGCCTACTCCTAAGGGCTTTAGCAGCTTGACAGGGTACAAATAAAAAAGGGGGTTTTGGCTGCAGCATGGAGTTTATACCAGCCTGTGTTTATTTATTTATTTATTTATTTAGAATTTTTCTATACTGGCGTTCATGTAGCAAATACATATCACATCGGTTTACATTGAAAAAGTAGTTGCATAAGAGCATTACATGGAACAGGGGTTAAACGTAACTGGGGACCATGAAAATAAATACCTGGGGTAGATAGCAAACTGCTAATATGACATTCAAGTAAAGCGCCAATTATAATGGTAATTCGAATATTAACAATTAAAATTAACAGATAGTAATAACCAGCAGAAATAAATGAACTCGAGAGCATACGGGACAGGTGTGCGAGAATAAGGGAAATATAACGGAGGATAGTAGGAGGCGGCTGTGTGGCAGTGGGAACAGGAGGTAGGTAGGAACTAGTGGAGCGAAGGAAAGAGCAGGGGTGGGAGGGAAGGGTAGGGAGTTAAGCCAGTCTGAGTTAAGTCATTTGTTGTAATGAAAGAAAAGAGGCAGAAAGTCCTGATTGCAGGTAGGGATGCCCTGGTCAAGGACAATATAAGAGGCCAGTTATGAGAAGGATAACCAACGCTCAAGATGGGCGAGAGAGACAGATATCCAAAGGAGTGATGTTCGTAGGAATGTCTTTATATGGCGTGGTGATCGTCAGAATAGCGGAAAGCTTGGCTGAATAGCCATGTTTTGAGCTTTTTTTTGAAAGTCAGCGGGCACGGTTCTTGACGGAGGTCCAGGGGGAGAGCATTCCATTGTGGGGGGCCAGCTGTTGAAAGAGCGCATTTTCTTAAAGAGGTCTTAGCTGTGGGGTGTATAGAGTGCCTTTGTAGACACTTCTAACTGGTCTGGAGGAAGAGTGGGGCCACAGAGGGATACTTAGATCGAGTGGAGCAAGATTGTGAAAGGCTTTGTGGATTATCTTTAGAACTTTGTAAAGAATTCTGTATTTTATTGGTAGCCAGTGAAGGTTCCGAAGGATAGGGGTAATGTGATCTCTTTTGTTGATGTTGGTCAGAATCCTAGCGGCCGAGTTCTGTACCATCTGTACCAACTACCATGAAGTAGTTGGCTGGGAGTCCGAGAAGGAGGGAGTTGCAATAGTCGAGTTTTGAAAAGATGATGGATTGGAGTACCGTGCGGTAATCCTGAAAGTGGAGAAGGGGTCTCAACTTTTTTAGGACTTATAATTTAAAGAAACATTCCTTTGTGGTATAGTTGACGAATTTTTTAAGGTTTAAGTGGTTGTCCAGGATGACACCCAAGTCTCTCACTTGTTGGGAGAAACTTAATTGAGATGTAGGTGGAATGTTGGTTGGTCTGTAGCTGTCGTCCTGGGAGAGGATGAGGATCTCCGTCTTGTTGGTGTTTAGTACTAAGTTGAGGCTGGTGAGAAGGTGGTTGATTGACTGGAGGAAGCTATTCCAGAAGCTGAGGGTCGTGGTGAGGGACTCCATGATCGGGATGAGTATTTGAACGTCGTCGGTGTAAATATAGTGAGTTAGCTTTAGATTTGCAAGTAAGTTACAGAGTGGGAGGAAGTAGATGTTGAAAAGAGTTGGGGAGAGCAATGATCCTTGAGGGACTCCCAGGGTGGAGCTGACTGGGTGGGATTCTTTGTTGTTAATTCTGACCTTGAAGAACCTGTTGCTTAGGAAAGATTTAAACCAGCTGAGAGCAGCTCCAGTGATGCCTATTTCTGCTAGCCGATCTAGGAGTATTGCGAGGTTCACTGTGTCAAAGGCCACCGATAGATCTAAAAGAGCAAGAAGAAACGGTTGTTTATTTTCTAGGTTCAAGAGGATGGTGTCTGTTAGAGAGATTAATAGGGATTCGGTGTTCAACGATTTGCGGAAACCGAAATGAGACGGGGCGAAGATCTTGTGTTCCTCAAGGTATTCTGTGAGTTGGTTGTTGACGATTTTTCCAGGAGTTTGGCAATAAATGGTAAGTTGGCTATAGGGCGGAAGTTTTCAGGATCGGCTGCAGACAAGTTTGGTTTTTTTAAAAGGGGTTTGAGAGTAGCAAGCTTTAGCGAGTCTGGTACTAGCCCTTGTGATAGGGAGCAATTTATGATTTCGGCAATGGGCTTAGCGATGGTTTTAGGGATGGAGATGAATAGATTTGAAGGTATCAGGTCTGATGGGTGAGAGGATGGTTTGAGCTTCTTGAAAATGTTTTCTATCTCCAGAGATGACGTTGGCTCAAAAGTTTCGAAAGTTGATTCACAGTGGATTGTAGAGGTGAGAGGTGGGGGGGACTGGGGATTGGTTGAGATCAACAGGGTTATCAGGTTGGTGATTTTTTTCTTGAAGTAAGTAGCAAGTTCTACAGCTTTGCTTAGTGCTTGGTTATCCGGGATAATTGGTGGAGATGGTTCGGTGAGAGCAGAGACCTATGAAAATAGGGCTTTAGAGTCAAAGATGAAGTGATGGATTTTTCGGGCGAAGAAATCTCTCTTTGTTCTGAGAATAGTGTTCCTGTAGCGATGCATGAGTGATTTGTATGCGGCCAGAGTCGTTGTGGAAGGGTTTTTCGCCATCTGTGTTCTTTGCTTCTTAGTTCCTGTTTGAGGGTCTTCAGTTCTGGTGTGAACCAGGGTTTCCTATTATCAGGGTTGCGGTGTAGTACTTTCGTAGTTATGGGACAGGTTTGCTCTGCTACTTTGTTAGTAATGTTGAACCAAGATGTAGTGGCTGCAACTGCATCTGAGAGATCGAGCTGGGTTAGTTCTTTGGAGAGGTGGGAACTGAGGTTGTCCATGGAACATGGTTTCCTGAGTTGGACTATTGTTTTAGGGAAGGAGTGGAATGGGCAATTGGTGGTCTCAAGGACTGTAGTGATCATCCAGTGGTCGGACCAAGGGACAGGTGAGGATATCGGTTTGGAGGCGATATTAAGGCCTTCATTTAAGAAGATTAAGTCCAGGTTGTGTCCTGCTTTGTGAGTGGGATTATTGATAATTTGTTTAAATCCCATGTAACTAAGAGTGGAGAGTAGTGCTTCGCAGTTGGGGGATTGAGGAATAGCGTCGACATGTAAGTTGAAGTCTCCCAGGATTATGGCTGGGGAATCGGTGTTGATATGTTTTGCGATGCGTTCGATAAGAGGAGAAGGGTCTGCAACTAGGAACCCGGGAGGGGCATAGATTAGGCATATTTGAAGGTGTTTGGACCTGAAGATGGAGAATTTGAGTTTAGATGCTGAATTTGAGAGGTGGAGGGCTAATCTTAGATCTTTCTTGGCAGCTAGAAGTAGTCCGCCGCCCCTTTTATTGAGTCTTGGTATTGAGAATATATCGTATAAATGTATGGGAAGCTGGTGGGTTAAGGCTATGTCAGTGGGTTTTAGCCATGTTTCAGTGATTGCGCATATGTCAGGATTGATGTCCAGAAGGTAATCGTTGATGATGTGGGGTTTTTTCGTGAGAGATTGGGCGTTGAACAGGGTTAGTGAAAAAAGAGAGAGGCCAAATAGTTGCATGAGTGGGGATGTCATTATGGGAATCAGCCTCTTCTGTTGGATGGTGAGAGAGGTGTTGGGTTTGGTGCGGTTTCTGAGGTGATTACTGATAATGGGGATGGGGAAGGTATACATGTTTATAAAGTGGTGATAAGAGGGTTGAGGCAGAGGGCCTGTAGATGTCCTGTAAGCTGAGATTCGGGTAGTATCCTGTAAGCTGAGTTTGGAACTTAGAGTAATGTATGATTGCTTATGGGGTGGTTGTCACTGAGGCTGCTCTACGGGGCTGCACGAAGGGGCGCACGAAGCGGCTGGCCCCTTTGTCGCGCTTCTTTGGCGCGCGATGCCCGGCACGGCGCCTGGAGGAGGTGCTGGGGTTTAAAGCCCCTGGAGTCGCCTCCTGATTCGTTCTGGGCTCCGTGCCCCTGATTGGCTGCTGATCGGTGGTGGGGCGGGTCGAGTGCCCCGGAGAAGAGGACTGGAGCGGACTGCCTCGTGGCCAGCTGGGGAGACGTCGGAGGTAAGTGTAAAATTGTATGGAGGCCTTAGCCTGATGGGCTCTTCGCGCCGGCTGCGCAGGCCCTGGCTCCCACCCCTGTCCGGAGTCGTTCGCGGGTCCGTCGAGTCCTGGGCGCGCGGGAAAGAGGGCGCCTGGAGGAGGTGCTGGGGTTTAAAGCCCCTGGAGTCACCTAAGATTCGTTCTGGGACTCCGTGCACCTGACTGGCTGCTGATCGGCAGTGGGGCGGGTCGAGGGCCCCAGAGAAGAGAAGTGGAGCAGACTGCCTCGTGGCCAGCGGGGGAGACATCGGAGGTAAGTGTAAAATTGTATGGAGGCCTTACCCCGATGGGCTCTTCGCACCGACTGCGCAGGCCTTGGCTCCCACCCCTGTCCGGAGTTGTTCACGGGTCCGTCTGGTCCTGGGCGCGTGGGAAAGACCCCTCTCCTACAGCCAGCAGTGCTCGACAGAGGGGAGCTCAGACAGGATATCTCTTATATCTCTTTAAATATCTCTTATACCTCCCATCTTCATTTCTCAGGGAGTGGAATTGTGCTATCTGTGAAGTAACAAGCCTGGGAAGAGAATACTGGTTTTGTGAGTTGCCTGGCTGTGTGGTTGTTTGCAAGGATCCAGCAGAGGTCCGGAGCAAATCGCATACGGTGAACTGTCAAATTCACTAACTAGTGGAGTTGACCTCTGATCATTTTGGAATCTAGAATTTGCTTAATTACAAATTGCTCTTATTTGTCAACCATCACCAATGGGAAAGGCGGAACCTGGCACCCATGGATAGGATTTGTAAAAATTACTTTTGGCAATGAATAGCTGGGTGGATATGGAAAGATGCATGCGTTTGAATGTGACTGGGCTGAACTGTCTGGTGATTATAAATGGACCTATGCATTTTTTATTTAATTCGGCTACTGGTCCCTTCTTCTTTAGGTGGCAGGTACATAATGAGTCCTGTCTCCCACCTTGAATTTTGTGACATGTTCTTTCAAGTAATCTGTTTGCTTCTTCTGATATTCTTTTAATTTATTTTTTGTGGCTCTTGAGTTCAATGCATTGGGATGCTTGGGCAGTGCTTGATGCAGTCTAGTGCTGCCAGAACCTTAGACTATTGCGATGTGATGAGTGGAAACAAGGTTAGAATCCATGATTGTAAACAAAATGGAGTACCTTATGGGTTGAAGAATGTGTTGCATTTATTAATTTCAAAATCTGCAGTCAGCAATATCATGATTGAATTATCTTGATGAAAACAACAAAATCATCATACATTCTGTTCCAGGGTTTGATTTACCCTTTCTATTTGGTTGTTTTTTCTGGGGATAATCAGCTGTGGATAGATGGAACCGTATTACCAGAAATCTTATTAATTCATGCTAAAATATGGATGCAACCTCTGTTCCTTGGTCTGAGATGACCTCTTCAAGTAATCCATGTATACTTATTATTCTTTCTCTGAAAGGTTGGGCTGTGGTTCTTAATGAATGAAGTCTTACGGTTGTAATAAAATGGAGCTTTTCGGCATGGGACAGGGTAACTGAAATCCATCGAAACCCATTTCCAGTGTCATGAAGGAATTTGCAACGGCACTAATAATCTTTGGGATTTGCCTCATGGCATCTTGGATCGAGCACAGACCTCACACGGTAGAACTTATTTCTTGATATCTTTATTGATGCCTGGTCACCAAAACTGCATTCTGTCAAAGTCGTTTTCTATAGAACAAATTGCCCTGAGAGCAGAGATGTTGTGATAAAGAACTTCTGTCCTCAAAGGTCCTTCTGATATGACATATGATGATCAAGCCCTGGTTCTGCCGCCCCCTCTTCCCCGCCTTTTCACATCCCACCCACTCTCTCTTTTCCTCCCCAGTCCTCCTCCTCTCCCTTCTTCCTCTTATCCCTTGTCCTCTCTCGCAACCCCACTCCAGTTCCACACAAACCCTAAGCCAAACCTCTCTCTCTCTCTCTCGCACGAATGCATAAAAGCCAAACTGATCCTCTCTCTCAGCCCCTTCTCTCACTCCCATGCTCTCCCCTCTTCCCTCACAATCTCTCTTCTGTGCTGATCCATCAGGCAGGAGGAAGAGGTGGTAGTGCATCAGGCCATGCTCTCTGCTACCTAGGACCAAACTTACAATTGAACACATTAGTGCCACACGATTCAAAGGGCCAACCGGGCTCCGGACAGCAGAGGAGGACGTTGCTACCCAATGCACTGCTGCTCTTCTGTGCCCGCTTGCCAGCCAGATCAGCGCAGGAGGAGGAGGAGGAGGAGGCGGAGAGCGCGGTGCCATGTGCATATCCACATCTTGATTCTTGCAATTTCTGAGTTGTACTATTTTCAGACAGAACACACAGTTTGTTTTGCTCACTGAATAACTTTCTGCCAGAAATAGCTCTGTAGCCTTCCTTTAGGTGAATTGGGATGCCGGTTTCTCAATAGTGGACTCAGTTTACTGGGATATTTCATTAGAAAAGGGAATTCAGGAATTGATTCCTGATACATATCTGTTCACGTCCAGGGATGACGAACGCCAGTCCTTGAGTGACGCACATATGGCTGGTTTTCAGCATTTCTCCACTGAATGTTCATGAGACACATTTGCCTATTTTTGATCCAGGACAGGTTGATTTGCATACACTGGCTGTCCTGAAAAGCAGAGCTGAGGACCAATGACCCTACCCAACCTCTTGGGGATTTACCTATTAAAAACCTGACATTTACTGTTACGCTAGCCATTGAAATCCCAATCGAATTTTTTTGTTTTAAATATTGTCTAAGAATCAAGCTGCTCACAGAACCCATACTGCATATCCCCGTTCCGTTCTGAGAGAAGCTTCATTTGTTAATCTTGCTTTTTTTTTTTTTTCCTAGTTAATTACAGCTTAGCATGAAGGCAAGAGTGGGCTCCAAAGAACAGAGCTGATGAGGCGATGACTAATAAACCGATTGGCGCTTGATTATAGGGTGGGCTGACCTCTATGGATTCTCCCAAGCAGGAGCCTCTCTGTATACGTTTTGAGTTCCACATTGCTATTACCTTAGAATTGTTTTGCTAATAATTCTTTTTTTTTATTTAAACAATCTAGTGTGTGTGGTAACTGGGGCTGGGGGAAGGGATCGCGCTTAACAGATCCTTTCCCCGAAAACAATTCATCCCCGCCTCCTGGTGCAACTGTTGAAAAGAACTGAGTGCTGATAAATACTCCAGGTCCCTTCTCTCACTTTCATCCTGCCCTCCACCTCTTCTCGCCCTCTCTCTCTTTCTCACGCCCCTCCTTCTTTCTCTCTTATCTTTGCTCTGTGTTGTCTGGAGGTAAAGCTGAAGGAGTAAGGCAACCAAGGTTACCAACTGGCTCCATGCCATTTATTCACAGAGATTTCTATTCTGCCCAGTTCCCAGCACACTTGGCAATGGATCTGTAGTTCTAATTTCACTAGGAAAAGCAATGGCAGCATCAGAACTGCAAGTCCTTTGCAGCAGGCTAAAATCAAGACAGGATTAGCCCCGCTCGTTGTGACATGGAGCCAGATGGCCAACCCACTGGTGATTCTAGGAGAAGACGATTTTCATTAAGTGCCTTTCCAAATCCAAGCTGAAAATGACTCACACATTCAGGTATTGTAGCTATTTCCCTGTCCCAAGGGTGGGCTTACGATCTAAGGGGCCTGTTTACTAAATGTTTTCTCCAATTCTGTGTCTATGGGAAAGATGCTTAGTAAATAGGGTCCTAAATTTGCACCTTAGGGAATAGAGGGTGACTTGGCCTAAGCCACAAGGAGTGTGAGTGGAAGAAACAGGATTTGAGCCCTGGCCTCCCTGGTTCTCAGTCTACTGCTCAAACTACTAGGGTGGCATCAATGCTTCCTCTCTAACATTTGCCGGAAGACACGTGATAGGAGCAAAGGATGGCCAATGCCATTTTGAAAGATGCTGTCAACTGGCCCAGAGCCTAGAGGTCGCTCTGGGCCCCACTAGACATCAGGGATAGTCTCTAAGATATGTGGGGAAAGTCTGGCGGTCAGGCTGGAGGGCCACTAGACTACCAGGGACTTAATCTAAGGTAGGAGGGATGGGAATAGAAAGCCTTCTGGTGGGAGTTAGTTGGAATCCAGAAGGGTGAGCTTTATGTGAACAGAGAGGAGTTTGGGTAGAGGAGTGGGATGCCACTGCATGAATTTTTAAATATATTTTTACACTTTTACCCCTGCTGGGCTGCTTCTAGAGGTGGTGGGAGACTATACAGACCTCTGGGGGGGTAGTTTACATAATCGGGAAGAGGTGTTTTGAGCCACTGCTGGCCAGTTAATGTTCAGGCTGGGAGCATTGGGACATGCGTTACTACGCTGATGCTCCCGTGGAAAGTTAGCTACAACTCACTTTCTGGGAAATAATGAAGCTTTGGCAAGCTGCATTATTTTATTAGCATAGAATTATGTTATAATGATCTGCTTTGCGTGCATTTGAAAATTTTAGATATGCAAATCACATGCAAAGCAGCTCATTGTAATAGGGGTGGGAGTTTGACCAAAATATCATGCAATAAACAGAGTTTTTTTTGTTATACCCATATTGTAGCTTAGTAAATGACCCCCTAAGCTGGTACCTGAGACAAGGGAGGCTAAAGTGACTTGCTCAAGGTCATAAGGAGCAGCAGTGGCATCTGATGCCTGGCTTCCCTGGTTCACAGCCCACTGCTCTAACCATTAGGCTACTCCTCTAATCCCTCAGCAGAGGGTAGATGAACTGATCAAGATAATTCTAACCCTTTTACATCATCAGGTTTCTGCCTGCTTCTTCAGGAACATGTTCGGACCCATGACAGCAACAATCCATGTTACCCCTGCAGCATGTCTTAATAAGAGACAGGTGCAGAGGTACCCAGAGACTCAATGGAACCATCACCTACAACCATGGTCCGACAAGGTGAATATCTCCAACATTCTCATCCAACCTCTGGCATGGTGGATGGAACTTTCAAATCTGCTGAGAGGTTAGTCTTATGAGCAACCTCAATTTCAAATTACAATAATCACCATGTCTCGAATCACGGGTGGGGAGCTCATCTGAGCAGGCCTTTCTTCTCAAGATTCTTGGTTTCCACAAGAAAGATTACTCTACGTAAATCACCTAGAGTTGAGAGCCATCTTACTCCTTAGTGCTTTAAAAGTATTCAGTCTTTGGCTAGAGGGAAAAGTAAAGTTGATCCAAACAGACAATCAAGAAGTGACGTTCTGTATAAACAAACAAGGAGGAATAGGCTCTGTCAATCTCTGCACAGAAGCATGGAAGGCATGAAAATGGGCAATTTCCCTAAGAAAGTATCTTCCTGGAAGCCAAAACCAGAAAGACATAGCTAAGTTGCCAACTACAACCGCAGGACTAGTCATTGGACCACCAGGGAGCACATGAGCTGTTTCAACTTTGGGGCACTCCGAAGATCGACCTCTTTGCAGTCCCATTCAACAACAAAGTTCCTACCTTGTGCTTCAAAAGAGCAGAAAAGGCCAAGCAATGGATGCTTTTTCAATCCCATAGAATCAAAGCCTTGTTTATGCATTTCATTTATAGCCAAAGCAATTCAAAAGTTAACAAGAAAGAAAGGCCTAACGATTCTGGAAGCCCCTTTTTCGGCTATATCATATTTGCTTTCTGTGGTTTCAATGCTTATCTCCTCAATGCAACAGGAATCTTCTTCATCCTAACCTTTTATCTTTGGCTCTGATTAGCATGGATTTTGAAAGTCAGCTAATTTATTCATGCAATTGCCTGCTGAAGTGAATACAGTTGTTCACATCAAGAAAAGGCTTTGCTAGGAGATCTTACAACTTTAAATTGAAAACATTTTTTAATCTGCTGTTCAAGAGTCAATCAGGACCCTTTTAAGTGCCCTGCTTCCCTCTTCCTTCAACAACTCTGTAGCCTGACTCAGGTTTGAAAACTAATTCAGTCAGGGTACGTCTTAGCACAATAGCAGCACACCCTGAAAATACACTGAACAATTTCTATCTCCTAGCAGCCTCCAGTTGCCAGATCCATGAAAGGCCTAACTCACCTAAAACCCTTTAAAAGTGGGTACATGAGAAACCCTCAGAGCAGCTTCGGCGTCGTGCCCCGTTGCCCTTTAAGTAAGGGAATCCTGGGTGCAGGACGTCTCCCTGAGGGAGAGAATAAAAACTTAGGCTCGGGGGAGGCACAGAGAGGCCCCTGGGAGTGAGGAGAAGGCAGCTCCTGTATAAATGACTGCGGTACATTTGATAAGCACTGATGAGGGAAGCAGATTTTCTAGGTTTCATTTTACACAGAAGTAATAAAGTTGATGCAAAAATAACTGGAGTCCAGATTGCTCTGTCCTCCGACAAGCCGAAGACTGCTCACGCTGTTACAAACCCCCTATTTAAGGTCCCCCGCCACTGTACGCTTTAGGATCTAAAGAATAGTTCTTGATCAGTTCATGAAATATCTTTGTGAGCCTTTAGCAAAAGCAGATTTAACATTCCTTCCTTGAAAGCTGCACCTTCTGCTCAAAGAGTAAGCGAGTTGCGAGCACTCATTTCATAATCTTCACACACCAAATTTTTCCACCATAGGGTAGTTTCGAAACCCATCCTAAATTTTTACCAAATATTATCTCTCAGTTTCACTTAAATCAATTCAAACTGTTTCCAACGTTTTTCCCGAGACCACACACAGGTAAGGACATACGAGCTCTTCATATTTTGGATTGCAGAAGAGTTTGACTGTTTTATTAGGAAGTCCTCAGAGCTCTTCATCTCCTTCAACCCAGTCAGACAAGGGTTTTCAATTTACAAAAAGAATTCTTTCCATTTAGTCTTCTGATTTAATCTCTTACTGCTTTACTCAGTCAGGTCAATGGCTTGAAAATAAGGTGAAAAGCCCATCAAGCCAGAGCTAGTGCAGGCTCCTCAGCCTAGCTTCACTCTGCTTCCATAAAAGATGTTTGCAAGATTGCCACAGGTGCCTCTGTCCTTACCTTCACTGCTTATTGCTGCTCGGAAAATGCTTTATATCAAGGCAGCAAAGTCTGGTCAAGCCGTTCTCAAAAGTATATTTAATAAATTCCTTCCGCTCTCCCTCCAACCTCTTCATCACACGAGCTACATGTTTTCCACTACTGATGTTAAAGAGCACAAGCGAAATTTAATGCAACCCTCAGCTTGGGTGGCTGATTAGTGTCCTGCTGGTCCGTGGAGAACGTAAAGTGGCTTGCCTGTAACAAGTGTTCACAGACAGCAGGAGAAAGCAGCCACAAAAACCCCAGCCACCTCCCCTTAGCTTGTTACAGAGACCGAGGAGGTTCATCTGGCGGCAGCTGTGTGAAAACTCCCGCTTGTTTTCCTGAGCTGAGAGAGAGCTCTTCTGCCTCTGTGTGGTTGGCTGACGTCGCCCATTTTTGTGGCTAATTTGTGCTGCCGTCTATGGAGAACACCCAGGACAGGCAAACAAGTTTGCTTTACTTCCAAATGAGTTGTCGCCTGGTTTAAAGCTGACCACAATGTGCAGAACATGTTGAAGGGGGGATCTGGTAAACCTATCGGATTCTTGGGGCATCAGGTGTTTCTAGAGTGATGAGTCTCGAGTGAGGCCAGCAGTAACGTAAGGAAGCGTTTCTTCACTGAAAGCCACTCAGTATGCAAGAAGGGATGGGACAAGCACTAGACGGTCCTTAGTGGCAGAAGGGCTCTGCAGGATTGCTGCACACACGAAAATTGGGCAGCCTAGGTGGGCCACTCCATATCCCTATGTAACCAAACCTTCCAAGAGCGTACAGAAGTTGTTTGATACTCGCTTTCGGAGTGAATGATGCGGGCTTTTTAAAAATCACTTTTTATAGATTATTCCACTGTGTCCTTTGAGGAGCCTTGTGGGAGACGGAAGATGGAGGAAATGTGGTGGCCTGCAGCGTAAACCCAAGGATAGCAATAGTACAGCAGGGAAAGTTGACTTTGATGAGAAAAGACAATGCAAGGGATTTCTTTCTGCTCCCACCCCCATTTTTTTATACATATATTTAAAAAAATATAAGCCTCTGAATAAAAGCTAGTGTAACCCCTGGGCTGGAAATCCCAGATAAGGTCCCAGGAACCACACCTCAATCACTGTCTTTGATATCAAAGTCCTCCCATGATGTTAATTCCTTCTGGCTGTCCAGAGGGGGAAAAATAATCTTCTAGGCCCTGAGTATTGCATAAAGTGCCAACACGCTTAAGTTTCACTGTAAAAAGCACTGATGATCCCTCAATGCCAACAGCAGTAATAAATATGCTGGAAGTGGTGCTGGCTTCCAACATAGCTTTTACAGATAAATTATGCAGTTGATGGAATGATCTTTACAGCCCCTGATGTTCTCAAAGCAAAATTTATCGTTTCTGATCTAACAATCAAGAAGAAAGTTGCCCTACGCTTGCATCACCAGTATGCAAACTGAGCTCCGCCCCTCCCTTCCTATGCTTTCTAGCTCCACCCCCTCTCTTCTCATATGAAACTTGAGCCCGCCTCAGTAAAGAAACATTGGTGGCAAGGGATGGTTCATTAACCCTTTCTCATCTGCCCGCCTGTCCTGGAAGAGACATCTTGGTGGCAGAGGATAGCGCAATGTACCCTCCCTCCTCAGACCATCTCCCTCACTGGTTTCTATCCTATACTAAACAGGAAGAGGATGGTGGCCTTGCAGTGTCCCCAGTGCATCCTCTCTCCTCCCCTGCCGGGGTCTGAATGTCACACGGTGGTTCAAAGCATGACACTCGGACCCCGCGGGGGGGATGGATGTGCCGGAGATACTGCAAGGCTGCCATCCTCCTTCTCCTGTTCGGTTGATAGGAGCCAGTGAGTGAGAGGGTCTGGGGGGGGGGGGGGGGGGGGACGGACGGACAGGGAGAGAGTAAACCAGGGATCACAAGGTGGTAGGAAGAGAATGAACTGACCAGGGATTGGGGGAGGGGCAATGAGTGAACCAGAAGAAGTGAAGTGAGTGAGTGAGTGAACTGTGGTTGGGAGGAGTGAATCGGGGTAAGTGAAGGGATTATTGGGAGGGGAGGGAGTGAACCATGGTGAGTAAGGGGTTTGTGAGGGGAGAGGAATCCAGGGTGTGTGGGAGGTTCATGGGGGGAAGAAGAAACCAGGGTGAGGGGATTAGGTGGGGATAGGAATTACAAGAGAGAGAATGGTTGGGGGCGGGAAGTGAGTGAATCAAGGGGAAACCGCCCGGATCAGCGGTCTGGTAATTGGTCAGAACTGGGGATGGAGGGAGTAAACCAGGGTAAGTGCGGAGTTTGTGAGGTGAGGGGAGGGAATGAACTAGGGTGACTGAGGGATTCATTAGGAAAGGGAGGGGAAACCAGGGTGAGTGAGGGATTTGTGGGGGAAGGGACAAGGGAGAGTGAGGGATTTGTGAGGGTGGGGAGGGAACCAAGGTGAGTGAGGGAATCGTGTGGGAGGGGGAGGAAGTGAAGGAGAGAGAGGGGATCAAAGGGGCTTTGGAAGGGGGGGATAAGGGTGTGATTCTGTCACGTATCTCAATTATGCACTTCCTACACGCCACAGTGTTTCCCTGTGCTTGGACGGGCTTTTACTACTAGTATTTAACACAGTACATTTGCCACCCGTGCCTCTATTCCAATGAGGTTTTGATGGTAACAAAGTGCCAGTTGTCAGATGTGTTCACTCTCCTGGCTAATCAGATGACATGGTGGGGCCAGCTCCCTCCCAGGTGATAGGGCACAGAGATACAGTACATCTATTTGTCTCCCATTTGGAAAGTCCTAATGTCTCCTAGAGATCTTCTTCTCCTTCTTCCTGCTCTTTCTTACCCGAGGGCCACCTGTTTTACTCCTCTTCTCCTTGTTATCTCCTTGAGAGGGTGGTGGACCACAAAGTTTCCTCCTTTCCAACCTTCTCCTAGTGATGCCTCCAACATCTCTCCTCGAGGATCCTTTGGTCCTTTCAGAATGAAAGACTCGCTCTTCCTCTAATCATAGAGCATAAAGGGAAAAACCGAGTCCCTGGGTCCTAGGGTGCTCCGCAAAAATGAAAAAGGGACTATTCTAGAATAAATAATAGGGACGTGCAGGGGAAAAAAAAAATTGTTTTCACTATTCAGTTCATTTTCGGAAGGTTTTTCCCCCATGAATATCAGTTTGTGGGTTGCTTGCTTCGTTTCATTCATGTGAAAAAAAAAAAAGAATCAAGCAATAACCCCCCCCCCCCCCCAAAGAAATGGCCAAAAGACAAAAGCGAAACCTCCCTCTCACCCTTTCAGAAAAATGCCAGGGCCAGGTTTCCCCCAGCCCCATGTATCCAGTCTGGTGCCCAGTCCGCTGGCAAGCACTAGGTCAAAGCCTCAGATCTGCATAGGCCAAGGTCGTAGTAGGTCATCGTGGCCTCAGCCTACTTGGCCTAGGCCGGAGCCCGGACCCAGACCTGATGCCGCGGCCCAGAGGCCAAGTCCTGATGCTGGAACTTTGGTCCAGACCCAGGCCAGACACCAAGACCCGACCCAGAGTATGGGTCCCATTGCCGGCACCTCGGCCCCCAACCCAGGCTTGAAGCCGCAATCTGACCTGGAAGCCGGGCCCAGACACTGGGGCCTAGGCCCAGACATGACACTGTGACCTGACTCGGAAGCTGGGTCTCGACGCTTGGGCCTCACGCTGCAACCCAATCCAGAGTCCAGGTCCCGGTGCCAAGGCCTTGGTGCTGACCCAGACCCGATGCTGCAACTCGACCAGCAGGCTGGATCCCAACACCTGAGCCCAGGCCCAATGCAGCGACCCAATCTGGAGGATGGGACCTGATGCTTGAGCCTCAGCCTAGGCCGGAGTCCGAGCCTAAGCCCGATGCTGTGATCTGACCCACAGGCTGGGTCCCAGGGCCTAGGCCTGGACCCAGGTCCAATGCCAGGACCTTGGCCAGAAGGCTGGGTCCCAACGCCTCTGCCTTGGCTCAGAGTCAAGCCCAGGTCTCAAAGCTCAGGCCTGATGCTCCTTTTCAGATCCTCTTCTTTCTTCGGCTCTTCAATGCCAAATAATGGCCTCAAATGGGGTCGTACCAGAGCAGATGTCGGCATTTGGTGTTCAAGAGCTGAAGAAAGAAGAGGATCTGATGAGGAGCACCGGGCCTGGGCTATGAACCCTGGGCCAAGGCCCTGGCATCAGGTCTGGGTCCGAACTTAGGCTTCTTTGTCAGAACCCGACCTCTAGGACGGGTTGTGGCATCGTGGCTGGGCTTAGATTCCGGCTTAGGCCGAGGACCAGGTGTCGGGTCCTGGCCTCTGGATCATGCCGCGGCAAGGCCCCGGCTTTGGGTCTAGGTCTAGGCTTGATGCCTCAGTTTAAAATGAAACGAATGAATAAGGTTTGTTTTGTTTGGAGGGGGCACGATTCTGTTCGGAGCCCCCGAATGAAACAATTTAGCCTTATTCGTCACATTTTGCACTTTCGTTTTAAACAAATGCACATCCCTAATAACTAAGGAAAGCATAAACCAGATGAGAAAAGTGGAAAACTTTCCCCTCCTGCAAACACAAAGTTTCCTAAATATGGTACTGAAATAGGTAAATGCACTCTGGCTCTATCTCTAATCCAGGATCTCAACCACTGAAACCCCAGCGTCCTTTCCTGATCAGAACCAAAAAACCCCCCCACAGGGAATAACCATAGACATGCTGCCTCTATTAGGATCAACTCAGGCTTCCATTTTTTACAATGGCGGCAGCGATTTTTATATGAGCAGCCACCATTCTAAGCTCCCACATGGGGGGGTTGTCTCTCACCTTAACTAACTCTGTTTTTCCCCTGTTTTAGGTGAAACCACTACTCACTAACCAGTAGGCTCTCTTCACTATAATAAATGTATCTCTTGATCATTTGTTGGCAAAAGTCAGTAAACGGTAATTTTGCCAATCCTTATAAATACTGCGGCAGAAGCCCCATCTGGGTAATTTGGCATTCAGGCCCTATTCTCGGGGGCCGATACAATAAAACCGGCGGAAAAACCAGCACAAAATTATAGTACCGATTTTTCATGTATTTGGCCCCACTTGTTGCTATAAACCAATGCTATGCAAATCCAACCGGTGCTGAAAATCTGTGGTAATCCCAAAGAACGCGCCAAAACCAGTGTTAAAGCTGAAATGGAAGAAAAAAAAACCGGTGTTAAAAACCGGTGCTAATTTGGAAACTGCTGCAGTGTTCCCTATTGGTTGAAAGAAGTGACCTGGCCAGGCCTGTGTTGGGATTTGTGGTGCACAGATGTCCATCTGGGGTGGAAATCTCCTGGTGTCACAGGCTGTCATCTACGCACAGCACCACAGTGGACGAAAATGGCCAGCAGAAACTTTTACTCCTGCCCTGACCCTGGCATTAAATTTCACACGTCTCAAAAACATGCACCAAAATGTCTCCCTACTGATGCGGCTCTCTGCTTTGCCCTGTAATTGCTAATAGTTTTGTTTAAAGGAGATTTGCATGCACCTGCGATAAGCATACTACGGGATTTGGTGTCACTAAAACCCGTATTACATACATTAATGGAAAAACCCGTCCCAGAACGAGAGAAAACCGCCCCCCAGCGGTAGGCTCAGCGCCGCTTAGTACATGGCCCCCCCCGTGCTAGCTCCAGAAAACTGCCCGAGAACAGCTGGGGCCACGGACGCCTGGGAAGTTCAGCCTGCCGACATGTTGAAGGCACCGGATTTTCTCTCTCTGATTGTGCACTCAGAAAAGCCATTCAGACGCGATCTCTAAACAGTGCGGGGGCAAATTTACCCGCCAGCCAAGTTCCTGTCAAACACTCCATTGTTCGACGAGACGAGCAGCGTTCGCTGTGAAAAAAAGGAGGAGGCGGCGGCCCAGAAACGAAAGCTTGGACGGAGCCGAGATGCGAGTGATTCAGCGGTGCATGAGGGAGCCGGGGGAGAGCTGGGGCCCACCACGCGCCGGGCACGCACGTGTTTCCTTCCATCCCCCCACGCGCCGGGCACGCACGTGTTTCCTTCCATCCCGTCCCATCCCCCCACGCGCCGGGCACGCACCTGTTTCCTTCCATCCCGTCCCATCCCCCCACGCGCCGGGCACGCACCTGTTTCCTTCCATCCCGTCCCATCCCCCCCCGCGCCGGGCACGCACCTGTTTCCTCCCATCCCCCTCTTCCTCGACTTGATTATAAAACGAAGGAACTCCCCAGCCACTCATCGTAAAGCGAAATAAATTGTTCCGTGCGGTTTCCCTGTTTCAGTTCCTCGCACTCAGGAGGAACGTCATTGTCATATTTCTTCAGCAGGTGAAGGTAAAGATACGTATCGCCCTCGGAGGGGGTCACTTCTTTTTTTTATTTTTTACTGTTTAACAACATATACCGTCTTTATGAATCTGCTGAGGCTGGATCTTTGTGAGGGGTTTTGTGCATAAGTCAAGGGGGTGGGGGGGTGAACCATGGCCTAATCGTTGTGATGCGACCGAAAACGGATGGTTTTACATCTGGTAATTCTCCCTGCTAATGATCATCAAACCTGCCCAAGAGGATAACGATACACAGCACATGGATTAAGCCCGTTCCCATAACAAGTGATCAGAATATAATTCCTTTCAATAATAATGTGAAAGGCGTTTGAATACTTCTAGAAATCACTTGTATCTGTTTCCCTGCACCTGATCTGAGACCAAAATGCCACCAGCTCCTGCAATGCTTTGTGTGAGAGATTTTACAGCATGACCCCTGGAACCTGAACCAGGAAAATGACAGAAGAGAGAAGGGGGTGTGAAAGGAGAATCTGAGTCAGTGACAGAGGCTGCTAAGGCCATACTCGTATCATTTTCAGAACTCACGAAGCCCGATCTGAGATGATGCATCGCTGTGACCTTTCTCACCCGAGACACAAACTGGAGTTAATATAACTTGGCCTGATTCAGGCAGTCCTTATTTGTGCCCCTATAGAACTTTTTAAAAAGTTTAAACATGGCTTCTAGTGACTTTTGGTACCTGCAAAAGGTGTCAGATTGACAGCACTGTAAACCAAAGTCCTCCATTATCTGCAGAATGGGTACAGCACAGGCAGCAGCTGTGCAAACTTCCCTCCCACCAAGACAATCAAAAGAGGCAAGTGAGATGGCAACCAACTGGAGCCCTGGTAATCTGTAACTCTGGATGGTCTATGGGGCGGGGAGGGGCAATCCAGGGGCGGACCAGGGGATGGGGCGGGGCCAGAGGCCTCCGGCACAGTAGCCATTTGCCGCTGTGTCAGAGGATCACGTGCCGGCAGGGTGCTAGCGCACGCAACTTGCACCTGCCCGGAGGCAGGTGAAACAGGTAAAACAAAGGTCGGGAGGGGGGGGGGGGTAGGGTTAGGATAGGGCTAGGGGGCAAGAAGGTTAGGGGAAGGGAGGTTAGGTTAGGGGGTTGGGAAGTTCCCTCCAAGGCCGCTCCGAAATTGTGCACCCCCTTGCGCGCGCCGACCCCAGATTTTATAACAAGCGTGCAACTGTGCACGCATGTTATAAAATCGGGCGTCCATGTGTGTGTGCCGGGTAGCGCGCGCACATGGACGCGCGCGCACCCTTTTAAAATCTACCCCTTAATTTTTTTCCCTCGATATTATTCTTATTGATGCTTTTTCAAAACCAATTTTATTCTTGATTTGTATATTGAAATTGATAATACAATTTTAAAAAGTGGTTAAAGTGAGCTGCTGTGCAGTTTCCAAAAGCTCCTTAATTAAAAAGTTTCATGGTTAAAATGGCGCAAACCTATTTTCTATAGAGCGGATGTTGTGCCCTGCCACTCCCGGGCCTGATCGCGAGCAGCCTTACTCACCTCCCAGTGCGGCCTGCAGAGGCCACCGACGCTGTCCCTGCTTTGCAGCGCTGGGCTGCTGAAACCACACCTCTTTGCGGCTTGGAAGCTGCTAACACTGCCGCTCCTGCACCCGTCTCTAGATGCACGTGCACACCTCTCTTCACAATTTAAAGGGTCTTCGGTGGAAAAAGCCCTGTGGCCCTTTCTGATGACGTCAACCAGTCAGGCCTATAAAAAGGCTCTTCAGTCTTCACTCTGGGCCTTCGCAAGGATCTTCATGGTCGTCCATGGTGTCTGCATCCTTCAAGGTTTCTGTGGTCATTTTCCTGTCTTGATGGCCTTCATGTTCTTCACTGGATGTGCTTGGCCTTCTAGTTCCTATTCCATGTTCTTGGTCTCTCATCGGTTCCTCGTCCAAGTCTTCGGAGTTTCCACCTCATCTAAGTCTTCTATGTCTTCGTTTGTTCCTGGTGTTACTCCTTCTGAATCTTCAATCAAGTTCCTAATGTTCCGGTCTCTGTTCTGAGTCCTTACTTCCAGGTCCTCTCTCATCCTTCCTCCATGTGTGTCAGCGACGTCATCCGTGACCAACCCATGGCGGGTTGTGTAAGGTGCTCCTGGCACAAGGTCTGTCTGCAAGGCCGTCTGCATTGGACCAAGTCCTCGGAGTCCATCCTTGTTTTAGAGTTCCATGTTTCAAGTTCCAAGTTCCTAGTCGTGTTCCTAGTTCCGGTCTCGTGGAATTTGTCCAGCCAGCGGATCACCTTGTTCCCTGTTCCTGCCTGCTCTGCTGCTGCCTGCCGAACCAACGAGACTTGTCCGTTTGGATTACCTGCTGAATTGTTTGGAGCTCCGGTTCCCGCATTCCAGCGCGCCGTACCGCTCCTCTCCCCCTCGCGAGCCGACCCCGTCCGGTGACGTCGGTAAAGGGCGACGAGGGGGAGGTCATAAAGAGCGGCGCAGGGAACCGGAGGCGTTGTGCGCCACGCATCGCGCACCGAAGGGGCGCAACAAACAGAGACATGGCTCAAAAAAACTGACACGGTGGTTTTAAACCAATTAGCGAATGAGCAATATAAAATGGATTCTATTCCAAGATTACAACAGAGGGGTGGAGGTTTATTGCTTATAAGTAAGAAAAGTTTAAATTTAAAAAGAATATCTTTTGAACCACCTATAAAACATGAAATAGCTATCTTTGAATCCCCTAATTTACAGATATGTCTGTTATATTGCCCCCTGGGACTTCTAGATTTTAATATATCCCCAATTATCGAAAGTTTTGCAACGATTATTAATCCTAATTTGCATATGGACAGCATACCCCTTCCCCCAGCAGCTAGGACATTGATAGAGGCTCTTCAAGCTATAGGATACGAATTATTAATTACAAACACTACTCATAAGGCCGGCCACGCCCTGGACCTGATATTTACAAATTCAAAATTAGTGCAGGCAGTAAACATTCAAATACACCCAGTCCCTTGGTCAGATCATTCTTTAATACAAGCAGATATTACATTTTCTAAGCAAGTAGTAAAGGAGATGAATAGACCTATTAGTTTTCAGTATAGACCGCTGTTTAAGTTAGAAGTATTGCAAAAAGAATTATTAGATCATCTCCCAAATTTAAAGATGCACACAAGTTTGGAAGCAACTGAAGAGTGGCATAAAATATCTCAGGATATAGTAGAGAAAGTTAACCCGTTAAAAACTAAACATATTAATGAAACAAAAAAAAACAAAACCCGTGATATAGTAACACATTACGACAAACCAAGAAAGCACTTAGACAGAAAGAGAATGGCGAAAAACAAAATCCATGGTAGCATTGACTAATTACCGTATTTATATAGCGTATTACAGGAAACTCTTAAACAAAACCAAGAAAGAATATTATGATTCTAAAATAAAACGATTCTCACATAACTCAAAAGTATTATTTGATACAGGCAGGAAATTAATTATCGACCTCACAGCAGATACACAAACATTAACAGAAACCCAGTGTAATGAAATGGCCTTGTTCTTTAAGAATTGGGCTCTGTTTCAAGGACGCTAATAGCGTCCTTGAAACAGAGCCCGATTCAAACTATAACTTTTAACAAAAAAAGAGATACCTCAAGGGTCATATTTTGAAGATACCACAGAAAGAGAAATAGAAAATCTTATTAGTAAATTAAATCCTGCTAACCATCCTATTAACGTGATTAACACATCCATATTAAAAGGTTGTACAGGCATCATTAGCCCATAATAAACTTATCATTTAAGGAAGGCATTATTCATGAGATGTTGAAAAAGATTTAGATCCAACCGAATTGAAAAACTTTAGACCCATCTCAAATTTGCCATTTTTAGCAAAATTAATAGAGAAGGTAGCAAATAAACAGCTGACTAAACATCTAGAAATGAATAATATACTGTATCCTGCGCAGCACGGATTCAGGAAATATTTTAGTACCGAGACCCTGTTGCTATCCTTAACGGACACAGTCCTGAGAGGACTTGATGGGGGCCAACGATTTCTCCTAGTGGTCCTGGATCTGTCGGCCGCCTTTGATACGGCGGACCATGACATTTTAATAACTAGGTTGCAAGAAATAGGCATAACGGATTGAAATTGTTCATCTCATTTCTAAATAATAGAACCTTTTCAGTAGAAATCGGGAATAGCATTTTGGAAAAAGTAAAACTCATGACAGGAGTACCGCAAGGCTCGTCTTTGTCGGCTACACTTTTTAATATTTATTTGCTTCCGCTGTGCCACATTTTATCAGGACTAGGACTGAAATATTTTATTTATGCTAATGACATTCAGTTTTTAATACCGATTGTGAATAATCTTGATGAAACTTATAAATTAGCAGAGATGTACTTGAATATAGTTAGTCAGTTACCAACACAAATGAAGCTTGTTTTAAGTGTGGAGAAATCAGTTTTTATCATTTTAGAAAGAAAAAATATGAGCTTAGAAAAGAGAGTAATCACTTTCAGCAATAACTTAAATTTTAAAATAGCAGATACCACCAGAAGCTTAGGGCTTTTTATTGACACCAAATTAAATATGAAAGCACATATTACTAAAAAAGTTAAAGATGGATTCACAAAGTTAATGATGTTAAAACGCCTAAAACCATTCATATCGATGGAGAATTTTAGAACAATTTTACAAGCAATGTTGTTTACTGGCCTGGACTACTGTAACTCCACTTTGCTGGATTTACCAAATTCTACATTACGACCACTTCAAGTTTTACAAAACACCGCGGCGCGTATCTTAAATACTCGAAAGAGAGATCATATCACCCCAGTGTTAAAGGAGTTACATTGGCTACCTATTCAGCAACGAATAAAATACAAAACATTGTGTATCATTCACAAAGTATTATATGGTGAAATGACGGAATGGTTAAACACAACTATTAGATTACATATTCCACAAAGAGAATTAAGATCAGACATAAGATCAGCTCATTTGAGTGAGGTTAGAGATTGCTCATTGTCAATTGCAGGACCCAGACTCTGGTATCAGTTGCCAACAGAATTGAGGCTACAGCAATAGAGAAAGAAGTTCAGGAAGGAATTAAAAACGTGGCTGTTTTGTCAGGCATACGAGAGTGATACCAAGGAAGGAGTTTGAGATCCATATATTTTTAGTATGATAGGTTATTTTTGTATTTGCGTTTTTGTATTTGCATTTTAGAACTAATTTTAAGATTTTATAATTGTTTGTAATACATTCATTTTAATATCCTGAATTAAGATTTTTAATATTTTTGTATCAGTTTTTATGTCTATCTAATGTAAACCGTAGCGATGGAACTTTACTGTGCAACGGTATACAAAAATTGTATAAATAAAAAAAAGAAATGTTCCTCATCTCAAGTCATGTTCCAAGTATGTCTGGCTTCCGTCTGAGTCTCAGTCCAGCGTCTTCCTCGCCCCCGGCATGTTCCATGACCAGCCCTCGGGCTGTGTAGGGCGCACAGCGGGATGGCGTGTTCCGTGACCAGCCCATGGGTTGTGTAGGGCGCACAGCGGGATGGCGTGTTCCTTGACCAGCCCATGGGTTGTGTAGGGCGCACAGCGGGATGGCGTGTTCCGTGACCAGCCCATGGGTTGTGTAGGGCGCACAGCGGGATGGCGTGTTCCTTGACTAGCCCTTAGGTCACGGAAGTCTCGGGTCAACTGAAGTCTGCGCTGCGGCACAGACTTCAATTGAACCTGAACCCAAGCCTTCCGTATCTTCGTCCAAGTTCCAAGACTAGGTCCAAGTTCCTAGTCTTCAGTGTCTTCATCCACATTTCACGTCATGCCATGTCTTGTCCTCAGCCTCCGTCTGTCCTGATGTACTCACTGCTCCAAGTGGCAGGTCCGAAAGGGCTTTGGAGTGGCCGGAAGGCTACCCGCGAGATCAGCATTGCGTTGCTGGGTCTCACTGCTATGTGTGCAGGTTCAGCGGAGGCTTGAGTGCTTCATGTCGCCAAGTGCTTCACATCTTCAAGTGCTTCTTGTCCTCATGTGTCCAAGAGTTCTCTAGTTTTGTTCGAGCCCATGCCTGGGTACGCCTTCCTCCCGCGGCGCATACCTTGGAGCTCCGCCCTGGGGTTGTGCCTTGGTTCAAGGGCTCACTCTCTCGAGCAAGCGACGGCACTCTCCTGCGCTCACAATAGTGGATGGCCTAGGGAACCCAAAACGTTCCCCTTTCTAGTTTAAGTTTTGCCCAGGGATTCACAAGATAACAGTAACTATCTTCTTGATGTTAGAAAGAAGCTATCTGAAGCCAACATATTTTCTGTTTGCGAACAGCTGCCTTGAAATACATCAGGACAGCTCAGCAGTTAGCCATGCCTCACCAAAATCAATGTTTAAATAAACATTTTTAAAGAACCTGAACTCGGGTCTATTTTATATCTATTCCAAGCTCAAGCATTCTTGAGGGCTCTCCTGTTTCGTCTCCTTTTCATCACTCACTTCCTCTCTCAGTCGTGTCTGTCAGACCGAGAAAGCTCTGCCTTCCAGAGGCTTTAAGAGAAGCTGCTCCCCTAATGCTGAGAAATCCCTTCACGCCCTCTCCTGCCAGCAAGGATCGACTTTGAAGAGCGTGGCCATAGCCCTTCCCTGCCCACGGTCCAGGAGCCACCGTGCGCCTGAAGATAAAATGGCGGGAGGCGGGTGGCACCTTGTGGGTTAACCAGTTTATTGAGGCAGGAGCTTTCGAGGGCAGCTGAAGGTGGCCGCAAACCCGAAGAGATACAGGAGACCCAACCCCCGTGCACCTACCTGCTGAGGCTTTTACTACTCTTTTAAAAATGTTTTACCCTCCTATATTGTTTTCCAGATTACTCTAGCAAACGCATCACAGTGATCTTACTAACGAGTTGACACCACTTATCCTCAGGACCAGGTCAAAATGTTCTTTGCAACCAGTGTAATGGAAAATATTTCAATGTCAAACACAGTGTGTCCCCGCAGTAAACCAGGAGTGAGAACTGTGTGGGATACTGAAATACTGTTCTTAGAGTAATATTCTTATAATTAAAATTCACTGTACTGATATTTAAAAAACAAAAAAAATAACTAAAGAAGATGATGTTTGACCGAAGACATGTATAGAACCCACTTCCATATTTGCTCAACAGTCTCATACAGCATGAGGGGAGACTGCATGGCTATGTGGATTGGCACAAGGATCCAGGGCCTTTGGGGTTCAAATCCAGTTCAAGTTGGCATTAATCAAAAGTCATTATTTGGTAGCCTATCTGAAATGAGGAGCTCCCAGAGGACAAGCATCCACATAATTAAAGCCACCGCTGTTACCAAACGGGCACTATTGTTGGCAGCCTCAAGAAAGAAACTATCAGATTGCAGTGGCATGGACACTGAGTAATAAACCTTCACCTTACAGGTGGTCCCTCCTGAGCAGGGTAAATGTCTGTTGTAGGAGGAAAACTTGCTCTGCTGCTGTCTGTTCTGTATCTATTCTGTGGTGGGGCAGTGTGTGTGTGTGTGTGTGTGTGTGTGAGGCTTGCACTGTTGCTGTCTGTTCTGTATCTATTCTGTGGTGGGGCAGTGTGTGTGTGTGTGTGTGTGTGTGTGTGAGGCTTGCACTGTTGCTGTCTGTGCTGTACCAGTTCTATGGTGGGGCAGTGTGTGTGTATGTGTGTGAAACTTGCACTTTGCTGTCCATGCTGTACCTGTTCTGTGGTGGGGCAGTGTGTGTGTGTGTGGGAAGCTTGCTCTGCTGCTGTCTGTTCTGTATCCTGTGGTGGGGCAGTGTGTGTGTGTGTGTGTGTGTGTGTGTGGCTTGCACTGTTGCTGTCTGTGCTGTACCAGTTCTATGGTGGGGCAGTGTGTGTGTATGTGTGTGAAACTTGCACTTTGCTGTCCATGCTGTACCTGTTCTGTGGTGGGGCTCAGTGTTGCTAGGCAAACCAATGGGCCGATACCGTAAAAATCACGGGAGAGCGGGCGAGCACCCACTCTCCCGGCGCGCGATACAGTAAATTAATTTATTTAAATTAGGGTCTGCGGTAAAAAGAGGCGCTAGGGACACTAGTGCATCCCTAGCGCCTCTTTTTGGACAGGAGCGACGCTGTCAGCGGGTTTGACAGACCCGACCTGGGGGCGGTTCTGGAGGGCGCGGCCATGCCCCCAGAAGACCCCGGGCTGAAACCACGCCCCCCCCGGGCCCGCCCCCAAAATGCTGCGTCCCGCCCCCAAAATGCCGCATCGTTCGGCCCCGCCCCCGACACGCCCCCTTCCGAAAACCCCGGGACCTACGCGTGTCCCGGGGCTCTGCGCGCGCCGGTGGCCTATGGAAAATAGGCGCGCAAGGCCCTGCTCGCGTAAATCCGGGCGGATTTACGCGAGCAGGGCTTTTAAAATCCGCCCGTTTACTTTCTGTATCGCGCGGGAATACCTAATAGCGCCCGCAACATGCATTTGCATGTTGCGGGCGCTATTAGTCTCGGGGGGGGTTGGACGCGCGTTTTCGACGCGCTATTACCTTTTACTGAATAAGGGGTAAAGCTAACGCTTCCAAAACGCACGTCCAAATGCCGGTTAACAGTGCGCTGTCGGAGCACACTATACTGTATCGGCCTGCAAGAGAGGGAGGGGAGGCAGCCATGGGATGAGTCAGCAGGCCAGTGTCCTCCTTCAGTGACATAGCTGCGTAAGAGCCAAAACGAGCTCCTGCCACCACAGTGACAGTATGGAGAGCAGGCCCCCCTCCCCCGACGAGGCACATTAGTGCTCTGGCCGAGTTTCGCACAGCGGCTGCGTCAGGGGCTTTTTTTTTTTTTTTTTTTTTTTTTAAAGTATGAATCCACAGAAATAAATTATGGTGGAGAAACTTTCTGCTGTGCAAAATCTTTTGGACGGAAGAGTTGAAAAAAGCACAATATTTGGAGTTGAATCTTGCCGAAAACCTATCTAGTGATAAAAAAGATCAGAAATTGCATCTAGCAAAATTGATTTTTAAAAGCCCCTGACGCAGCCGCTGTGCGAAACTCGGCCAGAATTGGGCTCTGTTGAAATATATGTGGCAATAAATACCTTCAAGCTAAGGCCAGGGGTCTGTCTTGCTTCTGTTTGCTTTTTGGCGTCGACAGACCGTCTTCCAGTCTGCTTTGTGGGACCATAAATGCATTATTTTACATGTTTTAGCATTAAACCTTAGCTGCAGGTCTCTAGACCGTACTTCGAGCTACCTAGCACCCTTTCCATGATAAAATATTTTCTGACATTGCTGATGAATCTCCCCCTCTAGGAGGTTCTTTTCCTTACTCCTAATTCCAAAACTGACTTTTTATTATAGAAGCTGTGTGTCTTGTGCAGCATTAATACCTTCCAGGTATCATATCCCCTGTGTCCTCCAGTGTTTGCATTTTTAGATCCCCCACGTCTCACCTCGTCTGGCTTCAGGTGCACGCTATTTTAGCTAAGAACATAAGAAAATGCCATACTGGGTCAGACCAAGGGTCCATCAAGCCCAGCATCCTGTTTCCAACAGTGGCCAATCCAGGCCATAAGAACCTGGCAAGTACCCAAAAACTAAGTCTATTCCATGTAACCATTACTAATGGCAGTGGCTATTCTCTAAGTGAACTTAATAGCAGGTAATGGACTTCTCCTCCAAGAACCTATCCAATCTTTTTTAAACACAGCTATACTAACTGCACTAACCACATCCTCTGGCAACAAATTCCAGAGTTTAATTGTGCGTTGAGTAAAAAAGAACTTTCTCCGATTAGTTTTAAATGTGCCCCATGCTAACTTCATGGAGTGCCCCCTAGTCTTTCTACTATCCGAAAGAGTAAATAACCAATTCACATCTACCCGTTCTAGACCTCTCATGATTTTAAACACCTCTATCATATCCTCCCTCAGTCGTCTCTTCTCCAAGCTGAAAAGTCCTAACCTCTTTAGTCTTTCCTCATAGGGGAGCTGTTCCATTCCCCTTATCATTTTGGTAGCCCTTCTCTGTACCTTCTCCATCGCAATTATATCTTTTTTGAGATGCGGCGACCAGAATTGTACACAGTATTCAAGGTGCGGTCTCACCTCTGGACTGCCTCTTGCCTCTATCCTTTCTGAGACGTGGTCTCCAGAACTGAACGCAGTACTCCCGGGGAGGCCTCGCTAATGACCTGTGCGGTGCATTATTGCCTCCTTTTTTTCTGCTGGTTGTGCCTCTCTCTATGCATCTTAAATATATCACCTAGTAAATTCATTGGATATCCCTGAGTCTTTTGTATGTTTTTTTAAAAGAGTAAACAACCGATTCGCGTTTTTGGGTAATTGCCAGGTTCTTATGGCCTGGATTGGCCACTGTTAGAAACAGGATGCTGGGCTTGATGAACCCTTGGTCTGACCCAGTATGGCATTTTCTTATGTTCTTACCTGTTCCACTCAGCCTTCCCTTCTCCAAACTGAAGATCCCTAACTTCTTTTGCCTTTTCTCATAGGTGAATCGTTTCATCCTCTTTATCATTTGTCGCCCTTCTCTGTACCTTTTCTAATTCTGCTGTATCTTTCTTGAGATGCGGTGACCAGAATTGCACACAGTACTCAAGGTGCGGTCACACCATGTAGCGATAGAGAGGCATTATGACATTCTCTGTTTTATTCTCCGTTCCTTTCCTAATAATCCCTAGCATTCTATTTGATTTTTTGGCTGCTGCTGCCGCACACAGGGCTCAGTTTGTAGACAAAAATGAAGTGGCACTCTGGAGCGGATCGGGGTAGGGATGGTAACATAAGAACATAAGAAATGCCATACTGGTTCAGGCCAAAGATCCATCAAGTCCAGCATCCTGTCTCTCACCTTGGCCAATCCAGGTCCCAAGTACCCAGTAGGATCCCAATTATATGGCTAATCCTTCTTGCTCATAACCAGACATAAGCAGTGGCTTTCCCAAGTCTATATGACTAAAAGTAGTTTATAGATTTTTTGTCCAGGAATTTTTCTAGACTCTTTTTAAACCCAGCTCTGCTAACTGTTTTCATCACATCCTCTGGCAACAAATTCCACAGATGAATTGTATGCTGAGTGAAAAAAATACTTTCTCCAATTTGATTTAAAAGGGATACCTATTAGCTTCATGGAGTGTCCCCTAGTCCTAGTAATATTGAAAAGGCTAACTAATTATTACCTATTTATCCGCTCCACTCCACTCATGATTTTGTAGACCTCTATCATATTTCCTCTTAGTCGTCTCTTCTCCAAGCTGAAGAGTCAACCTTTTTAACCTTTCCTCATAGGGGAGCCATTCCATCTCCTTTATCATTTTGGTTGCCTTCTCTATACTTTTTCTATTTCTGCTACAATTGTTTTGAGATGGGGCGACCAGAACTGCACACAATAATCAAGGAGTGGTCACACCATGGATTGATACAGAGGCATTACGATACCTTCTGCTTGCCTGTCACCTCATTGGAGGATGAGGCCAGGGGGTTTGCTTGGGAGGCTGACTTCCCCTTTTATAGGATTTTCCTGCTGCTGACTCTTTGAGTTGCAGATGAGGGTCTCCAAGCTCTTACTGGTGCCCTCCCCCGAAGCCAATGCTAATAGACGTCCACTTCTTTCATGATGACCCAGTACCTTTCCTCCACAACAGCCTTGCTAAAGTGAATTCTCTTCAGGTTCCCTCATGGTTACACCAGTGTCTGGTATGGTTAATTCTGGAATGCAGAGTGGAAGGGAGTGGGGGGCCAGGGCTGGGTGTGACCTGAGGGTGGTCAGGTCACACCCACATACGCACACACCCACATACCCACATACGCAACACGCACACTCTCTCTCTCAGACACACACACACACGCACACTCTCTCTCTCAGACACACACGCACACTCTCTCTCTCAGACACACACACACGCACACTCTCTCTCTGACACACACACGCACACTCTCTCTCAGACACACACGCACACTCTCTCTCTCAGACACACACACACACACACGCACACTCTCTCTCTCAGACACACACACGCACACTCTCTCTCAGACACACACTCACACTCTCTCACACACACACATATATATGCAAATACAAATAGCAGAAGCAGTGGGGCTGATGGGCATTCACCTTCTCTCTCTGTATCCTTTCCCTTCCTCTCTCATGGCCTCTCAATTGCATAAGAAAATTGCACAAAAATCAAGGCCACATGGCCGCTCTCATCTCCGGGAGTTCCAGCACTTCTGCTCTGCTTTCTCTGGAGCCTGGGAGGGTAAGAGATTATACGTGCCACCACTGGGGCTGGGACTGATTTACACCATCAGCTCTACTCTTTTTCTATGGGGGAGCCAGAACTGATGTACTGCCAGAAAAATGGTGGCAGAACCCCATTTCTTGGTTATTCTGCCAGAAATTAAGCCCTGGGTAACAGGACCCAAAAAAGCTGTTGAATTAGCACAAGTTTGAAACGTGTGCGCTGTAGCACTTGTCGAGACTATGGTTGAAGCGTTGGTGCCGCGACCGGGCCTGCTCACCTCGCGCTACCGTCAACCAGCTCCTGCTCCTCGTCCCTCGCTGCTGCAGCCAGCACTGCTCGCCCATGGGGTTCCCGGCCATCTCCAGGCCCATCGGGGCCTTCTGGTTCATAACGCTCTTCGCGCCGAGGCTCGGCGTCTTCCCTGGCACCGGCCCCACCCCTAGGTGTGTGCGCGGTCCGCACAGCCCTTTAAAAGACCCAGCGTGGGAAACCGATGACGGTGACATCACATAGACTGGGTATATAAGGCGAGGCCCAGTCCCCAGAGCCTCGCCTTGGCAATTGGATGGACACCTCAGTGTTACTAGTTTGCTGTTCCTTGTTCATGCGTTATCTGCTTCCAGTCTTGTTCCAGTGCTCCTGAGTTCCTGTGTTCCTTGTTCTCCTTGTTGTACCTCCTCGGACTGATTCACGGTACTGACCCCTGCTTGCCTGACCACGTTTGACCACTGCCTGGAACTGACCACTGCCTGCCTTCTGACCACGTTTGACCGCCGCCTGGAACTGACCTTTGCTTCTCTTAACTGCGTACGGACTGACCTTGGAACTGACCCTTGCTTTGGCTGACCATCCTTGGACTGATACGCTGGCATTGACCCTTGCGCTACACTCGGATACTCTGTTTCCTCCCGTGACCACCAGACCAGCCTGCTCGGACGCTACCTGCGGCCTACATCTGGCTGAACCTATAGGCACTGCCTATCTTGCCTGGAGGACCTTCATTTCCTGCTGTATTCCAGAAGTCTCCGGTGATCCTGCTTCCGGTCTTACTCCTCCATTTTTCACCAGCCGCGCACTTTTGCACATGGTGGGCTCACCTCTCCGCTACCTCTCCAGGAGACCCTACGAGGCCCACCTAAGTCCAGGTGGTCCTGGTACCCAAGGGCTCAACCTGCGGAAACCCTGGACTGTTATTGGCGAAGCTCCAGCTGGCCTCTGTCTCCTCGTGTGCTCCGCCTTCTGGTGGCAGGCACTCTCTGGGTCCGACCAGAGGGCCGTACCAATCCTGCACCAGGCCAAGGGTCCACCTCCAGTGCAACAGTATGATCATGATGTAAACGTGAAGCTCTTTAGTTTGGTGATGTAATGTGCCCAACAAATTTCTTATAAATAGAAAGTTAAACAGAAAAATGGCATTTTATTAAGTGAGCTAAATTTCAGGAGCGAGATGAAGGACCAAGCTTGATCCCTGGCAGCCTTGGCATGCTTCTAGACCAATGCTATTTGCTCCGTGCTTTGAGGCTTCATGCAGTCCTTGGGGTTTGCCTCTTTGACTTGGCAAATATGTAGCAGTAGCAGTGCAAGACAAAATGCTTAGAATAATAGATTCCAAATAAGAGAAAGCCTTAAATCTTCCAGCTTCACGACATTTGACTTTCTCTGTGTCAAAGAGAAAAAAAAAACCAACCCCAACCTTGTATTTCTCATGAATCATAAACAAATGGGAGCTAAAAACGTCACCAGCTGCTCCTCTCTCATTAATCTAATTGTGACACATATAGCGCATGGCAAATTTCTATACAATCACCATCTATTGATAGATTACAGGCCGGTCCTGAGCGTGTGTACGTCATCGGCTGAGATGAGCTCTGCCTCAGTGTTTGCCAGCAAGCGAATGAGGCTGTGGTGGAGTAAAGTGAATTTAGCCTGATTCTTTCTACCTCTCGTGAACACGAGAACGTGGACCTCTTACTAGCATCGTGAACAAAGAGGCTGCTCAATCAGCCAGCGTGATGCCTGATTTCATCTTGTCCCTCTCTCATGTTAAAGTGCACCGTGCATGACACAGAATGCAATTATTTCGGCGACCATCACATCACATGCACTAAGGCCCTTTGCAAACCAAATGGGCAAGTATTTCTGGTCCCCTAGTGATAATTTGGTGGACGTGGTGGTGGCCTCTCTCAGGTTTCTACTGGGGATCAGCTGACAAATACGGCTAAACCTGGCCAACGCTATTGACATGCGCGGTGAGCTCGCAGAGGAACCAGGCTGCCAAAAAGGGCATCAGGGCCAGCGAAAGCGTCCCAAATGCTACAGGATTGTATTTATCGCCATCCCTTGGCCAAATCCAAATCCAGCCACATAAGAGTGTTGGACCCGTGTGGGAAAACTGTTCGACATCAAATCTGCCTGTTGGGTAAAAGCCAAATAGACACCCGACAAAAAAAAAGTGAAATTATGTCCAGGAAGCGGAAGAAGGCATTCAGTGATGAGGAATAGAAGAATGTTTAAATTTTAAATACTAGCCACCCTTAGGCGGCTCTGCTTTCTCCTTTCCGTGTGTATGGCAGAGCTCTTTTTAGAAAGCTCACAAAAGCAGAGTGTTCAGTGCACAGTGGCAGACAGCCAGGAGTACCCAGCACAGCTCGGCTGTTTCACCGAGGATTGGCTGGGGGGGGAGGGGGGCAGACTGCTAATATATGACTTGGTGTTGGGCTGGGGCTTGTTGTTGTGATTGCGTTCAGGACATGCAAAGGCAATGCTTTAGCAAAGTGCACGTTTTCATAGCAGGGTTGACTGAAGGGCTAAAATAAAAGCTTTCACTTTGGCTCTCCTGAAAATGAATTTGCATTTGCCAAAATGCTTCAACAGTAAAGTGCTACTTATGCAAAGTAGTACATATACATTATTGTTACATAAATTATAATTATTTTGCAGCCAGGAAAGACTGGGAATGATGGGGAGATTTCCGCACTCCAGCCCACAAAGAGTGTAATTGAATAAGAAACACGGGGCACGTAGTTCAGGAGATGTCCTTCATTTCTGGGCATGTTACCCTCTGAACTATCTGTCCTGTGAGGCCAACACTACTCATGATGCCCTCGGAAAGAAGCAACATGGACACACAGGTTGTGTTTGTGACCTGTATGTCCTTAATCCATGGGCTTAGGATTTGCCAGATTTTAGTGCCATGAGCATTCAATAAATATTACATTTGCTATTGTCTTACTTATTAACATAGGTGGCACATGAATCTATAGTCTGGGGAGGCAAGTCCGCTCACCAGTAGCGCTAGCTCACATGAATGCAGCAGTTGCATGACAGGGGCTTAATCAGTGGTGCTTCCCTCTCACCCAGCCAACCAATGTCCCCTGCCTCTGTACCAAGGACAACTGGTGCCACCAAATCTGCAGCCAGGGCAGCCATGAAGAGTGTTAAGCTGGCTGGCACTGAAGTGTGAATGTTTTCAAAACTCACAGGCCAGCTTCCCTGTCTGTACTGATCGTGCAGACATGAGGTTACAGCAGAACATAACTGGCCAGCAAATTTTACAAACCCTCACATGGTGCTGCAGGGCAGCCAGCTCAGAGGCACACAGGATGAGCGCTGACCTCCTCTGCCATCTATCCCCAGTGCCCCGGCTCTTTTTTTCTCTCTGGACTTTGGCGGGATGGGTTGTGCTAGCTGACCCACATCTCCCCTATCTGTCTGCTTTCTGGGACAGTTTGGGTCAGACAGACCTTGAATTAATTTTACCCACCCTCTATGGCCATTGATTTTAGCATGTGCATTTCTATACTGAAGAAGGCTTATGAGATTGCCATATCTGTGGGTGATTGTCCATGTCTTTCCCTTCCCCAGTATCCTTTGTGTGATGTGCCCAGTCCACTAAATTTTCAGGACATATCAGGAGCTCCAAGAGGATTCTGATAGCTATCTCCTACGTGGAGCCGCTGTGTGAGTACACCCCAATATCACCAGTTTATAAAAGGTGCGCCCTGTCCCTAACACAAAATTGAGTGAAAAACAAACAATCAGGAAAATGAAGTCCATCTTGATGGTGGAGCTGGTTAGATGACAAAAGGCAAGGAAATAAACCTTCTTCCTCCTCTGCTAAGATACTCTCTGTGCAACGTTTAGATGACTTAACTCAGTCTCTTAGGAGGGTGATCCAGCCATGTGCTCCTGGGCCTGGATATCTCTGGAAAGGAAGTCTCTCAGCTCCTGGCTCCTCTCTATCTTTTTGGGATTTTACATGTAGGTCTGCTATGAAGCAAGAACAGCTGTCTGTCTCTCTATTTCCTCAGAGCTCAGATTTCTATCTCTCCCTCTCAATAATTATCTCTTCAGGAGAAGAGCTGATTGCAGGGCTGCCAGATACACGCTTCTCATCCTGGCTCCAACTCCTGGCCGCCCCTGCCCTGCACACACAGACAGAGCCAGCCAAATTGTGACTTTTCTACCTTTTATGGTCTCCCAGCATTCTTTTGGCTTCCTCCTCTGCTGGCTATGTAGAGCTCTTCTCTGGGCAGGCAAAACATTGCAGCCCTTTTCCCATCTTGTTAACACTGTGAGTGCTGGGTGCTGGTTCTTGCAGAACATTTGTCATTCACAGGAGAGCACACAGGGGTTTTTGAAGTATTTTTATATTCCTTCAGCTTGGCTGTGGCAGCTTGCAGTTTCTGCAGGGTTGAAAACCCTTTTTGAGAGGTCCAAGACACATCACTGATATCCAGATTCAGTTCAGTCCACATTGCAAGTCTCCAATACATAAGCTCATGGGGGCAGGAACCTGGTTTATCGTAGCTTGCTACACATGTGAAAGTCTATTTTATGTATGTGTGTTTGTGATATGGGATGCATCTATGTATGATGAACCTTGTTGGCTTTCTTTGCCAGAGCATTGATTACTGAAAAGCTGTGAATAAAAAACTCATAACACATGACAAAGATTCCTCTGTTTATAAGTTAGGTTTAGTTATCCCCATTATAGAGTACAGTAGTGGTTCTCAACCCAGACCTTGGGACACATCTAGCCAGTCAGCTTTTCAGGATATCCACAATGAATATGCATGAGATAGATCTGCAGGCATTGCTGCCATTTTATGCAAATCAGATCTATCTCATGCATATTCATTGTGGATACCCTGACTGGCTAGGTATGTCCCAAGGACTGAGTTGAGAACAACTGCCGTTTGCAATACACTGCCCTAGTAAGGAAAGATAAAACGAATATTTTTCTTTTAATTTGTACATTTGTTCATTTACCTCACATTATGGGAGCTTTGGTCACGCAACTCTGGTGTCTTCTCTGTTTTTATCCCAGTGATTTCCTCCTGTTTATTTGGGCTTCCAGCTCAACTGGAATGGGCTGCAGGTGGACTACAGCGCCCAAAGCCATCATTTGCATCTATTGCCTATTCATATCCCTTCCCAGCTTAATCCAGGCATTGAGCCAGAGGCCACAGACCACAGCTCACTCCGGAACCCAATAAGCATTGACCTTGAGCCTGGCACAAGAACCCTTATGCTCCCATCCCCGCCCTCCAGGAGCTGTGAACTCCGTCTCCTCAATATCCGCAGCCCTGGCTTCCACATGGGCAATGGCCGCCCTGCCGCCGAGTTGGCCGCTACTTCCTTTAAATTACATGATAGCTTTCTCCCTTTGGCGGTTTCTTTTACAACTGGTATCGGTGAATGTGCTTGTCCGTGTGACGTTACGATAAGGCTAGTGAGGGTCTGCAGGCTGAAGGTTTCGGGAAGGAACCGTGGTGGTCTGGCACGTTTGTTAACCTTATGACGAGTTGGATTTACAAGGCACCTTTCACGTGTCAGATCAAGTGAGCAGCCACCTCGGCGATGGATGCCGTGGTGCAACATTCTTGGAACTCGGATGTTATGAAAGCTTTCAAAGGTGGTGGTGATGGGTTGGGTTGTAATCATTATTTCCTAAGCAGAGCTGGATGAGCTGAAGAAGAGAGAGGGAATGTTACTTTTGCAAAATCAGCCAGGGAGTGAGTGGCAGGAGCAGACTTCCCCTGACCCCACAGTTTAAAGCTCTGATAAAGCTTTCAGCTCTATCATTCCTCCAAGGACTTGACCATGTGCTGTGCTCACTGGCAGTTTTCCTCAAGCACTTTGAGAATCATAGTCTGAAAAGAGATTGTCCTTAATAAGTCAGGAAGGTTCACTGAGTCCTCGGCTTTTTCTTTTCTTTCCTGAGTGGAGATGCATCATAAATATTTTCTTTATTCTACAAATAAAAGCAGCATTAAGGCTGAATAAGCGAGCACTGCTCCCTCTTACTCGCTGTTAGTCACCCGGAGAGCTGATTATGTGTCATGTATCAGTCAAACAGGGTGAGGGTTAAAGAAAACGATGGGATAATTAGGAGAGAGGCGTGGGAAGGGCCGCCAGCAAGGCACTGGACTTCCTCTGGTGGAAATGGACCGGGGTTAGCAGGTTAGAAGCTGCATCGTGTGACTGCTGACTGACAGGCTGATACAGAATGGTGCGCTCGGCCGAGTGCACTGTTTAGCCCCATTTGACCGCGGGTTTTACACGCGCTATTATTACCCCTCATACTCAGGCCGATACAGTACGGTGCGCTCGGCCGAATGCACCGTTTAGCCCCATTTGACCGCGGGTTTTACACGCCCTATTATTACCCCTTATACTCAGGCCGATACAGAACGGTGCGCTCGGCCGAGTACACCGATTAGCCCCGTTTCACTGCGGGTTTTACACGCGCTATTATTACCCCTTATACTCAGGCCGATACAGAACGGTGCGCTCGGCTGAGTGCACCGTTTAGCCCCGTTTGACCGCGTGTTTTACACGCGCTATTATTACCCCTTATACTCAGGCCGATACAGAACGGTGCGCTCGGCTGAGTGCACCGTTTAGCCCCGTTTGACCGCGTGTTTTACACGCGCTATTATTACCCCTTATACTCAGGCCGATACAGAACGGTGCGCTCAGCTGAGTGCACTGTTTAGCTCCCGTTTGGCTGTGCGTTTTTGACGCGCTGTTATTACCCCTTATACTGTAAGGGGTAATAGAGCGTGGAAAACGCGCGGCCAACCCCCCCCCCCCCTCCCCCGAAACTAATAGCGCTCATCACATGCAAATGCATGTTGATGAGCCTATTAGTTAGTACCTGCAATACAGAAAGTAAAATGTGCGGCTTGGCCGCACATTATACTCTCAGAAATTAATGCCTGTCAAAGGTTGGCGTTAATTTCAGACGGCACCAGGCAAGAGTACAGAAAAGCAGAAAAAACTGCTTTTCTGTACACCCTCCAACTTAATATCATAGTGATATTAAGTCGGAGGCCCCAAAAATTAAAAAAAAAACCAACTTATTTAAAAAAAAAAAATAAAATCTGCCCGCGGCCTGCAGGTTGGAAAATGGACACTCAGCTTTCCCGGCATCCATTTTCCGAACCTGTGGCTGTCCGGGTTCGACAACCGATGCCGGTAAAATTAAGCGTTGGCTGTCAGACCCGCTGATAGCCGCCGCCTCCGTATTAGCGCGGGTCCTAATTTAAATAAAGAATCGCGTGTCCAGGAGAGGTGCCTGGGCGCGCCTCGGAGCGCCAGCTCTCCCGTGGACTTTATTGAATGGGCCTGATTGTAAGGGGTAATAGCGCGTGGAAAACACACGCCCACCACCCCCCCCCCCCCCCCCCCCCGAAACTAATAGTGCTCATCAGGTGCAAATGCATGTTGATGAGCCTCTTAGTTAGCCCCGCGGGATACTGAAAGTAACGCCTGGCCAAAGGACAGCACCAGGAAAGTGTACAAAAGCAGTTTCCCCTCAGAGCGCCGGCTCTCCCGCGGTATTTTTTGAATCGGCCTGTGAGGCAGCCACGCTTCCAGCGAGGCCCCGCCCGGGGCGAGGCTCGACATCCTACCACTGTGGGTAAGAGGGATTCTGCTTCGGCTGTGGAGGCAGCACTCTCCCTTCACGTCCCAGGACACAGGCCCTCGCATATTTTTGGCATGGCAGTTCCCTCTGCACCGAGCAAAATGACGCCGCCATCGAGTTCTTACTCTTACCCTCTGGATCGTCCCAAATTGTTTGAAGGTGGGCACCAGAGAGATGGCTGGGCCTGATGGATGTCCATGTTTCAGAAGAGAGCTGTTCTCCATCGTTCGGTCAGAACTGCAGCTCTTGCAGAGTTACACGGGCGACACTGCATCATTAGACATCCACAGAGTATCTGGGCTGGAATAAGAAAATGTACCTCGGTTCCCCTTCATGACAACCACTTTCCTCCTCTTTCTGAATGCCCACTCTTCACCCGCAGTAGGGGAGAGAGAAAGACAGAAGGAGGTAAGACGACTCTGTAGTGTCCTGATGAGACATAGCCCAGCAATCCTGATCAGGATTTGTGGGGGCTTCCTACGGGCTTCACTTCTGTTTCTCCTCCACCCCAAGTTTTAGGGGCAGCACCAGCTAACTGTGTAAACGCTCGGGGTACCGCAGAGGGTGAAGAAGCTGTGATCCATATGGAGCATTCCCATGCCAACTGATGAAAAGCTTGAAGCTGACTATTCTGTACTAGAAAATGTATGAATGTGTACTAGATTATACATTTGCTGCTGTGTTCACCTAGAATATGAATGTTGACACAGTATGTGAATGCTGACCAAGAATATGAACACTGATTTTATAAACCATTGCGATCTTCTTTTGGAACGACGGTATATAAAATGCCTAAATAAATAAATGCACGGAGAGACAAAAGATCATCGAGTGCCAAGAGATGCAATCAAAGGTCAAGAAGATGAGGTAGAAAGATCCAGAAATTGCCCCAACTTTGGGTGCCACTGGCCTGATTGAAAATAACTTCCAAGAGCATGTTAAGGGCATAAAAAAAATGCCCTGCTGGATCAGACCAGAGGTTCAACGAGCATCCTGTCTCCTACAGTGACCCAGCTGGATCATTAGGAAGTGCACGGCAGATCCCAAAGTAAATCCAGTCCCGTGTTGCTCATGCCCAGTGCATTTGCCCAAATCCACCTGGCAAATAACTGTTTATGGACTTTTCCTCCAGGAACTTATCCAAACCACATCCTCTGGCAACAAATTCCAGAGCCTAATTGTGCACTGAGTTACAAAATACCTTCTCCGATGAGTTTTAAATCTGCTCCCTGTTCCCTATTTACCTGTTCCACCATACTCATCATTTGATAAAGATCTATCATATCCCCTCTCCGTCATCTCTGCTCCAAGCTGAAGAGCCCTAACCTATTTAACCTTTCTTCAGAAGTGAGCCGATCCGTCCCCTTTTATCGTTTTGGTCGCCCTTCTCTGTACCTTTTCTAGTTCCGCTAGATCTGTCTTGAGATAGGGCAACCACAACTGCAAACACTCAAGGTGCAGCCACACCGGAGATCTGTCCAGAGGCAATGTGATACTCACAGCTTTTCCTTTCTCCGTGTTTTTCCAAATAATTCCTAATATTCAATTTGCTTTTTCGACTGCGGTCGCACGCTCGAGCTGAGGATTCCAACGTCTTGTCCACAGCGACTCGGAGATCCTTTTCCTGAGTGGTAACTCCGGATACAGAACCCAGCACTGTGTGGCCTTTCCTTGGGGTTGTTAGGGTTGGTTTTTTTTTCCTATGTGCATCACCTCGCACGGTCCACATTAAATTTCATCTGCCAGGCCTCGCAAGGTCCTCCTACAGTTCTTCGTAGTCTGCTGGTGCTTTAACTGCTTCTGTATCTTCTGCAAATGTGATCACATCCCTTGCTGCTCCCTTTGGCACAGTGCAAATATTAGGAACACTAGCGGTAAATCCGAGAGACTGGGATCATACTCAGCCTACCCTGGCTTGGGAGTGAGGTTCATTCGCGTCACGGTATTGTGATGGCTTCTGCTTCTCCTCACAGTTCCTATGGCCCGTCCTTGGAAAGCAAAAATGATTCTGGATAACATCTGCATTCTCCTAAAGAAGGGGATTTATCTGCAAGGACAAAGGGAAGCCTCTCACAGAAGTAAAACCTAACCCTGTCTGAGTATCCAACTGCACACGATCCACGAAAGACCCTGCTCACCATAGGGCTGGCTAGCTGGATATCCTGCCAGGAAGCCCTGGGCTTTACCTCTGTATAGGGCTCCCTCTCCCAAGCTCTTTGCATGGCCCTTCCCTTCCTGCCCATCTCTGGCTGACAGCTGGTCACAGGGGCCATTGGTCTCGCTTTCCCAGCAGCCTCTTGGCCTCCGTCGCCTTCCTTATGTGTCGGCTTTCTGCTGGCTGGGAGGGACGGGGGTCCTGGCCTTCCCAGTGCCCTCTCCTCTCCTTCCTCACTTTCTCTGGCATGCCCTCTCTGACTCTGGCTGACCGGGCTTGCTGTGCGGGTTGTAGGCCCTTTCACAGGTACATGCGGACACGCTGTCAGTAGGGGGATGGGATGGAGATCGCCAACAGCTTTAAAACCCAAGCCAGATTTGAACCAGTGTCCGAGGGGTAAAAAGGCAGCTGTACCCCCTGTGCCGGTTCCCTTCTGCTCTGTCTCAGATTGAAAACAAATGTCCGTTTTCACCTTACAGGTGACTCAGCTGAGTGTTTTGTTTTTTTAATTTATTTGTGGAACTCATTTACAACAATAGTTTCTTCTCCATTCTTAAAACTAATTTAAAAAAAAAAACCCCAACAACTTCTTTTTGTTCTGACAGTGTGGGAAATGCCCCTGGGTTGGTTATCTGGAAAGTTAAGAGTTTCCCCTGAAAAGGAAGGGATATTTTGAGGTCAGTCCGCTGCAGCTGCAGAGGCTCAACACAATACTGATACTCAGAAAACATCCTCTTTTCAGGACCGCAGGCCATTACGTGCCGAAACACTGCCGCCCTTCATCGCAGCCCGATGAATTATTTCTTGCTTCCTGCCCAAAACCGACTTCCTCAGAGAGGTGAGGGAGGGGCAGCTGCCGCCTCGAGAACTTTTGACATTCCTAGCAGGGCAAAACAGAAGGGGGAACTGTGCACACAAACCACCACCCTTGAGGTTTAATATGGAGACCTTCTATTATGAACCTGGATTAACAGAACATCTGCAGCTGCCAGAACAGTCTGCAAGGAAGCAGTGCTAGCCCAGCGTTTCACGCCGTCTTCCTCTGGGGCACAGCGATAAAAGAACCACAATCTCGTCTCCTTTTCACATGGAAACCAATCGGTGCTGTCACCCAAAGCTGGAAAAAGGATTCCAAGAAATGAATGTGCGTTTAAAAAAAAAAACCAAAAAACTCCAGCCTGACAGCGGCCCGGCGCGCCCTGCCAGGCGGAAGATCCGGGTTCAGACCCTAGGGTCAGCCAGGGCCGGGGATGCAGTGGAGGACGTCACAAGCATCGCGCAATGGCGACACCCAGTGGTCGGATTCAGAGCCGACCCGTGCAGGGGGCCTGGGAGGAGCCCTGGAGGAATGCCTCAGCCCGGGGCCTGTTGCTGCAGTGACTGGGCTAGGTGAGCCGGGAGGACATATAAAATAGAGAAGAGAATCCTTGCATAGTTGTGAACGAAGGCTCATGGTGCTGGCTCCCGGCTCCGACTCTAAGTGAGCTGTAAACCCAAAGGAGCAGGTCTCCCCACCCCAGCTCCCTTTCTCTCTTGCACACACACACACACACACACACACACACACACACACCCCTCAGAAGAGGCTCCCGCCCTCTCTCGCACACCCCCTTGCATAGGCCCCATCTCTCTCTCATGCACACACAGCCTCACACAGGCTTCCTCTCTCTTTTGCACATGCACACCTATACACCCTCACTCAGACTCCCACTCTCACAGACTCCTGCACACAGGATCCTTCTGTCTCTCTGACTCTCTCACACACACACACACACACACATCCCTTCATACATTCTTCTCTCACACACCAACACGCACCTTCATAAGAACATAAGAAAATGCCATACTGGGTCAGACCAAGGGTCCATCAAGCCCAGTATCCTGTTTCCAACAGTGGCCAATCCAAGTCACAAGTACCTGGCAAGTACCCAAACATTAAATAGATCACAAGCTACTATTGCTTATTAATTACCGTAATAGCAGTGTATAGATGTAACCTCTAGGAACTTAACCAAACCTTTTTTAAACCCAGTAACACTAACTGCTGAAACCACATCCCCTGGCAATGAATTCCAGAGTTTAACTGTGTGCTGAGTGAAAAAGAATTTTCTTCAATTTGTTTTAAATGAGCTACTTGCTAACTTCATGGAGTGCCCCCTGGTCCTTCTATTATCTGAGAGAGTAAATAACCAATTTACATTAACTTGTTCAAGTCCTTTCATGATTTTGTAGACCTTTATCATATCCCTCCTCAGTCGTCTCTTCTCCAAACTGAACAGCCTTAACTTCCTTAGCCTTTCCTCATAGGGCAGCCGTTCCATGCCCCATATCATTTTGGTCGCCCTTCCTCACACACACACTCCTGTACATAGGCTCCCTCTCTCTCTCTTACATACATATGCACACACCCCTTCACACAGGTTTGCACACAGGCTTTCTCTCTCTCACACATACACACACACACAATCCCTTTTTAACACACTAGCTCCCAAACTCTCACTCACATACACACTCTCTCATAATCTCTCCTCACATTCACACTCCCTCGCACAGACTCACTCTCTCTCTCTTGCACACATATCCACACACCCTCACACGGGCTCTCTCTCATACACACCTGTACACACAGGCTCACTTTCTCACATACACACCACTGCACACAGGCTCCCTCCCTTTCTCATCCAAAACAGGTACCCTCTCTCTCACACACTCTCCTTTTCTCACATATACCAGCTCCCAATCTTTCACTCACATATACATTCCCTCACACAGGCTCCTTCTCTCTTATGCACACACACAAGCATACTCACATGCATTCTTTCTCTCTCTCTCCCATAGGAGCTGTCATTCTGACCATTTTCTGTCTTCTTCGGCCATGAGCAAGTTGGTCTCTGCCTGTGGCTCTTTCAGGCCATTCTGCTCTGCATCTTCAGCTGCAGGTGGATTGGGCTCTGCCCGGGTCCCCACCTGGCCTTTCATCTTTTGCTGTGAGTGGGATGGGCCTACCCAGGGCTCCTGCCTTGCCTTGTGGCCTATCCAGGCCTTCTGCCTTGCTGTGTGGCCTAGCCCGGCCTTTTGCCTTGCAGCCTATTCAGGCCTCCTGCCTTGCTTTATGGCCTACCCTGGCCTCCTACCTTGCTCTGTGGCTTCTCTTGGTTCCCTGTTCTACTCTGTAGCCTTCCAGGATTCCTTGCCTTGCTCTGTGGCCTCCTGGGCTTCTTTGTCCTGCCTTGCAGCTCCCGAGCCTACTAGAGTTACCTTGCTCAGTCTCGTGCCCTGTTTGGCTTTCTTGTTCCCTGATGCCTGTCCAGTCCTGTCTTTGGCCAATCCAGTCCTTGTCCAGTCTTGTCCTTGTTTAGTTCAGGCCTTGTCCAGTCAGCCTGACCTTGTCTAGTCCAGTCCTGTCTTTGTCTTGCCCTGTCTAGTCTAGTCCCTTGTATGTTTCCTAGGCCGTGCCCTTGCCGCTAGTCCTGGCCTTGCTCTCAACTCCAGCCTTGTCATCAGCCCAGCCAGTGCCTGGTTCCAGCTTCCAGCCAGTGCCTGGACCCAGCTCCCAGCCAGTACCTGGACCCAGCTATGATGTTCAGCAGGAGACAGGTCCTATCGGCCCCCAGAATCCAAGGGCTCAACCTGTGGGGAAGGAGGCTGGTTAGGAAGAAGACCAGCTCCAGTCCTGCCCTGCAGTCCTGTACCCCTTCTGCGAGGCTGCTCCCTGAGCCCAGCCTGCCAGTCTGTGACACCAAAAAGGTTAGACACATACAAATATTCAGACAACTTTAATGGCACAGAGTTACCATTGTCCAACCACTGGGTGTAAAATGCAAACAGCAGGTCTTCTCTCCTATCCTTCAGAGCAGGGGACGTTTTCCTCCCTTTGCCAGGACTAGGAAATCCGAGCAAAAACTCCAAAATAAAGTCCAAAGTTCCTCTTCCTATTCCTAGCTGGTTGCTGTTTGTGGAACAGTAAGGTACCTGTCTCCTTCCTATCCTGTGCATCCAAGAATGTGAAGCCTAGTCCAGCAGGAATAGGGGAACCAACCAAAAGAGAGCTCCTTCTTCTGCTGCTAACTAAAAATGCCAGAAACACTTAGCAGACAGGTGCATAGCATGGCCACCAGCACACAAGGGGGCCACAGCAAGTGGTTTGCTCCACTTCTATACTCCTCCACCTGAGATCTAAGACTACGGCCGACTAGTGGAGATCCCAAGGGGGGTTTCTACATAAACGTGCTCTGCTGTTTTACCATACTGTATACTTGGTAAAGAAAAATTACATTTCAGTAATTGATTATTTGAGGTCAAAATGCCATAAGAAGGCTTGGTCAGTATCTGGGATTTCAACCTGTCTATGAAAACTTCTGGGAGGCTACCAAGTACATAGCACAGCCTAGGGCAGGGGGCATGGTGTCGGAGCATCCTTCTAAGTGCCCTGAGAATGGCATATCTGAGGCCGCAGGAGACCTATTACCACAGCAAACACTGCGGTATCCCCATCTTACTTAGGTATCCCCTACTTACTTAGGGGTAGATTTTAAAAAATAGCGCAATCGCGTACTTTTGTTGGCGCACCAGGCGCAAACAAAAGTACGCTGGATTTTATAAGATACGCGCGTATTGTATAAAATCCGGGATCGGCGCGCGCAAGGCTGCCGATTTTGGGTAGCCAGCGCGCGCCGAGCCGCGCAGCCTGCCTCTGTTCCCTCCGAAGCCGCTCCGAAATCGGAGCGGCCTCAGAGGGAACTTTCTTTCGCCCTCCCCTCACCTTCCCCTACCTAACCCCCCCCCCCCCCCCCCCCGGCCCTATCTAAACCCCCCTCTACCTTTATAAATGGATTTACGCCTCCCGGAGGCAGATGTAAATCCGCGCGCGCCAGCGGGCTGCTGGCGCGCCAAGACCCGACCCAGGGGCTGTTCCGGAGGGTGTGGCCACGCCCCCGGAATGCCCCCGGGCCAAAACCATGCCCCCGGGCCCGCCCCCCAAACGCTGCGTCACGCCCCCGAAACGCCGTGTCATTTGGCGACGCCCCCGACACACCCCCCTTAAAAAAGCCCTGGGACTTACGCGCGTCCTGGGGCTCTGCGCGCGACGGCGGCCTATACAAAATAGGCGCGCCGGCGCACGAGGGCCCTGCTCGCGTAAATCCGGCCGGATTTACGCGAGCAGAGCATTTAAAATCCATCCGTTAGGTTTCATACTTGCTCCCTTTGACTTGAGAGCATTGTCCAAACCATCTTATTGGAGGGAAATGATGCCCAATTTACAGTTTACCCTTTTTAAAATGATTTCTTATTCTATTATATTTTCAATATATTTATAAATGATCTGGAAAGGAATACGAGGAGTGAGGTTATCAAATTTGTGGATGATACAAAATTGTTCAGAGTAGTTAAATCACAAGAGGATTGTGATACATTACAGGAGGATCTTGCAAGACTGGAAGATTAGACATCCAAATGGCAGATGAAATTTAATGTGGACAAGTGCAAGGTGTTGCATATAGGGAAAAATAATCCTTGCTGTAGTTACATGATGTTAGGTTCCATATTAGGAGCTACCACCCAGGAAAAAGATCTAGGCATCATAGTGGATAATACTTTAAAATTGTCATCTCAGTGTGCTGCGGCAGTCAAAAAAGCAAACAGAATGTTAGGAATTATTAGGAAGGGAATGGTTAATAAAACGGAAAATGTCATAATGCCTCTGTATCGCTGCATGGTGAAACCGCAGTTTGAATACTGTGTACAATTCTGGTCGCCGCATGTAAAAAAAGATATAGTTGCGATGGAGAAAGTACAGAGAAGGGCAACCAAAATGATAAAGGGGATGGAACAGCTCCCCTATGAGGAAAGGCTGAAGAAGTTGGGGCTGTTCAGCTTGGAGAAGAGACGGCTGAGGGGGGATATGATAGAGGTCTTTAAGATCATGAGAGGTCTTGAACGAGTAGATGTGAATCGGTTATTTACATTTTCAGATAATAGAAGGACTAGAGGGCACTCCATGAAATTAGCTGGTAGCACATTTAAGACGAATTGGAGAAAATTATTTTTCACTCAACGCACAATTAAGCTCTGGAAATTTGTTGCCAGAGGATGTGGTTAGTGCAGTTAGTGTAGCTGGGTTCAAAAAAGGTTTGGATAAGTTCTGCAGGAGAAGTCCATTAACTGCTATTAACCAAGTTTACTTAGGGAATAGCCACTGCTATTAATTGCATCAGTAGCATGGGATCTTCTTAGTGTTTGGGTATTTGCTAGGTTTTTGTGGCCTGGATTGGCCTCTGTTGGAAACAGGATGCTGGGCTTGATGGACCCTTGGTCTGACCCAGCCTGGCAATTTCTTATGTTCTTAAAGGGAGATTTTAAAAAAAAAGTGAGTTATCGCCATTACTTTCACCATTTTCCAAATTTCCCGCTTAGCAAACTTTAAACTACTGGTGAAGTCACCAAATGAAGGTGAAGCTGTGATTCGGTGAAAGGGAAATGTTTCTAGTTATGATAGAGCGACTCTGATATGACGGTGGGTGATGCTGCTGGAGCGCCTGTGGAATGATGGAGGCAGGAGTGAGAGGGAAGGGTGGGTTGGAAAATCCGGGCATGCCTTCCATCCCTTTGCTTTCTCCTAGCTCTTATGTGGTACTTCTGGGTTCAGACGTCCTTTCGATGACCCTTTTGTGCATTCAGGTAGAAATGTTTTCAGCGCCATGCTGGCTCTTCAGCGTCTGTGATGCAGTACAGCGCGCCATCAGTATGCACACGCTCTGGCACACAGCCGGCTAACACGTATGATGTGCTACATTTTTTAACACCTCTGCTCCCCAAGTGCTTTCTCTAGTTTTGTGAGCTCCTTTTAAGTAGTTTATGCTATTTAACAATCCTGCTCTTTACTCTTGACTATGCTCGTTTAACTAGAGCTGATAAGCCTGATTTTTTTTTTTTTTTTTGAATGGAGCTGGTGTGAATAAGAACTATCCCTGCTCGGGTGCTGTTCATTATCAGGTGACTTTTGTTGTGCCCTTTGGCTCTAGGATTCAGCATTGGTGATCCCATAAATGACTGTACGTTCAAAAAGAGTACAACACTGTTGCTCATCATATTTGCTTCTCAGTTCCAGACAGTGCTAAGCTTTGCAGGAATCGTTGCAAGCTGCAGCTCAGCCCTGTACTAAACATAATTACCATCTTCCAGTGAAGGTGCTGAATACGATTATTAAGCCAGAAAAACTGCTGTGCACTGGACTCCTTGCTATATAATGTGCTGGCTCTCTGAGATCAGAAAACAACTTGTTTCTGCAACAGATGTGAGTTTCTTTCTGCTTACCTGCCAGTACATGCAGTGCTTGTGACTTTTTATCCCTCGGTCCTGCCATATCAAAAGGTTTAATGACTGGAGCTCCATCCTTTCCCTCTCACTGCAAGGAGATGTGGAGACCCTGTAAAGCCTACAGATAACTTCCTTTCCAAACCTTTTTTGACCTGAGGGAGGAGAGTGTCAGCTCCCGAAAGCTAGTCAACAAATTATATTAAGCTAAGCCCAATAAAAGGATAACACTTTATGTATTTTTTTTTCTTTCTAATTTTTAACCTTTCTTTTATTTCCACGCTTGAAGCCGACTAACAGGGCAGCCAAGCTACTTTATCCAATAGAAGCCATCTTTAAATAAAGAAAGGAACACGGTAATGGCCCATTTCTTATATTCACAAAGCCAAAAAAAAACAAAAAAAAACCCTAGCATTTCAGGAACCGGACTGAGTAAATCTTTCTAACGCAAAGTGAGCAAACGCCCAGGGCCTGCGCATCCCCTGCCTCAACACTTCAAAGCTGTGCCTTCTGCTTTCCTGGCTCTCATGCGGTACGGGCAGGATGTTAGTCTGCTGCTGAAAGAGTTAACTGCTATATCGAGCTGGTGCCTTTCCATTTCCTCACCGAGAGCTACTATAAACAGCAGCTTCTAACCTCCTCCTACCTCCCATCTGCTCTCTTCCTCCCTCTAGTTTTCACCTACTGTCTCTCCTTCCTCATTCTCTCCCACTCACACTCAGCATCCCCTTTACTGATTCTGCAACAAGAAATACCTACACAACCTGAACGTCATCCGCTCGGAAATGTCTGGAAGGCGGAATATTTAAAAAAAATTAAAAAAAAAAAGTAATTAAATTATAAAAGGTCCTCTACGAACCTGGGTGCTAGGGGGAGTGCAGAGGGTCCTGGACTGGTTGAACTGGACTGGTGCTTTAGTGGCTGAAACGCTGGGTGACCTGAATGCTCTGCCTCTCCCTTGAATCCGCTCGGGACACAAAAAGTGTGACTCCCCAGCCCACGGCTAAGTTTATTGTTCGCAGGAATCAAGACATTTATATTAAACATGTATATTCTGCTTTTTCAACAATGTCGTACAAGGCAGATGACAGTCATTGACATTAAACATTATTAAACGTTTAGACAATTCTGACAAGACGTGGCATGCAATCTTCCAGCAACATATTACACTTCAAACTATTCATCACTTTTAAGAGGATGATCAGATTGCCACCCTCGAAAACACATCATTAAACACAAAAAAGCTTTCAGCCACTTATGAAACTTTAAAACATCGGTCTCCAACCTGAAAACTAGCAGCAAACTATTCCACATGGCTGGACCAATGGCCAAAAAGGCCCTGGTTTGAGCCACCTGACACCTACAGTCCTTGATCATAGTGGTAGAAATGGTAATGCTGAGTAGCAGGTATGGATGGGCAGACTGGATAGGTTGTTATGGTCTTTGTCATCATGTTTATATATTTCTATGCCTGAGGGTGTTACACGCGCCGGCCGCAGCAGATCCACGGCTCGCTCCCCTCACCTCTCTCAAGTTAATCCAGTGCCTGGTCCCTCGTCTCTGGCGGCTGCGGTCCGCCAGCTCCGTCCTCGGGCCGCCCCTGGTACCTCCGGCTCTGCTACAGCTCCTGGTGCTCTGTGTCGGGCCTCTCCACATGGCCTGAGGAGAGACGCTGTTCCAACCAGCACCGCGCCCCTCCCTAGGTGCGCACACTCAATTAAAACTTAAGTAGGGCCCGCAGAGGGAACCGAGCCACAGGCCCCAGATGATGACGTCAGCGGTGCTCCGGTATATAACCCATGGCCCTGCTTCCTCAGATTGCCTTTGCAACAGGTCCCCTCGCTAGTCGAGTACTCGTTGCTTCGTCTGTTCCTGGTTCCTGATCCAGTGTGTTCTCGTTCCTGTTTCCTCATTCCTGTGTTCCTGACCTTTCATCTTCCTATCAGATTGCTGACCTGGTTTGACCTCTGCATTGCCTGACTACTCCGTTGCCTCTCTCCAGCCCCGGACCTCTGCATCGCCTGATGTTACGGCCGTCTGTCGCAGACAGCTGCGACCGCTCTGCATCATCTCTCTCTTACATCTTTCCTTGGCTATTGGAAGAATGGCTGTCAATCTCGGACCGGCATGGGCGTTCCCATCCGCCATACCTCCTTGGGGTCTTCTAGGGTGCGCGCGCGCGCCATCCACGTTCTTGTACATGTCATGGCAGGAACCTCGAGGGCGGCCCCACCGCATGATGTCTGCACCACCAAGTATTTGAACCTTCACTCCGCTACAGTCCAGCGAGTTAGCAAGGATTTCGGTTCGCTACTCTGACTCTCACTAAGCAGCCCGCTTAGTGAGAATACCCGCTCCTCGGGGATCCTCAGTATTTGGGGGTACTCGCTCCTCGAGGCCCATCCAGCTCTGGGAATCCTGTGCCACGGACCGGATCACTCGTCCATCTTACAGAGGAAGTCTTCATCTACTCTGCAGCAACCCTCAGTATTTGTAGGTACTCGCTCTTCGGGGCCTATCTAGCTTTGGGTAACCATTCTGCTCAACCTCAGGTCTTTCAACGCTTGTTCTTCAGCAAGAGCCTATCATCTATGCCAAGCTGTGAGTACTGCTACGCTTCTAGCCTTCTGGAAACCCTCCTTGAATTGTAGCCTGACCCGCTCTGCGGGATCTCCATCGAGCCCTCGCTACTTCCGGGTGAAGGTGCCGCTACGCTTCTACCAAGACATTCAAGAACTAGAAGTACATCTTGAACACCAGCTCCGTCCGCCTCCGGACAGTGCCACTTCCAGTACAGCAGTCTGCTAAAGTATTCTTGCTCTGTGTCTGTCTCTAGAGTCTAGCCAATCGTATTGGTTCCCCACAGGGCTCTTCCTCATGGGAGGAGTCATCTCCAGTACAACCAAGGGTCCATTAATGCCACAAATACAACACCTGACCTCTCCGTTGATTCTCCCCTCGTCCAGACCTCAGCCTTACTTGCCACTACCTCTAGCCGCCAGGCTTGAACCCAGCTTGCTCAACGCCGCTTCTTCAGTCTTCATCTTGGACGTGGCTTATTCAGGTTTCGGCCTGCTCTTGCTCGGGCACCCCCTGTCTGACTGTGATCCTATTGGCGCCCGGGTCTCCGGGACTTTGTCTCGTCCAGTACAGACTGATACCTACACCTGTTGCTGTTTCAGGGCTGACCTCGATCCACCCAAGTCTAGCCGGCCCTGGCACCCAAAGACTCAACCCGCAGGGAACGAGGGCTGGTTTTGGTGAAGCACCAGCTGGCCTCCGTCCATCAGCCCTCTGTGCCTACCGATGGTGGGGACCCGTAGGATCCCTCCTATGGGTAGCGTCAACCCCACCTCGACCCAAGGGTCCACCTCCGGCGCAACAGAGGGGACAATTAATCTCTTTTGGTCAATCAGTTGCAAGGGATTAGTAGGAATATATGGTGCAAGGACATCTCTCAAGTTCTAATGGCCCTCATCCTGGAAAGCCTTAAACACCATCCTTAAAAGCGTGAACTTTGTTCTGTCACTTTATCTAAGCAAATCTGCCATCTGCATAAATGTATTTTGTATCAAATCAATAACTGGAAAAATGAGCTTTATATAATCTGCATAACATTTAAATAGTAATCCAAGAGAGCTAAGCAGTCTAGCCAGAGGAAGAAGAATCAAGTTGAACTTGGTGGCAAACAAAGCTGACCCTTATGATACCCAGTGAACTAAGACCTATTCTCAGACTTAGAATGTCCAACCAGTTAAGTAAGGAGAACTTTTTAAATACTGTGCTGCATATTTCGTTGATTGAAAGTCTAGGTAATAAGATAAGAACATAAGATTTGCCATACTGGGTCAGACCAAAGGTCCATCAAGCCCAGTATCCTGTTTCCAACAGTGGCCAATCCAGGTCACAAGTCCCTGGCAGGATCCCAAAAGGTAGATATATTCCATGCTTATCCCAGGGGAAGTAGTAGATATGCCCAAGTCCATCTTAATAATGGTTTATGGATTTTTCTTCCAGGAACTTCTCCAAACTTTTTTTAAACCCAGCTACACTAACAGCTTTTCCACATCCCCCAGCAATGAATTCCAGAGTTAATTATTCATTGAGTAAAAATATATTATTCTCCATTCCTTTCCTAATAATCCCTAGCATTTCTATTTGCTTTCTTGGCCACTGCCGTACCCTGAGCAGAGGATTTCAATGTGGTGACTCCTAATGTGGAACCTTGCATTGTGTAACTATAATTTAGGTCCCTCTTCCCTATGTGCATCACTTTGCACTTGTCTACATTAAATGTCATCTGCCATTTGGATGCCCAGTCTCCTAAGTCTCACAAGATCCTCATGCAATTTCTCACAATCCTTTTGTAATTTAACAACTTTGAATAATTTTGTATCATCAGCAATTTGATCACCTCACTTGTGGTTCCCATCTCTAGGTCATTTATAAATATGTTAAAAAGCAGTGGTCCCAGTACAGATCCCTGAGGCACTCCACTGTCCACCTTTTTATACTGAGAAAATTGACTATATAGCCCTACTCTCTGTTTTCTATCTCTTAACCAGTTTCCAAACCCCCCGCTGGTTTGATAGCCTGCACTCCCCTCGGTTACCCCGGACCCTTTAAACCCTTCATAAGTGGCGCAGTCATCCTATTTTATTACTTACACATCCTCCGTAGCAGAAATAAAGTTACGCAGCAGGGGCCTCGGCGTGCGCTGGGGCGCATAAGTGGTTAGCCGCACATCTCTCGGCCGGGCCCTGAAACACCCGTGCCCCACGCAGACTGTGCCCACGGCCCGCCCCCTTTTGGAAACCTTTCGGGTGTGCGCACAGCGGGTTTTACGTGCGTACCTGGGCTCCTTATAAATAGGGTCAGCGTGCATCGGCCCGAGTTATCCGTGCGTCCCCCAACTGACGCATGCGCTGGGCTATTAAAATTCACCTTTAAGTACAAAATGCTGCACTAACCAGGAAATCCCGTCAAACACCCAAAAAAAACCCCCAACCCTGTTTTTTTAGGGTTTGAGTGGCAGGAGTGCCCAACGAGTACATTTCTACCCTAAGTGCACTGCACCCCCTATCCCAACCCCTACGCAGACTTGTATTTCTCCTTCCCCACTCCCCCACGCCAACCCCGAGACAGTTCTCTCCTACCCCACACACTTACCCTGGTGCAATTCTCTCTCCCCCCCCCCCACCCACCTCTTTCCCCTACCAACTCACCTCCCCAGCTATCCTGTTTCTCTCTCACCCACTCACCCCTACTCTCCTCTCTCCTACGCCAATTTTCCCCGTACTCTCCTCTCCCCCACCTACATTCCTCTATCCTCACCTTCCTCTCTCCCCCTACTTACTCACCCCCTCCACTCCCTCTGTCTTCCCAACCTACTCTCCCTCCTCCCCTGCCTCTATTCTCCCACCTATTCTCTCCTCTTCTACCCCTACCTACTCTTTTTTCTACCCCTTTCTCAGTTCATCTAGTCACCACTTCCCTTTGACTGCAGTGCTTCCATGGTGGCTCCTCCTATTTGGCTGGCGGGACCTGGGGGATCCCTGCCAACCCAGCGGCACCAGCTGTGAGCTCTTTATTTTCTTCAGTTGGCGGAGCCTAGGGATCCCCCACCAGCTAAGCTGCTCGATCCAGTGCTTCTCCAACCATTCTTTGGCTCGTGGGCCTTAGGGAACCCCTGCCGGCCATGCTGATCCTGTCACGGGCTCCTCCTGCTGTTCTCCATTGGGCATCCTCTTGTGCCTGAAAAGGGTCTGCACCAGTGGCGTAGCCACGGGTGGGCCTGGGTGGGCAGGTGCCCACCCAACTTAGACCCAGGCCCACCCAACTGGCACCGGAACTGCAAGGTTGTCGCGGGATCCCATCCCCGCGACAGCGAACAAGAGAACCCACGCCTCGCACGCCATCACGGCACACATGGGGAAGCGCTGCTGCGGCCGTATGGCCAACCGGTCTTCCTGTTGAGGGGGGGGAGCGGAAGCGCAGCGCGCAGCTTCCGCTTCCTCCCCCCAAAGCAGGAAGATCAGCTGCCTCTCCTGCTGCCACCGGACTCCTGCTATCTTCGGGCGTCGGGCTGTATGGCCCGCCGATCTTCCTGCTTGGGGGGGGGAGGGAGGAAGCGGACGTTGTGCGCTGCGCTTCCGCTCCCCCCCCCCGACAGGAAGTTCGGAGGGCCATACAGCCCAACGCCCGAAGATAGCAGGAGTCCGGTGGCAGCAGGAGAGGCAGCTGATCTTCCTGCTTTGGGGGGAGGAAGCGGAAGCTGTGCACATGCTTGAATGTGTATGTGTGGATGAGAATGGGAGTGTGTGTGTGTGTGGGTGAAAACTGGAGCCTGGGTGTGTATGTGGGTGAGAATGGAAGCTTGAATATGTGGGTGAATGGGAGCTCGAATGTGTGTATGTGTGGTTAATGGGAGCCTGGGTTTGTGTGTGGGTAAGAATGGGAGCTTGAATGTGTGTATGTGTGGGTGAGAATGGAAGCTTGAATATGTGGGTGAATGGGAGCTCGAATGTGTGTATGTGTGGTTAATGGGAGCCTGGGTTTGTGTGTGGGTAAGAATGGGAGCTTGAATGTGTGTATGTGTGGGTGAGAATGGAAGCTTGAATATGTGGGTGAATGGGAGCTTGAATGTGTATATGTGTGGGTGAGAATGGGAGCCTGGGTTTGTGGGTGGGTGAGAATGGGAGCTTGAATGTGTGTATATATGGGTGAGAATGAGAGCCTGGGTTTGTGTGGGTGGGTGAGAATGGAAGCTTGAATATGTGGATAAGAATGGGTGCTTGAATGTGTGTATGTGTGGGTGAGAATAGGACCTTAAATGTGTATATGTATGGATGAGAATGGGAGCTTGAATATGTGTGGGTGAGACTGGGAGCATGGGTTTGGGGGTGAGAATGGGAGTCTGGGTTTATGTGTGTGGGTGAGAATGGGTGCCTGGATGTGCGTCTGTGTGTGCATAAGAATATAAGCCTGGGGAGGGGTGAGAAAGTGAGAACTTGTATGTGTGTCTGCAGAGAATGTGAGCTTGGGTGGGGGGAGAGCATATGAGAGTGAGAGCTTGAGTGTGTGAGAGGGAGTCTGTGAGAGAAAGCGTGTATGTGTGTGTGTGTGTGTGTGTGTAAGGGAAGAAGACAGTAATAGAAGAAAGACACTGAAAAGGAATTAGGAAATGAGCTCTAAGGGAAAAAATGGGAAAAAGAGACCAGGACCAACTGATTAGAAAAATACAAAGATCAGACAACAAAGGTAAAAATATATATCTATATTTTGAGATGTTAGCAATTTAAATATAAGCAACACAACCGCTCTCTCAAAATTTATGGACAGGTAGGAGCCGTGTATAAAATCGTAATAATAAGAAGGCTAAAGTACCACAAATCACCGTGAATTATGTTTGTATCATTAAGTAAACCTCATACTTAGGCGTAGATGTGAATGCTATGCTGCATAATTTGGCATTATTTATCAGTAAAAAAACAACTAGTAGACCTGCATGCCTACAGCCCACCCATGTTAACCTTGTGCCCACCCAAAAAAATCAATTCTGGCTACGCCACTGGTCTGCACATATACGCAGATGAACAAAAGGACACCATAAGGTGTTTCACTGTACAGATTACCCTAGCAAGCTAGAGGAGATGCCGAACCAACATGCGACAGACACTCAGTTCTGTTACCGTCAGGTCCTGGGTGCCGAGTGCCAGCTTGGCTAGTGCAGGATGGAAGCGGGGGAGGTTTCATTCAAACGCTGCCCCTTCCTTCTGCGGGGGCCTGGAATGACCATCCCTCTGGTGGGCTTTTTAAAAGCAGGGCTCCGGCCACTGCTAGGGAGGCAGTCCTTTGAGTCTGGAAAAGAATTCAGAGGCAGAGAGAGTTAAGCTTTTTCGTTATGTTTCAGGCCCAGTCAGTGTTAGCTAAGCCAGCCCTGTTTGGTGGTCCTGGCCAGGGTTGAGGAGGGTTTCTGCCCAGCCAGTACACAAGCTGTCTGGTGCGAGTTATCTCTCTGAGTGCTTTTTTTTTGGGGGGGGGGAGAATTTAAGCTTTTAAGTGATAAGAGCCTTGCTGGAGCCTGTTCAGCTCCTGGGCCCAGGGAACGGGGAACTCTGGGTCTGGACTCCCCCCCCCCACACACACACTCAGCCTCAGTGAGGAAGGGGGTGACAGTGACCTGCTGAAGGAGTTACCCCAATGTTATTCTCAGTGGTATAAAAGATTAGGTTCAACATCCAGGAGGAAGCTTTTGACTGCCCTTCCTGCCTGAGCAGAGCACCGAAAGCCCTGCTCCAGGGGCTTTGCACGCGCCGGCAGCCTATGCAACATAGGCACGCCGGCGCGCAAGTCCCCTGCACGTGTAAATCCGGCTGGATTTACGCGCGCAGGGCTTTTAAAATCTGCCCCAAAGCGTTTGGCACCCGGGGCAGATACTTCCTTTGGCACCCCCCAAATGCATAATTTTAAAATTTACACACAGAAAAATATGTTTGGAAGTTTCAACTTTTCAACTGTGAAAAGTCCGAATCCTTGGACGCGCAGACCAAAACTTTCATCTTTGTCCTTCCACGCGACTATTAAAAAAAAAAAAAAAAAAAATACTTCCATTACTTGCCGTATTACTAGAAAACTGTACAGAAAGTAAATTGCAAGCAAATGATCCCAAATATAAATATCCCACAACATCCCATTAGAACAGTCAAGAAAATTACAATTACTTAATAACTGCCACCCCCATCATTAGGAAAACTTGTCTTTTTTTTTTATTATCTTACGGTATATCCCACTCCTTTACCCACCCATGCCACCCCAGGACCGGTGCAAGGATGTTAGATGCCCTGGGGTCTAGGCAAAGCTTACAACCTCGTGTGATCCCCTCCCGCCAGCCCTCCCCACGCAGACAATTAAAAAATGATGCCGTTATTGTAACAGATTTTACATGGAAAGGGCATTCAAAGTACAGTCTTCTGAGGTAAAAATATCACTCACAACATGACTATTATATTTCCATGCACTGCTGTGGTGCCACAAGCAGAAAATCCTGCAAAAAAGTCATTTGGAGCTCATATTGTAATGAGTGTCGGGTGTGGGCTTGGCCACCAGAAAGCCATAAGTAAACTGAATTACAATTCCAATGTAGTACACTTCCCAAACCAAAACCACAACCACACTAACTGCTAGCACTCAAACAATAAAAACCCCACCTAAGAAAAGGCAACACCACAAATATTATACTAGGCCCTAAAACACCAATACCCCTTTTAAGAGAGCAGAACAAGCCAAGCTGCTATAGATTTGTACACAAAAACTACATGCCAGCACAGTACCTTACCTCGGTCACACGTGCAGAACATGGATAACCCTCACCCATTGCAGAATAAAGAGACCATAAAATATAAACAGAAACATGCAGGAAAAAAATGACCTGGAAATTGCAACAAGCCAGACTGTACATAGTGCAAAAATGGAAAAAGCAAACATCTTCGTTCCTTATAAAATGTCAACCAATAAAATCAAGAAATATAAAAATCTTAATAGTAAAACCATTTAAATACATACATATTTCAAAACAGTCGATTAATTAACTAACATCCAATAATTAACTCATAATTTAAAAAAATGTACCAAACATCAATAAAATGTCAAAAACAGCAGACACATCAAATAAGGTCCAATCGTTAAAACAAATGGGGTAAAAAATAATCACCCTGAGATTGTCTTAGATTAGTGGAGGAGAGGGAGGGTGCAGGCTTTATCCCCCCCCCCCCCTCCCTCTCTCTCTCATATACACAAACTCCCTAACATACAAATTAATTCTCTCTCACAGGTTGACTCTCATACACACTCCTTCTCTCTCACACACACAGGCTCACATCCCCCTCTCCACCCATTCACACACACACAGGCTCTCTTCCCCCTCCCTCGCCCCACATACACACACTCACTCATTGACTCTCCCTCACATATACACCCTCAGACTCACACACTCAGACTCTACCTCATACACATAGCTCTCTCACACTCACTGATAATTCTCCCTCACATATACACACACACACACACAAGCTCCCACACTCACTTTTCCATACACACAGGCTGCTCTCCCCAACCCCACTCAACAAGCTCTCTCAAACTCTAGGGCTCTTCTGGCTGAACACTCTGGAGGCCTGGTTGGGCCTCTTGCTCCTGCCGCGGGTGGGAAGGAAGCTCTGAAGTCCCCACCCCTTCTCTGCTCATACATTAGCTGACAGGGCTTGGATTCCCTGCCGGCTTTCTAGATGCAGGTTGCATCATCTTCGGTCAGCAGGGCTTGGGCTCTCTGCCAGCCTGCTGCTCCTGAGGTACTTCTTTCTTTGCCACCCGCCAAACACCCGTCTGACTTACCTGGAACCAAAGCTCTGCCAGCCAGCACAGCTGAGACGCATGCTCAACACATGCTTCTTTCTCTCTCTGCAGTTGCGCCACCATCGCTGGCACCCCCCTCTTTGTCCTCATCCGGGGTGGATCACCCTCCTCACCGCCCCTCCCCCCTTAGCATGCCTCTGGACAGTGGTATACTGGAGTACAAATTGTATCGCAATGACAGAGAGGAGCACCCGGAGGGCGGGGTGGCGCTTTATGTCCGGGATGTCATAGAATCCAACAGGATAAAGATCCTGCAGGAGACTAAATCCCTTGTGTGTTGGGGAAGAGAATAGTGATAGGGGTATACTACCGTCCACCTGGTCAAGATGATAAGATGGGCAGTGAAATGCTAAGAGAAATTAGGGAAGCTAACCAACAGGCCAATTCAGTAAAGTCCGCGGGAGAGCGGACGAATGCCCGCTCTCTCGGCGTGCGCACCCCTCGCCCGGGTGCTGGCCTGGATCCGAGCGTCAGGCAGTGGTGGAGGTGTAACGCCGCCGCCAAGCAACTTAACCATGCCCAGTGTGCCCCAGACAGCTCAAAGCACAAGTCGGTGCGATCAGACAGACCCTCAGCTACGTAGGGAGATTACATAAGCTTGGGACGTCCCGGTCGTCTTCGTCCTTGAAAGCCAAACAACATGTGTTCGTATTCTAGAGCCGAGAGCTTGGCTTGGCTTGGCTTGGGGGGGCTTGGATAGTGCTTTTAAGTTGCCTTATCTGGTGCGCATCACCTCTGTATCCCTGGTTTTCACCTCAGAATGCAAATCTTTTTGCCTTGGCCTAGCCTCCATGAATACTGCTGACCTCCCCAACCCCCTCCCCTAGCTTCATCACATCCTAGCCTCCTTTATCCTTGAAACAAAGGCTTCCAGCCTGCAGCGCGTCCTGCACCGCTCTTTCCAGCTGAAAAATACTCCGGTCATTATTTTTTTTTTTTTTTCAGGAGCGGCTTGAATATGCTTGATAAGATAATTTAAGAAGTTCATTTATTGATGACACCGATGTACCTACGCGTGCCTGTAAACTATTATTTGCCCTACAACCCTATCTCTATTTTTAATTGATCCTAGATGGAAAATTGCTCATACGGTGGCTGTTGCCCTTGAACGAGGACGAGGATGCCCGTTTCATGACGGATATTCGGTGAACTGTTGCTAACTGTGCCGTTAGCAGAATGGCTGCTTCCCAGCCCCGTCGCCCTAGCCCCAGTCACTAGCCCTGCTCCTGTCTGGAAGCCTTGCCGCAGGGTACGCACAGGAAGTTCCCTGTATGTTAGGGAACAATGGACCGGGGGGGCCCGTTTGTTGCTCCGAGCGCGGCTGTGTCTCGGGAACCCGCCTGATGCGTAAGTAGGTCAGAAGTGCACAAACCGGGGTAATATTGCTGTTGAAAGCAGAGGGGCCTGGCGGCGAGATCCGTCTGCTCTGATGACAGATTGAGGCCGATGAAGTGGGAAGGCAGATGACTTGGGCACTGCACGACATCATTAGGGGGCTCCTTTACGTTTCCACGCGCTGCATGGGCACCAGAGGTTGTTCTGTTTGTAGAAATTAAAAGAAAAAAAAGGTGTAAATTAGGCCGCTCTGATGGGATTCCTGACGTCAGACTAAGCATGCAACAAAACGAGCGGTCCTTAGGCCAGGCACACATGATAATGCTGTCTGCTCTACATAATGCAAAATGGAACTGCTTTTGTTCGCACATCTATGGAGCCTGTGGCCCTGAAGGTCAGGAGTTTATTTGTTAAATCATCAGGCCTTCTTCAAATCCAGAGATCGCTGCATTTTTTTTTCTTCGTACTTACATCCCAGTGCTACAGTGCTCCAAGGTTCCAGTTAATCAGAGCCGGTGCTGGGTTTTTTGCAACCAATTACTGTGCTGCCGCCCCCGCCGATTCATTCAATCTCTGTCCCGGTCTATTAAATAAAGCCCAGCTCCCTCCTGCAATCTATATTTTTAAAAAAGTGACAGGCCCCTCGCCCCCTCACCTCAATCACATATGCAGAATACACACAAACACTCACCAGATACAGAATGAAGAGACCAGAGCTGAGAAGAACTGAACTGGAACCCACAACAAGCCAGCCTCTACATGCAGAGCAACAATGGAAAAAACAGGAGTATTGCCATGCCTCATAAAACATTAAATAATAAAATCAATCACAAAACATCAATCATAATAGTAAAATCATATTCGTAAAAAGAATATGTCAAACCAGTTAATAAATAAGAATATCCAAAATTTCCCAATACCAATAAAATATTTCAGAATATCTGATGAATAAAAAAAAAGCCAATAATTAAAAAATATTCTATTTCCCCACCAAAAAAATATTTCAAAAGAGCAGAAACATCATATCACATCCAATAATTAAAAACAATAAGGATTTAAAAATCTGCTCTCCAAACCTGGGATCTTTTGATTTGCAGTCACACTGAGATCATATTGGATTGGGGGAGGAAGAACCATATAAATGTTATCTTCCCTCTCACACACGCACAAAACACATTAATTTTCTCACACACACTCTCTCACGTACACAGGCTTCTTCTCCCTCACAGATACATTGTGTATATGTGTGTGTTTGTCTGTGAGAACCTATATGTGGCACACAGGCTCTCACAGGCAAACATTCACAAACACACACAAGCACACAGGCTCTCACAGACACATTCAGAGGCACTTAGACTCTCATACAGACACACATATATGCTCACACGGAACCCAGGCTGTCACACAGACTCACACAATTAAGTCAAACACATAGGCTCTCATACAGATAATTCACATACTCTCACACACATATACATAAAGGGCCTCCTACTGTCATCAGGCCGTGGTGGGATGAGCTCCACCTTGGCCCCGCAGACCTTCTGTTGTCATCTGGCCGTGGTGGGATGAGCTCTACCTCGGCACAACGGCTTTCCTGCTTGGGAGGGAGCAAGTTGTGTGCGGGCACACGCGCACTCAAAAACACGGGCCTTTCCTTCAGCCGCCGGCGGGTTGAACTCTGCCGGTGGCCTGTGGCCTCTCTCCTTCAGCTGCCAGCAGCCTACGGCCTCTCTCCTTCTTCAGCTGCCGTCAGGTTAAGCTGCACCGGTGGCCTCTCCTGCTGCCACTGCCCCCCTCTCCCCCCGGGTGTGCCGCCCCGTGCAAATGCAACATATGCACACCCAGTAGCACTGGGCCTGTAGCTAATGGCACAGGAGTCTCTTTGCTGGAGGCGACTTTTGGCCCAGACATCAACTTAACAGTCCCTCAGAATAAAAGCGGCTTGTTTAATCTGCTGATTCAGAGTCGATGAGACTGAAAATGTATAGTGCTAAAATATAGTGCTACACACCCACACATGGATGAAATAACTTTAAAACTAAAAGTAAAATGTTAAATGTCCTCAAAGGGAAGAAAGGCTTAATGAGGTGGCATGGTTCATCCACTGGAAACTATATAAACATTATCACATTCCTATAGCAGAAAAGAACTGGAATAATGAGCCTAACAGAATTGCAGAGAATGAAGACATGGTGACCACCTGGGATATTTCCAATAAAAGCTCAATGCTAGAAAACTGGACTTTGAGGAAAAGGAGAAAAACAGAAGAATGGCACTGCTGGTAGAATTGTCAGCACCTATTCTTTGGAACTCATAATCCTCAGGTACATAAGGATGCAATCGGAGACCAAGAATGTGTGGCAGAAAGACACAGAAATAACCCCAGTTGTATTGAGTGCCTCCCGCTTGATTAAAAAGAACGTCCAAGCGCGTCTTGCTATCTTGCACATTACTCTGGAAGGACGCTGTCTTTGACACAATGCAAATATTAAGCAGGTCTCGTGCAGTACATTTGAGAGACTGAGATCATCCCCAACAAGCCGTGGCCTACGAGTGAGCTTCATAGAATCACGGAAGCAAAGAACATGACAAGAGATAAAGACCAAAAGGCCCATCCTCCTCTCCCATTCAGCTTTATAGTCCCTTCCTCTCCCTCAAGAGATCCTCTGTCCCAAGCTTCCATGAGCTCTGACTCTGGCCTCGTCTCCGCCACCGCCGCAGAGGAGCTATTGCAGTTTTACCAGGCCTATTGAATCCAGTGCCTGGGAAAAACCACGACTAACCATGGTTTTGATTTTCATGCGATACGTTTTTCCGTCAATAGGAACATGACACAATGTGTTCATGCTGTTGGTTGATTTTAGGATCAGTTTCCTGTTTTAAATATTGCGCTTTGCAGCTAACGACTCAGTGAGCCTGGGCATTAAAAATGGATGCCACCAACCTAAGAAAATTATAGTGGTCACGTTTCCCTTGTGGCTATCTCCCCTGATGCAGGATCCATGGCAGAGGTAGTGCATTGAAGCCTTTCACATGAGTTAAGTGCTTTCTATAGTTTAAAATGCATGCAAAAATATTTAAAAAATGTTTCTGAACATGTTGTATTCTAAGGTCTTGGACTTTGGGCTCATTACTTCATCAGGACTGATGATTATAATTTGAGAACTAACGCTGTTTTTAAATGTGGCTCTTTATGTGATGATCCTTCTCAAATCTGGTTGGCAAGCTTGATTTCTATGGGATCAAATTTTGTTTTCTATGAGCAAAATGAACCCATATGGTTGCACTTAGTAGGGATGCCCGTGGGGCCCTACATAAGGAAAAGGGTGGAGGGATCCTCAATGAGAGCCACAAACCCCAACGCCACCAATTTTAACCTTCTTGCCTCCTCTCCCACCCAATTAGTTCTCATAAACCACACCCTGGATCTACACAGGCCATTATGGAAAAAAAAGCAGGGAAGCCTTTAATGAAAAAAAAAAAAAGTATTAGGAAGGAGATTTTCAGCCTCCTTGTACCACCTGCAGGCCTCTGTGGGTACATTGAACCTGCAGGGAGCCTGCAAGCCAGTTTTAAAGGGAAACGGGATGACATGTCCTGCTTGTGTGTATGGGGGATGGGCGGGGGGGGAGGGGTATGGCAGGTCTCGCTGCAGTCTGGATAAGACCAGAGTGTGGGCCAGATGTAGTGGGAGCCTTCCTGGAGCATGGGAGCATCTGGACGGACTGCAGACTGAGTAAACATGCTACCCTTCTCAGCTGGGCAGGCAGCCAAGCTCAGCCTTAACCTTTTCCACTTCAGCAAATCTTAATTAACAACTTCAACAAGGGTAGGGATAGATTAAATGATGTAGATTCTCCAGATTAGCAGATGGACCCCCAGATATTTAAAAGCAGTAGTAGTACATTTACATGGGCAACAAAACCCTTTTGAAAGATTAGAAAAGTTCATTGCACTTAAAGGTAAAAGTTTAGAGATTTTTTTTGGAAGTTAATTTTATACCCCAAGTCTTCACCATAAGCTCCTAAAATGTTTAATAAAGCTGGGATAGAAGTTTCCAGTTCAGACAGATAGACTAGGACATCGTCAGCGTATAGTGCCACCTTATGTTCCTGCTTGTGGATCAGGACACCCTTAATAGTATCCGTGCTACGGATATATTCTGCTAAGGGCTCAATAACTAAAGCGAAAAAGAAGAGGCGACACAGAACGTCCCTGGCTAATTGCTCTAAACAAAGGAAGCCAAGCAGAGACAACTCTATCGACCCCCACTTCTGCTCTAGTGGAATGATAAAGTGCCTTAACCCACAATCTAAAGTTATCCCCACACCCAAATCTAGAATCCCCCAAATTTTCTTCCAAAAAAAAAATCCAAAACCCTATCAAAAGCTTTTTCTGCATCCAATGACAATATGGCCGAATCCCCCTTTCTTCCACATCCCAGAATCAATAATTGCCAGAGTTCTTAACACATTGTTACTGAATCTCCTGCCTGAGATAAAACCCGTTTGACCCCCATGTATCAATAATCCCATCATTTTACCCAACCTAGTAGCCAATATTTTAGCCAATATTTTCCTATCTGTATTGAGTAAGGAGCTAGGGCAATCATCCCTAGATTTCCCATCCTTATGTAATACTATAAAAGCAGAGACAAGCAGAGACCAATTGCTCACCAAATTTCTTATAAGATTCTATACGAAACCCATCCTTACCACATGCTGTCCCCACTTTTCAATTATTTAATGACCTCCATTAGCAGCAATTGGTGCATCCAAACACTCTTTATTTTCCACCCAATATTGCGAACGACATGAGCGTGATCCCTTTTTGCCGCAGCACAGTTGGCCCAACCTCGCGGTCAGGACCCCAAGGTCTGTGCTGACAGCTGGCGAATGGGTCTGTGACCGGGGCCAGGCTAAGGCAAAGTCCAGGACAGTCCAGGAGTCAGGGCAAGCGGCTGGCAAGGTGTGGTCAGAGTCCGAAACTAAGGTTAGAGCTGGAGACAAGGCTGAAGGCAAGGCTGGAACAAGGTAAGGCTGAAGATGAGGAAAAGGAAAGGCAGGCAAGGCGACTTGTTGCTGAGGCAAGGAAGTGAGGTCTGTGAGGCTGTTTTATAGGGCCGAAGATCTTGATGTTATTGCCGGGCGCCGCAGCTCTTTCCCGGCACAGGCCCAATATAGCTAGGGTCGTCGAGCACACACGCACCTGAGGAGGGCAGTGCGATCATGGCAGTGTCCCAGCCGCAGGTTACAGCTGCAGCCATCAGGGTGAGTACAGCTGCTCATGGGGTCATCCCGCAAGCGGCAGACGTTAACACCCAAACTTAGGCAATTGAATAGGCTCTAGAAAAGTCCTAATTTTTTGCACATTCTTACTGGCTTGGGCAGTTTGCAACACCTGTCAGTTTCTTCCCCTTAAAGGAGACAGAAAAAAGTCTGCCACCCAGGGGACTCTAAGCTTATAATTCTCAGTGATATCAGGCCAGTTTCTCCTGTAGAAAAACACTCATCTTCATTTGTTTCAGTCTATGGGCCACTGCTTTCCTTTTAACCCAGTGATTCAGGCCCTTATTATACTATGAATACAAATGAAGGGGTTGCGTTCAGCGGTCTGTGGGCCCATCCTGTGGACTCTTACCTCCAGCCTCAAGCTGGTTTCCATGCCGTCGGACGTCGCCCTGAATGCCACGGGCTGCAGCGCAACAGGCCACCGCAATAAGCATCCCATCGCACGGCAGATGCCAACTCTCCACTGCAGCCTTAAGTGCGCCCAACCTTCCCTAATTTAAAGGGGCCACAGTGGGAAATCCCCAGTGATACCCTCTGATGACATCCCAACCCCTGGAGCATAAAAGAGCCTTCTTTCATCCAACTCATGCCTCAGCAATAGGTCGTCTCTTATGAGAAGGGCTTTGCCGCAGCATTCCTGGTTCCTGGTGCTGCCGTGTGCTCCTGAGTTGCTGTGTCCTAGTGTCCTGTTCTGGTTCCGTTTAGCAGTCTGGTCTGTGTTGAGTTCTCATCTTCGTGGTCAGTCCCCCTCCTTGTCCTTCTTCAGCACCCCATCCTGCTCCTGTGGTCCTTCTTCTCCTCTTCATCCCTTGCCTTCTTGGATTGGACGTCTGGCTTTGACCTCGGATCACCTATTCTTTTTGTCTGATAGGAATGAAATTTTATTAAGATGGCACGAGGCCTGTTACCAGAATCTCAGGCGTCCTATGCATGCTATCCATCACAAAATCAGAGGCAGACTCACCCGGTGACAGTACTTCACGCAGAAACCTCTTCAGAAATGAGAATATATTATTCCCTTCTTCTCCCTCAGGAATTTCTAAGATCTATCTTCCAGGTCCACAATCTTCCTCGTTAAATATGCCACTTGCTTCTGGAGCTCTGCTAAGGAGTTAGCAGCACTACATTCCCAGTCCTCCAGGATGAGACCTTATGCTCAAGATTTTCAACCCGTGAGGAGAGCTTGTCCAACTTTTCATTAACATTGGACATTGAAGTTTTCAGAGACTGGAGGTCTATTGAAAGGTCATCTCCTTAGGGCTCGGATCTCCACAAGAACTTGAACAGCCTGCGGATCTTGCTCCTTGAACAATAGAGGCCTAGTTCCCACCAAATCCTCTGGTCTCCCACATCTCCAGACTCCCGATAATAGTTATCTATCCTGACTTCTCGCCCAAGTTCCTTGTTCTTCAGGTCCCCACAGCAGGATCGGACAGTAACAGGCAAGTTTACTGTAACAAGGGGCAGGATGGCAGAAATTTAGAGGGATAATGCTGGGTCACAGACGGAGATCTAACAATGAGCTGCAATTGCCATTCGCACTCAACAGTGCACGCTCTAGCGCACAGTTTTAACCTACATCTTATTACATTGGGTCCTAAGTGAGGGCCTGAGGCAATGAGCTAAAGTGATTTGCCAAGGTCACATGAAGAGTCAGTGGGGGAAGTGGGATTTGCTCTAACCCAGGGGTAGACAATTCCTGTCCTTGAGTTTGTCAAACCGGTCTGCTTTTCAGGATATCCACGATGAAGAGGCACGAGATAGATTTGCGTAGAATGAAGAAAGTGTATGCATATCTACCTCATACACATTCACCATGGATATTCTGAAAACCAGACTTGCTTGTGGCACCCCAGGACCAGTGTTGCCTACTCGTGCACCAAACAACGGCGCTGAGTTACCATGGCTGAAGAGGACAGCACCGTTGGTCATCCCATGAGAGTGCACAAAACAAACTCGGAAGCCGGGGGAGGAAGATGAAGAGATGTCTTGGTTAGACAGTTATTAATGGCAGCGGTCAGGTGAAGTAGCAGCAGGAGCAGACTGGAATATTAACCCATTGTGTTGTGCGTTTGCTGCCTTGCACTTTTCCTGTCTTGCGGAAGGAAGTTGGTTTTGTCTGTCTCCTCTTTGCTAGAGAACTTTTGAGTACTTTTTTTTTTTTTGAGAACTGTTTTTCCTGACATCGCTGGGCACCACCCCCGTGTACCCTCCTGACTCCAACCGCCCCCACCTTTCATAGTGCTTTTTTCCACTCTACATTCTGCTGCGGTTTTGTATGTGGAACATGTATCAGCTCCTCGCAAACGGTTAATGCTTCTTCATTATTTTGTAGGCATCTCTGACTTCCACGCCGAATATAAAAAGAGAGGCTTTTTTTAGAGCAATGATTTCTTTAATATTCTGGGGGTATTTCTGTTCTAAATGTTAATTGCAGGAGAAGAGATGAAATGTACTTTCAATTGCAAAGAGTTTCAACATCCAGTGTTTTTCAGATGAAGAAAAACTTGAGAAAGTGATGTGCTGGATGAGGGAAGGTGTGAGGGAAGCTTGCACTGCTCTTGCCTTTCCTGCACCCCCCCCCCCCCTCCTGTGGTGCTCTCTGTGCTGGGTGTGGGGACGGGCTGGGGGGTGAAAGAAGCAACTCACATCCAGGGAGGAGGAGGGTTCACATTAGGGAATACAGGAAGCCTAATGCCAAAGGTGAAACCCAAGGAACCATTTACAGTCCCCTAAATTGTTACCTAGGCCTGGCTTTCTGGGCGATGGCACAGGCGCCCTGAATCTGCGCCACCCGACAGATGTTGAAAAGAGTGTTCGCTAAATGTAACCTGACCCGATGAATGGGTTCCTCCTCCATACCCGGCACGAGCGCTTACGCATCCTCCACAACTGAGGCACTGAATGGGGGGGGGGAGACAGCACATTTTTTTGTGTAACAGATTTAATCCTCCTGATTTTGGCAACGGTTGCAACATCATCGTGTCCCTAGTGGGGGGGGACAACCCTCCAGATTGTTCCGGCTTTCAAAAGTGATATGTGTGCCAAGCCCAAGAAGGAACCGTCCCTTGGGTCATAGCCAAGACCCCTACGCTTGGATCTCGGACCCATGACGTGGCGGCAGATGCGGCAAATAGAAACGGGGGTCCATAGGTGGACAACGGGCAGGCCTGCTGTGGATACATGTGCTGTGACACACCTTCTTAATTATGGCAAGCAGTATAGCAGAACAACAGATATTAGAATCCTGCTTCAGCCCTGGGAATCCTTTTGACACAATGGCATCAAGTTCCATGACATGCTGTCCTTAGGAAGGATGAATAATCTTATTAGCATTGGTTGTGAGGCAATCGTTCCCCACTTAAGATTTATATTGCTCATGTTCTCTTCTCTGTGTCATGCACTTGGTATGGTGGTAGACTCTTCTGTAATTCAGCATTAGTTAACTATTAGGTAATGACCACTTAACAAGATGTGCTCCTTATCTCTTCCTACTGCATGTACACAGGAAAGACTCAACAGGAAAAAAAAAAAAAATCCATCCAGCCTGGCCAAAGAATGCAAACAAAAGTGTAACAGAGATTAGTTTTAAGGTTCTTAATTCACTTAGTATTGTTCCCCCAAGAAAGTCCAGCCTTAACCATTTAGCAGAGGAACAAGTCCCTGAATATCTTCTAGATTCAGTACAAAGCGGGGTTTATGTATCAGATAGCACTAAATCTCCCCTACCCCACAGAGAAAGGAAAATTAGTTCTTACCTGTTAATTTTCGTTCCTGTAGTACCCCGGATCAGTCCAGACAGTGGGTTGAGCCTCCTTTCCAGCAGGTGGAGGCAGACTAAAACTTGAAGGATGCCCTATATCAGGACAGAGCCTATCCTCTACCCCTTCAGTATAACGTATGTCTGTTGGAGAGCGCTAGGAGAGCGATCCCACTTCCTGGGTGATGTGTGTCCTTGGGCCACGGCTCGACCCCAGAGGGCTCTGAAGAGGTGCCGCGGGAGGCGTGGCATGCCCGAGCATGGGCTGGACGGGAGTAAGGCTGGAGTGATGACTGGGAAGTCAGGCCCTCCTCCGGACCTGCACGCTTCGGAAGACCCAACAACGCAATGTTGGTCTTGTGAACAGTCCTCCGACCGTTCCCAGCCCTTTCGGACCTGCCGCAGGGTACGGCACGAAGCGGCAGGCCAGATGGAGGCCAGGGCAGCGAAGACTGGAACATTGAGATACTGACGAGACTTCAGGAACGACGTAGACTCAGGCACAGACGTGGACTCAGGACGAGGTGCTGGATGCATAGACATGGACTCAGGCACAGACGTGGACTCAGGACGAGGTGCTGGATGCATAGACGTAGACTCAGGCACAGACGTGGACTCAGGATGAGGTACTGGATGCACAGAGGTGGACTCAGGAACGAGGGCTGAAGGAAGACATGGGCACTGTCCCTCAGGGCGCCCTACTCAGGCCACCCGCGGGACTAAGTCGCGGACCACCCTGTCCCATGCGCGCCCTACTCAGCCCAGGAAGGCTGGTCGCGGACCACGCTGAGAATGGGAGAGAACGCAGGGAAGAGGAAGCAGTGGTTTACTGCACTCCTGGCAGTCAAGGCAAATTGCTGCACTCCTGGCAGCCGAAAGCTGGTGCTACACTCCTGGCAGCCGAAGATGAGTTTGCTGCACACTGGCAGCCTAAGGCAGGTTTAAAGCATCAGGGTCAGGAACAAACATGAAGGATACTGGAACAAGAGACAGACCTCGGGGCTGGAACATGGACATCTGGAACAGCAGGTAACATCAGGACTGGAACACGGATACTGGATCAGGAGACACACCTCAGGGCTGGAACATGGACAACTGGAACAGCAGGTAACATCAGGACTGGAACACGGATACTGGATCAAGAGACAGACATCAGGACTGGAACAGCAGGCGGACATCAGGACTGGACGAGGAGCTCCAACAAGTAACAGGAAACACAGGACCTTGCAGAAGTGCTGGAACACGGACGACTCCTGGAGCGAAGGATCTCAGGAGTGACCAACTCCTTGCGAAGGCAAAGTTAGAATGGATGCTGAGCCCTTTTGTAGGGCTGAAGAGGACAACACCCAGGGAGGGGTCAGCAGGGGGCCACACCTGGCTGGCCCTAGAAGAACAGACGAGAGGCGCGCGCCCACGCCTAAGGAAGCTGGAGAGAAGAGAGCTGGAAGTTGGTGGCGTTCTCAGCCACGTGGAGGGCCCAAGGAAGCAGCGGAGCAGCCCTGGACTGGAGCTGGGTGAAGGCAGGTTGCTGGAGCGGCTCCCAGCCACGAAGACTGAAGCAGGAAGAAGCATAGAGAGGTAAGGCTGGCTGCAGGGAGCTGTGAGAGACTGCAGGCAAAATAGAGAGCTGTAGCAGGCTGCAGGCACCGGCAGGGATGGCTTCCCTGCCGGGCGAGGACCTGGGCTGAAGCAGGCACCGGCAGGGACGGCCTCCCTGCTGGCTGAAGGTCCCGGGATCGCAGCAGCACATCAGGGGAAGGCAGAAACAGCAGCAGAGGAGCCGGCCGCATGGCAACAGCTGCGGGGACGGCCCCAGCTGATTCGGGGAGAGAGAAGCAGCCGCGTCAGCGGCCCGACTGGCCGCGAGAAGGTAAGAGCCTGCCCACGCTCCTCGCAGGCAGGATTGCAACATGTCAAAGCATAAAACAACAAACCCAAGAATAGGATCAAGAAGGTACCTGTAAAGCTCAACAGAGCAAATATAGAATAATATAGAAAACATGGTATACCTATACGCTCTTGCATCAACTTGGTATAAGAAAACGACCATGGCTTCCGGTGTAATTGCTCAGTAATCTTGCACAAAGAAATATATGGAAATCTGCAGACCTGCAAGAAAACAAGCTTCGAGAGGACAGAAGACAGACAGGGAAGGGCGTCTGGACTGATCCGTGGTACTACAGGAACGAAAATTAACAGGTAAGAACTAATTTTCCTTTCCTGTACGTACCCGGATCAGTCCAGACAGTGGGATGTACCAAAGCTTCCCTAAACTGGGTGGGACCGAGACAGTCCCGCTCGAAGCACTTGCCGCCCAAAGGAACCGAACACCGGAGCTTGTACATCCAGTTGGTAGTACCAAGCAAAAGTGTGCAGAGACGTCCAAGTGGCAGCCCTGCAAATCTCCTGCGGGGAGACAGATTGACTCTCCGCCCACGAAGTAGCCTGAGAACACAGAGAATGGGCCTTCAGACCCTCAGGTAGCGGACGACCTTGACAAAGATACGCCGAGGAAATGGCTTCCTTCAACCACCGCACAATCGTGGTCTTAGAAGCCTGTTTACCGCGGTTGGGACCACTCCAAAGGCGAAGAGATGGTCCGATACCCAGAAGTCACTGGTGACCTGGAGATAGCGAAGTAAGACTCGTTTTACATCTAGCCGACGAAGGTCGCCACCCACCGTACCCGCAATCTCCTCCGGAGAGAACGCTGGGAGTTCGACCGACTGGTTGACATGAAAAGCGGAGACAACCTTAGGCAAGAAGGAAGGAACCATCCTGAGAGAAACCCCGGAATCCGAGAAACGCAAGAAGGGCTCCCGACAGGACAGCGCTTGAAGCTCGGAAATACTGCGAGCAAAGGAAATAGAGACCAGAAAGACAGTCTTCAGAGTAAGATCCTTGAGCGTAGTGTGGCGAAGAGGCTCGAAGGGAGCCGCACAGAGAGCATGAAGGACTAGGTTGAGACTCCATGACGGACACGTGGCCCGAGCGGGGGGGCGGAGGAGTTTAACGCCCCTCAGGAAACGAATCACGTCAGGGTGAGCTGCTAAGGCATGACCATCCACCCGACCCAGGAGAGAGCCTAGCGCAGAGACTTGAACGCATAGAGAACTGAAGAAGAGGCCCTTAGAGAGACCCTTCTGAAGAAAAGAAAGAATCAAAGGAATCGAGGCGGAGCGCGCAGGGACACCCGCCTCCATACACGCGGACTCAAAAACTTTCCAGATGCGCACATAGGCCAGAGAAGTCGACTGCTTCCGGGCTCGCAGCAGGATGGAGATGACCTCCTCCCTATAACCTTTGTGCCTCAGGCAACGCAGTTCAAAAGCCAGGCCGCAACACAGAAGCGATCGGCCTGGTCGAAAAATACAGGCCCCTGCCGGAGGAGACAAGGGAGATGACTGAGGTGCAGGAGCCCGTCCACCACTAGATTGATGAGATCCGCGAACCACAGCCTTCGCAGCCACTCGGGAGCAACGAGAATCACCGGTCCCTGGTGGAGCTCGATTCTCCTGAGAACTTTCCCCACCAGTGGCCACGGGGGAAACACGTACAGAAGGACGTCCGCTGGCCAAGGTAGAGCCAGAGCATCCACGCCCTCTGTGCCGTGCTCCCTCCAGCGGCTGCAGAACCGATTGGCCTTGGTATTGGGCAGAGTCGCCATGAGGTCAAGGTGAGGAGGACCCCACCTGTCCACTATCAGAGCCATGGCCGCATCCGAGAGCTCCCACTCTCCCGGATTGAGCGACTGCCAGCTGAGGAAGTCGGCTTGAACATTGTCTTTTCCGGCGATGTGCTGTAGGTGACGCTCCGCCCAAGCGAGGAGGCAGCTGACTTCTAAGGCTATCAGGGGTCTGCGAGTGCCCCCTTGGCGATTGATGTAGGCCACTGTGGTGGAGCTGTCAGACAGGACTCGTACCGCCTTGCCGCGGATCAGGGGAAGGAACTCCTGAAACGCCAGGTGGACCGCCAACGTTTCCAGTCGATTGATGTGCCAGAGTGACTGAGTCTGCGACCATGTTCCCTGGGTGGACTGAGAAAGGCAGACCGCACTCCAGCCCAACAGGCTGGCGTCCGTGGTCACTATCGTCCACTGTGGATCTTGAAGAGGAATCCCTTGCAGAAGATGAGGAAGAGACAGCCACCACAGTAATTCGTCGGCAGTAGAATCCAAAACGGAAGGACTACGTGGAACTGCTCCGACACTGACTGCCAACGGGACAGCAAAGCTTTCTGTAATGGACGCATATGAGCAAAAGCCCAGGGGACAAGGTCGATGGTAGAAGCCATGGGTCCCAGGACTTGGAGATAATCCCAGGCTGTCGGGGAGGGTAGGGCAATCAAAGTCTGGACCTGATCGATCAGCTTGAGGGCTCGCGCCCGAGGTAAGAAAACCTTGCTACTCGGGTGTTGAAGTGGGCTCCCAGAAATTCCAACTCCTGGGAGGGCTGAAGCTTGCTCTTGGAAAAGTTCACTATCCACCCGAGAGAGGCAAGGAGATCCAAGACGCAATCCACCACCCGCCGGCAAGAGGTCTCCGACTTGGCCCTGATGAGCCAATCGTCCAGATAGGGATGGACGAGAATCCCCTCCCGGCGCAAGGCCGCCGCTACTACTACCATGATCTTCGTGAAGGTGCGAGGAGCGGTTGCGAGGCCGAAGGGGAGAGCTCGAAACTGGAAGCCTGGTTGAGAATGTGGAATCGGAGATACTGCTGATAGTCGCGGTGAATGGGAATATGAAAATAAGTTCTGCGAGATCGAGGGAAGCAAGGAACTCTCCGGGGCGGACAGCCGCAATGACCGCCCGCAGGGTTTCCATGCAGAAGTGGGGGATCTTGAGAGCCCGATTGACCCTCTTGAGGTCCAAAATTGGGCGGAAGGACCTGTCCTTTTTGGGCACGATGAAGTAAATAGAATACTGGCCGGCGCCAATTTCCCTTTCCGGGACTGGGACAACCGCTCCCAGATCCAGAAGCTTGGAGAGAGTCTGGACCACCGCGTCCCTCTTGGCCCGGCCGCAAGGCGAGAAAAGAAAGAGATCTGGAAGTTCCCTGACGAGGTCGAAAGCGTACCCGTCTCTGATAATGTCGAGGACCCACTGATCCGACGTGATCTTGACCCATTCCTCGAAGAACAGGGAGAGGCGTCCGCCGAGGTAAGGAACCGAGGAATGGGTCGGCTGAACTTCATTGCGTGGCAGGTATAGCGGCGGCACGCATGGGCTGGTCCTCGCGAAAGGGCCGTCTGCCACAAAAGGACTGCGACCAGGACTGCGCACAAGAAGACCCCCTCGCAGAACCGCCCCACCCCCGAGAAGCGAAGCGATGCTGGCCCCTGAAGCGAGAGGCCGCGAAGGATCGGGAAGACTTAGGACGGTCCTCTGGGAGCTTATGGACCTTGTTGTCAGCCAAGGAGTCCATAAGCTTCTCAAGATCCTCGCCAAAGAGCATCTTACCTTTGAAGGGCAGCGTTCCCAGCCGAGTCTTCGAGGACTGATCAGCCGACCAGTGGCGTAGCCAAAGGAGCCTCCGGGCCACCATTGCCGAAACCATCGCCTTCGTCTGGACACGGACCAGATCGTAGAGGGCGTCCGATACGTAAGCGGTGACTGCCTCCAGACGTTTGGCTTGTTCTGCCTCACCTGGCGGAAGCTCCCGGGGGCAGAGTAACTGTTGGACCCACTGGAGGCCCGCTCGCATCATGAGACTGCTACAGCAAGACGCCCAGACCCCAAGGGCCAGAACGTCGAAGATGCGCTTCAGGTGAGCCTCCAGCTTACGATCTTGTGAATCCTTCAAGGCTGTGGAACCTTCCACCGGAATCGTGGTGTGCTTTGCCACTGCAGAAACATAAGAATCCACCGATGGATATCGCAACAGATCCAAGCCCTCCTCCGGGAGGGGATAGAGCTTATCCATCGCACGCCCCACCCGAAGCGCACCCTCAGGAGCCTCCCATTCCCGCAGGATAAGGAGCTTAAGCATGGGGTGGAAGGGAAAGGCCGAGGCTGAAGCCCGGAGCCCTCCCAGAACCGGGTTCATATCCTTAGGGAGCGAGGCCATGAGATTATCCACGGAGGGACTCTCCAGACCCAGCTCTTGCAAAACAAAAGGGAGGAGGGGCTCTAATTCCTCCTTACGAAAAAGACGGAGGGCTCTAGGGTCATCCCCCTCTGGGGGGGGGGGGAATCCGCCGAATCCGAGGAAGCAGCGGGGTCCAAGGACACGGGAGACACCGGGGGGGGGGGGGGGGAACCCCCAGGACCACCTGCACCCGAACTGGTCCCTGGGGCTCCGTGGCCGGTCCAGTGGTCAACGGCGCTGAGCGAGGGATTTTTGGCGGGGGGGGGGGGCAAGGGGACGGCTTTCGTCCAGCTCATGCAGGCTAGCTAGATAAGATTTGTGCATGAGGGCGACGAAATCCGCTGAAAAAGGGACCCTGGATTTGGCGGGGGGGGAGGGGGGGCGAGGGAAGGTCAGGACCCCCCTCCTGGGCACCCGCGGGGGCCAAATCGGGGGTTAAATCAAAAAAATCTGGCCCCCCAGCCCCAGGGAGCACTGAAATCGGCCCCGATGAAAAATCCAAGATGGCGGCCGTTCCCGGGCTCTGCCGACCCGGGAAAGGCCTAGCCATGCCGGGAGGAGTGGAGCCCCGGGCTAAATTTGCTTGTCCTGCCGAGGAGGGACCTTCCCCACCAGGCAGGCAAGCACAGCAGAGGCCCTGCCGCGAAAAACGCGAAGAGGGCAGCCCACAAGAAAGGCAGGTTGCCAGCCGGGACATAGCTAAGCCGTGGCTGAAGAAAAAAAAGCTGAAAAAAAAGCTTGATTGACAGCCTGCACAGCAGGAGAGAGCAGGCGGGAAACCTGCTGCCTTCTGCTTGTCTGGCTGCCGGTTCTAGGCCTACTCTGACTAGAAAAAATGGAAAAAAGCTGGTCAACTGCTGCCAATAAGTTAGAGGTAGGTGAGTACCTGCAACTTATTTAAAGTTTGAAACTAATGTTTTTTGTTTTTTTTGTTTTTACTGAGCGCAGCAGCGGGTTAAAAACCCTCTCGGCAGCCAGAGGGGGAACGAGGCCAGAGAGCGTCGGTCCCCACACCTGGAAGCGTCCACGGACTCAGGACTATGCAGGGAACCCCCTCCTGCAAAAGGGACAAAGCCCCCCTGAGACGGGCAAGAGCTGGGAGACGGACATCTCCCACACAAAAACAGTAAAAGCACTAAAAGAAGGCAAAATTTCCTTCATAGATTTTTTTTTTTTGTTTCTAAAACAAGCGGGAATCAAAGAACTACTTGCTTGAGCCGAAAAAGAAAGAAGAAGAGGCTGACTAGCCTACAGCAGAGAACCGAAGGGGAGATGCTGCACCTGCTGGAGACAGACGAATACTGAAGGGGTAGAGGATAGGCTCTGTCCTGATATAGGGCATCCTTCAAGTTTTAGTCTGTCTCCACCTGCTGGAAAGGAGGCTCAACCCACTGTCTGGACTGATCCGGGTACGTACAGGAATGTAATTTGGATAGGAAATTTGTGAGGTGAATAAAGACCGGGCAAGATCTCCTTACTTTAATGCAGCTCAGGAATACTCCACACCATTGTCTTGGGTATCACTGGCTGAAAAGCCATTGAATGCTGAAATTTGTTATTTTGGATGGTTCAGATGACAGTGATACCCATAAGTAGCACTGGGTTACTGCCACTGGAGGGCTCTTTGGATCGTGCCGGCTTGCCACTTCCTTCCTGCTGGCAATGATATGCTAAAGGACTAGAACCATTTGGTGCCATGGGAATCTCGCCATTTGCCTGTGTGCACTACTAGGATGCCTCTCTATTTCCATGCACCAGCACCGGCTTGGAAAGGAAAGGAGGAAGCCCACAAAGGTTGCTGCAGAGAGGCTGCACCACAGCACACCGTGATCAGGTCACAGGATAAAGGGCAGACAAGGCGCGCCCTGGTTAAAGAAGAGAGGATGACCCTACTTGCCTGGGCCCCGATGTAATGAGTCAAAACTGTGCGCTGAACGTCACCACACACATCCTTTACTCATGCGCTAAAAGAGTTAACTCCTGATGCAGTAAGCTAATGGTTGCTAATGCATCGAGAGTGAAAAAAAAGCAGCACACTAACCTGAAAATGTGTGCACAAAACATGATCTCTGCACAGAAGAAAAAGTATATATTACGTGCACTCACAAGCACAAAACATGATTTGGATGCACAAAACATGTTAGGCGCACAACTCTTATGCTCCCAACTCATATTTTATATGCACAACTTTTAGAGGAACAAATCATGTTCTGCTCACAACAATGTGCACAAAGCATGTCTTATGGGCAGAAAACATAAAAATGTCCACAAATTGTGCTTCATGCAAAAATCCCGAGTACAGGACTGAACCACAAACTAACACCAGCCCCTAGAAACCCTACTCCACCTCTGACTGGGAGTTCCATTTCCAGCATTAATAAAACTCGAGTCAAAGCTGCGTTTCTCTCCCTACAGTGGAGAGAAAGAGCTAATTTTATTTATTTGTAGCTTTTATATACCGACATTCGTTTAGTAACATCACATCGGTTTACAATTAACATAACATTTAGCCAGGGTGCTTTACAAATGAACAATTGAGCTAATTAGAATAATAACAAAACTAGTTACATCTGAAGAAAAATATGAAGAAGTTAGAAAAGAACAACTAGTTAAGTCAATGATTAATTAATGGATTAAAACACGTTTTAAATAAAGTTAAAATACAAGTTGCAAACAAGTTGCGAGGATATGAAACTTAAATGATTAAATCTCATACTACATAGTGAGATGAAAAACAAATTGAAAATATGAGCAGAAATTTGGTATATATAAGACAGGAAGGGGATTATCAAGACGACGGGGGTATAAGCTGGTTAAGTCCAAGGAACAGGAGGGATATTTATATGGATAAAGCATAAAATATTGTGGGATAATGATATAAGTTGAAAGTTTGAGCGAAAGATTGAAGCTATGTAAATCAGGAGGTAGATTATTAAGGCATTGTCAATATGTGGTAAGCTGAAGGGGGTAAATGGGGATCTGCACAGAGGAGCACAGATTTGTGCACACACAGTGTTACTCACCTTGGTGCGCACATTTGTTTTTTATATAGAAAGCACGTTGTTACATCGGGAGAAAAGTTCTGAACACAAAAATGTGTGCACGGACGCAAGCTAACATGCACACAGCCAAGCACTGTATTATATCATGGCATCAGCTAGGGAGATCATCCTTTGATCCATGGCTACCTATACGGAAGAATGAACTAAACTGGTATGTCAGATTTTGACCATGGGAAAGTCATTTTCCATCTATGTGCCCTAGTTTATGCAACGATAATTGGATAATAGTAATAATTATAATGTTAATAATAATAATATTGATTCATCTCCAGGTTCCAGCTGCTGTGTTGCTTACCCTGACACATTCTTCTGAGGTACCATCACCGTCAAGAATGTGAGATCGTCTTAGAATTTAGGTTGCTTTCCCTAACCAGATTATGATAATTATTTCAAAATTTCCTTCTCTTCTTCTTACTGCTGATTTGCAAGCCTGACAGGAAAATGCAAGACGACTGCCAACCCTTTTATTATGCAACCGAGATTTTGTGGTGTTGTAATGAATGATTCTACAGAAGAGATCCCTGGAAAACGCACTCACCTGAGATCAAGCAACACTGTAATCTCTGCACCATTAAACCGAACAAAATGTACCAGGCACCCATGCAGGAAAAATTCACAAGGACTCTCTCGGCAGCCGGGTGATAAATTCCCTTCTGAGACAGAACCAGTGGTTGGAACGGGGATGCCTCAAATTAGGGACACGGGATGGGACCCATCAAATGGGCCATGACTCCTGTATGGCTGCCTGACACTCACTGCCAGGTCTGCCAGTGCACTGAGAGTGAATTGTTTCAACTCCTGTGAGGCTGGGTACAGTCGTGCGAGTATTGCAGGGATTGCTTGGTCTGGAGATTTGATTTCTGATCTCATATATATTCAAATCTCTATCTTACATTGAATATTATAATGAATAATGCTGTAATTCTGGGGGGGGGGGGGTCTAATAAGGCGCTGTGTAGTCTCGTCAGCGTGAAAGCTTTTCCTAGCAGTAATAATAATTATGTTTAGTTAGAGCACTGCATGTACACAGTGATATGTAAGATTGAAAGAGTGCACAGTCCTAGGGCCCTATTTACTGTCAGGCCAATACAGAATGGTGCGCTTGGCCGAGCGCACAGTTAGCCCCCGTCTTGACGCACGTTTTTGACGTGCTATTATTACCCCTTATACAGTAAGGGGTAATAACGCGAGGAAAACACGTGTCCAATCCCCCTAAAACAAATAGCGCCCTCAACGTGCAAATGCACATTGATGAGCCTATTAGTTATTGCCGCGCCATACAGAAAGTAAAATGTGCAGCTAAGCCGCACATTTTACTTTCAGAAATTAACGCCTGCCCAAAGGCAGAAGTTAATTTCGGCCGGCACAGGGAAAGTGTACAGAAAAGCAGAAAAAAACTGCTTTTCTGTACATCCTCTGACTTAATACCATAGCGATATTAAGTCGGAGGCCCCAAAAATTAAAAAAAATAAAAAATCGTAAAAAAAATAAAAAATCAGCCCGCGGCTTGCGGATTGGAAGATGGACGCTCAAATTTGCCGGCGTCAGTCTTCCAAACCCATGGCTGTCAGCGGGTTCGACAACCGACGCCGGTAAAATTAAGTGTCGGCTGTCAAACCCGCTGACAGCCGCCGCTTCTGCCAATAAGGAGGCGCTAGGGACTCGCTAGTGTCCAGAGTGCCTCCTTATTAGCGCGGGCCCTCATTTGAATACTCGATCGCGCGCCCAGGAGAGTGGCCTGGGCGCGCGTCGGGAAAGCAGGCGCTCGCCTCGGAGCGCCGGCTCTCCCGCGCATTTTACTGCATCGGCCCGTAAGTATTTTCTCCATAGACACAAAATGGGTGAAAACCTGGAGTGAATTTTGATGGATCTGTTTTCAAAGGGTTCTTGGCCAGCTTTTTCTGTGGCACAATGCTTTTAGAAACCTAGAGCACAGGGAGGGAGGATAAGCTCCTTTCACAAGATGTCACAGTGATTACTGGAGGTGGGTTTGGAACATAGGTTTCCGACATACTGTTACCCTGATCCTAGGGAGCTGCGATGCGGAGAGAAGGAATTCTTCCTCTCCTTCTCGGGACAGGCCTGGTGTCTCACCTCTGAAGTTCTAGAGATGGCGATTATTAAAGATCTCAGTCCTAAACCCTGCTGGCAACTGGGAGGGGGGAGGGTCCCCCGAGCAGGATTTACCAGATCACGATCCAAAAGTCTGCTGCTAAGAACCCCTGAAATCAATAAAAAGCATCAAAGCTCTCACTGTTAGAAAGTCACTTTGAAAGAGAGTGTATGCCATCGCGTACTGTATAATGCGTTCAGGAGGCCACTCATCGTCCTCCCACTACTTGTCACCCGCATCCAAGAGCTGACGATTCTCCCCCCCGATTTAGGACCTCAAACCGAAACCACCGTTTTCGAGCCATCATCGCTACCAAATACCTAAAAAGCAAGGTCAGCGAAGCAGCTGTAGGCGACGTCTTCGTATTGGGCTCTAACCTAACGTGTTTGTGACTCACCTGCCGGAGGTACAACCCCGCCCCACCTCCCCCCCCCCTCTTTCCTCAGCTCGGAGTTCAAACCAGAAGCCACGTTTCGGCTCGAAGCCTTCGGTCTCGCGCTACCTCATTATCTACTGCTGCAGGGGGGGGGGCTGCTTGCACTGGCAGATTTAGGGCCTGCGCTCCCTTGAGTACAAAAAGCCTTGGTGAATCACAGGTCGCCGCCTTTTTCTCTCGCCTTGTTTACAGGTTGTTTTTTTTTTTTTTTTTTTTAAATAAGTCCCTTCCCGGTGAGAGCGGAGTAAGAGCAGAGCAGCTGCCGGGCGCTCTTTTCTCCTGAGTCAGAGGCGTGCGCCTGCGTCAGCACAGCGAGCGGTGACCCAGATTCGGGGGGCGGGGGAGGGAAGTATGGAAGCCGAGTTCAAAGGTGGCGCGAGGAAGGGGCAGCGTGCGGCGGAGCAGCCTTTCGGGTTCTACCAGATTCCTCCCTCCCTTGCACCCCCCACCACCACCACCACACACACGTGCAGAGTGCTCGGCTACCAGCCTGCCCGGGTCCCGGCTCCAGATCTGTTTTATTGTTTTTTACACCTCTGCGCACTGGTTTGTTTTTGTTTTTTTGCAAGGCAAGGAATTCGCCGTTTAGGCTGGCTGCATCCCCCAACCCCCACAGCCTTCATCTTTAACGTTCTCGTCACGGCCTTTTCTCTGACTGTTCGTACTGAAGTTGTGCTTCAAGTGTATCAGGGAGGCACCTGCTTGCAGCTCTGACGAGGATCCGCTCTTCGGCTGTCGGTGCTGTATTCATGCTTTACGCGTGTCAAAGTGATACCTGCATGGCATTCTGATGAGCATCTTCAAATGTCGGTACATGGGCTTCTGATGAAAATCTACGATTCAGCTGTCTGTGCTGTATTCATGCTTTACGCGTGTCAAAGTGATACCTGCGTGGCATTCTGATGAGCATCTTCAAATGTCGGTACATGGGTTTCTGATGAAAATCTACGATTCAGCTGTCTGTGCTGTATTCATGCTTTACGCGTGTCAAAGTGATACCTGCGTGGCATTCTGATGAGCATCTTCAAATGTCGGTACATGGGCTTCTGATGAAAATCTACGCTTCAGCTGTCTGTGCTGTATTCATGCTTTACGGTTGTCAGTGTTCTGATGAGCACCTTCAGTTGCCCATACTGTATGAATGCCTTATATATATATATATATATATATCAAAGTGATGCCTTCACAGGAATCTGATGAAGATGAGCTCTTCAGCTGTCCATGCTGTATTCATAATATATGAGTTTCAATGAGCCACCTGCATGGGTTTCTGATGAAGATCTACTCTTCAGCTATCTGTGCTGAATTCATGTTTATATATGCAAGGATACCCTCAAATTTGGTGCACTCTTTTTAGGTAGCAGTACAAAAGATTCTGGTTGGGCAGACCTGGGGTTATGATGTTTACCCTATTTGGAAACATTTTTAAATTCCATTTCCTCCTGCTACACCAGTCCAGATTAATCCATACCAGTGGGTTTATACCTCCCTACCAGCAGATGGAGGCGGAGCACACTGAATTCTTCTGTGATATCATCGCCACTACCGCAGGATGGTGCAACTCAGAGAAATTCTGTATTCTCTGCCTCCAGCAGGTGGTAGAACAATGTGGTGCAGGACTTTTTTCTAGTCACAGATGAAGGCCAGGCCACTGGTAGGCCCAGCAGCGCAAGCCTGCCTGAGGGGTTCCCAGTCCCAGGCAGGTCTAGGTTGAACCCAGGGTGGATCTTAAGTCTTTTCTTAGACTTATTTAAAAAAAAAAAAGAAAAGTGTACTTTTTCATTCAGTTGTCAGCTTCCAGCCAGTGAGAAAGTATCCTTCCTTCTCTACCCCCCTCCCCTGCAATGCCTGCCCCAAGCCTGTTCTAGGAAACACAAGGAACAGCAATAAGGAACTCCAGTGAGGGCATGCAGGGCTGCACTAGAGGCCTAGAGCGGGGCAGGAGACAGACTCTGGGCTGACTCACTTATGCGGCCCGATTGGCTGAGTTTTTCCGGGGTGGGGTTGGTTTGCCCTGATCATGTCTGGGAGAGTGCGGCAATGGAGAGGACTGAGCATGGGCGCTGGTGTGGCACGTGCTTGCCAGCGTTCTGCTTCCTCTGCATGGCCTCTCTACTTTTCTTATGTTTGAGTGGGGAAGATGCCAGGAAAGTGCGCCAGCATTGCAGGTACAGGCGGCAGTGGCTTCAGCGGCAGTCACTCGGTTTCCTGTGGAGGTTTCTCAGTCAGGCACTGCCTTGGAGAAGACTTTACCCATGGCAGTTTTGGTGAGAACTTCCGCCATTTTGTCTTCTTCCGCGGGGGTTTTGGATTCTGAGCAGTGGCCTGCAGCCTCGGCCCTCCCTGCCAAGCAGCTCCCTCCCTTACTGCTCATGGTAGAACCCTTTCCTAAGGCTCCAGAAGGTCAGGCCCAGGATTTGGGGGGATTTTCCCCTGAATTTTTTCATTTTCTCCACCATGGTTTTTGTCTGTCCAGAGGCCTGATTGGAAATGCTTCCCCTTCTGGGTTTTGTCTGCCTGTCAGACGCCCCAAGAGTTTGATGGAGCCCCCTTCCTTGGATTGAGTGAAGGCCTGGAGGATGCTTAGGAGCCTCCAGACTCGACCAGCTGCGCATCCTTAGAGGATGGGAAGTTATCTTCCGATACATAGGTTTAGGCTCTTCAGAAAAGACAAAATCACATCCCTAAATGATCAGGTGGTGTCCTGCATTAGGACTGAGGATCCAGTAGTGGAGGATATGCCTGTCTCCATTATCAAGGGGGTCCATAAATTCTCCACATCTTTTCCTCTGCACCCAGAGGTGGAGGACATGGACCTGGCTGAGTGGGAGGCTCTGGAGAGTGGTCTTAGGGGAGCTAAGACTTTTTTGAGACTATTCCCTTGACCCCAAAGCAGCCCAAAACTTGTTTCAGGTTCCTCATATGGACACTCTGATCACTGCAGTAACAAGGTAGACTACAGTTCCAGGGGAGGGTAGTGCCTCCCTCAAAAGACCCTCAGGATAGGAAGATTGAACTCCCCTTAAAGCATCTTTTACTTCCAAGGCTGTAATGGTTCACATATCTATTTGTAATGCACTTGTGGTCCGAGTTCTTCTCTGTTGGATTCAGCAACTACCAGAGAGTGAAGAGGCTGGAATTGTCTGCAGCCTTTCTAGTAGATGCCCTGTTTGATATTCTCCCAATCTTGTCTATGTCGGAGGTGTTAGCAGTGGTAGCCAGATATCTTCTCTGGCTTCAGAACTGGGCAGCAGACTCATAGTCCAAGTCTCATCTGGGATAGCTTCTTTTTGGGGAGAATCTGGAGCAGCTGGTGAAGAACTTGGGGGGATCCCAAGCCTCAGAGGCTGCCTGAGGACAAGAGCTAATTCTTTTATAGGCCCAGCAGAGGCCATGGGCAACTTAGAGAATCCAGATGGTACAGACTGGATAAGCAATCTGGTTCTTATTCTTATCGCAGTTCTTCATGGTCAAGAGGAAAACTTCACTCATTTCGGAGCTTCCGAAAGCCTTGGTCAGATGCTGCTGCCCCATCAGGAGCCAATAGGTCTTCACAATGAATGATGGCGAGTCCACTCCTTGCTCCTTCCAATAGGTGGTCGCCTGCAGGGTTTTTATCAGGCGTGCACTTGAATATCTTCCACCCACTGAGTCATGGATATCATCTGCCATGGTTACGCCTTGGAGTTCACCATGTTTCTTCACTATGCTTTATGGTCTTTCCATGTTCTTCAGCCACCAAGCAAAAGGCAGTTCATGAGACCCTAAAGTGACTTCTGAAGGTTGCAGGCCATTTTGTCAGCTCCTTAAGCTAGGCAAGGTTTCAGCTGTTATCTGATTTATTTTGTGGTTCCCAAAAAGGACAGCTACTACAGGCCCATTTTCAATCTCAAGGGAATGAACAAGTCTCTCAGAATCTCTCACTTTAGAATGGAGACCTTTCACACGGTGCTTATGGCAGTACAGAAAGGGGAGTTTCTCTTCTCTCTGGTCCTTCTGGAAGCTTATTTCCATATTTCTATCAAGAGGGAAGACCAGAGATATCTCAGGTTTTGTGTTCTGCAGGACCATTTCCAGTTCAGGGTTGGTTACAGTCCTGCATACTTTCACCAAAGTCATGGTGGTAGCGACAGCATTCTTAAGACAAGAAGATATTATGGTTCATCCTTACTTGGACAACTGGTTGATCAAAGCCAGATCTTACCATGAAGGGGTTCAGGATTCCAACAGAGTGATTTAGGCTTTAGAAAGCTTGGGCTGGATAATCAATTAAAAAAAAAAACAAGCTAGTCCCTTCCCAGTCCCTGGAATATCTGAGAGTGCACTTCGACACTCTTTCACGTCAAGTCTGCTTAACTGCAAATAGAGTGGACAAACTGATTGGTCAAGTCAGGACACTTGTCTCTATGGCAGCCCCCAGAGCTTGGGATTACCTGCAAATTCATGGGTGAATGGTGGCATCTCTGGACCTAGTCCTGTGGGCAAGGGCTTACATGAGCCCTCCTCAGTCAGTGTTGTGGTCGCAGAACTACAAAATTCGACTTCCCTTGACTGCCTTAGTGAGAAACAGTCTGCTCTGTAGTCTCTTCCCTGGAACCTTTTCCATGCAGTCAGTTTGGAGATTCCCTTCTGAAGTCTGGTAATGACCAATGTGAGTCTTTTTGGTTGGGATGCTCATTATCTGAAACAGGTGGTTCAGGGGTGGTGCTCACCGGATGAAGTGACCTGGAAGCCAGGACAATAAGGCTGGCCCTAAACCATTTCCTTCCTATTCTCAAAGGGAAAACAGTCAGGGTGCTCTTTGACAGTGTAACAGCAGTGGCATATGTGAACTAGTGCCTGAAAGTATTGGAGAAGACAAATCTCCTTTTTCCTTAGGTGGAGGAGAACCTTCAGCTATTGTCAGCTGCTCACATTGCAGGGCAGGACAATATTCAAACCAATTTCCTCAACCAGAACTTGCTGGATTCTGGGGAATGGGAGCTAAGCATGGAGGTGATTCAGTTCATAATTCTCATATGGGGCAAGCCTTGCATGGATCTCATGACAACTCTCAGGAATGCCAAGGTTCCTCGGTTCTTCAGTAGTCGAAAAGAGCTCAAAATGTAAGGTATATATGCTCTGGTTCAGCCTTGATGGAAGGAAGTGCTTCCTTACATCTTCCCCCCCTTGGCTATTGATTGGCAGAATTCTAGACAGGATTCAGACAGAGAACAATCAGGTGATTTTGATAGCCCCAGATTGGCCTTGTCGTCCATGATATGTGGAGCTGATGGAGGCTATGAGTCAATGGAACCAAGTGTCTACAGGAGCTCGAGGTTTGTTGGTGCAAGTTCCAGTTCTCATGGAGGATCCATCTTGGCTCTTGAAATGTTGCATCTGAAATGGAAGGGTTATTCAGCTTCTGTGATCTCTGCCCTTCTTAAAGTTCATAAGTCTTCCACTTCTCTAGCTTACATTCGTGTTTGGCGCATTTTTTGAGTCACTCTGTTCAGGCTGGCAGATTTCTCCCTGGACAACAGATATTCTCTGTATTTTGGCCTTTCTCCAGAGGGGTTTGGAAAAGGGATTGGTCTTGAATTTCCTTAAGGTTCAGGTAGCGACAATTTCTGGTTACTGCAGCAAGCTCCATGGGGCTTCTGTAGTGGTGTTGTGAGTTAGACTGAGGAGTTAGCAATCTGTTGTAGGTTCTGCTAGGAGTTAGCAGTCTGTTATGGTTTGCTCCTCCCAAGGGGAGGAGTTAGCAATCCTGTTGAGCGTTGCTCCCCCAGAGGGGAGGAGCTAGCCATCTGTTAGCGACTCTGCTAGGGTTAGCAATCTGTTGGCAAACTGTTATGGAGTTGCTCCCCAGCGGGGAGAGGTCAGCAACCATATAAGATCTGTTCTTCCAGAGGGGAGGAGTTAGTATCTGTTATGGATCTCCGCACAGAGTAGCAACCTGATATACAAGAGTTCCCCTGAAGGTTCCTGCTAAGAAGTAGCAATTGGTTATGATACAGTTCCTGAGGAAGGAGATGTTAGCAACAGTTGAGGGTTAGACTGCAAGGTAGTAGTTTGTTGTACTCAGCTCTTGAAGTGTGAGAGATGAGCACTCTAATGTGGAATGGTGACTCCTTGGGCCGATGGCAGATGACAGCGCCCTCAGGAGGATATCATGAGAGGGACCACCGACTAGGCTGGAGTATGGAGACAGACATAGATAGTAGGGATGTGAATCGTTTTTTGACGATTTAAAATATCGTCCGATATATTTTAAATCGTCAAAAACCGTTAGGGCCACGATACAATACCAATTCCCCCGATTTATCGTCAAAAAATCGTAAATCGGGGGAAGGGGGAGGGCAGGAAAACCGGCACACTAAAACCCCCTAAAACCCACCCCCGACCCTTTAAATTAAATCCCCCACCCTCCCGAACCCCCCCCAAATGCCTTAAATTACCCTGAGGTCCAGCGGCGGTCCCTAGCTAAATCGGGGGAAGGGGGAGGGCAGGAAAACCGGCACACTAAAACCCCCTAAAACCCACCCCCGACACTTTAAATTAAATCCCCCCCCCAAATGCCTTAAATTACCCTGGGGTAGAGCGGCGGTCCGAAACGGCCTCCTGCTATTGAATCGCGTTGTCTTCAGCCGGCGCCATTTTGCAAAATGGCCGCCGCAAAATGGCGGCGGCCATAGACCAACACGATTCGACTGGAGGAGGTCGTTCCAGACCCCCGCTGGACTTTTGGCAAGTCTTGGGGGGGTCAGGAGGCCCCCCCAAGCTGGCCAAAAGTTCCTGGGGGGCCAGCGGGGGTCTGGGAGCGATTTCCTGCCGCGAATCGTTTTCCGTACGGAAAATGGCGCCGGCAGGAGATCGACTGCAGGAGGTCGTTCAGCGAGCCCCCGCTGAACGACCTCCTGCAGTCGATCTCCTGCCGGCTCTACCCCAGGGTAATGTAAGGCATTTGGGGGGGGTTCGGGAGGGTGGGGGATTTAATTTAAAGGGTCGGGGGTGGGTTTTAGGGGGTTTTAGTGTGCTGGCTCACGATTTTAACGATTTTCACGATACTTTACCCACCCAAACGGCAACAATACGATTCCCTCCCCCTCCCAGACGAAATCGATCGTTAAGACGATCGAGGACACGATTCACATCTCTAATAGATAGTTCTTTATTAGACAGGTAGTAGAACCACCAGAGGTGGCAGTAGTGAGCTGATGTGCCCAGCAGGGCTGAAGTCCCTCAGATCCTGGAACTGCTATCTCCGGGTTTGCTAAGTTGTAGAGAGAGACTATAGGTAGTGAGTAGACAGGGTATGCTGGATACATAACCAAACGTAGATGATACACTCACATAGATTAATAAGAAGGCTCAGTAGCTGGAGAGAGTTAGGCCCTCGAGGAGTGAGTACCTTGTTCCAGGGACAGCTCTGAGAGAGCAATGGTAACTCACAGTTATCTATCTCTGTAATGGTTTCTTAGGCAATAGAGAATAGTTAGTATATCCAGGAACAGGAGCCTCTAGGCGAGTACTGGTTCCTATATGCAAACAGAAATAAGATTTCACAATATCTGTATATGAAATAGCTTCTGAAATAGAAGAGAGTCTTCGGAGAGTTTTAAGAACATGGGCCCTCGAGGAGCGAGTACCGGTTCCTGTCTGCAATCTGTAATAATAACTCACGATCTCCGTATCTGCGATAGCGTCTTAGACATAAGAGAATCTTCAGAGTTCTAGGAACATGGGCCCTCGAGGAGCGAGTACCGGTTCCTATATGCAACTGGAATAGAAACTCACAAAGTTCACGTCTGCGATCGCTTCCAGGCAATAGGGAGTCTTCTGAGCGTTCAGGGACATAGGCCCTCGAGGAGCGAGTACCGGATCCCGTCTTAGCAATCTGAAAACAAGAGGAGAGAGCGGGGGCCCCCGAGGAGCGGGTACCTCTGGTAAGTTCGAAGAGGCAGAGCAGCGGAGAATGAAGCGGGTCAAGATGATCCCCGCAATCAATCCCTTGCTAACTTAATTCGTAAACGTAAGCAAAGACCTTTTATGTTGGAAGCGGATGACATCACTACAGGGGGACGCCCCCGAGGTTCGCGCCCTTGCTGGTACAAACTTCAGAGCGCGCGCGTGCCCTACGTCATCAGGAACATGGATCCGCAGCGACAGGCCAGCCCGGGGACTCCGGGAAGAATCGGCAAGGAGAAGCCGCGGCAGCAACTGTCCATCAGACCCGAAGGGAGTCGCCTCAGAGGTAGAGAGGGTGGAGCGAGGGCAAGAGCAGGCACAAACGCAACAAGTGGCTCACCTGGATGCATCCCAGTTTCTTTGCAGGGTTAAGATGTTGTAGGCACTGTTTAGTCCTTTGGTTCTACAGTGGAATTGCAATCTGGTTCTTTCAGTCGTGGGCGCATCTCCTTTTGAGCTGGTGAAGCGAGCCTCACTCAAGGATCTGTCCTTGAAGACAGTTTTTCTGTTCCGCTCGCTGCATGTCTGAGTTACAGGCTTTGTCATGCAGGGACCACTTCCTGGTAATCTCAGCAGATTCGGTGTCCTTTCATCCTGTTCCTTCCTTCTTACGTAAGATGTTGTCAGATTTTCAGATAAACCAGACTGTCTTTCTGTTTGCTTTTTCTAGGAATGAGAGTCATGGCGCTAATAGGTCTCTGCCGTTCCTGGATGTATGTCGAGTGGTCATCAGGTATCTCAAAGTAACTAACTCTCTCCATCGGACAGATTGTTTGTTTGTGTTGTTTGAAGGTCTGCATAAGGGGAAAGCGGCCTCACAGGTAACCTTTGCTAGATAGATTAAGGACATTATCGCATCAGCCTATATACTCAAGGGCCAGCAGGTCTCTCAGCTGCTTCGTGCTTATTCTACATTGGCGCAGTCATCCTCATGGGCAGAAGCAGTTGTGGTCAGTCCAGCAGATCTTTGCAAGGCAGCAGTGTGATTGCCTTTGCATTCATTTTTGAAGTATTACTGTTTGGATATCTTGGCCAAGGAGGATGCTGCTTATGGAGTGGGGGCTCCCAGGGCAGCCCTTACGTCCTCCTTTCCTAAATAACGGGGCTTTGGTACTTAAGAACATAAGAAATTGCCATGCTGGGTCAGACCAAGGGTCCATCAAGCCCAGCATCCTGTTTCCAACAGAGGCCAAAACCAGGCCACAAGAACCTGGCAATTACCCAAACCCTAAGAAGATCCCATGCTACTGATGCAATTAATAGCAGTGGCTATTCCCTAAGTAAAATTGATTAATAACCGTTAATGGACTTCTTCTCCAAGAACTTATCCAAACCTTTTTTGAACCCAGCTACACTAACTGCACTAACCACATCCTCTGGCAACAAATTCCAGAGCTTTATTGTGCGTTGTGAAAAAGAATTTTCTCCGATTAGTCTTAAATGTGCTACTTGCTAACTTCATGGAATGCCCCCTAGTCCTTCTATTATTCGAAAGTGTAAATAATCGAGTCACATCTACTCGTTCAAGACCTCTCATGATCTTAAAGACCTCTATCATATCCCCCCTCAGCCATCTCTTCTCTTACCACTGGTATGGACTGACCAGGATTGGTATATCAAGAGGAACTGGAAGGAGAAGTTTTTCTTGTTAATTTCCTTTTCATGAGTCCTGCTGCACCAGTCCAGGACTCTCCCAGGAAGTAAGGGCCTTTGCAATCACAATCATTTGCTTCTTTGGATTGCTGTTCTGTATATGTTTTGCAGAGGACTGAGACTTCTTTCAGCCTGGAGTCTATCTCCTGTTCTTATACTGTTTTTGTTTTTCCTTTGTTTAGTTCTTCGACATGTTTTTGAGGTGGGAGGTTTTCTCCCTTACTGATTTGGTGGTAGTTCTCATGTTTGTTTGTTTGTATTTTTTTCTGGTAGTCTGTGCTTTACAGTGCTTTTCCCAGGGAAATACTGGATTTCTCTGGGTTTTACCGCCCTTAAGTAGTGGCGATGATGTCACAGAAGAATGCAGTGTGTTCTGCCTCCGTCTGTTGGTAGGGGAGTATAAATGCACTGGTATGGACTGACTTGGACTGGCGAGGCAGAACTCATGGAAAGAAAATTAACAGATAAGAAACATTTCTCCATGTTTGTGCATGTAGTGATAACAAATCAAATGTCCACTGGATACATTTTGAGAGAGTAAGCAATAGCCGTGGATGTGATAATGGGATCTGAGGAAAATAATGTGTGTCTCCTTAAATGGATGGGTTTCTCTGATTGGGGGCCCAAGGTTTAATGGGAGCTATACAAGTGGGAGGAGCTATACAAGTGGGAAGGTTCTGGTGGATTTTACCCTTTTGGTTTCTGCCCTTCTCAGGGTGGGGATTTAGCCATTTGGAGTAGCCAGTCTGCGGGCTGCTGGGACTGGGACCCTGCAGGAGCACTTCCCCTGAAGGCCATGGAGTGGAGAAGGTTTCTCCCTCCTCCTGCAGCTGGGTGGAATGGCAGCTGTTCTTTTCCCTAAAGGAACAAGGCCAAGAGAGAAGGAGTCTGGGGTGAGTCCAAGACGAGGCATGCCCCACGTGGTCTGTGGCGCGCAGAGGTGTGGAAGTCGAGGGCAAGGTCATGGACCAAGGAGTCGCGAGCAGCGACAGCCATGGAAATTGCACTGGCCCTTTTGGGATGTGAATTTTGATAGGGTATGTCTGGGACAAATTCCAAGGATGGGAACCTCATTCCGGGACGGAGGTGTTTTGTTAAAGAGGTAATTGGAAGGGAGCATAATCAGTATGTTCCTGAGAAGTAACCAGTGGGGATGTCTCACCAAGTAACCAGTAAAGAATGGGAGCCTCAGTAAGCGCTATCTATGTGTGTGGAAGACATGATTCTGACTGTTCCAGTCCCATGAATTCTTGAGATTTTCACCTTGTATCCTCTTACCCTATAATGTTAAGCCCACAAAACTGACAATCACTTGGATATTATTACAACATTAAGTGATTTTTTTAATAAGGTATCAAGGGAAAACATTATACATGATGCTCGCACTTTGACTGTAGTGCTAAAGCAATTTTATAATGACTTGTCTCTCTTTTTTTGAACTCACTTCTAAGACCAAATTTTTAATCTTTTTTTTTTTTCTATTTTGCAAATAAAATCTTTTAAGGAAATACAGCTGAAATGCTGATTAGTTTAATGGCTGAAAATTTCCCCCAATACATGGCCGCAATACTTACCTGGCATATTCCCTCCTTTCTTAACACCACTGTTCGAGTTTTTCTAAGGAAATAGCTCTTCTGTTGACATGCAGAGATACCTGCACTTAACATGTTGTATACACACGGGCCCTGACATTTCAATATCTCTCTTCACCAGGGGGGTTGCATACCGATTGCTGCTTCTTTGGCTAAAGTCATTACCAGTTGAGCATCGACATCCTTGAACGACGTAAAATATAGGCGTTCATGCCCTGAAAGTGGACCAGTCTGGAAGGAGCTTGTGTTTGAACTTGACCCCCACAAGTTTACCATTCGTTGTGCCTCGTCCTTCATCCTATTAAGGCAGCACTCAATCAATCAACATATAAACACATGCAAGATTGCTACATTAATGAATACCAGTACAATTTTTCATTAAGTCCATACAGGGTTACTGTTCACAATTTGTATAGCCAAAATTGCTCCCGAAAATTGAGTTTGGCTAATCTTTTGCTACCTCTCTCGGAACAATTTACTTGTTCTGTCACTGTTCATTGCAACTGAGAAAAGCTATGTTTGTTATCCAAGCTGTGTTGCCTCATCGGAGCATGTTTTTTTTTTGTTTTTACTGATGTCATACTGTTGCACACTGATCTACTCGGTGCAGTGTTGGGGGACAGGCTTAACCTGTAGGACCTTAAAAGGAATTATTTAAAAAAAAAAAGAAACGATCCTCACACCAAGTGCTGTGTTACAAACAAAATTGAAGTTTACTGAATAAAAATGAAGCAAATCAGCAAAATGAAGAATAAAACAGTCTAAGGTTTACAGGACAGACAAAGTCAGTAATGTCGCATGGGTTCTTACAACTGGTATAGATACAAAAGTAGATTAGGCCCTGTCCTGAAAAGAATACAGATAGGTCCTCAGGCCACGTGAGCACTGCTGTAGGACTCTGGGATCCCTCCTAGTTCTTCCAAAAAGCATCTCCTGCTCTGGAAAGCCTTGGAATGCAGGAAAATCCTCCTCTCCTGCACCAGAAGGAGGACGCTCTACATGATAAGTGACCCAGCTCCTTCACCCTTGGAATGCAGGAAACTCCTCCTCTCCTGCACCAGAAGGAGAACGCTGTACATGATAAGTGACCCAGCTCCTTCACCCTTGGAATGCAGGAAACGCCTCCTCTCCTGCACCAGAAGGAGAACACTACATGATAAGTGACCCAGCTCCTTCACCCTTGGAATGCAGGAAACTCCTCCTCTCCTGCACCAGAAGGAGAACGCTCTACATGATAAGTGACCCAGCTCCTTCACCCTTGGAATGCAGGAAACGCCTCCTCTCCTGCACCAGAAGGAGAACGCTGTACATGATAAGTGACCCAGCTCCTTCACCCTTGGAATGCAGGAAACGCCTCCTCTCCTGCACCAGAAGGAGAACGCTCTACATGATAAGTGACCCAGCTCCTTCACCCTTGGAATGCAGGAAACTCCTCCTCTCCTGCACCAGAAGGAGAATGCTCTACATGATAAGTGACCCAGCTCCTTCACCCTTGGAATGCAGGAAATTCCTCCTCTCCTGCACCAGAAGGAGAACGCTCTACATGATAAGTGACCCAGCAACTTCACCCTTGGAATGCAGGAAACGCCTCCTCTCCTGCACCAGAAGGAGAACGCTCTACATGATAAGTGACCCAGCTCCTTCACCCTTGGAATGCAGGAAACTCCTCCTCTCCTGCACCAGAAGGAGAACGCTCTACATGATAAGTGACCCAGCAACTTCACCCTTGGAATGCAGGAAACGCCTCCTCTCCTGCACCAGAAGGAGAACGCTCTACATGATAAGTGACCCAGCTCCTTCACCCTTGGAATGCAGGAAACGCCTCCTCTCCTGCACCAGAAGGAGAACGCTCTACATGATAAGTGACCCAGCTCCTTCACCCTTGGAATGCAGGAAACGCCTCCTCTCCTGCACCAGAAGGAGAACGCTCTACATGATAAGTGACCCAGCTCCTTCACCCTTGGAATGCAGGAAACTCCTCCTCTCCTGCACCAGAAGGAGGACGCTCTACATGATAAGTGACCCAGCAACTTCACCCTTGGAATGCAGGAAACGTCTCCTCTCCTGCACCAGAAGGAGAACGCTCTACATGATAAGTGACCCAGCTCCTTCACCCTTGGAATGCAGGAAACTCCTCCTCTCCTTCACCAGAAGGAGAACACTACATGATAAGTGACCCAGCTCCTTCACCCTTGGAATGCAGGAAACTCCTCTCCTGCACCAGAAGGAGAACGCTCTACATGATAAGTGACCCAGCTCCTTCACCCTTGGAATGCAGGAAACTCCTCCTCTCCTGCACCAGAAGGAGAACGCTCTACATGATAAGTGACCCAGCAACTTCACCCTTGGAATGCAGGAAACGCCTCCTCTCCTGCACCAGAAGGAGAACGCTCTACATGATAAGTGACCCAGCTCCTTCACCCTTGGAATGCAGGAAACTCCTCCTCTCCTTCACCAGAAGGAGAACACTACATGATAAGTGACCCAGCTCCTTCACCATTGGAATGCAGGAAACTCCTCCTCTCCTGCACCAGAAGGAGAACACTACATGATAAGTGACCCAGCTCCTTCACCCTTGGAATGCAGGAAACTCCTCCTCTCCTGCACCAGAAGGAGAACGCTCTACATGATAAGTGACCCAGCTCCTTCACCCTTGGAATGCAGGAAACGCCTCCTCTCCTGCACCAGAAGGAGAACGCTCTACATGAAAAGTGACCCAGCCCCTTCACCCTTGAAATGCAGGAAACTCCTCCTCTCCTGCACCAGAAGGAGAACACTACATGATAAGTGACCCAGCTCCTTCACCCTTGGAATGCAGGAAACTCCTCCTCTCCTGCACCAGAAGGAGAACGCTCTACATGATAAGTGACCCAGCTCCTTCACCCTTGGAATGCAGGAAACGCCTCCTCTCCTGCACCAGAAGGAGAACGCTCTACATGATAAGTGACCCAGCTCCTTCACCCTTGGAATGCAGGAAATGTCTCCTCTCCTGCACCAGAAGGAGAACGCTCTACGTGATAAGTGACCCAGCTCCTTCACCCTTGGAATGCAGGAAACTCCTCCTCTCCTGCACCAGAAGGAGGACGCTCTACATGATAAGTGACCCAGCAACTTCACCCTTGGAATGCAGGAAACGTCTCCTCTCCTGCACCAGAAGGAGAACGCTCTACATGATAAGTGACCCAGCTCCTTCACCCTTGGAATGCAGGAAACTCCTCCTCTCCTGCACCAGAAGGAGGACGCTCTACATGATAAGTGACCCAGCAACTTCACCCTTGGAATGCAGGAAACGTCTCCTCTCCTGCACCAGAAGGAGAACGCTCTACATGATAAGTGACCCAGCTCCTTCACCCTTGGAATGCAGGAAACTCCTCCTCTCCTTCACCAGAAGGAGAACACTACATGATAAGTGACCCAGCTCCTTCACCCTTGGAATGCAGGAAACTCCTCTCCTGCACCAGAAGGAGAACGCTCTACATGATAAGTGACCCAGCTCCTTCACCCTTGGAATGCAGGAAACTCCTCCTCTCCTGCACCAGAAGGAGAACGCTCTACATGATAAGTGACCCAGCAACTTCACCCTTGGAATGCAGGAAACGCCTCCTCTCCTGCACCAGAAGGAGAACGCTCTACATGATAAGTGACCCAGCTCCTTCACCCTTGGAATGCAGGAAACTCCTCCTCTCCTTCACCAGAAGGAGAACACTACATGATAAGTGACCCAGCTCCTTCACCATTGGAATGCAGGAAACTCCTCCTCTCCTGCACCAGAAGGAGAACACTACATGATAAGTGACCCAGCTCCTTCACCCTTGGAATGCAGGAAACTCCTCCTCTCCTGCACCAGAAGGAGAACGCTCTACATGATAAGTGACCCAGCTCCTTCACCCTTGGAATGCAGGAAACGCCTCCTCTCCTGCACCAGAAGGAGAACGCTCTACATGAAAAGTGACCCAGCCCCTTCACCCTTGAAATGCAGGAAACTCCTCCTCTCCTGCACCAGAAGGAGAACACTACATGATAAGTGACCCAGCTCCTTCACCCTTGGAATGCAGGAAACTCCTCCTCTCCTGCACCAGAAGGAGAACGCTCTACATGATAAGTGACCCAGCTCCTTCACCCTTGGAATGCAGGAAACGCCTCCTCTCCTGCACCAGAAGGAGAACGCTCTACATGATAAGTGACCCAGCTCCTTCACCCTTGGAATGCAGGAAACTTCTCCTCTCCTGCACCAGAAGGAGGACGCTCTACATGATAAGTGACCCAGCTCCTTCACCCTTGGAATGCAGGAAATGTCTCCTCTCCTGCACCAGAAGGAGAACGCTCTACGTGATAAGTGACCCAGCTCCTTCACCCTTGGAATGCAGGAATCCTCATTGGCTCCAGACCCTACAGGACCCTTCTCCCTTCCAGGAGCCCACAAATGCATCTCCATGCACTCCCTCCAGGAACTACTAAGAACTCCTCCCACTCACCCACCCTTTTGGGGATGGACCCACCATTCATTCCTAAGTGACCATCGCTCCCTTGCAGCCTCCCATTGCTGGAAAATTCCTACTAATAGTTTATGGGGAAAACATACCCCCTCCCAAGATAAATTTGCATAAAATAGGTCTCTGATGTATGCAGATTTATCTCATCCATATTCATTGTGAGCATCCTGGAAATCCAGTTGCCTCTGATGCAGCCACTGTGGAATGGTCGGGTTTGACTACTACCAAGGAGGCTGACTTTTCTTTAAAATCATGTCCAGAGAAGAGAAAATGCTATGGTGAGTCCCTAATGTTAGATAAATGAATGGACAAAGCGAAAGAAGTGACTCATCCAGGTTCAGTGAGCGAGCCGGGAGGAGAAACTATAAGCTCAAGGCAATTTTTAACTGACAAGAAGACCCTTGCCCCATATATATTCACCAGCTCTTGCACACCACCATGGGAACTAAAAAAGTATATAGAAATGTGTTCATTTTTTAAATGCCACAGTTGCAGCAAAATCTCCTATACATTTCATAGTGCTTTTTTTTTTTCCTTAACTGTTATTAGTTTCACTGATAAAGTCAAGGTTTGCAGATTTTACAGAAAAATCTGAAGATGCATTTTTCCAGGCCTGTGTTCTCAGTCTTTGATAACCCTTTTCTAGAAAATGGCCACCACTCTTTCCCATTCCTTAGTCACGTTTCTTGTTCACATGATCTTATCGAGAACTCCCATGACATGGCTGTGTGGCTTGCAGGTAACGCTTGCATGACGTGCCGCCGGCAGGAAGCACGAGGTTTGCAATCCAATGGAGCGGGCCCTGCAGTGGTCGCATTGCACAGGCCCTGTAGCACAGGCCAGCTGCAGGAGGCGGGAGATGGACTGGGCGCTTCCTCTCTACACCAGCCGTCTCCCAAAGTAGGAGATGCTGCTGAAAAGGAAAGAACAGTGGCGGCAGGTTCAATGGGGGGAGGGAGTGGCTATGACACGGCCTTCATTATACTACCACTCCTTCAATGTAACCACCGTGTCACAACATTGATGTCTTCCAGCTCAAGGGTGACGGTGAGCGACCATCGGCAGACTGGGTGCTTCAGGCGGCAGCATGGAAAAGTTCATGCCCAAAGGAGTCTTCTCGCTGTCTTCCGTCAAGGGTAACCAAACAAAAACGTGAATTAAAGTGGGAGCAATGGGAGGTCAATTAGGGGATAAAAAAAAGCTCTTGAAACAGTACAGTTGACGGGTGTGTTCCTTACATCCAGCAAAGAAATCTAGGCTTCTGTGCATATCGTCTTGGTTCTGCTACATTACTGCAGTCCGTAAAGGGCATATCTGAGGCTCCAGCTGGTTCACAGTTCACATATCTGAGGCTCCAGCTGGTTCACAGTTCTGCATCCTCTGGGCTGGTGCTTTGCTGATATAATGCAGCGTTTGCTTAGTGCACAAACCAGTAGAGCATAGAAATAGAGAGAACAACAGCAAGTAAGGACTGCCAGGGCTATTTAATCTGCTTCTTCCTGATGCAACATTGCAACTTATCATAACTGGGGGAACCGGCTGGAAATGTGGATTTCCCCCACAGGGGCAGGCAGAGTCTTCTGCCTGACCAGCAGCCACCTTCCCCTTGGGTTAAGCCCACAGGTTCTGGTGGCCAGCAGGACTTTGGCTGGAGATAAGCTGGGTATAGAGGTAGGACAGGCACTGGCAGTAAGACAGGAACCTGAGGCACAGGCTGGAACTGGAGAGTCACAGGGAGGACTGGACAAGACAAGGAATGGACAGGACCATGAGAACAGGGCAAATAATATACACCACAGGCTAACTAGAATGACTGCAAATCAAGGTACATATAAGACAAGGGAGAAATGGACAAGGAGACCTAAGGCCACAAGGCAGGGCAGAGTGAGACTAGAAGGCCCAAAGGTCACAAGGCAGGCCAAGACAGGAAGGCAGAGGAGGCCACAGGGGCCATGCAGTAGCAAGGCAAGGAGCCAAGGTGACTTGATGAAGAGGCATGGAGTTGTGGGAGAGGCAGGGCTAGATAGGGCTGGCCTTGCTTGAGTCATGAGACCATCAAGGAGGTGGCTAGGGCGGGAGAAAGCATGGCTCCGCGAGGGCCTCTGCTGGCAGGGGTGCTGCCTAACAGCCAGAATCGTTACACAGCTTTACCCACACATCCTCATCGCTGAAGATGCTTCTGTGCTTACCCCAGGCTTTCCTGGATTCTGTTGCTCTTCTGGCTTCCAGCATTGGAAGGCAGGTTCCACCACTAATGTCTGTGAAAAAATATTTCCTTGTCATGTCCAAGACTACACCATTTGAGTCTCATATCATGATTGCTTGTTCTAGAAGTGCCGTTCTGCTAAGAAATGCTTTCTTTCTGTACAAAGCGTTTGGGCTATTCAAAAGGCACGGCCTAGTGGTTAGAGCACTGGGATCTGATACCAGGGTTCAAACCTCACTTCCCTCGCTGATACTGCTTGTGAATTCTGGCAAGTCACTTTATCTCCTGCTGCTGCAGGTGCTCTGCTTCAGGGTCATTTATCGTTTTGCATTAGGGCCTCGGTTTGGGGGGGGGTTACATACACAGTCAGAGGTACGAACAGCAAAGTTGACATCACTGAAGATTTTCTGTTGTTTGAATCAATGACAGGTACAAGAGGTTTTGTACAATGCACTCTCTACCTAGCTTCAAACCCCACCCCAAGTTAATTAAAAGTGCCTCCTCTTACAGTGGTATAAATAGAGTTCCTCTCTCTCTCTCTCTCTCTCTCTCCGGTGCCCAGGACACTTCCACATTACCTCACTTCCAGCCCCTATCTTGCTCTCTTGGATTTTTGTGCCCCCCAAAGGACACGAGTCCATACTCCTTTGCATTAGCCGATAATGTGACATCTCCTTAGATCATGCCTCATTCTTCCTACTCCATCTGGAAAATTCACCCTGTTGTAAATCTTAGTATCACCTGGAAAAAAAAAGACAAATCGTTCTTAATAATCCCTCCACAAAAAATATTGAACAGAACAGGAGCCAGGCCCTGAGGCACTCCACTGGTAACCCTCTTTCCTTGAACTTCATTTACCATTACCTTCTGTTACCTATCATTCATAGAAACGACGGCAGACAAGGACCAAATGGTCCATCCAGTCTGCCCAGTAAGCCTGTGCCATGTAGGTTACCCCATGCTTATCTGTTTCCCAGACCATAAAAGTCAGGGCCCTGGTTGGTTGCCTGTTTGGGGTAATGGCCTGGGCTGAACTGTGTCTGAAGCCTGATTGTTTTGAGGACAGCCACCATGGAAACCAAGCTTGGCGGAACTGGGTTTTTGGGCTGAAGTGCTGGCAAATTCTCAGGGATCCTGCAGAGAGAACCCGACTGGGGAAGCCTGGGCTGTGGAGTCAAGACAGAAGCACTTGTGACATGTTGCAGTAGTGACTCCATTAGTTTGCACATCACAGAGGTCAGGCTGACTGGCCTATAGTTACTAGCCTCCTCCTTGCTCCCACTTTTCTGAAGAGGGATGGCATCTGCTTGTCTCCAGGTCTCTGGAAACCCCCCCATGTTTCCGTAGAATAACTGAACAGAATTATTCATGGAGCTGCCGGAATCTCTCTGAGCTTAGCCTGATTGATGACAATGGTGAAGTAGGCATGTTATCCCCGACACCGGATTATACTTTATGCAGCAGCCCCTAGAGACAAGCCGGACCGTGCTAAGGAACTGAAGAATTTCCTCACTTTTGTGGGTTCAGCTGAATGCAGCATTGTGTGATCTCGGTGTCCTTTGTTCTGCAGCACACTGACTTCATTTCCTTCAGGCAATCACATTTGCTTATACAGAGAGAGACAGTGACCTTGGTGCAAGGTCTCCTGCCACAAAAGCTTACCAGCGACATGGAGTTAATAACACGTACCATGCGCAGTCAGCTTCGTGCTTTTCTCTAAGCTCCGGGAGACAAAGAAAGAAGTCAGAATCATCTGATGCCTCTCTGAATAGAAAAAAAAAAAAAAGCATAATGTATGATGTTTTTTTCAGAAAGTGTTCCATGTTTTGGTGCAGAAGGAAGGAAGATATCCAGGTGGTGGTACTGACAGGGTACATATACACTTTTTTAGTCTTGGAATTTGGATCTGGGCAACTCACCTATGGTATCAGGGTCTAAGAGTGCATATTTAATGAGTGGGCCGCTCTCCCCAGAATCTACAGACAGATGTAAAAAGGTGCATTCACCTTAGTGCCAGTTTTTAACCTGCATTTCAGCATGCACTTTTTTCTGCACAAACTTAACCCTCCTTATTCAACAGGGTTTTCTGTGTGGGGAAAAAACCTGCGCTAGGATACTTGTGGTACTCGCCAGGTGCTTGTGACTTGGATTGGCTGCTCTTGGAAACAGGATACTGGGCACGATGGACCCTTGGTCTGACCCAGTATGGCATTCTTAGCATTAGCACGTCTACACGCAAATGCGATGAAAATGATATTAGACATTCCCCTGCAATGCAGGGAATCATAGTAGAAGCTCCGACTGCTTTGTGTGCATTTTTCTGGTGGGACAAATTTAATTCCTGGGTTTGAGAAGTAAAACTTCCCCCGGGTTTCCATTGGAACTCAGGCAGTTCTACAGCCCAAGCATCTCAGGCACTGTTTGCAGCCCCGTGATAATTATCCAGTACCGTTTTCAGAGCACAGCTCAGCAGCTGGAGAGTTAAAAGTTAAAGCAGCTGGAAAGCGTTGACTGCTCCGAGTGAACCGGACCAGACACGCTCCTGGGGATGGCATTACCCTTCATAGAAATACTGGAATGCCAGAAAATCGCTTCAGACACTTTGGGCTGAAAATAACGAGATTACACCCCTATAAACGTCTACTAGAATCTGATTTAAGCAGTACCAAAGTTGCAAAACTTAGACTCTGCCTCCAACTACCAGCACACCTGAGACCAGCACTTCACAAAACGACGTTGAACTTACAGGGTGCAAATAATGAGGAGAGGGTTCATTATAAAATGAAATTATTGCATCCATTTTTAGTGAAAAACCAGGAACAGCGCGGGCTCTAGGATAGCAGGCCCCCCTGCACCAAAACTACAATTGGCACCTCCCTCCCCACCAGTGAGAAATACCAGCTTCTCACTGGTAACACAATGATCTTCTGCCAGCCTGGCACCCTGCTCCCGGCTGCCTGCCTGCTTGACAATTATAATGGAAAATAAAGGAAATACATTTATCGGCATAGTTTTCTTGGCAGTGCCCCAAAATGGTCAACATGTTGATGTTTGCGTGCAATGAGCAATAGAATCTTTCCTCCCCAGTTTTAACTCCAAGTTTTACTGTGGATTTGCAATTCAATGGCATGCAAATGACCTGTGCGTTAAAAAAAAGAAAAAAAACATGCTTTTTTCATTTAGCACATTTTTCCTCACGAAGCATTTGCACGCCATTAGCTTGCTGCATCCCGCGGAACTGCAGGTTTCTACCGCGCGAGCAAACCAAAACCTGCGTTAAAATGTAGCTTCCAGGAGCACTGTTTAGCCAGCTACTGCTGGCAATGCATAAATGGAATTGCAGTCTGTTCTCAGCCAGAAATCTGGATACGTAGACTTTCCTATTGGGCTGCATGAATGGAAGAGCGGGAAATCGGTAACACCTCCAGTTATCAAGAAAAGCATCACGGTGAGCAATCTGAGGAATGGTGCTTGAGGTTTGCTCACGTAGTGCGTTTCACAAAAGATTAATAACTAAAAGAGATTTCTTGGAGGGGAAAGAAAGGGAAGAGAAGCATTTTGTGAGCAAGCAATTGTAGTGTCTCAGAGGTGCGCTGGAGTTAAGAGCTGTATGTCAAGTGAAGGAAATCACAAAGCAAAAAGCAAATGGAATGCAAAACTTAAGAGCATTTGGTGACGAGGAGATGGTTTTGGAATTTGCTTCCTGTATGGGTTTCGACATTTGTGTGCAGTCAGCGCATCAAGAAGCTTCCGATTTTTTTTTTTTTCTTTAATAAGAGTGTAGGCGAATGTAAAATTGTCAAAGTCTTTGTGAGATCCTCACTACTCCAGGAAATGTGAGGGCAGGAAGGATGCTCTTTCTAAACATTAAGGGCTCAACAGTTTCAAACTCTGCAATTTTTTTTTTTTTTTTTTTTTACGGAAACCCCCCCCCCCCCCCCCCCCAATAAAAATGAAAAGCTCACACTGAAAACGTGCATTGTAGAAACTGATTTTTTTTGCACTTACTGCTGTTTTGCCACAGTAAACCTGTTTTTTATTGGAACAATACTCTTGGGGGTCTGGACTATTTCATTTTCAGTGTATGAGCTATAGATCCCCTTGGGTCTAGAAGCAAATTTGTTTGCACCCACACACATAACTGGAAGAACTCCCAGAACTGCAGCGAGTTTGCCAGGCGCCAACAGTGCCCAAAGGTGGTCCCCTACTGCAACTGCAGGGAGGACTCTGAAAAGGAGAGGGACGGGGCCTACATTAATACAGGGGTAGGCAATTCCAGTCCTCGAGTGCCGCAAGGCAGTCACATGTTCAGGATGTCCACGATGGATACGCATGAGATGTATTTGCATTTAATGGAGGCAGTGCATACAGATGCACCTCTTGAATATTCAGTAGGGATGTCTTGAAAACCCAACTGGCTTGCAGGCCTCGAGGCCCCAAGAGTTGCTTACCCCCGCATTATTACCTTAAATATGGATATGAATATGCCAAATACTCCCATAGCAGAGCAGCGCTGACGATAGACGTAGGCAAATACAGAAAGAAACCCCAAATGGGCTCCCAGTTCACACCCCCTCACCAGCTCTAATTTAGACACAGGCAACACAAGCAACACAGTCAACCGCCTCCGGCATCAAAACATGACAGGCGCCGGAGCGTTGCCCCTGTTCCCACGCTTCTGTCCGGGCCTTACCTCCGAGTCGCGGCGGCGGCGCTCACTCCAGCAGAAGCAGCAATCAGTTCTAAAAAGAAAATCCAGTGCGGGGCCTCCAGCTGCCGGTGGCGCTCTCAAGACCCTGCGGCTGCCCTGCCCCTCACACAGGTTTCCATAGTAAAGCCTGTAGAGGAGGAAAGGGGGCAGGCTGCCGCAGAGCCTTGAGAGCGCCACCGGCAGCCGGAAGCCCCTTGTACGAATTTTCTTTTTTAGAATTGGATTACTGCTAGGGAGGGAGGCCCAGAGAGACGAGGAAATGGATAGGGGCAATCGGGGATCCCTTGCCCCCCTTTCCTTCACAAACTCCTGTACTGCTGATGACCTTGGGGTGGGGAAGGAAATTGGACTTCCCTCGCTCCTCGCTTGCTATGGGCCCTCAGTATTTAAATCCAGCCCTGCCCCTGACTAGCACCACATCAGGGGTGGCAAACTCCGGTCCTCAAAAGCCACAAATAGATCTGATTTTCAGGATAACCCCAACGAACATGTATGAGAGATTTGCATGCACTACCTCCACTACTTCATGCATGCTCGCTCTGGATATCATGAAACTCTGCACCCCTTGCACCATGCATGCATTCTTTGCACGATGCATCGCCGGAGTTCCGGTTCTGCTGGAGGAGCTGTTAAATAGTAGATCTGAAAACGTTTTGGCAAACGAATGTTGCCACCTCACAGAGGAGCCAATGTAATAAGCTGCACTGAGCCTACTTTGGGTTTTTTCTCCGGTTTTAGCAAGGGTTTTTCGGCACTAACCATATATATATATATATGTGATGTGGGTTTTAATGCCAAAAAAAAAGCAGCACACTAAGAAATCCGCGGGATGTTTAGCGCGGGTGCATGTAAATAGCTATCACAGGGCAAAGCAGAGAGCTGCATTAGCAGGGAGGCATTTTAGTGCATGTTTTTTTAACGTGGGCAATTTAACACCAGGGTCAGGGCAGGAGTAAAACTTAACTCACGTTTATGGTGGCCATGTTATGCTATCGCTGTGCCCATTGTGGTAGTCTCTAGTTGCTTCTGTCAGACTGGGCACAGCATTAGAATAACTTTGACCACCAGAAAAATGAGTTGACCCCACCTCAGATGCAGGAGTTTAATTTCCAGTGTAAGCTTTCAGGGAGGGCACCTACAGCTGCACAGTACACTGGCACAGTGCCTCCTGACTTTGGCGTACTGCGTAATTGTTGGTGCCCACCACAGGGAACTTATACTTTGTTCAGCTTGCTGTAGGTGCTCACTCCAGCAAGTGAATTCTGGCATCCAAGGCCATTTTGACACGGAATGGCAAGTAAAATCAAAGCATAAGCTCTCTGGGGTGGGCACCTACAGCGGAACAGGATGGCAAAATCAAATGCACAGCACCAAAGCACATACTGTTCAACTGAAGGTGCCTTCCACAGAGAGCTTATGGTTTGATTTTTCTTGTCATTCCTTGCCAAAATGGCATTACATGCAAGATTGGTACTGTGCATCCAAATTTGTTGGCAACATTCTCTCATTTAGTCATTTTAACAAAGAATGGCAAGTAAAATAAAGAGTATGCTCTCTGGGGAAGGCACCTATAGCTAAATAAATAAAGCATAGGCTGTCTGGATGGGCACCAGCAGCTGAAAAGTGCACACTTTAGCGCTGTGTGCATACTGTCCAGCTGTTCTGGAAAAAAAACCTGTGTTTGGTGCCTGCCTCAGAGAGCTTACATTGGAAATTAAACTCCTGGGTCTGAGGAGTTTTGGTGGCCAAAGTTATTCTATTGCTGGACCAGTGTGGTAGAAACAAATATAATATCATGGCCACCAGAAATGTGAATTTTAGGACAACTGCAAAAAACCAAAACAAAACAAAAAACCCAAAAAGAAAGAAAACTGATTATCGAATGCAGAAAGTGTACAAGCAGCTGTGCAAGTCTTCCTTTTGAAAATAGGGGTATTCATGATTTTGGAATGCCCCCCTGCTTCCTGGACTCATTAGCCCTTTTTGTAGATGTAAAGTCTGGTTCCTGATGTCAGCAATATCTAGAACAGGGTGGAAGACACGTACAGAGCATGCTCAGGGCGTGATCATCAGGCTGTGAGCATGCTCGGTGCGCTTCTTCCACCCTGTTCTAGAAATTGCTGACATCAGATCGCACTGTGAAGCCAAAAACGCTAGCCCACACTTCCAGGCCGATACAGCAAAGCGCGACCGCGGTTACCCTGCTTCTAACCCGCTTCTAACTCACAATTTGACCGCGTAAGTCCAACCCACGATTCACTATCCTTTTTAACTCATCCTTACCACTTCTTTAAATCACCGGGTAACCCTTTCCGCCCACAGCATGTATATGAGATGTAAATGCTCCGATTAGCTATTCCCTCCCATACAGTAACGTGCGCCCCGACTATCGCCTTTTTAACCTGCAGTTTTGCCGCGCGTTTAACCTGCTAACTTACCGCCTACCCTTACCCCTGCGTTAATGTGGAGCGTCAGGTCAGAGAGACGAAATTTCATGGGCAAACGACCCCCTCACCCCCCGGGACCCTTACCCTGGCGTTAGTGTGGTGCGACAGCAATAGGCAGGCTCCGGTCAAAATCCCCCCCTCCCGAAGCAAGGCGCAGGGCGAAAATCGGCTCGACATGTCATTAAAACAAAAGTAAATAAAATGTAATAAAAGTAAACTTACTGCATGTGAATTTTCTTTGAACAGTCCTCTCTCCCCTCCTCCCGAGGCGCGCACTGCGGCTCCCCTGCCTCCCGGGGGCAGCCGGCGGCGAAAGCGGCTTCCAGCAGCCCCCGCCGGCGAAGGTGAATGAATGCACGCCTGTGTACGCCTGTGCCTGCAATTTGGGCGCTCAAGGCGTGACGTCACGACGTTTGACGTCACGACGTGTGATGCCAGTGTTCGCTAATGCACTGCCTTGAGCGCCCAAATTGCAGGCACAGGCGTACACAGGCGTGCATTCATTCACCTTCGCCGGCGGGGGCAGGGGAGCCAAAGCGGCTTCCAGCAGCCCCCGCCGGCGAAGGTGAATGAATGCAATTTGGGCGCTCAAGGCAGTGCATTAGCGAACGCCGACGTCACACGCCGTGACGCTAAACGTCGTGACGTCACGCATTGAGCGCCCAAATTGCACGCACAGGCGCACATTCATTCACCTTCGCTGGTGGGGGCTGCTGGAAGCTGCTTTCGCCGCCGGCTCCCTCCGCCTGGCTGAATGCATGCCCGCCGGCTCCCGCCCGGATGAATGCACGCCCGCCGGCTGCCCCCGGGAGCCGCGGTGCGTGCCTCGGGAGGAGGAGAGAGAGGACTGTTCAAAGAAAATTCACATGCAGTAAGTTTATTTTTATTACACTTTATTCACTTTTGTTTTAATTTTCGCTCTGCGCCTTGCTTCGGGAGGGGGGGGGAGAGAGGACCCGAGCGTAGGAGAACCATCCACTTCCTGTTACCTGTCATTTCAAATGTCATTTCAAATGACAGGTTACTGTATAGGCACTGTATAGCGCTCTATACAGTAAAATGGATTGCACGGGCCTAACGCTTCACGGACGCTTCTTGGACGCGGCTTGCATTTGCATGCTATTTCAATACAGTATCGAGCGGTAGGTGAGCTGGACTGTGCGTGCGGCAAACGTGGGTGCACCCGGCACTAACGCACCTCTTCCTACCGCTCCTTACTGTATCGGCCCGTTCATTCGCCTCCTGGACTCTTTAAATATGTTCTCAAACACCTGAATGACCCTGCTAGTAATGGAGTAAAACACAGCATGAATACACGCATACAAAACCTCTCACCGCCCTTCTGAAAAGGAACTGCCATGCCTTGGAAAAGCACAAACTAAAGCAGGATGATCCGTAGTTAAGCGTCTATACAGCACTGCACGGCTCAGGAAGTGTTGGAGTGGTGGGAAATGGAGCCTTAACTGACAGACAGAAGGACGCCAAACTCATCCCGACACCTGAAATGCAGCAAACAGAAGGAAAGCGCTCACACAAACTGCATTATCAGCTGATGTGTAAGGGACTGAGTGTTGTGTAAGTGGGGCTCCGAAGGGATGTTGCCTCTTGTTGAGAGGCCTTCCGGGGCTCTGTCATTTCTTATAAATTTAAATCCCCTCTAGGGGACGATGAGATGAATCGGCTTCACCGCATCTCAAGAGTTATTTCACATTCGTTCGCACTCTCTGCACCTACTTTCCCTTGTTAAGCGTGTCCTGGGAACCCTGAGAGCCCAATGACATCTCCTCTGCGACAACAGCTATTGCCCCTCCATGGTGCGCCAGGGCCCCAAGGGTCAGCAGGCGTGATCCGCACACACATCCCAATATTTATTCATTTTAACAGTAACCCAGTCCACACCGCCTTTTCTGCTTTTCAAGTCCAACAGAAGTATTTAACTCCTTAGGGGTCAATGTGTCTTCTTTAAACAGCTTGTTAATTCAAGCAGCCCAAAGGTCTACCTCGGGGCCAGACAGCTCAGCAACCTCCGCTGAGGTGTCTCTTCCTACCCCATACAGGGAAATGTATTTCTATGTCCCCTTTTAATTAGTGACCAAAGAGGGAAGTAACATGGTAACTTTACACCTCTCTGCTAAAACCTAGATTCATCCTGAGTTAGGAATCCTCTTCAAACCAAGCCAACAAGGGGGTGAGACGGCAGAAGTTAATGCTCCTGTGAGACATCCTGATTTAGGCATCTATTATTAACACTGCCGGTTTTACTCACACCCGAGCTAATTAATTACCAGAGACTCTAATCAAGGTGGAGACAGGCCATCTCCTTATGTAATCAAACTAATTATCCCTTGCAGGGAGGCAGGGCGCAGCCGGAGAATAACTTTGTTTTGTTTTGTTTTTTTGCAGAAGTTACTTAACTCCATGACCCCAGACTGACAGGGTTCATTACCACTTGGTGGAGGAGCGGAGCCTAACATAACACTGGCCAGAGATGTAGCCTTCTAGCCTCACTTGGGCAACGACGCTGTGGATCGAGAGAAGACCTCGCCCCAGTGCATGAAGCTGGGGGGGGGGGGGCTTCAAAGTACTGATAATGAAAGAAACCCCCCAGAAATGTTTCTGAGAGTTGAGGACCCCCGACCCTGCCTGCTGTCGCTTCCCTAGGGGGGGGGGGGGGGAGGGGCGCTCCTGCAGGCTGCCCGCTTCCAGGAATCTGTCAGCTGTGCGCAGCCGCAGGAAGGAGCCCGGGAAGGTTCTAGGAGATCCAGGCATGCGTGCAGTGCGCGCGCTGCAACCCTAGGCAGGAGGAGAGGCGAAGGGCGGGGGCCGCACGTGGCAAGTGAGAGTGTCGGGCACTCGGGCTACTTTGAGTACTGTTCCAACAAAACACTTTTAAGAGTCGCCTGTCGCAATCTGCTGCAGGGAAAGCGGCACCGTCCCTCTCCAAGCTCGTTTTGCCAGAAGACAGTGGCTTTTTTTTAGGGAGCAGAAAGATTCTGTCCCCTCTCTCGCTGCAGTGACAAAATAAAACAGCGCGGCTTGGTTCACATAGGTCTGCCGATAGGCCAGGAGAGGACAAGAGAATGAATGGGACAGAAGCAGCCCTGTAGTCTGGAATGGGAGCTGCATGGCTACAGCAAAGCGCCTTCCGGAGACATTCCATCCCTGGGGGGGGGGGGGGCGGCAAATAGATGATGTCCAAGTGGATGGGGGATGAACTCTTGGGGGGCTGGGCAGAGAGCACCAACAGAGGGCATATGCTACCTTCACCTCCTGCTCATGCCGGATATTTTTTGTGCAGCTCTGCCAAATATCTTTGAGGTCCATATTCAAACGCATTTAGCCGGATAGCTAAGAAGTTATCCTGTTAAATGAAAATTTGACCACTTATCCGGCTAAATTGTAGCCTGATAACTATTTGTCCGGCTAGAATTTGGCCGGATAGTGAGAGGCATTCCACGGTCGGCCCAGGGAGGAGCTGCGTTAAACAGATAAGTTATCCGGCTAACTCTGGTCATCCCGTGGAGCTGTTCTAAAGTTAGCGAGATAACTTTAAAATAGCCGGGTATATTCAATGGTGTGGCCATGCTGCTGAATGAAAATATAACACTAGTTAGCTGGTTAAGAGCTACACAGTGACTGAACATGGAGTCCTTAATGATTACTCTTTGATCCCCTGTTATGACAAAATTGCTGTTTGGCAAAATCCGAATGTCATAAGATCATAAGAAATTGCCATACTGGGTCAGACAAAGGGTCCATCAAGCCCAGCATCCTGTTTCCAACAGTGGCCAATCCAGGCTACAAGTACCTTGCAAACTAAGTCTATCCCATGCTACCGATGCCAGAAATAGCAATGGCTATTTTTTAAGTCAACTTAATTAATAGCAGGTAATGGACTTCTCCAGAACTTCTCCAAACCTTTTTTAAACCCAGCTACACTAATGCACTAACCAGTCACCCTCTGGAATCCAGAAATACGGTGGCATGAACTGAGTTCAGAGTGAGGGGAGGGTGAAGCCTCAATGAGCACAGCCTTCCCTCCATCCCAAGCTGCGCTGCCACCTGTAATAAAATGACCTTTCACTTGTAATAACTGTATTCTTTGCTCCATCACAGTAGACACACAACACGGCCTTTCCATCATTGCGGCATTGTTTCTTCCTTTTGCTGGCCTAGCTGTGTTGATAGCCTGACAGCGAGCCGAATCTGACTCCATGTGAAGTTCATTTTTGTAATGCTGGCGACTTAAAATATTAAGGAGGTTGGCCTAGAAAAAAAAAGGAAGAGAATATGTCAAAGTTAATGTATTACAACACGCAATCTTTCTGGTGAAAGCACCTGGGGAAGCACAAGTCACATGGTATCTTCTCCATGCCCAGGAGTTGGTTGTTGTTTTTTTAATTGGGTTCAGGAGAGAGGGTGACTCACTGTGTTTTGAAGAAGCCTATTTTTAGACGGAAGCACTGTACATTCCAGTCACATTCATTCTTTTATACCCTGAACAGTTTTTTGTTTTTTTTACTACCTTCTGTTCAGTGCAAAGTAAAGCTGGTTTTGGAAGGAAGAGAAGGCCCTAAAAGAGATCTCTCACTCCTCAGTCTTGGATCAGCCACTCGAGTTATAGGCAGCTGTCCAAGCCTCTCACCCTCACCTTTACAGCAGCTCTAGACGGGTCGCATCTCGTCGTTCCGGTGAGATGTGGTTTAATCTCTGCCTCATCATGACCCTGACCCACAACAACAAGGGCAAGACAAAACGGAGAGGAGAGGCAGGAAAGAGACCGAGATCCCCTCCCCCATTTTCTTCCTTCCTTTTCCTCTCTCTCTCCCCCCCCCCTCCAACTGCTTCCGTCCCTCTCCCTCCACCATCTCCTGCTCTTCCTCCCTTATTCCTCTTCTCTCCTTCCCTTTTCGCCTCCTTTTCTCCTACCCCATTTTCTCTTCCTTTCCCAACTACCTCCTGCTCCTCTTCCTATCTCAGACGCCTCTGACACCATTCCCTTACCTCTCCTTCCTTTGAACCTCAATGTTCCTTCAGGCTCCTGATGTTAGCACCCCAGCAAAAGGTGACCTGCAGGCTGTGGCTAGTGCCCCTTCTCATGACGTCACTGACCGGGCAGGAAGGACAATGGCTGCCGCTGCTGGTACTCTTAATAATGACCCAGCATACTGAATGAAGAGCACAAGCATCACCCCCGTCCTGCTGCTTCTTTTGGTCAGGCATTTGCTTCGACAGCCAATAAGCCAAGGGAGGAGGTGAAAGTAGCAGTGCAAGAGGCAGAAGCATCACTTTTGTAATTAGAAATCAGAGAGTTGCCCATTTTTCTAACTCTTCCTTTATCCTTTTCTCCTTCTAAGGTTGATATAACTTAAGCAGATGGATAAATATGGCTTTCGTATCTTCCTGCTAGACCAGTCCTTACACAAAGGATTTTTCCCCTTCACAGTTGTCAGAGATGCCATGTGTGGTCCTTGGCAGTTGCAAGTAGTCTCTGTCTCCAGCAGTTGCAGACTAGTGCGGACAGCATCTAGTTCAGGGGTGGGCAATTCCAGTCCTCGAGGGCCACAAACCTGTCGAGGTTTTAGGATATCCTAATGAATATGCATGACATAGATTTGCATACAACTGAGGCCGAGTGCATGCAAATCTCTCTCATGCATATTCATTAGGGATATCCTGAAAACCAGACTGGTTTGTGGCCCTCGAGGACCGGAACTGCCCACCCCTGATCTAGTTAGCTTCCAGTTAGTTCTTGGCCTGGTTGCAACTACAGGCTCCTGGGCAACAATCCATAGGGGTTGCTTCCCCCAGTACAAGCCTGCTCCCCACAATTTAGAATTAAAAAAAATAACTTTTCTTTTCTGGTTGAGCTTGCCCTCATGCTCTGATCCCAGTATTCTTATGGGTCTGGTAGATGAGACCTGGTAGGGAAACCTCTCCCGTCCTTAAGGGCATGGGAGCTGGAATGAGTAGTAGGGAGTAGGAGCTCTAAACCCCCCTCCCTCCTCTCTATTCTTTCTTTGCTAGCTCCTTTGGATTGGAGCATAAAGTTAAAAAAACAAGAGAAAGCTAAGGAAATAGCATCACAGTGGCCAGGTCCAGGAATGGTCTATGGGTGTATCCCATGTGAGGATGCAGTCAGAACTGGTGAAAGTGAAGTCACTGTTCCTCTATGCTGACAGTAGCCTCCTCCTGCAGGCTACCAGCAAACGCCCTGGGGTAAAAGAAAAAAAACAGAGGAAATGCTAAAGCAGCTATGAATAGAGGCACAGATGTAGAGCCTGCGGAACAAAGTGGCTCCCAACGATTGCAGGCTCTCTCTGGTCCGTCTGTGATGCCGAGCAGCCTGCATGCTCCTCCTAGGGAAGAGCAAGGGGAGTTGGTGTTACCAAATTTGGGAGCAGCTCAAGGGTTAGCGCCATTGGAGGCAGAGAGCCTCCTCATCCCCTCAGCTTCCCCAGCAGAAGCTTCATCGGCAGGGAAGTTAGGCCCTAAATCCCAGCCTGGCCCAGACATCGCCCCTCAGGATTTCCAGCATGAATCCCCTTCTGCACTGCCAGGGGTATTCTCCCTGGACTTAATTCTCCTCACGCATCAGGTCTTTTGTACTATACAAAAGCCCGACTCGGGGCTTGTTCCTGCACTGCCTAGGGCTTCTTGTGTGATTGACCAAAGAATGCCGGCCCCCATACCAGTGCAGACATCATATAAGGACATCAGGCTCCTCAGGTTAGACTGATACACAGGAGACAGGAGAGGGCTCCCTGCCAGGTGAAGATTCTCCAGAGGAAGGGCAGTGCTCCCCCGAGGAAGGAGAGGAAGATTTGGCAGCAGTAAGACTCTTCCGGAAGGAAGAATTTTCAGCCCTCATTAACAATGCAATGACTGCCCTTAAGATCTCTGGGTGCAAGGGGGAGGATCAGATGGAGGGAGACTCGATCACGCAAGGAATCTGGAAACTCCTTAAGGACTATCTTTTGCATCCAGCCTTAAGAAATATGGTCTTAACAGAATGAGGAAGCCCACAAGGGGGGCTGAAGGGAAGCAAGCTCATGAGTAACATTTCCCCCCCATCCTTAGAAAACAGAAATGGTCTACTTAGAATTCCCAGGCTGGATGGCCTAGTGTCAGCAGTTACCTGCAAGGTGACTATTATACTTGAAGGTGGGACAGCCTTAAAAAGTCCCCAGGATAGAAAAACTGAGGCCATGTTGAATTAAGCCTTTTCCACTAATGCCATACTCCTTTATGACTTATTTATTTGCTGCCTGTAGACAGCTCGAGGCAGCTTACAATTAAAGTATTCATAAAGTAACATAAAACAGCATCACTATAAAACAATAAATGATAAACCAACGATTAAAATAACACATTAGACAGACTAAAATTATATTAAAAAAACCACCGCATAAAAAGCCGACTTCAGTTACCTTCAGCTTTGTGGTCATAAAACTTCCCTGATCTAAGAATAGCAATCAGCAATCTGAAAATGCCTGTCGAAATAAAAGAAGTCTTAATAAGTCTTTGTACACTCAACAAGCTGTACCTCTCTTGGCAATGAGTTCCATAAAACTGGATACGTGACTGAAGAGACCCTCTCCCGGATCTCGGCCAGTCTTACCAAGCGGACTAAAGGACTATCCCGCTGGCCCATCTAGGATGACCTTAATGTTTTGTCAGATTATAAATGTGTAACATTTGATTAATCCAAAATAAGGAGTCCACTCTCAATAACTTGTGAATTACTAAAGCCAGTTTGAACTTAATACTCTCTTCGACAGGCAACCAGTGTATATCCTTCATAAGAACATGCCATTCTGGGTCAGACCAAGGGTCCATCAAGCCCAGCATCCTGTTTCCAACAGTGGCCAATCCAGGCCATAAGAACCTTGCAAGTAGCCAAAAACTAAGTCTATTCCATGTTACCATTGCTAATGGCAGTGGCTATTCTCTGTGGGGCGGATTTTCAGAGCCCTGCTCGCGTAAATCCGCCCAAAACCGGGCGGATTTTCGCGAGCAGGGCCCTGCGCGCCGGGAAGCCTATTTTACATAGGCCTACCGGCGCGCGCAGAGCCCCGGGACTCGCGTAAGTCCCGGGGTTCTCCGAGGGGGGCGTGTCGGGGGCGGTCCCGGTCGTCGCGGCATTTTCGGGGCGTGTCGGCAGCGTTTTGGGGGCGGGTACGGGGGCGTGGCTACGGCCCGGGGCGGTCCGGGGGCGTGGCCGCGCCCTCCGTACCCGCCCCCAGGTTGCGGCCCGGCGCGCAGGAGGCCTGCTGGCACGCGGGGATTTACGCCTCCCTCTGGGAGGCGTAAATCCCCCAACAAAGGTAAGGGGGGGTATAGACAGGGCCGGGCGGGTGGGTTAGGTAGAGGAAGGGAGGGGAAGGTGAGGGGAGGGTGTTAGAGGATTCCCTCCGAGGCCGCTCCGATTTCGGAGCGGCCTTGGAGGGAACAGGGGTAGGCTGCGCGGCTCGGCGCGCGCCGGCTATACAAAATCCATAGCCTTGCGTGCGCCGATCCAGGTTTTTTAGTAGATTCGCGCGGCTCCGCGCGTATCTACTAAAATCCAGCGTACTTTTGTTTGCGCCTGAGCGCAAACAAAAGTAGGCCTATTCGCGCTCTTTTTAAAATCCGCCCCTAAGTGTACTTAATAGCAGGTAATGGACTTCTCCTCCAAAAACTTATCCAATCCTTTTTTAAACACAGCTACACTAACTGCACTAACCACATCCTCTGATAACAAATTCCAGAGTTTAATTGTGCGTTGATGGAAAAAGAACTTTCTCCGATTAGTTTTAATTGTGCCTCATGCTAACTTCAAGGAATGCCCCTAGTCTTTCTATTATCCGAAAGAGTAAATAACTGATTCACATTAACCCGCTCTAGACCTCTCATGATTTTAAACACCTCTATCATATCCCCCCTCAGCCGTCTCTTCTCCAAGCTGAAAAGTCCTAACCTCTTTAGTCTTTCCTCATAGGGGAGCTGTTCCATTCCCTTTATCATTTTGGTAGCCCTTCTCTGTACCTTCTCCATCGCAAGCATATCTTTTTTGAGATGCGGCGACCAGAATTGTACACAGTATTCAAGGTGCAGAGTCACCATGGAGCGATACAGAGGCATTATGACATTTTCCGTTTTATTCACCATTCCCTTTCTAATAATTCCCAACATTCTGTTTGCTTTTTTGACTGCCACAGCACACTGAGCCGACGATTTCAATGTGTTATCCACTATGACGCCTAGATCTCTTTCTTGGGTGGTAACTCCTAATATGGAACCTAAAATTGTGTAACTATAGCACTGGCAAAATATTTTCTCTTCTGCCAACACCAGATATCAAACGAGTGGTAGAATTTTGTAGTACTTAAAGGGTAAGCAGTGACATTTTGGATAAATCTATCAGTAAAACATTATAATAGCCCAATGAAGGCAGCAATAATGCTTGGACCACTGACCTAAACCAACCCTTTCCTAGCAAAGATTTCAGTAGTCTTACAAGAATGAGGTTTAAAATAACAGATCTAACAACTGATCTAATATGTAAAGATATTTGTAGCTTAGGATCAAGAGTAACCCCTAGACTTCTCGCCTGTGATTCTATAGGAAGGGATCACTATTACCTTAAAGACGAATAAATCAGGCATTACTAACTTGTCAAACCTTTGCAACACCATCACGTCTCTTTTCTTTAAATTTAAAACTAATTTATTATGCATTAATCATCTTTCGATTGCCAATGGACAAATGGAGACTACCCTAAATGTCTCAACCCATGTTGCAGCCACTGGCACAAAATACTGGATATCATCCGCATAGGGCCGGTATCCTGCAGACAACAACTCGGCCAGCAGAATGTCTTCCCACCTTGGCTCCTGATAGGCAGGATGCTGAAAGACCATCCTGCCCTGGTAATTCTGATAGCACAGACTGACCAAGGAGAGACATGGTATGCAGACCTGATAATGCTTTCTAGAGGAAACCTCGATACATCTTCCCAGGATGCATGGTTACTATGACAAAGCCCAATTCCAATGAAAGACCCACCTCCATTCTTGCCTACGGCCTGGCCCTTGAAAGAGTATACCTACACAGGAAAGGCTATTCCCCCATGGCTATTTTGACCCTGTTAAAGACACAGAAGTCATCCACATCCCTAGCTTACATCCGCATCTGGCATCTGTTTGAGAATTTCTGTCAAATTCTTTCTATCTCCCCCTAGAAAGCAAACATTTCATGCATTCTGGATTTTATCCAAAAAGGACTTGACAGTTTATCCCTTAGCTCCCTGAAAGTACAGGTCACAGCTATATCCTGTTATAGGACAATTAAGGGCTTGCAAGTAGTTACCCATCCAGACATATCCCAATTCCTTAGTGGGACTAAACACATTTGGCCTCCCTTAAGCCCTTGGTCCTACAATGGAACCTTGACCTGGTTCTCAAGGCCCATACAGCGCCCTTCTTTTAAACCAATAAAGCAATCATCCTTAAAGGATATCTCCTTAAAAACGACCTTTTTGGTGGCCATTTGTTCGGGCTAGTCGTGTCTTGGAGATACAAACCCTGTCTTGCAGGCACCCTTATTTAGTATTTTCCCCAGACTTTGCCATCTTCTGGCTGGTCCCCTCGTTCTTGGCCAAGATAATGTCCCCATTCCACCTGAATCAAGCAGTATTCCTACCGGTCTTTAAAAACAACAAATCACAAAACAGAAGCTCTGAGCTTCACTGCTTGGATGCCCATGTATACTCTTAAGATACCTAAAGATTACAAACACCTTCCAGAAGACAGAAAGACTATTAATTCTACATGGAGGCCCTTAGAAGGGAGATGCAGTCTGCAAGGATACAGTAGCCAGATAGATTAAAGAGGTAATTTCTTCAGTCTATATATTCAAGGGTGTCAGGATTGCTGGGATCTGGGTACAACCCCCCCCCCCCCCCCCATATCATGGTAAGTCTCTGGATCAAGGCTGGATAGGCTGGAGCAGGATTGAGCAGACTGGAGCAAGGCTGGGCAGATAAGATCAAATAAAGACATGACTGGGCAAGACAGGACCAGTCAAGGACTAGGCAAGATAATACAGGACAAAGAACATAGAAGCCCAAAGGCAGCAAGGCTAGAGACCCAAAGGCCGCTAGGCTAAAGGCCCGGAAGCTCTAGGTAAAGAGAGGCTTGGGTAGGCCGCAAGGCAAGATACAAGATAGGAGCAGGCCCAGAGGCCACAAGACAAGGAATGGCCCGAGGAGGCTGCAAGGCAGGATATATGACAAGAGCAGGCAGGAAGCTCAAGGCAAGGTACAAGGCTAGAATAGCCAGGTCAGAGAGCCAAGGGTGACCAATGAGGAGTTGGCTCGGATAGCTAGAAGCAGAGCTCGTTGGAGGCCTCTGCAGGTGGAGGAGTGATCACAGCAGGCAGGACTAGGGCATGGAGAGGCTGCATGGCTGGCGAAACTATGACAAAGAGTAAGTAGGCGTCGGTCATACTGCATGTGCATTCCACCAGGGCAGAGAGGTATCATCGGTGGCCCTAGAACTCATTTATAGGACAGCCACATGCTCTTCCCTGCATTCCTTTGCTAAACATTACAGACTGGGCGTACAAGCCAAAGGAGACACAGCTTTTGGAGAGGGAGTCCTTAGAGCAGCACTGTCTTCCTCCCTCCGGGGGAAGTATTGGCTTAGGTTTTTCCCATGTGTAAGGAGGAAGATGTGTAACCCTTATTGGGGGGGGGGGGGGGAGGGTTTAAGTCCAAAGGGTACACAAATATATTTATTTACTTTGGGACTGCTCTGGCTAGCAATTAACTCCCATGCTTGGCTCTCTATCCCCTGGTAGATTCTTTTTATGGGGGGAAGCTCTCGCTTATGGCCCTGACTATGGTGTCTTGCTTTCAGTGTGAGTTATCAGCAGATGCATTCCAAGGTTTGAGAGGCTAGGACAAACCAGGCAGGACCAGGCTCCGGGTGTTAAAATAAAGTTTACTGATTTGGCAGTGCTTAAATACAATTCCTTTTTTCCGTAATGTTGAAGTTACATCTGACTGCTGCTACATATGTATTTCTCTCTAGGTAGGTGTCCTTTTGCTTCAGGCATCTGGCTAGAGCTCCCATGATTTTAGTTGCTCAAAGTGCACTTGGCGGCTAACAGGCATTCCTATTCAAGGAGTCCCCTCAAACACAGAAAACAGTTCTACGTGAATCCATATCCTTCCTGGACACCCAGCCCGTCCTGCTCCCATGGGTGGAGATACGGTTGGGGGTCTCCTGATCTTGCACATTCTCCTTAGATTGATGGTTGGGGGTCTTCTCTTGGGGGAAAAGTCAGAAGGGGGATCAGGCTACCTCAGCATTGCATCCCTGTGGGGAACGGTGAATCAGAAAAAACCTCCCCACACTGCAAATATCCAAAAAATACTTCTAAAATATAAAACTGGATATATCTTCAGCCATCACTGTCTCTCTCAGCAGGATATGCCGCTGGTGCTTGCCTCACCTAGGGTATAGAGTGGGCTCACAGGTGGGCTTCAGTCCTCAGAGTGACAGCCTTTTTGCCCCAAAAGGGAATCCAGCATAAAAATCTCTCTCTCTCTCTCCCTCCGTCTGTAATTAATATGAGAAGGACCCTCTGGCAGGAAGTGCCCGAAGAGGTACGTATCACTTCAAACTGAAGGTGCCGAGTGAAGCTGGGCGGCCTCACTAGAGAGTAAAACCTAAAAATCCTCATTGTTCAGAGTCTCCCTAAAACTGATCACACCCAGTTCTAAAATGGCTGGGATAAACAGGGTGAGTCGTCCACTCACAACCCCCCAGGTTGCGAGGGGCTGAGGGGCATGGAAGGCTCATTGATAGTGCATTCTATACAGGGACATAATGACATATAGTGGCCAGTTTGTACGGGTGCCACATAAAGGAAGGTGAAAATGTAAACATAGCCCGCTAATTTCCTTTCCTTGAGTCCTACTAGGCCAGCATGAGCTGGCAGTTTGATCTTCTTTGGGTTTCCAGCTCGGTCAGAACTAGGCTCTGTTGAACTACAGCATCGTGAGCCTTCATTCACAACCAGCCATGGTTTCCCCCTCTGTTTTTATATCTATACACACCCTCCCCACTCAGCCCAAGTCCTCGACCAGGGGCCGCAAACCACACCGCCATCGGGAACCCTGCTAACGCCGGCCCGAAGTCCGATCGCTGGGTGCTGCCCTTGCACGACGTTCTGTGACTATGAGCCCTGGCTCGGCAGCCCCCCCCGCAGTCCCGGCCGCCGGCTCGGAGAGCAGACTGCCGGGCCCAGGGATCCGGGTCAGGCCTCCCCCCTCGCGCACAGCAGCACGCGGCACTTGGCTGCGCGAGCCACCAGGACGGCCCCTGCTCGTTGAACCTTTTTAAATAAAGATGGCGTCCTTTCATCTCTAAAGGGTCTTCCCCAAGCATAAATACATGGTCGCGATACAAAAATTAAATAATGTTGGGAGGAAGACTTGCAGCATAAAAAAAAAAAAAGGTGGGAATTTCCTAGCAGCGATGAAGCCGAGTGCCCCTGCGAGGAAAACGCAGCCCCCTCCCCGATGCCATAGGAAAGGTTCATTGTGTGGGAGGTGGCAGGAAGTGCGGGGGGGCCCGCAGTGTGTCTGCAGCTTGGGTCTTTTTCCTGCCTGCGGAATTTCCTCTCTTTCGGCCGCCTCAGGCCTTCTTTTCAACATGGGATCATTTTCTGGCCGTTTCCCTTTCATTTTTAGACGATGTGGTCAAGGACAGGCACCGACTTTCTTGGCGCCCACCCCCCACCACACACACAGAGCAAATTTCAGACCAGCAGGACCCCCCAAAGCTCCCCCCCCCCCCCGGTCCAGTCCCCACTCCCCCCCCCTCCCCTCATTCATACAGAGTCCGACTCCAATGCAGGCCCCCTCCCCCAGGTCAATTATTCAACACATTTTTAAAAAGATATAAACACACCTTATCGTGCAAACTTTCAAAAAGAATTATTATTACCGATCTTGCTAACTAAGAAATCTAAAACATTGTTTCTGCCTTTGCAGTCTGCGATTTTCTCTCTCTGGCACGCTGTTCCCCTGTCTCTCCTCCGGCTTCCTTTTCCTCTCCTTCACTACATGTCCCTTCCTTCCTTCCTCCATCTCTCTCTCTGAACGCTGGAGCTGCTACTGAACCATTTCTGACAGCTCGGTTTGCGTTCCTCTCACAGAGGCCTCCTGCACCCCTTAGTCCTTAGCTGTGTGGCCCCGCTCTTTCCCTCGCTATCTGGCATCTCTCGTCTCGTTTTCTCCAGAGATCTCTTCTCTACCCCCACACTGATTCCCTCCATCACTGCTTCTTCACCTCTCTCCTGCCTCCCCGTCTCTCGGCCTTTTTTTTCCTGTCTTATTCTTCAAAGTCCCCTTTCCTTACCCTGTCCTCCCCTGTTGCCACCTGTTAGCCCCCCTCCCCATTTCCCTTTCCTCTTCCGCAATCTGCCCTTTTCCTGTTACTCAACTTCCCCATCTCTCACGCACAAAATCCCTCCCCCCTACGCCCCATCTCCCCCCTCTTCATTTATCACCCCTTCCAGCCCCTCCCGTCTCTCAGCCCTCGCAACCCTCTGAAAAGTTTTGCCTCTCAGATCTCCAACTCTCCGTCTTACACTTCCGTCTCTGACCCCTTCCAGCCCCCCCCCGCAAGCTCTTCTCATCTTTCACCCCTCTGGATCGCCCCTCCAGCTTCCTCTATTTCTCTTCCCCCTGTTTCTCATTCCGCCCAGCCTCATCCTCCTTCAATCCTCTCCCCCCCGACTCCCATCCAGCCGCAGGAGGAGGAGGAAGAGGCATGAACGAGGGCAGCAGCAGTAGCCCGAGGAGGCCCCGAGAGGCAGCAGCATCAGAAGCAGGCAGCCCTGGGCCAGTGACAGTGCAGAGAGGTGGCCCTGGCCCTGACCCAGACCGACGCCGCCTTGAGGGGGCTTGCAGCGGCCGCGCCAGCTACAGGTGGTTCTGCAGCGTAAGCAGAGCGCGCGTGCGCGTGCACTGCTGTCCCTGCCGATGACCTTAGGATGGAAGAGGAGGAGGAGGAGGAGCTGCAGGGACAGCGAGCTTTCTCTCCCTACTGTTGTTGCCTCTCCAGGAGGGGGAAGTCCAGCTATTGGGGGGGGGAGGAAGCTGTCTTTCCAAAAAATAAATAAATAAGGGCCCAAACTCTGTCTCCTTCCTCGGCCCACCAGGCAGAAGAACTAAGCTATGTCTACTGCTGGCCCAGTCGGGCGGGGCCTGTGCGGGAAAGGGTAAATCCTGCAGGTATGTTTTAACCACAGGCTACACCTTAATTTTCAAGGGGGAAAAGTACCTTTTCTGGTGGAAACTTACCTACTTTTCGAAAATGAAACTATGCGCATATATCTGCCTCAGCCCCTAGAACGCCCCTCCCACTCAGGCTGATACAGTACAGTTAACCCGCATTTGGATGCGCATTTTCCACGTGCTAGCTTACCCCTTATTCAGTAAGGGGTAATAGAGCGTCGAAAATGCGCATCCAACCCCCCCGAAACTAATAGCGCCCACTACATGCAAATGCATGTTGATGGCCCTATTAGTTATTCCTGCGTGATTCAGTAAGTAAAATGTGCAGCCAAGCTGCACATTTTACTTTCAGAAATTAGCGCCTACCCAAAGGCAGGTGCTAATTTCTGCCGGCGCTGGGAAATAAGCAGTAAAAACTGCTTTTCTGTGCACCCTCCGACTTAATATCATGGCGATATTAAGTCGGAGGTCCCAAACGTTAAAAATAATCAAAAATAAAAAAAATAAAAATTTAAAATCAGCTCGCGGGTTGAAAACCGGACGCTCAATTTTGCCAGTGTCTGGTTTCCGAACCCGTGGCTGTCAGCGGGTTTGAGAACCGACGCCGGCAAAATTGAGCGGCGGCTGTCTAACCCGCTGACAGCCGCCGCTCCGGGCCAAAAGGAGGCGCTAGGGACGCGCTAGTGTCCCTAGCACCTCTTTTTACCGCGGGCCCTAATTTGAATAATTTTTTTTTCTGAATCACGCGCACAGGAGAGTGGCCTGTGCGCGCGCCGGGAGAGCGGGCGCTCGCTCGCTCGCTCTCCCACGATTTTTACTGTATCGGAATATGTAGGGGCTGATGAGGGAAAGCAAAATTGCTTAACAAATATTTCTGTTCGGTGTTCACTGTGGAAGGGCCTGGAGCAGGATCTCATAACACAAACACAAATAAGACTGGAAGTGATGTAAACCTCAATTGATTTTCAGAACAGTGTGTTTGTGAGGGAGCTAACTAAACCTAAGGGGCCTGATATTGAGTGCTGGCCAGTTAAGTTGGATATGACTTGTCTGGCTAAGTTACAAGGGATATTCAGCGGCATGCATGCCAGTCAAGGTGCTACTTAGCCGGATAAGTAATACCTAGCTAAGTTAGACCTGCTTGCTGGCAAGTATAACTTACCTACATAACTAATCCAGCTAAGGCTAAATATCACTACTTAGCTGGATAAGTTATCTGGTTAAGTAGTGCAGCCCAGATCCGCCCACTGCCCGCCCACTATTACTACATCTCAGAGGTAGCAGAATAAGTGATTCATCCAGCTATCTAGCAGCTGCTGATTTTCAGCAGACCGTTAGGTAGCCAGTTAAGTCCTACTTATCCAGCTACCGAGCACTGAACATGCTTTCAATATATCTAGCCCCAGGTAGATAAGGCAATGGGGGCCAGATGGGATACATCCATGGGTACTAAGGGAACTTAGAGATGTCCTGACAGCTCGGCTGGTTGACATTTTCCATGAAAGTCTGGAGTAGTTTTTGGAGACCTGGAAAAGAGCAAATATGGTTCCTATTCATACAAGTGGACGTAAGGAGGCTGAGAACTACAGGCCAGTTAGTCTGAACTCTGTGGTGAGCAAACTAATAGAATCACTGTTAAAACAGAGGACAGTGCAATTTTTGGAATCCAGTGGATTTCAAGATCCAAGGCAGCTTGGTTTTTACCAAAGGTTTTTACCAAAGGTAAGTCTTGTTAGATGAATCTGATCAATTTCTTTGATTGGGGGACCAGAGAGTTGGATCAAGGGAGAGCGCTAGACGTAGTGTACTTTCATTTCAGCAAGGCTTTTGACATGGTTCTGCACAGAAGACGTATAAATTGAGCACCCTTGGTATTGAAACTAAAATGACTGACTGAGTTAGAAACTGAGTGGGAGGCAACAAAAGGAAGTGGTAAATGGGGTTTTCTCTGAGGAGGGGTGGGGGGGTGTTACTAGCAGTGTGCCTCAGGGACTGGAGCTTGGACCAGTTCTTTTCAACATTTTTGTGAGCAACATAATGGAAGGGTTATCGGAAAGGTTTGACTTTTTGCCGATGGTACCAAAATCTGTAACAGACTGGACAACCAGGAAGGAGTGGAATACATGAGGAGGAATGTAACGAAGCTCAAGAAATGGTCCAAGGTCTGGTAACTAAGATTTAATGCTAAAAAATATAGAATAATGCATTTAGGCTGCAAGAACATAACAGAAAGGCAGAATATTGGAGGTGAAATTCTTCAAACTGTATTTGATGATCTTAAGGTGGCCAAAGTGAATTGGCTGCACAGGCAGAGGAATGACCTTCTGATTTATGAGAAAGAGAGAGAGACTATCTACAAGGCCCTTTTAGTAGTAAGCTATTTATATCTCTATAGGAGGCCCACCTACTAACGCAATAAGCGCCATAACGCATGGTGCGATGCAAATTTTTAAAAGGGGAGGGATTGGGGAGGAGTCCGGGGTGGGATTTCTGAAAAAGTGGGCTGGCTTTGTGAAGCGATATCGCACAGTTTTAATGCTGAAAATAACTACACCTTTTTCAATATGCCCATAACACAATTTGCAATTTTTTTCACATATCGCAATTTGAAAAATGACCCTATCAGTTAGGTCGCATTTTTCAGAAAATTCACTTGAATTAGACCCTGGACAGAGTGGAAGGGCAGAGCAATGACAGCACAACAGTGGCTGCCCCAAGAATCCAAAAATACTTCATACAATGTTCCAAAAAGTCAGAAAAGAAGGCCAAATTCTGTGAGACGCTACAGTCTGATCACTTGATCAAAGCAATGTTACAAGTCATCTCCTGGAATGCTACCTCTGATTTATGGTAATTTTAGATGTGTCTTGTATAAGCAATATTAGCTCTTTCCATTGTTTGGAGGATGTTTGGTTTGGTTTTATTATTTTATGTTTTATGTTATTTGTTTTGTACATTGCTTTGGATGTTTTTATTGTAAAAACTAAAAAGTGATTTATAAATGTTGAAAATAAAAATAAAGCCATAGCAATTGATTCCCACTCTTGTTAGCTTCGATTGGCAGAGATGGTGGGTGAGAGAGGACCTCGGAGCTTGGAAGTGAGGAAGGAGATGAGGAAAGACAGGCCCGCTCCCTCTCAATATTTGAGCTGCTCAAGCATTCGCAGCACACATGGTGCCTGGCGCCTACGGCGGTGCTTTTCAAAGAAAAGGCAGAAAATACCAACAACGGTTTTCAGGGTTGCAGAACTGGCGTTATTGATCCTTGTGAGCAGGATTGTCACTGAGCTAATGGGTGCCCTATCGTATATGACTGGGGAGGGTGGGAGAGGAAACCCCCTCTGAGGACATGGGCCGCACAGCAACAGTTGCAGAGGACCTGCAACTGCCATCACTGCAGCAATAGTGGCAGTGGCAGTGTGGTACTTTCCTCCATCCCCAGTCTAGCTCCTTCAGCTATCAGCCTCTCGTGGCTGCCCCTAATGACAGCCCTGCTTGCAAGCTCGGAGCTAATCTTCCTCCTTTCTCCACTCCCCCCCCCCCCCCCCCATGTAAGTGGTGGGCACAGTGATAGATGCACTATATGGGCTAGATTTTAAAAGCCCTGCGCACCAGTGCGCCTATTTTGCATAGGCCGCCAGCGCGCGCAAAGCCCCGGGACGCACGTAAGTCCCGGGGCTTCGTAAAAGGGGCGGGAGGGGGCCTGTCTGGGGGCGTGTCAGGGGGGGCGGTCTGGGGCGGGTCCGGGGGCGTGGCGATGGTTCGGGGGCGGGCCGGGAGGGCGGTCCCGAGTCCCCCGGCACTGCGGCCTGTGCTGGGGGATGCGAGGCGGTGCGCGCAAGTTATGCCTACTTCAAGCAGGTGTAACTTGCCCAACAAAGGTGGGGAGGGATTTAGATAGGGCCGGGGGTGGGTTAGGGAGGGGAAGGTGGGGGGACACGGAAGGAAAGTTCCCTCCGAGGCTGCTCCGATTTCGGAGCGGCCTCGGAGGGAACAGAGGCAGGCTGCACGGCTCGGCGTGCGCAGGCTGCCGATTTTGCGCAGCCTTGTGCGCGCCGACCCCGGATTTTATAAGATACGCGTGGCTACGCGCGTATCTTATAAAATCCGGCGTACTTTTGTTCACGCCGGTTGTGCGAACAAAAGTACGCGCGCGCGTACTTTTTAAAGATCTACCTCTCTATTTTTAATTATGTGTTTCTGGATCATTTTATTTGCATGGTGATTTGTAATTGTTTTTAGTGTATAGTTTTATGCATGATGTAATATGTATGTGCAGGTGAACATATGGAAGCTGTGGAATTAAATAAATAAATAAATAATGCCCTCCCAGAGGAGGAAGTGAGGACAAATATGGACATGGGATAAACAGAGAGTGGCTAAATGATGGAGATTAAAAAAAAAAAAAAAAAGGGTAACTCATGTTGATTGGGGTAACCAAGGATGCCAAACTGGAGCCGGTGCTTTTAAGTAAAGAGCAGACAGAACAGCTGTAAGCTGAAGAATGGCTTACAGAGGCATTAAGCTGGGGTAGGCGCCCTATTCGCCCCCCACCCTCACCCCGGCACTGTGGGAACAGGTACTGGTATCACCAAGGTACCCCTGATTATTGCTGTGGTGTGGCTGGTGATTATTACAGAGCTTTGTGGTCAGGCACGAGAAAAGCGGGTGCCGGAAGGAACTAAGCAGAGAGGAAGGCAAAAAAAAAAAAAAAAAGATTGTCCTGGATAGGAAGGAAGAGCTCGCAGGCAGTCACACACACTTGCTGGCAGCTCAGCTGGCATTGGGCAAATTGGTCTTTTTCTGCCCTCATCGACTAAGCTACTTGAGGACACCCCCCAAGCCGGTGTGTAAAGTGGATTGTTGTGTCTACCCTGGGATCCCTTCTGTCCAGGGTCTGACACCATAACAGGGCCTCTCGCCTGCCCTTACCCCAGGATTATGATTTATTATTATTATTATTTAAGGGGGCTGGCACAATCAGGGGTAAGCACCAAAAACAAAATTGCATTTTTCTTTGTTTTGTTAGGGTTTTTCGTTTCCTTTTGATGTTTATTTCTGTCCCTTTCTTTTGTTTGAAGCAAAATAAACATCACAAGGAAAAGGAAACTTAAAGGGCCGGATTCCCCTCCTCTCCCTAACAAAACAAAACTCAGTGCCGCTGATATTGAAAAATGAGCACCCCCCCCCCCCCCGATCCTTCCTCTGTGCCCCACCGCTCACCCCTGGATACCCCTTACCCAAATAGGGCAGGAGCGATCCCCAGTGACTTCTGCCCTGCCGGATGCCCCGAGAGCAGAAACAACCGAGAATCTCTCCTTCCCCCCAGGAGGGCTGGGAGGCATTCGGGGGGGGGGGGCAAATAGAGGAGGGGCCAGTGGGAGGATCCGTTTTTTTTAATTTTGGCGGTCCTGGTTTTTTGTTTTTTTTTCCGGTGGTGGAAGACTGAAACAAAACGAAGACCGTTAAGAAATGTTGTTGGGGTTTGTTTGTTTTTTTTGCTACGTTTCGTGTCGTTCTAAAACGACTCGTTTTTCATGGCATTTCAGAATGAATGCCTTATTCCTAGTCACAGCTGTGCTATAGGAATCCGCGCCCATCTGCGGATATTCAGACGTAGGGGCATCTCTAACAAAAAAAAAGGAGCGCAGGAAACCTACTTTTCAATGACCAAGCCCTGCTTGCCTGCTGGTATTCCGCTGACTAAAACCTCTGCCCTCCCCTGAGGGAGAGGTAGCCAGAGCCCCCTGTTTACAGGAAGCACAAGCACAGCAAGGAGATGTAGGCATTAGCCCTGCAAGCGGTGTTTGCTTTTCTGCTTACAAGCCAGGAAAGTGCAGCTCTGCCAGGGAGAACACTCAAGTGAATCATCCCTCTCAACACGCAAATAATTCATGAACCAGGGCAAGGCTGCAAGACGTTTCTTTAGGCTCTCATGCAACACAAAATATACGATCAATATATAACAAGTTTTTGCAAGTAATGAGCCCCAAACGTTTTGTTTGTTTGTTTTATTTTGGGAAAAGTCAGGCCCAGGACGAGCTTCTATTTGCACCTGCTGGTCTAAGCAGGGAAAGGGCAAAATGGTCCTTGCCAACAGGCCTCTCATGATCTCGCCACCAAAAGGGCTTGCAGTTCAGCTAATTCGTTTTATCTGCTACCTGCCAAAAAAAAGTCCGTTTGGTGGTTTGGCTCCTAATGTATTCAGGGAAAGTCTCTGGGGTGAGGGAAGGTGCTTTTAAAAAGATCTAATACATCACTATAAAAACTCCTTGCTAAGATCTGCATTAGGGGAAAAAAAATCTGATGACAGCGAATCTGATTTATTTTTCTTCTCCCAGGTGCAGAGAACGAGAGACAACCTCTCATAAACCAGTCCTAATATTTCAGTTTGGGGTTCCCTTCTGTGTGTCTTGAGGTGAAGGATAAAAGCAGCTAAGGAGGCTCATCAGCCCATGGCCACACGCCGGGCTTCATTTGTCTTCCTCTGTAACCCACATTTTTTTCCAGGCCCGCCCAGAAACGGGCGAGCGGCCACCTTCAGATGCCACAGAGGTCGAGAAAAACCTGGATGCAGCTCCGAATCAGGCTCTTCCATGGGGGACAGCAAGGCCGTAAGGCCCAAGAGGATCACCATACAAAAAAAAACAAAACAAAACCCCAGCAGGTCTGTAAGTGGGGTATATTTCCAGAACAAAATGATATTTTAATGTTATAAAAAAACAAACAAACAGGTAAAGCTGTACAACTGTAAGAAAAAGCACAGACCAAGCGGTTCTTCACAATCGCCAACAGACAGATAGTGCCAAGCAATCAGTACAGAAAAATCACTAGAATTCATTTTCCCATGCTGCAGTCATTAGAACCTCCCTGGTTTCTCTACTGAAATCGTCTTCTGGCACAGGGAATTATCTGGTTGCTTGCACTCCCTTTGAACTCTCTTGAGCACCTCTTACTGAATTCCTCCCTATGAGAAAGCAAGCATGCTCTCCTCTCCAAGGACCTATAACTACTTGCTACCTCTCTCAAGCTTCTCCAGTTGATGACTTCTCAGTGCTGGGGCGGCTCAAGGCAATCTGCTGCCTGAGGCCGGGGATGAAATCACACGCCCCCTCCTCCAAGGCGCAGCGCAGGTGAACTCACCAAGAGGGACTGGGGTGGGGTGGAGGGTCTGGATCTTTTGCTGATTAGTAATGCTGGGGAAGGGGAGGAGCAGGGCTCAAGGATTCCCAGAGGAGTGGTAGATAGAGTCTCAGTGATACTATTGGACTGAAGCCTTGGATCGAGCGTTTTTTGCCTTTTATTCATAAATTCTTTAGCAAAGGTTAAGTGAAAACGTTTGATCCAAGGCTTCATTTTTCTTGATTAATTCATCACAAGGATTCGTGACCTCTTTAGCGCTATACTACCTCGGTGATTAGGTCTATTGTAACATATGTTGGGTGTGGGCTTGGTCGTCAAAAAGCCATAAGTAAACAGAATTTCAATTGCAACATAATAAACCCCCATACCAAAACAGCATTAACTGCCAGTATGTAAACAGTGATAATCCTTCCCATGAAAAGGCAGCACTGCAAATATGACACCAGGTTCTAAAACACCAATACACCAACTATTAGGAAAAGAGAACAAGCCAAGCTGCTAAGGAACTCTACACAGAAACTACAAGGTACAGAAAACCTCACATTTGTCACACATGCAGAACACAGACAGACCCTCACCAAATACGAACTGGAAACCGCAACAAGCCAGACTTTCTATGCAGTGCAACAATAATAAAAAAAACCAGAAACATTACCATTCCTCATAAAATCAAGAAAACAAAACATCAATAGTGGAAAAAACAGAGAAATCTATTTCAAAACAGCTAACAAATAGAATAATATTTCATAATTAAAAACTCATATAAACATTTTCCAGACACTAATACAGCACACACATCAAATAACACACAATAATTAAAATCAATTAAGATAAACAAAATTCCCAGTTTTCCATACCTGGGAATTTTCCATCATAGATTAGAAGAAGGAAGGCTGTTGGCACACAAATGCTCTCCTCTTTCTCTCTCTCACGCACACCTGCTCCCTCTTTCACTTTTCTCCTCCCTCTGGAACTCGGAAGCACAAGTTGGGGCAGAAGCAATAGCAGCCTTCTTCTAGAGCCGCCATGCCTACATGACGACTCCTTGTTCAGGCGGGGCCCAGCCAGCCCTACTCTAGCCTCCTGCTGTTTCCCATGGTGCTGGCCTTTGTTCCTTCGGGCCTTGGTTACCGACCCTACTCTGGCTTCCTGCTCCTTCCTTCGGTGTCCAACAGCCTGCTTCTCCCCCAAACTCTTGAGCTGCTTTTTCTGGGTAAGCTGCTAATCTTCCTGACAGCAGCAATGAGGGCCATGGCAGGTCTTTCTTCCTGCCTACGTGGGCCATGGTATACTACTTTCTTTCATGTTGGTGCAATGGGAAAAAGGACAGGGCATCACCGCTGCCACCCCCAGAGCCATGGCACCCTAGGCAACTGCCTAATTCTTCCAGCAGCTCTGTCTCCTTTCAGTCATTCACTCCCCTTCTCATCCCACTTACACCCGTCCCTCTCACCTTTTCACTCCCCTTCCCTTCCCACTCCTTCTCTCTCTCTCTCACGTATTCATTCCCCTTCCCTTCCCATTCCACTCTTTCCTTCTCACTCATTCACTCCCCTTCTCTTCCCACTCACCCCTTTCCTTCTCACTCATTCCCTCCCCTTCCCACTCCACTCTTTCCTTCTCACTCATTCATTCCCCTTCTCTTTCCACTCCACTCTTTCCTTCTCACTCATTCACTCCCCTCCCCTTCCCTTCCCACTCCACTCTTTCCTTTTCACTCATTCATTCCCCTTCTCTTTCCTCTTCACTCTTTCCTTCTCACTCATTCATTCCCATTCTCTTTCCACTCCACTCTTTCCTTCTCACTCATTCATTCCCATTCTCTTTACTCTCCACTCTTTCCTTCTCACTCATTCATTCCCATTCTCTTTCCACTCCATTCTTTCCTTTCTCACTCATTCATCCCCTTCCCTTTCCACTCCCTCTTCCTTCTCACTCATTCATTCCCATTCTCTTTCCACTCCACTCTTTCCTTCTCACTCATTCATCCCCTTCCCTTTCCACTCCTCTTTCCGTCTCACTCATTCATTCCCCTTCTCTTTCCACTCCACTCTTTCCTTCTCACTCATTCATTCCCCTTCTCTTTCCACTCCACTCTTTCATTCCCCTTCTCTTTCCACTGCACTCTTTTCTTCTAACTCATTCACTACCCTTCTTTTTCCATTGCACCCCTTCTTTCTCACTCATTCATTCACTCCTCTTCTCTTTCCCCTGCACCCTTCCTTCTCATTCATTCATTCATTCATTCATTCATTCATTCACCTTATCTTCCCACTTAAGCCCTGCCTCCTCCGGGTTTTCATATTGCTGGCAAGGAGTGGGAACCCTGCCAGCACCTCATCTCACGGCACCTGCTGCCATGGGGGTCTTCTTATTTCTAGAGGAAAGTGGGAACCCTGCCAACACATCATACAGCAGTGTCCACTGCTGCAGTTTTCATATTACTGGTGAGGAGTGGGAACCCCACCAGCATGTCAGCCCATGGTGCCACAGATCTTTTCTGCGAGCTGGGTGTGGGAACTCTGTTGGCATTAGAATTTAAAATGCACAGTGAAGCAGTCACCGCAGGGTTTTTTTGGGGGGGACACTTGCTGCCACCCCCAACATTTTGCCACCTTAGGTGTTGCCTCACCCTACCTAATTATAGAATCACCCTGCCCCAGCAACTCATGAAGTCGCCTTTATAACCTTAGAGCAAAAGCTTACCTTTTTGGGAATGAACTGGAACTATCGCTCGGAAAAACTCTACTCCCACTGGAAACACACCTTGCTGGGAATTTCTATATTCTAAACTCCTGATGAAAGCCTATTGGGTTTTAGATTTATTATATCAGAGCTCAAAGCCCCCTTCCTCTGGAATCCTAAGACCATGAGTTGTGAATATCTGAACTGCACCAATTCGACTATATGTTTTCTCTATGATGGCTCTGGAGAGTGTATCTGGAACTTAAAGAGATCCCTGCAGAGCATGTGATCCTGACATGGGCAGGGCCGGTGCAAGGGTCTGTAGTGCCCTAGGCAAACCAATATAACATCACCCTCCACCCCTCGTAATTTACAGCTGTTTGTATCAATGTTGCCAGTCAAAATGAACTCCTGATATGCATCCTGTGAGGCCTCTGGCCTATGCAGCTGATGTTGTACAAGGATAGATGACACGTTAAAAACTAGCAGGAAACCGCAAATATTTTGACCCCCACAAGAATCAGCATAGTGGTTTTTAGCATTACGAAGTTGAGGCCTCGTGTCCTATTTAAATCTTCATACTGTTACTTTTCTCTCTCTTGTAAATATCATACCTCTTGTTATATTCAAGAGATGGAAAACTGCTGAATTATTAATAAATACATTCAGAGTTTGCAGCTGAAGAGATCTCCCAGAGTGCATCAGGTATCTTTATGGTAAATATGCACACAATAACGTAAGCATGTTTAGCTGCAGAAGCTATTATAAACTGCGATACCTGTGTATAGAATAATCCAGACACATTATAGTACATGAACTTTCAAGAGCACGTAAATCCCTTCTTCAGATATGACTGCCAGTCTGAAGCATTTATATCTAGAGATTGCTATGAATACGAATTCCTACAATGGAGATCTTCAGGACGTGCCAAATGGAGATTGGATACGCACAAATTGGCATCATTTAATAAACGCAAAAAAGGGGTTGGATTAGCACAGGTTTAAAACTTGTGAGCAGTGGTGCTAATCATCACAACTTCATCCGTAGCTACTGTACACTCATGCCTCTTTTATATTCATTCAACCCCCTTTTTGTGTCTGTTACTATATATACAATATCTGCGCATGTATTTTTCTGTATCAGTTATTAGAAACTGTGGAAAAGCACTTCTCCCACATAGAAGACTCAGCCTTTAACTCAACTGAATTAGCATTTAAAGGGAAAGCAGGATATATAGGAAACGAAGGGAATTCATCTATCTTATTCTAAAACGAATGAATTAAGCCAAGTCATTGGATTTTTAACTTACTATGGTAACCTTGAAACGCTTCTTTTTTATATACATGTTTATTCCATAACATCACATAGTTCTTAGTATTTATTTTTATGTATTTAAAAAAATGTATATGCCGCTCCATCCAAGGGTCTAGGAACTTGTAATAATCAGAACATACATAAAAGATTCATTAAAATAACAACATAAACACAATAAAACAACAGACAGACATTAAAACAGTAAAACAGTGACCGATTCTTAGCAAACAGCATCACAGTATAGTACTGAAAACTTCTCTGTAAAGGTGAGCTTTTAAGTTTTTTTTCTAAAAGAATTTAAAAGCACACTTCTATAGCAGGATGGCTGATAATGAGTTCCAATACATGGGTCCCAAAACTGAGAATAACCTTTCTACAGGGAGCCAGTGAAGTGAGGCCAGGATTGGAGAAATATGCTCAAATTTTGGTGTTCCAGTCAGAACTCTAGCTGCTGAATTCTGGACTGCTTGGAGCGCCTTCAGTGTATTCTTTGGTGGTGAACCCAGATATACTGAGTTGCGGTAATCTAGTTTTGTGATGATTAAATACTGCAGAACTGATCTGAAGTCATCTTGCTCCAAATAGGATTTCAATTTCTATATGACTCTCAGCTTCCACTTTTTTTCACCTGTGTCTTAAAAGGACAAGCCATCTTGGGCAGGCTAAAATGCGTCAGCATAATAACAAATGGGAAGGAGGGCGCAGAGAAAAGAACTGTCCAGCTACCTGAGGCTGTTGAGAACGGGGCAGGGAATCCCCTTGCCCGACTGTGAGCTCCAGCTGACCCGCCGACGCCGCGACGTGAGGGGCGGACCCTGAGGCGGATCCCGGAAGTTGCTCTCTTAAGCGGGGCTTCTGAGTTCCTAAACTGAGGGCGCAGAGAAAAGAACTGTCCAGCTACCTGAGGCTGTCGAGAATGGGGCAGGGAATCCCCTTGCCCGACTGTGAGCTCCAGCTGACCCGCCGTCGCCGCGACGTGAGGGGCGGACCCTGAGGCGGATCCCGGAAGTTGCTCTCTTAAGCGGGGCTTCTGAGTTCCTAAACTGAGGGCGCAGAGAAAAGAACTGTCCAGCTACCTGAGGCTGTCGAGAACGGGGCAGGGAATCCCCTTGCCCGACTGTGAGCTCCAGCTGACCCGCCGACGCCGCAACGTGAGGGGCGGACCCTGAGGCGGATCCCGGAAGTTACCCTCTTAGGGGAGCTTACCAGCGGCGCACAGCAGAGCCGGCGCGCTGCTGAAGCCGCGCGCGCTAAAGGGGCGCGCGGCGAGACGGCTTTGCCCGGCTTCGCCCGGAATCGCCGGATGACGGCAAACATCTGTTGGGTGTAATCAAGGTACTGTTTTCTCTTGTTTCGCTTGTTTGAACGATTATCCTCTCTGCTTACCAACAAATTGCACATAAAGTCAGTGGCGTCATAAACTGTGTGAATCTGCTACTACTAAAAAGCTAAATGCCTCCAAAAAGAAAAGGCAAGGTACGAGTGTTTCCACCACTCCCCTTGCCTTCTCCAATTCAGCAGGAAATAAGCAGATTTCTCCTTTCACTTGCGTCGAATGAGATGAAGTCCAAAGACTCTAATGTGCCTCTCAGTCAGGGAGGGCTGAGCGGGCCTACAGACGAGGCTTCATTGAGCCCGAACATCGGCATGCCCCCTGCACAAAGATTGGCGGACAGTACCCATGCGGCTATTGTAGAGACCATCGTAGACGGGGCATCTGCTATCTTGGACTCAACTTCAGGAAGTGGAATAGGAGACTTGAGGTTGGAAAACCCTGAGGAAGGGAATTTAGATCAAAAGCCCCGAGATAGCAGTATTATTGACCTCCCTACTCGCCCAGCAGTGGTAACTCTTGATTCACTTTGGGGGATGATGGAAGGAATGCTTTTGAATATTAAAGGGTTAGAAAAGAAAGTGGATAGCTTAATAACAGGAACTCAACAAGACACGCTACAAACACAGAAACAAATTAAAGAGTTGGCTGACAGGACTAAAGAATTGGAGAATTCCCAAAAGAAAAATACAGAATTTCACGTAGCTGTCGTTAAAGACAGAGAGATAATTTCTAGAAGGCTTGAATCTCTAGAAAACACAGCCAAGAAATATAATTTGAGAATCATGAATTTTCCCAGAGTAATAGGGGAATTACCCCATATTACTCTAAAAAATTTGCTTAAGGAAATACTTGGCTCTGTTGCTGGAGATAAAATAATTGTACTTAATTGTTATTTTATACCAAAAAAAAGAAATCCAGAAGATAGATCAGAACAGCCTTTTCAGGGTGATCTAACAAATTTCCTTGAGTCTAGTAATCAGGTAATTGATTGGGGAACTCTTTTGGCTAATTTCTCCATATTAGAAGATATAAGCTTGATAATGAAAAATTATTTCCAAAAATATCCTGTCAACTTTATGGGAAAACAGATTAAGATATTCCCTGATCTTGCTTTTTCAACACAATTACGTAGGAAAGCCTTTCTGGCTTCACGCCAGGAGGTAATTGATATGGGATTTACTTTTACCCTAAGATTTCCGTGTAAGTGTGTCTTGAGAAAACAAAATGATTTATTTATTTTTTTCTCCCCTGACCAACTTAAAGAATTTTTGGAACAGAGGAAAATCCCAGCCTCATCCCCAATAATGAGTTAAGGAATAAAGGAAATATATAGTAAGCACGTACATATGAGCCCTTTAGTTTACATTTGATGTAAAACTCCCAATGGTTTCCGTATATAGTGCAATGAGCCCTCAAATGTGATTAATACTGAATGAAACTGGCTGTGGTAAAATGTTAGTAGTTTCTCTTTAATGGAGGTAAGAGTCCATTGAACTTATTATTATAGACTTTTTTGTTATTTATGAACCGCAATCAGATCATGTATTTCCTATTGCAAACATTGTTTGTATATATTGAAAATGATAAATAAAGGATTAAAAAAAAAAAAAAATAACAAATGGGAAGAGTCACTAAAAGAGAGACCGCAGTGTCCTCTGTGCAACCCTATGTCTGTTACAGCTTAACAGTTTTTGATGAAGAATTACCTTAATGTCCTGTTCACAATATTTCTAATGCCGCCAGTGAATACAGTTCTGCTAATTGGTAGTAACATGTTAATCCAGTCTCCATTGCCATCTCCACCCCTCAGCAATCTCTGAATATCAATTCTTCCTTTCGTCTTGTTGCAGTCACATCTGAAGGATGGACCTATGTGGTCTTGAAATCTAATGTGTGCCATAACATCTTTGCAATATGCTGGTCCATTAGAAAGCACAACCACTTACAAAGAATCAAGGTTTGTCCAGGACCAATGCAGCTGTCTGACTTTCAGGCCGATACAGTACAGGTCGATACAGATACAGTACAGTACAATACAGTACAGTGTTTGGACGCGCGTTTTCGACGCGCTAGCTTTACCCCTTATTCAGTAAGGGGTAGTAGCGCGTCGAAAACGTGCGTCCAACCCCCCTCGAAACTAATAGCGCCCGCAACATGCAAATGCAAGTTGATGGCCCTATTAGTCATTCCTGCGCAATACAGTAAGTAAAATGTGCAGCCAAGCCGCACATTTTACTTTAAGAAATTAGCGCCTACCCAAAGGTAGGCTTTAATTTCTGCCGGCACCGGGGAAGTGCACAGAAAAGCAGTAAAAACTGCTTTTCTGTGCACCCTCAGACTTAATATCATGGCGATATTAAGTCGGAGGTCGCAAAAGTTAAAAAAAGTTAAAAATAAAAGAATTACCTTAATGTCCTGTTCACAATATTTCTAATGCCGCCAGTGAATACAGTTCTGCTAATTGGTAGTAACATGTTAATCCAGTCTCCATTGCCATCTCCACCCCTCAGCAATCTCTGAATATCAATTCTTCCTTTCGTCTTGTTGCAGTCACATCTGAAGGATGGACCTATGTGGTCTTGAAATCTAATGTGTGCCATAACATCTTTGCAATATGCTGGTCCATTAGAAAGCACAACCACTTACAAAGAATCAAGGTTTGTCCAGGACCAATGCAGCTGTCTGACTTTCAGGCCGATACAGTACAGTACAATACAGTACAGTGTTTGGACGCGCGTTTTCGATGCGCTAGCTTTACCCCTTATTCAGTAAGGGGTAGTAGCGCGTCGAAAACGTGCGTCCAACCCCCCTCGAAACTAATAGCGCCCGCAACATGCAAATGCAAGTTGATGGCCCTATTAGTCATTCCTGCGCAATACAGTAAGTAAAATGTGCAGCCAAGCCGCACATTTTACTTTAAGAAATTAGCGCCTACCCAAAGGTAGGCTTTAATTTCTGCCGGCACCGGGGAAGTGCACAGAAAAGCAGTAAAAACTGCTTTTCTGTGCACCCTCAGACTTAATATCATGGCGATATTAAGTCGGAGGTCGCAAAAGTTAAAAAAAGTTAAAAATAAAAAAAAATTTTTTAAATCAGCCCACGGCTCGCGGGTTGAAAACCGGACGCTCAATTTTGCCAGCATTGTTGGTATAAACTGGCAAAATTTCATCTCTCCATCTGAAAAAGTGTAAAGTCACCTTCCTTAGTGAACCAGTGGGGTTATCAAGATGTATCAGGCTTCCGGTTCAGGCAGGAATAATTATCATGATGAAAAAAAAAAAAGAAATAAAAAAAAAAACGATTGCCACTGTTTTAAGATCACAAAGGTTATTGACAGCAAGGCAGAGGCAGATGTGTGTTTTGTGCTCAGGGGTTATGTCAGCATCTCTATACCTCACTATATACTCCTCGACCATTTAAGACATTGTACAGACCAGGTTACAGAACACAAGGTCATGCACCTTTTTACCTGATGAGTCATTAGCAAGGGTGGGAAACAGAAAGTAGGAAGGGCAAACAGCATTCTTTGGGCTTTTCTGCCTGCAAAGCTCTTTCAGTACACACACAGCTCGAAAACTAGTTGTGAATGGTGGGTGGGGAGAGAGAAAGGGGTAGAATCTGCTGGTAGAATTGTTCCCTTATTGATTACAAAACAACATAAATCAGCCCCAAGTCCCAAGGCCTGTGAGTTATTTGGAGAGCAGAGGGAGGTTGCAGAGAGTTCAGCTGCACGGGCCCAGGGATGGAATGTAAAGCTGCGGCATTTCTTACAACAACTTTGTAAAATAATAGAGCAGGCCTGATAAATGCCCTGGTAGGAAAGTCAGGCCCCACAGAAATGAAAAAGAGCAAAACAATTTACTGACTATTGGCGACAGTTGCATGTACGATGGACCATGCAGGGTCAGTGTTCGCTGCAGCTCAAGACGTAGTTCAGTCAACTTTCCTCGCTGCAGGAGATCCTCTGAGATTACAAGGGGAACTGGACTCAGATGACGGCCAACGCTGAGCCCCGACTTTTACGGTCTCGGATACGGATACACAGACATTAGGGATAAAGCACAGGACTGCTTCTAGGGCCAAGTCCAAAAGCAATGCACGTTCAAGCAGCGTTGCCTGAATTATCAAGAAGGCTGCTCGACCTGTAAAAATGTTGCTGGCAGTAATTTTGTTAAGGGTTTGACAGTTGCTTGGTTTTGATTTTTAATATTAGTACCCTTAACATAAGGCTTGCAGGTAACCGGCACAGAGCAGCATTACTACTCTTAACAGAATCATGGGGGTAACCAGCATGAAGCAGCAGTTATTACCTTTAACAGAAATATAGGGTAACCTGTATGGAGTAGCAGTTACTACCCTTAACAGAAGGTATGGGGGTAACCTGCACGGAGCGGCAGCTATTACCCTTATCAGAAACATGGGGATAACCTGCATTAAGCAGCAGCTACTACCCTTAACAGAAATATGAGAGTAATCTGCATGGAGCGGCAGTTACTACACTTAACAGAAACAGTGGGGTAACCTGCCGGAGTGGCAGCTACTACCCTTAACAGAAACATGGGGGTAACCTGCACAGAGAGGCAGCTACTACCCTTAACAGAAATATGAGAGTAATCTGCATGGAGCGGCAGTTACTACACTTAACAGAAACAGTGGGGTAACCTGCACGGAGCAGCAGTTACTATCCTTAACAGAAACAGTGGGGTAACCTGCCGGAGCGGCAGCTACTACCCTTAACAGAAACATGGGGGTAACCTGCACGGAGTGGCAGTTACTACCCTTAACAGAAACAGTGGGGTAACCTGCACGGAGCAGCAGCTACTACCCTTAACAGAAACATGGGGGTAACCTGCCGGAGCGGCAGTTACTACCCTTAACAGAAACATGGGGGTAACCTGCACGGAGCGGCAGCTACTACCCTTAACAGAAACAGTGGGGTAACCTGCCGGAGCGGCAGTTTCTACCCTTAACATAAGGCCTGGGTGTAAACTGCACAGCGTGGCAGTTACTACATTTAACTGAAATATGGGGGTAACCTGCACGGAGCGGCAGTCACTACCATAAGAAACCTGCTGGGCAGACTGGATGGACCATTTGGTTTTTTTTCTGCCCTCCTTACTATGTTACTATGCTCAATTAAGCTGTGCTAAGGGAATGTCATTCACAGGCATCCTCTCTGGTGAAACTGCTTTAAATACACAAGAAGTTCTCGTTTTTCCCCCTTCTGAGTACGTGGAATGCTAGTCCATGGCCTTTACCTCCTCCAAAGCAGCAAAGATTACATGCAGAAGAGTCGGCGACTCTTTCAGTCAATCAAGGAATCTGATTAGTTCAGAATCTGACTAAATCACTTTGTACTGCTTCAATAACATCTAAAAACCCCACCCAAACATTTAGATTTACCAGGATGTTTTGTATAAGAACATAAGAACATAAGAAAATGCCATACTGGGTCAGACCAAGGGTCCATCAAGCCCAGCATCCTGTTTCCAACAGTGGCCAATCCAGGCCATAAGAACCTGGCAAATACCCAAAAACTAAGTCTATTCCATGTTACCATTGCTAATGGCAGTGGCTATTCTCTAAGGGGTAGATTTTCAAAAAACGCGAATAGGCGTACTTTTGCTGGCGCATCAGGTGCAAGCAAAAGTACGCTGGATTTTAGTGGATACGCGCGGAGCCGCGCGTATCCACTAAAATCCTGGATCGGCGCGCGCAAGGCTATGAATTCTGTGTAGCCGGTGCGCGCCGAGCTGCGCTGCCTACCCCCATTCCCTCCAAGGCCGCTCCGAAATCGGAGCGGCCTTGGAGGGAATCCTCTAACGCCCTCCCCTCATCTTCCCCTCCCTTCCTCTACCTAACCCAACCACCTGGCCCTGTCTACACCCCCCCCTTACTTTTCTCCCGGGATTTACGCCTCCCGGAGGGAGACGTAAATCCCCGCGCGCCAGCGGGCCTCCTGCGCACCGGGCCGCGACCTGGGGGCGGGTACGGAGGGCGCGGCCACGCCCCCAGACCGCCCCGGGCCGTAGCCACGCCCCCGTACCGCCCCCAAAACGCTGCCGACATGCCCCCGAAACGCCACGACGACCGGGCCCGCCCCCGACACGCCCCCCTCGGAGAACCCCGGGACTTACGCGAGTCCCGGGGCTCTGCGCGCGCCGGTGAGCCTATGTAAAATAGGCTCACCGGCGCGCAGGGCCCTGTTCGCCTAAATCCGCCCGGTTTTGGGCGGATTTAGGCGAGCAGGGCTCTGAAAATCCGCCCCTGTGTGAACTTAATAGCAGGTAATGGACTTCTCCTCCAAGAACTTATCCAATCCTTTTTTAAACACAGCTACACTAACTGCACTGACCACATCCTCTGGCAACAAATTCCAGAGTTTAATTGTGCGTTGAGTATTAATAAAACAAACATTATGCATTGCCGTAACATCACATTTGGGCGGATTGTATAACTTATGCGATTATTATTTCTTGTTTCACGGCAGAGGAGTCTCTCTCTCTCTCTCCTTCTGGCTCCTGCCCTTTCTTCCTTCCTTCCATCGCTCTTTTGGGGTTTTATCACCAGTGCCCTGAGGTGCAGCAAATTCCCAGCAGTTACAGTAAGTCCCAGCCCCTGGATGGGCACCCGAGGCCGCGCGAGGTAAAGGGGGGACTTGCCCAGGCTCATGAGGCCATGCGTAGTGGAAGAAGCAGGGCTCAGAGCCGGGTTAGGAGGCACAGCTCCCATCCTTCTTTTCTCAGATGTCAGATCTACGCTGCCCCTGGTTTTTTTTATTTTTTTTTGTCAACCCGGACTACAAAAGACCGTTTGCCCCCAGATGTTCAGGGCAAGGCGGCAGCTGCAGCAGCGAGCATTGCCGCTTGCTTGGTTGCTTTTAGATTCCAGCTGAATCGCGCGCACACAAGGGCGCACAGAATTTGTACGGGGGAGGGCGTTAGGAAACCTTTCACGGACCGTGCCAGGACAGCACTCCCCCCCCCCCCCCCCCATTTGATCGGTTTTGGAGAGATGGGCGCCTGCACCGTTTTCCCCCCTGCCCCCCAGCCCCCACCCTGTCCAGGGCAGGAGGGCACCTCTGCCCTGGCACACCTGGATCTGGAGGGAGCCGTGTTTGGTGCGCCCGAGCTGGAGGGTGTCACTGGTACGGCTGAGTTAAGAGAGGAGGGGGAGGGGTTTAAAAAAAATGGGGACCCCCGGGTACATCAAAGGAAGACACGTGGCACCAAAACTCAAAAGAGCAAAAGAAAACCACTGGACCAAGAAATGGATGATAAAAAAAATTAATTATATGCTGAGGAGGGCTGAAAATTTGGAAAATGTTTCTAGATATTACATTTTGCATGTGTTAAATTTTCCTAAAGTACCTTGGAGTACTCCGACTAGTATTTTTAAGGCACATCTCTTGAAGATTTTACTGATACCTCCACATGCCCCCTCCTCTTATTACCAAGGCAAAAATACAGGCCTGAATCAGCAGAGCTTCGAGGTGCAGGCCAAAACTCCCAGTTTAAAGGTTACAGATGGACTGGAAAAGTCAGCCCGTGCTGAAGTGACCCGTAAAAGAACGTTGTTCGTTTCCTTCGCTTTTTCCCAGGGCAGAGATTCCATCACGAACCCTCTTTTTTCAGACTCCGAACTGCTTTATTCTATCGGCAAAAGTTTGGGCTTTTTCCAGATCTTCCGAGGGCCAATCAGGCTCATAGAAAGAAACTCCTAGCAATGCTCTTGGTGCTTTGTTTGTGATTAGGTTTCCTTGTCAACATTTACCGTAGTGAAATAGTTCTTTTAACCTTCACAATTGCCTCTTTTCTTGGACTCCAAGAAATCTCCTCAGGGTATCTAAATATGACTGTTTTGCGCCTTGCTGTTTCTTATGATGTTTCCCTAAAGATACGTTTTCCTTTTTTTTTCTTTTTTCTTTCTTTTTTGTTGTTCTAGCCCGGAACTTATTTGGATCTCCTATATCCGTGGTCTTTAGCGAAAGATGCTTTAGTATGGCGTAGTTTGTCTTTATCTGTATTTTTGTCTTGTGAAATGTCTTAGCATCATGCAGATTGCAGTTGCAAGTTATGTGGGTGTAATTTTTGTGAAATTTAATAAAAATAAAGAAAAAAAACCCCTATGATTGCTCAAAATTTGTTTTATTTTATGCAGCTTCTAATTTCAAGATTTAACTCAGGCTGGAGGAAGGGAAAGAATAAAATAATCATCTCCCTTTTCGAGAACATGTTGGCATCGTAGTTATACATCTGCATTACCAGCAAAAGGCACTGAAATTTCAAACCTCTTTCACTGAAGTTGTAGAACCTTTCCTTTTCTGAATCAGAACTCGAGGCGATGTTGATGATTTAGAAATATGCTTGACAGAGTTCTGAACATTTCCAAATAGAATTGTAAGGGTGCTTTGAAAAGGTTTCTCTATTAAGTCAGACTAGTTTGGTGCCAATGAAGAAATAAAGATAATTACAACAAGGAGAGTGCCCTGATCAGGCTTGGAGGAGCAGGGATTGCACTAATCAGATTTGTAGGAATAGCCAAGACTGCTGAAATGCTAAAAAGTATGTTAAAGGTTAGCAGTGAGTTTCGTTTATGCCTTCTGGGCTCAATTTACAAGAAATCATATAACTTACAAGAATCCAGTTTTATTAGCATACATGAGATAAAATTAAAATGTCAACCAATTAGGAAAATCTTATGCAAATAAGCAAACTAACCCATTGGTGTTTAAGTTAGAGGTGATGACATATTTAACTGACTGGAATGGCTTGAAAACTCTGAGCTGGCATTTACTCTGCATTGTTTGGCAATCACTGATCCAAATATAAGGTATCTTATAATAAAAGACTTATTGGCCTTTTTGAAGCTGCTTTTAAATTCAAACCCTTGATTCTGTCAAACATTGCCTTATTGATTTTAATCTTTTTAATAAATGAAATTCTCAAAGTATTTATGTCCTGTATGTTGTCTTAATTACATCCATAAGCACTACATTGTAGGGACTGTCTCTTAAGCATATTTGTACAGCACAGTGTATGTCGAGTAGCGCTATGGAAATTATAAATAGTAGTAGTATTAGTAGTAGGGAATGATGCTAGAGTTCAACTTTGTTCACATACCTCTATTTCTAATTTGTAGTCACTTATTCTGTATTTGGTGAGGGTCTGTCCATGTCTGGTTTGTGTGACTGAGATGAGGTATTCTGCTAGCATGATATCTAACATGCGGTGTTAAGCGGAGTGCCGCAAGGATCAGTGTTGGGACCGGTCCTGTTCAATATCTTTGTGAGCGACATTGCGGACGTGATAGAAGGTAAGGTTTGTCTTTTTGTGGATGAAACTAAGATCTGCAACAGAGTGAACACGCCGGAAGGAGTGGAGAGAATGAGACAGGATTTAAGGAAGCTGGAAGAGTGGTCGAAGATATGGCAGCTGAGATTCAATGCCAAGAAGTGCAGAGTCATGCATATGGGGAGTGGAAATCCGAAAGAACTGTATTCGATGGGGGGTGAAGGGCTGATTTACATAGAGCAGGAGAGAGACCTTGGGATGATAGTGTCTAATGATCTGAACTCGGCGAAACAATGTGACAAGGCGATAGCTAAAGCCAAAAGAATACTGGGCTGCATAGAGAGAGGAATAACCAGTAAGAAAAGGGAAGTGATTATCCTCTTGTACAGGTCCTTGGTGAGGCCTCACCTGGAGTACTGTGTTCAGTTCTGGAGACTGTATCTCAGAAGGGACAGAGACAGGATGGAGGCAGTCCAGAAAAGGGTGACCAAAAAGGTGGATGGTCTTCATCGAATGACTTGTGAGGAGAGATTGAAGAATCTAAATATGTACACCATGGAGGAAAGGAGGAGCAGAGGTTATATGATACAGACTTTCAGATACTTGAAAGGTTTTAATGATCCAAAGACAATGACAAACCTTTTCCGTTGAAAAAAAATCAGTAGAACCAGGGGTCATGATTTGAAGCTCCAGGGAGGAAGACTCAGAGCCAATGTCAGGAAGTATTTCTTCACGGCGAGGGTGGTGGATCCTGGAACGCCCTTCCGGAGGAAGTGGTAAAGACCAAAACTGTGAAGAATTTCAAAGGGGCATGGGATCCATAAAGTCTAGAGGATGTGAATGAAGAGAAGAGGCATGGGGGTGACTTGCGGGAATGACAGCTACTACCTGGAGATTAATACCTTTATTCAATAAACATACTCACTGTTAATGCAACTCCAACATTGCTCTATGCTTCAACGGCAAGAGGAAATGTGAAAAAAAGGATTTGCATTCACAAAAAAGTGGGGGAGTAGCTTGCTTGTTGTGGCATTTATTACCCCAAACCAAATAAGTCTGATTCTTCACTTTCAATGCATATCCAGCATAGCTCTCTGATTCAATGGCAGGGGGGAAAGACTGATACTTTACTTTCAATGCATATCCAGCATAGCTCTCTGCTTCAACGGCAGGGGGAAAAGAGGAAAAGAGGATTTATATTCAGGCAACAACCAATAAGGACTGAATTACATAGTCTGGGTAAACAAATAAGTATGGGTGTAGCTTGCCTGTTACTTCACTTGAAATACATATCCAGCGCAGCTCACTGCTTCAACGGCAGGGGGAATAAAGCAAAGAGGATTTATATTTAGACAACCAACAAGGACTGAATTGCACAGGCTGGGTAAACAAATCAGCGTAGGAGTAGCTTGCTTATTGTGGCAGTTACTACCCCTAACCAATTAAGCTAGATACTTCACTTAGATGAAGTTCCAGCACTGCTCTCTACATTACTGGCGGGGGTGGAAGGTAAATAGAACCAAAAATTTACTAATTTACTAAGAGTAACAGAAAAGTATGAGAAAAACAAAAAATAAGTGTGAAAGCTTGCTGGGCAGACTGGATGGGCCGTTTGGTCTTCTTCTGCCGTCATTTCTATGTTTCTATGTATTTTCTTTCTAGGGATCTGCGCTCCCCAATAAGAGGTGTAATACTTGCAATGTTGCCTTTTTATAGATAGCATTGTTGCTGTGAGTTCTGGGAGTTTGTGCTGTTTTGGTATGGGCAGGTTTGTGTATATAGGCCTTAAGCCTGAGCTGTGTATTTCCTGACTTCACTGGCAACATATTTCGCAACCATGTGCTTTGGCAAGCTCAGTACCGGAAGAAGCCAACACCCCAGAGACGATACCTGATTGGACTATAAAGTAACGTTCATGATTGGATATTAGAAGAAGATAATACACCCAGGATGCGCATCAATGTATTTCTATTGGACAATGCAAAAAGTTTAAAAACTCCTGCCCGAGGGCTCCGCATTTGAGAAGCAAGCCCAATGCCCAGTTGACACAGACCTGCGTCTCCAGAGAAACAACGACTTCCTCTTTTTCCTTGTTCCTCTTATCTGTATTGTCTGTTCAATAAATTTGCCTTTTAGATCATAAAGCTGTCTGAAGGTGCTTTCCGAATTCCCGCTAAAAACATTTGCTATCTAGCTTCTCAGTTACTTCACAAATTGCCTGGTAATGGAGGGAGTTTGTCTCACTGTTACTGAGGTGACGAAAGAAGATGAGGTTTGTTTTTTTTTTGTATGATGAGTAGTAAGGGGGAAACATCCATACCATGGACTTACAAACTTATTTACATCATGTACATTTTAAAGAGTAGGAATGAGTATGAACCAGTGGCGTAGCCAGAATTGATTTTTTGGGTGGGCACAAGGTTAACATGGGTGGGCTGTAGGCATGCAGGTCTACTAGTTGTTTTTTTACTGATAAATAATGCCAAATTATGCAGCATAGCATTCACATCTACGCCTAAGTATGAGGTTTACTTAATGATACAAACATAATTCACGGTGATTTGTGGTACTTTAGCCTTCTTATTACGATTTTATACACGGCTCCTACCTGTCCATAAATTTTGAGAGAGCGGTTGTGTTGCTTATATTTAAATTGCTAACATCTCAAAATATAGATATATATTTTTACCTTTGTTGTCTGATCTTTGTATTTTTCTAATCAGTTGGTCCTGGTCTCTTTTTCCCATTTTTTCCCTTATAGATCATTTCCTAATTCCTTTTCAGTGTCTTTCTTCTATTACTGTCTTCTTCCCTTCCACACACACACACACACACACACACACACACGCTTTCTCTCACAGACTCCTTCTCACACACTCAAGCTGTCACTCTCATATGCTCCTCCCCCCCCCCCCCACCCCACAAGCTCACATTCAAGTTCTCACTTTCTCACCCCTCCCCAGGCTTATATTCTTATGCACACACAGACGCACATCCAGGCACCCATTCTCACCCACACACATAAACCCAGATTCCCATTCTCACCCACAAACCCATGCTCCCAGTCTCACCCACACATATTCAAGCTCCCATTCTCATCCATACATATACACATTTAAGGTACTATTCTCACCCACACATACACACATTCAAGCACCCATTCTTATCCACATATTCAAGCTTCCATTCTCACCCACCCACACAAACCCAGGCTCTCATTCTCACCCATATATACACACATTCAAGCTTCCATTCTCACCCACCCACACAAACCCAGGCTCTCATTCTCACCCATATATACACACATTCAAGCTCCCATTCTCACCCACCCACAAACCCAGGCTCCCATTCTCAACCACACATACACACATTCGAGCTCCCATTCACCCACATATTCAAGCTTCCATTCTCACCCACATACACACCCAGGCTCCAGTTTTCACCCACACACACTCCCATTCTCATCCACACATACACATTCAAGCACGTGCACAGCTTCCGCTTTCTCCCCCAAAGCAGGAAGATCAGCTGCCTCTCCTGCTGCCACCGGCCTCCTGCTATCTTCGGGCGTCCAAACTTCCTGTCGGGGGGGGGGGAGCGGAAGCGCAGCGCACAACGTCCGCTTCCTCCCTCCCCCCCAAGCAGGAAGATCGGCGGGCCATAGGGCCCGACGCCCGAAGATAGCAGGAGGCCGGTGGCAGCAGGAGAGGCAGCTGATCTTCCTGCTTTGGGGGAGAAAGCGGAAGCTGTGCGCGGCGCTTCCGCTCCCCCAAACAGGAAGTTCGGCGGGCCCGACGCCCGAAGATAGCAGGAGAACGGGTGGCAGCAGGAGAGGCAGCTGATCTTCCTGCATTGGGGGGAGGAAGCGGAAGCTGCACGCGGCGCTTCCACTCCCCCCCCCCGAACAGGAAGACCGGTTGGCCATACGGCCGCAGCAGCGCTTCCCCATGTGTGCCGTGATGGCGCGCGAGGCGTGGGTTTTCTTGTTCGCAGTCGCGGGGATGAAATCCCGCAACAGCCTTGCAGTTCCGGTGCCAGTTGGGTGGGCCTGGGTCTAAGTTGGGTGGGCACCTGCCCACCCAGGCCCACCCGTGGCTACGCCACTGGTATGAACATACTGATCCCATAACGCAAAGACAAGCTCTCAAAACATAAATCCTTTTCAGAGTGTTTTAAAAGGGCCCAAAATAATCCTAAAACATTTTGGAGGCTGATGATGATAATTTTGCAACACAGATGTAAGCAATAGCAATGGGTATGAAAGCATGGCTTTGCCGTTGATTAGGAAGGTCACGTCTTGATAAATTTATAGGAACGTGGCGTGGTACATTCATCCGTATGTGTAAGAAGGGGAAACGTTCTAGTTCAGGCTCGCCACCCATTTCAGAGATTACTTTCGGGCCCTGTGGTATGGGTTTCTTTTCATTGTCATACAGTATTTATGTATTTCTTTATTTTTTAAATAATCACAGATGACACCTTTGTCAGACAATAGGACAAGATTTCTGAGGCATTTATGAATATATAAAACAATGATTAATATTTAAAAGGGCCCACATATGTATTTTTATAGGAATGTATGGGAGGGGTGGTGATGGTGGTGGTGTCATCACGGTAGTTGAACTTAATTATAAAATCTTCGGGGGAGGGAAGGGGGGAATGACCTATCAGCTTGAAAATTAATTGTGGGGGGCATGGGGGGGGGTGCAGAGTGCAAGGTTGAGGGTTTTGCCCTTGCATCAGCCCTGTAAGTTTGAGATGAGCTGTTTGTCATGAAGGGAGGAGCGTAACTCTCAAAAGCTCGTCAAAAAATGTATGAAGTTTATCCCATAATGAGGTACTGCCTACAAGTTCCCCATTGATTTTGATATCTACGTATCTGACTGGACTAACACCGAAACCGCTTTAGTTTATTTGACATCCCCAGTAGTCGTGCTCCCTCTGTGTCAGTGAGAAATCTTTCTGCTGGAGGGGAGCCATTGCGCTGTTTACAGTGCCACAAACTGTTTCGAGGCTGACGATGTCACTGGTTTTCTTCTTCGGCTTTCGTGCAGTCCAATAAACAGTGATGTCATCAGCAGGCAATGACTGCATTATTATTTTCACATTTAAAATGCAATTTTCAACCTCTTTGTTTCTGTGTGTGTGTCCCCAGAATTGTATTTTAAATGAAGAGGCTGAATGGACTTACCTGAATTCAGTGCACCTCAGAGAAGAGTCATGCTTGAACGGATGCCAGAAATGACATCAAAAGTGCTGGCAGCAGGCACATTGAGGCTATTTGTAACAGGAGGCAGGCTACTTTTAATCGCCTCTTTCTCTCATCTTTGACTCCTAAGATCCCTCTCTACGCAGCTGAGAAGGAAACCATCATTTCTAGGAAGGCCCTCAGCTGAACCCTGGGTCCATTCTTTTGTAGTACAATGCATTCGATATTTACAGGTGATTTTTGCTTTTTCACGACTTGACCAGCTAGTACTATTTCTCAGGGTAATTTTCTGAAGCTGCAATGCTCTGAAGCTGTTGAGTGCTCACTTGTGCGTGAGCGACAATTTAACAGACAGGAGGAGGATACTCAGTCCATCTTTCTCAGTGGAAGGACACATATCCCCAGAGCCCCCAGCAAAAGCTCGTATTTTCTGTCTAGTAGCCGAAATCTATTGTACTGAGGAAGGTTATAACACATTTGTAGCACGGCTGGTACAAACATTCTCTGAGACTCTCTGAGATGGGTTACTGCCTCACCCAGATCAAGCCAAAGAAGCTGATCCAGTCCTGGCTTTGTCCCGATGCATGCAGGGAGATGTAGTTTCTACTTTTCTTAGAGAAGTCAGAGATACAATTCCATGCATGCAACTGCGCATAACCAGTTCAGAATCAGCCCGTTTCAGGTTGGCCTGGGAAAGATGGTTACCCTACTCTGGGAGGAACAAGGCCTGTTAAAGTGCTCATAGCATGTTCTTCCTTAGACAACTGACTTGAAGTTGCAGGCATCAGCCTTATTAAATAAACAAAGATAAGGACTTTTTAAACAAATGAGAACAATTTTGCATTTGTGCCTCTGGGGAGGATCTACAGTTTTGCTGGCTCACTGTTTTTCTTATGTTAAAAGGCTCTCGTTCTTGAATTTGTTCGTCATCAAGCTGTCCCTGTGTGAATAGATTGAAAATGAATTTATCTGGTCTGGTAAAAAAACAGAAGACCAAAGGGTTGCTTATAGATATATAAAGAATTGCCATCGATGTTCTACCATTTCACGAAAGTAGGACAAGAAATGATAGTCTAAAATTACAGCAGGGCGGATTTAAGAAGACATATCTTTTTTTTTCTTTTTTTTTTTTTATAATTCACATTTTATTAAAAATTTCAGAATGACAACAAGCATCTGGTTCAGCAATAAAATACTTAAAAAAACAAGTGAAAGGAACCAAGCCATCAAAATACAGCTCAACAATACCCAACCCTTCTCCAAACCACACACCCTGCCCACCAAGTCCTATAGCCCTAGTAGAGTAAGAGATAACTGGGTAAAGAAACTGATGCAGCAAACCCAGAAAAGTCATACAGGGTTGCAGTTACCAAGCTATTTTATAAGAACATATTTCTAACCGGGAGGGCAATCGAGCAGTAGAACAAGTTACTTAGGGCAGAGTTTTCACCACTGAAAGATTTTAAGAGCAGGTTAGAAAAGCATCTGTTTGGAACGCCTTAAGTACAGTAGAACCTGCCTGATGCTAGAAAACCTTTGATGCTCCATGTAACCCTATGTTTTATGATGCTCTGCAATTCTGCAAATAGTCGGCAATAAAAAAAAAGGTTGATCCTAGCGAGGGTGAGATGACAGAATGCCGGTAACTGCAAGTAAATTTGAAATCTAAGCGAGTTTTATTTCAACGGCGCCAATCCGAAGTCTAACGTGCAGAAATGTACAGGCAGGTCAAAAAGCACAGATCTATTCACCCGTGCACACACACATGATGTATCGATATCAGCAGTGCTTCCCAACTCTCTCCAGAAGGCCCACCTAGCCAGTCGGGGGCTTCAGGATTGCCACAATGAATATGGATGAGATAGATTTGCAAACCACTGGAGAGACCTGGTGCATTCAACTCTATCTCATGTACATTCTTTACGGATATCCTGAAAACCAGATCAGTTAGGTGAACCTCCAGGAGAGGGCTGGGAAACTCGGGTGAAAAAATAACCTTTAAAATAAAATGATTTTCATGCCTTTGGCTGTTTGCCTAGTAGTCCTTAATCTCCTAGCTAACCTCTGATCTTCTGCTGGATCCTAGGGATCTGCAGCCCCCAATTTTCATTTCGGTTTGTTTTTTCATTTCAGGGTTGGGTTTTTTTTTTCTTGTTCTTCATTTTGTTTAATATCTTTTATGGTTCAATTTGTTTGCCAAACTAAAGAAAAAAAAATTAAATGTGAAAAAAAAAAGGAGAAAAATCCCAAACCAATGGAAAAAAATGGGTATCCTGTGACCCTAGAAATCCCCTCTGCCCATCAAAACATGAACCTGTGGCCCGGATCAGACTGGCTGAGGTTCCCCAAGCCCCTCTGACCCCCACTCCTGGCCCATAAGATATAATGCAGCCTGGCCGGGGCCAGCCCGGCACCTGCTTTGACCCGGCTCGGAGCCAGCCCTGAATCTGCCCAGAGTCGGCCTAGGGCTAGTCCGAAGCCTGCTCAGGGTCAGCCTAGGGCCCACCCAGAGCCTGCCCGGGGTTGCCTCGGGATCTGGTTGGCGTTCTCCTCCATTAAAATATGCTGGGGAGGGGGATGCTAGACGTGATCCACACTACCTGATTCCTACAGGGCTAAAGAAAATGAAAATTAAGCCCTGGTCAAGGCTACATACATCACTGCTGCAGCAGAGACCGGGAAGAGCCCGACCCAGAACAACCCAGCTCCAGATAGAATTCTGCTTTCCCACGAGGAGCCAGTGCAGCCAGGGCTGGTGCAGGGCTGGTGCAGGGCTGGTGCAGGGCTGGTGCAGGGCTTTCCCAGTGCAGCCAGGGCTGGTGCAGGGCTGGTGCAGGGCTGGTGCAGGGCTTTCCCAGTGCAGCCAGGGCTGGTGCAGGGCTGGTGCAGGGCTGGTGCAAGGCTTTCCCAGTGCAGCCAGGGCTGGTGCAAGGCTATTAGGCACCCTAGGCAAACCTTACAGCCTTGCATCCCCAGCCCTACCCTCCACACATACAATTAAAAATTACACATTTGTAATAAGATTTTACCTGGAAAAGGACATTCGAAGTAGAGTCTTCTGAAATAAAGATATAACATGTATGCTATATTTACGCACACTGTAACATAAGAACATAAGAAATTGCCATACTGGGTCAGACCAAGGGTCCATCAAGCCCAGCATCCTGTCTCCAACAGTGGCCAATCCAGGTTACAAGTACCTGGCAAGTACCCAAACATTAGATAAATAACAAGCTAGTATTGCATATTAATTACTGTAACTTATCCAAACCTTTTTTAAACCCCCTTACACTGACTGCTGTAACCACATCCTCTGACAATGAATTTCAGAGCTTAACTGTGCGCTGAGTGAAAAAGAATTTTCTTCGATTTGTTTTAAATGAGCTACTTGCTAACTTCATGGTTGTGTGGCACTAAAAAAGTAAACTGTTCAATACATCATTTTACAGCTTTATGCCTAATGACAACAGGAGAAACATTATTTTATAGTCCAGAATACATTTGCGATTACAGAAAAAGACCCCGACATGGCCGTGTTTCGCACCAGTGCTGCATCAGGGGGACCGGTGAGAATTCACATTTCTAATTAAAAACAATTTCTGCTCTCCTTATAATGTACCAGATGGGCACTGTCCTTTCAAGTGAAACACACCTGAGTCAGCAGCAAACATAGTGCTTAACACCTTCCAATCCTTCCCTCTGCCAGGGAAAGGATTCCACATCTTAGATGAAAACCCTTCACTCCTCGGGCTCTTCCTAGGTGAAAGATGCCTCTTCCCAATAGAAGAGGGAACTGATTCCCTGGTACCAAATGTGCTCAATTCCTGGTGGGAAAAACAAGTCTTTGTCTCAAAAAATGGGGGGTGGGAATCAAAGCAGAGACAGGAAGGATGGAAAAACCTTCCTTGCCTCCCAAATTAGGAGATAGTCACTGAAGAGAGATAATTATAAATTTAAACTCCTCTGCATCAGGTCACTGTCAGGTCTACACCCTGAAGGAGTAGTTCCCTGAAGAATCTTCCCTACCCTTGATTTAACCAACATACAGGCCGATACAGTAAGGGGCGGTAGAAAGAGGTGCGTTAGTGCCCGGCGCACCCGCGTTTGCCGCCGCACAGTTCGGATCACCTACCGCTCGATACTGTATTTAAATGGCATGCAAATGCAAGCTGCGTCCAACCCGCGTCCAACCTGCGTCCATGAAGCCCAATCCATTTTACTGTATAGGCGCTATACAGTGCCTATACAGTATCCTGGGTGCGCTGGTACCTGTCATTTCAAATGTCATTTCAAATGACGTTTGAAATGACAGGTACCAGGAAGTGGATGGCTCTCCTACAGTCCCAAACCAACCCAATCCACAGAAAAAAATGCTTCTCGCACTTAGCCGTCCAGTCCCAAACCAAATCAACCCAATCCAAGCCCCAGCAGAGAGAGACGAAATTTCACAGTCCCAAACTTTCCCCCAGCCCCCGCTCACCTGCCCTGGCCACGGCCACGCAAGCCCCCAGCAGCAGCAGTAGAAGAGCGGCGAAAGAGAGCGGCGAGAGAGAGCAGCTTCAGCAGCCCCGCCGAAGAAGATGAATACGTGCACCCCTATACGTCCAATATGGACGCTCAAGGCAGCGAAGGCGCATGCGCACACACCGTGACCGGCTGGACGTTGGAGGTCATGGCATGTGGTCAATGCATGTGCGCATGCGCCTTCGCTGCCTTGAGCGCCCATATTGGACCTACAGACGTGCACGTATTCATCTTCGCTGGTGGGGCTGCTGAAGCCGCTCTCTCTCGCCGCCCTTCTACTTCTACTGCTGCTGCTGGGGGCTTGCGTGGCTGCGGCCAGGGCAGGTGAGCGGGGGCTGGGGAAAGTTTGGGACTGTGAAAGTTCGTCTCTCTCTGCTGGGGCTTGGATTGGATTGGGTTGGTTTGGTTTGGGACTGGGCGGCTAAGTGCGAGAAGCATTTTTTTTCTGTGGATTGGGTTGGTTTGGGACTGGACAGCTAAGTGCGAGAAGCATTTTTTTTCCTATGGATTGGGTTGGTTTGGGACTGGGCGGCTTTTGGTGGTAGAATCAGATAATTACATTCTTGTGAATACAGACAGTGCAATGGAATGTATGGGATCATGCTGAGCCTTAAATACCAAGGTTAAAGCTTTAAATTGAATATGCTGAGCAACCAGTGAACCACACTAACGCAAGGGTCAGGGTAGGCGGTAAATTAGCAGGTTAAAGACGCGGTAAGATAGCAGGTTAAAAAGGCGATAGTCGGGGCGCACTTTACTGTATGGGAGGGAATAGCTAATCGGATCGTTTACATCTCATATACATGCCGCGGGCAGAAAGGGATACGCGTCGAGTTAAAGAAGCGGTAAGGATCGGTAAAAACAGATAGTGAATCGCGGGTTAGACTTACGCGGCCAAATTGTGAGTACACAGCGGGTTAGAAACGGGGTAACTGCGGCCGCGCTTTACTGTATCGGCCTGACAGTGATGCCCCAATCCTCTGTACAGAGCTCACGCAAGGGTCTTAAAATGGAGGTCTCCAAAAATGGGATTAAAATATCAAAAAGCAATAGGAAGTAAGTCAGGCTTCAAGACTGACCCACCCAGGGTCAAACAAACTAAAATCCACAAGGACTGATGGTGCTTGAGGATGATAAACAGCCAGATCCCACCATCTGCAGCTCCCACATGAGGAAGTAAAACCCACACTTCTACTTACTAATTCTGCACTGGACCTCCCCAACAAGTTAGTACACTCCTTTTAGTAAGGAAAATCAGGGGTTCCCTTCATACTGTATTTATTTGATTAAATTTGATATTCCATATCCTGGGCAGATTGCAATAAACTATTGTTGTACAGGAGTGCACATTTCAACGCATGTGGAATGGAACTGACCCAGCATCTGCTACTACTGCAGCTACTATTTAATATTTCTTTAATTAATGCTACTAGGTATAAGCATGCAGTGCTTATAGATGCATAAAAGAGACAGTCCCTGCTCCATGGAGCATAGTCACCCTGCCCCTTTCCTTTACTAAACTGATACCACTACATTTTCATTGTAATGCAACCTGTAACTTGCTAGCATATGCAGGGAACTTCATACCTAGCTCATTCCGCACTATGTAAACCAAATGAAATCTTGACGTTTTTTCATTGTCCGGATGAAAGAAGCATAGCTTCCTTGTGAAACCTACTTGGAAACATATCAAGTCTTTATAAAAGGTGCCACCTTCAACTCACTTGTTGACTTTTTTCTTTTTCTCTTTATCAATTTCATAATTAATACAACCAAGCACAATGCAAGCTTAACAGTAACTAGGGTAAAGCAAATAAAGTTACTAAAGTATCATAACAAAAAAGAAAAACACAACTTTAACCCTACTTCAAACCAACAATGTGGGGAGATGTAAAGGACTCAACAGTTGCAAGGTCATTTATCAACACTTCGGACTGTTCAAAAAATCTAGTTAGACTAAAGCAGGGGTCAGAAACCTTTTTGGCTGAGAGAGCCATGAATGCCACATATTTTAAAATGTAATTCCGTGAGAGCCATACTAACTACAACCCCCCACCCTCCTGACTCCAAGACCTACCAAATTTATTTACTACAACCCCCTGCTCTCCTGACGCCCCCAAGACCTGCCAAATTAATTTACTACAACCCCCCATCCTCCTAACCCCCCCCCCCCCCCCCCAAGACCTGCCAAAAGTCCCTGGGGATCCAGTGGGGGGTCCAGGGCTCGCAGAAAAATAATAAAAAAGTAAAAATCTAACAAAACCTCCCACCCTCCTGACGCCCCCCAAGACCTCCAAAATTAATTTAGTACAACCCCCCACCCTCCTGCCACCCCCCAAGACCTCCAAAATTAATTTACTACAACCCTCACCCTCCTGAGCCCCCCCCAAGACCTGCCAAAAGTCCCTAGTGGTCCAGCGGGGTCCAGGAGCAGTCCGGGAGCGATCTCCTGGACTTGGGCTGTCGGCTGCCAGTAGTCAAAATGGCGCCGACGGCCCTTTGCCCTTACTATGTCACAGGGGCTACTGCCGCCATTGGTCGACCCCAGTGACATAGTGAGGGCAAAGGGCCGTCGGCGCCATTTTGACTACTGGCAGCCGACAGCCCAAGTCCAGGAGAACGCTCCCGGACCCCCGCTGGACCACCAGGGACTTTTGGCAGGTCTTGGGGGGGTCAGGAGGGTGGGGGTTGTAGTAAATTAATTTTGGAGGTCTTGGGGGGCTTTTGTTAGATTTTTACTTTTTTATTAAAGATTTGTCTGCGAGCCAGATGCAGCCATTAAAAGAGCCATATATGGCTCCTGAGCCATAGGTTCCTGACCCCTGGACTAAAGGTATCAGAAGAGCCTACAGGAACCGCAAGACGGCAGGTTATCTTTTTTTAACAGTTGGCACATAATACATCATTGAAAGGGAGGGCAAATGCTCTGAGAAATACCCAAGATTTCCTTCATATATTTCACTACGAGTTCCTTTGAACCAATTAGAGGGGTTGCGAGGGAAGTTCAATACACGAAAATTAAGGAAGAGTTCAAGATGCCTATTTAGGATGGAGCTGTCTCTCATAAAAGCAGATCTAAGTTCTTGAAGAGCCAGATCACAAGATTCAAGAATTTTGAGCCTATTGTCATGGTCAACTACAGCAACTTCTGAAACAGATACTTGTCCTTTAACAGAGTCCAGGGAAAGAGAAAAGTCATCTAATTTTTTACTTACAGCTCTTTCCAGGAGAGCTATGGCCCACCCGCATTCTCAAGGCCAATATTTGCTGGTCCTTGCAACACAGAACCACTGGGGCACTCGTTGCCTGTCCAAGCAAAACGTTGCTTAATAGCTGAGGCTGCAGCACTCTCCTCCATACCAGCGCCAGCATTAAAGGATAAAGTCTGGTGCAGAGGGAGGCGGACGGCACTCAGGGCTAAGGATAATTCATCTTGCTGAGCAAGTCCTGCTCCACTCACACTGCCGGCAACAAGGGACACACCTGAGCTTATTTGCTCTAAGGCCCTCGACAGCGTCTGAGGAATAGTACGTGGCTGAGAGAGGGGGGGAGCAAAAAAAAAAAAAAACCCACCCATGTACCTGACCTTTCCTTTTTACGCATCATGAGAAGAAACCTTGAGAGAACCAAAGCAAGCAGGAAAAATAGAGCAAGACAGTAAAAAAAAACAAAACCCACCACCACTGTAGCCCATATAAGTGAAACCCAGGGGTGCACCCCGCTTTGGGGTGTGATGTCGGCAGCGCACCGGTGGCGGTGCACCGCAAGGTGCCTCCTTGCAGATGCTCACCGAGGCGTTCCTCAATGACATCACACCCATGAGGGAGGGGAGCCGGGCAGCCAAGTTGTTCCGGGAGGCGAGCAGGGCAGCAGGGAGCCAAGAGAGAGTTCTTTGCGGCCTCTTGCCGACAATTCTATCTATCTGTGTACGTGGAGAGGGAGGGGTGGGGAGTGCAAGGGTATAAGCTTTGCCTAGGGCACCTACTACTCTTGCACTGGGCAAGGGTTCCAGGGGAGGGGGTGAAGACCCGGAGGTGGGGAGGGAGGGGTGACAGTTTTTAAAGTTTAGGTTGCTGGAAGGAGCTGAGCTTTTTTTTTGATGGGCTCAAGATAAAGGCTGAATAAAAATATAGGGGGGGGGGGGAAGGGAGGGACAGTACAATAATTGTTTGCACGGGGCAGCAAAAAGGCCGGCGCCAACCCTGGGGGAGAGAGAAACAGGCAAAAGAGACAGAAGAGAGAGAAAGAAAAAAGATTGAGGCTCAGCCTTACCCTCACTACTTCCCAGTCTCCCCCCCCCCCCCCCCCAAATATTTCCCCTGCTTCAGGGCAAATAAACTGCAAGAGCAGTGCGTCCCTTCCATTTGCTCGCACCCACCCGCCCCCAGCATGGTCTGCCTGATCCTGGAAGCCCAACTCAAAATTATTTAAGTTTGCCGAGGCAGAGGCTGGAGCAGGCTCACGGTGAGCGAGGCCCGCTTTAGCCAGTCTTGGTAGTAACCGGAGCCCCGGCCTTGGCTCCTCCTCCTCACCTTGACTGTGGGAGGCAGGCCAGGATCCTGGCACCAAAGCATGGCCTTGCGGGAGCAGGAGCAAGGTGCATGGGCGGGCACTTAGCTGGCAGCCCGGCCCGCGGGTATTACTTCGGACACGTCTCGGGGACAGGGAGCGATATGGCAGGCTGGCTCCTCGGTGGCAGGGAATTAAGCGGCTCATGCCGTCTCGCAAAACGTTTACACGCACGAAGTAGGAAGCAATGGAGGTAAGTGAGCAGAGGGACGGAACCAGGACAACTCTGGCTGTAATTGTTTCTCTGCCTTTCATTCGCCACAGCTCTGGCACCTTCTCTCCTGCTCCACTGCAGCTGTGCAGGGAGGGGACACCTTCAATCGCCTGCGCAGGACGTTGTCTGTTGGGCCGATCGGTGGCCGTGCTAGGAGTCTGTGGGAGCCGCCGATGGCCCACGGGCCTTACCTTGAAGAACACTAGAGTAAAACATGTTTAAGCTGCCCATAGTTTGCTTGCTGAAGCAAAGCGGCTCGTCTCTTCCATGAGCCAAACGTTCACCAAACTTCTCTAAAAAGATAAAATCAGATCAAATATCTTTCCTTGCTCATCTCATTTTATAATCTGTACTTATAAAATGGAAGACAGCTAGGGCCTGACCGACTAAGCCTTTTTTCTTCGTATGGAGAACCACATTGAGTTCTCTTTTGAAGGAAAACAGTGTATGAATATAAATTGTTTTTTCAAATTGTATTATCTAATCAGAGGTTTATATTATATAGTATGGACACAGAATGGTGAAAAAAAAAATGTAGTCAATCAAGATCCTAAGATGTGAATAAATACAAGAAAATGCACTCACTCATTTTCAGACCCAAATCTGTAAATCAACAGTGGCTGTCATTCACAGCAAGATGGGATGTGCTGTGACAGCTGCAGAGAAATGCCTTTCCTACTCATCATTTCATGCTGTACAGCTCTGTGGCTTTAGTCATGCCTACATGTTCTATCTAGCTTGCTTCCAGCATGTACTGTTCCCACTACAGTGACTGTACTACTTTAGACGTAGTTTTCGGCAGATTGAAAGACCAGGTGCAAGAGGTAACAGTGGTGAGGACCGCTTGGCAATACTGATCATAAAGCAAATTTGATATAATCTCTGAAGGGAGAATATTAAGATAAGAATAGTGTAGTAGCATTCAATTTCGAAAATGGAGACTGATAAAATGTGAAATTTAGTCAGAAAGAAACTTAAAGGTGCAACTACAAGGTTTAAAATTCTGCATGAGACATAGACATTGTTTAAAAATACCATCTTGGAAGCCCAGATAAAATGTATACTATACATTTAAAAAAGTTGAAGGAAGACCAAATGACTGCCAGCATGATTAAATGGTACTGTGATGAGGCAGTTAAAGCCAAAAAGCATCTTTTACAAAATGGAGAGCAAGTCCAAATGAGGAGAATATGAAGCAGCATAGACATTGGTTTCTAAAGATAATGTGTCCTATTCAGTAAGGGATTTCTTGCACTTTGTGTCTGGGTGAAAGGTCTTTGCTGGGGTTGACACTTGATGGTTCTACTTTCAATATGCTTCTTAGATAAAACTAACTCACTTGAGGGATAAAGAGATGCGATACAAGTCAAACTAAGCTTTCCTTTACTTATTTGTTTCCTTTGCTTACTTGTTTTCAGAAGAAAGGTAGTAGTTTAGTTTAGTTTATTGTCATTTATATACTGTTACATCAGACGTACCTTCACAACGGTTTACAAAGTTCAAAACAAATACAGAAATACAATGTTTTATAATGTGGTAACAGCTAACACTACAAAAAAGAATGTGAAATAAATTAGCTGTTAAAGGAAAAAATAAAATCAAATAAAATCACGTAAAATTAATTCTGAGCAAACTCAAATCGTATCTATAAATAAAACTAACAAACAAAGAACATGACATACTAAAACAAAGTAAAATATGGGAGGTTCTTAGCAGTTCAGCGAATCAAATCGTCTGGAGTTTTGCAGCTCGGATCTATTACTTGGTGTTCATTACTGACTCTTCATATTCTGTAAATGCACATTTAAACAACCAAGTCTTTAATTCAGACTTGAATTGCTTTTTGTCTGAGTAACCTATCAACATCTCTTAATTGTCAATGTGAGTGGGCAACTCTGCTGAAATTGCACATGCCAGAACGTTAGAGCTCTGAAGAGAGAGAAGTAGCAAGAGCTTTACTCCCTCAGCAGGTAAAGGGTGGAAAATGGGGAAATCTGTGATATAAAAGGGGGAGAATTAGGAATGCCAACACACTAATTGTTAAAGCCCATTTTCAATTCTTGCTACGCATCTTAATATTGTACTAATGAAAGAATTTGGAAACAGAATTTTCAACAACATGAAACTCTGGGGCTTGCAAGACAGCAGAAAAGTAGAATTAAAAACATGAGTGATAATGGTTTGTGATTGGTTACACAACATTTCTGATGTGAGTTAAATTCCCTAACAGGAAGGCATTTGTCATGTACCGTACATAATCAATGTTAATAAATAATGCATTCACTGGCCGTGTATAGTCTACTGCGAAGGAAGGAAATGAAATAATGCAATCCTCTGCCCAGTGTGTGATGGAGGCCAAGAAAGCAAATAGATTGCTACCGGTAGGTATTATTAGGAAAGGAATGGAGAATAAAACAGAGAATATCAGAATGCCTCAGTTTCCGTCCATGGTGCAACCTCATCTCAAGTATTATGTGCAGTTCTGGTCACCACAACTCAAAAAAGATAAAGCAGAATTAGAAAAGGTTCAGAGAAGGGCGACCAAAATGTTAAAAGGATGGAACGATTCCCCCTGTGAAGAAAGGCTAAAGAGGTTAAGGCTCTTCATCTTGGAGAAGAGATGGCTAAGGAGGATAGAGATCTATAAAGTAATGAGTGGAGTGGAACAGGCAGATGAGAATCGTTTTTTTATGCTTTCAAGACTAGGGACCACACAAGGAAGCTACTGGGTGATACATTTATGAAAAATAGAGGAAAACACTTTTTCACTCAACGCATAGTTGGACTCTGGAATTTATTACTGGAGGATATAGTAAAGGCCGTTAGTAAGGCTGGGTTAAAAACATTTTTGACAAGCTCCTGAAAGAAAAGTCCATAAACCATTACTAAGGTGGACTTGAGGAAATCCACTTCTTATCCCTGGGATAAGCAGAATGAAATCTATTGACCTTTTGGATCCTGCCATGTACCTGGATTGGCCACTGTTGGAAACAGAATGCTGGGCTTGATGGACCTTTGATCTGACCCAGTATGGCAAAACGTAATTCTTAGGTTAAAGAGAGGTGCGGATTGTAAATATAGCAGAAATGGAACAATAACAGAAGATTACGAATCCATTAGGAATTCTCCCCTATGAGACGTCTGAGCTCTGTGATAAAAAAAAAACAGTAAAGTGTAAACAGCCTGTCTCAAATTTTTCTTTGGCCACTCATTCATACTTTGTCCCAGAAAGGTCCAAAGTCAGTCTATTAGTCATTGTTTGGGATTTTGCCAGGAATGAAATCCATTTGTGAAGCTGTTCTATGGTTCTGAGTGAAAGGTGTGACTTGAGTATTTAGTATATTCAATGTACTGAATAATTGATCTTAAAAGCTATAAAACATGAAGTCTAAAATTGCATTAGATTTAGAAGACAGAAGATTATTGAAGTTGGCCTTTTCAAAACCAGAAGACATTGGGGCTAGATGTCCCAAGCTTCCTTACCACAGAAACAACACGGGAGATTCCCTTTAGTATAAATGGAGGGGTGTGGATTCACTGCTTCTGATTAAAGTAACCTGCACACTTTCAGCAAGTTCAATTTGAAACGCGCGAACTATCATTGGGGACAGAAACGGTGCATGATGCCCCAAGCACATTAGGGAAAGGCTGATTGGGTGGTTCCTGCAGGACAAGGACCTTTCTCTCTCCCATACTCATAGTAGGCCAATTGCTGAAGCAACGGTTCGGTCCAGTGGATCGGAAGAGGGATGCAGAGGGATTTACAAATCATGATGTCCACTTGCTGGGCTACGGGGAAGGAAGCTGGTGATCTAGGGTCAGTACACAGAGCACAGATGTCTGGATAACAAAAGCAATAGTCAGGACTGAGAGCACAGTGTGTGTGGATAGAGAGACCAAGCATTAGTCAGTCTTGAGTATTGCAAGTCTGGGTGAGGCGGCCAGAGGAAAGATTTGGAATAGGCTGTTAAACATTTTCTGTCACGGGGATAATATGTACTGGATCCGTAATCTTCTATTATTTTCCCTCGTTTGCTATTTTTAAATCCCTCATCCTTCTTTATTGTACTTCCTTTTTTTTCTTGCCTGTCGAGCATCCATGGTCAGGGAATGCACGGTTGATTAAAATCACTGCATAGCACATTTGTGCCAATCAGGGAATTTAAGTCCGAGCAGAAAGGTTCTATAGCCAGGCACAAACCATTGACATTAAGGTTTTTAAGCTGTCAAAGTTTTCTTGCAGATTTAGCTGAGGCACACCTAAATGTAACAGATTTCAGCTCTTTCTGACAAATCTTGATGAAGTTTTGGACTGTTCAAAACAGAGAGGAGACTCTGGAGGTGGATAAAGCACATCAAGGCCTGATTATCTAAGCCATTTATGTGCATAAAACTGGGTTTTATATGGGCAGCTTGCTTGTTAGAAAATTCACCAGTCATTATACACAAAAAGTATGCCCGTGAATCAGGTTCATGCGCACTTTTATGTGCACAAAAAGAGGTGTTCCGGGGGTGGGGGGGTGTGGAATGGAGTTCAAATTCACATGTCATACTTTCGATTTTCAAACGCACGCACATAAATCCACTCGCGCAAGTCACTCCCTGCCAAGAGCAGATGTAACTTTGCACCAGCGGGTTTGTGCACACATCGACTGATTTTCAACACGAAAGCATGAGCGTACTTTCGTTTCGGTGGAAAGTGTGCAGGTAAAAAAATACAGACTTACATCCCATTCTCTGCCAATTACCCCACAAGGTGTACGTGCATGGAATGTTAAGCCCTGCTGGCAGCACAGTATTCTAAAAATTACTCTCATTGGGCCGGATTTTAATACCTACACATGGGCGTACATTTGTGCGCACAACCCGACACGCACAAATGTATGCTCGATTTTATAAGATGCACGCGCAGTCACGCGCATGTTATAAAATTCGGGGTCGGCGCGCACAAGGAGGTGCACAATAGTGCACCTTGCACGCGCCGAGCCCTTGGGGAGCCCTGCTGGCTTTCCCCGTTCCCTCCGAGGCCGCTCCGAAATCGGAGCGGCCTCGGAGGGAACTTTCCTTCTGCCCCTCCCCCACCTTCCCCTCCCTTCCCCTACCTAACCCGCCCCCCAGCCCTACCTAAATCCCCCCTAACCTTTATTTTATAAGTTGCGCCTGCCTCTGGGCAGGCGTAGGTTGCGCGTGCCGGCCGAGTGCTGGCACGCGATCCCCCGGCCAGTGGCCGTAAGGAGGCCTCTGGCCACGCCAAGCCCCACCCCCAGACCACCCATGCCCCGCCCCTTTTTTGAAGCCCCCCGGGACATACGCGTGTCCCGGGGCTTTACGCTCGCTGCTGGGCCTTTTGAAAACAGGCCCGGCGCGCGTAACCCCCCTACGCGCGTAAATCTTCCTGGATTTATGCGCGTAGGGCTTTTAAAATCTGGCCCATTATGTCCACTTTAACCCAGAGTGAACATGAGCCCTGCCACGTCTCTCTGCAGTGAATATGCTATGTACAGACTGTCTTGCTCCCAGAGAAATCCAGTTGATAAAATTACCTCATACCATCATCATATCATCTTTCCTCCCCTCTGTCTTTGTCCATAAATCAGTTTGATCCATCTCTAATAGATTAATCCAAGGGAGGTGCAGAATGTATCTCGGTGGGGGGGGTGGGGGAGAGGGATTTTTTTTCCTAGCTTTTCCGGCTGCTAGTAAATTTGATAGCCAGTTAGGCGACCAGAGACCTCTCATTCTATGTTCCTTTCCTTCATCAATGCTTTCTATCAGCTGATGTAGAATTTTAATCCCCGACATTCCCTGAAGGTAGGCTGTCACCATGGCAACAAGTGAACCAAATGACTGCATATCGGATGCGCATAAACACACTCTCAGATATACTCTGAGCTAAATACACAGATCTTCCAGAGGAAATGTTTCCTGATTTATTACAAATATTGCCTTGAATTCCAACAGACAGAAAATGAGCAGACTGTCTAGGGAGAGGAAAAAAAAATAAAGAAATAGTTTGGTGGGAAATTAAACAGCCGTGTCAAACCAATATTGGCCATTGTCAGTTTCTATCTGAAGGGGACATTGTGCACAGTGTAAGGATCTCCAGGTTGCTTACATGCAGGCCGATACAGAACGGTGCGCTCGGCCGAGTGCACCGTTTAGCCCCCATTTGGCCATGCATTTTTGATGCGCTATTATTACCCCTTATACTGTAAGGGGTGGTAATAGAGCATGGAAAATGCGCGGCCAACCCCCCCCCTCCCCCCCCGAAACTAATAGCGCTCATCACATGCAAATGCATGTTGATGAGCGCTATTAGTTAGTCACCCGCAATACAAAGGCAGGAGTTAATTTCAGAAGGCACCAAGCAAGTGTACAGAAAAGCAGAAAAAACTGCTTTTCTGTACACCCTCTGACTTAATATCATAGCGATATTAAGTCGGAGGCCCCAAAAATAAACAAACAAAAAAAAATCTGCCCATGGCCTGCAGGTTGGAAAACGGATGCTCAACTTTGCAGGCGTCCGTTTTGCAAACCCGTGGCTGTCAGCGGGTTCGACAGTCGACGCCGGTAAAATTAACTGTCAGCTATCAGACCCGCTGAAAGCCACCGCTTCCGCCAATAAGGAGGCGCTAGGGACGCGCTAGTGTCCCTAGCGCCTCCTTATTAGCGCGGGCCCTAATTTAAATAAAGAATCGCGTGCCCAGGAGAGTGGCCTGGGCGCGCGTCGGGAGAGCGGGCGCTCGCCTCGGAGTGCCGGCTCTCCCGCGGACTTTATTGAATGGGCCTGAGAGATAGTATATAGGAGTACAATGATATTTGCCTAAGCCATCTCAACCACATGAGAGGTGTTTTACAAGTATCTTTGGGGTTAGACCACATCCTTTTCTACAAGGGCTGCAAACATGACTTTCCGAATAAATTATGAAAAATGTGCAAATTGACCATGCCCCTATTTCAGTTACAACCACTGTATGCAGATTAGTCAATATCAGCATCCTAAAGCCCAGAATGGTATGAAGCCCTCAGAAACAAGACTTGCCCTTTTCTGCATAATCCTCTTTCTACACAATAATATAGTAAATGATGGCAGAAAAAGACCAAAATGATCCATCTGCTGTGCCCAGAGAGATTCATCCATAATAGGTAGATGCACAAACAAAATCCCTTATGCAACCCTCTATCAAATCAAGTCATTTACCTGTGCTTAACCTCTCTCCCAAGCAGGTTCGAAATCTGCCAAAATGATGGCCTCCACCTTTTCCGCTTAGGAGACCATTTCAGGTCCCTGTTGTCTTGAACGTTTACTTCCCACAAAAATCAATAACGAAGCCCAACACCCAGGCCTGCTTGCCCTTGCTAAGCTTTGCAATAATCCCCTTAACCACTAACGGTTAGAGAGGTTTTTCACTCAACGCACAATAAAGCTCTGGAATTTGTTGCCAGAGGATGTGGTTAGTGCAGTTAGTGTAGCTGGGTTCAAAAAAGGTTTGGATAAGTTCTTGGAGGAGAAGTCCATTAACGGCTATTAATCAAGTTTACTTAGGGAATAGCCACTGCTATTAATTGCATCAGTAGCATGGGATCTTCTTAGTGTTTGGGTAATTGCCAGGTTCTTGTGGCCTGGTTTGGCCTCTGTTGGAAACAGGATGCTGGGCTTGATGGACCCTTGGTCTGACCCAGCATTGCAATTTCTTATGTTCTTATGTTCTTATGCCATGGTGAGAAAAAGATCCAGCATTCCTCATGGCCGTTGAAGTTTGGGTTTTAACCTTGGCCCCTCTGGCCTTCCTTTGATGCTTGGTGTGGTTGTGCCGCTCTGTGCCCATTGCCCCAATGCATTCTTGTAAGCACGAAGCAGTGCAATCACCGCTGTTACGGGCTGAACCACAGGCCCTCCCCGTACGGGCTTACCCAGGGCTACATTTCCAGCCGGTGATACTTGGGGGCTATAGATGAACACGGAGGGCTCGTCTGATGAAAGGAACTTAACTCTTAATTATTAGGTCGGTCCCGATACAGAGGCTAACTGGCACGGGCCATGTCCCGTTATGAAACAAATTGAACATAAGCACGAAGAAGCCCTACTGCAGAGAAGTGGGTTTCTTTGGGAGATGTTCTCTTCTAAGGACGCTAACTGGCAGACACCTCTTGCTGCTTTCAGATAGGATTTTTTTTTTTTTTTTAAATGAAAGCCATTATTCCTACAGGTACTATATGTGTTGGGGGGGCTGCCCTTCTTCGGCCAGTTCTAGAGAGACAACTTTCTCCTACGAGGATCGACATTCAGTTTTCTGTCTATTTATATCCTGATAAGTCACTCTTCTGTGCTCGGCCTGCTCCCTCTGCACTATGCCCCAGACCGTGTATGCTCATAACATGAATGGGCCGGTCAGTAGGAAAAGAGATGCTTCTACTTCCTGGCTCACGCGAGTCGTCCAAGATGCCAACTCATGAAAATAAAATAAGAGAAAAAGGCAAAAAAAAACATTCCTCTACATGGGTGGCGAAACAGAGTTGCAGCGTACAACATGCAACACAAACGTAGGATGCTCATCGGGCATGCACGGATGTTGCCATAGCAACAAGGGGATCACATGACCATGCATCTTGCCTTTGGAATGCAAAGTAGACTGTAAGAGAAATGTGCCAGGTGATAAAATGAACCCCAGGCTTTTAGGTTATTATTAAATAGGTTGTTTTAATTAAAGAAGCTGAGCAGATTGCTTCGTAGATCTGATCTTTTCCATAACAGTTTATTCTTGGCCTGGATATTTCTTTTTTTTTTTTTAGCTTCTAGTTCATGCATTTGAGTTACAAATATCTCTGTTGTGGTTTATCTATATTTATCTTGCACAGTACTGCATACATTGCCAGAGCTATTTAAAAATCAAATAAGAAAGATGAGAAATCAGGTGACTGAACAGTAGGGTGGAAAAGGCACATTTGATGGACATTTTCCTATACTTAGGATTTTCAACTGTCAGGGTTTGTTTTGTTTTGTTCTTTAGTGGCAGTTTAGATTATTTTTTAATATTATTTTATAAAATGCAGTATCACTAGGACCAATTAAAAAAAATATTCTGAAATATAGGCCAGATTTTTATTTATAACCTGATTGACCATATTGTGAAAAAATAATTGGGTAGTGTTAGAACATAAGAACATGAGAAGTGCCATACTGGGTCAGACCAAGGGTCCATCAAGCCCAGCATCCTGTTTCCAACAGTGGCCAATCCAGGCTACAAGAACTTGGCAAGTACCCAAACATTAAATAAATCTCAAGCTACTATTGCTTATTAATTAATAGTGGTTTACGGATTTTTCCTCTAGGAAATTATTCAAACCTTTTTTAAACTCAGTTACACTATCCATCAACCAGTCTTTAAGCCACGCCACCACCTTGGCTAACTCAGAAGTTGGCCAGCTAAATGAATATTTGGACACATCTGGCTAAATTCTAGTCAACCTTTAAGTTAGGGGCCTAAACTTTAGCCGGTTAAGTTAGGGGTGTTCCGGGGAGGTCACTGGGAGGAGAGGAGTTAGCTGGCTAACTCTAATATGCAATGAGCTGGAAGACTTAGCCGGCTAAGTCTTGTCGGGTCAAATTGCTGTCTTAAAGTTATCCGGCTAACCAATTAAGATAGCCGGCTATATTGAATAGGGTGGCTGCACTCTTGAATATGGCTCCAAAGTTAGTCGGATAAGTTTGCATTCCAGACTGTGTCTGAATATGGACTTCTAAACAGATCCCATGCTACTAAAGCCGGTAATAAGCAGTGGCTATTTCCTAAGTCAACCTGGCTAATAGCAGTTTATGAACTTCTCCAGGAACTTGTCCAAACCTTATTTAAACCCAGATTAGCCAACTGCTTTAATCACATCCTCTGTCAATGAATTCCAGAGCTTAATTATGCATTGAGTGAAAAAGAATGTTCTTCGATTTGTTTTAAATGTGCTACTTGCTAACTTCATGGCATGCCCCCTAGTCCTTGAATTATCTGAAAAAGTAAACAACCGACTTACATTAAACCCTTCTAGTCCACTCATGATTTAATAGACCTCTATCATATTCCCAGCCATCTGTTCTCTAAGCTGAACAGTCCTAACCTCTTTAGCCTTTCCTCAAAAAGGAGCTGTTCCATCCCCTTTATCATTTTGGTCACCTTTCTCTGTATCTTTTTTGAGATGCAGTGAAAAGAATTAAACACAGTACTCAAGTTATGGACTCATTATGGAGCAATACAGAGGCAATATGACATTCTCTGTTTTATTCTCCATTCCCTTCCTAATAATTCCTAACATTCTGTTTTCTTTTTTAACTGCTGCAGCACACTGAGCTGACGATTTCAATGGATTGTCCACTATGATGCCTAGATCTTTTTCTTGGGGGGTAACTCCTAACATAAAACCTAACATCGTGTAACTATGCATCTTCTTACACTTTAGCCCTGGAGGAATTCTGTGCTACTGCGGAGTGCAGAATTTGTGCAGAATTCCCCCCCCCTGCACAGAATTCTCATTTTCTGCACACGCCGTTTGCAGCAAAGATGAAGGCCCTGTGTGCGCAGTTCGCGGCAAAGTTGGAAGGCCCCCGTGTGCCGTGGATGGAGTGTTCGCCGCTCACAGCAAAGATGGAAGGCCTCCATGTGCCGCGACATATCTCCCAATTTTGACGCACACGGGGCTTTTAAAATCTACCTCGTATTGTGTACACAAGTGGGAAACGAATGAGTGAATGTCTGCATGCCACGCTATTTACCCTGCCTCCAAAAACACAGGAAAAAGAGGCCAGCACATGCTCTGGCCATCAGTGCCACGTGCAGAGGGAGGAGAGCACCTGGATCAAGGCGGGGAGGCAGAGAATCAGGTGACAGAGATGGAGCTCTGGGAAGGCTGCATGCAGTGCTTTCTGCTTCTGGTTTTCTAATCTCTGTCTTCAGTTGTGTTTGTAAGAGTTCTTTTTTTTTTTTTTTCTGTTGGTCTCTGTCAAGTGCTGTCAGTTTCTGTGGTGAGTTTACAAGAGAGGAGCGATAGGGCTGCAGCAGCCAAAACTCCTCCATTTACCCCCCCGACAAACTGGGCTCCATCCAGTCAGGTTTTCAGGATATCCACAATGAATATGCATGAGGTAGATTTGCATGCACTGCCTCCATTCTTTGTGCATATCCTGAAAACCTGACTGGCTGGGAGTCCCCCCCCCCCAGGCCAGGCTTGGGAACCACTGATGTAGTGAACAGGATGATAATTTGCCCGAGCTCATATTGTCTTCATTTTTATTCCATGATGCTCATTAGCATGCACCTAGGCATTCTGATTTACAGTCCACTCACTAAAGCAATAGCAAGCGGGTGACTTAACATGCACGTCAAGGCGTTAGCGAATGCCACGTTATTTACTGAGCACAGTGAACCAGGTTTCAGCTAGCTGTCGTGAATCGGCCCCATTGTGCCTGAAAAAATAAGGGATGGGTTCCACGTTAAGGGGGGTCATTTTGTAACATTGGGCAGTACTTGCTCGTTTTAACCAGGTAAGAGATTTGGGAATATTAGCTGATAATCAGCTGGGAATGAGTGTGTCATGCCAAGTGGCAGTATCCAACATTAGAGCGCAGGTGGCGTGCATTAAGTCACTAAGGGGTTAATTTTCAGTAGCCCGTGGAGGTGCAAGGTCCCTGGGAACTTTGGATCCATGGTCCTTGTAGCTCATTTCCAAAGGGAAACTAGCCAGATAGTGTTTAGTCCGTACAGTCTAGCCAGGTAACCCCATAGGTATCCAGCCTGATGTCCTCTGAAACTGTTCCTTCACGGGGAGGTAAAAATAAAGGACATTGGTGTCATCCTTCCACAGCAGAAGACCTTCATCAGGCCACATCGAGCATGCAAAGTCTAGTTTTGGGCACCCAAAAGGATATCCAGTAGTTTAAAAAGGCACAGAAAGGATCAGCAAGCAAATACGAAGGGACACAAGGGCTTATGCATGCGGAAAGACTGCCCAGCTGAGGCGACTTTATTTAAAAAGATCATTGAGGGAGGATTGACTGTAATTGCACTGTAAAAATATAAAAGTAGACCCTACAGGGATCACGAATACAATCTTCAGGCTAAAAGAAATAGATCTCACCCTCTCAGAGGAAGAGATTATTTTAATAAAGCAATCTATTTGTATTTCATGGTACTTTGTCTGCAAATTCAAATAGCATTCAAAAGTTCAGCAATTACTTTAAAAAAAATTAAAGGTTAATTATGTTTTTTAAGAAACCTGAAATCATATTATCATACAAAAAGGATATAATTGTCAGGGCATGTCGAGCTGTAGGTGACTGGTGCAAGCCAAATCAAGGTGTGCCTTAGGTGTTGGTTGGAGTCTGGGTTAGGTTGCCCGAAGGGCCTGGGAAGCTTGGGATCACTAATGGGAGAGCTATCTGAAGAATCCTGGAGGCTGGCCAACACAGGAGTCAGGTCCAGGCCAGGTCTCTGCCGGGAGAGCCATCTGGGAAAGAACGGGGTGCGCCAAACACCAAGACACGGGAAGGCAGGAAACAGGCCACAGCAAGGCTCCAGGAACACAGGCTCCAGAATGCTGTTGTGCCAGCACAGAGGAGTGCCCTGGCAGGCCTCTAACAGGCCAATGCAATGCTGCATGCTGCGGGCAGCGCCCGGCTCAACATGCACTTGGACGTGCGTTTTGGATGCGGGTCCATAACCTCAGATGCCAAATGGGGATTAGTGCGTCCAAAACGCACATCCAGTCGAGCACGTAGCGAATAGCGCTCATCACATGTAAAGTACATGCAAATGAGGCTAATCCCCACGATGCCAAAAATTTCCTCTATGGCCCGTGCAACGCGGCAAAATTTTACGCCAGCCCGGGCTCATTGTAAAAAAAACAAAACAAAATTCCTACTTTCTGTGATGCCTCCTATTAGTATCATTGCTATACTAAGTAGGAGGGACCACAGATAGCGGAATCACGTAAAAAAGAATTTATAAAAAAGAAAAAAATTCTGAGTTTTGTGCCTGTAGCGGCAGAAGCTGGACGCTCGTATTGTGTCCCCGCTTCCTAATCCACACTGGCAGCCTCCTTCCCTGGGTGCCCGATGCTGAGGAGGCGCTAGGGACGCACAATTTCCCCTAGCGCCTCCTTTTTTTTTTACCACGGCAGCTAATTTAAATATTAAGTCGGGTGCCCGGGAGAGGTGGATCGGCGCGCGTTAGGAGCGCGGGCGCAGAATCGCGAGCGCCTGTTTTACGGGCGCTGATATTGCATCGGCCCGTGAGTGTGCATTCTGCTGCACCAATGCGATGCTTCCTGGGCAGGTCTGACCCCAGGCAGGGCCGACGCGACCATTAGGCAGGACCTAGGGAGGTGCGCCATGTTCGAAAATGTGAAAGAAGGTGACAGCTGTTGGGGGGGGGGGGGGGAGAGAGGGAGAGCACTATAAGAGGGTGACCATAACTCTATATGTCTATCACTGTCGGAGGGGCACATTCAAGTCAGGGAGGGTTTGTGGGGTGGTGGGGTGATGTTCCATTGTTCTGCCTAGGGTGCTACAGACCCTTGCACCGGCCCTGACCCCCGGCAACCATAAGGCAAGTCTTCCTAAACTCCTCAAGCTTCTTATGGCCCCTCCAAGACTCTTTTTCCTCTTCCTCTCATAGTTGCCAGTTCAAGACCTGCTGCTTCCTGCCAAATAATAGTATCCCATTTTTAGAGGAAGAGGATTTATTACTCAGCATTGCTTCACTTCCACCTCGCCCCAAATGCAATGAAATTCTAATTCTCTGTCTCAGAACAAAGAGCCACACCCTGAAAGCAATCAGCTTTTGCTCAGCACTGGTTTCTCTGCCTGTGTGTTAGATGTGGGGGACTGAGCTTTACAAGAGGTGAGTAACTGGGATATCAACTTGGTTATTTGGAAACCTTGATGATGGCACTTCTACCCATACTGTTTAAATCTGCACTAATTCAACCATTTTCCTGCATGCCATCATGGGATAACATTTCAAAGATTAGCAGTTGCACACTTTTGGAGACTGTCGTCATGTACACACACATGAAAGAAGACCAGGACAGATTTTTGCATTATTGATCTTAAAACTATACATCCTGCTCCTATTCCCTTGATCCTTTTCCAAGCACGTGGGTCTTTTGGAGCATTAAAGGAAATGAAATTGATGACTTTTATTCTATATGTGACATCACTCATGTTATTGAATCCTGGTCTTTCTGAGTCAATAATGCACTTAGCTGCTGATTCTGATTATCAAAACCCCTGACACTCAATGGTTTTTGCCACCGGAGACAATGACTTTCTATTGTCCTCCAATCAGCCCTATTGATATGATATTTATTTTATCTTTTGTTGCTGAATATTAGATATGTAATAAAATGATCTATGGGCATTCTTCTTTGCTCATTATACATGGACTTTATTTTCAATAGAGAGTCTGAAAAAAATGCAGCATGCGCCCAGATCTTCGTTGTATTGCACAAACCAGTAACATGATTTTCATTGCTGTCAGATATCGCTTTGGGTGAACAATTAAATTACTCTCTGAGCCCCAGGAACAAAGAATTGCGCTTTCATAAAATGAAATGATGACAATATGACAATTACAGCCAGGCTCCAGAAGGTCATTTCTTACCGGAAAACTCCTTGAAAACAAAAAAAAAAAAAAGCAGTAATAGCAAAATTAAAAGTCAGTTGTGCATTAGCATGAAGGTTCTCCCTTGCCATTCTGATTAATTATTCCTAAAGCAAAATTAGTGTTACAGGTTTTGAAAGCTCCTAGCTGCTTTCATCCTTATGCATTCAGGTAAATCTGTTGGGTCTCATCAGGAGCCATGCAGACATCGCACCAACCTGCAAGGTGCAAATCCAGCACTCACAGCTGGAGCGTAAACTTGGAGAAGGGAGGTGTTTAAAGCAGGAGGCGTGGCCATAATTACAAAGGTGTCCGCCCCCACCCTTTTTTTCTTGTAATATAAGCTTATTTTTCTTCATGCTTGTACTGCTGGATTATAAAACTCGACGAAACCTAGGAAGAAGGGCAAGCGAGGATCCAGTGGGAGACAAGCACCAAGCAAGTTTGACGTGCTCAGTAATCGAACTATTACTGTCGCCTGCAAACAACATCTGGGCCTTTTAGAAAGCCACAGCTGGAGCATACACTAAACTTTCACTTGGACTACAGTGTCGTGTATGTCAAAACCCTAAAAATAAAATACTGTATGCCTCCAAGGAATCTGCATTGAGCTGTGGATGGATGACTGCACAGGGCTCTCCGAGGGAGCTCAGCCTTCAAACTTCTAAATGATTCACTGTGCTCCCTGCCTTTTTGTCCTTTAGAACAGAGGAGTAAATCAGCACAGCCTTCTTTTTCAGGCAGGAGCTTGGTTTTTGTTGTTTTTTTTTAAACTTTTTATTTCTTCACACAGGAATGACACGTAATAGACAATACAACAATGTTCAGATAACAGTAAACAAAATAAAGTCACCATATTGAAACAAGAGGTAATTGTGCAAATATACTGAACTTTGTGGTTCACAAAAACAAAAAAAAAAATTATTAGACTTTTCTCTAACAATAGTGTCATTTCTACACTTTTTAAATTTTCCATCCCCAGCCATTATACCCATATCATTCACGTCCGTGCACTCGTACATTCATACCATCCACTCATGAAAGATATATATATATATATATATATATATATATACACAAGAGACTTTAAGAACATAAGTACATGCCCCTAGCAAGTACCCCAAAACTAAATCTATCCCATGCTACTGTTGCTAGTAACAGCAGTGGCTATTTTCTAAGCCAACTTAATTAATAGCATAAGAACATAAGAACATAAGAAATTGCCATGCTGGGTCAGACCAAGGGTCCATCAAGCCCAGCATCCTGTTTCCAACAGAGGCCAAAACCAGGCCACAAGAACCTGGCAATTACCCAAACACTAAGAAGATCCCATGCTACTGATGCAATTAATAGCAGTGGCTATTACCTAAGTAAAATTGATTAATAGCCATTAATGGACTTCTCCTCCAAGAACTTATCCAAACCTTTTTTGAACCCAGCTACACTAACTGCACTAACCACATCCTCTGGCAACAAATTCCAGAGCTTTATTGTGCGTTGAGTGAAAAAGAATTTTCTCCGATTAGTCTTAAATGTGCTACTTGCTAACTTCATGGTAATGGACTTCTCCTCCAAGATCTTTTCCAATCTTTTTTTAAGCTCAGATACACTAACCACATTCCCTGGCAACAAATTCCAGAGTTTAATTGGGTGTTGAGTGAAAAAGAACTTTCTCTGATTAATTTTAAATGTGCCACATGCTAACTTCATGGAGTGCCCCCTAGTCCTTTTATTATCCGAAAGAGTAAATAACCGATTCACATTTACCCATTCTAGACCTCTCATGATTTTAAACACCTCTATCATATCCCCCCTCAGCTGTCTCTTCTCCAAAGGGGAGCTACTGCTCCTCGCCGTGCCAGAGGTCCCTCCCTCCCTCCCTCGCACGCGCCGCCACTGCTACTGCTACTGCTCCTCACCACGCCAGAGGTCCCTCCCTCGCGCGTGCCGCTGCTACTGCTCCTCGCCGCGCCAGAGGTCCCTCCCTCCCTCCCTCGTGCGTGCCGCTGCTACTGCTCCTCGCCACGCCAGAGGTCCCTCCCTCCCTCGCACGCGCCACCGCCACTACTGCTACTCGCCGCGCCATTTTTGTTATAGGCAAGCTCTGACCGACGTGCTGCCCGCGCATGCGCGGTAGAGTTGCTCTCTACTGCACATTTGCGGCACGTCGGTCAAGCTTCATTTATCTAGTAGATTGAAAAGCACACGTCTCAGTACAGATCCCTGAGGCACTCCACTGTCCACTCCCTTCCACTGAGAAAATTGTCCATTTAATCCTACTCTCTGTTTCCTGTCTTTTAGCCAGTTTGTAATCCATGAAAGGACATCGCCACCTATCCCATGACTTTTTACTTTTTAGTTTGATGATCATACAGGGACCAAAGCAAGTTTGTAACAACCAGAAATTCATTCCCATAAGTATCATAATGAAGTGGTCCATTAAGAAAAGACTCACCATATATCAGAGTATCCATTCAAATCTAAGAAGTGCTGCCATTTTGTGAGGTAACAACTTATATGATTCGTCCACAACTGAATGTAATCTTTATGTACCTTTTATGGATATGTATGGCATCAAGGCGCTCTACCAGTATCCAATCAGCCAGTTTTTGATACCACATTGCACTGGAAGGACTGGAAGATTTAATCCAGTTAGTCAAAATATGGGTTTTGGCCAGAAAAATCAGGATTCAAACATATGTAGCCTGATGATTAGAGATACTGGGAAAAACATGCATAGATCCCAAGAGCAAAAGTCGCCACAGAAAGGCGGTTTATGGTTAAATATCTTCTCAAACATTTTGAACACTATTGTATACCCTATTGTATAGGGGTGTGCATTCGTATTGAACATAAATGTAAAACGCTACTTTTTTTTTTTTTTTTAACTTAAAAAAGTGATGAGACATAAACGATCGGATTTCCAACTTATTCAACATAGCTATGTTGAATAAGTTGGAAATCGCGATTGTTGATCCAAAATAAAAATTTAAACCCCTCACCTTCCTTAATCCCCCCCCAAAGACTTACCACAACTCCCTGGTGATCCAGCGAGGAGTGAGGACGCCATTTCTGAAATCCTTTGCGAGGAGCACGTGACGTCGGCGCCACGTCGGAGTGACGCGGCATCACGTGATTCCCCGCGGGTTCGCGCCGGAACGCTCGTTCGGCCCAAAAGTTCCTTTTGGGCCGAACGAGGATCCCGGAAGCGACCCCGCGGGGAATCACGTGACGCCGCGTCACTCCGACGTGACGCCGACATCACGTGCTCCTTGCAAAGTTGGTCAGAAATGGCGTCCTGACCCCGCTGGACCACCAGGGAGTTGTGGTAAGTCTTGGCGGGGGGGGGATTAAGGAGGGTGAGGGGTTTAAATTTTATTTGCACATATGGACATATACTCAACTCATTGAATTCTGTTTATGTCCATATTGACCGCAAATGGGACCCCCTTTGGACATATGGACATATGAACTTAAACTTTTGCTCTGCACATCCCTACTATTGTATACAGTATTAAATGCTGTATATGCAGCATTTAATACACATATCCGACTCTATGAGATTCATTCTACATGCCTGCATTGTGTCTATATATTTCATATGAAGCAACTTGAATTGCATTTCTTGAACTTTTTCATCAATAGTTGTTCTAAAACCCACTTCAAATTAATGAGTCATTTTTTTCTCTGTTATAACAATTCCACTTAGTGATGACCAAGACCTGCCAAGAGCAGAGAGTAAAGAGGAAGTCTCCAGCGTAAAATGAAGGTTTCACCAAAAGGACAAAGAATTATTGTATTGCTTGAATTCTTTAATGATGTTAAGAAATGAGTCTTGAGAACATTGGTTGCATGAGAGATCACATCATTGGCATAACGCCTGGCGTGCAAGTACATATAAAATTGCCTAGAACTTACTGTGTATCGTGATACTAAATGTTCGAACAAAATAAGAGCACCCTGTTCTGAATTATACAGACTATCAATATTGATCATCCCACCCTGCTTCCACAACTTGAAAATTGAATTTTGTAGACCAGGGAAAAAGTCAGAATTGCCCACAAATTCTGTCAGTTCAGTCGCATAATGATTATTACCCCATCACTTACATAAAAACTGCCATGCCATCAACACAGGTCTAATCAACACATGTTGCCTGACATTTGGAGATAGGGATATATATCTCTAGTATGGAGCAGATTAATTGCTGAAATCGGATGCAAAGCTTTATCAAATAGGTCAGGTACTGCGCCTCCATAGAATGTATCCACAGTCATCAGATAGCTGTTGGCGGAATTGTGGCCATATTGGACATTATCTGCATATTTGGTGGCAATGTCCAACGGCTACACGATATTGGCAACGTGTTACAGATTGGATTAACCAGATAGTTGGAATTAATGTTACCTCTGACCCCTCCACTATTTTGCTGGGACACCCTATTGCAGAATTGTCGTCCCCCCAACAGCGTCAGCTGATACATTTAGCTGCTCGAATAGTACTAGGTTGCTTATGGAAAAGTCCAGATCTTCCCCAGGTACAAACGATTGTTCGTCGTCTGCGCACCATACAAAATTTGGAACATACTACTGCTTTGCGTTATGACCGAATGAAAGTCTACAGAAATGTCTGGATTTTGTTTGACACTTGGTGTAATAAAAATGGCTACTGAACCTATGCTTTTTAATGTCATGACCTTTTATATTCTTAACTGATAGGTATGATATACTAGGCTTGCAATATGAAGACTGTTTGTAAATCAGGTATCTTGCTTAAGGAAATTCATATTGATCAGTGTAAAATAGTGCTCTTCTAAATAATATATGCTCTGTATTAAAATATCATTCATCGCAATCAGGCATTGAGCTTGCGGGAAGGGGGTACAATGCGTACTAGGTCTGGTTGATATTGCATGTTTACATTTAATATGCATTGTACATGTACATATATATATGAACATTTGGGCAAATATTCAATGCTGCTCTTTGCTGTTATTTCTTTTATTTGCCAATAAAAGCTTTAAATACAAAAAAAATAATAATAATAATAGGTCAGGTACTTCAAACTTGTACTGTCCTCTGCACCATTCCCAACAAAAGTGAAATTGGCAAGCAGCATTATAATATCGGAAGTGGGGAAGCGTCAATCCTCCATATTGTTTTCAACGCATAAGGGTAGCAAAACTAATTTTAGAAACTTTCCCCTGCCAGATAAAAGAATTTGTGATATGTGGTATATAATTTGTGACTGTCATTGCTGTAAACTGTGATTTTCACATGGAATGATGTTAATCTTAAAAATAAATAAATAAAACCCACAATGGAGTGTAGACAAGCTACATCTTTAGGTCTTAGCCAGACAGATAATATCTGTAATTTATATAACAATTTAGGTAAAAGTGACTATATTAAGGCATTTAGCCAAAATTGATGCTAAAATGTTTGTCTACATTTATTAAGGAAATTGGTCTATAGGACCCAGGTTTAGGCAGGTCTTTACCAGGTTTGGGGAATACAAAAGTCAAAACATGGCTCATATCAGCAATAAATTGCACAGAACCAGACAGCAGTTGTACATTTGAAGCAGCGGATTTGCCACCTTATCATACAAACTCTTATAAAATTCACCACCAAAGCCATCCAGACTGGTGATTTGGCCAATTTTAGGGACGTGATGACAGCAGAGTCTCTGATACCGAAATAGGCTTATCCAGTATTTGTTTGTGCAATTCCGATACTTGAGGAAGGCTAAGGTTTTCAAAAAATGTTTCCCTAGCAGCCTCCCCACCAGGTCGTCCTGCGTACAGTTGTCAATAAAAGTTCAACATTGTCTTTATTTGAGGTACGTGTGATACCATTGTCATCAGTTAAAGCTGTAATATAATGATTAGAATTTACCAAATTCTGTCTCTTCCTGTATAGACTTCACTCTCATGTCCATTTAAAAGAATTGGTTGAACGAGGCTATCAAATAATTTTAATGGTTGTTTTACTGGGAGGTTGAAACTAGCTGGGTTTTTTATTTGTTGTTTTTTTTTAAATTGCACAGATGGACTTTCGGACTTGTTCTTATTGAATCTTTTATAGCCAGCTTAATGGCAGAGGGTGGGGGTCGTAATGTATGTAAATATTACTTTGGCTTGCCCCCCTTCTGTCTAGAGATGTCACTGTCCAGGTTTATGTGCCCAGAGGAAAGGGGACGTTGTAATAGGCTTTCTCCGAAATAGCATCCCAAGTCTCTGTGCTAACATCTATACTATCTTTCAGTCATCAAAGCGAGGATTGGAGACTCTCTGTCCAGAAGGTGATCTATTACACATCCGCCACCCGTTCTGTAAGAAAAATATTTCCTAACATTGTTCTGGTCTCTTCCCCCTCTGAGCTTCACTTCATCACGCCTAGATCCACATTGAAACAGGTCTGTCCCCTTCTGCACCATTAATACCTTTTGGGCCTTTAAATGGCTGGATCATATCTCCCCATCTTTCCTTTTCTCTAGGGTGGACATATTTAGTTCCTTCAGTCTCATCTCATACGGCTGCAATAAAACACTGGGCCCGATATTCAAAGCACGTTCCACTTACTGAGCTGGATAAGTGGAACTTATACGGCTAAGCAGCAGCTGCCGAATGTGCGCTCACATTCAGTGTCTGCTGCTTAGCCGTATAAGTCCTTTAGGCCATGGATTCATCATTCTTCGCAGAATGATGAATCCTGTGAAAACGGGGGGGGCGGGCCTGCGAACGCCCACAGCCTTCGCGCCACGGCGGTGCGATTTCGGCGGCCGTGGTGCGCCGGCTGCCGGCTTTCGCACCGAATAGCGCCACCGTGAAAGATGGTGCTATTCAGCACGCTACTGCCGACGATAATGTTAGTAAGATTATCGCCAGCAGCGAAGACACTGCTGACTCCGCCCCTCCCCGCCCCGACTCCTCCCCTCCCCCTAATTTGCATTATATCGCATATGAAAAGGCCCAATTTTAGCTACAATAGTAATTTCTCTGATTAAATACTGCTCTTTCGCCATAAAATATCCTCTATGCGTGACTCCAAGACAAATCGTAGGGATCCCGATATTCAAAGCGTGTTCAGCACTATTTAGACGGATAAGTGGGACCTATGCAGCTAAGTAGTGGCTGATGAATATGCGATCACGTTCAGCGGCTGCCACTTAGCCATGTAAGCCCCTTATATGGCTAAAAGGTTAAGTGCATAAGTTGTGGGCGGGCAGTGGGCAGATTGGGGAGGAGCGAATTAGTGATATCACTTATGCGGCTAACTGCCGATGTTTGGACTTCACCGCATAAGTTGTATGGCTGTGCTAGATGTGCCATAAAGCACATCTAAACTTAGCGGGTTAGACTTCTCCGGCTAAGCGCTCAGTTATACGTGTATATTCAGCGACATAGCCGTGCTGTTGGATATACATCGTAATTTAGCCGGATAAGTTCTAACCAGCTAAGGGGGTTATTTTCTAAAGCTTCAACTCGTGCGTTAGGGCCCTAACGCACGCGATAAGGCCACATCGCATGCGAAAAGGGCCTTTTTGCATGCGATATAATGCAAATTAGGGGGGAGGGGAGGAGTCGGGGTGGGGAGGGGGCCGGAGTCGGCGGTGTCTTCGCTGCGGGCGATAATGTTAGTAACATTATCTTCGGCAGTAGCGCGCCGAATAGCACCACCTTTCACGGTGGTGCTTTTCGGTGCGAAAAGCCGGCAGCCGGCGCACCGCCGTGGTGCGAAGGCTGCGGGCTTTCACAGGCTCGCTCCCCCCACCCCCCGTTTTCACAGGATTCATCATTCTGCGAAGAATGATGAATCCAGGCCTAAGTTACTTAACCAGCCAGTTTTGTATAATGACTCCAGTATCTCTAACTATTCTTTTTTTTTTTCCAAAATTCTTTCCATTTCTCCCACCACTTCCTTATGGAGGGCTTTGTTTTTGCAGAAAGTGAAATCCTGCAGGTTGCTTCTTTCTTGCAATGGTTTCAAAGGTTGCTAGTAACTTCCTAAGAATCCAGTCACCAGCCCGGTGGCTCATGCAGATGACCTGTGCTTAATTCCCTGGCTTTTCTGCTCCCTAGGTCAGCTGGGGATGCTGGGAAGGTAACATTCACAGTACCTTTAGTCACCATCCAAGGGTTACATCTAGTGGACAGGATTCATGGTAGTCTTGTTCAGTAGGAAGATGCAGTTTGTAGCCTCTGGCCAAAGACATTTGTTACCATAGCTGGGCTGAAGAGGATACTAAAATAGGGGAAAACCCCTCAGATATTTGCAAGTAAAGGCTCATGATGCCATTGCCCATTAGATGCCAGTTCTGATGGAAGTGGAAGCTCAAAGGAGTGGGAGAATGCTGCCAGATCATAAAATAAAGAATCTATGAAGCTTCTTTTTTGTTGCTTTTGGTAATATTTATGATGATCTGTTGGCGTAGGGCTGGTGGAAGAGGGAGATGCTGGATGAGCTTGTGCCTCTTGATCAACGCGTATCAACATGCAACTATAGCCATGGCAGATTATGCAGCTTTGAAGTTACCATCACTTACTGTGAGAGGACTTAACACTCAGCAGAAGTGCCAAATTATCTAAAAGAGGAGCATGCAGATAGAACATATTTCCAGAAGGTTCATACATGCAGTGCATGAAGGTGCAGAATTGGGTGGGAGCAGCTTAACATTTGTTTCACACCTGTAAGAGAGAAGGATGGCTATTCTTATGAGGAAAAAGCTTATCCTGGATAACATTCATGTAAGACAAGCCAACTTGTGAAGGTATTAAATATTTATTTAGCTATGTGATTTGTATTTCGCCTTTCAGACACTTCAAAGTGGATTACGTCTTAAATACTGATGGCCAGAATTGACAACCAGATGATGACCGTCGTCAACAGCTAAGTACCTAGGACGTCAGAGGACTTTTTTGATCATCTCTGTGGCCTCCTTTCCTCAGTTAACAAGAGAATGGTCCTGCTTGCTGCAGATTTTAATGTTCCCTTTCAGTGTCACTTGATTTGAGCTAATAGACTATTAATAAAGCTAAAATATGAGTGATCCAAGTAATATGCACGGACACAAAAGACAGCACTTTATAGGTATTTGGAGGGGAGAGTCACCCTTCAGAACAAGATTATACATACTACTCTTCCTGTTCCAAGTAGATTATTGATCGATTAGCATGACGGCATGAGAAATAATATATTTATACTCCATGAAACTAGCAACCGGCAGAATTAACACAAATTGTAGAAAGCAATTTTTCGCTCGGTGCACAAATTCTTATCAGGAGGAGAAGGAACGTAGGTGGCCCGGACTCACTGCTCTAATTAATAACATTTGAAAGTGTTTTTTGGCAGCCTAGAATATTGTTTGGAATTTATTTAGGTCTGCAGACAGGAAAGGCTAAATCTATGCAAGCACTAGAGCCACTCCCCTGCGACCCCTCTTAGGCTCTCAGATGAATGTTTCTCGTCACCTGGCTTGCCGCAATGTTGTATTGCATCTTGATGACACTTAGAGCTCTTCTTTTACTTTTTGTTTGCTGTGCAAGTTCTGCATCATTGTTAAAATATTTAATAAATACTTTAAAACAAATATTTTGTTGCAGAGCTGGGTTTTTTTTTTACCTCCCACTCTCCCAAACCAGAGCTTGTGCAGTTGAAGCGGTGATGACTGGAGGAATCAGGCAATGTCAGGGAGAGCCAGACAATAAAAGAGACAGGTCCAGCTGCCATGGGGGCGAACATCTATTGAAATCATTCAACTGAAAAAAGGGCCTGATATATCCAGCGCTTTTTCCCTTGAGAGTTACAAACAAAATATTTACTGTACCTGAATTTAAGCCGCCCGGAGCTGCCAGTGAAAAGGCATGAGCTGAATACACAATAAATAAGCCAGCAAATAAATAAAATAAAATGGTATAAAACAATCAAGTTGATGTAAAAGAAACCTCATCAGAATACAGTCCAATTTCTTAAGTCCAAAGGGTACTACAATGTTCAAAATGTAGATCCACCGCTGTTCACATCACAGTAACCTCGTATTGTAAGAACATAAAAACATAAGAAATTGCCATACTGGGTGAGACTGAGGATCCAGCAAGCCCAGCATCCTGTTTCCAACAGCGGCCCAGCCAGGATACAAGTACCTGGCAGCTGGAATGCTGCCGCCATGCTTCTCCTGCCGCTCCCCTTAGGCATGCGCCTGAATTTAAAGGGCCCACAGCAGAAAACTGCCTGAGGCTCCGGGAGTCGACATCAGGCACGGCTGGGGATTTAAACCCTAGCTGTCCTCCCAGTCGGCACCTCAGCAACGGGTCTCCTGCTCTGCAGTATGTGGTGCCCGAGTTCGCGTCCGCCTCGCCCTTGCCTCATCTCGTCCAAGCCTGCCTCGCCTCGCCTCTCCACTCTGCCCTGCTTCGGCTCATTTACTTCCTCACCTTGCCTTTCCTCTCCAGCCTGCTTCGCCTCCTCCAGTCCTTCCTGCCTTGCTCCTGCCCTTGCCTCGGACTGATGGCTTGCCAACGAACTTTGCCTGGACCTCGACTACTCTTCGCTTGCCGCCTGTCCCTGACCCTTGCCTGGGACCCGGATCTCGTTGCTCGCTGCCTGTCCTGACCCTTGGCCTGTCTTTGGTGCCTCGCATTGATTGCTGCCTGCCCAGACCCAGCTCAGCCCCAGACTCTCCATCTCTCCTTTCCCTAAGGGACTGTCGCCTAAGTCCTACTGGCCACCAGAACCCAAGTGCTCGACCTGCGAGAAAAGGGGTTGCTAAAGGTGAAGCTCCTGTCCAGCTGTCGGTGCGGGCCTAGAACCTTCACTCTCTAGGTTGTGCCACCCACGCCGCAGCATTAAGGGTCCACCTTTCTTACATACCTTTCACCTCTCTCCCCTTCCCCTTGGGCTGAGATAGTGGGAGTAATAGCAGGAAGCTGTCCGCACAGGGACATAATGACTGCTTCTCTGCAGACAGCAAGCGTGCAGGGTAAAGGTAGGAGCAGATGTGGGGACAGGAAGCTTGTGTTCACTGTGTCCCCCGTTCTGCTGGACAGGGCAGAGAAGAAGATCAGTGCTGCTTTCAGGGAAGGCACTGGAGAAAGGGAGAGACAGGACTGCTTCTATGAGGGCAGGGGACTGACGGAAACAGGAAAAGCAGTTCTCTAGTCAGCGATTACATGATACTGCCTGGTTGCAGCCGTTCTTCCTCCTCCTCCTTGGCTAGCACGGGTCTCGGTAAGCCACAGCTCACTCCCAACTTTGGGACACACCTGAATCTCCCAATGAAGAACAGTAAAGAATTTTTGAGGGATAAAAGATGAAAAATCGGAACAATTTTTTCAGTCAAAAGACTTTCCCTCTCAATAAGAGATGCGCGGCAGCAGAGGGGGTGATAGCCCATTGGGGTACCCAAGCTATGGGGAGTAGTTATAGGGCAGGGAGAGGGAAAGGGAGGAAAAAGCAGAGGTTCTCAAGGAAAACAATAGTTATTTATTTCTTTTTTTAAAATTTATGACCCGCATACATCCATTGTTTGTGACGGGGAACAATATAGTGTACACAATAATTAAAACAAACATGACATGCCAAATCAATAACTTAATAAGCTGTCAGAGAAATTAAACACCTCTGTACGGCACTGACACATAAATGCCTGAGTAGATAACAGAACCAGGCAATCATTTACATCTTTAAAACCAAAATGATTTGCAGCAGATCCAATACATGAGTCAATAATGTTCTGACTCCACTAATTTGGGAACTCAAATACCAACTTAAACAAATAGGTTGTCAGATGTTTCTTAAATTGACTGGGGCAAGCTATATGACGGAGCTGTTCAGGCAATGGCTTCCAGAAAACCAGGGCCTGCAACCGAGAAAGCTCTGTCACGGGTTTCACCTAAACGAACTGATCATAACGAGGAGGGGACCGCTAGGAGCCCTCGGTTTGCAGATCGTAATGCTCAATTTGAATGATCAATACGAAATCTGGGATGTAGCGTAGCTGCGGCACATGTACTTATGAGTTTATGACGAGGCAAGCTCGCGATGCGTGCCGAACGTGAGCACGAATGGATAAATCGGCTTCAAGAGTCATTATGAAAAGTGAGTTGTTCAGGGCACTAAGCTTATGCAGGCTTATCATCAGCTGCGTTTTCATATTTTGCTCCGAGAGATTTATTTGGCCACTGTCCCTTATTCTTACTGAGCTGCTAAGTCCTTATGATGCTTCTTAAACATGAAGGCCTTCCGAGGAGGACTCACCATCCCCTGGTCTGGACTTTAAGTTTGTACGACTCTGCATTGTAACAGACCGTTTCTTTTCCACTTACGAAAAAAAATTACTCTTCACTGCTCTGCTTTTCCAGTTCAAAGTCTTGGTTAAACTGTCACGAGGAGGAGAATGGAGTTTAGAAGGTAGCAGCAGTACCTGAATGTAATCCGCTTTGAGGTGTCACGAAAGGTGGAATATAAAAATTATTTGCCCCTTTTTCCTTCCACAAATATCCCGCCCAAGAGTTTAGAAATTGTGGAAACCTGACCCTTGGGTTATTGGAGAGCTAAACTCCCATCTGCGCATCTCACCTGGTTCTTGGTTCAATACTATTTGTGTTCTATTGCTGGGACACACACATCCCTCAAACTTCCTAAGTGTAGGCCTTTTTGTATCCACCCACATCCCAGATGGATCACAGCTTGACCATTGTAATTGACTTCCTGCTCAGATTTCTATTCCTTTTAAAATGTAGTCCGTTTGGAAGTAGAGAAATAAAGGTCAAGAAGCAAGCAGTAGGTGGCTGGACTAATTTAGGATATCTGTGGCCATCTTTCAAGTGTTCATCAGGCTCGGTCTGCTGTACTCAGAGCCCACAAAGGCTCTGCCATTTGGAAACAATGGTGGCCCTGCTCATTCCATACGTAACCTCATGGGAACCAATTTTAACTGACTCCCAACTAAGGAACTTCTCTTAAACAAATTAAGTAACAAGAACAAAAATGCACTCTAACCAAAGTAGAGAAAAGCATGGAAGCCATTTCTCCTATTTACCCAAGGTATGGTCCAAAATTCGCAGCGGGCAGGGATATCTCACTTTGACCTTCTCACTGCCTAGCAGGCTCATTTTGCACTCGAAAGCTAACCTCAAACGTATTCTTAGTCCAGTATAAGAGTATCACCTAGAACTTGCTGCTTGACCTTTGTTTCTACATTTTCCTTTTTAATAATCTTGCAGATCCCATCCCATTCAACTGCAAACTCTATAGACAGGAAGCTTTGCCAAATGAGTCAAACAGGAAGGGTTCAGCTACTTACCGTTGGCAAGGAGAGAACGCTAGCATGGTGCTCTTAGCAGACTGAACCATCATAGCGCCTGGTTAAGAAATACTAAATTTAAAAAAAGCGTTCATTGGTGCCAGCTTTGGCTGCTGCTGCTGCCTGACTATGCCTGGTGACAACAGGTCAAACACCAGTTAGAGATGTAGATGACACAATCACATGGGACAGTTACGTTTCTTGGCTAAGCTTCGTAATTCCTTTCCGGGAGAAGAATGACTAGTTTAGTAGCCTTTAAAGTGGCTTCACAGCTAATAAGCCTCTGCGGGATGCAAACGTAATGGGGAAAAGCAAAGCTGTTATCAGCAGCGGGCCCCTCACCCCCCACCCACAGATGATGTTTCATGCATTCAAATTATTTATATTTGTAGTCATTCATTTATTCATCCATCGAGGCTCCACGCTTCCAGCGTGAAACATCACCTTATTCTCCCCCTACAGAGGTACAAAATAACAAGGGGAAAAGCAGAGGGCATGCAAGCAAAGCCAGCAGAAAAAATAACAAGTACAGAACCTTATAAATAATGAGCAGCCTGGCGTGGGGGCAGTAATAGATTCCAACTTGGGTCGTTTGACCCGAGAAAGAGGAATTGCACTTTATTAAAAGGAAACTTTGGTGTGGGGAGAGACAATTTTCAGTTTATGCAGGTGAATAGCAGTTTACTCACTTTAATTGCCCTTGTTCAGTGCAGCTTTAAGCGAGCAGGATGTTCCGCCGCACACATCCTAGGGATGTGCAGGCCCAAGATTTTCCTTTGTTTTGGGAGGTGGGGTACATTTGTTCTTTTTTGATTTGTTTAATGTTTTTTTTGGTTTGGTTCGTTTACCAAACCGAAAAAAAACATTAACCCCCTACCAAAAAAACCCCAAAAAACAAAATAAAGAAGTAAAACAGGCCTGCAGCCTCCTGCCTCCAAGACAGACACCTAGAGTTTCCACGGCCCTCTATGACGCTCTCCCACCTCCAAAAGGAGATTTGGGGTCTGGGTCTAGCCCAGCGAGGGCTTCTCTGGGCCTCTTAGACATCACCCCCCCCCCCCCCCCCACCCGCCCGCCCCACTCCTCAGAAAAAATCGACAAGACCAGGGAGGTCCCCAGCCCCCACTTGCCTCTTTGAGGGATCCCTCGTCTAGGGTCCAAAGGGCAGGAGTGATGCCCACTTACTCCCGCCCTGGTCACGGTACAATTCAAAATGGCGTCAGACACACAATGAGGCTGGCGCCTCACCGACATTACTTAGCACTGGCCTCAGGTGAAGCTGCCGCCTCTGGGAACACGTCTCCCTGCTGTGGGTACAGTGAGCTCACAGAGACCCTGCGTAAGCACTTTTACACGCAAGCAGTACAGGCGATTTGCTAAAAGCCCACCTCTGCAGGTAAAGCGCTAGTTTATCCAGGGAAATGATTCGAAAAAGACTGTCCTAATGCCTATGACTCCTCATCTATGGCTTCAAGGTCAGATTGGGTTCATTTTTTTTGTACCAAGCTGACTGCTCCTTCTTACTGGAAGCTTTGAATCATTTTCCACATCCTTCATCCGCAAAGCTCTATCTGAAAACGCCCCTGCGGAAGATTTAACCCCTCTCCCTTTTTTATTTCAAATCTCCCGTAGGAATTTTCAAATGTAGACCTGCATGTTGTAGTAAATCTGTGTTATTAACCTCTATTTCTGCTCACTGTAGGAAGGTAACACTTACAGGTCGATACAGTAACGTGCAGTTGAAGATTCCCCGTCTGTAACGTGCTGGGAGCGCACAATACAGACGAGTAAGGCGATGCAGCGATACAGTCTCCAGTTTCACGCGTCCTTAGCGCTTCCTAAAATAAACACATAACCCTTTCCGCACCCAGCATGTAAATGAACGAAAAAGCTGTATAATGAAGGAATTAGCTATTCCCCTCCGATACTGTAACGGGCGCTGATATTATCTCCTCAGTAACCCGCTGTTCTGCCGCGGCCTTAACGTGCTAGTTTACCGCCTCCCCCTAGTAGGTGTTAGTGTAGTGTAGTGTAGTGTAAAAAATTGCTTACCTGCCCTGGTCCCCGGTCCAGCCGTCCGGTGTAGCCCCAGTCCGGTCCCCTCCTCCCGTAGCAAAAAAAAAAAAACCCCCGAAAAAGTAGCAAGGCTCGGGCCTGCTACAGTAGTCCCTTCTCCCTTCCTCCCGATTTTGCGGGTAAGCGGCAGCGGCAGCGGGGAGGGCAGCGGGATCCGGGGGCAGCAGCGGGGGGGCAGCGGGATCCGGGGGCAGCAGCGGCAGCGGGGGGGGGGGCAGCAAATAAGCAAAAAAAGTGGCATCCGGGATCCGGGGGCAGCAGCGGAATTGATGCCCGTGCGATTTTGGCGCTCATGCCATGAGCGCCAAAATCGCACGGCCATTCATCCAGGCAGAGGGAACCGGTGGCGAAAACGGCCCACGGGTCCCTCTGCCTGGATGAATGCACGGCCCCCGCCGGAATGGATGCCCGTGCGATTTTGGCACTCATGCCATGAGCGCCAAAATCGCACGGGCATTCATCCAGCCGGATACGCGCCCACCCATCCAGGCAGCAGCGGGATCTGAAGCCATCAGCAGGATCGTAGCTCCCCCCGACGAAGACGAAGATGGCCGCCTGCACGGGGGAAAGCGTGCAATTGGCCGCTGAAGACGTGACGTCACATCCCGTGACGCCAAACGTCGTGACGTCACGTCTTCAGCAGCCAATTGCACGCTTTCCCCCGTGCAGGCGGCCATCTTCGTCTTCATCGGGAGGAGCTACGATCTTGTTCCTGATGGCTTCAGAAAAGTAAGTTACTTTTGCGACTTACTTTTGGGATCTTGACAGATCCCAAAAGTAAGTCGCTTTTGGAAAAAACCAAAATTGTCGCTTTTTGAAAAAAAAAAATTGCTTTTGGGTTTTTTTTTCTTCTCTGCCGCCGCTGCTGCCGCCTACCCGCCCGATCGAACATGCGCCCACCCGCCCGATCGAACACGCGCCTTTGGTTTTTTTTTTGCTTCGCCGCTGTGTCCCACCTCCTCCTGGAGCAAGGCTGCTTTCGCGCCCTGCTCCGGGAGGAGGAGAGACACAGCAAGAAGTAAGTCGCTTCGCCGCTTCCCTCCTCCCGGTGCCTGTCATTCCAAATGTCATTTGAAATGACATTTGAAATGACAGGTACCAGCGCACCCAGGTTACTGTATAGGTGCTGTATTAAGCGCCTATACAGTAAAATGGGTTGCGCGGGCATAACCCTTCCCTATCACTTCACAGCCGCGGCATGCATTTGCATGCAATTAGAAGAGAGTATCGGGGACTTAGTGAAGAGAACTGTGCGTGCGGGGAGGAAGGGTGCGCCTGACACTGCCGCACTGTTTCTACCGCGGCCTTACTGTATCGGCCTGTTAGTGAGGTAGGGAGAGATGCAAGCGCACTGGCCTCCTAATGTTTCAGCCATGGTGGGGTTTAGCAGCTCCTGTCCTTTGTAGGAAGAGATGTCAAAGAAAACAGAGAAAAGACTGCAGAGGCCTGGTGGCTTTGATAACTTTGATGCATATATAACATATGGTACTCAGAGTTCAATTCAGGGTTTAGATTATATAAGAACATATGTCATACTGGGTCAGACCAAGGGTCCATCAAGCCCAATATTCTGCCTTTAACAGCAGCCAATCCAAGTCACAAGTATCTGGCAAGTACCCAAACATTAAATAGATCCCATGCTACTAATGCCAGTAACAAACAGTGGCTATTCCCTATTGTTTAATAGCAGTTTATGGATTTCTTCTCCAGGAACTTATTTAAACCATTTTTTAAACCCAGCTATACTAGCTGCCTTAACCACATCCTCTGGCAACAAATTCTAGAGCTTAATTGTGTGCTGAGTGAAAAAGAATTTTCTCCGATTTGTTTTAAATGTGCTACTTGCAAACTTCATGGAGTGCCCCCTAGTCCTTGTATTTTCCAAAAGAGTAAATAACTGTTTCACATTTACATGTTCGAGTCCTTTCATGATTTTGTAGACCTCTATCATATCCCCCCTCAGCTATCTCTTCTCCAAGCTGAACAGCCCCTAACCTCTTCAGCCTTTCCTCAAAGGGGAGCTGTTCCACCCCCTTTATCATTTTGGTAGCCCTTCTCTGTACCTTCTCCATCACAATTATATCTTTTTTGAGATACGGTGACCAGAATTGTACACAGTATTCAAGGTGCGGTCTCACCATGGTGCGATACAGAGGCATTATGACATCCATTTTATTGACCATTCCCTTCCTAATAATTCCTAACATTCTGTTTGCTTTTTTGATCGCCACAGCAAACTGAGCCGACAATTTCAATGTAATATCAACTGCGTGATGCCTAGATCTTTTTCCTGGGTGGTAATTCCTATAATGGAACCCAACATCGTGTAGCTACAGCATGAGCTATTTTTCCCTATATACATCACCTTGCGCTTATCTGCAATATATTTAATCTGCCATATGGACTCCCAATCTTCCAGGCTCTCAAGGCCCTCCTACAATTTATCGCAATCCACTTGTGATTTAATTACTCTGATTGTTTTAATTTGCCCTTTGGTAACCACTTACCAGCTTCTCAGGAAAAAGCCAGAAAAAGGAAGAAATATTTATTAGTTTTAATCAAAGCTTTAACTTTATTTAAATAAATTAACTTGAAAATTTGTTTTTTCCTCAGGCTCAAAAATAACATTAAATCACGTATTCATTTAAAGGTGAATTTTTAAAAGTTGCATGTGTAAAAACTGGCAGTTAAATGAGTAAAATACCATATATGAGAGTATATGCTATTTTAGATACCTCAATATAAATGTGAAAATAAATCTTTGTGGGTGAATTTGCACATATAATAAAAAGGAGTGGGCCAGAGGCAGTCTGGGGCGGGGACAACCTTTCTACGAGTAACTTCCTATTTTATAAGCAATCTACGCATGTAAATGTGCAAGCGCACTCGCGTATATTTACTCCGGCTCAATATCTCAAGTAAGGGATCATAAACATCTTAGAAGTGAAATTCTGACTGGATGGGGAGACTGAATGAAATGGGGGGGGGGGGGACTTCAGGCTGAAGAGCCTGGGCGAACTGGTAAACTAATTCATAAAACTGATAATTTCATTGCCCCGCGCATGTTAGAAAATCTCCCAGCTTACATGCATAGAAGCTAATCTATGGTGGGTAAATGCGTTTAATTTACACATGTTAAAATCTACTCGCTTATAACTTTAAAATGAAAAGTAAAAATATGCGAGTATACCAGCTGTGCACACTTATCTGGCAATATTCCAATTTATTCAGCTAAGCAGTGATTTGCTGCAAGTTATCTGGATTAACTCTGAGTTATTCGGCTAAGTCATGGCAGAGCCGCCACTTACCCTGCTAAATCAGGTAGCCGGATACGTCTATAACACGTTACTTATCCAGCTATCTGATTTAGACAGATCAGTAATGCTTTTTAGACTTATCCAGCTAACTGATTTAGCTGGATAAATAGCTTTTTAAACTGCTACCTTGCCAGATAACTCAGAATGTATCCATCTGCCCTTCCGGAGGAAGTGGTGAAGACTAAAACTGTGAAGGATTTCAAAGGGGCATGGGATAAACACTGTGGATCCCTAAAGGCTAGAGGACGGGAATAAATAAAAATGCTAAACCAGCACGGAGCGGTAGTTAATACCCTTAAGAGAAACATGGGGGTAACCTGCACGGAGCGGCAGTTACTACCCTTATGAGAAACAGGGGGTAACCTGCACGGAGTGGCAGTTACTACCCTTAAGAGAAACATGGGGGTAACCTGCACAGAGCGGCAGTTATTACCCTTAAGAGAAACATGGGGGTAACCTGCACGGAGCGGCAGTTACTACCCTTATGAGAAACAGGGGGCTAACCTGCACAGAGTGGCAGTTATTACCCTTAAGAGAAACATGGGGGTAACCTGCACGGAGTGGCAGTTACTACCCTTATGAGAAACAGGGGGTAACCTGCACAGAGCGGCAGTTACTACCCTTAAGAGAAACAGTGGAGTAACCTGCATGGAGCGACAGTTACTACCTTGGGAAGCTTGCAGGGCAGACTAGATGGACCATTTTGGTCTTTTTCTGCCGTCATTACTATGTTACTATGTTACTATATAAGTGCAAAAATGTATTTACACATATTTTACATGAGCACGCATGTTCTGCATTCATTTACATGTATATTATAACCTGCATACATTGCATACGCACAGGTTATAATAGGGGACTAGTTTTGTACATTAGCATATGTATGAGTATATGCACAAGCATGCATATTTTAAAATTATCCTCCAAATAAATGCAAACGATCATTTTTCTACAATTGTCTTTCTGATTTTTATAACACGAAAAACAAACAGAAATTTTCCAATTGCTCAGTCCTTCTTCAGAGTTCAGACTTTTTGCTGCTTTTAACTTTCTGCCATGCTAGGAGCCCATTTCCTGAAGTAAGCTTCTTTAGGAATATTCTTCTGGCTCCACCGTTTTTAGGAGTCCATTAGTCCATCTGAAAGGAAAGCTTCCAACACTTGAGTCCTACTGCCCACCCAGATCTTCCTTAGCCTTTGGCTGATAGCTGCCCTATTGGTAGTACAAATCTGCTGTTATTCCAGGGTCTGTGCAGGACTGAGGAAACCCCTGCTTCCTGCTGGCTAACGGGACGATTCAGTAAAAACGCGGGAGAGCGGACGAACGCCCGTTCTCCCGGCGCGCGCACCGGCCACTTGCCGGTGCGCGCGATTCAGTATGTAAATGAGGTGGTGCGGTAGAAACGGGCAAAAGGCGGCGCTAGGGACACTAGTGCATCCCTAGCGCCGCCTTTTGACCCGGAGCGGCGTCTGTCAGGGTTTGACAGACGACGCTCAATTTAAATTTTTTTTCTTTTTTTTTTTTTACTTTTTACACCCTTCGGGACCTCCGACTTAATATCGCTATGATATTAAGTCGGAGGGTGCCCAGAAAAGCAGTTTTTACTGCTTTTCTGTGCACTTTCCCGGTGCCGGCAGAAACTAGCGCCTACCTTATGATCGGCGCTAATTTCTTAGAGTAAAATGTGCAGCTTGGCTGCACATTTTACTTACTGTATCCCGCGCGCATACCTAATAGCGCCCTCAACATGCATTTGCATGTTGAGGGCGCTATTAGGTGCCGCGGGTTGGACGCGCATTTTCCGCCCCTTACTGAATAAGGGGTAAGGGAAAACGCACGTCCAAGAGCAGGCTGTATTGGCCTGTAAGTGCAGCTATTCTGCCTGCAGTTTCTTCAACTAGGGGGAATGTGTATTGCCCTTAAGCACCGTTGTAGTAAAACAACAGCTTCCTGCTGAGCACGTGCTATGACCTTCTCTTTCAAGGCTTCTTAGAGAGAAGCTCATGGTGAAACTACAATCCATGGGGGTTACCCACACACACAGGGGTGGGTCTGGGCCTTTTCCCCAGAGAAAGAGAGAGGAGGGTTTCTCTGTGTGTGACCAACTCGGCAATTCTTGCTTCTAAGGCAGATCAAGTAAGTTACCAGTAACAAGGAGTCCAGGCACAGAAATGCACCTTCTCTTAGATTCAGAGTTGCACACACACACAGAAAATGGTGGAATTACCGCATGTTTAACCTCAGTTAACCTCAGAGGCCTGGATTTATCAAAATGCACTAAATATTGCATGCGATAGGAAAAGGGGTGTATTTATGGTAATAGGTAGTTTATTGCAAAGTGCACCAATACCTATGCAAAATGCTAACCCACGGGCCAATACAGTAAAAATCGAGGGAGAGTGGGCAAGCGCCCGCTCTCTTGTGCGTGTGATTCAGTAACTTAATTTATTCAAATTAGGGCGCGCGGTAAAAAGAGGCGCTAGGGACACTAGCGCATCCCTAGTGCCTCTTTTTTGACAGGAGCGGCGGCTGTCAGCGAGTTTGACAGCCGACGCTCAATTTTGCCGGTTCTCAAACCCACTGACAGCCACGGGTTCGGAAACTGGACACCGGCAAAATTGAGAGTCCGGTTTTCAACCCGCAAACCGCGGGCCCATTTAAAAAAATTTTTTTTATTATTTTTAACTTTTTTTAACTTTTGGGAACTCCGACTTAATATCGCCATGATATTAAGTCAGAGGGTGCACAGAAAGCAATAAAAACTGCTTTTCTGTGCACTTCCCCAGCGCCGACAGAAATTAATGCCTACCTTTGGGTAGTTGCTAATTTCTTAAAGTAAAATGTGTGGCTTGGCTGCACATTTTGCAGGAATGACTAATGGGGCCATCAACATGCATTTGCATGTTGTGTGTGCTTGGACACATGTTTTTGATGTGCTATTACCCCTTGCTGAATAAGGGGTAAAGCTACTGTGTGTCCAAATGCTGGTTAATGGTGTGCTCCACTGGAGTGCACTGTACTGTATTGACCTGTCTAGAGAGCCAGCCTAGTTGCTATGAGAGAGAGAGAGAGAGAGAGAGAAAGAGAGAGAAAGAGAGAAACTAGCCATGATACCCTCACATTAGATAGGTATTTATATCTCTATGGGAAGCCCACCTAGTAACTCGAGGTGAGGTTTAGGTATTAGTGTAGGGGTTAGGGGCCACTTTGGCATTCAAAGTGAGATGTACGAACAGAACAGTGCTCTCTTGTGAAGATTTGAGCACCTTCGGAGTAAGGAAATTCACCAAACATGAGATTTGTGCAATGTTCTCTCAACCTAGCTTGATGGGCTCACTACTTGGGTAACATCAAGCTAGGTTGAGAGAACATTGCACAAATGGTCATCAAATCTTCACAAGAGTGCACTGTTCTGTTCGTATGTCGCACTCTGAATGTCAAAGTGGCCCTCCGGGAGCTTCAGAAACATTGCAATAAAGCCCTAACGCATGCGAAAACGCCATAATACGATTTGATAAATGATCCCCAGAGTTTGTAAGGGGGAGATATAAGTATGTGGAAAATGGTAAATGAATGTTTATTAAAGACGAGTAAATGTGACAGTAACAAACACTTGAAGAATTACCAATAGACTCCTTTTTTTTTTCCAGGCCTAGGATTGCCAACTCTTCACTATTTGGCTCGTCTAGCTAGTTTTAATGAAAACAGGCCGGCGACTGGCAGGACCTTTAAACTGATCGCCCGCCTCCACACCAGCAAATCCTCTTCTCTACCCTCTCTGCAGGCCCTCCTCCCAGCCTCTCCTTTAACCCAGGTGCTCTGTAGCCTGCAGACCTTTCCTTATTGTGTAGGGGCTGCCCTAGGCCCAAATGTACAATCAACGGCAGCAACGGCAGGAACGTGGGCTGGGGATTGAGCCAGTGCGTGCTCCAGGAGGGGGCAGTTCCTGGCCTGCGTGCGTGTCTACAGCTTACTGCTGCCATTGCTGTCACTTTTATGGGCGGGCTTAAGATGCATGGCCCGTGGGGAAAGAAAGGGGGAGGTTGTTGGAGGATGAAGGTCTGGGGTGGGAAGGCTGTAGAGGAGAAGAGACGAGGTTGGAGGAGTGGGGCTGGCTGACCAGCTAGTGTTTTTTTTAACTCCAGGCCTGGTTTTACCCCATGCCATACTTGGACTCCTGGTTCTGATTTCCCTGTTGAGTTCTATGTGGGAAAACAGAACGACATCTCCATGCATGCAATGAGGTGAAATCAGGACTGGATCTGCCTGTCCTGAACAAAGGAGCCACTTGGCAGATCTAGGTTGAAGGCTTGATGTATGGCGTTTCAAAGTCGTGCTGATTTGACCATTTTGTTTTTCAGTAAATGACAGGGGGGACATGATACAGACATTTAAATACTTGAAGACTATAAATGATGCATGGGAATAGAGCCTTTTCCAGTGGAAGGAAAGCTGAAGAACTAGGGATCATGATATGAAGCTCCAAGGGAAGCAATGTCAGGAAACATTTCTTAACAGAAAGGGTTGTAGATGCATGGAATGCCCTCCCCGGTAGACGTAGTTAAGACGAGAACTGTAATGGAATTCAAAAGAGCTTGGGATAAACACAGCGGATCCCTAGTGGCTAGAGTACGGAAAACAAGATAAGGGGTAACCTGCAGGGAGCGGCAGTGACTACATTAACAGAATAAAAATAAATGAATTAAAAGAATAAATAAATAAAGCTCGCTGGGCAGACTGGATGGACCCCTTGGGTCTTTTTCTGCCGACATTTACTAGGCTACTATCAGTAGTAATAATTGTTCAATCTGGCCAAAAACCCTTTGACTGGAAATGCTTTGTAAGACAAATATTATTAGCAGGCACTCCATTCAGTACTAATGAAGCTCACCTCGCTGCTTCCATGCAACTTGCACTGGGCTTATTGTCTCTTTTAACCTCTCTCTTCTCTTCAGAGGATTTTTTTTTTCTTTGTTTTCGCTACAATTCAGTGACAGCTTCCCGAAAGGGTAAGGGGCCTGGGGAAGAAAAAACCCCCAAAACAAACCACAAGCATGACTGTAAAAAGGGGGGGTCTTGTAAAGAGACTCGCCTGCAGCCGAGCCGCCAAACCAATCTCGCTCCACGGATAAAAAAAAAATCACTGGGGACGGAGCCCATTAATGGAAGTCTTGCCTAATCGCGCATTGCAAAGATAATCCAAAAGCAGAAGGGGCTTTTCTTTTAGACGTCACCTGCTTCTCCCCTGGAAAATACCCGCCTTGCTGAACTTGGCATCTTTTAGGAGATAATTGCAGGTTCTGGGTGGAGGGCGAGCCTTTTGGTTAGGATGTAATACAGACCACTTCTTTTTTGGAGCTGCTTTCTTTTCTTTTTATTATTATTATTATTATTATTTGTATTATTACTCCATCGTATCGTATCCCACATAGTTAGATCTTAACGGCCTAAGTGGTTTGGAAGAGTAGCCCGTAACCAACATGAAGTCATGTCTGCTTGCAGGAACGAGACAGAGGGGGAATCCCACACCGAATACAAATAGGAAAGAAAGCCCCTGTGTCTTTAGGATGGGGGTTGTACTGACAGCGTGCTGTGACCTCAGAACATATTGCTATACCTGTTCCTCCATGCTTTGGGCACCTATCAGTGGCAAAGCATGTTAATAATAATAATGTATTTCTATTATATCACCACATCTCATCTTAAACCTCTGCAGTATTTTTTTTGGGGGGGGGGGGGTTTTGTTTGTTTTTTTAATTGTTCCTTGCACTTTTTTTTTCACTCCCTTCTCCCCTCTCCGCCTAAGTTTTTACCAAAAAAAAAAAGATTCTGCTTCCACATGAAAGGACGCCACCAAGCTTGGCGTTGACCCTTGCGTCCAGCCTCCCACAGGCCCACGTCCGGTCACTGCCCACGCGTCGACGCCCGAGGCCTGCAACACGGCATTCAGCAATGTGTCTTGCGAGTGCCGGACGAGCCGAGAGGGGATTTCCTCGCTCTGCAGAAGAAGGTGTGACAGACCCTAGGGGTCAGGTCACCATTAAGACCTGATTGAGTCCCTGCTCCAGCTACAGAGAGAGAAGGTGAGAGTAGAGGGAGGTACCATTCAAATACAGTCTATTTAGGAGCTCTCCACAGTGAGCTCGGGAGGACGTCCCTTTTAGGTTAGCACAGAGTGCAGAGATGTTAGGCGTGTACTTTTTTTTTGTTGTTTTACTGGCCCAGTCAGTAAAAGCAGACTATCACAGCTTGTAGGGCAGTCTGCTCGCTAGATGGATGGGACATCCCTCTGGGTTGCTTCTGAGAGTTTCGAGATTTTCTGTGATAGGAGCCTTGTGAGACATCTGGGCCTTTCTTGGACACAGGGATTGGGGAAAGCTGTGTCTGGGACACCCAGAGATAGGGCAGACCTGCCCTCCATAACCTTGGTGAGGAACGGGGTGACAGTGGTCCTCCGCAAGGAATATCTCCGGTGTTAATATCAGTTTTTTGGGGGAAAGAATCCGTTTTGTTAGAAGATCCACGAGGAAGGTTTTGTCTGCCCCCCTTCCTTTCTGCTAGAAGCAAGAAAACTGCTTGTTTCAAAGGGGGTCCCTTACATCAAGGATCCAGAGAGAGAGTACTACAGAGACTGTGTAAGATCAAGGAGATCCTGACGATCTCCTAACCGGGAGTAAAGATAAATAGCATCACTGGGGCAGGGCCGGTGCATCCGAATAGGTGAAGTAGGCGGTTGCCTAGGGCGCCAGCCATTAGAGGGTGGCAAAGAGCAGCCATGTGGGGCCGTGAGTGGAGCCCATCCCACTCATGGCCAAGAGAAGTAGAGACTCAGCGGGCCGCAAACGGCAGAGACTCGGCGGGCCGCAAGCAGCGCCCATCCTGCTCACGGCCGAGAGAAGCAGAGTCTCGGTGGGCCACAAGCGACGCCTCTGTTTGTGTGTGTGTGTGAGTGAGAGGGGATTGTGTCTTTGTACGAGAGAGCAATGGTGTTAGTGAGAGAGAGGGAGGGAGCCTGTGTAAGGGTGCGTGTGTGTGTGTGTGTGTGAGTGAGAGGGGATTGTGTGTTTGTACGAGAGAGCAATGGTGTTAGTGAGAGAGAGGGAGGGAGCCTGTGTAAGGGTGCGTGTGTGAATGAGACAAGAAACCTAAGTGTGGGTAAGAGGAGGGGGGGGCCTGTCTGAGTGAACGAGGTCGGGGCTGGAGCCGGGGCCTGGACTGAGGGAAGGGGCGCAAGGCAGAAGGTTCGCCTAGGATGCCTAATATCCTTGCACCGGCCCTGCACTGGGGACACCCATCCTGTGTTCACCGCCCCGGGGAGAGAAAGAGAAGATTTACCCTTCTGCGTCACAGAACTTTACCTTTTTATCAGCTTGGAAGGGGATTTGACCATCCTAAAAACCCTGCCCCTCCGGGAGCTCCACTTTACCATAACCCAAGAGAGTGGGTGCCTCCCTTGCCCTGATATAAGTGAGCCCTGCACAGATAGAGGGAAGAGGCTGTAAAGGGACTGAAGAGAGATTGCTGTGGTGCTGCAGTTTGAGTTTTGTGACATTCACCATTCGTGCCTAAAAGTAAAGATTTTATTTTGGACGCATGCCAAGTGGCTCCAGAGTATTTATTAGCGCACTCACTGCACCCACATCAAGGATTACCATCCTCCCCAGGGAAATGACATACATCAGGGAGGGGGTAAAGAAACCGCCTTAGTCACATCGGGACCTGAGAGGACTCCTTTCTTCCCCCAGTCCAAAGAACCTACACCTTGGGAAGTAAAGGAGGAGAAGAGTATAAATGACCTTATTACCTCACCTGTGCTAGACCTGGGGGTTACAAAGGTACGAGGAGGTCCAGGAGAATTCCACTCATAAGAACATACAAAGCTGCCATACTGGGTCAGAACAAGGGTCCATCAAGCCCAGCATCCTGTTTCCAACAGTGGCCAATCCAAGTCACAAGTACCTGGCAAGTACCCAAACATTAAATAGATCTCAAGCTACTATTGCTTATTAATTAATAGCAGTTTACGGATTTTTCCTCTAGGAACTTATCCAAACCTTTTTTAAACCCGGTTACACTGACTGCTGTAACCACATCCTCTGGCAATGAATTCAAGAACTTAACTATGCGCTGAGTGAAAAAGAATTTTTTTCGATTTGTTTTAAATGAGTAACTTGCTAACTTCATGGAGTGCCCCCTGTTCCTTATATTATCAGAGAGTAAATAACCGATTTACATTAACCTGCTCAAGTCCTGTCATGATTTGTAGACCTCTATCATGTCCCTCTTCAGTCGTCTCTTCTCCAAACAGAAAAGCCCTAATTTATTTAGCCGTAGGGCAGCCGTTGCAAGCCCCTTATTTTGGTCGCCCTTCTCTGTACTTTCTCAAGTGCAACTATATCTTTTTTGAGATGAGGCAACCAGAACTGCACATGGTATATAAGGTGCAGTCTCACCATGAAGCAATACAGAGGTATTATGACATCCTCCGTTTTATTCAGCATTCCCTTCCTAATAATTCTAATAACACTGAGCCAATGATTTCAATGTATTATCTACTATGATGCCTAGATCTCTTTCCTGGGTGGCAGCTCCTACATAATATGGAACCTAACATTGTGTAACTACAGCAAGGGTTATTTTTCCCTATATGCATCACCTTGCTCTTGTCCACATTAAATTTCATCTGCCATTTGGAAGCCCAATCTTCCAGTCTCACAAGTTCCTCCTGCAATTCCTCACAATCTGCTTGAGATTTAACTACTCTGTATAATTTTTGTGTCATCCGCAAATTTGATCACCTCACTCGTCATACTCCTTTCCAGATCACTTATAAATATATTGAAAAGCACCAGTCCAAGTACAGATCCCTGAGGCACTCCACTGTTTACCCTTTTCCACCGAGAAAATTGACCATTTAATCCTACTCTCTGTTTCCTGACTTTTAACCAGTTTGTAATCCACGAAAGGACATCGCCTCCAATCCCATGACTTTTTAGTTGTCTTAGAAGCCTTTCAGGAGGGACTTCATTGAATGCCTTCTGAAAATCCAAATACACCACATCTATCGGTTCACCTTTGTCCACATGTTTATTCACCCCTTCATTAAAATGTAGCAGATTTGTGAGGCAAGACTTCCCTTGGGTAAATCCATGCTGGCTGTGTCCCATTAAACCATGTCTATCTAAATGTTCTGTGATTTTATTCTTTATAACAGTTTCCACGTTTTTCCCCGGCACTGAAGTCAGGCTAACCGGTCTATAGTTTCCCGGAACTCCCCTGGAGCCCTTTTTAAATATCGGGGTTACATTGGCCACCCTCCAGTCTTCGGATCACCCGACAAGAAAAAAAGAAGCCATGCCTTGCCAAACTCTGATTATTCGGTTCCCCCTGCTTGTTTCAGTTGCAGGGGGAACCCAGGGGCACAGAGCGTGTAGAGATAAAGGCTGAGAGAATATGTGGCTTAGGGACCGGCTTCCTGACAGTCATGCAGCAGAAAGTCATTGATGTGGAAGTCTTGGGGGGAGTCCTTGCGGGCAGACTCCTCATCCTGTTGCCTGAGTGATACTTGTCTGAGAAGCTGTAAAGGAAAAACTTTTTTTTTTTTCATATACTGATGCAAGTGTGGGCGAATAAGAGTGCAGTCAAACACTATTCTTTCTGACTCACATTTTGCTTTTTGAATCCCCTCGCTTCCCTTCTCCAGCATCTGAAGCCACAGTAAAACTTTTTTTTTTTTTTTTTTTAGAGTAAAGTTGTCAAGGGTTTCGCTGTAACAAAGCTTTCGAGACCCATGCGAGAACCCAAGGGACACCAAGTCTGCGTGTTTCCTCCACGCGGGGGCTTTTCCGGAAGCGCCATCCTGCCCCCGCTGTGCTAAAGCAGCTCGCCAAGGCTTAGCACTTCTGCACGCTGTCCAAACTGCGGACGCCGGAGACGTCCACTTATTGCGTTTGATTAGATAAGGCAGTCACTCAGTCCTCTTTGAATCTGATGTTGAGAGAAGAGAGTTTTGTAATATTATTTTCTCCTCCTGGGTACGTTCTGTGAGCAGGGAGTAAAAGTGATGTCGTTTGGATGACTTACCATGTGACATCTCAGAGGGAGGCAGGGAGGCTGTCAGCACAGACAATGACATGTCACTGACTGCTGAGCATTCGTGCACTGCCTACGCCCGCACACTACATGTTGTGGCAGTGCGCGATACTTTTGCAGAAACATAAGCTTTCCTTTAATTATAAAACGTGGTGAAAGAAACGTTATAAATGCGCTTTTACACGCACTGCCCACCACAGTTAGAAACATCCTCATAAGGACCAGGTGTAGTAAAATCTCTTCCTCTCCTTGCGTCTATGGGGAAAAAAAAATAGCTCTGGACAACTGGCCCTTGAAGAATCTTACTATGCTGCAGATGTTAAAAAGCCATGCTTCTTTGCAAACATCATATTCAGCTCCCAGCGCCTGCCATCTAGCATAACATTAAGGGGCTTCTGTCAATGTACACACTGAAAATGCTATCAGCAAGGCAAACTGGCTTGTTTGACTATTTATGACCAAGAAGATCCTTGTCGTGAGGGATGAGTCAGAAAATGCTTCAGTCAACATATCCTCAATGTTACCCGCCATGGTATGAGCGTCCCCTTCAAACAGGAGGGCGGTCCATTCCTAGGCCCCTTCTCTCCCTGTGGGCAAGGTTGGTTCCTTTCCACAGAGAACCCTAGATGACTGAGAAATCCTCCTAACGAGGCTGAGCGCCCTATGAACCTCATACAGTTCCTTGTTCCTAAAATGTGCTACCGCCCTTGGAGTGGGGATTTCTGATCTACAAGATGTCCACTGTCACCACCTATTAACGTGATCGTGGGTTTCTGAGGACAGAGTGGGGATTTCTAATCTACAAGATGCCCACTGTCACCACCTATTAACGTGATCGTGGGTTTCTGAGGACAGAGTGGGGATTTCTAATCTACAAGATGCCCACTGTCACCACCTATTAACGTGATCGTGGGCTCCTGAGGACAGAGTGGGGATTTCTGATCTACAAGATGTCCACTGTCACCACCTATTAACGTGATCGTGGGTTTCTGAGGACAGAGTGGGGATTTCTAATCTACAAGATGCCCACTGTCACCACCTATTAACGTGATCGTGGGCTCCTGAGGACAGAGTGGGGATTTCTGATCTACAAGATGTCCACTGTCACCACCTATTAACGTGATCGTGGGCTCCTGAGAACAGAGTGGGGATTTCTGATCTATAAGATGCCCACTGTCACCACCTATTAACATGATCGTGGGCTCCTGAGGACAGAGTGGGGATTTCTGATCTACAAGATGTCCACTGTCACCACCTATTAACGTGATCGTGGGTTTCTGAGGACAGAGTGGGGATTTCTAATCTACAAGATGCCCACTGTCACCACCTATTAACGTGATCGTGGGCTCCTGAGGACAGAGTGGGGATTTCTGATCTACAAGATGCCCACTGTCACCACCTATTAACGTGATCGTGGGCTCCTGAGGACAGAGTGGGGATTTCTGATCTATAAGATGCCCACTGTCACCACCTATTAACGTGAGCGTGGGTTTCTGAGGACAGAGTGGGGATTTTAATCTACAAGATGCCCACTGTCACCACCTATTAATGTGGTCGTGGGCTCCTGAGGATATAACCTCCAATAGAGTCAGGAAAGAAAGATTTGGTATTCCCTAAAGACTTAAACCAGCTCTGTGAGTGTCAGACCTGCTATGTTCAGAATACTTAAAGTCATGTGAATTGACTTTTCCTTAAGGGTGCAGAATGTACCTTTCTGGCCATCGTCCCAGTGTCATTTTTTTTCAGTAAAATTTGCCAGTCACTACATATGCAGCTAATACTATTATGGGATTAGAATACTTTTGTCTCAAGGTTGGTAGAATAAATTGTTTGACCATCTGTGTGGCCCACTGCGCCCTCCAGCTTCAGCTGCTTCAGCTTAGGGGTGTTACAGACCTTGTGAATGGTTGGAATCATTCTTTGGTCTTTGAAGAGGACAATGTATGCCGTACAGAACAGCACAAACCCTCCCCCTGGTATAATGATACTTTCTACGGTTTTAAACAGGACAGGAAATGACTGGACAGACACTGGCAGAAATCACAGTCAGAGGCAGATAAAGTTAATTTAATACCTTGTGTTGAGACTGACCATATAAGGGAGCTATTCTGGAGGCCAAGCACTTCCACTATTAATCAAATTCAGAGCTAGCCTCCAATCAAACTAGGCAGCTATTCTAGTAGCCAAAACATATTTTGCACACCATAGTGTATCCATGGCAGGTTCTCCCTTAAGCTGTGATGATTTTGCTCATCATTGTGTGGGTTAAATTTAATAAATGTGTGCTTTCTTATGACAAATATTGCCTCAAATCCTCATCAGTCCTTCAGAAAATACTTGGATCTTTTTTTGTCACCTTGGAACCAGAGGACATGGTGGCCACATTAAATAAAGTGTGGCCTATCACCTGTTCTTTAGATCTTTGCCATTCAGATTTAATGAACGCCTCCGCTGACATTATGAGTGTTTTTTTGACCATGATTAGAAATTCTCCATCAAGTGAAGCAATATTCCCAATGGCTAGTAAGGATGCAATTTTTAAACCACTTATTAAAAAAAAAATCTCTGGATCCGAATTTGGTAGATAAGTGCCTTCCAGTGGAAAAATGTCTCATTCCTTTCTAAACTTATGGAGCATGTGGTGCTGGCCCAGTGTGAAGTTTTTCTGGAACAAAGCAATTGCTTGAACTTTTATCAACCTGGCTTTCCCGGGGGATGATATTAGTTTCTTTGGTCGATGACCTTAGAATAAGTTAAGTGTGAATCCTATGATGTTGATTATGTTAGACTTGACTGCTGCCTTTGACACAGTAGCTCTTAGTATTCTCCTAACCAGGATGCATAATATTGGTGTTGGACAGTGTTCGTCAATGGTTTCAGTTGTTTTCTCTCAGAAAGATCTCAATCCAACTCAAGGAGTGGGATGGTGGTGTTTCCCAAGATGTGATCCTCTCCCCAGCATTGCTAAATATTTATTTATCTCTGTCACTGGCAGTAATTAGGTCGCATGGTTTTAATTTACAGTGTGATGCTGACGACCTTCAGATTTATTGCTCCCAATAAAAAAGACCCATGGGCTTTTCAATTAAAAGTGAATAACTGACTTCCAGTTATGCTCTGCAACTAGCTGGGCGTAGGGGGCAACGGCTCCCGTAGCTCTACTTGCAAAACGCATTTTTATTAAGCAGCATTGCACCAAATGTAATAGAAGCTTGTGACGCAGCCTACCAAACTCCGGCGTTGAATTCTGAAGCGGTCCTGACCGGATGTGAGTAGCGAACAGCAGCGGTGCACGCGCGACGAGAAGGCCCGTCTGCTGCCCCAAATGGTGGCAGCAGACTGGGGGGGGGGGGGGGGGATTGTGGCTGCTATTTCCGATGAAGTCTTGCAACGAATAACAGTGGCACATGTTGGTTTAATTAAATTTTAAGCAGGCATGGAGGAGATGAAAGGAAGCCTAGAAAAATCAAACTAAGCGGTTAAGAGGTAGCCGAGCAGCGCCTGACGTCTCCCGAGGACAGAGTGACTGCGGCGGGGCAATGACTTGCAGAGCTACAATCTAGGCCGCAGCCCTACTCAGACGGGTCGGGAAACAGGAGGAACACAGTTTGCATCACAGGGCTGGCCTGAATCAGTGAAGGAGGGAGATCTCTACACTTTTATTGAACCTCACTGCAGTGGAAGATCGCCCTTGCTGCAAGAGAGCACGTCAAGTTGGCCCCTGCCCTGACAGAGAGGGGAGACCGCGCCCGGTAGTGGCTCCGAATCCTTAATTGGTCGCACAAAGTTAAAGCTTTTTCGAGCTTGTCCGTAAACTGGATTCGTTGGAATCTATGGGAGCAAAAAATGTTATCGTTCCATGATTTCGGTACCCCGGAGGAAGCAGGTGGCGCCATTTTGCTCGGAGCTGCACCGCAGAAAGATCAAGTTCTCTCCCTCTCTCTATTCTCAGCCAAGCTCCGGGTATAACTCAACAATCAAATACTATTCTTCAATAACAAAGCTGTAGCAGCCGCTTTTGTGACCGGACTAGAAGCCACCCCAGGAGAGTAACACTAGTAAGCTGGAGGGCAGGTTGACGATGTTTTATTTTTACACGGCTCCAGGGCCGGATTTTTTATTTAACCGCCCCCGGGCACTGATGGTGCTGTTACGCCCAGTAAGGTCAGACCACAGGGAGTAGATCTAAGGCACAGCCCCAGCGTTTACTGCTGCAGCTCAGGGCTAGATTCCATGGAAAAAAGCGTGAAAACTCTGAAGAATATTGACAAATATTTCTGTCTTTGGTATTACATTATAAACATTGCTTGTATCTGGACTATTTATTTTTCTTTTATTGGGTAAGGAAACGGAATCTCCAGCATCAGTACAGGGAGGAGATCATGGGGAAGGGGAGAGGAAGAGGTGAGCAGGCCTGGCGCTACCGGTTGTGCAATACCGTGCCATTGCACAGGGCGGCACACCCGGAGGGGCAGCGGAAGAAGCGGCCCGCAAGGCCGCCGGTGGACCTGTCCCACCAGCAGCTGAGAAGAGGAAGAGGCCCGTGACGCCACAGGTAGATTACATCCCACCGGCGACCTGGAAGTAGAGGAGGCCCGTTAGGCTGCCAGTGGACTCTATCCTACTGGCGACCCGGAAGAGGAAAAAGCCCGTGAGGCCACTGGTGGACCCCATCCCGTCAGCGGCCCAGAAGAGGATGAGGCCTCCGAGGCCGCCAGTGGACCCCATCCAACCAGCGGCCAAAGAAAGAAGAAGGAGCCCATTCTCCTTCTCGATGCTGGCGATTGCTGTTCAAAACACATGCAACTGGCACGTTTTCTATGCCGATCTCGTGTTGTACGAGATCAGCATAGAGGAAATGCTAGGCTCACATGGGTTTGATTAGTGCACAGGTCGGCACATGAGGAGGAGCAGCAGAGTGGCTCCCGTTAGTATGTGTGTGTGTGTATGAATGAATGAATGAGAGCCTTACTGGGGTGTGGGGGGGTGGTGTATGTGAATGAGAGACTGATTCGGGGTGGGGGGGGTGCTATGTGTGAATGGGAGCCTCACTGGGGAGGGGTTTATGTGAATGGGAGCCTGATTGGAGGGGGAGGGTATGTGAACGGGAACCTGATTGGAGGATTGTGTGTGTTGTCTGTATTTCTGTGTTATGGGAACCTGTGTGGGGTTGTTTGTGTGTGTGAATAGGAGCCTGCCTAACAGGCAGATACAGAAAAACGCGCGGGAGAGCCGACAAGCACCCGGCTCTCCTGACACGCGCACAGGCCACTCTTCTGGGCGCACGATTCAGAAAGCCCAGGAATGTAAATTAGGGCCCGCGGTAAAAGGAGGCGCTAGGGACACTAGCGCGTCCCTAGCGCCTCCTTTTTGACAGAAGCGGCGGCTGTCAGCGGGTTTGACAGCTGACGCTGAATTTTACTGGCGTCGGTTCTCGAACCCACTGACAGCCACGGGTTCGGAAAACAGACGCTGGCTAAATTGAGCGCCCGTCTTCCAACCCGCGGGCCGCGGGCAGATTTTAAATTTTTTTTTTTAAATTTTTGATTTTTTTTTAAATTTTGGGGCCTCAGACTTAATATCGCTATGATATTAAGTCGGAGGGTGCACAGAAAAGCAATTTTTTTCTGCTTTTCTGTGCACTTTCCCGGTGCTCTGAAAGTAAAATGTGTGGCTTGGCTGCACATTTTACTTTCTGTATCGCGCAGGAATAACTAATAGGCTTTTTTTTTCTTTCCCCCTGTTTGTTGTCTCAGCTTAACAGGTCGATCTTTTATTGCAATCTTTAATGTTACAGTTATACGTTTTCAAGCAGGAGGAGAAGGAGACTGGGCTTTATGGGCCCCTAGGAGAGCTGTGCTGATAGGGGAGGCTGAAAGGATATGCAGGAGTGTGACTGGAGTGTGGATGTGTGCATGTGTCTGGGGGGGGAGGGAAAGACCACATTAGTATTAGGTATTCAGTCGCTAGGACCGGAGGTATAGGCTGGGAGTCCTCTGGGAGTCATTCTACAATGCCTCGTGCTGTGCCGAGTGTGACTGCAGTTTTGTGTTGACACAAAGGAAGACCATAGGGAAGGTTAAGATTTCAACGTTAAATGTTGATCGGATCAAAGAGAGCAGTCCTGGAGGCAGAGGCAGGATGGTGGCCTGAGACCGGGTTAAGACTCTGCTCCCTCCTTTTTCTCGTCACCTAAATTTCCTTAGCATTATGCCCTCTGAAAGGAAAGGGAAGGTACGGGTTCTTCCTCCCGATTTACCTCTCCTAGCTGGGCAGCAGTTCATGCCATCCTTCTTACCCAGTTCAGCGGTGCAGACGGGGTCTGTTGGCTCCGCTGTGAGTTCGAGCGAGGGCGTGCTCACCTCACCTGGATCTTCGTCTTCCACCCGCCAAAAGATTTGCGCTTCAGAGTGACATTTGCTAGGCGCCTGCGAAGAGGAGAGAGTCTGGAGTAGAGGAGTGCAAGCGGCTGTTGTCATCGCCACTGCTGGAAGACTCCGGAGGCTCAAGTTAGGACTTTTCAGCTTGGAGAAGAGACGGCTGAGGGGGGATATGATAGAGGTGTTTAAAATCATGAGAGGTCTAGAACGGGTAGATGTGAATCGGTTATTTACTCTTTCAGACAATAGAAGGACTAGGGGGACACTCCATGAAGTTAGCAAGTAACACATTTAAAACTAATCGGAGAAAGTTCTTTTTCACTCAATGCACAATTAAACTCTGGAATTTATTGCCAGGGGATGTGGTTAGTGCAGTTAGTATAGCTGTGTTTAAAAAAGGATTGGATAAGTTCTTAAAGGAGAAGTCCATTACCTGCTATTAATTAAGTTGACTTAGAAAATAGCCACTGCTATTACTGGCATCAGTAGCGTGGGATCTTCTTAGTGTTTGGGTAATTGCCAGGTTCTTGTGGCCTGGTTTGGCCTCTGTTGGAAACAGGATGCTGGGCTTGATGGACCCTTGGTCTGACCCAGTATGGCAATTTCTTTTGTTCTTATGTCCCTAGTGTTATATCATATTCCTATGAACGGAACAATATTCTTTTTGGGATGCTGTTTTAATGTGATCTTCATATTGAACTGTGAAGAATATTTTCCAATAATGGTTTTAACAGATAGTTGTACAATTTGTCTTTGCTGCTTTAATAAAAAATATTTAGCAAAAAAAAAAAAAAGAATAACTGCTTAGCAGGTGGATGAAGGCCAATAGGTGATTTCAGAATCACTAACATGCCCTGTACCACTAATCTGCATTTCATCCCCTGTTTACCTGTATTATATATCATTTATTATGTGGTACAGTTCAAAAAAAGTAACAAATTTTGCACTGTACATAAATGAAAATCTATTTCTTAGGTTCTGTAAAGTGAAATCAAGTTTGTGTTTTTAACAAGTGTTGCCTTAGTTCTAATAATGTAAGAACCCAGGCTACAGAAAAAAGCATCGTCCATACGAAGGCAGCAAGCATAAGAACATAAGATTATATCATACTGGGTGAGGCCAAGCTCTATCAGACCCAGCGCCCAGATTTTTTTCAAAAGAATGGCAATTAATCATATAAAGTAACTAACATGAGTCACAAGTACCTGGTACATCCCAAAAATGAAATCTTTTTCTTGTTTCTCACTCCCAGGGATAAGCGAAGGCTTTCCCATAAGAACATAAGAACATGCCATACTGGGTCAGACCAAGGGTCCATCAAGCCCAGCATCCTGTTTCCAGCAGTGGCCAATCCAGGCCATAAGAACCTGGCAAGTACCCAGAAACGAAGTCTATTCCATGTTACCGTTGCTAATGGCAGTAGCTGTTCTCTAAGTGAACTTAATAGCAGGTAATGGACTTCTCCTCCAAGAACTTATCCAATCCTTTTTTAAACACAGCTATACTAACTGCACTAACCACATCCTCTGGCAACAAATTCCAGAGTTTAATTGTGCGTTGAGTAAAAAAGAACTTTCTCTGATTAGTTTTAAATGTGCCCCCTAGTCCAGTGATGGCCAACCTTTTGAGCTCAGTGGTCAAAATTCATAAAAAAACCGAGCATAACTCGGGTGGTGTGTCACTTCTAGAAAAATCCATAATTTTGTGATATTTGTAGCTCTAATAACAAAGTTATAATTTTAATATATGTACTGTATTTATTAATAAAGCAAAAACAAATAAGTCTTTACCTTACCTGCTTAGTGACTTTTTTGTTGCTGAATTTCATTGGCTAAATCTTCAATTGAAGGTTGGTATTTCATACACTTCAAGCCCAAGTAAGCGTTACAAACTTCATCTGTCAGTCGGTTTCTTTTATTGGCTCCCATTCATTTTCACACCACTCCCTCCCCATCCCCCAGGCATGCACACATTCATTCTCACACACACACACATAAACCCCAGGCAGAGTCCCATTCATTCACATGCACACACTAAAGGCAGACACCCCCCCCTCTCTTTTGCCAGCAACCTCAGAACCTCTCTCATTCCTCTACTGCCTCTGTCACTGCTGCTGCATGGCTATTGGGGAGGCCCCGATTGCTGCTACTGACACTGGAGTCCATTCTGCTGCCTCCTCTGTGCAGGCCCCGTGGGCTTCCACGTTCTCCATGCTGATCTCGTACATTGTGAGATCCGTAGAGAAAGTGCTATTCTTGCACATTCCCAAAGATTACATGTGCCAATCACTAAAAAGTAATCTATATTTTTTTTTTGCCTTTGTTGTCTGATCTTAGTTTTCTAATTGGTTGGTCACAGGCTTTTTTTTTTCCCACCTTCCCTTTCTTATTTTTTTTGTCAGTTCCTTTTATATTGTCTTTTTTTCTGTTTCTTTTCTCTCCATCTTCTTCCCTCAGGGGAAGAAGATGGAGAGAATGAGTCAGGTTCTCATTCTCACATGCATGTCTTTCTCTCACACACACACAGGCTCTCACTGTCACATGCTCTCTCATACAATCATTCATACACACAGTCTCTCACTGGCACATGCTGTCTGACTCTCACACACAGCTCTCTCTCACTCCCACATGCTGTCTTGCTCAAGCACAGGCTCTCACTGTCACATGCTGTCTCTCATACAATCATTCATACACACAGTCTCTCACTGGCACATGCTGTCTGACTCTCACACACAGGCTCTCTCTCTCTCTCTCACATGCTGTCTTGCTCAAGCACATGCTGTCTCTGCAAACATTCAAGTCCTCACTCTCAAACACAATCTCTCAACTCATCTCATACACGCACACACACACACACACACCCTCTACAGACCCTCAGCTTCTCTCTCACCTCTGGGCCTCCTCTTCGCGGGTCACTGCAAGATGGGCCTTGCAGCGGCCCTGATCTTCTCGGGCCGCGGTGGCCCTGCTGCCGGGCCTCTTCCTCCTCTCGGGCCACTGCGATTTGGAATTCGCGACGGCCCATAAACGCAAATGCTGCTCCTCTTCTGCACGCGCTGATGCTTCTTCTCCTTCCTGCCCACGCGACTCCGGCAACGTTTACTTCCGGGGCCGCACAGGCAGGAAGGAGGAGGAGCATCAGCGTGTTTAAATGCGATCTGTTTCTTCTGGCCGTGGTGACGTGAGCCTCACCACGGCCCTGCCTATCGCTGCACCGAATGAGCCTCCCTGCGCCTGGGGGCATTGGGGAGGGGGGTGGAGGGGTCCGGAGGGTGGGGGGATACTAAAAAGCAAATTTTAAAGGGTCGGTGCAGCCGAAAAAAAAAAAGGCTCGGCACAGCCGATTAAAAAAAAAAAAAATTCCCGATAGTCCATGAAATGCTGCGCGTGTCAGCAAAAACGTCTCGGCGTGTCACCTCTGACACGCGTGTCATAGGTTAGCCATCACTGCCCTAGTCTTTCTATTATCCGAAAGAGTAAATAACCGATTCACATCTACCCGTTCTAGACCTCTCATGATTTTAAACATCTCTATTATATTCCCCCTCAGCCGTCTCTTCTCCAAGCTGAAAAGTCCTAACCTCTTTAGTCTTTCCTCATAGGGGAGCTGTTCCATTCCCCTTATCATTTTGGCAGCCCTTCTCTGTACCTTCTCCATCGCAATTATATCTTTTTTGAGATGCGGCGACCAGAACTGTACACAGTATTCAAGGTGCGGTCTCACCATGGAGTGATACAGAGGCATTATGACATTTTCCGTTTTATTCACCATTCCCTTTCTAATAATTCCCAACATTCTGTTTGCTTTTTTGACTGCCGCAGCACACTGAACCGACGATTTCAATGTGTTATCCACTATGACACCTACGTAGATCTCTTTCTTGGGTTGTAGCACCTAATATGGAACCTAACATTGTGTAATTATAGCATGGGTTATTTTTCCCTATATGCATCACCTTGCACTTGTCCACATTAAATTTCATCTGCCATTTGGATGCCCAATTTTCCAGTCTCACAAGGTCTTCCTGCAATTTATCACAATCTGCTTGTGATTTAACTACTCTGAACAATTTTGTGTCATCTGCAAATTTGATTATCTCACTCGTCGTATTTCTTTCCAGATTATTTATAAATATATTGAAAAGTAAGGGTCCCAATACAGATCCCTGAGGCACTCCACTGCCCACTCCCCTCCACTGAGAAAATTGTCCATTTAATCCTACTCTTTGTTTCCTGTCTTTTAGCCAGTTTGCAGTCCACGAAAGGACATTGCCACCTATCCCATGACTTTTTACTTTTCCTAGAAGCCTCTCATGAGGAACTTTGTCAAATGCCTTCTGAAAGTCCAAACACACCGCATCTACCGGTTCACCTTTATCCACATGTTTATTAACTCCTTCAAAAAAGTGAAGCAGATTTGTGAGGCAAGACTTGCCTTTGGTAAAGCCATGCTGACTTTGTTCCATTAAACCATGTCTTTCTATATGTTCTGTGATTTTGATGTTTAGAACACTTTCCACTATTTTTCCTGGCATTGAAGTCAGGCTAACTGGTCTGTAGTTTCCTGGATCACCCCTGAAGCCCTTTTTAAATATTGGGGTTACATTTGCTATCCTCCAGACTTCAGGAACAATGGATGATTTTAATGATAGGTTACAAATTTTTACTAATAGGTCTGAAATTTCATTTTTTAGTTCCTTCCCAAGACTACATGGCTAATAATTCTTTGGGGACAATTAATTCCTCTAGGAATTTGTTTCAATCTCTTTGAAATCCCGCTATGTTAGTCTCCTCGGCCACATTCCCTGGCCTTGAATTCCATTGCTTGGTTGTGCGTGGAGTGAAAAAATGCTTTCTATGATTTATTTGCTTTAACTTTGCTACCTGTTAGTTTGATGGTGCTGTCCCCTAGTCTTAGCACTATCTGAAAGGGTAAGCATCGGTTCTCCATTTACCTGTTTCACCCCACTCATCGTTTTATAAACCTCTATCATATCCCTTCTCAGTCATCTCGTTACCATGATCTAACCTGTACAGCCACTTTTACCACTTTTATTTCCATTCTCTGGACATTTTCAGGTTCTGCTATGTCTTTTTTGAGACGAAGCGACCGGAACTGCACGCAATACCCGAGGTGCGGCTGCACGCTGGATCGACACCGAAGCATTATGATATTCTCCGTTTATTCTCAGTACCACTCCAGATAATTCCTAAAGGCCTGTTTTGCTTTATTGATCCCTGCTGCACATTGAACTGAGGATTTGAAAGTATTGTCTACAGGGGCTTTGAGGTCCTATTCCTGGGTCGTGATTTCTAATAACGAACCCAGCATTGGGTACCTCTGGTGGGGATTATTTTTCCCTGTTCGCATCGTTTTGCACTTTTCCACATTAAATTTCATCTGCCATCCGATGCCCAGTCTCCTAAGTCTCACAAGGTCCTTCCACCTCAGACGCCACTGCTGTTCTAACATAGGAACAAATAAATTGAATGCCCTTGGTATGGAACCTAGAGTGACTGAGTGGGAGGTGAAACGGGGTAGTGGTAAATGGAGTCTTCTCTAAGGAGGGGAGTGTTGATAACAGTGTGCCTCAGGGATTGCTCCTTGGCCCAGTTCTTTTCACTATTTTTCCGAGAGACATAGCAAAAGGATTGTCGGGGAAAGTTTGTCTTTTTGCTGATTATAGCAAAATCTGTAACAGGGTGGACAGCCGGGAAGGTGTGGAAAACAGGAGAAGGGATCCAGTGAAGCTCGAGGAATGGTCTTAAGGTCTGGCAGCTAAGATTTAATGCTAAAAATGCAGAGTAATGCATTTGGGATGCAAAAACCCAAGGGAAAGATACAGTATTGGAGGTGAAATTCTTCTAAGCACAGAGGAAGAGTGGGGTCTGGGGGTGATTGTATGTGATGATCTTAAAGTGGCCAAATAGGTGGATAAAGCAATGATAAAAGCCAGAAATATACTTGACTGACTGCATAGAGAGAGGAATGGTCAGCAGGAAAAGGGAGGTGAAGTTGCCCTTGTATAGGTCCCTGGTGAGACCTCACTGGGAATACTGTGTACAGTTATGGAGACGGCACCTTCAAAAAGATATAAACAGGATGGAGTCGTTCCATATGGTGGCTACTGAAATGGTCAGTGATCTTTGTTCTAAAGCATATGGGGATAGACTTAAAGATCTAAATATGTGCACCCTGGAGGAAAGGTGAGATATGATAGAGATATTCAAATATCTCTAAGGTTTCCATGCACTGGAGGTGGGCCTTTTCCAATGGAAAGGAGGCTCTAGAACAAGGGATCATGCGATGAGGGTAAAAGGGGGGTAGACTCGGGAGTAATCTTAGGAAATATTTCTTTACAGAGAGGGTGGCAGATGCATGAAACAGCCTCCCAGTTATGGGTCCCACTTGGTGGAATCAGCTGCCACGGCACTCCATAAAGAAGTTTGTTTTACGGCTTTCAGGAGGCTCATGAAGGTCTTCCTGCTCCAAAGGGCCTTTAATCTGCAACATTAGCAGCTTTCTCAGTTTCCATGTCTTAAGATGTAGGCAGCACTACAGCCTCCTTAGATTGTTTTCAGAACAGTTTTAGGTTTGTTTTAGTGATTATGAAATCAATATTCAAGTTATCCATCTAATTTCAAGTTATCCATCTAACTCACAAGTTATCCAATTTATCCATCTTACTCCAAATTATTCATCTAACTCCAAATTATCCATCTAACTCCAGGTTATCCATCTAGTCATAAGTTATCCATCTAACTCCAAGTTATCCATCTAACTTCAAGTTATCCATTTAACTCTGTTATTCATGTAAATGCTTAGTTTTGAATATTGACCTCTATATGTTTTACTTCCATATTGTATGAATGTTTTAACTATGAGTCACTTAGGATCATGGATAACATGGGATATAAATGCAAAAAATATATAAATAACTTAAAATTTAACTGGATAAATACTGAAGATATTCAAAAGGTGGCATTTAGCCAGATAATTTGTAAGTTATCCAGCTAAATGCCTTTGAATATTGACCTCTTAGGGTTTTTAAAATAATTTTCTCATTTTACCATAGTCTCACTTTTGAAAATTAAATGCTGCTGTAATAGTTTTACTTAGTGTCTGCCCTCCAGTGATTTTCTCAAATTTAATTGCATTATGATCAATGTTGCCAAGTGGCTACATCAACTTTTATCCCTTGCACCGGTCCTGTCTTCCACCCAGAACTGGATCTGTTCCTGTTAAGGGTAATAACTGCCGCAATGGGCAGGCTACTACCGTTAACAGAAACATGAGGGTAACCTGCAGGGAGCAGCCGTTCCTACCATAAGAAGCTTGCTGGGCAGACTAGATGGACCATTTAGTCTTTTTCTGCCATCATCACCCTCATCATTGATTCCATGATCAGACACTGCGTGACGCAGGGGGTAACCTGCACGGAGCAGCCGTTACTACCATAAGAAGCTTGCTGGGCAGACTAGATGGACCATTTAGTCTTTTTCTGCCATCATCACCCTCATCATTGATTCCATGATCAGACACTGCGTGACGCAGGGGGTAACCTGCACGGAGCAGCCGTTACTACCATAAGAAGCTTGCTGGGCAGACTAGATGGACCATTTAGTCTTTTTCTGCTGTCATCACCCTCATCATTGATTCCATGATCAGCCACTGCGTGACACAGGGGGTAACCTGCACAGTGTAGCGGGTATTACTGTGGGCCACTTGCTGTTGGTATAATTTATACCCTGTACCAGGTCTGAAATGCCTATTTTGTCTATATCTTCCTTTAATGCCATACAGTCTAACTCTCCAGTCTTATTTTACAGACTTCTGCCATTTAAACGCAGACATTATAAAGTGTATTTTATTTGTGTCTCCGTTTTTATTTGTATTCATCCCCTTCTTATTTGCAAATGATACAGGCGGTCTGGAGTCATTTATATCTGTGTGCTCTTTATTTAAATCCATCTGGGCTACTTCCATCTTTACCACAGCCTGTCTATTGGGATGCTCTAATGTCCCCGTTTCCTTGTTTTGCCAGTATCCTTGGAAGCCACCTCCCTCTGAATCATGTATCTCTGAGCAGCTGTCGATTTTCCCCCATGATCTAGTTTAAAAGATGTTTTTTCTCTTTTTTTTAAGTGTTTGTGCCAGTAGCCAAGTTTGATCCCATCAGAACAAACTCCTCCTTCCCCAGAATATTCCCCAGTTTCCAAGAAATCAGCAGCACCAAAAGCCCTCTTCCCTGTACCATCGTCTCATCCACGCATTAAGACTCTGGAGCTCAGCCTGCCTCTGAGCATGGAACTGGGAGCATTTCTGAAAATGCCACCCTGGGGGTTCTGGACTTCACTTTCCTACCTAAAATCCTAAATTTATCCTCACAACCATCCCTCTTACATCTTCCTTTGCACCACCCCAGCCGCCTTCTCCCCAGAACTCTCTAGAATCCTATCCAGGTGGCACATAAGGTCCTCTACCTCATACCGGGAAGAAATCTTCACAGCCATCAGCCACCCAGCTGTCTACATTCCTAATAGCTAAGTTGCCAGCTACAAGGACAGTCCTAATCCTTCCTTCCTTCCTTCCTAGGCAGATGCCCCTGGAGACAGTGCGATAGAATAAGGCATCATCTGGAGGGTAGGCCCTAGCTACGGGATCACTTCCTCCTGCACCAAGGGGATGGGCTCCTGACAGGTGACCTTGCTCCTTCAAAGCAGCAGAGGGGCTGCCAGACTGATGCTGGGGTTGCTTTATTATGTTCCTCAAGGTATCCTTTGTATACCGCCCTGTCTGCCTTAGCTCCTCCAGGTTTGCCACATTGGACTCATTCTCTGCCAGCCAGGAGCTCTTTGCACCAGGGGGTACACATGCAACTTCTCACCATCAGGTAGATGATCAGACCTGTGGTGCCCAGTGCAAAATAAACATAAATGAGCTTCAGTAATACCACCACCAAATCTCTGTGTACACATGTGAAAGGAAAACAGCAGAGCAGTGAGATGCCTCCACGTCACAAGTCTCTGCCCACACTTTAAATGAGTGGTGTTAGATTTTTCTTCTACGAAGGGCATGAATGTGCTTAAAACGTGCATATTACATCCTGAAGATAAGAGACTGGAGGCTGCTGAAGAAGAGATACTCAGGAAGTGAATCAAAGCTCCATTTTGCAAAGATCTACATCAGCCACACATACATCAGACGTAATTGCATCCGGCATCTCGTAGTCTAGGAACATTTAGCTCGCTGAATTTAAAGACGTCAGTGTTTTCATCGCCTTGTTCCACATCCTCCGTTCACCAGCGTTGGTGCCTGATGAAGATGATGAAGCACGTGGTGGGTGAATCCAGGATGTGAGACAGCGAGAGGAGAGAGAGCTCACATCTTCAGAGTCTGCAAATTAAAATGTCCCCGGGCGGCGTGATGCAAGATGTGATCCACACGTGACTTTACCAAAGGAAGCTTTAGCCGACTGGATGAAGGTAGCACCAGGGAGGGATGAATGGAAGTGTTTGCTCCGGTGCGCTGTCTCTGGCATGATGGACTCCCCAAATGTGCAAGGTGCAAAATGCTCTTTCCAGCATGGCTTTGGCACCGGTGGAATAAAATATTTCCTTTCTAAGGTCTTCTGAAAATTCAGCACACTATAGGAAATGATTGGTTGTGCCAAAGCGCTGTTTGTTTAAACTTTCAATCTGATGGACCGAAAAAAAAAAAATGTTGTTACCCTTGAATCAGATAAAATGTCAAAATCTGTAGGTTGGACAAACATGCTGTAAAATGTAGTCGGTGGAGGAAAGAAGGAAATGGGGTGGAATGATAGAAGCATTGAGATATTAAGCACAAGGGTATCAAACTCATTTCATTGACTGGCCAGGGATGATTATATAAATGCACTTGAAGCAGGCCAAAAATAGAACAAATTGTCAAAATACTATAGTTTCATAATTCAAGCATGCAAGAAATAGAAACAGAGGTGCACAAGAAGGGAGAAAGCCAGAGATCAGGTAGGGTCTGCAATAATAGTCAGAGCCAAGTGGGCAGGCTAAAAATTCCTTACACGCCAAAAACTGTTAGTTTATAAAAATATTCCTCACACACTTAAGCACCCTCTGTCCTATTTTGTGCAGTTCATTTCAAAACTTGACTGGATGACCAACAGCAGAGTGTGAAAGTAATTGACTTCCAAAAAATAATATCCCCCTCCACCCCAATCCATTCCCAGCAGCTTCCCCTCGGCGACTGCATTGCCGCACATGCTTAGGTGCGTCTACCTCGTTATGTTCACATGAGTAAGCAAGGGAATGCATGTGAGACCTCCCCGCACACATCCTGTCAGATTTTTTGGAAGATCATAATATTTTATCCCCGGCTCAATATGGCTTCCGAAAACGCCTAAACACCGAATCGCTCCTACTATCTCTCACGGACACAATACTAGTTAATCTGGAGAAAAAACAATCCTACCTGCTGGTTCTTCTAGATCTTTCTGCTGCGTTTGATACGGTAAAACACTCTACTCTAATAGACCAACTAGCCAACATAGGGATCAAAGGCACAGCGCTCAGATGGTTTCATTCCTTCTTAAGCAACAGATTCTACAAAGTAAGGATAAACAACAAAGAATCGCATCCAATCCTTACTGAGCAAGGAGTCCCGCAAGGATCCTCACTTTCACCCACCCTCTTCAATATCTACCTCCTCCCTCTCTGCCATCTACTCTCAAACCTCAAGCTTACTCATTACCTTTATGCAGACGACATACAAATCCTTCTTCCGATTACAGAATCCCTTCAAAAAACGATCACTTACTGGAACGAATGCCTTCAGCCTATTAAAAATTTACTCTCAAGCCTCAACTTAGTATTGAATGCTAATAAAACCGAAATGCTCATTGTCTCCCAGGATCCACTCACAATCTCTTCCAGCCTCTCTCTACCAAACGCAAATATCACGTTCTCACCTGACGTCAGAGACCTTGGAGCATGGCTAGACAACCATCTAAACCTAAAAAAGTTTGTAAATAATACCACAAAGGACTGCTTTTACAAACTGCAAGTCCTCAAAAAACTTAAACCCCTCCTTTACTTCTCCGACTTCAGGCTAGTACTACAATCCATCATTCTTTCTAAGCTCGACTATTGCAACTCCCTGCTTCTAGGAATACCCACCAACACTATCAAATCATTACAGATGGTTCAGAATTCAGCGGCTAGAATACTAACAAGCACTAACAAAAAAGATCATATCACCCCAATCCTTCGTAATCTACATTGGCTTCCCATTAAACAAAGGATACTCTATAAGGTACTCACTATCATCCACAAAGCGACAAACAAACTAGCTCCCATCACATTAACCTCTCAACTCCAACCGCACACGTCTTCCAGACCAATCAGAAGCGCATACAGAGGAACACTGCATGCTCCGCAAATAAAATCTTCATTGAGCAAACGAGCGATTTCTTCAGCAGGCCCCCACCAGTGGAACACGCTTCCCCCAGATCTAAGATTAGAAACTAGTCACCAAGAATTCAAAAAAAGACTTAAGACCTTTCTTTTCAAACAAGCCTTCCCAGACGCTTAATTCTACTCTGACGGACAGACATCCTATATATTAGGTACCTCCTAATCATGGACACCACACCAAGTCCTTTTTTAAGACTCTGCAACGGAACAACTATCTTTGAGTTCAAAAAATTCATTTCTATATATATATTTGGCACTGTTAATACGCCTTTATTCTACATTAAATAGTTATACTGCTTATATTAAATAATATAATTTTTATGTATTACCAGTTAAACTATAATTTATTTTATCACTATGTTAAATTGTCATCTAGTTAAATTGTCATCTAGTATTACCAGTTAAACTATAATATTTATTTATCACCATGTTAAATTGTCATCTAGTTATATTGTTCCATATGTTCTACTGTTCTATGTAAAGCTCCGCTCTCTGTTGGGCAGTTCATTGTTTTATGTAAACCGGAGTGATTTGTAGTCCCTACAAGAACTTCGGTATATAAAAATTAAAAATAAATAAAATAAATAAATAAATCCTTACGGTCTCCAATGAGACATAGTTTTACAGGGGGAGTGGAGAGGCAGGAATGCAACATACCACTGGCCCTTCCTACAGCTTCTTACCAAAAAGAAGGGAGATGGCCACACACCAAAACCTTTGTAGCAAGCTGCTATAAATCAGGTTCCTGCCCCCATGAACTTATCATGTGTTGGAACCTTACAATGTGGACTGAGCTGTGTCTGGATCTGAGTGATGTATTTTGGACCTGCCAAAAAGGGATTTTCAACCCTGCAGAGACTGCAAGGCGCTCTGTCTCTCTGTCTGTGTGTGGGGGTGGGGACGGCCAGGAGTTGGAGCCAGAAGTCAGGAAGAGAGGAGTTCATCTGGCAGCCCTGCAATCAGTTCTTCTCCTGAAGAGCTAATTATCAAGAGAGAGAGACAGAAGTCTGCACTCTGAGGAAATGGAGAGATGGACAGCTGTTCTTGCTTCATCGCCAAGTTGCATGTAAAATCCCAACAAGGGTCAGAGGAGCTAGGAGGTTTCTTTTCTAGAGATATCCAGGCCCAGGTGCTCATGGATGGATCACCCTCCTAAAAGTTGCACAGAGGGTATTTTAGCAGAGAAGGGAGATTTATTTCCTTGCCTTTTGTCACAAATTCAGTATCTCATCTTAACTGTTTCAGTCTTTCAGCCAAAGTCAAGCAGAAACCCTTGCCAAAACCATACGAGATAGAGCTGGGACAGAGAAGCTGATGGACCGTGGTCTTTCTGTAAGAGACTGAAACCAGGCCTGCTTTCTGTTTGGTACCAAGTAAACCATTTGGGGAAGCTTCCCAGGAGAGAGAGACCTTTCACACACTGCAGTGCTCATCTGTTTGGTTTCTCATCTAGCCAGCTTCACCATCAAGGGGGGGACTTCTTAATTTCCCTGATTGTTTGTTTCCCCCCACACACACACACACACGATTTTGTGTTTGGGACAGGGCACACCCTTTTCAAATTGGTGACATTGGGGTGGATCTGCCCCTCCCCTAGAATTCTCTGGGTTTAAAGATAATTTCTGAAAGCTGTGTACTCTACTGCTCTCCCTCCCCCCCCCCCCAACCTTTCTCTATTAGCATTCCCTATTTTTTACTATATGAGTACGTTGGTTGCTGTGGCTAACAGGCCATAGCCAGTGTTATTTCTGCATTTCTTGATTTAAAATTCAACTACAATTTATATTATAATTCACTATTGAACTTTCCCATTTAATGCTCTGGTTGGATTTTCTGTCTTCTTACACAATACTAGTAAAAGGGTTAATTACTATTTTATTCTGGTGCGATGACTTTATCTGGTCTGAGGTGCCACAACTGAGAGGTTGTTTGGGAAGGGCACAGAATTGTGGTATTGGGTGACCTGGACCCTGTTTCATCCCCGACTCAGACTAACCCAAAGATAAATCATATTTGTAAATATAATTTATCATGTGGATCTCCCCACCCCAAGCATAGGGGTAATTCATAGTCTGGACCAAGGGGAAACCATACCTTGCTTGCTCGAGATGGAGCTATTGCCTCAACCTCATCTGCAGCTCATGCCCGCAAGGAGGTGATAATGCCCCTGTACAGATCCTTGCTGAGGCCTCACCTGGGGTACTGTGTTCAGTTCTGGAGACCTCATCTCAAAAAAGATAAGGAGAGAGTGAAAGCAATCCAGAGAAAGGCGACCAAAATGGTGTGGGGTTTGCACAGAAAGCCATATAAGATGAGACTGAAGGACCTTAATATGTACACCCCAGAAGAAAGAAGAAACATGGGAGATACGATACAGACCTTCAAATACCTGAAGGGAATTAATGATGCACAAAAACCAAATCTTTTCCAGTGCAAAGGAAGTTGTAATACTAGGGGTCACGATATGAAACTCCAAGGGAGAATTCAGAAACAATGTCAAGAAATATTTATTAAAAAAAATGGTGGTGGACTCATGGAATACCCTCCCAGAAGAGGTGGTGAAGACAGGAATGGTAAAGAAATTCAAAGGAGTGTGGGACAAACACAGGATCCTTGCTGGCTAGAGAATGGAAATGAAGAAATGGAGTAATTTTTCTATTACACCTAAAGTTTGCATTGTGCTTGGAGGTATTCTGCACGGAGCAGAGTTGCTACTACCTTAACAGAAGGCATGGGGGCAGCATGCACAGAGCAGCAGCTGCTACTACCCTTAACAGAAGGCTTTGGGGTATTCTGCATGGAGCGGCAGCTGCTACTGCCCTTAATAGAAGGCTTGGGTGCAGCCTGCACAGAGCGGCAGCTGCTATTACCCTTAACAGTAGGCTTGGGGGCAGTCTGCACAGAGCAGCAGCTGCTACTACTACCTTTAATAGAAGGTTTGGGGTGTTTTGCATGGAGCAGCAGCTGCTACTACTCTTAACAGAAGACTTTGGGGTATTTTGCATGGAGCAGCAGCTTCTACTACTCTTAACAGAAGACTTTGGGGTGTTTTGCATGGAGCAGCAGCTGCTACTACCCTTAATAGAAGGCTTTGGGGTGTTTTGCATGGAGCAGCAGCTTCTACTACCCTTAATAGAAGGCTTTGGGGTGTTTTGCATGGAGCAGCAGCTTCTACTACTATTAACAGAAGGCTTGGGGGTAGCATGCTACTATATTAATTTAAAAAAAACCAACAAAAAACTTGCTGGGCAAACTGGATTGACCTTTTTTGTCTTTATTTGTTGTCATTCACTATATTACTATGTTAAAGGACCAGACTCAACAGCTGCCGCTGTTTCCTTTTGCTGCTTTCATCGGTCCCTCTAACGTGACAGATGCAAACTCCAAAAAAATATAGCAGTCCCTGCCAAAGGATTTCCTGAACTGTGCTTGGCTAAGCGTGGCATTGACTCTTTTTCCCCTCTCCCCCTTGGAGCTGGCAGCACAAATCGTGCACCAAAATTAGGGGCCAGACATTCCACCCCAGAATGGGCCGCATGCATGTGTCAGACACATTAAATTGTTAAGTGGGAGAGGGCTTGTGAGGGACTCTACCTGCTCTCTCTTGAACACCCGGGCACTGTGCCACCCTCCTTCATTCCAGCTTTGGAGCCAGACTGCGATAAATTTGTGCCACCCCCGGCGCCCCCCCTTGCACAAATATGTCAGCGTCCCTCTGAGTATTTTGGCTCTTGAATCTGAATGGGGAAGAAACAGAAGGGGAACGTGGAGGCAGCATCCCATCCACTCCTCGGAGAACTTTCAGCCTGGGTCAACAGGAAGCCTCTGCCTCCCTGAGCCTGGAAGGACATCTCCCTCCATCGGCTCCAAATATGAATCAGCACAGCTCAAGCTGTGACTAGGGAGTTCTTGTGCTCCTGGTGTGCCCTCTGCATTGACGTTACCATCTACCCCGGGACGTAAGCCCGCATCTGCCACTACTGCTTTGCATGCTGTGCGGACCGCGGTCACTAGATTGGCGGCAGCGTCACCATCCAGCATTGACTCGGTTCTGGGGGGCTTTGGGGAAGTGAGAATACCCTAAGGATTGCTGCGCATGCGGAACAAGTGGTGACCCTCCTAAAGGGGAAATGGTGCCAGCGCTTCGGAGACCATGCAACCAATTTTTACACAAGAAAGTGGAGAATTTAGGTCATTTTGCCGAAAGATTGCATCTGCCTTTTAGAATTGTCCTTGTGGTGCTTTAGTACCGCTAATGGAGGTGTATAGAGAATTGTATTTGGATTGCCTTAAGGTCTAAATTATAGTATTGACCTAATCCTACAGTAATCTCTTAAATCTTTAGATTGTGAGGATAACAATGCTGGGAATATTTCTTTTGGTCTTTCTGGGTCTCTGGAAGAATCCGGGTCAGTTGTTCAAGATAGGGCCACATCGCCGGTGGTCTGTGGGCATGAATGTGATCAACAGTGGACCCTTCAGCTTTTTCTTCATCGAAGGGATTCTCTCTTCCTTGGCCAGAAGATCTGCATCTTTCCAGACGTGGCCAAAGAGACCCAGGCATGCAGGAAGCAATTTTTAATGAATAGGCAGTGGGTATTGGCATTAGGTGCCAGGTTCCAGTTCAGATTTCCTTGCAAATGTGCCATTGACTAGAAGAATGATCATTCCAGGCCCCACAGAGGGTGGGACTGCATTTGAATGAATCCTCCCCCACTATCATCCTGCACTAGATCTATCTGATACCCAGGGCTTACTGGTAGCCACGGAAAGGTGCCCAGGTTACACATAATTTTCCAGTTCTTACTATTACCTTACAATATTGCTGTACAATTTGCTGAATCAAGATGCTCTTGAATGTAAATTTACTGAAAAATAATAAAATTATAAAAAAAATTAAATTGTCAAGTGCACCGGGATCCTTTTGTGTGAAAACCACTATAAAAATCTATTATTTTGTATAGAGACAAACATAGATATACATACATACTATATATATATATATATATATATATATGCAGTATATATAAACTTTCCTGGCATATTTCATATTTTCAGAAGTTGAAGGGAGAAAAAATGTGCATGTAGTTATTAATCCATGATATATTATTTCAGAAATTATTCCTTAGCCCACTTCAGTCCATTTCAAGCTGTTCTCAAAGTATCCACATATTTGCTCATTGCTCATTGTACTTTGTGGATATGCAATAAATATTTTGCAAGTTAGAGAGAGAGCAAGAGGTGTGAGGTATTTATAATGTAATAAGGGATGGGAAAAAAAAACATATAATCGGGTATTTATCCACAGATATGGACCTTTTGACCCACCCAGTCTGTCCTGTAGCCCCTGCCAACTGAAACTCAAGTCCTCTCCCTCCCTCATCACTATCCTCTGCAATTTTCCAAAGCCCTATTGGTTTCTACCACTTCTGCTGGGAAGCTATTTCCCTCTCAGTAAACATGCATTAGGCTTATACAAAAAGCTTTAGTGGCTGGGGGCCATATTCCAATCACGCTAGGAACATGGTCCCATTATATTCAAACGGCAGGCATGCCACTAGAACAGTGAAATGTATTTAGGGGAACTCACTAATGATAGCAATTGAATCTCCTTTCCGGAGTTATTTCATGTGTCGTGCTTTTAGCTTATAGCTAAGATCTGTTAATTTTAGCTGTGTGAGTCACCTCGGTGGTGTTTTGGGTCATCCATTTCTTTCCTTGGTTCGCTATACAGTAGCTTACAGTGAGGTCCAATTGCCATTTAATCAAATTGCCTGACTACTGGGATTTTGAATAATCAAGCAAAATGTGCCTTGCTACCAAGTGCTTAACTCAACTATGCTGAGGGTCTATGGGGTGAGAGGTAAAGTAGGTTTTCTGTAACTAAAAATAATATTCTGGACATGGTGATAGTTTTGCTTAGAAGGTCTGAAATGTGTAAATGTCATTATACACAAATTCTCAATAAATAGAACCTAAAAGTGTAAGATTAATATCAATCAACAAATATCAATATCTCACTCAAACAATGAAGATGTGTGAAACACTTAATATTATGTCTTAGAAAAGAATGACCATCATATAACACAGCTAGAAGGCACTTCATAAAGGGTTTATCGTAATGCCCGTCCTCGTGCTAAAGTTTTAATCAGCAGTCATTCTAAGAACCAAGTGTACATGCTCTACTCTTTAGAGTCTATGATCATTGATTTTGCATGGTTTCTCAAAGTCCTTTTATTGGCAAATAACATCTCAGTTTTCTCGTGCAGTCTATAATAAATAATATCCACTTATCTTTGCGGATGTTGCACCGGGACAGCGAATATCTGTAGTGCCCTAAGTTACTGTATAATAATGCCCAACATTGCAATGTTTCAGAAGTGAATACTTATTCCTTCTTCAGGGGGGGTAACTTGAGCAATATCAGAAATAGGAACAGCAGAGCCCGGTGATTGTTGTTGTGAAGCAAGAAATGCGATTCAACAAGGCAGCCGTAACTCTTTCAGACCCAGAAAGCTAAGGAAGAGTAACTACTATTCATGAATACATATTGCAAGGTCAATAAGTGATATAACAGCTATTGATATTATGGGATGTTATTTCTGGTTAGTTAACAGAGTTATTGTACCTGGAAAGATAATTTCTGTAGTGCCTCACTTACTAGGGTGCTAATACCATTAGTAAATCAGTAGTATCAGTGTAGTAACATAGAAACATTGCAGATTTTTACTCTGACTAATGCAGGGAACAAACTACGTTTGCAGTGCACTGGGTAGCCAAGAGGACCTTCTGTATGAGCATTAATCAGTCGTTAATAGGAAGAACAATACTTGCAGACTGTTTGTGTTTTTCCAAAACCTCTGGGGGGCTATGTAGTGCACAACTATTATTGCCCAGTTAGAACTTGTCTTCTCTTTACCTGCATCACGTGTACAAAAACCTAAGGCTGTGAACTTCAGGGTTACACCGATATTAGAGGTAGTTGAGCTACCTTTCTGACCAACCCATGAAACGAGCAGTCAGTTTTCAGGGAAGGGTCTGTGTGACATGACCAAAGGGGCCTCTGAATCAGCCTAAGGAGACTCAGAGAAGGAGCCTGGGGAGGAGGCAGCAAAATAACCTCAGTGGTATGGGCTTCTATTGCACAGAGACGAAAAGGTATGGAGAGAGAGAGAAGTGCATCTCCCTGCGGGGGAAAAAGCGGATTATTCTGTAAGCCAGCCCCAATAGCTTTTTCTGTTCCATGAGATAAAATACTCCAGATATTGGGCTACATTTGTGGGCCTGAGAACTGCTGTGGAACCGAGGCCATAGGATAATCAGAAAAGGAAGAGCCATGTCTGTTTGTTAGCTGCTCCTGACGGATGACCTTGAAGTGTCCCGCCAGTATCCTCCTCCCCCTCCTAGAAGAGGGCAGATTCCAGGGCCTCCGTGCCAGCCTGGCCCTGACAATGTCAGGGTAGCCGGTGCTGCGTGCAATCATTCTTAAGGCCTTCCCTTGCTGGTGCCCATCTACGCCTGCTCGCGGCTGGGCTGCTACGGGCTTTCTGCAAAACTGCATGTGCTGCACGCTGCTCCTTTACCGAGACAGACAGCAACGATGACTACTTGCTGTCCTGTGAAAGAAAGCTTTACAGCAAAATCGCATTATTTGCGTGGGGAAATGAAATGCAAACCGCAGCCCGGCTCCACATTCCAGCACTTTTAGGTGGAAGCGACCGGCTGATCCCTAATCGCTGCCGGTTATTGTCGGCTTAGCCTGGGACGATGCATAGCAGTGGAGCAAAGAGGCACTGCCGCATGCCCAGCATTTGCTGGACTCCCAAGAAAGTTGATTTTTTTTAGTAGACTTCTCATTATATGTTAAAGCTTTGCCATAGTGGTGTCAAAAAAAAATTTAAAAAAAAGACATGGAGAAGTGTTTCCTTTCTCACGCTCTTTTTGGTTTTCTATTCACCGAAAGTTAAAATCTGCCCAGAACCCTCACCACCACCACCATTACCAGCGCCATACGCCAACACCAGCCCATCCCCCATCCCCGGCAAGAAAGGGATCAGTGGGGAAGGTCACTCCTGCCCCCCCCCCCCCCCAGCCTGAGACTCCTTGCACTGTTTACATAAGCAGCGCTATTGGCCCTTCCTCAGGGGATGAGGCTCCTGCAGGAGGTGGGGAGGGGAATTCTGTGGAGTCCAGAAAGTTCTCCAACCTTCCGTGTTATTTTCCCATACGAGACTTGTCCCAGCCCTGGATTGAAGGGGATTTGTTTTGTTTTGTTTTTTTTATAAACCACATCCTCTGCCAGGCTGCTCTACGGATCCACCCTGCCCTTCTTTGTCCCTCCTCCACCTATAATTCAGAATGACAGCTAAGAGAACTTTACCCGTCCTCGCTCTTGCTGTATTGACATTTCTCTCAGCCCTGAGGGGGAAGATTTGAGCAGGATGCACTGGGATGAGAAAAGCTCACATGAAGAGAGCCTGCCACTGGATACAGAACCCGCTGAAGGATGTTTATGCAGCACCGGCTGAAGCCAGCTAGGATGTATTCCCAAGACAAATGACTTCTGCTCTCTTTCACAAGACACCACCGTGTCCAGGATGTCTTTTCCCTGCCTGCGTGTAGAAGGCTGACTTCACTTATACAACGGAGTACTTAAGCCAACAGAAATGAATGACGGCCAGCCAGCAAGCTGCGGGCGATGCCTTCTTCTTGGACTGACAGTGCATTTTGACTACCTCTGGCTGGATGTGCTTTTCACGGGGGATTAAAAATGGACTTTGATAAACTCATGTGAAGGTCTCGGATTAAAGGTCCTGATTTGCCGCGGCTTCATTTCCTATTCCGTCTATGGGGAAAATAGCTGCATTAAAGCAGGCCTTAAGAGCTCTATTACTTTATATGCAAAATATTGACCTAATTAAACCATTTTACGTTAGGGGTGAGCAAATGGAATTAGACCAGATTCGCACCCCCGCCTACGGGGCTGATTCTACTGACTCTAGGAGGATGAGGGGCCCAGGTCAATTTGGCTAGAGTGGGACACCCCCCTCCCCCGCACCCACAAAGACTGAAGTGTGAGGGAGGAAGGGTTCTTTCTGAGGTATTGAGAAGCAGGGGGCAGGGAGGGAAACTACACCTCTCGGCCTGGCACTGATACCTCTCTATTGCTAATACTTCTGGCTCTCCAGTGCTCAAGTGTAAACGTCCAAATGTGGGAAGTGGGGCTACCTGTGGCACTGCAGGACCCTAGGAAGTACAAGACATGGGGGTTGTCAACCTAATTCCTCCCTCTCCCCCTCCAAGGATGGCCCTGCCCACCAAATTCAGATATTGATCTTCACTTGACTTGGGGCTCCAGGCCAAAAAAGATAGCTGGGGTGAGCCCATCTGTTCCAGAATTAGGAACTAATATCAAACTGTGTCGCATTGTAAATAAGGTAATTTCAAGGGCATCCCATCCATTGTTATTTATTTATTTATATTTACAGACATCCATAGTGTGCTGTGGTGTACAGGCACAGGCCCAGTGCTACCAGGTGTGCATACCGTGCAACTGCACCGGGCAGCACACCCGGAGGGGCGGCAGAAGAAGCAGCCCGCAAGGCTGCTGGTAGACCTGTCCCACCGGTGGCCGAGAAGAGGAAGAGGCCCATGGAAACCGCCAGGAGATCGCATCCCGTTAGCGACCCGGAAGTACAGAAGGCTTGTGAGGCCGCCGTTGGACCCCATCTCACCAGCGGCCTGGAAAAAGAGGCCCATGAGGCCACCAGTGAAACCTAGTTCATCAGCGGCCCGGAAAAGGATGAGGCCTCCGAGGCCACCGGTGGACCCCATCCCACTGGCAGCTGAGGAAAGAAGAAGGAGATCCTTCTTGGTGCTAGCGTACGCTGTTCAAAACACATGAAGCGAGCACATTTTCTGTGCTGATCTTGCTTATATATTCATATAGCCCTGTTTGTATTTCATGGTTCCTGTTTTAGAGGGATTTTCACTAGAGGCTTTTGTGTTTGTTTTTTATGTGTGAATGAGAGCCTAACCGGGGGGGGGGGGGGATATGTGAATGGGAGCCTGACTGGAGGGTTGTGTTTTTGTGTGTGTGTATGTGTATGAGTATGAATAGGAACCTGTGTGGGTGTTTGTGCATGTGTGTGTGTGTGTGTGTGTGTGTGTGTATGAAGTTAATTTGTGCTGCCTCACTAATCCATGCCTTATTCAGGATGACTGGAAATAAAATGGTTTCAGGTATGGAGAGCAGTGAATTTTCCATCCTTATTTATTTATTTATTTATTTTATTTAGATTCTTTTTTTATACCGAAGTATAGCCAGATGCCTTCACTCCGGTTTACATTCTATGGTTAAACAATTTTTATTTTGTTCTTACATAAAATTAAATTACAACATTGGAACAGGTTTGGTTCTGACCTGAATACAATAGAACAAATCTCACACAGGTCCGAGGACCTCCTTATTATATACCCCCATCATCCCTCCCACCCCCTACCCTTCCTCCCTCAGTACCCTGCTGGATCCAACAGAAAAGACGAATTTGTTTCAATACCAAAGAGTCTTCTATACTCCAAGAGATCCAAGGTCACCTATAATCAGTCATTTATTACCAGACTACGTGCCCGAGGTGACAGATGTTGTAAGTATGAGTTCCAAATCTGAAGAAATCGTCGCCGGTGTCTCGGGGATTCTCGAGATGCCAAATTCTCCATATTCATCAAGGCATGGAATTGATTCCTTCAAGCCCAATAGGAGGGAGGATCAGTAGAGCGCCATATTGACAATATTACTTTTTTCCCCACCAGCCCTGCTTTCTGTAAAAGCAGGCGCGAGCCAGGATCTCTAATCCGGATGGGAGATATACACCCAAATAACAGCCACATAAGGGAGAGAGGAAAGGCCACCTCCAGCATATCTGCCATATGGTCTGCCACTTTGCACCAAAAACGATGCGTTGGGGGGCATGACCAAAAAACATGTGATAGCGTTCCTAGAGCAGCTTGACATCTGGGACATTCGGCTGAGGATGTTAAGGTTAACTGATATGCCACTTGAGGGGACACATAGGCCCTACTAAGAAATTTAAACTGCAACTCTCGAAAATACATGTTAGGTGAGATCCTGGCTGCTTGCCTGAAACATTTCTGCAGTATGACGTGCGTCACCATAAAATCCCCGTCCCGAATCCAGCGTGTTGTCAAATGAGAAAATCCCTCTACCTTAGTCTCACGACTTAGGTGCTTGTAATACGAAGACAAAGAGGGAGTTTTTGCACTCTCAAACTGCAGAACCCTATCTAAAACAGTAAAATTATTAAGGTGTCTAGTGTCTGCCGGTAAGGCATTGATATAGTGTCGTATTTGCAGATGTGCGAAGATGTGTGAAACACTCAGGCCATATGTCTTGTGAACCTCTTCCCAGGTTATGAGTTGTCCCTCCCGGTTTAGCAGGTGCCCCACATACACCAGACCCCTAGATTTCCAATTCCTGAAAGCTGTCGATTGAGATCCTGGAAGAAAATCATCATTGCCCATCGGTTTACATTCTAAACAAAAAACATTACAGAAACACATTTGAATGCAAAAAAACATGTTTACAAGTAACTAGAGATTTCAGATTGTAAACAGAAACTATATACATGTCTGCCTGTAGTACTGATGTAAAAACATGCCAATAAAGTACAATCCAAATCTGTCATGTCAAGAATGATCGTGAGAGGTTGGTAGATCAAGAAATGGGAAAGATGTCGATATTACACCGAGAGAGAATTAAAGAAACTTTTCAGAGGTGAGATTTGTTAGAGGGGAGGACGGGATAATGGGAATCAGGGAGAGAATAGAGAGCAGGTAAGTCTCTTCAAAAGATAGAGTTTAAATGAGAAATATAAAGAGGGAGGGAGGGAGGAAAGAATATACAGGGAGGGGAAGAAGAAATGGGTTAGAGAAATATAGTTTACCCAATACCGTCAGTGAAAGTTTGTCTAAATAACCAAGTTTTAAGTTCATTTTTGAAAGATTTAGTGTCGATGATAGAGCCAAGGTAGTCTGGTAAAGAGTTCCATGCGTATGGCCCTGCTATAGAGAAGGCTCTGTTCCTGGTGTTGGATAGTTTAGCAGAGGGTAGGGAAGGTATGACTAGTTTCAGTTTATTGGTATTTCTTGTCGAGCGGGGTGTTTTGTGAAGTTGGATCATATGGTTGAGGGCACTGTTGTCAGGTTTGTATATTTCGTTGTGCAGAATGGTTAGGGACTTGAATTTGATCCTTTGTTCGATCGGTAACCAGTGAAGACTCCTCAGTACTGGAGTGATGTGATCAAATTTCTTTTTGCCGGTGAGAACCCTGGCTGCAGCATTTTGAAGTAATTGGAGTGGTTTTAATGTTGATTTGGGGAGGCCAATGAGAAATGAATTACAGTAATCAAGACTTGAGAAGATGAGAAATTTGTTGATTATGGCTGCTAAAGTAGGGGCTATAGTATGAGCCAAATCCTTGAAAGCGCGGGTGGGATAGTATCCAGATCATGTCGGGCTGGGTTAATTTTTCGTAACAACTTTTCTGTTTCAGTATTTGAGATAGGTTCGAAGTTTAACCAGGGTATTATAGTTGATGGGATAGATGGAGTTTCAGAATTTGGAGTGTTATTAAAGGAGTCAGTAATTTTGCTTATTTTTTTCTTAAAGAACACAGCAAGGTCTTGACTTAGGTTTTTTGTGTCAGCAATGGGGGAGTTAATGTTGTCCTCGTCTATAAGGTTTTTAACTATGTTGAAGAGGGAGTTGGATTTATTAGTTGAGTTTTTTATTTTTAGACTATAATAGTCGCGTTTGGCGATCAGAATCATTTTCTTATAGTTGGCGAGTTGTGAGCGGTAATGTTGAAGAGTTGCTGGATCTTTGGTTTTGCACCAATCTTTTTCCAACTTCCTGAGGCTGGATTTCATAGATCTGAGATAAGAGTTAAACCAGGGGTTGTTTTTCTCTCTGTTTAGATTTATCAATTTCATTTTCTCAGGGTTAATGTTGTTTGCAGTTTGCTTTGTAAGATGAAACCATGACTGAGTAGCATTATGTATATTGGATAGGTCTAGATTCATTAGTTGTTTTCCCAGTTCATGTTGCAGAGAGTCAGGATCGAAGGGGGGGGTCGATATTTGAAAGATAGACGTTCATTTGTTCTTTTTGATTTTTTGTTAATGACTTGAGTATTGCATTGTATTAGGTAGTGATCTGACCAAGGAACATGCTTGTGGGAGATTTTGGAGTCGAGGAAGAATTGATTGGTGAAAATCAAGTCTAGCGTGTGGCCAGCATTGTGAGTGGGAATGTTTACTAATTGGGTTAGGTTTAGGCTAGAAAGAATGTCAATCATGGTTTGGCAATTATGGGATCTGGGGTTAGTGTCAAAGTGAAGGTTGAAGTCACCAAGTATTATTGAGGGTTTTTTTGTGCTAATGTTTGTTACTAGGAATTCTAGAAGAGGTGAGATATCGTTGTCAAGGAGCTTGGGTGGGCAATATACTAGAATTATTTGTAGAAGTTCTGAGTCTAGTAGAGCAATTTCGTATTTTATTGGTAGGTTGTGTGGTATTAGTTTCATGGAGAAGTGTTTTTTTATGATGAGTAGAAGACCACCTCCTCTGCGGGATTTGCGTGGGATAGAGAAAATGTCATACGCATTGTTGGTTAGGTGATTTGTTAAGACATGATCAGTATCTTTGAACCAAGTTTCTGTTATAGCGAAGAAGTCTGGGTTCTTTTCATGGATCAAGTCTGAGATTATCATGAATTTCTTTGTCAGAGATTGAGCATTTATCAGGAAGAAGGTAAGGTAGAGTAGGTTTTTGGCAAGTTTGAGTAGAGGAATATTAATCAGATGACAGTTTCTTCTCTGGTGGGTCGAGGTGGGAGACGTCATGATGATGCTGACTGATGGTTACTTGAAAAGCTTAAGTATTCTCGAGGTTAATCTCCTTGTTTAGTTGACAGTGTTTAATGGGAATAGAGTTACAGAAGAAGAGAATCTTTGGGGAGGTCGTGTAGGAGGGGTGTGTCGAGTTAAAAGGTATCAGTATGGATGTTGACGTTTGGGGAATGAGTAAGGGTCTGAGAAGTGGGCTGTAGTATGTGTGTATGTAAATAGTATGTAAGTATATAGATGGTATGAATGGATAATGTTGGAGTGTGTTTAATCTACAGCTGAAAATTTGGCAGGGAATCCGATGGATGTTAGGACAGAGTTGGAGGACAGTTGTCTGTAGAACTGGATGATTGAATGGAATCGTAGCTGTTTGAGGGTGAGTTGATTTGTTGTACTAAGCGTGTTGTCTCATTTTGTTTGAATGGAATTATTAGTTTTACTTATTGGATGTTTTGTATCTGCCATTTTAAAATAATTTATTGTTTGGGAAATTTTTTAAATCTTGTATAAGCTCTTAATTATTGTTCCTTAGATAATTGGAATTATTCTTTTTACAAGTATGGTTTTACTATGATTTATATTCCTTGGTTTTATTGCTTGATGAATGATTTATGAGGACTGGTGATGTTTCTGTTTCTCCATTGCTGCATTGCATACAGAGTCTGGCTTGTTGCGGTTTGCGGTTTCTGGTTCAGTTTCAGTTTATAGTCTCTGTATTTGGTGAGGGTGAGTCTGTGTTTTGCATGTTTAATTGAGGTGGGGTATTCTGTGTTAAAAAAAAACCAAAAAACCAAGGAGGAGGCAGCACAGTAATTGTTTTGCACAGGGCAGCGAAAATGCTAGCACCCCCAACCTTAAAAAGGGGTGTGCTGTGCACCGCCAACTTAAGACACTGTTGCCTCCAAGTCCGAACCCTGCAGCTTACATCCACTTCCGCCTGCTCCACTACCAGCACCAGTTGCCGATAAATTAAAGCTCTGTGCCCGCTCTCGGTTGCCAACACCCTGACCCACATCTCCCAGCCTGACAACCCCGAAGGCTGGCTCAATGTCGCACGTGTTAGCACCTCAAAGGAGTCGTTTCAGGCCGGCTTTCCTGGATGACAAACTGAGGAGGGAGTTCAGAGTTACTTTGCCCCATGCGCCTTGGCACGCCACTCCAGCAGGCTCACCTTCGGCAGGCACGGGGAGCAAATCCTGAGCTCCCTGTCTGGAGGCGGTGGCTGCTCCCTGCCTTATTGCCAGGACCTGAGGAGGATGTGAGCAGAGTGAAGGCCCAGAAGGGAGGGAGGAGGGAGGGACTGCCAAGACTGAGGCTGGGCTGCTGTCAGTGGGCGGGAGGTGTTGTAAACTGTGAGGTTTGGGTGGACCCTTGGACACTGTGGCAGCTGACCACGCCCACAGGGGGAAGTCCCGTGAGGTGCCACAGATCAGGCTTAGCTCAGGACACACAAACACAGAGTTTGATCTTTTATTAGACTGTATAAGGAAGCCACCAGATGTGGCAGTAGTGAGCAGCTGGAATAGCCCGGCAGGGCTGGTATCCCTCAGGCGCTGGAACAGCGACTCCTCCGGTAGCAGTGCTGTAATGGAAAGAACTGAGAGAATGAGAACAGTGGAGAATATACAAGACCCCAGTATGGAGATCCCCAGGGTAGGGAGAGCAGATCCTCGAGGAGCGAGTACCTGAACCCTGAGAGCTGGGAGGCTTGCAGATGATGTACTCACGCAGAAGTTCCATGGAGATGGCACTGGGGCTGGAATGGAGGGAGGCCCTCGAGGAGCAAGTACCTGATCCCTGAGAGCTGAGAGGCTTGAAGGTAATGTACTCACACAGAGGTTCCACGTAGGAGATGACACTGGGGCTGGAACGGAGGCAGGTCAACGAGGAGCGAGTGCCTGGTTCCAGGGAAAAGCTCTAAGGTGAAGATGGTAGTACTCACTGATGTTGAAGGTTAGCGAATCCTTCCAGGCAGAAGAGAAAGTAGGAGTAGGCAGCGAGTCAGGGAACATGGGTCCTCGAGGGGCGAGTACCGGTTTCCTGATAGCTACCTGGAAAGCAAGTGAGGCCCCCGAGGAGCGGGTACCCCGTTAGCGTTAGAGAGTCCAATGAGATTGGAGAGGCACAATAGCTGGGTACGGAGAGCAAATCCCATCCGTAGGATTCCCGTAGGATTACCCCCTTGCTAACTCAAAGGCTAGCAAACATTGTAGGCCTTAAATATCCAGGCATCATGATGTCATCACGGGGATAAAAAGCAAGGAAGAGAGGGCAGAGGAAGGACAGGAGGGTCCGAGGGAGGGCGAGAGGAAGAAGAGTCCAGAGGATGAGGCAGGAGGGACAGAAGGAAAAAAAAGGAGATGCCAGAGGATGGAGGCCTAAGACTGGTTACAGACATCCTGAGATCAGAGCCTAGGTTAAGATTTATAGTGCCTGATTAAAATCATTTTAATGTAACAGTAGCTGTAAGAATTGCCTAAAAAAGATGTCTTATGTTAATATTTTATGGCCTGGAGTACATGCTCAGATTTTAAGCCTGTGAGAGGGTCAGATATAATTCTATCAGAGGATCTTAAAATAATTGTTTTTCGATCACATGGCAGAGGCATATTTTCTGGTGCATTATCAACTTCAGCAGTCACCCTACACACCCCTGGGTAATTTCACCAAGAGTTAAATACCCCAGCACATGTGCAGGTTGCTGGCGGATAGATTTCACGTGGACAAGATATTTCTCTTATTCTGGCTTTCCTGATCGATTTTTTTTTTGTAATGCGCATGGTAACGCCCTTGGGGCATAAGAATAGTGAAGTGCAATATATCTGGGAAGGCAGCAGCACTTCTTGGATACTAGCCAGGAAAAAAAAAGAGCTGGGTGTATTAGTTGATGCTTAGTGGATGGAGAATGAGCGTACAAAGTCAAGGAGAAACTGCCAAGGCTGGGGCACATCAAGTGGTGGGCGAATGCCATCCTCTCACTTCATCAGGCCCTCGTCACACCGCGTTTTGAGTGCAAAGCTCAGTGGCAGACCACCCACAAGTAGTGGCACAGAATTAGTGGCAATTGCACCACCAAAAATAAAAAAAAGAAAGAAAGAAAAGCAAAGGCAGAATGCGGATACGCGTAGATAAATATACAGATATCTGTTTTGTTTTGTTGTTTTTATAATGGTCCAATTGTCTCTCACCAAAGCCCAGTGGAGGTCTCTTCCATGGCGCAATCTGAGGCAGCAGGCTAATTAAGTCTTCCTGCAGGGTGACAGGATCAGATTAAAAAGTTCTATGGCACTGGTCATTAGTGTCACCGCTATAGACCCTAAGGTGTGATCCATTCAGACGCTCACCTGCGCAAAGGCTGCGGTGGGTGCAGGGAGCCTGGTTTGAGATAAGGGCAAGGCTTGGTCATTTGATTTGCTCAGTTGTTGGTTTCCCCTCTTTCTTATAATTTTCTCTTCATTGAATTTTTTTTCCAATGTCACAGATTTGTAAACATTTAAGGAAAACTTAGTGAATAGAGTTCAACCTATTCAACATTTAACAAAAAGGAAAATAATATATTACCGCCTCACACACAATAGCCCACAATAAAGTCGGAGAGATCCTACACATGAGACGACTTAAGAATAAGGAAATTAAGATTTTCATTTAACACCACTAATAATTGAAAGCATTAGAGAGGAACAGTTATTTTCCCTTTTGAACATTATATCCTTATACAGGAGCTGCATCTGGATTATCTTCTGGCAGGACATTAATTCTATCTTTTATTAATTTTTCTAATTGCGAAGGTTGAAAGAAAGTACGAGTAAGATCCTTAATCTTTAGGAGACACTTACAGGGGAACTTTAGGAAAAACTGGGGTCCCATTTGGACCACCCGCTCTCTCTCAGTTCCAAGAACTTTTTCCTCCTGTACTGTGTCTCCTTTGCACAGTCAGGAAATGTTAACACTTTCAAACCCTAAAATAACTCCAATTTAGTGCGCAAATATTGCTTTAGGACCCAGTCCCTGTCAGAGTCTAATAAAAAAGTAGTTATTAGTGTTGCTGGCTGAGCCTCTTCCTCCCGATGATGACTCCAAGATTGCTGATATATTCAGAGGGGGACAGCTGTTGCAGTTCTTTACCCTCTACTTGTGTCTTTTCCTTATGGGTAGATAATAAATTCTTGATAATGGAGGCAAAAACTGCTTGCGGTATTTTCAGCTTCTCCATAGCAAACTTCGTCCACATTTCTGTGGGAGTTACGGAAATTTTCTTGGGGAAATTAATCAGTCTCAGATTTTTACTTCTTTGTTGGTTCTCTATATTTTCAATTTTCCTCAATATAACCATATTATCTTTCATCGTCCCTTGGTTCAGCTTTTTCATTTCCCCCCATTTCAGTTTTTAGCTGTATAACTTCCATTTTGTTCTCTGTAATTTTCTCTTTTATTTTTTGCAGTTGTATTTCTGTCTGCCCAATTTTCCTTGCCATTGGTTTAATTTGCTTTAATATGTTGTTATTCATTGTTTCTATCGCCATCCATATTGATTCGAGGGAAAAAGTCTCTGGTCTTACCAGCGGTGTTGGTTCAGGGTATAGTTCCTGCAGTTCCTCTTCTCTAAGCTCAAGAGACTTGCCAGGAGATAATTTCTTCCAGCACCTGCTTCTCTCCTCCTCGGATCCAGTGGTTACCGGAAACGCCGTGATCCCGGGGCCTGCACCAGCTCCGGCAATTCCTCCTCCACAGCGCTACCCGGAGGTAGCTCCGGGTGTTCAAGGTTTCCTGTCCGACTGACCGCTGGGTTTCCGGGAGCTGTCCTTTCGTCCGGGGAGAGAGATAACAGCGAGTCGAGGAGGACGCCGGCTGTTTCCGCGTCTCCACGGCGATCCCCCAGCGACTCCTCACCCGGTATTACCGTTCCTCTGAGGAGGTGAGCGTCCATCGGCCCCCCCGAATCGTGCCCACGGGGGGGGGTGTGGTTCTATAATTAGTCTCTCTCTAGCCCTCCACTATCGTCCAGAGTGAGGCATAAGGAAAACTTCAACGCGAAGAAATAACCAAACGGGGGGAGAGAGACGTTACACATCTTGGATCTCCCAGCATGTCTGGTTTCCCTCTTCCTGATGCGCTTTCTGCTTCAGCACGCTCAAATTTATCTCCAGCAGTGACAGCAATCTTCTGCCATGCCTTGCGGGAGTTTGAGGCTCCTGGAATTTCGGGTCACTGCCGACTTCCTTTCAAGGGACAATTCCAAGTGGCCCTTAGAGCTGGAAGGTGCACGCATGTGGCTCTCTCTATGCAAACCTTTCCTCTGATTTCCAAAGAAAAATCCACCGAGGCACTAGAGCATAATTTTCAAAAGCATTTGCATGCTTAGAAATGGGTTTTACACCTTTAAGTGCACTTCACTCGTGTAAGTGGGCTTTTGAAACTTGCTACAATATATGCCATTGAATAGTCCGCAGGTTTTATGCATGTAAGTGCACTTTAAGCATGTCAATGGGCTTTTGAAAATTGCCACGATAGTATTTTACATTTACACACACATAACTTCTTTGAAAATTTGCTGCACGGAAATGGCACATGCACTTTATGCCTGCTTACATGGGCGGGGAAGCTGAACCGGGAGCTAAAGAGCATGCGCACACAATGGCAAATGCCAATGCCGATGCCCACGCGCAGTTCACACACTGACCTAAGCACACACCCTACCACCACCACCACCTCTTTAAGTAGGTGCTCTGTGAAAGTCCATGTGTACTTTTAACTGGATTGAGGAAGGCAATCATCACCATACCTGGGAACTCTCCGGATATGGCCCGGAGACTCTGGAATTCTAAAAGAATTATTGGGTCTCCAGGCCAATACTGGAAATCTCCGGGTGCTGCAGAAAAACCAATCTGCTTGGACCTGGAAAGAAAAAAAGGAACTTCATTGATCTTACATGGCTGAAAAAGGAGGAACTCGACGGTAATTTCTACCATCTCCGGACCTTTTTAACTCTTAACTTCCCTTCCTCGTGACACCACCTGCTCCTGCACAGCCTGTTTCCTGTATCCAACCACTTGCCCGCCCCATCCTGTTTGCCTCTTCAATCGACATTGCGATTTCCTGCCCGTGCATCAAACGAGGAGTAAGAAACAGGCAGTGTCCACTTCTGCAGCACAGGAGGAGAAGAAAGAGGCTGCTGCTGCTCCAGGAGCTCAAGTTAGAGGCTGCTGTTGCTAGTGTGTTTTGAAAGGGGGGAGAGAGAATGAATGAGCATGTCTGTGAGAGTGAGTGAGTGAGTGTGTATTTGTATAGGAAGAAGAGATCTGAGAGTGTATGTAGGTGAGTAGGAGAGAGCTGAGTGCAAGTGAGCATGGGTGTGAAAGTGAGTGGGCATGTGTGTATGGAAGAGGGAGAGACGTGAGTGTGTGAGGGAGTGAGTGTGTTGGTGGGATAATGGCAGAAGTAAAGGTGTAAATGGACATGTGAGAATGTGAGAGAATGAGCAGTGAAAGTAAGTGTGATCATGTAAGAGTGTTTATGAGAGTAAATTTGTGAGCATTCAGTCCCACTGTGCAGTTGCCCTCCCCCCCCTCCCCCCCCCCCCCACTAATCCATGGTAATCTCAGGGTGACTGGAAGTCAAATGTTCCCAGGTATGATCATCAGACCAGCCAATTTAACCGATTTAACAGTCTAAACCTCTCTCAGTTGTCCTCTCTGTTGTAATATGTTATGCAGCAAGACATCAGAAAATATGTTAATATCTACTCCAGGATTCAATGCAAAATTGAACAATCAAGGCAATCTAAATTATTTTGTTTGTTTTAGCAATGGACCAGGTTATCTAACAACTTGTGCTGCTAGCTCTGCTGCCCTGGGGTTGCCTTCTGTCCAGTGTTATTACTGGCTTTGTAAATAAACTTGCTTTGGAATTACCTAAACGTGGCAGCTAATATGACTTTCTGGTAATACAACATCCGTTCTGTTAACTGCTTAAAAATAAAATCCCTCTTCGTTCTTTCAGTTCCTGTACAATGAAAACAGAACACTGTGCTCCTTCCTGCACCGATGTCAGGTAATTAGCTGACATCAGAAGACAATGAATGTCCTGTTACCTGATGACCTCAGCCCAAGGTCACATCCTAAGCTCCAATAGCCCCGGGCGGTGTTTAAAAAATACGAATCCGGGCGTCAGATCTCACCTGGAAACTGCAAAGCCAAAGGGGCCAGCCTGATGTCTGCAAAGTGGGTTTTTACCTTCAAACTTTATTACTTTTGTACAGCCCTCCGTTTGCTCCCCAGATTTCACTTTCTATACCTGAATGTAACTGGCCTTGAGCTAATGAAAAGGTGTGAGGTACATTTAAGTAAATACCTACATAAATTAAGCAGATAAAAGTATGGGATCTAAGGGGTCAACTATTTGACAATACTTCCTGAGTGGATTAAGGGGAGGAGTTCATTAATATATTAGAAAACACACATGGTATCCACCTTCAACCTCTCTCACTCTCTCTCTCTCTCCCTCCCTCCCTCCCTCCTATCCTCCCCTTAGACTCCTTTTCTCTTATCTCCGGTCTCTTACTCTCCCTTTCTTACCCCAGTCTCTTTTTCTCTCAATCCTCCACCACTAGCTCTCTCTCTCTCTTTCTCACCCCCCAGCTCCTCACTCTCTTATCCACACAGCCCCTTCTTTCTCAATCTCCTGCCCCTCCCCACAATAGCATCCATCCTAGTTCTCCCCCCCCCCCCCCCCCCCCCGTCTTTTTCTCTTCTCACTCCACCTTAAGGCCACTGAATTCTTTGGGTCGCATAGCCCCCACCGATCGCTGCCTCCCAGAAGGGTGCGGGACGAGTTCCCTTTCTCCCTGCGGGCCTGCAGCGGTGACCTCAGTCAGCCCTGCATGGGGTTTGCAAGCCGCACGGACCCAGCACGCTTTGGTGTCCCCGCTGAGCTCAGACCGGAGAACGCGTGCTCCGCCAAGTACTCCGCGGGTGCCGTCGGCCGGAAGCACTTCCAGGGGCCAATCTCATGTTCTGACAGTAAAATAGGGAAACGTGTGAAGAGCCGAAGCCGCTAATCAACTTGTGAGAAGATGCACAACTTTCTTGTCTCAAGGTTCCTGTAATGCTACCAGCGCTGGAGACCCATCGGCACTACGCCTCCGATTTACCCTGTCAGATAGGACCGGGGGACACTCCATGAAGCTAATCTATACTTTAAGAACATATTTTTTGTTCAGTCCACCCACTATTAAGTGGTGGAATTTGTGGCTGGATCTTTAAAAGGTTTTAGTCATGTTTATTGATCTATTAACATCAGTTTGTTTCTGGATCTATTAAGGGATAAATCTATTAACAGCTGTTATCCAGGTAGACTTGGGGATTACCATTTCTTACTACTGGGAGTAACAGGAAGGATCTACTCTCTGGAATCTGTTGGGTAATTCCAGGCAACCCCGACTGGCCACATTCAGATTTATTGGTAGGACAATTTACTTGTGTTGCCAAAGTAATATACAAAATGATTAAAATAAAAGGTAGGAAAAGAAGGGGAAAATCACTAAATAGTAATAAGCCAAGTAAAGGTGCAGGTTATAGAAGGCACAGTACCAGGGACATGTCTCAGATTTTGGTGCTGAACCCTGTTATCTCTGGTTCGGTTTTATGTCCAGCCTAGAAGCAGGATATCACATATTTTGCTGCTGTAGCCTTGTTTCTTCTCTTTCCTCCAGGATTATATAGAGTTTTTCTTGCTTGGAGACCAGATGGCTGAGAGGAGATGTGATAAGAGGTCTATAAAAATAATGAGTGGAGTGGACCGGTAAACACAATTTGGTTGTTTAACCTTCAAGAGTACAAAGACTAGGAGACACCCAATGAAGAGAACATTTTTTTTTTAACTGAGAGTTTAAACTCTGGAATCCATTGCCAGAGGATGTGGTAAAAGATGTCAGTGTAGCTAGATTTAAAAAAGGAAAAGTCCATAAACCATTATTAAGCTGGGCTTGGGGAAATCCACTGCTTATCTTTAGGATCCTGCCAGGAACTTGTGATCTGTATTGGCCACTGCTGGAGATAGGATACTGGGCTTGCTTTGGTCTGATCCAGTATGGCAAGTCTTATGTTCTTATTCTTTTCTGGAAAGTCTTGGATTTTCTCTGTCAGCTTTGGGAAATGTGCATCTCTGACCTCTTTATATTTTGCACAGCAAAGGACAAAATGCATTTCTGTTTCTATTTCTCTAGTGTTGGATTGCATACAGATTTTGTCTTCTTGGAGTTTCCAGTTTAGTTTTTGTCTGCATCCGTCAAAGACAGGATGCTGGGCTAGATGGTCCCAGCATGGCACTTTTTAACCTTTTTATATTATGAACAGGACTATTTAAATCCAACCTCAGTAATAAATGATGAGTTACAATTTAAATTATTAACAGCTTGGGCACCTGAGTGATACAACATGATTTCTTACTTGTATATGTGATTTTAAATTTAAGCTGTTATGAAATAAATGACTAATTGGGGGAAGGGGTTGATTTTGTTTTTGTACATCCCTAGTTTATTTTGTAATGCTTTTCCTCCACCCTACCCCATGAATTTTCTGCAGACACTCATGTCACTCTTATTTGGGTCTTATGGATAATTTGCTAATCAGTCCAGGGTCTTGCCTTGGTGGGGTGGGGGGGTGGAGGGGGTCTGGAATGTAAGGCCGGAGATCAAATATGCCAAGTCTTTGATATGTAGTTTTTAATTCCGATTCTGTGCAGGAGGCAGAAAAGCATCCGTGCCTTTAACCGATTCTTGTCGCCCCTTTCCTTAATCTCCAGGAGAAAAGGTGCACTTTGGGGCCCTCCCTCCCCCCCCCCACCGCCACCCCATTCGGGAAGGGGAACCTGCCGAGAAGGAGGATGATTAATAGCGGCTCTGGCGGTGAGGATGAGTGAGCTGCTGAGGCGTCTCGCTGCTTCCTATCTCTCTCTCTCTCTGACTAAACTCTTATCCACCGCTGAACATCCTCTTTTTTTTTTTTTTTTCCCGCCCTCTAGTGGGGAGGGATCTCCTCCAGTAGGCGAAGGCGGGGGCGGCCTTCTCTCGTGCCCATATTTGGGCTGCCATCCAACGTCATTCTCCTTCTACGGGCAGTGTCGTCACAGACGGCCGCTCCATTCAGATAAATTCTTCCAGCGGAATTCCCTTCGCGGAAATGTAGGCAGCCGGATCGAGGCGGAGGAGGACGACGTGGACGTGGCTTGGGCTCCTGTCCAGCTTCGAACCGGGTTTTGGTTTTTTTTGGGTTCCCCCCCCCCCCCCTCTCGGGCAGAGCAGGGGGTTTAAAACGCGGATCCTCCTCCCGCCCGGGCACTTCGGAACCCGCGGTTCTGCCGAGGGAGGATGGCGGCGGCGGCGGTGAAATCCATGGACTGCCGCCTGCTGCGGAAGACCCTGCGGAAGGAGGCGGCGCGCTGCCTGGTGCTGGACTGCCGGCCTTACCTGGCCTTCTCCGCCCTCAGCGTCCGGGGCTCCCTCAACGTCAACCTCAACTCGGTGGTGATCCGGCGGGTGCGCGGCGGGCCCGCCCCCGTGCACTTCGTGGTGCCCGACGAGGCCGCCCGCGCCCGCCTGCGGGACGGCGGCGTCTCGGCGGTGGTGGTGCTGGACGAGGCCACCGCGCACTGGCGGAAGCTGCGGGAGGACAGCACGGCCCAGATCGCCCTGAACACGCTGCTGAGCCTGCAGGCGGCCCCCAAGGTCTGCTTCCTGAAAGGTGGGTACGGACGAGACGCGGCGCCCTCGCAGAAACAAAAGACCACGCTCCCGGGCGCCCACCTGGCAACGGATTAGTGCCGTGCGCTGCGCACGCAGAATTGAACGCGCACGGTGGTGGTGGTGGTGGGGGGGTTCGGTGATCGGTCCCTGCCCTCCGATCGGTTGCTCTTACGTCTCTCGGCACGGAGCCGCGGCGCCTTAGGAAGGGAACACGGCGGCTCTCCCTCGTGGCTGTGACTGCCCCTGCCTGGGAAATGGCAGATGCGCGCGCGCGCTCTCTCCGATTTCCATAGGTGAACATTCAAGGCGCACTTCGCCCCCTATCAGTCTCGTCCTATGGTTCACCCCTCCTGGTCTAGAGAGAGAGGAAAAAAAGCCAACAGAGGGAGCCGCTGCAGGGCCCAGCAAACCCCCTGGGGCGAGGAGAGGGAGTCCAAAGATGGGGGCTGGCCCGGTGGCGAATGCTGCACCCTGCGGCGGAAAAGCTTGCGTTTGATTGTCGGGACTGGGGATGCTGCGTAGGCAGCACTCGCAGCCCGTAAGGGGGGGGGGGGGGGGGTGCAGGCTGTGCCTCCGCTTATTCGGATTGTTTGGGAGAGGAGCCTGGGGGATTTGCGCCGGATGTCAGGGAAGGAGCCGGAGGTGAGGAGCCATCCGGTGCCGGCGGCCCGGGGGAGGCTGAGTCACTCTCGGATCCCTAGGCGGACACTTAACCGCTCAGCTGCCGGCTTCCAGTGCCGGCTCTCGGGTCCTTCAGTGCTGTCTGCCTTCAGATGGATTGCTTTGGATATTTGAAGGTGGGATATGTAATTCTTGCGTTGCTGTTAGTTTGCCAAGGTGTGTGGGTGCCTTTTAACCTTTTCAGAAATGTCACTGGTATATTTAAAGAAATCATCCTAAAACGCCTCAAATCCCTTGCACATATTTCACTTTCATCTTGTTACAATTGCTGGCCAAACATGCTGTGTGTGTGCATGAACCTGCACATGAAATGCATTTTTTCCATAGGTGTCTGTTGTAATTCAGTGAATCCTTTGATAATTACCCGGGTAAAAGAATGATCAGGCATGAAACCTACTCATCCCTTAGGTAAACACGGGAGAAATTCCCTTGCAGATATCGAAAGGGGACAAGAGCATCCCACTTTCTCAGAAATGAAAGGCAACATTGATTGAAATGTTATCAGAGTCCCACCAGTTAATGGATGACTTGAGTTTTCCTCCAAAGCAATTTATGGGAACAAGTGAAGTGATCAGATTTACAGATGACACTCAATTATTCAAAGTTGTTATATCAAGGGGACATTGCAAAACTGGGAGACTGGGCATGCAAATGAAATTTAATGTGGACAAGTGGAAAGTGATGCCCTTAAGGAAGAGTAACCCAAATTTATAGCTACAAAATGAAAGCTTTCACATTAGCAGTCACCACTCAAGGAAAGGATCTAGGTGTCATCCTTGAAAATACCACGAAATCTGCTCATTGTTCACAGCAGCTAAGAAAGCAAATAGAATGCTATGGATTATTAGGAAGGGAATGGGGCATAAAACAGAGAATATCATCACACCCCATGGCGTGACCTTATCTTGAGTATTGTGTGCCGTTCTGATCACCAGATCTCAAGATACAGCAGAACTAGAAAAGGTATAGAAAAGTGCAACCAAGATGATAAAGGGGATGGAACAATTCTCCTATGAAGAGAGGCTGAAGAGGTTAGGACTCTTCAGCCTGTAGAAGAGATGGCTGAGGAGAGAGATGATAGAGGTCTCTACAACAAGAAGTGAAATGGAACAAGTAAACGTTAATCCGTTTTTTATGCTTTCAAAAAGTACAAAGATCAGGGCACACACAATGAAGTTACTAGGTAATACATTTAAAACTAATAAAAAAAATAATTTTTTTACTCAATGCATAATTAAGCTCTGGAATTTGTTGCCAGAGGATGTGGTAGAGTTGCAGAAATCCTCTGCTTATCTCTGGGATAAGCAGCTTGGAATCTGTCTACCCCTTGAGATCCTGCCAGGTACTTGTGACCTGACTTGGCCACTGTTGGGAACAAGATACTGGGCTTGATGGACCTCTGGTCTGATCCAGTAGGACAATATTATGTTCTTATATTTTTTAATTTAAGTGTGTTTCCTTTTTTTTTTGGTTTTGACATGGCAGCTGCCCCTCTGGGCTTGCAACACAATGGGATCAAGCCCCCATAGGGCCAGGAGTGATGCACATCCCCACAACCATCACAGCCAGAGTCCTGTAACTGCTAATGTTGTGTCCATCCACCAAAGTCCTACTTCTTTCACTGATGAACGTATTTCAACACTTGCAATTTAGTCTCTGCAAGATCCTGCATCCTGTAGGGGGTCAGACAAAAGGGTGTTGCATGGTCTGCCTCGCACCATAATAACAGCGGGAGGATCTCCATTTCTCCAGGTTGGCTCTTGATCTGCCATTCAGGATCTTCCAGGGAGTCCATTCTTTCTCTGACCCTGATTCTGATACCTGTGCCTATCCTAGCAGCATGATCTGCAAGTTGCATCTGCCGCATCTCCTTGCTGGCAATCAGGGATGTTATGTTAATTATCTCTGCAACTTCAGGCCTCTTGTAGGCTTTTACCCAGCTAGTCCCATGGCTGGGACTCTCTGTTTTTTCCCCAGCTAGCTCAAGGGGCAGAAGCCAGGCTCCAGAATCAAATCCACATCTCCCTCATCGTAGCACAAATTAGTGCAGCTGTGCTGTTAAATATGATAAATATGTGCAATTAAATATGTTTATAGATAGAGCCTGACAAAAAAGGCTTGGGAGACAGATACTATACTATTGTACCTTTTAATTCATCATTTGACTGAATTATCTCATCACAATTAAGTAACTCCAAGTTAATGTTTCCAGTTAATGGTCTTCTGACACACATTAGAGCAAACTGAAAGTTGCTAATGAAAGCTGTTATCTATTTTTGTTTTTGCACAGGAGGATTTACAACATTTTACTCTCAATATCCTGAGTGCTGTATAGAAGAAAAATCATTTTCTCTAGAAGGAAGTGAAATGGACAGAAACCTCAACAACCACTGTGACAAGCAGGGCAGCAACCCCAAGCCTCCTTATGATCAGGTGGGTGGGTTTCCCGGAACACAAGCCCTACACATCCTGCTTCCAGTTTCTAAAAATTGAACTGCTTCCCTTGCCTTCTTTCCATATTCGCTGTTTTACCAAAGCGCGAGAAGCTCCAGGATGAGGCTGGCAAACAGTCAAATCAGAGGGCAGCTTTTAGCCTGCAGAATCCTTAAGCAGAGGTTCACCTGGGGCATCTTTAAGTTATCAACTCACCATTTTTGTGCAGTGTCTGCACTTTTAAGGGAAGGGCTGCAAAACGTTTGCGTGATCACAAGCTAAGCATTGTCCTGAAGAGACAGTAACATTTTTACTGATTGTTCTGGAAATTGTATTTCAAGATTGTTTGACTTTTTTTTTTTTTTTTTTATTTGGTTGAAAACACTTTTTATTATGGTTTTCCATTTTTTGGTATCAACAAATTTTGAGAGAGGCCCTCTTATACAGCATATAAATGCACTCATCTTTGGATATAACTTACATGACAACACTGAATGTACAGCATGCATTTCCAAAACACCTCCCTTATCAAATTTAAGCAAATAACTGCTTTCCATCCCTGTTTTGCAGTGTTACACCTCTGTGGATCATGGGTCTATCCAGTTTAAAAACACGTTTCATAACAGTCATCCTTAACCTTCTCAAAACCTATTTTAAATCTGTTGGCAGCTATGTCCCATGAATTTGGGAAAACACGATATACTGTATACATCTTTGCACATGTAACATATGCAGGTGGGCCCTAAGTGCAATTTTTAGACAAATGCAAGTGGCTATTTAAATTTTATGAGCAATTTTGTATTGTGAAAACAGTAGTTAAAAACAGGGTTGCAAAGGCACAATTAACAGTTTCAAGAAGTCAGCCCAGAATGTCAAGTTTATTATTACATTATAGTACCTTGTTTAATGAGATAACATGATCAAAAGGTCAATTATATAACCCTTGTGTACAGTGCACCTGGGTTTATGTAATTGTCGGTCTAGAATTTTGGTGTTGCTGGATCTGGTTAGAGAGGTTTCTCAGGATGGGGTGGGTGAAGTGCCACGGTTAATTAGGAGAAACCTGGTGTTAGAAACTCCAGACTTAGAAATCCTATGTTATTGCCGCTGACCTGGGAAGCTTGGGGGAGTGTTATTTGTCATGAAAGCCATATGAGATTATCCTGCCAGCCAAGGAGGATCTTGTTAAGAGTCATGGGATCCTCAGTACAGGAAACAGGGTGCCTCTAGGCAATTCTATGCTATGTTGCCAATTGTGTATTTCTTTGTGGGAAAAAAAAATCTATCCATTCTTTGTAAAATCCTGCTGTTAAAATATTGCTTGTCTATGGTGTTGGTGCCACGGGAAATGCAACATTTGGTGGGTACATTATTGACAAAATAAATCCTGTAGCTCTGTACAAATGTACCTTATATCCAGATAAATCTTTGATTTTTAATTACTTTTGGCCAATTACTGTACCCAGAGTTGCTCGCAGAATTGGAGGGAGGTCTCCACACTGGTGCTCAGCCTGTATGGTTGGCAAACTGGAAGGAGCGTATTATCAAAGCCAGTGCTGCACAGGATGTGTGCATTCATGTACCTCCCACGTACTGATCTGAACAAATAATGAGATGTGTGTGTGCGCACACTTCCTCGTATCTGTAGTCTTGTCCTTTTTCCTGTAAAATCAGAGCTTAAATTCTGCCTTGAGAGAAAATGAGAACTCCTGCAAGACCAGAGTGCTGCCTTCGCTCTCGCTGGCTTCTGAAAATAGGAAGGGTTGGCAGCAGGAAGTGGTGGGGGGACACCAGTGGGTTGGATTTGATTTCCTAATCCACAGATGTGGACAAGCCGATGGAAGTCGCTTTCTGTGTGGGTTTAGCAATTATGATTCATCGCCTACTAACACTAGGGTGTAGAGCCCCATTGGTTTTATTCAAATTGTTACATGTCATCTTGAAAACAAGAAAAAATAGCATGTAGTGTTTTATTTTTCCTTTAAAGTTAAATGTATATCTCTCTATATATATTTTTTTCTTTCTGCTTCCCATTTAACAGGGCAATCCAGTTGAAATCCTTCCCTTTCTCTACCTTGGCAGTGCCTACCACGCTTCCAGATGTGAATTCTTGGCAAATCTTCACATTACAGCCTTACTCAATGTTTCCAGGAAAAACTCGGACTCTTTCAAAGAACAATACCACTATAAGTGGATCCCCGTGGAGGACAACCACACGGCGGACATCAGCTCTCACTTCCAGGAGGCCATAGACTTCATCGGTAGGTGTGGCAAGGGGACAGCACCTCGAGAGAAATGATGCAGTGTGCACCCATTAAAAAAAAAAAAAAAAAGCCGACGCCACGGCTGAATAGGCAGTTTTGGACTTCTGCCTCAGCACAGGTGGTCTTGCGAGGGGGAAAAGATCCCATCAGGCGCTGCTAGTTTAAAAATGTGTTTTTTAAACCGCTTAACAGCCCCTGATGCAAGCACGGGAGGTTTGTCAGGGTTAAGTTTCTGGAAGAAAGCAAAGAGAGACTTGCTTTTGCACTAATCACTGAAAATGTCAGTGTTTGTTTGTGTGCACCTAACGCTGGACTTCATGATTAAAACCCCATCACGTAAAACAGCCTTGCCCCCAGCTTACGCTGGCTGCTTTTATCTAAATCCTAATGGTGTTTCTATTTTCAGTGGTAGTCGTAAGATGGAGAACCCCCTTACGGCTGATGAGAGGATGGGCCCTAGCAGGGGTGGTCCAAAACTGGCTCTTTGCGTGCATCTGGGAGCATAGGTGTTGGAGCTGGGAGTGCAGGCTTCCATTATATATGAATCAGAAACCGCTTTCTGTACAGCTGTCCCAGTTCCCCTTTCAGAGAGGTACTGGGCCTGGAGGTTCCCGTTGCCCAGTAGAATTTTTCCAGTCTGACCTTGAATCAAACCCCTTAGCGTTTCAGTACAGAGAGTTCTTTGGGGCCCTGACACTGCACGAGTGTGAGTAATTTTGTGCACCAGTGCCACTATAATAAGCAACAACCCCTAAAGAATATTCATACATATTGTTCCCAAAGTATAATTGAGTCATGTGGCTGCCATTTAGCCTTCTTAATCTACTGTCGAAGGGGGTCGCTATCTGCATGCTGCCCTCTTCCTCTGTAAATAAACTGGATAACGCTCTTCCTGGAGGCTGTTGAAAACAAAGTTGTTGGGGATTATGGATTTCACCCAGATAAGGCTAATTTTTGGTCATTAAACTTCAACATTTAGATTACAGCAGAGGAAGGAGGCAATGTAAAAACAGCAGTAAAATACCTTAGCAAACCAACAGGGTGGAGGCCACACTAGAGATGTAATAAAAGGGAGGTGCGATAATCGAGGAAGCTCTATAAACTCTCTTTAGTGTAGGTAGGACTAGAGAAAGAGTTAATAGCAGGCACCACCTAATTATTAGGCCTTTTTTGTACCGCTTTTTTTTTTTTTTTTTTTTTATCTGTCATAGAGAACTCTTACAACGTGGGCTGTAAAATTGGTTCCTTGTTATATGCTAATGCAGAGAGGAGCCAGGGGGCTTTCAGCTGTGTTATCACGCCACAGGCAATAGAATGGTAACCCCTCCTTCTGACTAAAGGTGAATCATATGGAAATCTCCACTCCTCCAGCTGCTCTTTAAACATAAAAGGGGTTTATCATGCCTACTCACAGGCAGGCTCAGTATATTCATGAGGTGTCTATATGTAAATGTGGTGCTTATTCATTTGGTTTCCTGGGTGCCTAAACCATTCTGGTTTAGCTTCTGTATTACAGGATATTGAAAGTTTTATTTAGCACAGCATCTCCGATTTCACTGTATAACTGGTTTTTGTTTTTTTTCGTTTTGCAGACACTGTCAGACATGCCGGGGGCAGAGTCCTGGTTCACTGTGAGGCTGGCATCTCAAGGTCCCCCACCATTTGTATGGCTTACCTCATGAAAACCAAGAGACTGCGCCTGGAGGAGGCGTTTGACTACATCAAGCACCGTAGGAGTATGATCTCACCCAACTTTGGTTTCATGGGCCAGTTACTGCACTATGAAGCGGAGATCCTCTCCTCCACTGGCAGCCCCCACATGACATCCTGTAAGAGAGAGGCTGTGTCCTTTTTTACTGAAGAGCTGACTTTAAGCAAGAGCTTTGATGGCTCTTGCTATGTGTTTCCTACCTCCGTTTTGACTTCTGTGCCCATTCGCTCTCCCGTGCACCAGCTGAAAGTGAGCCCCATCACGGCATCGTCATCCTGCTAACGCTCCCCGACGTCCAGGCGCCTGGATGGCTTCTCCACGGCAAACCGGGGCTCCTGGAGGACACAAATTTTAAACGCGCTCTTGGCGGTGGTGACTGACACGCAGTACGGCAGGGACACACCGGGTCGAGAAGGATGACTCGTGCTCTCTTGTTTTAAATGTGTTTATTGTCTTCTCCTTCCATTCAGCTGTGACATCGTATTCTAATTCTGAAACTCTCAAATGATAAAGATGTACCACCAACTATCAGTCCTATAAAAAAAAAACAAAAAAACAACAAGGGCTGCAGAAGCAATAACCCAGTTTGGTTTGTACATCTGAAGTTCAGGGCAGAGAAACTCTGTCATTTGTGCCCGTTCTATCGCATGAGACGGAGGTTTCACTGCTGTACATTCAAGATAAAAGCAGGATTTTTGCGACCAATATGGAAGAGGGCCTGGGGGGGGAGGGAGGGGTAAAAATGTTTACTCGGAGAGCAGCTCTAGATGAGGCAGCACTTTATCTGCTTGCACAGCTTTGCAACCCAAATGCGGCTTGCAGTTTACAAAGCCTGCCTGCTCCCATGACTAAGGAAGCAGGGGCAAAGCGAATGCTACCATTCCCTGCTCCTCTTGCCAAAAGTCCCCTGGTTTCAGAGCCTCAAAAAAAAAAAAAAAAAAAAAAAAAAAGCCCAGTTGGTTTGTCATAAGAGAAAACCACTTGCGTCATTTTATGAAGTGGCCAAAGTTTGCAAGCAGACTTCTCCCACCTTACAGATTTACATAAGAACATGCCATACTGGGTCAGACCAAGCGACAATCAAGCCCAGCATCCTGTTTCCAACAGTGGCCAATCCAGGCCATAAGTACCTGGCAAGTACCCAAAAACTAAGTCTATTCCATGTAACCATTGCTAAAGGCAGTGGCTATTCTCTAAGTCAACTTAATGAATTGCAGGTAATGGACTTCTCCTCCAAGAACTTATCCAATCCTTTTTTTAAACACAGCTACACTAACTGTCTTGATATGTTTTCTTTGTAGTTTTTTTGTTGCAGAAGTAGGGGGGGTTGGCCAAAAGTGTGTTTGGGGGGATTTCACCCATACATTCTTGGGAAATCTACTTCTTCAGAAGTATAAAGATACTTTCTGCTGTCTTTTTTTTTTTCTTGGTTTAAGATCGAGGTCATTCACTGTATTCTGGTAGCAGCAAGGCACAGAGTCCCTAGTGCTATGTTTTGTAGTGTTGCTCTACTAGTGGTCAAAACCCTGATCTTTGTAGTCTGTGATACATATTTATTGGGCCGAGACCATCCATATCACAAGGGATATGTGCAGAACGGACTTGTGTGCTCTCTCTAGTTAGTTTTTTGGGTTTTTTTTTTGTTTGTGTGCTAAAAGTCATCACAAACTACAAAGATTCCAGGTTTCTCCAGGCCCAAGAGGACAGCGGGAGCTCTGTGCAGCAGCTGTTCAAAGAGCTTTTCCGAAGCTTAGAAACCTGCAGGACACCAGCAGGAATGCTGCACAGAGCCAGTGACCTTCCTTCCCCTCCACAAACTCCTCTCCCGTTAGAGGTGGGACATGTGTCCGAAGCACGCTCAGCTGGGAAAGTGAATGATGCCTGTGCCTGGTTCAGGTTTTTCAGGAATAATAATTTTGATCGGTTTCCAATTTGAAAAAAAAAAATCAATGTGGGAGATTTGTCTCTGAAAATGACCCTTCATTTCCCCGCTTCCCCCCCCCCCCCCCCCTCCCTGAAGCCAATTAACTCCTGCAGTTTCCTTCCAAAAGCTGATTGCCCTTCCTCATGTACAAAAAGCTCATTATTTTGGGTTAGTATTTTCCGGGTGACGCCTTCTTTAGGGCATAGGAGTCGAAAAGCTGCCAGCGTAAAACTGAACAATTTACGCCGAGACCCTGACTGAAGCGATTAGCATAGCCTTTAAAATCACACTTGTTGTTAACGTAATCCTTCGGAGCCCAGAGAAATGGGCTCTTTGGGGGGCATCAGCGCACTCATTGCTCTTGTCTTCTCACGCAGTCGTCGTCTTGTTCAACTGTTTCGTTTTTTCTCAGTTCTGTTGTGTGTGTTTCATATTTTGTCCCGTGGTTTCCAAGTCTTGGCACAAATTCAGAGAGCGTGGTGTTTTGTTTTTTTTTTTTGCCTTTTTGTGTATCAGCCTGTTACAGGTAACACTGCAATAATTTCTTGAACTTGCAAATGTGAAAGACAATTCAACATTTTTATAGGGTGAATAAAAGAGAAACTGTTTGTTTAACCCAGTGGCTTTTCTGTTTACTTTTAAACTGACAAGAGTTGCACGTTAAAAATTGTTCTCTATCCACACAAATCAAGTTTATGCTAATTTAGGTAACAGTATTGTTAAATTGTACCTGAAAAGAAAGGCTTTAGGTAAAACTCTACCTACAAACTTTTATCCCTAACCATTTTAGAAACCAGAAAGTACAAGCATGCACGAGATTGAAATAGGGGAGTCTGTGCATGTATGCAAGCCACTCACACTGCACCACACCAAAACAGGAGCAGAGCAATATTAAAGACAGCCAGAGGCGGCGTAGAAAGGTTAAGTGATTTGGTCAAGGTCAAATGAAGCAAGAAATACAAAAAAATAATGATGAAATATGAAAGCCCCTGCTTATCTACTCTTAAGCATTTAAGTAGATTTCCAAGTGACTTTTACTCAGCATGAGATCAGTGTGCAGAGAAAGGAAATTGCGATATGCAACTCCTTCACAATTATCTAAGAAGGAGGTGGTGTCTAGCAGTTTAGGGTGGTGATCCTGGGTGAGTCAGAACTCTTGGGACTGATGAGTTCAAATCCTCCTCTCCCACTGACTGTTCCTTTATTTCCCTATGCCTCAGTGTCCCCAGGCATTGCTGAGTAATAATGAGGCCTATGTCCTTGTTCTCTTCTTCCCTGTCAAAGCCGTCTTGCATATCCAACAGCAAAACTAGGAGCTGTTCTTTCCATCACAGATGGACATTGATGATTTTAGGTTTCGGAAGTTCTTAGAATTACAAAGCTCATCGGTAAAGTATATAAATCTATCTTATGCATATTCATTAGGGATAGTCCGATAACCAGATCATCTGGGAGAGAGTGGATTGAGCACCACTGCTGATACCACAGTGATAATAACTCAGTCCTCAAGGACCACCCGACCAGTCAGCTTTTCAGGATATCCTCAGTGGAATATGCATGAGAGAGATCTACATGCACTGCCTTTAAGGCCTGCAAATTCATTGTGGAGAGTCTGAAAACTAGACTGGCTAGCTGGTCCGTGAGGACTGGATTGAGAACCACTGCGTGAACCGGCTCCAATTTTTTTCAGAACAGCTTGATCTAGTCCTGGCTTTACCCTAATGCATTTGCAATTCTGATTCCCCCCCCCCCCCCCTAACCAAAAGCAGTGCTACAGATCCATGAATATATGGGGTAAAGTCAGTAGTGGCTTAGCTGGTTCCTTATAAAATGGACACCACATAAAATGTACAAAAATTCTTTGTAGCAATGTAAGGGCAAATTAGAATCCAAAGAAAATTTTGTATATATGTATGTGGGACCGCCCCCTTCATCAACCTAATATATGAAATGTAGGCTGAATTGAATTAGGCCCACTTTTATGGCTTTTGTATTTCTTTTTAGTGAAATGCAAATAAAAAGTTGAAATCCTTCAGCAATGTAATTCCATACTGTCATATCCACCAGCATAAGTGAGCCAACAAAAAATCAATGCAAAATCTGTTCCTACACAAGTGCCTGATCTTGTAAAAGTAAGGCCTTGTACTATTTCCCCCACATGGCACCATGTTGGGTGGCTGTCTGCTGCAGGGGGATTTGAGTCCCATCAACGCCCTCATCAGTGAACAGTCCAACCAATATTCGTATTAGAAGTGGACTTAATTCAATTCAGCCTACATTTTATATACTGTTTGGTGTCTTATGCAATCTCAGAATTCGTTGTTACAGACCGTGGGCTTTATTTTTTGATTTGCACATCGATTCCTTTTATGAGATGGAGCCAGAGGGCAACCCTACCCCTGTTCCTCACTGTGAGGAAGTTAATGACTGGCCCCCGCCCCTGGTGAATGATGAGTAATACGTTACGGGGCTGTTTATCTTGCTGCAGGGGAAGGACGAGGAGAGTGCGGTGGACAAACAGGAAACACTGGTGCTGAAGGATCCACACAGTGACTTGCAGTGTGAGACAGACTTTGCTGGGGGAAAGAACCAATCCGGGGTTCAAAGGTGTCAGAGTGAACCACCTGGCTTTCCAGCCTGTGTGTGGGTAATGCAGGGCGTCCCTTTCTCCTACCGCAACAGTGTCTGAGCAGCAGGAACAGACAGACAGCGAAGATGATCCACAATTCAACATCTCTAGATTCTCTACCCCTATGACTTCAAATCCCCAGTGCGGGCTAATCCTTACTGGGCAGGTTTTAAAAAACAGACCATGACCCCCAAGTAAGGGCAAGCTCAGCGGGCAGTGGCAGAAGCACGCTTATCGTGTACGGTACCCATCACAGCCTTTCACCTGCTTCAAAGCGCCTTACATTCAGGTAATTCCCTGTCCCCAGAGGGCTGACGATCTAACAGACTGATCCAGAAAGCCGCACGTTGCAGTTGTGCATGGAGAGTCCTAATGCACAAGGTGCTTTTGTGCAACGTTTCCGATGTAGTACGCCAGTGCCATGCTAATGCGGCGGGAGTTACAAGGTGTGGATACGCAGTTACAATCAATGTGCGCTCATCACAGGCTGAATGCACATTTTAACTCGGGGAGGGGGAAGTGAGGAGGTGGATCACTCCGCTGCTGTCAAGTCTTTGCAGAGGAGGTGGCACAGCCTCGGCTGCTGAATGCACTTCCCTTATGCCCTGAACTTGCTGTCATAGGGTTGAAGGGTGCAACTCCCACATCCCTTTCCGATTCCCCCCTTGGTCCCCAGGCTCACAGAAACGTATGGGCGCCAGTCCTCCAGCCGCAGACCTGTGTGTACATAGAGCAAGCAGAGGCGGGGGGTGGGGACAAAACTGGTTGTCCTCCTTAAATCCCATTTAAAAGCCCCCAAGTCTCCTGCTGCAATCTTGAAATCTGGTTCCTTACAATCCTGGCCTTAATAATCCTTACAAAAAGCTGAACGCTCCTCGATGTCAATAAAGTAATACGTTAATAGCGCTCGCCGCTTCTCATCAAATACATAGATGTATATCACAAAACAGGGCGCTTGATAAAAAAAAAAAAAATCTCCTTTATTAATGTCATTATAAAAATCCGGACAAAAAAAAATGTCTTCCAACATTTTTAGTAACTTCAGGGTTAACAAACCTGGCTGTATCATTCTTGTAAATCCAACACCTCTTGCCTGGCACTAACCTTTCTCCACTAAATACTTCGCTGCTCCTACCTTGACACAAGCTGCGTTTGGATGGAATGGCTGCTTCCTGGAGCACAAAATATGTCGGAGAAGTCACATCTTTAATATATGCGCAAAGAAACTCATTTTACAAACAGCAGCCCCCCTCACCAAATCTGTGCAGAACGCATAATATATTCAAATTATAACAGGTATCAGTCAATTCAGAAGCAAAAAGAAAACCATTTGCAGAACACTAGGTTTCATAACATTTTCAACACTGCTCTCATACAAACCCATCTTAGTATCCCCACAAAAAAACAAAAAAAGCATAATAAAATGAACTCCTGATCTTATATATCCTTATCAGGGGGTATAGATGACCAAGCCCACAGATCATCACTCTGATGTGTAATGACAATGAGCAGAGTACTCTCATTTTAAACATGGTCTTAAATATAAACCACATGATGTCCTCCACCAATCAGAGTCCTACATTTCAGCCTACAAAATCAATCAAAAAGAGACCTGGGTATTTGCTAAAACAAATTCAAAGGAATATTCGTTTTTCCAGCATGGAACAGATAAAGGCAAATAATCATATAAACCGCAGAGGTTGTATACAAGCTGGAGACAATGTCAAATGAAAAAAAACCCAACTTTCTTTTTTTGTTAAAAGGATGCATAAAAGCATTTGTCTCCCATACTAACTAGATGCCCTCAGTATGGGCCCTAGGAGTGACTGACTGGGTTGGAAACTGGCTGAGTGGAAGGAGACAAAGGGCAGTGATAAATGAGTTCACTCTGAGAAGGGGAGTATTATTGGCAGCGTGCCTCAGGGATCAGTGCTGGGACCAGTTCTGTTCAACATTTTCATGAGTGACATAGCAGAAGGATTGTCGGGGAAAGGGTTTGTCTTTTTGCCGATGGTACCAAAATCTGCAACAGGATGGACAGCCAGGAAGGTGTGGGAAAACAAGAGGAGGGATCCACGGAAGCTCAGGGAAAGTTCCAGAGACCGGCAGCTAAGACTGACTGCTAAAAAAAAATGCAGAGTAAGGCATTTGGGATGCAAAAATCCAAGGGAGAGGTACAAGTATTGGAGGTGAAATTCTTCTAAGCACAATGGAAGAGCGGGATCTGGGGGAACTGTCTCTGATGATCTTAAGGTGGCCAAACAGGTGGATAAAGCAACAGTAAAAGCCAGAAAGATGCTTGGCTGCACAGGGAGAGGAATGGTCAGCAGAATACAGGAGGCGATCTTCCCCCTGTATAGGGCCCTGGTGAGACAATTCAGGAGACTTTATAATGAGGGGGGTCATGGGATGAAGGTGAAAAGGGGTAGACTCAGGAGTAATCTTAGGAAATATTTCTTTAAAGAGGGGTGGATGCGTGGAACAGCCTCCCAGTGGAAGTGGTTGAGAACAAAACGAGTATTTGAATTTAAGAAAGCAAGGGATCAACGCAGGGGATCTCTAAGGGAGTGATGGGAATTATAATGCTAAATTAATTGGACGGATGGGTAGATTATATGGGCCATACATTTTTTTTCTTGCCATCATGTTTCTATGTAACCGGCAAACAATACATCTACCACAACTCCAATGCTCCAGATACAATGAAAATATTTCTAGATAATTGATCTTTTGAGACTGCTTTCAATCTTACCCCTGGCTACACTGGATAATCAACATTGCATCTAATTATTTATAACTCACCTAGATTAGTTCTTCACAATCATAGCTTCCTGTTTTACCTCAAAACCTATTACAAACTGTCCATTATGTGTCTCTGTACAGTGCTGTGTACATCTGGTATGCATTATACATACAAGTAATTAATAACAGTAATAATAATTTTAGGGAGGTGGGTACTGATTGGTCAGCATGCAGAATGAGCATATGAAGGAGGGCCTAGGGGCGAGATAATTTGTCTAAAGGGCCTGTTGCCCCACCAAATCAGAATGTCGGCAAAGTCAAACAATTCCCTACATGTCAAGAGTGCTGAGAGACACCCTATAAAAAAGGCTTTGTATTAGGGCTTTGTGTGTGCTGTGTGAGGCAGTGACCTTAGTGTTCCCCTATTTACCTATGCAGGATCAGACTAGATGCCTGGTTCACCTTAAATTTCTTAAGGAGTGTATGCTCTATGGGCAGGATCCTGCGGGGCAGATGAGGCGCAGATGGTGTAACCAGAGACTGGGGAATAAGAGCTGGGATCCAGGTGGGGATAACCAGACCAGGCCCAGGTCTCCAGGAGGAATGCAGCTCCTGTAATATAACACTGTCCAAACACTGAGCTGAGACAAAGCTGAACTGTGAGTACTAAGGGAAGCAGTACTGAACTGTAGGTAAGTAGAGTATACTGTTCTGACGGGAAGACAGTCTACTGTTGTGCATGTGTGAAGCTGCAATAAAGATATATTGTTTTAAGCAAGGCTGGAATCAGACTGGTTTGTCTCAAGCCTGTGGGAATTGCTGCTTGTTCCCCCAGCCTGGAAGAACGATGTTCCTTGCCCAGTGGTGCTGCAAGCTCCCCACAGCATCTGTCAGGGTGCCACCTGCTCCTGCAAGCAATGTTCCCTCCAATTTTTGAAAGGCTAAGTGTCCACAAATTTTCTTTCGTGCACATTTTTATATGTTGAATTCACATTTGTGCACTTCAAGCCAGTATAATGCAAATAGTATCGTGATTTCTTGTGCGCGCTATGCTTTGCTATGTGTGCAGGGTTCATGACCTGTGTGCACACGCACATAATATGCACAGCTTAGAGGGAACAGTGCCTGCAATAATTGCCCCGGTAAGGGGGTGGAGGGGCAGCTAGGCTCACAGCATTTGAAAGGAAATCCTGGAACGAACAACACTGTACTCCTCGGAGTACTCACAGTATCCAAAGGCATTCTTTGAGTGCAAATTTTCACAATGTGTTTGTGCATTTGTACAGGAGTGAGACTTTGCGTGTGCTTGTGACAGAGACACGAGATCTGTGGATAGTTCTTTGTGCATTTGTGTGTGCATGCTGGAACGAATGGAGGCTTGGCGCGTCTTGGTCACAGAGATGCTGCATTGTAAGCGTGAGGAGGAGGGGAGGTCGGCATTGGTGCGTATGTCAAAAAGGAGTATGTGTGTGCATGTGTTATTTTCACCTCACGTGCATAAAACTTTCCATTGCTGGTGAATTTATGCATGCACATGCTGTGGTTTAAGAAAAATTACACAGCTGTATAGATTCAGATGTGGGAATTCATATTGCTGCATTCGATATGGTCAGCGCATGCGCTTGTTTTCCCCAATGCTCATAGCTTTCAAAGTTACAAGCATAAGCTGAAAAAGGACATGGATAGGAATCGATGCCAACAGAAAGCATCCTACAGCACCGAGTCTACAGAAAGTCTAAAAATGAGCTTTTCCTTTTGAGGGTGTATAATGCTATATTTTATACCCGTAAAAAAGAATTTCAAACTGCTTGAAATGGGAAAATCAGAATTACAATCCATAACGAGCAATGCATATTCTTTATGACATGGAGTTGTGGGTATGGGAAAAGCTTACCTGGGTCCTAGAGCAGAGCCTGAAAGCAGCAGGAATGTAAGCCAGGTCCTCTGATTGGCATCAGGGGCCAGGACCTGGCAGCGTTTGGATTAGATCTCAGATTCCCTGCAGGGGGAAGAGCGAGCACTTAAGGGACAGCAGCAGAGATGAACAGTGTCTGGGCAGTTTGCAGGCATAGCCTTAGTGCGGTGGTGGGTAACCACCATCATGTGAGGCTAGGGGGTCTTCTCCATTTAGACTGGGAGAGAGAGAGCCCCCAAGGTCCATTGTGGACCTCCTAGAGGACCTGGTTCTAGGAAGAGCAGAGCACACCACACCACACACCGAATGCTAGAGGACCAGACTTTAGAAACGCACTACCTGCCAAGGGAGATTCCAGCAAACACCCCCCCGATAACTGGGTCAAGGCTGGACACCTGGAGCTTCCACCCTCCTCCCCATCCCTTTAACTGAACCATAAACACAATACAAAATCAAAGAACAGGTCCTGAACAATAACACAGAATACCAATAACACACTAAACGCTGATTTTGGAAGCAAACGACTGCAGTCATTTGTTAGACGTCTTAACAGTGGAATCTAATTGGGGTGCCGAGTCCTGTGCGTCTACCTATGAATTCCCGCTGGGGCAGGTGCCACTAGCAGCGTTCTTGCACATCTCGCCCCTGCGAGCCCCCAACAGGTGTGGTAGCGGAGAACATCCCGAAGGAGCCCTGAGTATGCCGCCACACAGCGGGCTTACCAAGACCCCCTCCCCACTGTCGCATTCAAGGCTGTGAATACATCAAGGCCCAATACCAGGGTTTGACATCTCCCCTCATGCTGTCTGCCATACAAGTGTGGCCCTAGCCACTACTCCTTTAAATGGCACCTCCACCTCTCCTGTTGTCAATACGTCACCCCTTCTGGACTCGGTCACCCCCCCGCCATAGGGATCTCCTCATGCATGGTCCAGGGTGCAACAGACTGACTCGTGCACAAGGAGTCCCTCCAAACAGGCTGCAGCTCATGCACCCATGCTGCACTTCGACCTTTGTATGGCCTGAAGAAATATCAGAAAGATGACTCCATCCTGAGCACAGAGCCTGGGACAATGCACAGCCACACGTTCTTGTCGCAAGCGTGTGCCACCAAAACCGCTGCATAGCCTTGGCCACTTACAAATTGAGCTTGGCACAGTATCGCCCCCACCAACCGCTGCCCATCATCTGTCGTGAGGGTATAATTTCTAAACAGCACATTTTGTTGTCTGGCCATTCCGCTGCTAGCTGACTTAGATTGTCACGGACATTATTCAGTAAGGTCTCCTTCCCCAAATCGTACCCACCCAGATTTATGATGAGCAGATTCAGTGCATTCGGTCCTGCTTTGCCTGATCAAAGAAGGGGTCATAGTTGATACCAGTGCATGCCTCTTCTCCCCAGCCATCTGATTGCCCATCCTTTGGCCGATGGTCCCAAGTCCAATTGAAACCTCCCTTGGATGGCCCTTCTGTGAGCGTGCATGACAAATGAATGCCTGATAATCCATGCAGAACGACGGCCCATCGCAGCTGTAATTAAGCAAAGTAGGTTAGGGCTTTGCCAGGTAACCCATTCCTACTGGCTGCAAGTGCCAGGGAACTGCTGTTATGTCGAACATTCGCTGCATATGCCATGGATCACCACCTTCCCAAGTTTTGGATGGCTGCATTCAGAAGGATGCATGTCACTCTGATGTCACTCCAATGTGGAACGAATGAGTGCTGAAGCACTCGCCCTGCAATCCCGCTGCCATCATGGCCCTCTTGAACGCATCTGCAAACTGGTATCTACTCAAATGAGATCTGTCGCAATGGAGCAGCAGGCGGCCATCTGCAGCGGGTCACATGGCTAAGTAATTAGTCACAGCTTTCACCAGACATGTTCTCAGCCTCGGCATCGCTGTCAACATGATGGTCTGTCCTCTTGCTGCTTGGTCAGTCTTTGACTGTCTTAATAGCAAAGACATCTTGCCCTTGCTGTCGCTTACATCAGATAAACTCCACCACCCTTCTAGATGGTGATGTGAAGTCGCCCACTCGCAATGCGCTGAAAAACACCAAGGAAAAAGCAGTCCTAAACAACGTAGTCTCGAACGCATCAGCAGTGACTTCTGGTAGCAAGCACCAAATTTGCTGCAGCAGCTCATGCGTCAACGGCCTCTGTATATCGTGGTGTGGGAGCTCCTCCCTAGTTCAGCACTGCATTTTCCTTTTAATAGTGAAATATTGAGTCTCAGCGCTATACTTGAGTTTCATCAAGAATGCTAATGCTGTGAGGTGGGAAGGAACCGTGTTCTTAAATAGGCTTTGATATTTTGCCTGCACTATATAATTGATCAATAGATCCTCTGGAACCTTCTCCCCAGTCCAGCCATGAAATTGTAGGAACGCCGTCACCTTGTCATAGTTTCTGGTGTAGGCATTCCACGTGGAAGGGGTGAGTGATCTTCTCAGCATTTCGCGTGCCTTCTGGTTCTGAAGGACCATAACTTCTCCGGGACCTCCTATCCAACTGCCTCTGCCTGTGGCGCCAGCCAGCGGACTCTCTTTCTCGCAACAAGAAAGTCCATTCGCCATCTCATTGCGCATCCCAGGAGCATGTTTCGCTCGCGCCACAATACTTCTCCGCAGGCAGCATAGAACCAATTCCCTTAGCAACTTCGACACCCGGGGGGGCCTTTAGATGTCTGCTTGTTTATCGAGTGTACTTCAGCCGCGTGGTCACACCACAGGATTACCTGACGGCGATTTAATGCCTCACCCCATACATGGACTACAACAACAATGGGGAAGAACTCAAGGAAGGTAATATTCCTGGTTAACTTGCTGAGTACCCACTCCACAGGCCATTGTGCCATGCGCCTCGCCCTTTTAAAATAAACACTGAATCCGATACCCCCCGATGCGTCGGAATGCAGCTGCAGGTCATTGCTACTGATTGGCCTAGAAAGCCATGCTCAAACACTACTGAAATCCGCTAGGAACTTCAGCCACACGGCTAGGTCTTCTCTCAGGGGGGCTGGTTGGCTCACAAGCGATGGTGCTCGCAGGTCAGCCCAACAGTGGCTCGAGTTAATCGGCGCAAAATTGCCTTGCCCGTCGGGATAACCCGCACTGAGAAGGCTAAGCTTCTGGTCAATGACCTCACGCTACGTCCACTGGGGCCAAGAGGAAAAGGGCAGCCTCTGCCAGCCGGCGGGATTTAACTCTCCCGCTGGCCAGCCCCCGTGCTGATGTCATCACACGGCCCAGCTCAAGCAATCAGGTGGCCCGGCGCCAAGTCGCGTCCCGATCTGCTCATTGCACTGGATGCCGGGCCAATCGGACGTGGCCGCATCAATTTGATGTGACTAAGACCAGCCGCGCCAAGACCCCCGTGCCGGCACGATGCCGGGGCCGTGATGGACACTGTCTGGGAAACCGGGGGGGGGGGGGGATGGGGTGGCCGCCCAGCCGGGTGCCCGTTATAAGCGGCACCCGCGCATCCACGCTGTGGGGGGGGGGGGGGGGCACACTGGGGGGTGCACGTTTGTGTGTCCAGACACACAAACCTCTGATCTCAGGGGGAAACTGTGAGCAGGCCCTCCGGGCTCTGGCGGGATTAGCAGAAGAATGATGATTTTCTGCCCCATCACCAACCAAACATTTCTGCCCTTGCTTTCCTTTTCCCGAGTGGGGGGAAAAAGTGGAAGGTGGAGGGCTCTTCTGGACCTGCCCCAGTATCTCTTCTATTTAGAAAGTTAGCACTGTAGCAGAGAGATGCGGTCACGGGGTATTTTCAAGGCAATAGTGCCGTCCTAGTCACTGCAGTCTGGATTGCTGAACTGTCATGGCCTTATGGGATCTTAAACCACTGATATTTCTGTAAAAAAAAACCCAACACTGCTTAAGTCTCTTCTTTATAAAGCTCCACGAGTGTGAATGGTCCTTTGGTATCACGAGGTCCCCACGCTACCGCAGAAAAAGGCCCGGGCTTGCTCACCCAGGTGATGCAGGGAGAAGCCAGCGCAAGGACCACCTCCGGTACCTGCAGACCGAGGATCGCCGACAGGAAATAAAAAGCTTTCCCCTGCGCGTGATAGCCGGGCCTTGCTGGGGGGCAGGGTTGGGGGTCCCAAGGAGAACAGGCTGCGGCTTCTCCCCGGGTGCTTGGGCCTTCCCTGACCCCAAGGTCACCCACTTCCAGGGCAGAATGCGAAATCCGCCGCTGGTGACAAGAAGGCTCTTCCCAGCACCTTCGCTTCCTACTCTTTGCTGAACTGTACGTGGGGGGGCTCCATGAGATATCCGGATGGCTCCGTAGGGGGCAGGACTGCCTTCCTCAGTAGATTCTTTACTGAACCGAAGGCCCGACTGATGGGGGCCGAAATGGAAAGGCCTGATTTTCCCAGCCTGCTGAGTCTCCCTTAACCGCACAGTTTGCCTGCACTAGGAAGGCTGGCATTTGTATTCCAGATTATAAAAATCTCATTACCCTCATCTCTTCATGAAGAGGAGTTTTCCTTTTTTCTTTTTGTCTTCTGCAGCTTGTGACTTTTGGGTGGGTTCTGTGTTCCCAGATGCCCTGCTTTGCCAAGCCCCTGATGGGTCTATGGAGGAGCTTCCCCCAAGGACCCAGGGGCTTCCTGTCAGGCGTCAGGCTCAGGAGTCGTGGGAGCGTCGCCGGGGAGGAAACAGTTCCTGATGTTCGGTTAAAAAGTCCCAAAGCACAAACAAAATAACTTTTAATTACCACTGTGAACGTGCCCTCAGTTCCCAGATGATGCCGCAAGCGTCTCCGACCATGTAAGACTGTCACCGGGTGCACATTTGGCTGCAGGTCTGGTGAGCCAAAGGCCAGCGCTTAACAGATGAAGAGGTACTACTAACCCCCCATCTATGCTCTTATTCTAAATCACCTACACATTTTGGAACTGTAGGCGCTTTATTACAAAGTTTTGGGATGTAGAGTTTTAAAACTACAGCCACCAGAAAAAGTTTCAACCCTGGACTGCGGTGGAACAGTCCGGCTGCAGTTACCGCGGCACGCGCCACACCGTACAGGATTTAGAATTGGGGGGGAGGGGGGGGGAGAAACATGTCAGTCACCGGCACGATCTGCTTGGCCGAACGCCTGGTGCTCTACAATACAGCATTTCAAGCAATGCCTGGGTGAGGTGTCGCGCTGATAAACAGGCCGATACAGAAAAACGCGCGGGAGAGCGGGCGGGCGCACGATTCAGGAGGGTGGTCTATGCAAATTAGGGCCCGCGGTAAAAGGAGCGGCGGCTGTCAGCGGGTTTGACAGCCGACGCTCAATTTTGCCGGCGTCGGTTCTCAAACCCGCTGACAGCCACGGGTTCGGAAAACAGAGGCCGGCAAAACTGAGCGTCCGTCTTCCAACCTGCGGGCAGCTGGCTGATTTTTAAATTTTTTTTTTAAATTTTTACTTTTTTTTTTTTAACTTTTGGGGCCTCCGACTTAATATCGCTATGATATTAAGTCAGAGGGTGCACAGAAAAGCAGTTTTTACTGCTTTTCTGTGCACTTCCCCGGCGCCGGCAGACATTAACACCAGTCTTTGGGCAGGCGTTCATTTCTGAAAGTAAAATGTGCGGCTTGGCTGCACATTTTACTTTCTGTATCGCGCGGGAATAATTAATAGGGTCATCAACATGCATTTGCATGTTGCGGGCGCTATTAGTTTCGGGGGGGGGGGGGGTTGGACGCGCGTTTTTGACGCGCTATTACCCCTTACTGAATAAGGGGTAAAGCTAGCGCGTCGAAAACGCGCGTCCAAACCTGGGCTAACAGTGCGCTCCACCGAAGCGCACTGTAAGTAAGTGTACAGGAGCAAGCTTATCAACGGAGCATTCTAAAATCTGGTGGGGAGTAGCGAGCCTGGGTCATTTGAGCTGCACGACTGAGGAAGTCAGCTTGTCAGGCGGAGGAGAGGTGTTCATTTCGGTTTCCTGCCACTTGCTTTATCACACTGCAGGTTTTTCAGAAGCATGAGTAAGACCTCTAAATGAGGAAAATGAAACGAGCTCAGAAGGTAATTGAGTCACCAGGGTAAGACACATGAAGCATAACCCCCAGAGTAAACCAGATTCTGTTTCACATTCATATTAATAAACTGCGTGGGTCGCCCTTCTCTGTACCTTTTCTAGTTCTGCTATATCGTTTATAAGATGCGGTGTCCAGAACTGCATACAGTACACTAAATGCAGTCTCACCATGGAGCGATACAGAGGCATTGTGACATTTTCCGTTCTATTCACCATTCCCTTCCTAATCATTCCTAACTTTCTGTTTGCTTTTTTGACCGCCGCAGCACACTGAGCCGACGATTTCAATGTGTTATCCACTATGACGCCTAGATCTTTTTCCTGGGTGGTATCTCCTAACATGAAACCATATGTCTACAGCTTGGGTTATTTTTCCCTATATGCATCACCTTGCATTTGTCCACATTAAATTTCATCTGCCATTTGGATGGACAATCTCCCAGTCCCAGAAGGTACAGAGAACAATGACCAAAATAATAAAGGGCATGGACCGGCTTCCCTATGAAGAAAGGCTGAAGAGGTTAGGGCTGTTCAGCTTGAAGAGATGGCTGAGGGGGATATGATAGAGGACTATAAAATCATGAAAGGACTTGAAGGGGTAAATGTGAATCAGTTATTTTGGCTTTCAGATAATATAAGGACTAGGGGGAACTCCATGAAGTTAGCAAGTAGCACATTTAAAACAAATCAAAGACACTTCTTTTCCAGTCCAAACACAATTAAGCTCTGGAATTAATTGCCAAAAGATGTGCTGAAGACAGTCAGTGTAGCTGGGTTTAAAAAAAGATTTGGACAAATTCCTGCGGAGAAGTCTATAATCTGCCATTAATCAAATTGACTTAGGGAATAGCCTCTGCTTATTATTGGCATGGGATCTACTAAATGTTTGGGTACTTGCCAGGTACTTGTAACCTGGATTGGCCACTGTTGGAAACTGGATGCTGGGTTTGATAGACCCTTGGTCTGACCCAGTATGGCAATTTCTTAGGTTCTACAATTTCTCACAATTGGAATAATTTTGTGTCGTCTGCAAATTTTCTCACCTCACTCGTTGTTCCCTTTTCCAGATCATTTATAAATATATTAAAAAGCAACAGTCCCAGTACATTCCATTTTTTACCTTCTTCCATACTCTTTATAAAGCACTACAGTCTATTCAACAGTTATAAGAGCACTATACTTACTTGAGCTGTTCTACCTTTATGAGCCTATCGTAAAAAGGATTTATATCACCTTAAACTCTACTCTGTGACGCTGTCTCTTGACCAGACTGTAAGTTCACAGAGGAGGAACGGTGTCTTTTGTGTGTCTGTAAAGCATTGTATACATCTAGTAGCGCTCTACAAGTATTTCAGTAGCAAAGATTTTTGTGCAATCAAACTTATAGATCTGGTTGAAGCCCTTATGAAGACGTTTCAGTTTAGATGACTGAAGTAGCTGTAAAGCAGAGGAAAAACCCAAGATGGGAATATGTGTTTCTCCTCAAGGAGAACCAATCTGGGGACCTGAACTGAGTCCCAGAAATGGAGGGGAGTCTAGAAATCCCACAGCTGGTGGGCAGAGGGGAGAGTGAGGAAGGCACTGAAGCAGAGAGAGATGGGGACACTGGGGAAGGCCAACGCTCTTGCTTGGATGGGGCAAAAGAAACTTCTGAAGGGTTACAAAGTTTCTATGGAAAAGGAAGCGAAATACTTAAGACTGTGAGAAGCAGAGTCTATTGAGGAAGAGGAGGAACAGGGCTCGCAGTGGGTGAGAACTGCTTTCCCTGAGTGTACTCTGAAACATTGGCGAGAAGTGGAGAAAAGTACTTGTAAGATATTCTCCTAACGTAGGAGAAGGTGCATATAAATTACTTGGGATTCATATAGGTTGACCTTTCTAGCTTTTTTGTAACCTCCAGACAAGCTGTGCAAACCTATGTACCCTGATAGAATCAGCGTTTTCTCTCATGTTACTGTTATGTTGTCTGCTGGTAACCCCAGAAAATAAGAGTCTGTTGTTGGAATATATTTGCAAGGTGAGCTCCATTTTTCTGGTGAGCTCTGAGCAGGGGAGAAAGCAGTCAGAAGGGGTTATAGAGCGGATTCTCTTAAACTGGGGACACTATCCAGCTCGGGCCTTCTACACACCACCCTCCTTGACTCTGAGCCCCGGGTCCACTATACCATCTGCTTGGCCCACCTTCCTTCCAAGAGACCTGCAGTGGATACTCTCACATTTTAGGTGCCCTGTCCGGGTGGGGTTACATGCTGAACATCTAAACATGGAAGATAATCTGTTTACTAAAGAGTTATTTTCTCCTTTTCCCAGCATGTGCAAGCATATTTGAATGCTATCATCCGAGGGGACGGAGAGTGGTGTATTTAACGCCGACCAGCTTATGAGTCAGTAAGCTCAGAATGCTTCTTGAGTAAACCAAAATGATCACATTCTTTGAAAAACCACAGAGGCTGAATTTTGCAGCCGATTTCGCGCAGAACTTGAGATTTTCACAAGTGTAAATGTTCTACCAGGACTCGTTTGCCAATAAGCCCAGTAGAAGAAAAAAAAAAATTACCCATGGAAGTTTCTTAGGGACAGCTTCACGACTGATCTGCGGGTATTTTAGGGCTGAGAGCACAGCTCATGAGCTGCTCTGCATGACGTTGCTGCTCATTATCTTTGAATTTCACAAGGTGAAACTTACCTGCGCGAGTTTACCTGCGTGCAAAGCCAAAGAATTTGCCAAGTCCACTTTGCACGTAAAAAGTGGGGGAAACTGCGCGTCCGAGCCCGACTTAACGTGCACACGTTGCTATTGTCGCCCTTTGGCACATCAACCCCACAATCAGAGCCTGGACCCTTCCTTCCCTCCCAGGCCCTTTACATTTAGTTAGGAGAACATCGTCTTTTCTGGAGAAATAGCGCCACCTGCTTACATCTTAGTTCTGTTTCTAATGAACTCAACTGGGGCTTTTTTTTTTTTTTTTTTGCAAATTTTCGTTTAAAGAGTCAATAAATAAGAGTCAGAATTGCCCAGCACGAGAAGAACTCATTGGAATTCACTTCCACCAGACCTTAGACAGGATCCCTGCCATCAATCCTTCAAGAAAAAACTGAAAACTTATCTATTTAATCTAGCATTTCCCTGATTTCTTACTGTAGATTTACCATGGCAAATCCGATTTGTTTGTTTCTTTTTACAATTTCCTCCCTCTAATCCTTCCTTTTTTAACCACCTTTCTGGTCCCTCTGTTCTTTTTCCCCTTCCCTCTCCTCTCCTCTTCCTCTCTCATAATTTTCAATCAGTGCTCCCATGCTCTATTTTCTCTCGATACTTCCATATGTTATTTAATTTTTAATCCTTTATTTTGTTTTTCCTGTAAGGCATCTGGTAAAGATGAACAATTCAAACTCTATGTTTTATTATTGTTCCAACAGGTTTTCATGTTTTGATGTTCTTTGTTACATGTAATGCTTTTTCAAGCAAGTTTTAATTGTTCAATGTAAACCGATTTGATTTGCATCTAATGCAAGAAGACCGGTATATAAAAAAAACAAAATAAATAAATAAGATACGTATGAGGTCTTCTGAAACCGTGAATGAGGGCCTGGCCCACAAACCCGGTGCTGAGAGGCTTCTAAGACTCCAAACGTGCTCGCTGGAACAAAAAGAGGAGAAGGGGGATAGGATGGAAACTTTCCGGTATGTAGCAGCTTCCGGTGCTGCTCTCCGCAGAAAAAGAAATGCAAGGGCAAAAGGGTCATCACGTAAAGCTGGTGGACGGGAGGCGATGCTTCTCTCCTGCCAGCCGAGTTACAGTGACAGGAATTTACGCACGGGGCCAGGGCGCACGCGTGGAGGGCAAGCTTCAAAGCCGTTTGCCTGGGTAAATTGTCCTGGGTGGAAATTGCCTTTTCTCTGCCAGGGTAAGAGAGAGCTTCCGTGGCCGGGAGGGATGGGGCCGGCCTGGGCAGCACCAGTGCATCTCCTTGTTGGGGAGCGTGGCCAGTCCCTCCCGATGGGACCTCCCGAGGTGCCGCTTGGCTCGGGGAAGGCCTGTGTATTCTCAGGGAGGGTATATTAAGATGGGCGGAGGAAAGCAATGCACATACCAGTGGGGTGAGCTGGGGGGGGGGGGGGGATTCACTGCCTCCCCCACCCTTAGCTGTATGGCCATGTGCCATTTGACTCCGCCTCTTAAAGGTGCAGGAGTTAGAGGGGCCTGGAGGCATTGAAACCACCGCCAGGCCATGATCCCCCCCCCCCTGCGCCTTTTAGAGGGATAACTTGAATGGGAAACATCACTGTGCCCTTGGGCTAGACATGTAAAGGTTTGAGGCCATCAGAGTCTTTCTGTTTATTTTTGGCAGGTAATTATTTATCCCCCCCCCTTCCTTCCTCTCACCCCCTTAAAAGTTCAGTAAGGCCCGGGCTGGGTGGACGTCTATTTTCTTAATCGCTCCCCAGCAGCCTGCGAGATGGCCACTTGTACAAAGCAGCTGAATTAAGCGCAGAGGGGGCATGAGAAACAGCAGAGGCAGGGCGGGGAGACGGTGAGGGAAATGGGAGATAACAGAGCGTTGCCAGAAAGTAAAAGGGTGTTGTGGCCACTGCCATGAAGCCCCATATAAGATTGGGTGAGGGATGGGGGCGGGAGGCTGGCTACAGCTAACTGGGGCCACTCCAAACATCACACGTAGGGGATTTTTAAAAAGGACGCCTGCGACTTTTCTCTCTCCTCCCCTTTCACTGATCACCCGAGTGACAGGTGCAAAGTAAGCAGGGGCTTTTTAATGCACATATTTCATGCTAGCGCGACGCCCCCTGCTGGGGCGAGTAAAGCGAAAGAGAGTCTGGTGGATGTTTGCGAGCCGAGCGCCGCCTCTGTGCGGATCCAAAACACAAACGTGGAGGGGGGATGGGCTGGAGGTGGGTCAGACTCAGCCAAATTCAGTGAAACTCGTCTTCACCTCCTGTGACCCCCCCCCCCCCCTCCCCAGCTACTTCCAAGGACTGACAGATCCCTCTTTCAAACCCACACCCTGGGATAAAAGAGAGTCTCACACAAAAAGGTATCTTCAAGCAAAAAAAAACCCCTGTTATTTTCTGGCCGGGGGTTTCCAGCAGTCCAAGGTGGACAATATTCAAATGTGCCGATTAAATCAAGGGTTCGCGGCACTGATTAGCAGCCTCGTGATCAGCAAGGACATAACTCTCTTCCTTATATATAACTAACTAACTAACACAGATGAGAATTCTTCTCAGTCACAGCCCCATCGACATAGTTCACCTACACTTTCCAAAAGGTGTCCACAAGGTTGCTGGGGTCCATAAGCCTCCTGGATTGCCATTGCACTCCGCCCGGGGGCCCAGCTATGGTTTACACAGGCTTTCCCATGCGTGAGACCAGGGAGGGGTATGAGAAGGAGAGAGGACTGAGGATGGGGAGGAGAGGTAGAAAGGACTGGGGATAGGAGGGAGGGGTATGAGAAGGAAAGAGGACTGAGGATGGGGAGGAGAGGTAGAAAGGACTGGGGATAGGAGGGAGGAGTATGAGAAGGAAAGAGGACTGAGGATGGGGAGGAGAGGTAGAAAGGACTGGGGATAGGAGGGGAGGGGTATGAAAAGGAAAGAGGACTGAGGATGGGGAGGAGAGGTAGAAAGGACTGGGGATGGGAGGGGTATGAGAAGGACTGAGGATGGGGGAGGAGAGGTAGAAAGGGCTGGGGATAGGAGGGAGGGGTATGAGAAGGAAAAAGGACTGAGGATGGGGAGGAGAGGTAGAAAGGACTGGGGATAGGAGGGAGGAGTATGAGAAGGAAAGAGGACTGAGGATGGGGGAGGAGCAGTAGAAAGGATTGGGGATGGGGAGAATGAGAGATGGGGAAGGTAGAGGAAAGGGGGAAATCAGGAATCTGGGATGGGAGGGAAAGAGAAGAAGGTTCTGGGATTGAGAGAGGGAAAGGGAGTAGGAAATGTTGGGGGGTAGGGGGGTTCCCAGGATTTGGGGGACAGAATCTGAGATCAAGGGAGAGAGCAGCTGAATTGCAGTGAGTGTGTGTGTGTGTGGAGGGGGAGGGGGAGGCATTCCCCTCCTACTGAGCTCTGTCCTGCCCCCCCCCCCCCCTTCCAACTCCTCTCTATCCTCTCAGTCCAGCGCACACACCAGCACCAATCCCTTCTCTCTCTCTCACACACACAAACACTGCCCCCTTCCCCCGTCCACTCTCATCCCTCAGCCTCTCTTCTCACCCCCCACTGATCCCCAGTCACCCCCTCCTAATCTTTCCAAAATGACCCCCCTTTGCTCTCTGTACTCCAGGCTCACCCCCCCCTCCCTCCCATTTTGTTCCCTGCAAGTACGTAAAACCGGTTGAAAATTAAGATGCAGAGGTGTTGGAGAAAAGAGGGGGAGGCGCTCACCTACCCAGAATGGTAGAGGTCCAACCAGTGAAGGAAATACAACTCAACTGGATAAGGAGCAATATCCTGCAGGCATTCATGCTTGTACAGCTGGCCACTGAACATATCCTCAGCATGATGAGCAGCAGCAGGTTGAAGAGGGCAGTTGGTCCTTGCCTGCCGACATCTACTGTGTTACTATGAGTAATAATGCAAATGTTTATGTTTCTTTGGCCCTCAGCTCGTTATAGATTTTTGCGTGAAATGTGCTTTCAGGAAATTAACCAGAGATGTGAGGAAACTGAAAGGCATCTTGGGATGCCATTTCATTACAAAGGTCGCTTTTTTTTTTTTTTTTAACATTAAAATTAAAATTGTTATTAACGGCAATTGTATTTTACAAGGATTCCTTCCTTTCTGAGCTCAGGTCAGGAACAGAGTGATGCAACTACCATTTTAGCCCTCTTTACAGCCACAGAAAAGAGAGTCAACAGAGGAGCCTCACAATCTGGACTTTGTGACCGTCACTCCGTCTCGGCTCCGAATGCTTCTGTTTCTCATGCGAGGCAGCTAGCATAGCAAAAATCCGGTTACTCCAAGAAGCTGCTCTGTAAAACTGCTCCCACATGAAAACTGGAGGTCACAAAATGTTACCTTAACTATGGCCCCTAGTCTTCTGCACAGCTTTCCCGTAGGCAGGTTCTACATCGAGACGCACTGGATTCTGCAGCCCAACAATTTAAAAATTCAGCAGCACATGGGCAGTGGAAAATGCACTCAGAAGCACAGCCCTTGGTTTCCTGCGGCAGCTCAGGGGTAGATTCTGTGGCGAGAGTTAGAGAAACGCAGGCGCTCACGAAGCCGGCTAGGCAGGGGACACACGTGAGTTGATATTCAGGGAGTGCCCATGCTTATGTTGGTAGCTATTTAGATTAGGCAGTGATGGAAGAATTAACCAACGGTTGGGTCTGTCTGGCAGGCTGCAAGTACAGCAATACATAGTAACACAGTAACTGGTCCATCCAGTCTGCCCAGCAAGTTTCTTATAGTAGTAACTGCTACTCTGACAGGTTACCTCCTGGGGGGGGTAACCTACTGCTCCGTGCAAGTTACCCCCAAGCCTTATGATAAGGGTAGTAATGTTTACAGTCAAAACCAAGCAACTGTCAAAACCATGAAAAAAATTACTGCTAGCAACATCTTCATGTTCTTATGTGGTGAATAACTTTCTTCATAATTCAGACAAATTGAAGAAAATTCTTTTTCACTTAGCGCATGGTTAAGCTCTGGAAATCATTGCCCGAGGATGTGGTTACAGCAGTTGGTGTAACTGGGTTTAAAAAAGGTTTGTATAATTTCCTAGAGGATAAATCCAAAAACTGCTATTACGGTAATTAAAAAGCAATAGTAGCTTGTGATCTATGTAATGTTTGGGTACTTGCCAGGTACTTGTGACTTGGATTGGCCACTGTTGGAAACAGGATGCTGGGCTTGATGGACCCTTGGTCTGACCCAGTATGGCATATCTCATGTTCAGACAATGTTGATTGAACTTGCTTTGCTTTTGGACTTGGCCATAGAAGCTGCCCTGTGCTTTTTTCCCTAATGTCTGAATATCAGTACCCCAGACCATAAAAGAATCAGAGAAACATAACAGCAGAAAAATGCCGTATGGCCCATCCAGTCTGCCCATCCATCCAATTAATTTAGCATTAGAATTCCATTCATTTCCTTACAGATCCCATGTATTTATTAATTTATCCTATGCTTACTTGAATTCAGATACTGTTTTTGTATCAACCACCTCCACCGGGAGGCTGTTCCACACATCCACCTCCCTCTCTGTAAAGAAATATTTCCTAAGATTACTCCTGAGTCTACCCCCTTTCAACCTCATTGCATGACCTCACATACTAGAGCTTCCTTTCCATTGAAAGAGATTGACCTCCTATGCATGGAAACCTTTGAGATATTTGAATGTCTCTATCATTTCTCCCCTATCTCACCTTTCCTCTAGAGAATACATGTTTAGATCTTTAAGTCTATCCCCATATGCTTTAGAACAAAGACCACTGTCTATTTCAGTAGCCGCCCTCTGGACCGACTCCATCCTGTTTATATCCTTTTAAAGGTGCGGTCACCAGGGCCCTATACAGGGGCAATATCACCTCCCTTTTTCTGCTGACCATTCCTCTCCCTATGCAGCCAAAAATCTTTCAGGCTTTTACCGTCGCTTTATCCACCTGTTTGGCCACCTTAAGATCATCAGGTACAATCACCCCCAGATCCCACTCTTCCTTTGTGCTTAGAAGAATTTCACCTCCAATACTGTACCTTTCACTTGGGTTTTGTCTCCTAAATGCCTTACTCTGCACTTTTTAGCATTAAATCTTAGCTGCCAGACCTTAGACCATTCCTCAAGCTTCACTGGATCCCTCCTCATGTTTTCCACACCTTCCTGGCTGTCCACCCTGTTACAGATTTTGGTATCATCGGCAAAAAAAAACCAACAAACGTTTTGTTGCTCACAAAAATGTTGAAAAGTGATTGTCCAAGGACCGATCCATGAGGCACACCACTAGTAACCTCAGAGAAAACTCAGTTTATCATTACCCTTTGTCACTTCCCACTCAGCTGGTTTCTAACCCAGTCAGCAATTATAGGTTCAATACCAAGGGTGCTCAATTTATAAGTCTTCTGTGCAGAACAGAGTCAAAGGCCTTGCTGAAATCCAAGTACACTACGATCCAATTCTCTGGTCACCCAATCAAAGAAATTGATCAGATTCGTCTGACAAGATTTACCTCTGGTAAAACCAAGCTGCCTCGGTTCGTACAATCCATTGGATTCCAAAAATTGCATTATCCTCTGTTTTAACAGTGATTCTATTAGTTTGCTCACCACAGAGGTCAGACTAACTGGCCTGCAGTTCCCAGCCTCCTCCTTACTTCCACTTTTATAAATAGGAACCATATCTGCCCTTTTCCAGTCCTCCAAAAACTACTCCAGACTCTAAAAAGGCATTGAAAAGGTCACCAGCATTAGCTGCCAGGACATCTCTAAGTTCCCTTAGCTCCCTCGGATGTTTCCCATCCAGGGGCGGATTGTGGGAAAATAGTGGCCCGGGGGATTTTTCTCCATAATGGCCCATGGGTACCCAATTACACATACAATTTGGTGAGTCACCAAATACAGAATAAAGAGACCATAAAATATACACAGAAATGCACAGACAAACTGAACTGGAAATCACAACAAGTTAGACTGTACGTAATGCAGCAATGGAAAAACAGAAAATCATTCCTCATAAAACATCAAACAATAAAATCAAGAACTATAAAACATCAATCACAATAGGAAAATCATACTAAAAATATATTTTTCAAAACTGCTGATAAATAAAACCTCCAGTAATTTAACTCATATACAAATTTTTGAAAATTTCCCTGACACCAATAAAATATTTCAAAAACAGCAGACATCAAATAATATTCAATAATTAAAACTAATAAGGACAGAAAAAAATCCCCGGTTCTCCATACCTGGGAACTTTTAATTCCAGTCACCTTGAGATGGTCATGAATTAGTTGTTTTCTAGCACACATCACCCTCATATGCTCACTCATGCATACACACAGTCTCCCTCTCTCACTGATGTGCTTGCTTGCTCTGACACAGATGCTTACTGACACACATGCTCTCATTCACGGCCTTATGCATGCTTTCACACACATGCTGACTCATTCACTCTCCTTCACACACATGCTCACTGACACACTCGCCCTGTCACACTCACACATGTTCAGTGGCACACAAACTCTGACTCATCCGTCCAGTCACGCTCATACACATGCTCAGACTTATGCACATTCACACATACTGTCATTCTCTCCCTTGCATACATGCTCACTGACACACTTGCACTCTTAACGCTCACACATGCTGACATACATAACCTCACTGCCTCATACCTTCAGTCATGCTCACTTATGTTTTCTTTTCTCCCCCTCTGTCTGTGAATAAGTAAAAAAAACATTTGTACTTACATTGGTGGTCAGGGAAAATCCAGGCAGGGCCCAAGAGAAGAGAGTCTGAGTGGGCTTTAGAGCAGTGCTTCTCAACCTTTTTTCTGTCGGGACACACCTGACAGATGGTTCTCATATGCATGACACACTGACCCATGATCATCACAGGGCTAGATGTAAATGTACAGTTTGCATCCACGGGAACCCCCCTGATCCACAATAATGGATGTAAAGCAGAATAATGACATTCCCCGTACAACTCACTTTACAAAAAATATATTCTGGTTCTAGTGCCATCTCAGTAACAGCAACACAAACTAACTACCAGGCTCAATAGCTCTACTTATGAAAAGATAGCAGTTTATCACTAATGCATGTCCTCTTGAGAAAATACAACAAATAAGACTGATACAGTAAAATACCTCACCTTGGTCACATACACAGAACCGACCTAACATACTATCAGGATCTGCAGTATTGCACATAAACTAATCCACACACAGTTACACTTGTATTATGGAACACACTCAAACAGTAACAACCCTACCTATGAAAAGGCAACACTATAAATATTAAATCAGGCCCTAAACACCAATACACCTCTTATTAGGAAAACAGAACTAGCCAAGCAGCTATAGATCCCAACACAGAAATAACTGTATAACTATACTAATAAGCAGCATAAATGTTTCACAACAACTATGAACAGAATAACATCCAACAATTAAAAACTCATAAAAATTATTTAAAATTCTCCAAACACCAATAAAATATTTCAAAACAGCAGACACGTCACATAATATTCAGTAATTAAAATGGCGGTCAATCAAGAAAAATAAACTTAAAACGCCACCTTTACTAACCCCCTCCAGCAGGTCTCCTACTCCTCTTCCATGCAGGCCATAGCACACACCAGAAGCAGCAGTAGTGGATGCAGCTCTGTACTCATGGTCCTCTTCCTAAGGGCCCACGACCAGTCTCTCTGTCTCTCACACACACACACTTACCAGTTACACCCCATGACCAGTTTCTGTCTCTCACACACCAATCATCTCCCGACCAGTCTCTCTCTTATATACACCAGTTACCTTCCCGATCAGTCTCTCTCTCTCATGCACACACACACATACAGGCTTCCTACTCCCATGTTCTATCTTACATATACAGGCTTCTCACTCCCATGCTGTGTCTCACACACACCCAGGTTTCTTACTCCTATGCTAGCTCTCGCCACATGCACAGGCTTCTCATTCCCATAATCACTTTCTTTCTCTCTCTCTCACACACACACACATACCAGTCACACTCACATACCAGTTTCTGTCTCTCACACACCAATCATCTCCTGACCAATCTTAGTGGATAACAATAAACGCACATAATCAAATCAGCAAAATGCAAAACAATCAACAAAATATCTAAATGTACAGAACACAAACAAATTAAATGTTACAAAAAATTATGAAGGCAGATTCTAAACAATAGGTAAAGTAGCATAGAAACCTACAATAAATCTTCGGTGATTTTACCAAACACACATATACAGAACACAGACAGACCCTCTCCCAATACAGAATAAAGAGATCATAAAGAATAAACAAACATGTAGACAAAAACTGAACTGGAAAGCATAAGCCAGACTATATGCGGTGCAACAATCGAAAAACAGAAATACCATTCCTCATAAAACATCAAATAAAATAAAAAAATATAAAACACTCATATTTCTAAAACCATATTAATAAAATTAATAAATGTTTCAAAACAGCTGATGAATAGAACATCCAGTAATTAAATCTCATATAAAAATTATTTAAAAATTTCCCAAACACCAATAAAATATTTCAAACTAGCAAATACATTAAATAGCACCCAATAATTTATACTAGTAAGAATATACAACATTCCTGCTTTCCATACCTGGGAACTTTTGATTTCCAGTCACCCTGAGATTTCTGTGGATAAATGTTGGGGGGGGAGGGGGAACAGGGAGAGTGAGGTCACTGTCTCCTTCCTCTCTCTCACACAAGTTCTTTCACGCTCAAACATGCGCTCACATACACATAGATGCTCTCTCATACATTCTCGTGCTCTTATCCACACGCCCGCTCTCACACTTGCTCTTTTACACACGCGAGATCAGCATAAAGGAAGTGCTAGCCCTGAGATTTTTGAATACCGAGGGACCGGCACAGGAGAAGGAGCAGCAGCTGATCGGGCTCCCTTCTGCTTCCATTGTGTCATGTATGGGCCTCTTCTTAACATCGCCGCCGGCAGGATGGGGTCCACTGGTGGTGCTTGATGCCCGCTTTCTTCCTCCTGTCGCCAGTAGCCATGAAGCCTCTCCTCTTCCTCCTGTTGCCGGCAGCGCACAGGGTCTTCTCCTATTTTGTTCGCCGGCAGGGGGTTGGAACCCCGCCCACGTTTAACTAAATATGCATCAGGAGGGCACTTTTTGCCGCTCCAAAGATTTTGCCACTCTAAAGATTTTGCTGCCTGAAGCGGCCGCCTCCCCCTCCTACCTCATTATAGAACTGCCCCCTGGACAGCAGCCTTAGTAATGAAAGTCAGCGCAGAGCCTGTGGTTTGTGCACGCTCACGGGCCCTGCAATGGCCCGATCCCTCCTCGTACGGGGCTTCCTGTTACCGTAGAAACTCACGCTGGCACCTGAAGAGCGCCGCTGTGGCCCCAGCTGAAGGTTTTGTGACCCCATTTGGGGTCCCGACCCACAGTTTGGGACGCTAGAGTCTAGGGTATGGGTGGAGGGAGGCGGGGGAGTGGTCTGAGCCGGGCGGTGCGGTACAACTGGTTTTCCGCAGAGGAAATCCAATTCCATGGCAAGGGCCGGATTTTGCAGTCCTTGGCCGCAAACACAGGATTGTTGGGAACCAGGGGCCTTGCATGCAGCGTTATTTTAACAGTGAGAAATCATGGTGCACGAGGAACACAAGTTTCTTTATTTCTTTTTTTTCTGTATATATATTTTTCAACAATGTATTTATTCAGCCATCATATCGAGAACATTAAAGGTCTGACAAACTTAATTCCGAGAGCAGTAACAAACGCGCCAGAAAGCGGACGACTGAATTTTCCGGTAACCCCCACACTCTCACACACCATAACACACCTCAACTAAAAGTGGAACAAAGAGACAGCAGCCAAGGGAAAAGGAGAAACACACAAACAGAATAATCAAATAACACAGGAACTAGAGAAAAACATCTCTCTTCACCCATCCTTCCTGGAAACAGGGCGGCAAAAAACACAGATAAGGGCTGTGATCTAATTCAGAACCTCCCCATTAACGCTACGGAGGCAATTTGTCACATTTCCAGTTGCCAAAGGCGAAAGGAGGGAAACTCTTCCCCTTTCCAATATAAAACGAATAACTTTTTTTTTTTGGCAATTAACAAACAAGACAGAAACTCGTTTCCTCCAGCAGGTAACACAAGATAAAGAGGAAAATAAAGGGAGGTAAATCAAGAGATTCAAGCAGGGAACAAATGTTTCTATTAAAAGCTAGATTTGAGCATCAGATTATTACAACTGTTTATTTACCTGTGGCAATGGGAAACCTCACTGAATGTCCATTAAATATTTGCTCTGATATGGCGGAAGGGGGCAAGCTGCTTCACATCCTGTTTAAATGCAGGCACCCAAGAAGAGCAGGCCCACATTCACTCAGTGTTAAACGTTAAAGGACTTTTGTTCAGTCCACGTAGGATTTGTGCATCGCTTTAAGTTGATCATGCTTGGCCTGCCTGCTCAGTGTGTTTATATTAATGACAAACAGCGCAGCGGTCTCCAGGATTACGCTGTTTGCTTCCACAGAAGAAATGGTTTCCAGTTGTTGTTTTTTTGTTTTGTTTTTTTATAACAAATGTTCAGTTATAATCTTTCTCTTTGCTCAGTTATTTATGTAAATATGGTGATGACTTTTAATCTACTGAAAATAATAAAGAGCATAAGAACATAAGAAATTGCCATGCTGGGTCAGACCAAGGGTCCATCAAGCCCAGCATCCTGTTTCCAACAGAGGCCAAAACCAGGCCACAAGAACCTGGCAATTACCCAAACACTAAGAAGATCCCATGCTACTGATGCAATTAATAGCAGTGGCTATTCCCTAAGTAAACTTGATTAATAGCCGTTAATGGACTTCTCATCCAAGAACTTATCCAAACCTTTTTTGAACCCAGCTACACTAACTGCACTAACCACATCCTCTGGCAACAAATTCCAGAGCTTTATTGTGCGTTGAGTGAAAAAGAATTTTCTCCGATTAGAGGAGAGATTATGGGACAGCCAGCAAAATCGGCAGCGGCAGAATCACAGAAAACCAGGACCCTGAGCAAAATCCCTAAGAAAAACTGTTTCAGTTATAAAGAAAACCTTCATCAGGAAAAGCAGGTGTTTTTTATTTTATTTTTTAACGAGGGGTTTAATGCTCCTGTTTTGGCGATGGTTATGGGCATCGTTGTGTTCCAAATGGGAGCCACCACCACCACCACCACCACTAGTGATTATTTTATTCTAGGTTGTGCCAGGTCACCAACTCGCAACCTTTTTGAACTTGCTTCCTTCTCCCCAATGGGACCTTTTTTATTTAGAAAATCATTTAGTTATTTATTTATCGAGTTTTACATACTGTCGTTCAGTTTCGCCATCATAATGGTTTACAAGTTTCGATGGAATAAAGTATGTTGATGAGTTAGCATAAACATTATGATCAAAATTACAGTTACAGCAATATTTTATAGCAAAATTACCTCCGTCCCCCATATTTTACCGGTTCTCAAGCCAAGGTCTGCCCTCTGCTCATAGCCCGGACACTACACTTGGATCTTAGTCAAAAGGTCAAGAATCAGTCTGATCAGAGTACGCCGGTATCACAGAAAAGCGTGCTTGCTGGTCGCACTACACACGTGGCACGATATCTATGGTAGGACTTGCACTTTGGGGTACATTGCGTTTTCAGCATGAGAGAACTTCTGGTAAAGCAGTGCGTCTGGATTACAAAAGAGCATTGCCATGAAGGAGAGCATACACTGCAGGCGATGGCTTTGATCTTAATCTCCGTCTCTTCTTCCTGGTTGCGGATGATGTAGCCCTCTTATTTATTTATGTGTTTTTGAAAGGCAGGAAGAGCTTATGAAAGGCCTGCCTTGCTGTATGTCAATAGGCTTCCTGATTCTACATAGGCCCCATTCCAGAGCTCTGGCAAAGGCACGCAAAGAAAGAGAAACTTATAGAGAATAGGCTTCTGTGCCAAAAAAAATGAGCTTAACTTGCTATATTTGTTTTAATCTGCTCTGTGAAATAGTAGTTATCTGCAACGCATAAAAATATAAAGGTCTGGTTTCGTACAGGGGCTAAAACAAAGAAGAAATCTTACAGTCTGCTTTATAGCCACAGCAGAATGCACATTTTGGCTGTCAGACACTAACTCAACACTATCTTGAAAAAAAACAAACAAACACTAATTAAAATAAAAAATTAGAGAACTTCTGTTTTCCGTCATTTCAATTGTTTTAACTGTTGCGAAACTTTGCATAGAATGTATTTTCTGATGTATAAAAAAAAGTCACCCTGTAGCCGGTGTACAGTCATTTCAAATCCAATTAATATGTAGCAGTTAATCTACTATTACAGCAATAAAGTGAGAAAATGCAAAGCCATCAGCAGCTACAGCCTGGGAAGTTTCCTGCATCCTACTCAGTACAATCTTGATTCTGCTTGCTAAATCCAGCTGTGCAGAGCAGCTGGTTCCTCAGGGCTCCCACTGAGTGCCAGTTAAGCCAGAAGGATGTGCTTTGGAGAACCTGGGTGTAAGATAACAGGGGGAAGGCCGTGCATCCGAGTGACTTTCTCCTGCTGGGACAAAAGGCTTACCAACAGGACAGCTGAAGGACTGGAGAAGGTAACGGCCACCAGGGCCTACCCAAGCTAGCTCCCACTTCAGGAGCTCAGTCATTCTCCTGCTTATAAAAAAAAAAAAGGTCTCTCGGGTTACAAAATCGGAAAACGTTTGGCTCCCCAGGACAGGATTAGTATTGGTAGCTTTTTCTTGAAGGGAGAACAACAAGTAAGCTGGTCAGGAAGGAAGTAAGCTGGTACACAAAGGGGGCTCAGCCCCCTCTCCTCCAGTCAGTCGGCAGGAAGCAGAAGGGGAGGGGTTAGGGAAGGAACAGAGCAATTGCTCTCTTCTTTGTTCCCACAGTCCCCCATGTCAAACACTGCCTCCATCTCTGTAAAAAAAAATGTGACAGATATTCTCCCGGATTTAGAAAGAAAAGCAAGCTGCAGGAGAAGGAGTGGTTGACCGCCAGTCTCCAAAATGGAGAATTCAGCTTTCCCAGTAAGCAGCTGCTTACAGCATGAAGACAGTAGGACAAGGTCCTGAAAATTCACACCGAACTGGCAGTCACGCTAAGGACAAACCGAGCCCTTTCACACTATTACACTATTAGCAGGGCTGGTGCAAGGGTATTAGGCGCCCTAGGCGAACCTTCTGCCTTGCGCCCGCCACCACCTCTTCTCCCTCGTTCACTCAGACAGGCCCCCTCTCTTACACACGCACCCTTACACAGGCTCCCTCCCTCTCACTCACTAACACCATTGCTCTCTCGTACAAACACCATCCCTCTCACTCACAAACAGAGGCAGCTGCACGCTCGTGGCCCACTGAGACTCGGTTTTTCTCTCGGCCGCGAGCAGGATGGGCGGTCCCACATGGCTGTTCTTTGCCGCCCCCTACTGGCTAGCACCCGAGGCGACCGCCTAGTTCGCCTGTTGGGGGGTCGCGCCAGCCCTATTAGTGTTCTCTTTGTTATTTAGGATGTGCAGAAATGGTCATTGCTGATTCACATAGCTCTAACTTTTATTCGGCTATACCGCTTCAGTAAAATGTAGCTGTGTGAATGTACTCTGTGCTTCATTGTGGCCCGAGTACTAGAATTACCGCGAGCTTAAAAAGCAGCATTTGCACAGGGGCGACTGGAGAATTGCACGACTGCATATTGCTGCAGAAACTGCAGCCAGATCTCATCTTAATGAACTCTTAATTCTTCTACCTTCTCTTCTTATTTACTATTTTTTTATTATACCGAGTTTCATGATAGGAATCACATCAACCCGGTTTACAATTAACAATGTGAGTAAAGGCAGAGAGTAACATAGTAAAACATTTCCCAATTCAACGTCACATATAGAATGAAACTTAACAGATATAATAACAATATTTAGGATGTGAGAAAGTTACAAAAAACAAGGAAAAATAACTAGGATCTGAAAGGGGGAGGAAATTGAAGGAAGAATATTAACATTTTAGCCAACTGTATCAATTAATAAATATGTATAGTATTATAAAAATATAGATGCGTAGCAAAAATGATCAAATATGATGCTGTTGTGAAGTATAATAATAAGATGCTGTGACTGCGTATGAAGTTAGTGGGTTTATTACAGTTCACTAACTTTGTGTTTGTGCTGATGGGTGGGGAATTTAATCCAGTTCTGGGAACGCTTTTTTAAAAAGCCACGTTTTTAGTCTCTTCCTAAAAGTTGGGGCGCATGGTTCTTGTCTTAAGTCCGGTGGGATGGAGTTCCAAAGGATTGGACCTGCTGATGAAAGAGCTCTTGAACTGTAGGATTTATGTTGGTAAGTTTTGGCATGAGGTACCTGAAGTGATTCTTTGTAATGTTCCCTGATGGGTCTGGCGGATGTGTATTTTTTAAAAGGGATTTGTAAGTCAAGTTGAGTGTGATGATGGATGTTCTTGTAGATAATCATGATGGTTTTGTACATAATTCTGAAGTGGATCGGTAACCAATGAAGGTCTTTGAGGATGGGGGAGATATGGTCGATTTTCCTGGAGTTTGTAAGTATTCTAGCTGCTGTGTTCTGTACCATTTGTAAAGGCTTGGTGTAAGAAGCTGGGAGGCCTAGTAGTAGAGAATTGCAATAATCTAGTTTGGAGAAGATTATTGCTTGCAGGATTGATCTAAAATCTTGCGCGTGGAAAAGTGGCTTTATTCTTTTCAGAATATGTAATTTGTGGAAGCAGTCTTTTGTAGTTCGGTTTATGAATGGTTTGAGGTTAAGACGGTTATCTAGGATGGCTCCTAGATCTCTTACATGGGTGGTTTGTAGGAGGGTAGGTGGCTTTGAGAGCGTGATGTTGTTTTCAGGTGCTATAAGGAGATATTCCGTTTTCGACGCATTAAGGACTAGGTTTAAGCTGGTAAGGAGGTGTTTGATTTCTAATAAGCAACTATCCCAATATTCCATTGTTGACGAGATTGAATCTTTTATAGGGATCACAATCTGTACGTCGTCCGCGAAGAGGAAGTGTTTAAGGCTTAGTTTTGTGAGTAGTTGACAGAGTGGTAGGAGGTATACATTAAATAGGGTGGGTGAGAGGGATGAACCTTGTGGCACCCCTCTGGTGGAGTGGTGATATTGGGATTCTGTATTGTGAATTTTGACCCTATATCCTCTGTTTTCCAGGAAGGTTTTGAACCATGTTAGTGAAGTAGCTGTCACTCCAATATTTGCCAGTTGTTTTAAGAGGAGGTAATGGTTGACGGTGTCAAAGGCCGCCGAGAAGTCGAGGAGGATTAGTAAAAATGCTTTGCCTTTATCGATGCCGGCGAGGAGGAAGTCTGAAAGTGCAAGAAGTAGTGTTTCTGTGCTTGCAGCTTTTCGAAAACCATATTGGTTTGGAGACAGAATGCCGTGGTCTTCCAAGTAGTTGGAAAGTTGGGTGTTCACCAATTTTTCCATTATTTTGGCTATGAATGGAAGGTTGGAAATAGGGCGGAAGTTGTTGGGATCACTTGGATTTAGATTCGGTTTTTTTAGGAGGGGTTTGATTGAAGCTGTTTTTAGATCATCTGGGTAGATACCCTGGGAGAGGGAACAGTTTATAATTTCGGCAAGGGATTTTGATATAGTATCAGGAATGAGAAGTAGCATTTTGGAAGGAATTTGATCAAAAGGGTGTGATGAAGGTTTCATTTTCTTCAGCACTGATTGTATCTCTGTGAGAGTGATGGGTTCGAATGCTTTAAGCTGTATATCTTTGTTAGGGAGAAGGTATGTGTTGTCTTGGGAGCTAGTGGTTAGTGATAGTTGATTGAGGAGGTCAGAGATTTTTTTGCTGAAATGAAGAGCCAGTTCGTCTGCTTTGGTCTGAGAGAATTCGGGTGGTATATCAGGAGTGATAGGTTTAGTGAGATTGGAAACGAAGGCGAATAGGGCTTTTGAGTCAAAGATGAGGTGATGAACCTGATGGGCATAGTAGTCTCTTTTTGTTTTCTGTGTACTGCTTTTGTATTGGTGGAGCGTGCGTTTGTAGTCTGAGAGTGAGGCTGGTGAAGGGGCTTTACGCCATTTTCTTTCTTTCTGCCGAAGTAGTTGTTTGAGATTTCTCAGTTCATCATTAAACCAGGGTTGTCTTTTGGATGCCTTTGAAGAGTGTTTTTTGGTGGTCAGTGGGCAAAGTGTGTTTGCTACTGATTTTGTTATTTTGGACCATGATTGAAGAGCGCTGTTAGGTGTAGAAACATCGATGGATGGTAATTCTGGGGCTAGAAGTTTGCTGAGGAGTTCAGAGTTACATGTTTTTTTGTAGAGGAAAGAGGGTCTTGAGTCAGGCTTGGAATCTGGTTGTAGTAGGGAAAAGCTGGTGGAGATTAAGGAGTGGTCTGACCATGGGACTTGTTGACAGTCAGGTTGATTTGTTTGGGAAATGCCGGCATTTGTAAAGAAGAGGTCGAGTGTGTGTCCTGCTTTGTGAGTGGGTTTGTTGATTTGTTGTTTGAAACCCATTGCGGACATTGCGGTGAGGAAGGCTTCGCAGTTCGTTGAAAGGGGAATTTTGTCAACATGTAAGTTGAAGTCACCCAAGATTATAGCTGGGGAGTCAAGGTTTAGGTGTAAAGTTATAGTTTCTAGAATAGGAGAGGTGTCTGACTCTAGCAGGCCTGGAGGGGCGTAGACTAGAAGGATTTGGAGATCTTCTGATTTGAACAATCCTAGTTCTAATTTGGTATTTGTGTTGATAGGATAGAGAGAGAACCTCAGGGATTTTTTGGCAGCTAGAAAGATACCCCCTCCTCTTTTTTTTTGTCTTGGGATAGAGAAGAAGTCGTAGATCTGTGTTGGTAGTTGGTTAATAAGTGCGATGTCAGTGGGTTTGAGCCATGTTTCTGTTATGGCGCAAAAATCCGGTGTTGAGTCCAGCAGTAGGTCGTTAAGTATTAAAGTTTTGTTGGTAATTGATTGTGCGTTAAATAGGAAGATGGTAAATAAGGTGAGACCTAGAAACTGTGTGGTAGGGGAAATCATGATTGGGATGAGGGATTTGTAGGTGCGTGGGCGGCAGAGCATTGTCTGTTGAATGAATGCTTGTTATAGGTACCAGGGGAATGGCCGTATGAATGCTATTGTAGGTCGGATAAGAGTTGGATGAATGCTGTATTGAGCTGGTTTGGTGCTGGTTGAATGCTGCTGTGAGTTGGCTGAGTGCTGGTTGAATGCTGCTGTAAGTTGGCTGAGTGCTGGTTGAATGCTGCTGTAAGTTGGCTGAGAGCTGGTTGAATGCTGCTGTAAGTTGGCTGAGTGCTGGTTGAATGCTGCTGTAAGTTGGCTGTGTGCTGGTTGAATGCTGCTGTAGGTTGGCTGAGTGCTGGTTGAATGCTGCTGTAAGTTGGCTGTGTGCTGGTTGAATGCTGCTGTAAGTTGGCTGAGAGCTGGTTGAATGCTGCTGTAAGTTGGCTGAGTGCTGGTTGAATGCTGCTGTAAGTTGGCTGAGAGCTGGTTGAATGCTGCTGTAAGTTGGCTGTGTGCTGGTTGAATGCTGCTGTAAGTTGGCTGAGTGCTGGTTGAATGCTGCTGTAGGTTGAATGGGAGTTGGATGAATGCTTTTGTGAGCTGCCAAAGTAGGGGCAAGAGTGAAGTTTGAGTAGTCTTAGTCTGTCGTTGTTGAGTAGTCTGAGTCTGTCGTTGTTGAGTAGTCTGTGAAGTTTGCTTATTCTGAGTCTGGCGTTGTTGAGTGGATGCTGAAGCCCTGGAGAGTTGTCTGTCTGTGATTGTAGTGTGGGTATGTTTCTGAGGTGCCAGGAGGTGCGAACCACGTGGCTCGGCGGGTTAGGGCGAGTGTAAAAAGTAGTCTAGAGAGTGCCTTACCCCGGTGTGCCTAGCGTCGGTTGCGAGGCTCGTCCTTTCAGCTGGTCCTCCTTCGGTGGTATCGCCGCGTGATAGACCGGAAGTCAGTTGGACTTAAAAGGATCTAAGGAGGTTCACTTCTAAATGAGTAGGCCCTGGACCTGGGGCACTCCAAGGGGCGCGCTAAGGGGCAGGCCCCTTAGGTCGCGCTCCTTCGGGCGCGCGACGCCTTTCAGATTGTGCTGAGGTTTAAAGGGGGCAGTAGCCGCCCTCTGATAGGCTGGAAGGCTGCTTAGGAGGCGCGGCTCTCTCGCCGCGATGCTTCCTGGGCCCGGTGTTTTGTTAGCCTAAGTTTTCTTTTACTTGGCTCCCTTCCCCCTGCGCGGCTCACCTGGTTGTTGGAGTGTGAGCAGGCTCTCGCCCCGAATGGGCCGCGCCGACCGCGCGAGCCTCGGCAGGGAAAGGAGAAGCGGGTGGATGCTGAAATGGCGCCGTTCAGATTGTTCTTTGTTTTATTTGTCCATTTCTTTACAGATTTTTGCCCCTTTTTTTTATTTTAATCATTCTGGGGTTAATCTCCAAAAGGTTTCCATGTGTGAAACTGGCATACACACGCGGGTAAGTGGCGTGTGCACACGTTTACGCTATTCGGGAAACATTGCGAATATGCGCGGGCTTGTGTGTGTGTGTGTGTGGGGGGGGTGTTCGTGGCAGAGTTTGGAAGTAGACACTGTGGCTATTTTGCACGCGGTGTACGCGCAAACATTTCCACGCTTGGCCATACGTTTTTAGCCCTGTTGATTGAGCTGCGGGAGTGAAATTGTACTCTTTTTAGTCTGCAGTTTTTGGGTGGGTGGTCTGGGGTGAGGGATTCAGGGTGAAGTGCTAGCGGGTCCTGGGTGGTGTTTTCCGAAGCAGAGAATGTACATTCTTCATAAAATGCCTGCTTCCACATATAACTCAGGCTTATTATGCGCACACGTTTTAATTATTTCGCACATAAATTACATGCCTGTCATTTTACAAAACGAATAGAAAAAGTATACCTTTTCCCAATTTTCAAAACGGAACGAAACTACGACGAAATTTCATCAGAATCTTCATTTCTCCTGAATGCCCATCCCCACTTCAGAACAGGACCTGTGGCAGGGGTGGCCAACTCCGGTCCTTGAGAAGCCACAAGCAGGCTAGGTCTTCAGGATATCCACAGTGAATATGCATGAGATAGATTTGCAAGCACGCTGCCTCCATTGTGAACAAATCTGTCCCTGACCTATGAAGTGCTAGTGTTTGATACTAAAATCTAGCACTATGTAAAGAGAAAATAACTGGTTTATAAAACGCCATATTCTCTTGAGTAAAACAGAAACATTGGCACCCAGGTCTTGGCATTTTTATACCAGCCTTAAAAATTCTTATGCCACTCACAAAATATGGGATTTATGGATGGTTAGAATCAAGAGTAGTCACCCAAAAGGCAAACTGCATATCAAATAAGTGGAAAAAAAAAGCTTTCTCACAGATCTTTAAGGTATACTAAATGAATTGTATCCATACTAGCTCAGGTCTGTTTGAGAGGCAGCATCCTTTCTGAGGTCCAGTCCTAGTTCTGCTCAGGTCACCTCTCTTGGGAGGCTGTTCCATGCATCTAACAGTTCTCACTCTGAAGAATGACTTCCCCCGCCTCCATCATATCACGACCTCTGCTTCAAAGATGCCTTTTGTACATTGCTTATACTTTGGAGTTATTTTGAATGTCTCGTTTTAATTCCCCCTCTCATCATCTGTGGTCTCATAGTGTTTAAAACAGGGGCCCTGTACCATTTTAGTTGCCTTCCTTTGACTTGCCCCCGTTCCGTGTACCTTCTGGAGATGAGCTCTCGTGACTGGATGTAGCACTTCACATGGGAGGAGGGGTCTCATCTTTGACTGGTATGGAGATATCACCATTTTTCTGCTGCTTTTATCTCTAACTATGGAGCCCAGAAAAGCCAGTGACTCTCCAGACTGCTTTACAGCTCTGTTAGGTAACTTTAAGGTCATTAGACATGGTCACTCCCAGATTCCTCTCCGGTGTTGTGGGTACTGGTTTTTGGGGGGGGGTTCCTTTTCCTCCAGTACATGACTCAGGCCTTGCTTTAGCTGAGTCTTACCTCCCACATCGTTGATCAAACTTTCTTAAAATCTGAATTTTTCCCACTGATCCTGGTTTATCAGTCCTTGTCACAGATGTATTTATTTATTTCTTTGTTTTTACATACCGATGTTCAATTAGATACATCTCACTGGTTTACAGAGTAACAGAGGATTATATAAGAATTAGGCTTCTTATTTTACATTGTAACTTTGTAATATCTGTAACAACATAACTTGTGGAGGGAAAATAGGCAACGATATAGATTATAATAAGAGAGGATCAACTTTGATTTAACTGTATAACATGTGTTGAGTAGCAAATAGTAAGATAGATTAACTGTATAATACAGAATAACATAGTGTGGGACAGTCAATTGGGGTGAAAGGTTCTTCGGGAGTTGTGGTCAGCGATATAGTTTGGACTGAGAGAGGATCAACATTGATTTAAATGTAGAACACTAATTGAGTAACATAGGGTTATTGATTTCAATGAATTATTTGATGAAGAGGCATCAGATCTTAGTTTCAGCCACCAAAAGCCAGCCCTTCTCTTCCATCCCTCTGCAGTGTGGCTTGTAAAGACAATGAACAGGTCCAGCCTCAGGACTGACCCCTATGACACCCTGCTGGCCACCCTCCTCTCCAAGAATATCAGTAGGACCATAACTTTTAATAGTTATTATAGATTTCCTTTTTAAAAACATAAGGCGAGGGGAGAAAAAGGGGAAATGGATTCAGATGACAACCAGCATGGGCCCTGACTTTTACGGTCTGTGGTATTGATACGCAGACATAAAGGAAAAAGCTTAGGACTGCTTCTATGGCCAAGTCCATAAGCACAGCATACAAAGCAGCACTGTCTGAATTTTCAAGAAGGTTCATCACCCAGCAAAAATGTTGCCAGCAGTAATTTTTTATGGGTTATCATAAGGGTTATGGATAACTGCATGGAGGGGCAGTTACTATCCTTAAGAGAAACATGGGGTAACCTGCACAGAGCGGCATTTACTACCCTTAAGAGAAACATGGAGGTAACCTGCACGGAGCGGCAGTTACTACTCTTAAGAGAAACATGGGGTAACCTGCACAGAGCGGCAGTTTCTACCTTTAAGAGAAACATGGGGGTAACCTGCACAGAGCGGCAGCTACTACCCTTAAGAGAAACATGGGGGTAACATGCACAGAGCAGCATTTACTACCCTTAAGAGAAACATGGGGGTAACCTGCACAGAGCGGAAGTTACTACCCTTAACAGAAACATGGGGGTAACCTGCACGGAGCGGCAGCTACTACCCTTAAGAGAAACATGGGGGTAACCTGCACAGAGCGGCAATTACTACCCGTAACAGAAACATGGGGGTAACCTGCACGGAGCGGCAGCTACTACCCTTAAGAGAAACATGGGGTAACCTGCACGGAGCGGCAGTTACTACTCTTAAGAGAAACATGGGGGTAACCTGCACGGAGCAGCAGTTACTACCCTTAAGAGAAACATGGGGGTAACCTGCACAGAGCGGCAGTTACTACCCTTAAGAGAAACATGGGGTAACCTGCACAGAGCGGCAGTTACTACCATAAGAAGCTTGCTGGGCAGACTGGATGGGCCATTTGGTCCTTTTCTGTCATCATTACTATGTTACTATAAAGTTGTGCAACTTTAGTTATGACCACGCCCTTGTTTTTGTTTTTTTTTAATCTCTTTCCTGAATCCAGACATTTGTCCTTCATCTCCATCCTATCTTCATGCCGGCATGCATCGATGTTCCAGCAGCCCTGCAAAAAAAAGCGGGTTCCTTGAAGCCATGATAAGCTTTCTTGCATCAGCATAAGAATGAAATATGTTGTTATTCCCCATAAGTCTTCTTTTGAGGGGTGTGTACTGAGAGAATCAATCCGTCTTTCAGTTAGACTATATCTCCCTGCTGGCCATGCCATGCTGCAAGCTGTCCACAAAGTTTAGCAGTATTAAGCCAGAGACATGGATCCTGTGGGGTGGTGAGGAACGTCTACGCATTAACCTCCTTGCCTGCATCAGACGGAAACTGAAGAGAGGGCCGCTTCCGTGATAAGAAGCTTCCTGAGAAAGGGGGTCATTTTGGCAGGGGTGTGGGCAGAGGAGAATATTAAGTTAGGGGAGACTGGAAATGTTTAAGCATTAATTAACTGTACTTAAACATAACACTCTGAGCCAGACTGCAGTGACACTGTGCAATTATTCACTTACAATTACATGCTGGCTTCCATAAATGCACAGACTGCAAATCCCTAGGCCATGGCTGGCTGCTTTTGTGTGTTTTCTTAGCATTCACTTTCCACATTTCTGCAAAACAACAAAACTCAAACGTATGCCTGCATCAGCACAGCAGATTTAAAAAGTTTAAAGGGCGTTTCAAAATAATTAGAACAAGCTCAGGCTGTCTACTCTTAACTTGCTAATAACTGTCATTACCATGTAAACCACAAGCACAGTTACTCTAAAAATTAAATATTTTTTGCACAAAATATAGTAAAAACTGGAAAAAAAAATGGTTGCATGTTTGTTTAGCTTAACTGACAATTTACCATAGTTTTTACAGGGTTGCCAACTGGCTCCGTTTTTTTTTCCAGGGCAGGCTGATCCAGCCCTGGTTTTATCTCCACCAGGAAGTATTCACCTAGTACAAAATAACAGCTGCTAGAATTATACGTGGCGATTCAAGGTTTGGTCACATTATGCCACTGCTTCAGGAATTGCACTGGCTGCCAGTGCGATGGAGAATTTTGCTCAAGATCCCTTGTTTTACATTTAAGACTTTGGAAAATGGCTAACCGGACTATCTTCAAATTTATGACCTTACCATCCAGTAAAAACTTTGTGCTCATCACAGAAGGAGTTACTGAGAAAGATGCCTTCACCAAAGGAGATTAGACGGAAAGAAAATGGAAGTTGTACATTTCAGTATCGGGTCCCTTTGTTCTGGAACTCCCTTCCAGTAGACCTTTGGGAAAGAAACTAATTTTATGAAGTTTAGGAAGTCAATTAAAAGCAGCAAGTTACCCCCATGCACCCTTTTTTCATTTCCTTCCTCTAGCCTCAGGGATCCACAGGGTTTATCCCAGGCCCTTTGAAATGTTTGACAGTTTTCGACTTCACCACTTCCAATGGAAGGGCATTCCAGGCATCCATCACCTTCTCCATGAAGAAATATTTCCTGACCTTGGTTCTGAGTCATTCCCCCCCCCAGGAGTTTCATTTCGTGACCCATAGTTTTACTGATTCCTTTCCTAAGGAAAAGGTTCTTGCATATAAACTGCTTGAGATTTTTCTGAGGCCAGTCTGATTCCAAAAATGTATGAAAGTGAGGATTGCAAGTTGATTCATAACATGACATACATTCTGTGCCATTAAAGTACTCCTCATTACTGATCTTTTCTCTCAGTGTTTTATGCTGGATTATTGCACCTTCATCTACTACTTGATATTTACATATACCCTCCTGAACATAAGAACATGCCATACTGGGTCAGACCAAGGGTCCATCAAGCCCAGCATCCTGTTTCCAACAGTGGCCAATCCAGGCCATAAGAACCTGGCAAGTACCCCAAAACTAAAAACATCCCATGCTACTGATACCAGTAATAGCAGTGGCTATGCCCTTTGGGGTAGATTTTAAAAGATGTGTGTGGTTCCCGGCGCGCGGGCATGGTATAAAATCGGGTGGCCGCGTGCAAATGTGAACCAGATTTTACAATCTGCACATGCACGTGCGGGTGGCGCACACAAGAGGGGGTGAACTTTTGCAAATTATGTGCGGTGACACAATCGGGCCTTCACCAGTTCCCTCCCAGTCCACTCCAATTAAAGAGCTGACTAGGAGGGAACTTCCCTACCCCCCTACCTAAACTCCCTCCCTCTTCCCACCCCCTAACCCTACCTATCCTTTTTTTTTTGTTTTTCAACTTATTTCGGGACGGAGCTGAAGTAAATTGCGCGTACCAGCCGGCTTCCGGTGAGCGAGTCATTGGGACAGCGTACAATGGTGCTATCCCGGTCTGCCGCCTCCCCTGCCCAGACTCCACCCCCCTCTTTGAAGAGGCCTGGCACTTGTGTGCATACCGGGGTTTATGCGCATGGCCAGGCCCCTTTGAAAATTTGCGTGGCACGCACATAAACCCCAGGATTTATGCACGGAGGCCTTTTAAAATCTGGCTTTAAGTCAACTTGATTAATAGCAGTTAATGGACTTCTCCTCCAAGAACTTATCCAAACCTTTTTTGAACCCAGCTACACTAACTGCACTAACCACATCCTCTGGCAACAAATTACAGAGCTTAATTGTGCACTGGGTGAAAAAGAATTTTCTCCAATTAGTTTTAAATGTGCTACTTGCTAACTTCATAGAGTGCCCCTAGTCCTTCTATTATCTGAAAGAGTAAATAACCAATTCACATTTACCTGTTTTAGACCTCTCATGATTTTAAAGACCTCCATCATATCCCCCCTCAGCCGTCTCTTCTCCAAGCTGAACAGCCTTAACCTCTTTAGCCTTTCCTCATAGGGGACCCGTTCCATCCCCTTTATCATTTTGGTCGCCCTTCTCTGTACCTTCTCCAGTGCAAGTATATCTTTTTTGAGATGCGGCGATCAGAATTGTACACAGTATTCAAGGTGTGATCAACCATGGAGCGATACAGAGGCATTATGACATTTTTCGTTTTGTTAACCATTCCCTTCCTAATAATTACTAACATTGTTTGCTTGACTGCTGCAGCTCACTGAAGCTCCTAATATGGAACCTAACATCGTGTAACTACAGCATGGGTTATTTTTCCCTATATGCATCACCTTGCACTTGTCCACATTAAATTTCATCTGCCATTTGGATGCCCAATCTTCCAGTCTCGCAAGGTCCTCCTGCAATTTATCTCGATCCGCTTGTGATTTAGCTACCTGAATAATTTTGTATCATCTGCAAATTTTATTACCTCATTCGTCGTATTCCTTTCCAGATCATTTATAAATATATTGAAAAGTACGGGTCCAAGTACAGATCTCTCAGGCACTCCACTGTTTACCCTTTTCCACTGAGAAAATTGACCATTTAGTCCTACTCTCTGTTTCCTGTCTTTTAACCAGTTTGTAATCCACGAAAGGACATCGCCTCCTATTCCATGACTTTTTAGTTTTCTTACAAGCCTCTCATGAACGACTTTGTTAAATGTCTTCTGAAAATACAAATATACTGTTGTGCCAGAGGTGGATCCTTGGGCCAAGGTGGGGTTGGTGCAAACCGTAGGATGGATCCTATGGGTTCCCACTGTCAGCAGGCGGAGTGAGCTGAAGGATGGAGGCCAGCTGGTGCTTCACCAATACCAGCCCTCGTTCCCCGCAGGTTGAGCCTTTGGGTGCTGGGGCCAGCTGGACTTAGGTGGGCCTCCGTATGTCATCATCGATGGAAGGATTGAGGTCAGCCAAGAGCAGCAACTAAGAAGAGAAGAAGTCTGTACTGGACGAGGCAGCGTTCCAGAGACCCAGGCGACAATGGAATCAAAGTCAGATAGGGGGCGCCCAAGCAAGAACAGGCCAAAGCCTGAATGAGCCAAGTCCAGGACGTAGACTGAAGAGGCAAGCTGGAGTCAGGGCCAGTGGCAATCTGGAAGCAGTGGCAAGCAAGGCTGAGGTCTGGACGAGGAGAGTCAAGAACATGCCTGGAGAGAGGCAACAAGTAGTCAGGCCATGCAGAGGTCTGGGTCTGGAGAGAGGCAACGGAGTATTCAGGCAAAGCAGAGGTATGGGTCTGGAGAGAGGCAACGGAGTAGTCAGGCAACACAGAGGTCTGGGTCTGGAGAGAGGCAACGGAGTAGTCAGGCAACGCAGAGGTCTGGGTCTGGAGAGAGGCAACGGAGTAGTCAGGCAACACAGAGGTCTGGGTCTGGAGAGAGGCAACGGAGTAGTCAGGCAACACAGAGGTCTGGGTCTGGAGAGAGGCAATGGAGTGATCAGGCAAAGCAGAGGTCCGGGCTTGGAGAAAGTCAACGGCGTGGTCAGGCAAAGCAGAGGTCCGGGCTTGGAGAGAGTCAACGGCATGGTCAGGCAAAGCAGAGGTCCAGGCTTGGAGAGCATCAACGGTGTGGTCAGGCAAAGCAGAGGTCCGGGCTTGGAGAGAGTCACTGGCTTGGTCAGGCAAAGAAGAGGTCAAGGTCCGAGGAGGCAATCCGAGCATAGGCTGAGGATCAGGAACACGGGAACGAGGAAACAGGAGTCAACGAAGTTCAGGAACCAGGAGAATCTCTTAGGAGGCAATGAGTACTCGACCAGCGAGGAGACCTGTTGCAAAGGCATTCCTAGGAAGCGGAGCCCGGGCTTATATACCAGAGCTCCGCTGACATCATCATCCGGGCCCTACTTAAGACACAGTGATGCGCGTGCGCCTAGAGAGGGGTGCAGCGCTGAGTAGCGGCGTCTCTCCGCGGGTCACACGGAGAGGCCCGACACAAAGCACAAGGATCAATAGCTGAGCGCCTACCGCCGCCAGGGACGAGGGACCAGGCACTGGATTCACTTGAGAAAGGTTAAGGAGCCGAGCCGCGGGTTTGCTGCAGCCGGCACACGTAACATATACTACATCTACTGGTTCACCTTTATCCATGTTTATTAACCCCTTCTAAAAAATGAAGATTTGTGAGGTAACACTTCCATTGGGTAAATCCATGCTGACTGTATTCCATTAAACCATGTCTTTCTATATGCTCTGTGATTTTGATCTTTAGAATAGTTTTTGCTATTAATCCAGGCATTGAAGTCAGGTTAACTATAGTTTCCCGGATCACCCCTGGAGCCCTTTTTAAATATTGGGGTTACATTAGCCACCCTCCAATCTTCAGGTACAATGGATGATTTTAATGATAGGTTACAAATTTTAACTAACAGATCTAAAATGTCATTTTTTAGTTCCTTCAGAATACTGGGGTGCATCCCATCTGGTCCAGGTGATTTGCTACTCTTTAATTTGTCAATCTGGTCTGCTACATCTTCCAGGTTCACAGTGATTTGGTTCAGTTCATTGGACTCCTCACTCTTGAAAACCATCTCCAGAATCGGTATCTCCCCAACATCCTCATTAGTAAACACAGAATAAAAGAATTCATTTAGTCTTTCTGCAGTTCCTAATATTTAGTATTGTGACAATACTAATAGGAGGAATTACAGAAAGCAGGATTTTTTTTTTTCATGATCCCTTGAGCATGGCATGCTTTGATGCCTGCTCCCAGGCAGGCATTAAATTTGCAACATTAAAATGGGTGTCTTGGCCACCCAGCAATTTTTGGTATTGTCTAATAGTCTCATCTACATGGAGTTTGCATGTGATGAGTGCTATTAGCTACCAGCTCAATTGGATGCGTGTTTTGGAAGTGCTAATCCCCATATTGCATCAGGCATAAGTGTAGTGCATCCAAAACATGCATCTGTCTGTTAAGCGGTGCAGTGACCTGAACGCCCAATATTGCATCTGCCTGATGGAGCATCTATAATGCACATGCACTTCAAGGAGTCATAAAAGACGCTCTTTGAAGTTGGCATGCAATTCTTATCTCTTTTTTGGGGGGTTTCCCTCAATGTACAGACACGGGCCGGGGTCAGAAATCCTTCAGCTCTCCTTGCCCTTCTTTCCACTAGGTTGCCAAGCAGCCTGTCTGTCAGTAGTTATGTCAATAGCACCACTCAACCATACCTAGGCAGGAAATGTGGACTCCAGAGAGCTCACTGGTGAGCAGGGATATAGACCCTAGTCAATCTAATTCATTATAAATATATTTTGTACATTTTTATAGATTTTGCTTTTCTTACTTTCATTTATATAAAAAAAAATAATCAAACAAACCATCACCGGGTAGGTTGTGACTATAAAAAAAAAAAAAGTTCTGCATTAAACTTTTTGTATGTTTGTACAGCGCTGCGTATGTCGTGTAGCGCTATTGAAATGTAACATTAGAGGGTCTCCTGTCTCCTAAGCTATACTACAGCCAAGGGTCTGTCTGTTTCATTGGAATCCCCATGTAACCTAAGCAAGGAGTACAGGTGTACAGCGATCCCTGTAGTTTAGCTCTGTTGTTGGGTGTCTGCTGGCATGGTGCGTGATATCATTATATCCTTGCAGTGGTAAACTACCGTTGCCGGGATGAGAAATATTCGCTGTGCTTGGCTAGCTATAAGCTATCTGAGACACTACAGTCCGGCTCTCGCTCCCTCTCTACACACACACGCACACTCGGCTCTCACGCTTAGCTTTGGCGCCGAACCTTTGACCCCCAGAGGTTTGTACCATGCTCGCTGCCCGGGAGAGGGGGGGGGGGTTGTGTTTCACGGTTATATTTATTTTCCAGCCAACAACTTTTCGCTAAAAACGCACACTGGTATCACGTTAAACAGCATAGAGTATTATGTGATGCGCTGGACGGAAGTGCCCTGAGGAAGTCCCAGAAGGGCCTTGTGATAGAAATCAGCCGAGCCGGCTCCCCCCGTCGTTGCCAGCTTGCAATGAGCCGAAGCCGCCATTTTGTTTTCCCGAGCTGCGCGGAGAAAGCGGTCCTGTGAGCGAGTGGGGGTGGGGGCGGGTAGCTGAGGAAAACTGACCCGGGAAGTAAGCTTCGCACTGGCGGGGAGAGCCAGTATTTTCATATTATTCGGCCGAGGGCGAAGAGAAAATGTACATAAAGCAGGTAAATGAAAACGATGAAAGAGGCGTTCAAGCATGTTTGTTTGTGTGTGTGTATATGGGAGAGGAGGCGGTGTACGGAAGCTCGGACCTCTGTGTGTGCGTGGATGGGGGAAAGGAACCGGGGTCCGGGAGCTCGGGCCGTGTGCATGTTGGAGTCGGGGTCCAGACGCTGGGGCCTTTCTATGGGTATGGGAGAGGAGCCGGGGGCTTGGGCCTGTGTGTGTGTGCAGTCCCAGAGCTGTCAAGCTACACTGTCCCAGGAGGGAGACTTTTTGGCCAGTCTTGATTTTGAATTTACCTCCCAACGCAGTGTGGTATTTGTAATCCCTGATTCTGCACCTCGAATTCAGTGCTGCAGGTCCCCGAAGGTATTAGGATTGGGGGGGGGGGGGTGTCCATCTCCATCTCCATCTCCATCTCCATCTCCATCTCCCTCCTGGAAATGGCAGCACTGCAGTCCAGAGAAAAAACTTTGCTAATCCCCTAAGGCAGTCGTTATTTGAACACAGTTTATACTCAAAACATGATTACATCCTAATCTAAACCGTGATGAGAGGGAAAGATAACCCCATTGAATAACTTAGATGTGAAGAATGTTTTGATAATTTATTCACTCAAAAGGTTCAGCAGTAAATATCCTTGTGTAAAACGAGATGTGAACCCTTCATTCAGTAACCGGTGGCACCTTTTTAAGCATTAATAACATCAGCTAAACTATTGATCAGTCTCTCACATCGCCCTTAAGGAATTTAGATCCAGACTTCCATACAGAGTTTTGTTTTTTTTTCAGTCTTATGACATTTGAGGGCTTTGTTGCATGAACAGCTGGGTTCAGGTTTTGCTACAACGTTTCAATAGAGTTTAGGTCGGACGTTCAGTTGTCCAATCTAAAATAGTCTCCAGCCATTCTGTAGTAGATTTTCTTGAACGTTTAGGGTTGTTGTCTTTCTGCATGATCCACTTTTGGTTCTGCTTAAGCTCATTGACAGATAACCTCTACAGTTTTTCTGATTAAAAAACACATAATTGGTGGTGCTATCAATAGTGGCAAGCCATCCAGGTTCCGAAGCAGTGAAGCAACCCCATGCGACCTCCATGCTTGACATTTGGGATGAGATTCTTATTTTTGAAAGGCATTGTTTGTTTTTCACCATACAAAATCTTTGTGACCAAAAAGTTCAATTTTTGACTCTTCTGTATAGAAAACATTATTCCACAGATCTTTGTGGGCCATCCAAATGCTCTTTGGTGAACCTGAGGCAGGGAGCTATGTTCTTTCTTTCTCTCTCTCTTCTTTTTAGGAGAGCTAGATTTCCCCTAGCTATCCTCCCATGAACAGCATTTGTGTTCAATTTTTCTTAATGGTTGACCCATGAATTGGCTGCAGCAAGAGAGGTCTGCAGATCTATAGATGACAATTTGGGGTCATTTGTGACTTCGTGGATGATTTTCTGGTTTGCACTTGGCAGGATGACTGCTCCTTTTCCATTTGTAGACTGTGGATAAATGGTCCTGAAACCCTGTTTACCGAAATGATCATTAACTATTTTTTCTTTTTTTGAGGTCCTGCGCAATTTCTTTTGGTTGTGGCATAAGTTCCCTTTAATTTTTATGGTGAAGACCAGACTCATCCTTTTGGACCTCTATATAAGACAGGATACCCATACTCAGTCGTGCAGATTCTAATTGGCCAAACAGTTGTGCTGAGGAAACTAGGGATTCACTTACTATTTCACACATACTGATTCTGAAGTAGTCTTACCGTTCTTACTTGTAGAGTATTGTATCTCAAGACATACAGAATTATTTTAATTTATACCCTTTATATTAATAATTTTTTACATTTTTATACCACCTAGCAAAAAACTCAGCGTACAATCAAGAATGCAGAGAGAATTAATGATAAAAATAAACATCACCAATAATATAATAAATGCCAGAATGGAACCAAGCTGCTGGCACTAACTTTTAAAAAGGAGAGAGAGCAGCTTTTAAACCAGAATAAGGGGGAAAGCCGACAGTCACTCAGAAGTGCATAGTTCGGAGGAATGTATCTTTGAAGGATACTAATGAAACAGGAGAGTTATGGCATCCCAACAGAGAGATTCCAATAAAAGCAAATGTAGTCCTTGTGCCTATATGTAAAAAAATCACCTGAGCTAAAGATTTCCAAATTGTCTATCAACTGAAAAGCAGATTGTTAATACAAACAAAAAACACACTTTGAAATCTCTGTACGCCAATGCTAGAAGTCTAAGAAGTAAGATGGGAGCGTTAGTGTATGGCAGTAAATGAGATTGAAATAATTGGCATCACAGAGACCTGGTGGAAGGCGGGTAACCAATGGGACAGTGCTATATCAGGGTAAAAATTATATCGCAATGATAGGGAGGATTAATTTGGTGGGGGTGGGGGCACTTTGTCTGGGACGGTATAGCGTCAAACAGGATAAAGATCATACAAGTGACTAAATGCTCAATAGAATCTATATCGGTAGAAATCCAGTGTGCTTTGGGTAAGAGTATAGTGATAGGAGTATACTACCGTCCACCTGGACAAAATGGTCAGACAGATGATGAAATGCTAAGAGAAATCAAAGAAGCTAACCAATTTGGCAGTGCAGTAATAATGGGAGATTTAAATTACATTTACCCAGTCAATATTGAGGTAACATCAGGACAAGCTAGAGATATAAAGTTCCTGAATGTAATATACGACTGCTTCATGGAGCAATTGGTTCAGGAACCAACAAGAGAGAGAGCTAGTTTAGATTTAATTCTTAGTGAAATGCAGGATTTGGTGAGAGAGGTAACGGTGGTGGGGCCACTTGGCAATATTGATCGTAACATGATCAAATTTAAACTAATAATTGGAAGGAGGACAATAAATAAATCTACAGCTCTAACACTAAATTTTCAAAAGGGAAACTTTGATAAAATGAAAAAAACCTGAAAGGTGCAGCTGCAAAGGTTAAGTGTTCAGCAGGCATGGACATTGTTTAAAAATACAATCCTAGATGCGGAGTCCAGATGTATTCCACGCATTAAGAAAGGTGAAAGGAAGGCAAAACGATTACCGGCATGGTTAAAAGGTGAGGTGAAAGAGGCTATTTTAGCCAAAAAAGATCTTTCAAAAATTGGAAGAAGAATCCATCTGAAGAAAATAGGAAAAAGCATAAGCATTGTCAAGTTAAGTGTAAAACATTTAAAGACAGGCGAAGAGAGAATTTGAAGTTGGCTGTAGAGGCAAAAACTCATAATAAAAACTTAAAAAAATATATCAGAAGCAAGAAACCTGTGAGGGAGTCGGTTGGACCGTTAGATGACTGAGGGGTTAAAGGGAAGAAAAGGCCATTGCAGAAAGACTAAATTAATTTTTTGCTTCTGTGTTTACTAATGAGGATGTTGGGGAGATATCAGTTCCTGAGTCAAATGAACTGAACCAAATCACTGTGATCCTGGAAGATGTAGTTGGCTAGATTGACAAACTAAATAGTAGCAAATCACCTGGACCAGATGGTTTGCATCTTAGGGTTCTGAAGGAACTAAAAAATGAAATTTCAGATCTATTAGTTAAAATTCGTAACCTATCATTAAAATCATCCAATGTACCTGAAGCCTGGAGGATGGCCAATGTAACCCCAATATTTAAAAAGGGCTCCAAGGGCGATCAGATCCGGGAAACTATAGACCAGTGAGCCTGACTTCAGTGCCAGGAAAAATAGTGTAAACTATTCTAAAGATCAAAATCACAGAGCGTGGTTTAATGGAACACTGGTTTAATGGAACACTGTCAACATGGATTTACCCAAGGGAAGTGTTGCCTCACAAATCTGCGTCCTTTTTTTGAAAGGGTTAATAAACATGTGGATAAAGGTGAACCGGTAGATGTAGTGTATTTGGATTTTCAGAAGGTGTTTGATGAAGCCCCTCGAGGGGCTTCTAAGAAAACTAAAAAGTCATGGGATAGGAGGCAATGTCCTTTCATGGATTACAAACTGGTTAAAAGACAGGAAACTGAGAGTAGGATTAAATGGTCGTCATTCCCTGTACGTAACATAACATACATACATACATACATAGAAATGACGGCAGAAGAAGACCAAACGGCCCATCCAGTCTGCCCAGCAAGCTTTGCACTTTTTATTTTTCTCTCATACTTATCTGTTACTCTTGGCTCTTAGTAACCTTTTGGTTCTATTTCTCTTCCACCCCCACCATTAATGTAGAGAGCAGTGTTGGAGCTGCATCTAAGTGAAATATCGAGCTTAATCAGTCCAGACTGCTGGTTTTGCCTCCTTTTCAGCAGATGGAGACAGGGAAATACTTGAAGAGCACCTCCTCTTAAACCGGTGTGCCACCTGCATCTCTCCAATATTTCTCTGTCTCTAGCAGATGGAGGTTGGACAAAACCTGTGGTCTTTAGCTTAATTTTTTCCAGTGGAAAAGGGTAAACCGTGGAGTGCCTCAGGGATTTGAACTTGGACCGGTGCTTTTCAATATATTTATAAATGATCTGGAAAGGTGTATGACGAGTGAGGTTATCAGATTTGCAGGTGATACAAAATTATTCAGAGTAGTTAAATCACAAGCGGATTGTGATACATTGCATGAGGACCTTGCGAGACTGGAAGATTAGACATCCAAATGGCAGATGAAATTTATTGTGGACAAGTACAAGGTATTGCATATAGGGAGAAAAAACCCTTGCTGCTCAGCTACCACCCAGTAAAAAGATCTAGGCATCATAGTGGATAATACTTTGAAATCATCAGCTCAGTGTGCTGCAGCAGTCAAAAAAGCAAACAATTTAGGAATTATTAGGAAGGGAATGGTTAACAAAATGGAAAATGTCATAATGCCTCTGTTTCGCTTCATTGTAAGACTGCACCTTGAATACAGTGTACAATTCTGGTCGCCACATCTCAAAAAAGATACAGTTGCGATGGAGAAGGTACAGAGAAGGGCAACCAAAATGATAAAGGGGATGGAACATCTCCCCTATGAGGAAAGGCTGAAGAGGTTAGGGCTGTCCAGCTTGGAGAAGAGACGGCTGAGGGGAGATATGATAGAAGTCTTTAAGATCATGAGAGGTCTTGAACGAGTAGATGTGACCCAGTTATTTACACTTTCGGGTAATAGAAGGACTAGGGGGCACTCCATGAAGTTAACAAGTACCACATATAAGACTAAGTGGAGAAAATTCTTTTTCACTCAACGCACAGTTAAGCTCTGGAATTTGTTGTCAGAGGATGTGATTAGTGCAGTTAGTGTAGCTGGGTTTGAAAAAGGTTTGGATAAGTTCTTGGAGGAGAAGTCCATTAACTGCTATTAATCAAGTTGACTTAGGGAATGGCCTCTGCTATTACTGGCATTAGTAGCATAGGATGATCTTAGTCTTTGGTTACTTGCCAGGTTCCTATGGCCTGGTTTGGCCTCTGTTGGAAACACGATGCTGGACTTGTTGGACCCTTGGTCTGACATAGCATGGAAATTTCTTATGTTCTTACATTAAAACTATATAAAATCAGGAAAAAAGCAACAAACATGGACTAATTTTAAATCTTCAGTATAGAGTTCAAATTTTTAAGCTACTCTGGTACATTTTAATTAAGTTCCATTCTGCCTAATAGCTAATTAAAAGTCCATAAAATTAATCAGGCTTTACACAACTTAAAGAACATCATAACTTCCTTTATACCTTTTTAATTCAAGGGGAAGGGAATTTCATAATGTTGGGTGTACTCAAGAAAATGCTTTCTTCTCTCCAACTTACTGGGTCATTTATCATTTTGCTGCAGTCAAGCTTGGTAGAGAATACATTGTTTAAATCAACCCGTCTTTTACCTTTCATCACTCCAAATGACAGAAAATCTTCACTGATGTCTACTTTGCTGTTCGTACCTTTGACTGTGTATGTAAAACTGCCCCCCAAAACCTACCTCACCCCCCAAACTTTACCCTGAGTTAAGAGCCCCCTCCTTACAGTGGTATAAAGCAAACTTGGAACAAAAAGCTTGAGGAGGGTCATAAATATACTAGGTGAGATGCTAAAAATTGTGGACTCTTAATATTAAAGGCTTTGAAAAATAAAAAGATAAGTTTTTAATTGTATGTAGATTACACTGGCAATCAGTGTTGTGATTTCAACACTGGAGTAATAGTTTCTGTAATTTAGTGCCTGAAAGCAGTCAAGTGGCAGTGTTTTGAAATAGCTAAGTTTGCTTTTTTGCTAGGCCTGAACATAGTGCATTATAATATTCTAATTGTACAATACTTAATGTGTGGACTACTGTCAACAACTTTATGTTCCTAAAAAATGGGCAGAGATTTTTAATGTTCAGGGGGGAAAAGAAACTTTTATTATAGCACTTATTTGTGCTTTCATACTTCATTAGGAATTTGTAAAACCCCTAAGATCTTCTCTGTTTGGTTAGTGAATAATCATATCTCACCATTATTTCTGGGATGGAAAATGTTATAGAAAGTCTCTGTGTCCACAAATCCTCTATTTCCAAATGGCTCAGACTTGTTTCTCAGCTAAGACTGGACTTCTTTTAATCATGTATTTAAAAATTGTAATCTCTCATGAAGAAGAGTCCCAGGATCACAATAAATTTGTTTGTCATCTGTGTATATCAAAAAATTCAGATCTTTCACATTGATGATGTGTGTTGGTGGTTTTATGTATATGTTAAATAAGATTTGGGAAAGAACAGACCTCAGGGTGAAGAAATATTGGTTTCCAACTGTATGCATTGCAATCTACCATATAGAAAAGAGGTAAACCACAACAGCATGCTACTCCTGATACCAAGATTCTGTAACTAACAGCATCTGTGTTATCAAAGGCTGCTGTAAGGTCCAGCAAGACCATCATGGAATCAAAGCCATTATTAATATCTCTTTGAAATTCATCAGTTTTAGTGAGAAAACCATTTCGATCCTGAAATCTGCGCAAAAGCCAGACAGTCTTTGAGAGAGAAAATATTTCTGTTGTAAAATCTCAATTATTTGGGAAGCCACAAAATTTTCTATTTTATTTATTTATCGAGTTTTATATACCGTCGTTTGGTTTCGCCATTACAACAGTTTACAAAGTTTCGATGATTAACAGAGTTTCCAAAAGGTTTAACATAGAAAATATCATTTTATAAACTTAGTTTATAGGTTAATCTTTACATGTTTCGGATCTTTGTTATAAATCTTCTTGTATTGAGTGTACCAGCTTTCCTAGTGTTAATAGGATGGGAGTGGTGTTTAAGTCATTGGGTGAGTTGATATGCTTTGGTAAACATCCATGTTTTTAGTTCTTTTTTAAAAGTTTTTAAGTTTTCTTGTGTTCTTAGCTCGATTGGGAGGGTGTTCCAGAGTTTAGGGCTTCCTAGAGAAATTGCTCTCTTGAGTTGAGGTGAGTTGTTTAGAACGAGCAGGTGGAATCTTTAATAGTCCTTTATTTGCTGATCTGAGGTTTCTATTTGGAGCATGCAGCTTTATGGATGAACTTAGCCAGTTTGTTTGTTCTTCATATATTATTTTGTGTAGTATGGATAGTATTTTTTATTCTATCCTAAATGTTATTGGGAGCCAGTGCAGTGATTATAAGTGTTGGAGTAATGTGATCATGTTTTTTTGGTCCAGTGAGTATTCTTGCTGCTGCGTTTTGTAGGAATTGGAGTGGTCGGATGGTGTTGAGAGGTAAATTGAATAGGAGGGAGTTACAGTAGTCCAGGTTGGGGAAGATGAGTAATTGAAGGACTGATCTGAAGCCGTTGTGGAAGAGGAAAGGTTTTAATTGACGAAGTGTTAGGAGTTTATGATATCAGTCTTTGATTTTATTTGTGATGTGGTTCTTGAAGGAAAGTTCCTTGTCAATTATGACTCCTAGATTGCGGGCATAATTGACCGGAGAGATAGCCACATTTTGGTTCATTAGGTTGAGTGGTGGTAGTTGAGGAGTGTTCTTTCTGTCTAATATGATTATTTCAGTCTTATCGAAGTTGAGGATGAGTTTCATGTTGGTTAGTATTTGCTTTATTCTGTTTAGGTAAGTGGCTGTTTTTTTGTAGGTTTCTTCCAGTGAGTTGTGTATTGGGATTAATATTTGTATGTCATCCATATAAATGAAGTGGGTCAGATTAAGGTTTGATAGGAAGTGGCATATTGGAAGCAGATAAATGTTGAAGAGTGTCGCTGAGAGCGCGGAGCCTTGGGGAACTCCGGTGTCTATGTTTATTTTTTTTTGAAAGGGTGTTGTTGATCAGCACTTGGTAGGTTCTTTGTGATAGGTATGATGTGAACCATTGTAGGGTTTTTTCTTTTGCACCAATTTCTGATAGACGGTCAATCATGATAGAGTGGTTTACCATGTCAAAGGCAGCTGATAGGTCGAGTAGGACTAGCAGGTAGCTGTGGCCATTTTTGAAAGCTTTGAGTACGGTGTCGTTTAATGATAGTAGTAGAGGCTCCGTGTTCAGTTGTTTCCTGAAGCCAAATTGCGTGGGTAGTAGGATGTTGTTTTCTTCAAGGTGGTCGCTGAGACGGGCGTGGACGATTTTCTCAATGATTTTGGCAATGAAGGGTAGGTTTGATATAGGTAGGTAGTTCAGTGGATTTTCTGGATCAAGATTGATTTTTTTCATAATGGGTTCGATAATTGCTGATTTTAGGCATTCTGGGTAGTTTCCTTCAGTGAGGGATAGGTTTACAATGTCCGTGTTTTAGTTATTGATGGTTCAATATTTTTGATCGTCGTAATGGGTATGGCATCAATAGAGTGTTTAGCTGGGTTCATTTTTTTGATGATCATTTGGATTTTTAGTGAAGATGCTGTCTCAAAGTTGGGCCAGCTTGAAGGTTCTGTATTTTCTGGTCCTGTGAGTTGTTGTTGAGGTTGTTATTTATGAGGTTTTTGATTTTTTCATTAAATCTGCGAAGTCGTTACTAGTGATCTTTGATGTTGATTGTAACTGGTCATCATTGGATGATTTGGTTAGGCCTTTTACTAGAAATGGCAAACAAAAGATTGGTCTGTAATTGCTTAATATGAGAGGCATTGATAATTATAGGGGAGTCGAAAGACTAGCTTTTCATTCTTTGAGACTGGCAGGAGTAGGGTCTTGAGGGGAGCCACTTGGATTTGCTCTGATTATAATTTTATCCACTTTACCAAGAAATACAAGAGTAAAAGCTGCATATTCTTCCCCTGTATCCTTTCTGATGAAGACTATTCTTATCCTCATAGCTGAAAAAACCCTAAAACTGGGATAGATGAGTTCCTAGTCTCTACTTCTAAAGTTATTCAAATGTCACAGATTTTTGGCCTAAAATAATGTGCAGAATCATTGGCTCAGAATGATTTAGAATTTATTTCTCAATGAATTGTAATGTAGTTGAAGTTGTTTCTGAAAGTTCTTTATAATTTGGTACAGTCTCTATCTAGGCTTATCTGTCCACTGTAATCTAAGAGAAAAAAAGGACTCTTTGCTCTTATTTTTAATGTTTCTTATTATATAAGAAAAGATTGGTTTAAATTATACAATGGTATCATGGGGTAAGAATTTATAATTCTTATACTTGAGGTTCACAAACTTTTTCTCATCACTGTATATGGAAGAGGAGCTGGTGTCTGAGAGCTCAGGCCTGTGTGTGTATGTAGGAGAGGAGTCAGTGTCTGGGAGCTTGAGCCTCTATGTGTGGGCATGTGTGTATGGGAGAGGAGCTGCTGTGCTAGAATTTGGGGGTGGAAAGGAGCAGATGTTTAGCTTTTTCAGACCAGCAGTTTTCTCCTATTCCTTGTGTGCTTGCAGCTTAGTTGGCTTTGGTGCCATGAACCTTCATTCGCAACTACCTGGGTTTGTTTCCCCTATTTAACCTTCTTCCTACCCTCTAGCTCAGCCAAACACCGTAACCAACTGTGCAGCTCCCTTTAGAAGCCTGTACTGATAGTTCTTACCTAACCCTCCATATCATCCCTATTTGTGGCCAACTTGAGAAACAAACTAGGTTTGGGAATCAAAGTAAGGTCTCTTGCATGGCAACATTGCCACTGAGTCATTTATCTTAATTATTTTTTAGGTCATCATTCAGGGTTTTCGAAGCTACAGAGATCAAACTATTGTAGATCCTTTCAGTTCCAAGCACAACGTCATTGGTAAGTAATATTCTCTTGTTTTCTGCATTGTGATGGAGCATTGTATCATTTTGGATCTTTAATTTATGGCAGTATTTAACCTGAAAGGGAATGAATGACTTTTAAAGCTGGAGTGGATTCAGTAAACGACGGTGACTTTTTTTTTTTTTTAAATGAAAGCATGTTTCCACTAGCTGGTTAGAGGTCTTGAGGCTTGAAATAGAAGTATGGGGAAGTCACAAATGGCCTCCTCCACAAGCAAAAAATAGTTTGCTCTGAAAGAATAAAAATTCCAGATCAGCATAAGAATGTTTTGCAATGCTGGGTCAGGCCAAGGGTCCATCAAGCACAGCATCCTGTATCTAGCAGTGGCCAGTCAAGGTCACAAGTGCCTTGCAGGATTCCTAAACTCAATAGATTCCATGCTGCTTATCCTAGGGACAAGCTGTGAATTTCCCCAAGTCCATCTTAATTATGGTTTATGGACTTTTCTTCCAGGAACTTGTCCGAACCTTTTGGAAGTGTAGTTACATTAACAGCTTTTAGCACATCCTCCAGTAATGACTTCTAGATTTTAATTATAGAAACAGAGAAATGACGGCAGAAGAAGACCAAACGGTCCATCCAGTCTGCCCAGCAAGCTTTCACACTTTTTTTTTTCCCATACTTTTCTGTTACTCTTGTCCCTTTAAATAATTTTTTTGGTTTATTTCCCTTCCACCCTCGCCATCGTAGATAGCAGTGCTGGAGCTGCTTCTAAATGAAGTATCCAGCTAATTGGTTTGGGGTAGTAACTGCCGTAATAAGCAAGCTACACCCATGCTTATTTGTTTTACCCAGACTATGTAATTCAGTCCTTGTTGGTAGATGTCTGAATATAAAACATCTTTTCGTCATTCCCCCTGCTGTTGAAGCAGTGAGCTGCGCTGGATATGTATTCTAAGTGAAGTATCAGGTTTGATTTGGGGTAGTAACTGCCGTAACAAGCAAACTACATCCATGCTTATTTGTTTTACCCAGAGTATGTAATTCAGTCCTTGTTGGTAGATGTCTGAATATAAAACATCTTTTCTTCATTCCCCTTGCCGTTGAAGCAGTGAGTTATGCTTGATATGCATTGAAAGTGAAGTATCAGGCATTTTTGGTTTGGGGTAGTAACCGCTGAAACAAGCAAGCTACTCCCCTGCTTTTATGTGGATGCAAATCCTTTTTTCCACATTTCCTCTTGCTGTTGAAGCATAGAGCAATGTTGGAGTCGCATTAACCGTGTGTATATTTATAGAATAAGGATATTCATCTCCAGGTAGTAGCCGTCATTCCCGCAAGCCACCCCCCATGCCTCTTCTCGTCATTCACTTCCTCTAGACTTTATGGATCCACAGTATTTATCCCATGTCCCTTTGAAATCCTTCACAGTTTGTGTTGAGTAAAAAAAATATTTTCTCCTATTTGTCTTAAATATATCATCTAGTAAGTTCATTGCATGTCCGCTAGTCTTTGTACTTTTTGAAAGCATAAACAACCAGTTTGTGTTTACCTATTCCAATCCCAATCGTTATTATTTTATAGACCTCAATCATATCTCCCCTCAGTTTTCTTTTTTCTAAGCTGAAGAGCCCTAACCTCTTTAGCCTTTCTTCATAGGGGAATTGTTCCATCCCCTTTCTCATTTTGGTCACCCTTCTCTGTACCTTCTAATTCCACTATATCTTTTTTTGAGATGCGGTGACCAGAACTGCACACGGTATTCAAGGTGCATTCGAACCTTGCAGAAATATACAGAGGCATTATGATTTTCTCTGTTTTATTCTCCATTGCTCTGCACTCAGGCAGATCAATCCACACCAGTGGGTTATGCACTCCTACCAGCAGATGGAGATGGAATAAAGCTGATTTGCTGATGTCACTGACATAGTCCTGCGCGACATCAGCCTGCCAGTATTCTTTGTCTCCAGCAGATGGTGGACATGCATCTCCCTTATTGGAATTGCTTGTGGTAAAAAAAAAAAAAAAAAATAGAAGACTAGGAGAAGATTCAGATGCACCGCTTGAGCTCCTGAGGTGACACTCTTTTGGTCCCTTCTCAGTTGAGCGAATTAAGTCTGGAAGTCTAAGAAGGTGTAGACATATATAAAAAAAAAAAAAAGGAAAACAGTCTCTGGAATGGATATCTCCAAAACATCATCTTCAGTAAACACTGAAGCAAAGAATTCATTTAGTCTTTCTGCAATGGCCTTATCTTCCCTAAGTGCCCCTTTAACCCCTCGATAATCGAACGGTTCAACCAACTCCCTTGCAGGCTTCCTGCTTCAGATCTATTTTAAAACATTTTTATTATGAGTTTTTGCCTGTGTGGCCAACTTCTTTACAAATTCTCTCTTATCCTGTCTTATCGATGTCTTAACATTTAACTTGCTAATGGTTATGGTTTTTCCTATTTTCCTCTGATGGAGCCTTCTTCCAATTTTTGAATGAAGGTCTTTTGGATAAAATAGCCTCTTTCACCTCACTTTTTAACCATGCTGGCAATCGTTTTGCCTTCCTTCCACCTTTCTTAATGCATGGAATATATCTGGATTGCACTTTTTTTTTTTTCTTTAACTAACAGTTTTATTGTTGTCAATGTTAGAGTATAAAGTCAACATAAATGACAAAGTAGAAACAGAAAAGCAACCAACATGTCATGACAACATTTAGTTTTCATATAAAAAGGAAATCCCCACCCCCACCCCTGCTGCCACTCCCTCTTGTAGTACTGAAACAAGTGCATCTGAAACAAGGCGAAAAAAAGAAGTCCTAGTGAACCTAAAGGGCCAGATGGGATAGTCCAGAAACATACCCGGTAGACGAGTTTAAGATGAGTCAGGTTTCCTCCAGCACAGGTATGGGTCCCAAGAAGAGTTGAACTTGCTAACTCTCTGATGCTTCATTGCAGTTATTTTGTTCATTGTACATACTATAGCCAAACGCGGTAGCACTCTGCGGTGCTGGGATAGTTTCTTGTTTCTAGAAGTGCGCAATCTCAATTCTTGTGGCAATACAAAATTGCAGAATCAGTTGTTGAGAAGCCAAATCATCACACTGGGCCAGATAATTTAAAAGCGCCACCTCCTTTGTAAGCAGAATAGGTTTATTGAAAATCTTAGATATGATGGACATCATCTACTTCCACAGGGGCTGTACACATAAACAATCCTACCACATGAATAAAAGTTCCCTGAGAAAGGCAACCTCGCCAACAGTTGTCACTAACTTTGGGACCAAATTTATATAGTTTGACAGGAGTATAATACAATCTATATACCATTTTATAACTATTCTTGAGTAACAAAGAGGATATAGAGGATTTCTTAGTTGTTTGAAAAATAAGCGACCAAGCCTCTTCTGAAAAGGCGTGACCTAGGTCTTGTTCCCAGGCCCTTGTGTGAGCAGGCTTATCCTTCAATTTAAGACTTGAACCAAGCACACACAATTTCAAAAAGAAACTTAAAACTTGTTTACAATGAACATAAATTAGCAACAAGCTTTATAATCCAACATAATTAAATAGTGATAGTGATATAGAATATAGAATAGAATATATGATAGAAAATAGAATATAGAATAGCAGTGGCGATAAGATTATTGTAAGCTGAGTCTTGTAGTAACGATTAATTGAGGTGCCAGAATCTTTTCCCTGGATCATAATTGTCAAATAGAATATCCACCCAAACAGGAGCATGGTCTGACCATATAATAGCTCCCAAATCCACATCCTTGACATTGTGGAGAATAGACTTATCCACTAAGAAATAGTCTATCCTAGAATAGGAATCATTGGAAACTGAGTAGTATGTGTAGGAGTGAGAAGTAGGGAAAGCAGGACCTCCAAATGTCCACCAGGTCAAAATCCTTCATAAGAGCTCTCAAGTTTTCTATATGGAATTTGGCTAGCAAAGAGGTACCCTTTGATGTGTCTAAAATGGGAGATATAGCCACATTAAAATTGCCACCCAGTAATAAGACACCAGAACATGATGTAAGCAAGATTTATTGTAGTTTCTGGAATAACATGCCTTGGTCTCTATTTGGGGCATATATGTTAACCAGGGTGTAAGGCATACTATTCACTACAATTTGCAAGAATAAATATCTACCCAGGGGATCTTCAATACATTCACAGATGAAATTCTTGGAGAACAAAATACAGACCCTAGTATATTTTGCAGTTTTGCAACAGGGAGTAAAAAAAGATTGAGAAAATCTAGGGGAGCGAGGTAAATATTTGTGTCTGCGAGTTAGATGTGTTTCTTGGACAAAGGTAATGTCTGTCTGAGTAAGATCCAGCTCTCGAAACAAGAGGTTTCTTTTGTAGAGGGAGTTAAGACCTTTAGCATTGATTGAAGTTATACGAAAGGATGACATTTACCTAAGGAAACCAGTACAAAATAACAATAATATATTTCCAAGCCAAAAACTCTCCAGAAAGGAAAAATATTGCAGATAGCAAATAAGTCTAGATAATGTGGTGCAATACATAAAACTAGGCCAAGAAAACAGTTGTTCATATGGGTCCATCTAATGATAAATAAGGATTAATAAGGAGAGAATACAGCTTAGAGTGTAAAGGGAGAACAGCATCCCATCCCAACAAAACAATTCCCCCCCCCCCCCCCCCACGGATAATCAAACTGGCCTGCTAGAACCTCCATGCCGACCTTTACTACTTTCTCCAGTGGAGGAGTTACAGTCATCAGTGGAGTGGATCCTAAACACCACCCATTAAATGTAAAAACAAAAGGAGCACCAAAATATTAAAAGAACAATGTAATAGGCATTAGAACTAGAAGCCAAATATATTATAAAGGCAAAGCTACCTGCTTTGAAAACTTCAGCAGTTGAACTACAGAGACATAAAAGAAAGCGTTGCACAAAGTGAATAAATAAGATAGTCAAGTCGTGTCCTTGTTAGGCATAGAGCCTCCGGAATGGCGTCAGAGCCTGCTATTGCGTTTTCCTGCACGTTGCCAAGTAGGAAGTGCAGCTCTTGAAATGGGGGGGGGGGGCTTAGTTGACTTAGTAGATGCTAAAGTGCCAGCAAATTCCCGAGCTGCAAAATAGAAACGGCGTTGTCCGGAGATCGAATCTTATGCATGACCCCATCTAGAGAAAAGGAGAGTCCAAATGGATGCATCCACCTGTATCTGATGTTGTCGCTTTTCAAAAACACTATGATTTCTTTTAAGTCTTACTGATTTTGAAATGTGGCTTGTGAGAGATCCACAAAAATTGAGATTTCCTGTCCTTCCCAGTGCCAGGTGTTTTGCTTTTTAGCAGCAAGAGCCACCATTTCTTTGATCGCAAAATTTATGAAAACAAACCACATTATCTTTATTGCGGTTTACAGTTGGGGCTCGCAAAACTGTGTGCTCTATCCAATTTAATATCAGGAAGTTCATTCCTGGTATCTGGTATTAAATAGGATAGAACGCACAGAGTTTTGCGAGCTCCAACTGTAAACTGCAATAGAGATAGAGGCAGATCTTAAAACATGTGCGCAGGTGTAGATTTGTTTGCACACCCCGGCGCAAACAAATCTATGCCCGATTTTATAACATGCGCGCACAGACGTGTGCATGTTATAAAATCCAGGGTCTGCGTACACAAGGGGGTGCACAATTGTGCAGTTTGCGCGCGCCGAGCCACGCAGCCTTCCTCTGTTCTCTCCGAGGCCGCTCCAAAATTGGAGCGGCCTTGGAGGGAACTTTCCTTCTGTCACCCCCCACCTCCCTTTTACCTTTGTCGGAGAAGTTGTGCCTGCCTCCTGGCAGGCACAGCTTACGCACGCCGGCCAATGGCTGGCCCGTGATCCCAGGCACAGTGGCAAATGGCCCCACACTGTCCAGGACTGCCCCCGCCCCACCCCTTTTTGCAAGCCCCGGGACATAGGCGCATCCCAGAGCTTGTGCGCGCCGCCAAGCCCTATGCAAGATAGGCTCGGCGCACGCAGGGGCAGGTTTTCGGGGTTACGCGTGTAACCCTTTGAAAATCTGCCCCCTATTGTGGTTTGTTGTGGTTTGTTTTGTAAGTACTTACAAAAATGTGTAATCAGAGCGGCGCAGTCACCATTTTCAGAGGTTTCCTGGCAGTCTTGAAAGCGGAGATTACCCCTTCTTGCACGGTTTTCTAAATCTGCCAGTTTTTCTTTTATAAGCAAATTGTCCTCCTAAAGCTCAGAACAAGTGTCTTTAACACTTTTGGAAACTTCAGCTAGGAAATCGAGACGAGTATCTAGAAAGTCTACCCAGTGTCCCAAAGAAGCAATTTCTTCTTGAATTTCTTCCATACGGTCTAGCATTTCTTGTCGGTAGGTTTGTTTTTTTTTTTTTGTGTTTGGTTTTTTATTTATTGAATTTTACCAAATACATTCAAGAAAAAAAATACACTTGAGTTGTAATCTCAGAGACAAAATTGTGTAAAATTATCTTAAAAAGGAAAAATTAAAAAAAATTATATAAAACATTTGATTCATTCCAAGTCCACAATGGACGGGACTTTTCCACTACCTCAGGAAATTAAATAGGATCCAACTGGCAAAATGGGGATCTTTCACGTTTTCAGCAGAATCTGTACCAGCCCCTTTGCTCAGTCCTCAGCAATAGGAGAAAAAGATAAAGTAGTAGGTAATATAATCTTGTCAGACAAAAATGCTGTAAGTTGAGAAGGTAAAAAGAAACTATAAGAGGCATTCTGGTACTTGATCAAACATTTACAGGGAAACTTTAGGAAGCATAATGCTCCTAATTCCAGGACCTTCGGCCTGAGTATCAAAAATGTTTTCTTTCTCTTTTGCATCTGTCTTGCTAGATCCGGGGATATATTTATCTTGAAATCAAAGAAGGTAGCTAAACGATTGCGAAAGAATAATTTTAATATCCAGCTCTGATCAGATTCCAACAAGAAAGTGACAATAAGTGTTGCTGGGGAAATTATATCTTTCTGGGTTGTCTCCAATAGGTTAGTAAGATCCATCGATGGTAGCTCCACAGGAGGTATAGTATCAAATCCCTTTTGATCTAGAGAAACCTTTTTAGACTGTGGAATGTAGTAAACTCTGGACATTATAGGCAGGGTTGACTCTGGGATCTTAAAAAATTCCAGTAAATATTTTTTTCCCACATGTCCTTCGGGCTTATTGTAGGATCCTTTGGCAAATTAATGACTTGAAGATATTTCCCTCGCGTCTGGTTCTCCAGCTGTTAGTTAAAACTTGATTACCTTTAACAATCATTTGTTGAGATTCAGAAAATTTTCCCAATCTCCAATTTAAGATTTAAGCAATCTTTTTTATTATTGGATGTCCCACTTTCAAACAACTTTAGGCCATGGTCTAACATACCTAAAGAAGTAATTACAGGATTTATTTGTTTTGCGATATTTTTATTCAATTCCTGAATAGCTTCCCAGATTGATTCCAGGGTAAATAATGCAGGTCTTATCAGTTCAGGAGACTCAGTTCTGATGTTTCCTAGAAGATTCCCACTGCAGCAATACTGGCAAATTTCCCCGGGATCTCTAAGGGCTTCACGGGCCTCTCCTCTTGAAGCCTCACCAAGCTGAGACTGCGGACATTGAATTTCCATAGCATTTGAAAGCGTCGACTCTTGAATCAACGAGGCAGCTCTGGTCTCAGTTGGGTTTCCTGGAGCAATCTGCTGCGCTGGGGAAAAAGATGTTGTTAGCTCAGGGAGGTCACAGAGTTCCTCTCCCTCTCGGTGTTCCTCCACCGAGCCTCTTCCCTGTGCCATAGGTCCCCGCAGCACATAGGCATCCATCGGGCCTGAAATTGATGGTTCCAAAGATTCAGGTACTACAACACGTTCCCTTGCCCTGCATTTCCTGCTGGAGTGGGGCATATTGAGTCAGGAAAAAGCACCGCCCGATACAGACGTCTCGGCGCTTTCTGCTTAGTTGGCCATCTTGATACCGTGCATGTCGGTAGGTTTTGATATCTTTTCTCAAGCTACTGAACCACTCGCAGAACTCAGTGTTTGTGGGGAGCTCAGAATCCGGGTTGAAGGATAGCCAGTGGGGGTCGGGTCATCCTCGAGACCTGTAGATCTGGTGCCATTTTCGCTTTCCTCCACGCCATTGCCACATTCCCCTGTAGTGGGTGCACCATCTTTTTGATAGGAGAAGCAGTGAAAATCGATATTTTTTTTGCTTGGCGGCCATTGCAGCAATCTGTGATCCCAAACACTATGCAGGAGCCTGGAAATATTTGTATGAGTGGCTTCGATGCAAGCAGATTAGTTAGGTGGTGAAGGGAGCACGGAGATCAGGCTGCCATCTCCACCGATGATGTAACTTCCTGGACTGTGCTTCTAAGTTGATATTTTTTTTTTTAACTATGTCCACGCCTGTTGCAAACTCTACCTTCGTAGCTGCATCTTTGTGGGGGTGTTTTTGTTTTTTGTTACTATTTTCCTCATTTTGTCAAAGATTCCCTTTTGAAAGCTTAGTGCTAGATCCATGGTTTTACTTACTGGTTCCCTTCCTATCTCCAATTTAATTATAATTTGGGTCCCTCTTCCCTTTGTGCATCATTTTGCACTTGACCACATTAAATGCCATCTGCCATTTGAATGCCCAGTCTCACAATGTTCTCTTGCAGTTTCTCGTAGTTCTCTTGTGATTTAACAATTTTGAATAATTTTGTATCAGCAAATTTGACCATCTCACTTATTCTCATCTCTAGGCCATTTACAAATATGTTAAACAGCAGCAGTCCCAGGACAGATCCCAGGGGCACTCTGCTAGTCACCATTTTCCAGTAAGAACATTGACCAGTTAGCCCTGTTCAATCTATCTTTTAACCAGTTCTCAATACACAATAGAACATTGCCTCCTTTTCCATGACTTTTTCATTTCCTCAAGTGTCTCTCTTGAGGTACTTTGTCAAATGCATTCTGAAAGCCCAGGTACATTATATCAACTGGCTCACCTTTATCCACATATTTATTTATACCTTCAGAAAATATAGTATATTAATGAGGCAAGATTTCCTTTTGGCTAAATCATGTTGGACTTGACCTATCTATGTTTAGCAGTTTTGTTCTTTATAATAGTTTCAATCATTTTTCTCGGTACTGACATCAGGCATACTGGTCTGTAGTTTCCTGGATCCCCTATGGAACCCTTTTTAAAAACTAGTGTAATATTGGTCATCCTCCATTTTTCAGGTACTGTAGCTGATTTTAATGAGATATTGCAGATTAATAATATCTGCAATTTTATGTATTTATTTAAAATCTTTTTTATACCGTCATTTGGTGGGGACCGTCACAACGGTTTACAATAAGGCACATAAAAGTAATGATACTAAAATTTGTCAGTTTACACAGGTGCCATAATGTTCAGTAACATAGTTTATCATCAATGTTAATTTAAATGTGATTAATCATGTCCAGGTCTCTCTCAGTTTTTGAGTACAAAACTATCTTTAAACTTGTAACTTTTATCTTTTGTTGATGTGCTATCTATTAAAAAAACTACACACTTAGTGATTACCGTAGTGTGTGTGTGGGTATTTGATTGTACGTACTTTGCCCTTCCCTGGCTTTTATTCTCCCTTCTCTTTTTGAAACGCTTGTTTAAAGAGCCAGGTCTTTAAACTTTTTCTAAAGGTTTTGCTGTCTCTTTGTAATCTTAACTCCAAGGGCATGGAGTTCTTTCAGTACTCTGGGATGTATACCATGTGGTCCAGGTGATTTGCTACTCTTTAGTTTATTTGCCTTATTGCATAACTATAATTTAGATTAGTCTTCCCTAAGTGCATCATGTTGCACTTGTCCACATTAAACGTCATCTGCCATTTGAATGCCCAGTCTCCAAGTCTTGCAAAGTCGTCTTTCAATTTCTCACAATCTCCTGTGATTTAACAATTTTGAATAATTTTGTATCCTCTGCAGATTTGATCACCTCACTCATTGTTTCAATTTCCAGGTCATTTATAAATACGTAAAAGAGCAGTGGGCCCAGAACAGATTCCTGGGGTACTCCACTATACTCTTTTCTTCATTGAGAAAATTTACCATTTAGCCCTACTGTCTGTTTTCTGTCTTTTAACCAGCTTGCAATCCAAAATAGGGCATTGCCTCCTATTCCATGACTTTTTAATTTCTTCAGAAGTCTCTCATGGGGGACTTTTGTCAAATGTTTTTTGGAAGCCCATTACACTATATCAGCTGGCTTACCTTTATCTATGTTTTTTCCCCCCATCAATAAGCAGGCTGAATTAGCCATGCTTTCTGGGTGACGTCCTCTGGGTGGCACAGGGCGGAGCTTCTCTCTTAGAATACAGAGCTTTGCTCTATATGCATGCGTGGCTATTCTCGCACGAATACCTGTTCTCAGTTTTTTCTTTCCATGCAGCCTCTGTGTACGACACATTTGAAGCATGATGTGAAGCAGAAAAATTCTGCGTTGCACCAACTCGCCACGCGTCCTTATGATGCACCAGATATAACACGACGCACCGAGCAAGCCCCAAGTACTTTGACACAGGCGACTCATGTGAAAGACCACCAAATGTCCACAACGCACAAGTAGCAAGCGACGCAAACCATATAGAAATCACAGCAATCTGCAAAGCATTCTATGCATCCGAAGCAGGCATCTTGCGAGATACTGGAGGGTCATTGGGCACCCACTCAACTGCCCAAGGTCAAAACTTCGGGAAAGCATTTCCTCAGGACTCTGAAAGAGCCAGAACATGATCCTCAGACATTTTTCCTTCCTGAGGAGCTATTGGGTTCCAATCCTTCGGATAGAGAAATATAATGTCTGCGCCTCTAGAGCTACTTTCGCGGGGTGGGGGGGGTGGAATCCTCTGGTTCCTTTCAAAAAGCCTACTTTTGACATCTCATCTCTCTCAAAGTATAGAAGACAATCCTCTCAGTTACAGGAACCTCTGGTTAAGAGGCATAAGTTGGCTTCTCAACACCAGAGAGCATCAGAGGACCAGATTCCTCCATCCTGCTGGCTACATCTGCCCCTCCTCAAAAAACCCACAAGTGGCCTGCCTCACAGACAAGCCCACCGGTGGAGGCTTTCACCACTCCACAGGGCTCTACTGAGCAAGGAGGAGTGACCTTACAAGCCATGACTCAAATAATGACCAACAAATACGGAAGCCGATCCAACGCAGCAGGAATGCGACCAAAACAAAATTAAATTGGTGTCAAGAAACTGATTGGCGTCTCAGCAGATCGGGAATCTACTATATTTGTTCACCACTGAGATTCTGACTTGTGCATTCGTGCTTTTCAGTACTGTAAAGTTAAATAAGACTTCAGCAGTAGACAAATACAGTAGATTTCCGGTCTGCTGAGATGCCAATCAGTTCCCAAGCTGTGTGCTCAGCCTTTGTGCTCAAGCTGATGTCTACAGCTGCACCACTAGTTACTGTGGAGGATTTTCTGTTTTTAACATTTGAATGATCATCTTCTATTTCACATTGTTATTTAAATACATAGCCCCTGAAGCAGCCCACATTGTATGGGCGAACCTCGTCCTGAGTCGGGCATTGGTTTTTACCATTTATAATTAAAGTATTTCTTGACACCGATCTAATTCTGAAAAGGCTAAAATAAAATCCCTTTTGCATTCACACGATTTCCGCCTTGTCCTTCAATCAATCATACTCTCCAAAGTGGATTATTGTAACGCTTTGCTACTTGGTCTTCCAGCCAACTCCATCAAGCCTCTACAGTTGTTACTGAACTCAGCAGCCAGGATCCTGACCAACGCAAATAAGAGAGACCACATTACACCCATTCTCTTCAAGCTTCACTGGCTTCCGATTAAATACAGAGTACTCTACAAAGCCATGACCATCATACATAAATCCTTAAACTACTTAGCCCCAATTGATCTTACTTTTCAGTTTCGCACCAACAAATCAAAGAGACCAATAAGTAAAGCTTATCAAGGCTCCCTTTTTGTCCCTCAAGCCAAAACTCCACTAAGTAACAGAGCTTTTTCCACGGCAGGTCCCTCTCATTGGAATTCACTTCCACCAGACCTTAGACAGGATCCCTGCCATCAATCCTTCAAGAAAAAACTGAAAACTTATCTATTTAATCTAGCATTTCCCTGATTTCTTACTGTAGATTTACCATGGCAAATTCGATTTGGGTTTTTTTTTTTTTTATAATTTCCTCCCTCTAATCCTTCCTTTTTTAACCACCTTTCTGGTCCCTCTGTTCTTTTTCCCCTTCCCTCTCCTCTTCCTCTCTCATAATTTTCACTCAGTGCTCTCATGCTCTATTTTCTCTCGATACTTCCATATGTTATTTAATTTTTAATCCATTTTTTTTGTTTTCCTGTAAGGCATCTGGTAAAGATGAACAAGTCAAACTCTGTGTTTTATTATTGTTCCAACAGGTTTTCATGTTTTGATGTTCTTTGTTACATGTAATGCTTTTTCAAGCAAGTTTTAATTGTTCAATGTAAACCGATTTGATTTGCATCTAATGCAAGAAGACCGGTATATAAAAAACCAAAATAAATAAATAAATAAATACATTTTGTTTTGGTCAAATATCTGCAATCCTGAAGACATTCTTCTCTTCACTAGAAGGGGGACACTCACCCGCGGCCACCGGATAATCCATCAGAAGAAGAGCTCTCCCACCTTGGCTTCCCTCATCTCCAATTCAGGGGGACAGCAGTTTATTCACCTTTTTCCATTAGGAAAATTTGCCATTTAGCCCTACTCTCTGTCTGTTTTCTATCTTTTTAACCAGTTGGCAATCCAGAATAGGACACTGCCACCTATCCTGTGACTTTTTAATTTCCTAAGAAGTCTCTCTCTTGAGGGACTTTGTCAAATATTTTTCTGGAAATCCACAACACTAATTGGCTCACCTTTATCCACATGTGTTTATTTACGCCCTCTATCATATTCCTCCTCAGCCGTCTCTTCTCCAAGCTGAAGAATGCTAACCTCTTTAGCCTTTCCTCAATGGGGAGCTGTTCCATCCCCTTTTTCATTTTGGTTGCCCTTCTCTGTGTATCTTCTGGTTTCGCTATATCTTTTTTGAGATGTGGCGACCAGAAGTGCACATAGTATTCAACTCTAGGTGCAATCGCACCATAGAGCAATACAGGTATTATGATAGTCTGTTTTTATTCTCCATTCCTTTCCTAATAATTCCTAACATTCTGTTTGGGTCTCCAATATATGCAAATCTATCTCATCATGTTCATTGTAGCAGTCCTGAAAACCTGGTTGTCTAGGTTTGCATCCAGGAGAAGGCTGGGAAACACTGCCCCCTTATACTTTATTTTATATTCTGCACTTCAAAGCAGATTACATTCAGGTACTTGTAAGTATTTCCTTGTCCCCAGAGGGCTCCCAATCTAAGTTTTATACCTGAGGTAATGGAGGATAGAGTGACTTGTCCAAGATCACAAGGAGGGCAGTGGAATTTGAACCCTGGTTTCCCCTTGTTCTGGATCAGGCAGACATCCGAGTTTGCCAACCAGGCAGCTAAACCTTTTCTCCAACCAGTCCTCAAGACAAAGATTCTTTAAGTTTGAAATTATTTATTGTACAGGTAAATTCTACTTACAATTGTTGCATCTCAAGCGTAAGCGCCAAGGCTAAGATCTTTGGTAACTGGAGACGGGGGTAGCAGGAGGGAGAAGGAGGTCTTTATGTTGGAGTTGGTTTATGGTAGAGGTAAGAAGCATGAGGGATATGAGGCTGATTTAGTCTTCAGATGAAGGCAGTAAGAGAAAAGGTAAAAACCCGATTGTTTCACAGGGTTTTACAGAGCGCTGCTGGCTCAGAAGAAAGCATGGGCAAAACTGAGCTCTCGTCGAGAGCTGCTAGAGGAAATGCCTCCACAAGCTAGGGGCAGGGGGACAAGGTCCAATGGCGGCGAGCCTAAGAACCATGTGACACAGGGGAAGCATGAAGGGCAGTCCATTGAGCCTATAAGGCACCTAGGAGGACTCAAGTTAGATTGAGGGGCATTCAAGCTCTTCCGATAGTGAGAGAAAGCGGAGAGGGGAGGGAGCTTCTCTTAAGGGCAAAGGTTCCTCTTAAAGGCAAGGCTCATAGACTTTTATTATGGGTTACAAAAAGTGTTTCAGTATCAAGAATCCTCAGAAGGAAGGACTGCACTAAACACAGTTAAACTACAGTATATACAGATACAATTTGTAGCTCACTGCTGTAACCACTAGGCTGCTACTCCACTGGCCCAAGAATGACTCCAATGTGATTAGATTCTCCTTCATTGCTTTGCTCACCCTTATGTGGTGGTACTTTCTGCGCAGGCCTTCTGTGGCCAGCCTATGCATAAACACACACCCAATGGGAATTAACTTGTAGACTCAGCACATGCACAGGTAATGTGCTCAGGCGATGGACTCTTTTATTTTTATTTTTTTGGTTTTATTTACTATCCTTGTTAATTTTATAACTGATTATGAATCTACTTAACAGTAAGCTGCCTTGACCCTTGGATAAGGTGGCATATAAAATTTTTAAATTATCCTGCATGTGAAGTTCAACTAACCTATGAGGGCCTGCATCTGTCCCATAATAACCTTGGTTGCTGCCCTTGTGGCAGAGATCAAACTCTTAGGTTTTTCACTAGGCTGTCTGGATGATATTGCCACTGAATGAAGCTGTGTCAAAAAAGGTCAGATTGGTGTCTGACTGGTCCTTCAATATTTTGACTGTGACAAAAATATGCCAAAGGCTGTTGCCACTAAGCTGAAGCCTGCAAAAAGGTACATCCTTGAAATACCGCTGGTTCAACATTAAAAAGTCTTCAAGGTGTAATGCACCATGTTTTTGTTCACTATGATCTGCATCGTCTCTAGTGCATGAATGAGCCAAACGTTTCAAAAAGTGTGCATGAAACTAAACACCAGTTTGGCATATATTTGTCAAAGTAGTAATTGCCCTGGAGTTGGAAGCCCAGCAGTGGAAAGGTGTCAGGTGAACAGGAGGAAGCAACTTGCCTTTGCCATTAAGACATCTGGGCCACAGACTCGCACCAGTTCAGCAGTGCTATTGAGTGGTGCATTTTAAACTGAATGCTCCACTTGTGGCAGGAAATTGTTCACTGAGCGCTATTCCGGGTAATGTGTAGGGTGGAATTTATCCTTTTTTGATAGCACTGAATGCTCCACGTGTGGCAGGAAATTGTTCACTGAGCGCTATTCCGGGTAATGTGTTGGGTGGAATTTATCCTTTTTTGATGGCACTGAATGCGCCACGTGTGGCAGGAAATTGTTCACTGAGCGCTATTCCGGGTAATGTGTAGGGTGGAATTTATCCTTTTTTGATAGCACTGAATGCTCCACTTGTGGCAGGAAATTGTTCACTGAGCGCTATTCCGGGTAATGTGTTGGGTGGAATTTATCCTTTTTTGATGGCACTGAATGCGCCACGTGTGGCAGGAAATTGTTCACTGAGCGCTATTCCGGGTAATGTGTAGGGTGGAATTTATCCTTTTTTGATAGCACTGAATGCTCCACTTGTGGCAGGAAATTGTTCACTGAGTGCTATTCCGGGTAATGTGTAGGGTGGAATTTATCCTTTTTTGATAGCACTGAATGCTCCACTTGTGGCAGGAAATTGTTCACTGAGCGCTATTCCGGGTAATGTGTTGGGTGGAATTTATCCTTTTTTGATAGCACTGCCAGCGATGACACCATTGTGACCTGGAAGGGCCTGGAGGGAAAGGGGCTGGCTGTCCATCCTGACTTAACCTCCACTTCCAGTTTCTGCCTCACCATCCCGGTGAACTGAAATGCTGAAGCAGAATTTCTTGCAGGCAGAAATACTCCGGGGGCCTTGGTTATGGAATCCTGAACCCCACTGTGAAACTTTCTTGTATCCTGAATGTCTTGTGGCTTTTAGGAGGTACTTTGCCAACCAGGGTGCCATGACCTCCACCTGCAACAGTGTCAGGGCCTTGCCCCATGCTGCCTGGTCACTTTCCTGAGAGGGGACTTGTCTCCTCTCTTCTTATACATTTGAAAGCGGGCAGTTGGCTGCGCACCTGGAGCAGATGTGCTTACATTTATGTTTGGGGAATGTGCAAGTGGAGTTGTGGTAGCGCCTGCTTGCACGGTTTGTGCTGTTTTTATGGTGTGTGATGGTGTGTGATGCCACTTGTACTATCTGCCCCACCAGAGGACCGAAAGGATGCACTTGGCTGACCACCCTCCTGTGGCTGCTCTTTAGTTTCTTTAAGCCAGAGCTCGATGTATTGCTTTCCCCATGACATGTGCTTGCAATCCTTCATTTTCTCCCGGAATTTCTCATCGTAATTTAGTCATGATCAAGGACTCTAGTCTTTATATGTACCCAGTATGATATCTGTATATGAGTAAGCCACTTTACATCAGGTGCTCTCCCACCGCACTGGAACAACTAATTATATTTTGGGAATCTTTTAATTTTCCATCAATAAGCAGGGCTGAATTAGCCATTAATTGTGGGTGACATCATCCAGTGGCACCAGTAGAGCTTTTGATCTATTGAGCACATGTGGGAATTTCTGATCAGGTGTTTCCTCGTGAGCCCCCTTAGTCTTTTTTTTTTTGTCCAAGCACCAACAGGGATGTGAACCTCTGTCTCTCTGCAGGGATGGTTGATGCCTGGAAAAAATGTATGTATTCCTTAATTTATATAGTGTTTTTCCATAAATATGCTGAAGGCTGCATACAGTACAAAATATAATTAAAAATAAGACTAATAAAACAGTACAGCTAAATAAATCAGGCAACACAGTAAATCAATGCGTGGGACAGGCACAGAGCACAGTAGTATACGACTAGTTGAGGTAACAGGTGGAAGAACTTGGATTATCGTTGTTCACCAGTTAATTTTGCAATGTTTAACCCGCTAATTGTTTTTAAAATACGAAAACGTTTAATGGTTTACTGTTACTGTTTAATGTTCCTTGTAAAAAGCCCCGGTCGGAGCTCCCAGACCAGGGCAACTTATTGTTGCATGTAAACCGGATTGATTTGTATTGTATACAGGAATTCCGGTATATAAAAATTAAAAATAAAATAAATAAAATAAAGATATGAAAGAGGAACAAACAGTTGTGAAGGATAGTGGTGGGAGAAGGTTTGAGTTATTGGGTGGAGGCATAGGGAAGGGAGCTGGTGTTTGGTTAAGGCAGTAGGACTGTGTGTGCTCATTGAGTGTGTGTCTCAATTTGTGCAGACTGGGTGGGCCAGTTTGTCATTTATCTGCTGTCATTTATTATGTTCCATCACACTTACAGTTCATTTTCAGCTCTTGAAAATGTTATTTTGAGTGTATCAAGTTCTGCTATTTTGATCATGTCCTTGAAATATGCAAAAATATGCCTTCCTACGTAATGTGTTGTAATTTTAAATTTAGGCTTGAATGTGATTTTAATGTACAGTTTTAACTTAATTTTTAGTGGGCAGAAATGGATCTGGAAAAAGTAACTTTTTCTATGGTAAGTGTTTCCTCTTTTGGAGAATATTGTCTTTTGTTAATTGAGATGATTATTCGGAAGTGTAAATGTTAAGTCTAAATTTAACTTAAGTATACGTTTATAGAATATTACCTCAAGAAAAACTTGAACTTATGATCATTAACATGATACTTCTACTTGGACCACAAAAAGGCAAGGGGGATCCAATATGATAAACCAAGAACTGGGTAATTAAAAGAGAAAATATGTAAAACTATACATATGAATAGTATACAGCAGTGAAAGAACTTACTGATTTAAGGCTCAGCTCTAACTATTTTGGCAGCTAATACTTGGCTTTATTAATTAGAATAGAGAGAAGCGATACTAGTCAATTTCGCCTTTTGTAGTGTAACTAAAATCCTAGTACATGACTGAGTGTAGGAAGGGTACGAATTTTAAATCTGTCCTCTGGTTTGTATATGTGTGTCTTTTTTTTTTTTTTTTTTTTGTTACCTTCAAGCTTGTTACTAGTAGATCTGGGAAAATGGTCTGTTTTCTTGTGTTCTAATAATCTATCATATATTTTTTTATAAAGAAGAGATGTATTTGTCCGTTATTAAATACCATTATGCTTACATTTTAACTTGCTTTAAAAATGGTAATATAAGGAATATAACATAGCATTCATTTTTTAAAATTTTCCAGGCGTCGCTGAACAAAATGTGTACTTCTTTATTAACTTAATAAACATGCAGGCACAAGTTTAAGAACCATTTACATTTTACCATTTTATGTCTCCTTTTAAACTTACTGTTTTGATACATTTTAGGCATTGATGGGAGGGTAATATCCAAACTCTGGAATATAAACAAAGGATCAGGTTCTTTATAGAGATTCATGGCATAATTATTATTTTTAAAAATCAACTTCTTTTCTGTGTAAAGTCCACCTAGCACAGAGAAAAACATTTATTTATTTATTTATTTATTCTTTTCAGAGGGGGGGGGGACCTTGGCATTTTCTTCCTGCTCCTTTGGGGTTCTCTCTCAGTCAAAACCAGGGTTTTCCTAGTGTGTAGCCAGATGGACTCGGGACCAGTGGGTTATGTGCACCTCTGCTAGCAGATGGGAGACTGAGTCAGATTTCAAAGCTGACGTCACCCTAGATATACCCCTGCACTGACCTCACTTCCTAAGTATCTCTCCGTCTCCTAGCAGATGTGGACACTATCCCACACACTAACACAGTGTTAGGAAAATTACAGCAAGAAGACAACATTTTCTTTAAGAAGATCTGCTCTCCTGCGGTGATACCTAAGGGTCCTTCCCCCACTTGAGAATTCCTGAGGTAATCTTAGATATCCCTCAGAGGTGTGCCTTGGTCCGGTAGCTGGTTCCCAGTGTGGACTTAGCCCCCAGAGTGGCTGAAAGGCAGCGGGTGCATAGCCGAGAGCAGTGGTGAAGGTAAAACCCTCTCCCTCCGCAGCTGGAGACTGTCCGACACACGAGCGGTAAGTGCCGAGACCAGGTAAGAAGAAAACTTTAATTTCATGTCTCTGGTCTCCAGAGCTTGGATCGCTGTACCGATTCTCCTCCCGGCGAGTTTAAAAGGGAGCAGCGATCCGGTTGAGCAGCCTTGGTTTGGCTAGGCCCCGATCCGGTGCAAGGGTCCACATGCGTGGAGACCCTTGGGGGCGTCGGAGCAATCTTCCCTTCTCGTCTGGCGGTACATGCAGGGCAAGCCGGACGGCCGATGCGCATCCTATACAGACGCGCGCACAACTGGGCCTCGCGGACAACTGAGCGCACTCCTTGCTCATAACTACGGCCACGCACAAATACACGCGTGCATTGAAGCTCATTACTTGTGCGCCTAGACATAGTCAATGGCACCGGCGTCCAAGAAGGCCAGAAGGCACTCTTTGCACAGCCTGCCACATAAGAACCGCGCATCCTGGAGTCCTGCTAAGTCAGCATTGTGAAGAAGCCCAGGGGGGACCAAAGCCTGGTCCTTCACTGTCTGAGGACGGGTCCGGAACTACTACATACGATAGCTCCCCGGACCTATGCAACTCCTAGATGACTTCGCCACAGGAGGACACCTCAGGGGCCCCTACTCCGACTCCCCCTGGGATTAACATGGATCCAGGGACCTTCTCCTGGTTAGAATTTTTTTTCTAAGGGCTGCAAGCCTTCGTACAGGCACAATCAGCCCCAGCTGCAACACAGGCTGAACCCCTGCCGGAAGCTCAAAATCCTCCTGGCCTTACTTGAATGCCTCACCTAACTAAGATTCTCTCTGACAGGGACCCGGACACCTCAGATGATGATGACAGCTCCCTGGAAGAAGGAGAAATTCCTCCAGGCCTGGAACCATACCGAACCATGCTTCGTTCCTTCCACAAGGATGAATTACTAGCCCTTGTTTCCCAGACTCTGAAGACTCTATATATTCCAGGCATGGATCCTATGGTGGAACCAAAGAAGAACCCCATCTTAGTGTCCCTTCGTAAAGCCTCATGCTACTTCCCGATGATGGAAGCCATCCAAGAACTGATTGACCTGGAGTGGGATGCCCTGGAGGCCAGCTTTAAAGGAGGTCGGGCCTTGGAAGCCTTATACCCTTTGGAACCAGTGGCCTGCGCTTTCCAAAAGTGGACGCCATGGTCTGTGCTTCTCAAAGCGAACAACCATTCCCGTTGAGGGAGGGACTGCATTGAAGGATACTCGGGATAGACGATTGGAATCCTTTCGACACAACAGCAATGACACTGCAGATTGCTTCCTGCTGCGCACTGGTGGTACATTCCTGCTTGCTAATCTCGAGATGATGGAACCTGCAGCAGCCTTCCTGATGGACGCAAGCTCAGACCTAGTGCGTACCTCAGCCAGAGGAGTAGCCTCGGTAGTGGCAGCCAGAAGACAGTTATAGCTGCGGAATTGGTCTGCTGATGCGACCTCTAAAGCGAATCTCACAAGAATGCCCTTTAAAGGATCTCTCTTATTCAGAAGCAAATTGGAAAAGTTAGCCAGCAAGTGGGGCGAATCCCCAGTGCCTCGGCTACCGGAAGACAGGGGTAAAAGATTCCAGTGCCCCTCGCCCAGAAGAACCAGGGGCAGAGGCTTGCAATGCTTTAGACCCTACAGGAACTCACAGTTCCATGCACCTTGTCCTTCCGGAAGGTCCCAGCCCTTTTGGAACCAACAGACCAAGAGAGGAACAGGCCCGGGGACAGGCTCCAGCCGTGCCCCCCAATGAGAAGGGGGCCGACCCATCCACGGGAAGAGGAAATAGGGGGTCGACTTTCCCTCTTCTACCAAAGATGGGTCGAGATCACGTCGGACAAATGGGTGCTAAACATTCGAGAAGGTTACTCTCTGGAGTTCTGCAGCATCCCTCGGGACAAATTTATGATGTCACCCTGCCACTCCCATACTAAGAGACTGGCAGTGGACAAGATTACTCAGTCTGAAGGCAATAACCCTGGTTCCTACGCCCCAACAAAATACGGGGCGCTATTCCATCTATTTTATCATTCCCAATGTGATGTAGTGCAGCGCTGCCAGGGGCAGGAACAGACAAGATACCATAAGGCGGCAGGTAATACTAGAGCCAGACAGCAGGGGGCACAGGTGAAGATGAAAAAAACTACAAATCCCAGGTTCCTAGAACCACCACCTGACCTGTGGGGAGAGCCTGGAGGCGAGCAGGTGGTAGACTTAGAGACTAATGAGTCAGACACAGGTGAACCTAAGGAGCTAGAGGAAGAGGGCGTGCCTACATGGTGGCAATGGCCAGAAAAAGCCAGGGCCAGGAGGGGGGAGGAGATGGAGGTAGGATCCGGGGGAGAGGAATCCTCCAGCTCGCACATGGAAACAGAGTAGCCTGAAAGGGGAAAGGTATAACTTATACTTTAGGGGAAGTTGGGGGCGAAGGGCTCTAAGGAGCAGGGTGTGTTTGCTGTTCGAATAGAGACGTTTTGGGACTTGGGAGGTACCTCTGCTATAGCACAGGTTGTAAGGGAGCCTGAGGGCTTGGGCAGGGGCAGGGTCATTTGTGCGGGCCTTGAGCTACCGAGGACTGGCAGAGCTGGATGGGGGAGGTGGCAGAGCGAATGTAATATACCCATCTATTGCTTTATAAACTGCTTTGAAGGAACTATCTTTCTCTGTGTTATCTTTGGGGATTGGGGGCTGTTTTACCCCCAACTCCGTATGAGGAGAACCTAGAAGCCCAGCTAAGCCAGGGCCTGCTGGGACCCGAACCCAGGGAGTTACATGCGGCTGGCGGACTCCAGGGATATCTGGGACTCGCAGAAGGCCTGAACCAGACGCAGAAGCACGGCACCCAGGGCAGCAGTGGCGGTGAGCCTTCACACCAAGTAGGAAGCATCATTCCGGCCCATCTTGGACCTCAAAAACGTCAACAGTCATCTGCGGATACTATACTTCCGCACGGAGACCTTTCGCTCCATAATAATGGCAGTACAACCAGGGAGTTCCTGACCTCCCTGGACCTCTCCAAAGCCTACCTTCACATTCCAGTCCATCAAGAGCACCAGCGTTTTCTATGCTTTGCGATACTGGGTCACCATTACCAGTTCCAAGTGCTACGCTTTGGCCTAGCAACCGCCCCAGAACATTCTCCAAAATTATGGTGGTCGTGGGGGCAACACTAAGGAAGGAAGAGATCTTGGTACATCCTTACCTGGACGACTGACTGATCAGGGCAAAGTCTTCGGAAGAGAGCCATTAGGTGACCAGCAGAGTCAAGAACCTACTGCAGGAGCTCGGTTGGGTCGTGAACACAGGCAAGAGCAATCTGCAGCCCTTCCAGTCTCTGGAGTACCTAGGGGTCCGTTTCGACACCAAACAGAACAAAGTCTTCCTTCCTCCCCTGAGGAGAAGGAAGCTGATGGAACAATTATGACGATTGATGACTAATGTTCGTCCCAGTCCTAGGCCTCATGGCATCAACCTTGGAAGTCGTTCCATGGGCAAGGGTCCACATGCGACCACTCCAGCGATCCTTGCTCTCACGCTGGAACCCACTGTCCCAGGGCTACTCAATTCGCCTCTAACTACCAGCAGAGGTACGTTCTCAGCTTCAGTGGTGGCTACAGGAAGACCACCTAAGCAAAGAAGTAAACCTATTCCCACCGAACTGGATCTTGCTCACCACGGATGTGAGCCTGCGAGGGTGGGGAGCCCACTGTCAGGAACTGATGACCCAGGGACAATGGAGCAAGGAAGGAACATAAACCGCCTGGAAGCTCGAGCAGTCAGACTAGCTTGCCTGCGATTCAGCCACAGACTCAGAGGCAAAGCAATTCGAGTAATGTTGGACAACGTCACAATGGTGGCCTACATCAACCGCCAGGGAGGAACCAGGAGCCAGCAGGTGTCTCTGGAGATAGATCCTCTCATGGCATGGGCGGTGATAAACCTACAAGGGATCTCAGCCTCCCACATCGCAGGAAAAGACAACGTCTCAGCAGATTTCCTCGGCAGAGAGAGCCTGGACCCGGGGGAATGGATGCTATTGACTACAGCCTTCCAATTGATAGTGAAGTGCTGGGGCCTACCAGCCATGGATCTACTGGCCACCTATCTCAGGTTCTTCAAAAACTGGAAGAAGGATCCATTTGAAGAAACTAGGATAAAACATAAGCATTGTCAAGCTAAGTGTAAAACATTGATAAGACAGGCGAAGAGAGAATTTGAAATGAAATTGGCCATAGAGGCAAAAACTCATAATAAAAACTTTTTAAAATATATCCAAAGCAAGAAACCTATGAGGGAGTCGGTTGGACCATTAGATGACAGAGGGGTTAAAGGGGCTCTTAGGGACGATAAGGCCATTGCAGAAAGACTAAATGAATTCTTTGCCTCGGTGTTTACAAATGAGGATGTTGGGGAGATACCAGTTCCGGAGATGGTTTTCAGGGGTGATGAGTCAGATGAACTGAATGAAATGACTGTGAACCTGGAAGATGTAGTAGGCCAGATTGACAAACTAAAGAGTAGCAAATCACCTGAACCGGATGGTATGCATCCTAGGGTTCTGAAGGAACTCAAAAATGAAATTTCTGATCTATTAGTTAAAATTTGTAACCTATCATTAAAATCATCCATTGTACCTGAAGACTGGAGGGTGGCCAATGCAACCCCAATATTTAAAAAAGGCTCCAGGGGCGATCCAGGTAACTATAGACCAGTGAGCCTGACTTCAGTGCCAGGAAAAATAGTGGAAACTATTCTCAAGAACAAAATTGTAAAGCATATAGAAAGACATGATTTAATGGAACATAGTCAACATGGATTTACCCAAGGGAAGTCTTGCCTAACAAATCTGCTTCATTTTTTTGAAGGGGTTAATAAACATGTGGATAAAGGTGAACCGGTAGATGTAGTGTATTTGGATTTTCAGAAGGCGTTTGACAAAGTCCCTCATGAGAGGCTTCTACGAAAACTAAAAAGTCATGGGATAGGAGGCGATGTCCTTTCGTGGATTACAAGCTGGTTAAAAGACAGGAAACAGAGAGTAGGATTAAATGGTCAATTTTCTCAGTGGAAAAGGGTAAACAGTGGAGTGCCTCAGGGATCTGTACTTGGACCGGTGCTTTTCAATATATATATAAATGATCTGGAAAGGAATACGACGAGTGAGGTTATCAAATTTGCAGATGATACAAAATTATTCAGAGTAGTTAAATCACAAGCAGACTGTGATACATTGCAGGAGGACCTTGCAAGACTTGAAGATTGGGCATCCAAATGGCAGATGAAATTTAATGTGGACAAGTGCAAGGTGTTGCATATAGGGAAAAATAACCGTTGCTGTAGTTACACGATGTTAGGTTCCATATTAGGAGCTACCACCCAGGAAAAAGATCTAGGCATCATAGTGGATAATACTTTAAAATCGTCAGCTCAGTGTGCTGCAGCAGTCAAAAAAGCAAATAGAATGTTAGGAATTATTAGGATGGTTAATAGAACGGAAAATGTCATAATGCCTCTATATCGCTCCATGGTGAGACCACACCTTGAATACTGTGTACAGTTCTGGTCGCCGCATCTCAAAAAAGATATAGTTACGATGGAGAAGGTACAGAGAAGGGCAACCAAAATGATAAAGGGGATGGATCAGCTTCCCTATGAGGAAAGGCTGAAGAGATTAGGGCTGTTCAGCTTGGAGAAGAGACGGCTGAGGGGGGATATGATAGAGGTCTTTAAGATCATGAGAGGTCTTGAACGAGTAGATGTGACTCTGTTATTTTCACTTTCGAATAATAGGAGGACTAGGGGGCATTCCATGAAGTTAGCAAGTAGCACATTTAAGACTAATCGGAGAAACTTCTTTTTCACTCAATGCACAATAAAGCTCTGGAATTTGTTGCCAGAGGATGTGGTTAGTGCAGTTAGTGTAGCTGGGTTCAAAAAAGGTTTGGATAAGTTCTTGGAGGAGAAGTCCATTAATGGCTATTAATCAATTTTACTTAGGGAATAGCCACTGCTATTAATTGCATCAGTAGCATGGGATCTTCTTAGTGTTTGGGTAATTGCCAGGTTCTTGTGGTCTGGTTTTGGCCTCTGTTGGAAACAGGATGCTGGGCTTGATGGACCCTTGGTCTGACCCAGCATGGCAATTTCTTATGTTCTTATGTTCAGCTGAGATTGATAGTGAAGCGCTGGGGCCTACCAGCCATGGATCTACTGGCCACCTATCTCAGGTTCTTCAGCTGCAGAGGAGAGCCACACTCCCGAGGGATGGTCGCCCTTGTCCAGACCTGGCCAGAGGAAGTCTTACTGTACACCTCCCCCCCCCCCCCCCCCCCCCCCAATGGCCTCTACTGGGCAAGATCATCCGCAAGAGAGAACACCACAGGGGACTAGTTATACTAGTGGCCCCGGATTGGCCAAGACACCCATGGTACGCAGACATGCAAAGACTCCTTGCTTGGAGCCCTTTGTGCCTTCCTCCACACAGGGACCTTTTCCAGCAGGGCCCAATTCTTCATGAAGATCCATCTCGATTCTCTCTTACAGTCTGGCCCTTGAGAGGATTTGCCTGAAGAAGCGTGGTTACTCAGAGCCCGTGATTGACACCCTGCTCCGAGCGCGCAAGTTCTCCATATCCCTGACATACATACAGATCTGGAGAATATTTGACGCCTGGTGCAAGGACCGCGGGACTATACGGACAGCCAAAATCCCCATGATTCTGGAGTTCCTACAGGAAGAAGCGTTGTCTCTCAACTCACTCAAGGTCCAAGTAGCTGCCCTCTCCTGCTTCAGAGCCGAAATGAACGGTATCCGTCTATCAGCCCATCTGGATTTGACCCGTTTCCTAAAAGGAGTTAAGCAACTTCGGCCACCCCTAAAGTGGCCGGTGCCCCTATGGAACCTCATTCTGGTATTAGACCTCCTAGCAGGGGCTTCTTTTAGACCAACACGCAGTCTGTCACTATGCCTCTTAACATTGAAGGTGGTATTCCTAGAGGCAATATGTTCAGATCATCGTATCTCTGAACTACAGGCACTATCCTGCCGGGAACCGTTCCTTAGGTTCACTCCTGGAACCATACAGCTGCGCACTGTTCCCTTCTTCCTACCGAAAGTGGTTTTCAGAGTTTCATCTGAACTAAGCCATCTCCCTACCATCTCCTGATGAACATAAGGATTCTGAAGACTCACGCCTTCTTTGCCACCTAAATGTCGGCAGACTCCTGGTGCGATACCTGGAAAGATCGGAACCAGTGCGCAAAACGGATTGCTTGTTCGTCTTTCACAGCGGGAAGAAACAAGGAGAAGTGGCCTCACGGGCAACCATAGCCCGCTGGATCAAGGAAGTAATCAAGGCAGTCTACATAGAGGCAGGAAAGCCTTTACCACTACAGGTCAAGGCTCATTCTACTAGGGCCTAAGCAGTATCTTGGGCAGAAACCAAGATGCTGTCGGGTGGCGACGTGGTCCTCCCTACACACCTTCTCCAGGTTCTATCGCCTGGATGTTCAGGCCCGAGAAGACGCAGCCTTCACAAGGGCAGTACTAAGTGGGCCATGGGCAGCCTCCCGCCCTTTCCGGGAGTAGCGTTTGTACACCCCACTGGTCCTGAGTCCATCTGGCTACACGCTAGGAAATGGAGAAATTACTTACCTGATAATTTCATTTTCCTTAGTGTAGACAGATGGACTCAGCATCCCACCCACGGCTGTCCCCAGAGAAGGAGGATCTCGGAAAGCGAACCTCGAGACTAAACAAATACGGGTAAACTGTTGCCTACCCTTAGTTCAAGACACCCACAGCTAGTCTGGTGTCGGCGTTGACTTAGTTGAGTGCACTGGCGGTCTCCAGTTTTTTAAATCAGTTTAATCAAGTTTAAGAAGTTTAACCAAGTTGTTTATGCAAAATATATATTCACAATGGCTTTTCGAGGAGGATACTGAGGAAGTGAGGTCAGTGCATGGGTATATCTAGGGTGACGTCAGCTTTGAAATTTGACTCCGTTTCCCATCTGCTAGTAGAGGAGCACATAACACACTGGTCCTGAGTCCATCTGTCTACACTAAGGAAAACGAAATTACCAGGTGAGTAATTTCTCCATTGAATCTGGTGCCACAAGCCACCTTCATTTGCACCTTCCTGGGGGTTTTTTCCCTTATTTTATATCCCCTCCCAGTTAACCTAACCCTACAGTCATGGGCCATAAATCTTGCCAGTAGATATCATTGTTGTACGACGACTGGAACGCCTTCCCCAAAGGGGCTGGGAATGCTACTTCTGTAGTATCCCCATGCCTGATTGACTTAGGGAATGTTAAAACTAACCCAGGAATCAAATCTAGGTCCTCTGCATGGCAAAGCCACTGAAAATGGCCTTCGCAGCATCCTAAAATTTATTGAGCATAACTGCTGTAGTGTTGTGTGATTTGCCTTTATGTATACTACCAGTTTTGACACAATAAGAGAGATTGATGGCAACTGATTTCATCCAGTTTGAATATACAAAATACTTCTAGTAACCCAGTATTGAAAGTCAAAATTGTTGTTAATGAGTTGGCATAGGATATTTGATTTACTAATTGTGATTTGAAAACTAAAAATAGAAGATTTGCTAACTAAACTGTTGTGTTCTTTCAATATTGTATTTTCCTTTTCATTCCAGCAATTCAGTTTGTTCTCAGTGATGAGTTTAGTCATCTTCGCCCAGAGCAGAGATTGGCTTTACTGCACGTGAGTGACAATGTATATTGTGCTGTACTACTTACCACACCATATTTTCAGGATGTGCCAACTGTGGTGTGTTCTGGAAAGTAGGCTCTTTTAGGACGCTGTAAAACTTTTTGTTAAATCTGTTTGTTCTCTAAAGTGGTATTGGAATCTTTTATTGAAAATGTTATGCTTTTAAAACAGCTACTGCATAATGCAAACAAATTTTACTATATTTGTCTGTTGCATATTTTATGTAACATTGTGTGATGCAGAGAGAGTGATTGATTAATTTGTCAGGGAGCAAAATTAAAGCTCCTTTTGAATTCATTTATCCTTTTATTGGTGGTGATTTTTCTTTTTTGCTTTTAATAGAACTGTAAAAAGATAAGATTTTAATTTTAAAATTTATAGACCACTTTTTGGGGAATTTTTCACCCATATAAAAGCATATACAACCATACAAAAACAAAAGCAATATATAATCACAATAAATAAGTATATAACATCATAAAATCCACATATGAAAGACAATCAATAATTAATGTTGACAATTGCTATCAAGATAGGATTGGAACATAAAAAACTGTAACAAAAAATGGTACAACCCTATAAAAAAAAAGTGAAGTATAAATAAGGATCTTTGTTTTCAGTTTTTATTTTATTTTTTCTGGTAATTTCAATAATATAATGAGGATTTCCTAGCGTGTAGCCAAATGGACTCAAGACCAATGGGTTATATGCTCTCCTGCTAGCAAATGGAAATGGAGTCGGGTTTCATAGCTGACATCACTTTAGATACACTCCTGTAGTGACCTCAGCCATTCATTATCTCTCGCTGTTTCTTTAGAGGAAGAAATTCTACCTTTAAATTGGAGAAATATTGAACCCCACTCTCCTGCAGTGGTACCTAAAGGTCCCTTCCCCAGTTGAGAATTCCTGAGGTGATTTCTTAGATCCCTCAGAGGTGTGCCTTGGTCTGGTAGCCAGTTTCTGACGTGGACTTCCTTGCTGAAGCAGCTGAAATGCAGTGGGTGCAGGAAGCCGAGCGCGGCAGTGATTGCTAAAGCTCTCTTTCCCCCGCAGCATAAACTTCCCATAGCATTCTTTTATATTTGAAATTTTATTAAGTTTATCAGTTGTTCCAATACAGAAAAAGTAGGCAAGCAAACTACAACTTATTGAAAAGATATGAGTCATAGATCAAAATGTTCTTGTAAATATACCTCAAGTGAGCATAACTAAAGATAAAGTATTAATAGCTCTCTATAACTGTTTATGAAGAAAATCACCCGGTTAGACTTCAGTGAAAAACCATAGAAATACTTAGCAGAATAAAAGATCACCATATGTAGATACAATAGAAAAAATCAGAGGGTCTATCCCAGCTCTAGGAACTGACCAGTCTTGCAGCCCCTAGCATTGAGGAATTCAGTAAAGGGGTCTCCACACTGCCTTAAGAGGTTTCATGATTGTGGCATATAGCAGTTAAGGATGCCAAGCAATAGTGGGTATGTAATCTGTCTATCACTTGCTGAAAAGGTGGCATACTGGCTTGTTTCCAACACTGGGCTGTCACACATCGAGTCGCAATATAAACCTGCACATAAAAACGCTGCTGACGTTTATTTAAGTGTGGAGTTGGCAAATTCAGTAAAGCACACCGAACTTCCAAGGGTTTGCTTATTCCTAATAGGCTTGACAGTCATACTGTAACTTGTGTCCCGAAAGGGACTACTTTAATACATGGAAAAAAATGCCAGAAGATCCACATTGCCTCCAACATTTAGTTGGGTACAGCCAATGTAACTTACCTGGAGTAATATACCAACGGTATAATAACTTATAACAATTCTTCTGTAACTGGGATGAAATAGAGCACTTACTCGTTCCAACAAAAACAAGATCCCAATCTGCTTGGCCAAGTGGTGCCCCCTAGAACCAGATCCCATTTCGTAATATGTGAAAAGGGTTCTGCTACAGGCCCATTCAGGAGCATATATATTTTGGAAACTATACCCCTAATAGTGTTTGCTTGGTTACAAAAATTTTCAAACAACGATTTGCCCTCCCTTAAAGTATGTAACCTCCCTTGAGAATCAATAAAATGTTTAACATGTGCATATGCCAAGATATCAACTGGGCTAAGATGAAAAGCCTTCACTAGAGCCTCAAATGTAAGTAATCTGCCTTGCCCTAAAAGATGACCCATGATAGTGATCCCTGCCGCTGCCCAAAATTTAAAAGAGCTAGATTGGAAACTAGAAGGGAAGTATAGTTTGTGAAAAAGGTAAGTGTGATGAAAATAAGCGCAACCACCAACTAGTGTGGGCTTCCATTGCCTCCAGACTCGCAGAGTAGTGCTCAGGGCTAAAGGTAAACACTGTAATGGGCGACTGGAAGACTGAGGCTGCCAAGGCAAGGCACCGATCGGCATCTGTTCAATAAAAACCCACTGTTTTACCGATTTAGTATTATAGAGGTTAAGTGCTCTAAGCTGAGAAGCATCATAATACTAGTGTAGGTTTGGTACTCCAAAACTTCCCCATGCTTTTGGCTGGAATAGGACTGTGTGAGCTATTCGTGAAGAACGCCTATGCCAAATAAAATCAAAGATTTTTTTTCTGCCTAAGACGTAATAGTGCTGAAGAGAGAAAGATGGGCAGTGTAGAAAATTAAATACAATAAGCGGGGCAAAACATTCATTTTCACAATAGCAATACAACCAAGCCAAGCAAAGCTAACCCTCTGCCACCTCTCTAAGTCCCTATCAATGGCTTTTAGTAGAGGTTCATAATTGATACAGAACAGCTTGGAAATTTGAGTTCCTATGTGCACTCCCAAATATTTGAAAGAATCCTTGATCCATAGGAAAGGGAACTGTTGCTTCATAACTCATACCACAGGTTCTGATAAATTAATATTCAAAAGCTCCGATTTATCAAGGTTAATCTTAAATCCGGAGACCCTGCTAAACTGTTCTAACTCACCCACAACTCCCTGTAACGAAAAACTAGGTTCGGACAGAGTGAACATAATGTCATCTGCAAATAATGACAAATTAAAATGAATCACCTAACTTAATCCCTAAAATCTCTGGAGCCAGTTGAACCTTGGAGGCAAAGGGTTCTAAGAACCTCATCCAATGTTTATTTATTTAACGAGTTTTATATACCGTCATTCGGAATCGTCAAAGTAACACCATCATAATATCAAAGGTGTTCCCATACCCACTGTTTATTTTTACTCTAGCTTTAGGAAATTCATATAATTTAGCTAACCACTGAAGAAAGAAGTGACCAAAGTTCATTTGCCGCAAAGCTTTAATTAAAAATGGTCAGTGGACTGTATCGAAAGCTTTTACAGCATCAATAGATAATAAAACGGAAGGAATTCTTTCTCTAGTGACCCGTCACATGAGATTCATAAACTTGCGAACATTGTCAGCTGCCGTACGTTGAGGGATAAAACCAACCTGGTTGGAGTGGGCAAGCATTGGGAGAAAATTATTCAAACAAAGGGCCAGGACTCTGGCTAATATATATATATTTTAAATGTATTATTTATTCAATTTTCATAAATTATCATGAAAACATCTTGAATTAGAAAAGGGAAATAGAGACATAATATTACAAAGACAGTCAAAAACAATAAGGAATTATCAATTTAGTTCTTCTATCCCAAAAGTCCACAATGAAGCTACTCAAGGGAAAATCTCTCAATATAAAGAAAGAGAAAACACAAGCAGTATATGAAGCAGTGATACACAGCGGGCTTATATGTTGCTAGGGCACTCAACTTTCCAGAGGAAGATCAGTTTGATCTGTTATTACCCTCAGCATGCACCAAAGGTTTATCACAAAGAAAAAAGGTCAGCTGAGATGGCGTGAAGAAGAACATAAGGAAGGCCTTTATATTTAACACAACATTTACAAAGGAATTTTAATACAAAAGAAGCTCCAATCTGGAAAGCCCTAGGCCTGAGTATCAGAAATCGTCTATTTTTTTTTTTTTTGGCATAAACCTTGACACATTTGGATATATTCTTATATTCAAGTGGTAAAAAACTTCAAAGTGATGTTGTACAATTTCAAGACCCAGTCCCGGTCCATATCAAATGTAAAGGAGACCACTATTGTAGCCGGTTGTACCAGAGCACTATCTGAGGTTTCCAATAACTGGGACACATTCAATGTAGGAGTTAAAAGATCCATTGCCTGAGATGACCCTTGATTCTTATTTCTTTTGAATGCTGGTAAATAATACAATTTAGATACAGGAAGTACTGCCATCTCAGGAAACATAGAAATGCCGGCAGAAGAAGACCAAATGGTCCATCCAGTCTGCCCAGCAAGCTTTCACACTTTTTTTTCATACTTTTGTTACTCTTGTCCCTTTAAATAACTTTTTTGATTCTATTTCCCTTCCATCCCCACCATTGTAGATAGCAGTGCTGGAGCTGCATCTGAATGAAGTATCCAGCTAATTGGTTTGGGGTAGTACCCGCTGTAATAAGCCAGCTTCTCCCATGCTTGTTTATCCAGCTTGTGAAATCAGTCTTTGTTGGTTGTTTGACTATAAATCCTCCTTTCATTCCCCCTGCCGTTGAAACAGTGGGCTGCGCTTGAAATGTATTCTAAGTGAAGTATCAGCCTTGATTTGGGGTAGTAACTGCTGTAACAAGCAAGCTACACCCATGCTTTTTGTTCTACCCAGACTATATAATTCAGTCCTTGTTGGTAGATGTCTGAATATAAAACATCTTTTCTTCATTCCCCTTGCCGTTGAACCAGAGTACTATGCTGGATATGCATTGAAAGTGAAGTATCTGGCATTTTTGGTTTGGGGTAGTAACCGCCGTAACAAGCACACTACTCCCCTGCTTTTATGTGGATGCAAGTCCTTTTTTCCACATTTCCTCTTGCTGTTGAAGCATAGAGCAATGTTGGAGTTGCATTAACCGTGTGTATGTTTCTTGAATAAGGATATTCATCTCCAGGTAGTAGCCATCAATCCCGCAAGCCACCCCCATGCCTCTTCTCTTCATTCACATCCTCTAGACTTTATTGATCCACAGTATTTATCCCACGCCCCTTTGAAATCCTTCACAGTTTTGGTCTTCACCACTTCCTCCGGAAGGGCATTCCAGGCATCCACCACCCTCTCTGTGAAGAAATACTTCCTGACATTGGTTCTGAGTCTTCCTCCCTGGAGTTTTAAATCGTGATCCCTGGTTCTGCTGATTTTTTTGCAACTGAAAAGGTTTGTCGTTGTCTTTGGATCATTAAAACCTTTCAAGTATCTGAAAGTCTGTATCATATCGCCTCTGCTCCTCCTTTCCTCCAGGGTGTACATATTTAGATTCTTCAATTTCTAAATAGACTCACTTTCAATACTTCCACAAGATATTTTTTAAACATTTCCTTTACAGATATATGAGGAAGTTTAGGAAAGTTAATGAAGCATAAGTTCTTCCCACGCAAAACATTTTCTAAGTTCTCAACCTTATTTTGCAATAATTGATTTTCCTTAATCGGTAGTTCCTGGGGTGGCTTAATATTAAGCATTTGTTTCATAACCTCCAGATCTTTAAGAAGGGATTCATTAGATTTTTCCAAAGACATAACCTTAGATTCAACGCTGTTAACTTTATCAGTTATAGGATTAAGTTGCAAAGTCATAGAGGACACCAGATTTGTGATTGCATTCCAGATAGTGTTCAGGGTTATTAACTTAGGTCTCACTGGAGTGGGGACAGAGATTTTACAAAGTGGACTTAATACCGGGGTAGAAACTGATACAACTTGATCAGAGACCTCCTTGGATGAGTCGGCTATACCCCAAACAGGGCTACCTCCAGCTTCTTTGGGGAGTCCCAACCCCACTCGATTAAGGAGACCATCAGCACTTCCAGCAAACGGCTCCCCCGAAGGGGCTTCCCGATCCCTGGTGGTCGCTGGATTGGCCGATGGAGCCCTGAATATTGGGGAGAGAGATACCGACAGGTCTAGTGGAGGAGCCAGTAACTCTATTCCATCCTCCTCCCTCAAAGACGCCTCATTCAGTTGAACCCCACGTAGGATGTGGGCGTCCATAGGACCCAAAACAGAGGGATCTGAAGTGACTGCGGGGGAAGGTCTTCTCCTTAGCCCTTCATTTATGGGCTGAATGCGGCATAATAAAGGAAGCTCAAGCTTAAACCAAGCAAAAAAAGAGGATGCAGGCACCCACATGTCTTCAGTTAGTGGCCATCTTGGATTCTCCCTCTGGCTAATATTTTCAGGTCTTAATTTATCAGCGAAATGGGCCTATAAGACCCACAAAGAGTTGGTCATGACCTGGTTTTACTATAACTGAGATTCCAGCTACATTAGAATGATCAGGGAGGGAACCTCCTTCCTGACTGAAATTAAACATACCAGTTAATAGTGATACTAAAATATGAGACAATTGCTTGTAATATCCACTGGAAAATCCATCTAACCCTGGTGATTTGCCAGACAAGCTGTTTTATAGCCTGAAAGACCTCCTGGGTAGTAATAGGGCATCTAGGTATTGCTGCTGTTCCTAAGAAAGTGAGAGCAAGGAAGTACTCTGAAGGTATTGGTCAAAATCTAAGAACATAAGAAATTGCCATGCTGGGTCAGACCAAGGGTCCATCAAGCCCAGCATCCTGTTTCCAATAGAGGCCAGACCAGGCCACAAGAACCTTGCAGTTATCCAAACATTAAGAAGATCCCATGCTACTGATGCAATTAATAGCAGTGGCTATTCCCTAAGTAAACTGGATTAATAGCCGTTAATGGACTTCTCCTCCAAGAACTTATCCAAACCTTTTTTGAACCCAGATACACTAACTGCACTAACCACATCCTCTGGCAACAAATTCCAGAGCTTTATTGTGCGTTGAGTGAAAAAGAATTTTCTCCGATTAGTCTTAAATGTGCTGCTTGCTAACTTCATGGAATGCCCCCTAGTCCTTCTATTATTCGAAAGTGTAAATAACCGAGTCACATCTACTCGTTCAAGTCCTCTCATGATCTTAAAGATCTTAAAGACCTCTATAACCCCATATATTTATTTCCAAGTTATTTCTACCTGTTCTTTGTAAGACATTTACTTGTCACTGTTATTGTTCAGAATGTAAACCGAATTGATCAGTAATTCTGTTACTGGAAAGTCGGTATAGAAAAGTTCTAAATAAATAAATATCCCCCCTCAGCCTTCTCTTCTCCATCCCCTTTATCATTTTGGTTGCCCTTCTCTGTACCTTCTCCATCGCAACTATATCTTTTTTGAAATGCGGCGACCAGTATTCAAGGTGTGGTCTCACCATGGAGCGATATAGAGGCATTATGACATTTTCTGTTTTATTAACCATTCCCTTCCTAATAATTCCTAACATTCTGTTTGCTTTTTTGACTGCTGCAGCACACTGAGCCGACGATTTTAAAGTATTATCCACTATGATGCCTAGATCTTTTTCCCGGGTGGTAGCTCCTAATATGGAACCTAACATCGTGTAACTACAGCAAGGGTTATTTTTCCCTATATGCAACACCTTGCACTTGTCCACATTAAATTTCATCTGCCATCTACATCTTTAATAGTTTACTTCTTACTATAAAGAGAGGCATAAAATTGAATAAAACATCCTCAGATCTCAGCTGAGATGATATGAATATTTCCTTGCGTATCCTTTATTTTAGTAATGGAGCTTTGAACTATTCGGTTTTTAATTGTCGAATCAATAAGCGGCCAGCTTTATTGCCGTCTTCATAATAGACCTGATATGTTTTGAGTAAATGATATGCTAAGACATACTCATCAAGCCTTTGTAATTCAGACTTAACATATAACATACTGCGACTGTTTAAGCATATGTTGGCGAGAGAGATGTTCTATCTTGGCCAGTAAAGATGACCTTTTCCTTTCCCTCGCCTGTTTACAGGTGACAGTTTAGAAATGAGAACCCCCGTGCTACTGTTTTAGATCATTCCCACAGTACGCCCTTGGACATAGAGGAATAAGAGTTTAATTGAAAGTATTCTTTTAAATGGTCTCCCAGTTCCTTCACAAATGAATCTGTAAGTAAATGTGCTTTAAGACGCCAATAGTATTGTCCACAATCAATATCAGATAGTAACATAGTAATGACGGCAGAAAAAGAATTTGTGCAGGAATTCCTTAAGGGATAACAAATACTCATATTGCTTTCGCAAGTGTGTTTTCTGGAGGAATGTTACTTGATGGAGAGCAAATTCCTGAGAAAGAAGGTGGCATTTCTTGGGGGAATTAAGACCCTTAACATTGAGCGATAGTAAGAATACCACCCCAGGAACAACTGATTAAGGAAAATCAATTATTGCAAAATAAGGTTGAGAACTTTAGAAAATGTTTTGCGTGGGAAGAACTTGTGCTTCATTAACTTTCCTAAACTTCCTCATATATCTGAGATGGCAGTACCACCTGTATCTACAATGTATTATTTATCAGCATTCAAAAGAAGTAAGAATCAAGGGTCATCTCAGGCAATGGATCTTTTAACTCCTACATTGAATGTGTCCCAGTTATTGGAAACCTCAGATAGTGCTCTGGTACAACTGGCTACAATGGTGGTCTTCTTTACATTCAAAACAGTTATCCAAGCAACCCTCATATCTAAGTTAGACTACTGTAACTCACTGTACCTTGGCCTCCCCTTCTCGACCATCAGACCCCTCCAGATACTTCAAAATGCGACAGCAAGGATAATCAGTAATGCTCGCAAATCTGACCATATCACCCCCATCCTCAGAGACCTACACTGGCTTCCCATCCCCTCCCGCATCTTGTTCAAAACCCTCACCATCATACATAAAGCTATCTACTCCCACAACTCCTCATGGCTCCACGAACCACTGCTACCAGTTCATTCTGCCCGTCCCACCAGAATGAACTCCAAATGCACCCTACAAGTCCCTACATTTAGGAAAGCTGTGTTAAATATAAAGGCCTTCCTTATGTCTTCTTCACGCCATCTCAGCTGACCTTTTTTCTTTGTGATAAACCTATGGTGCATGCTGAGGGTAATAACAGATCAAACTGATCTTCCTCTGGAAAGTTGAGTGCCCTAGCAACATATAAGCCCGCTGTGTATCACTGCTTCATATACTACTTGTGTTTTCTCTTTCTTTATATTGAGAGATTTTCCCTTGAGTAGCTTCATTGTGGACTTTTGGGATAGAAGAACTAAATTGATAATTCCTTATTGTTTTTGACTGCCTTTGTAATATTATGTCTCTATTTCCCTTTTCTAATTCAAGATGTTTTCTTGATAATTTATGAAAATTGAATAAATAATAAATTTAAAAAATATATATATTAGCAGACATGGCCATAAAATCGGTTACATAACTGCCCAAGTAGAATTGAAGACCCAGCAAGCCCAAATTTAAAAATACAAATACGGCTCTCTGAAAAAACAACAAAGAGAAACCCAAAAATGATTAATGAAAGCTCCAGTCCCCAAGGTTCCCCCCCCCCCCCCAATCAATCCGCCGATCCGCCCAACCCATATGGCGAATCTCACCACAAAAGGGGCCTGCTGAGAAGCCAAGATGTACGCTCTTACCCTCCGCCCCGTTAAATGGTGGCTTAAACTAACCATCACTGTGACCTAAATGTGAAGTGCTTAACAGTGATGAAAATATTAGCGCCAATGCAACCTGCACATAAGATAATAGGTACAGAACACGACTTTTAAACATCATGAGATGGAAAAATAAAGTGTGTTTTCAAGTGCTATGTCCTCAGCCCTGGTCAATGACCATAGAGTGCGACTCTTCAGAATGACTCTGCAATCTCCGTCCTCCTTGACCTGCTCGGCGCCATCTTAGGAAGGTGTCCATCATCAGCATGGTGGGTCCCCCCAAGGAAACAGTAAAGGTAATGGACAAGCCTGCTTGTTTAAAGATGGGCTCTGCCTCAGAGAGGAACTGAATCCTGTAGGAAGTTCTCTTGTAAGTAACTTGAAGAGCAAATGGGAAGGACCATCGATACTGTAGGCCCTCCTTGCGCAAGGCCTCAGTGACTTCCCGTAGGTCAGAACGCTTACGAAGCGGGGTCGGCGCCAGGTCATTATAGACTGTTATAGTATGGCCGTCCCAATGTCAGTCTGATTTTTTTTCCTAACCGCTTCAAAGATCCTTGATTTCTGAGCAAAGCTGTGAAGACATAATATAATATCTCTGGGTCTGTTATCTCGTTCAGGGCCCAAAGCTCTATGAGCATGCTTTATTTTAATATCTATGTCAGAGCCAGTTGAGTCATCTACAGGGCTGGGATGGCTGGTAAGTATATAGGCACAAATTGCAGCCTCCATGGCTTGGCAGTCTGCATATTTCTCCAGTCAATGGAGCCTTCATATCCGGATATTACAGTGTCTCAAACAGTTTTCCAAATCCTCTACTTTATCTGCCAGTAAAATAATATCGTGAAGCATTGATTTGTGCTGGGTGCTTAGGTTGTTAATTGCCACTCCATGATGCTCAATACGCGTGCCCAGTTCATCTACTCTGTGCCCCATCGCTGCTAGATCCTCACAGATCTCACAGGACAATCAGGATGGTAGTCCTCACATATGGGTGACATCACAGGATGGAGCCCAATCACGGAACACTTTTGTGAAAGTTTCTAGAACTTTGACTGGCACCTACTGGGCATGCCCAGCATGGCACTAAACCTGCGGCTAGCAGGGATCCCCCTTCAGTCTTCTTTTTTCCGCGCAGCAGTAGCCAAGCGGGTTAAGGAGCTCCACAGAGATTCCTGACAGGAATTTTCTTCACAGAATTACTAAAAACTTTCATATCCCTCAGGGGTCCCTCTTTCGAATTTTTGACTCCACGGTACTCCGGTAATTTTTTTTTTTTAACCTGTTTTCGGTTGATTTCTGTCAAGTTTGGCACTCGCGGCCTAGTGGCGTTGACCGCACCGCGGCTAAATTTTTCAAAGGCCATGGCGTCAGTGCCCGGACTGTACTCACACCATGTCCATAACAGATCTTCATAAAGTCTGTGTAATGTGTCTCGTCTGCGAGCATGATGTCCTGACTTGACCAAATGTGCCTTAATGACACCAAAAGATCACAAGGCCAGAATGGAGAAAATGGAACTTCTCTTCCGTTCTCAAACTCTGACGCCGTCAATTGCATCGACGTCATCTGAACCGGCACCATCCTCTTTGTGCCAGTATCGGCTACTGGCCGGTGACCGTCCGGCGTCAACGACTTCTTGGCCTTCGACTACCTCTACTCCCCCTCAGGACCGAGGGATCGTAGAGAGAAACATCGGCATCGACACCGGAAGTCTCGGACCATCGATGAAGGAAAATCATCGACCTCGCCATCGTCCGAGCCGCCATCGAAGAAACCCTGTCCAGAAAAGGCATCGACCCTTTCTATGACTGGATCACTGAGGCAACCTTCACCTGGACGGGTATCGGGAGCCATGACTCCGCCTTTAACGGTGGTCCCTCCAGCTATGCCTCTTCCTCCTTCTTCCCTTCCGGAGCCGGGGCTGCTTGCACCAGGTCTCCATGAAGAACTGGACTGGATGGTTCAGGAGGCCATTGATAAGGCGATGCACAGACTCCAAGTTCCCCGCCACCGAAATCGGTGCCGGTCGCGGAACCAACCATCAATCCCATTCCGGCAGCATTGGCACTGCTGCTCTCGAAGATGGAAGCGCTTATAGCCGCTTTTCCACCGATGGATCCTGGGTCACCGATGGCTCCGGTGCCTTCCCCACTTACCCTGTCATCGGGAGGAGAAACACCGTTCCGCATTCCTCCATTGGGAGTCCTGCCGATGCCTCAACCATCGATGCCAGTGCGCCCATCGGAGCCACCGATCCATCTATCAATGCCCTCAATGCCTGCACCGGTGCCTCCAGTACTTCCCTCAATGCCTTCAGAGCCTAGACCAGGACCTTCAGGAATACCATCGTCCCGTCCTTCTCAGGTTCCTAGAGGGGCAGGTGCTGATTCCTATGACACCTGGACTGACGATTCATCTCAAGACACCGACGATTTACCATCGCCACCTTTTTCTACTGAAAATAGGAAGCGTTCTCCTCCAGAGGACTTGTCCTTCATAAATTTTGTGAAGGAAATGTCTGAATTGGTTCCCTTCCAATTACAGACTGAGAAAGATGATAGGCACCAAATGAGGGAGCTGTTACAATTCCTGGATGCTCCCAAGGAAATAACCTCCATCCCTATTCACCAGGTTCTTTTGGATCTTCTCAAAAAGAATTGGGAACACCCTGGTTCCGCAGCCCCAGTCAACCGAAAGGCAGATACCACTTACTTGGTACAGACAGCCCCAGGGTTCCAGAAACATCAGCTGGATCACCAATCTGTGGTTGTAGACTCTGCCAAAAGAGGGCACAATGCTCAAAACCCCATTCTTCCTCCCCCCAGGTAAGGAGAAGAAATTCCTGGATGCCATTGGCCGGCATGTCTTCCAGGGTTTAATGCTCATCTCCCGGATCGCTCTTCTCTGGACTGTGTCTATCCTTTTTGAGATGCAGTCTCCAGAACTGAACACAGTACTTCAGGTAAGGCCTCACCAAGGACCTATGCTAAGGCATTATCACCTCCTTTTTCTTGCTGGTTATTCCTCTCTCTATGCAGCCCAGCATTCTTCTGGCTTTAGTTAACGCTTTATTACATTGCTTTGCTGCTTTAGATTGGTCCGACAAGAGCTTTGTTATAACTGGATGGATGACCCCGCATATGCAGATGCAAGGGCCCTTAAAATAAAAGAATTGCGAAAAGCTTGGAAAAGCCATAATCTGTCCTCCTTCCGAAGAAAGATCTGCCTCACTGGGAATGGAATTGAGCAGGAGCTCCTCCAAAATATCTCCCCCATTGGCAGACCTGGCTGAATCTTTGGGTTCGAATAGACATAGCTCCAAGAAAAAGAAGAGCCACTCCACAAAGCACTCAAAATACTCTGCATCAAAAAAGCATTGACTCTTGAGTGCACCGGTGCCACCGAAGCATGGAGCACAGTCAATGCATAGGGCTGCATCAAAACCACTGACACACTGCTCTCTGACAATGCTACCATTGGAAGCATCAGGCTGTGATTCTCTCTACACAATTGTATGCCAATCAGATGAGCTGTTTAATGGGATCAGAGGGAGATATAATACCTCTGCCTTCACTGGTCACCAGAACATTCTCACCAAGAAAATTTCTGGACCCAAGGACTAAGAATAGAAACACCAGATCTTGTTTGCTCTCTAGTGCTTCTAATTTCTAACCATCTTCCGACTCAGATTATACAGAGTCCAGAAAGTATTCTAATCCCAGTCTCAGAAGAAGCTGTTCCACCACCTACATAAAGTTATCCGCTTGAGCAAGTAGTGGAGTTGGTGAAGGATTTCTTTACCTCTTTGCTGGCTAAGCTAAAAAAGAAAAAGGGTACCATCCACAAATTAAGGAACAGACTGTAGAGGTCCATTCCTTCTTCACAGGACCAGAAAAACCTTCTATAAGGCATCCTTACTATTATCAAAGACCATGCTTCCAGATGTGCACCTTCTAGCAATTCGTTTATGTATGCCATCTCTACTTCTGCAGCACCAGCAAATTCTGTCTCATCCCAGACAACGTGTCTATCAGCTAAAATCAACAAATCAAATCCAGCCAAACCTGGACAAAGTTTTTTGACAACCTTCCAAATCCAGCAATCAGCCATTTTGGTAAAAGGGAGAATCCAGCACTATTGCACAGGTGTTGGAAGGTCATGAAAGACCGCTGGGTTCTTAAAATTGTGAAGTCTGGATACTGTTTATGTTTCTCTCAGCTTCCCATTCTCATCATTTGCACTTCTACCTGGATCTATCTCACATGATGCAACTCTCTACAGGTGCAGTTGCTCCTTGAAGAGCAGGCCATCTATATGGCCAAAGGTTCTATTCCTGCTAATTCCTCATCCCTAAGAAATCTGGGGGACAGAGACTCATCCTGGATTTAAGAAACCTGAACGAGTACATACTCTGGGAGAAATTCAAAATGTATTCCCTACACACAATCCTCCCTTTCATGTAGAAGGGGGAATGCATGTACTTTCTGAACTTAGATGCATGTGCTCACATTCCTATCCATCCCTTTCACTGGGGTTGGTTACACTGTACAGTGGATTCTTCCCACTACCAATACAGAGTACTCCCCTTCGGTCTGTCATCAGAACCAAGGGTCTTTTACCAAGTGCCTAGCTGTAGTTACAGCACATCTGCGACAACGGTGCGTTTAAATCTTCTCTTACTTGGACGACTGGCTGATAACAGCAAATTTTCTTGTACTAACTCATTGCAAACATAAATACAACTTCTACAGTCTCTGGGTTTCCTAATAAATTTCAAGAAATCAATTCTAATTCCCTCTAAGGATCAGATTCATTGGAGCATAGATAGATTCTCTGCAAGACAGAGCATTTCTTTCCTTAGACTGAGTGAATATTGTCATATCGCTACTGCATAGACTGTTGCACACACATCAGTCAACAGCCAAAGATGTGATGGTTGTCCTGGGCCACATGACAGCGGCGATCAACATAGTTCCTCTAACCCATCTTCATATATGACATCTACAATGGGGGCCTTTATTCACAATGGAATCAGCTCACTTGGCCTTTGACTACAAAAGTACAGTTTTCAATAGAAATGAAACAGGATCTACACTGGTGGCTTGACTCTTACCCTTCAAGAGGGGCACCATTATGATTTCCCCCAAGTAATGTTGGTGAGGGATGCCTCCACAAAAGGTTGGAGAGTTCACAGAACCCCAGTTTAGAGAAAAACATTTTCAAATCAATCTCCTGGAGTTTGAGGGTGATCAGATATGCTTTAACAACCTTTACTCGGCTGCTCAAGGGGAAGAGCATCCTCATTCAGACCGATAACCAAGTCATCATGTTCTACATAAACAAACAAGAAGGTACAAGGTCATGGACTCTTTGCCTGGAAGTGATGAAGATATCAAAATGGGTACATAGGTCACTTGCAGAAAAGCAGGATGATTATCTTCCAGGAATCTTCAGCAGAGCCTTTCAACTACATGAATGGTCTCTCTAGCAAACAGACAACGGGCTGTGGTCTATGGAATCTTCCAACGATAGACCTCTTTGCATTAGAACTAAACAGAAAACTAGAAACGTTCTGCACCATTCTTCCCATCAAACTCAGAACTGCTCAAGATGCTTTTCTGCTTGACTGGCATGCAGATCTCATGTTTGCTTTTCCACCAATCCCACTAATATCCAGGATTGTACAAAAAGGGCTCCAATACTGGGCCTATCTGATTCTCATAGCTCCGATGTGGCACAGACAAGGTTGGTTTGCATATGTAGTGCAGCTATCCAGCAGTTCTTTGATCTTTCTCGGATCAGATCCATCCTTATTAACCCAAGGAGGAGGATATCTGTTTTGCATCCAAACCTACCATTTTTTAATCTAATGGCTTTGTGTTGAGCACTCAGTTGCCGGATTGTCCTTATCAAATGCAGTTGAGGACATTGTAATTTCTTCAAGAGAAACCATCAACTAGCACAACCTATGATTTTAAATGGAAAAGATTTTTCACATGGTGACAGCAAAGTTCTTTACATTCATTTTTCTGTGAACCTAAGGACTTGCTTATCTACTTGTTCTAGCCTCTAGCTATCTGCTTTGGGTCTTAGCACCATCAATGAGAGCAATCTCAGTGCTGTAGCCGCTTATGCTCATGCAATCTCAGTGCTGTAGCCGCTTATGAGTGCAGAAAAGAATCTGCACTCATTCTTTTAGTGTGAAAATTCATGAAAGGCGTATGGCATATTAAGCCTTCAGTCACGAAACTACCGGTTCCATGGGATTTAAATGTGGTCCTAGCATGCCCACGAAGCTGTCATTTGAGCCATTAGAATCTGTTTCTCTCAAATTCCTAACATGCAGGCCGATACGGTAAAAGTCGTGGGAGAGCGGGCGAGCACACAGGCTGTGCACGCGATTTAGTATTCAATTGAGGGCCCGCGGTAAAAAGAGGCGCTAGGGACACTAGCGTGTCCCTAGTGCCTCTTTTTTGACAGGAGCGGTGGCTGTCAGCGAGTTTGACAGCCGACGCTCAATTTTGCCAGCATCTGTTTTCAAACCCGCTGACAGCCACGGGTTCGGAAACCGGACGCCAGCAAAATTGAGCGACTGGTTTTCAAGCCGTGGGCTGATTTTAAATTTTTTTTTTTAAATTTTAAATTATTTTTTACTTTTGGGACCTCCAACTTAATATCGCCATGATATTAAGTCGGAGGGTGTACAGAAAAGCAGTTTTACTGCTTTTCTGTACAGTTTCCCGGTGCCGGAAGAAATTAACGCCTACCTTTGGGTAGGCGCTAATTTCTGAAAGTAAAATGTGTGGCTTGGCTGCACATTTTACTTACTGAATCGCGCGAGAATAACTAATAGGGCCATCAACATGCATTTGCATGTTGCGGGTGCTATTAGTTTTTTTGGGGGGGGGGGGGGTTGGCCATGCGTTTTCGACGAGCTATTACCCCTTACTGAATAAGGGGTAAAGCTAGCACATCGAAAACGCTCGTCCAAACCCGGGTTAACAGTGCCTTGAGAGGGCAACTTTAAAACGAGTACGTGGGTGCCCCTATATGCACGCAAGCGCACATTCGCAGGAGTTTTAAATAGTGCGTGCGATTACACTCATACTTTTTAAAATATGCCTACCATGTGCATGTGTGCTCCTAATTTTAATTGGTTACTCGAGCAAATGTAATTCGCGTATCTTCCTTAGGATTTTCTTGGCTTTAATGGGCTCAGATAAACTGATTTTTAAAACGTGCTTGCATGAAGAATATTCCCAGTTTTATCCATTAGTCCACCAATTTGCCTAGTCCGTCTCGAGGTCATTCAGACCTCTGGTTCTTCAGCCTGCACGCTCCCTGGTTTACCCGGACCCCTCAACCAGTCATTTTAGGCCTAAAAAGAGATTTTTGTAGACTTATTAATCAAGAGCAGAAGTAAATATATGTGGCTAACAGGTTTCCGCATGCTGTGGCCGTCTGATTTAAAATACGGATTTACACGAGTAAATGTTGGACTCGCCCCTGACATGCCCCAGATCCCCCTCCTTTTTTTAAATTCGCGCATGTGTATACTCCCTTGTAATTTGCGGCTTTTAAAATACGCATTGCTCCCTTTTAATGGAAGCAACGCTTTTAAAATTCACCTCTGTGTTTTGTACAAAAGGATGAGAAATAAATAAAATGTGGTGATGCAAAAGACTAAAATGTTTGTATGAAATTTTACAAGGTTAGGGCTGTATGTTTTAATGACAAATATTTATGTTGACTGCAAGCTGTTTCATATTGGGGTAGATTTTAAAAGGGTGCGTGCGCCACCTGGCGCGCGCACATGTACACCCGATTTTATAACTTGCGCACACAAGTTACAAAATCCAGGATCGGCGCGCACAAGTGCCGAGCCGCGCAGTCTTTTGCCTGTTCTTTCTCAGGCGGCTCCGAAATCTTTCCCCCCCACCTTCCCCTACCTCCCCCGCCCGTTCCCCCCACCTTTTATTTTTTTCTATCTTTTATTTCACAATTTACTTCAGCCAACTGCCGGCGCGCGATCCCAAGCACAGCAGCAAATATGGCTGCTGTGCCGGGAGCCTGACCCCGCCCCCTGACCTCCCCGCCCCTCCCCCACTCCTTTAGTAAAGCCCTGGGACTTACACGCGTAACATTTTGAAAATCCGGCCCATTATTTTTTAACTAACACAGATTGCCATAATAAATATTTGCTTAGTTATGATTTCTTTTTAAGTGACAAATATGAGTACAATTCTAATTTTTGGTAGAGGAAAGTTATTGTGCTTTGCTTACTATCTAAGATGAAAAATTATAACCAAAATAAATCTCTTTGTGATAGGAAGGAACAGGCCCTCGTGTTATTTCTGCTTTTGTGGAAATTATATTTGACAATTCTGACAACAGATTACCAGTAAGTTAATTTACTCTTTGTAATTAGATTTTATACCCCATGCATTTTACACCTTTTGCATGTTCATTTGACAGCTACTTGCTACCCAGGAATAACTCTTCATTTCATCTGAAAACCAGATTTTTAAGAGAAGCACTGCTTGCCAAGGAAAAGCCCTGTGGGGTGAATCCACTTGTCCATCATTGTTATGACTGGCCTGGGCTTCCATTTTTGCATTTGTTTCCTCCAGGTGCCACAAAGTATTATGATAAAATACATTTTTTTTAATTTTGCTTGACCCAGCAGTTTCCTCCTGCTCCTTAGGATTTTTATCTCAATGAGAAACAGTACTGGGATCTGGTGCCATGAACTTTTATTTACAGTTATCGAGGGATTTTTATATCCCTAGCCCCCACGGTACCTAGTTTGGTCTTTACAATGGTGGGCTGGGGCCATGCACCAGGACTCTTATGAACCCTGCAGTCTTAGACTCTGAATCTGGCCATTAGGTGTCATCATTAAGCAATGACTATGACTCTTTTTTTCCTCCCCCCACTGCCTCTGCAGCACTCCCGTCCTAACAGACTCGAGAAGCAGAAAATCTGACATAGGGATTGACCCCGGACCTTCTGGATGGCAGTGCATAGTACTTGCTTCCTGAGCCTTATTAGTTATTGAACAAGTGCCTGAATGCTAGGTAAAACTTACCAGAGGTGGTCTCTATTCCAAAAATAGGCATTTTAACATGAAATACCATTTAGTTCCCGAGAAGGTAGTATTTGAAGCTTTTTTGGGGGGTTAATTAACGTATTTGTATTAATATTGGTGATATTTAAACATTGTATTATAAACAGTGGAGAAAACAAAAAATTCAAAGACGTAATTTTCTGTGGTTTTTTTTTTTTTTTTTTAAGATTGACAAAGAGGAAGTTTCTCTTCGCAGAGTCATTGGTGCTAAAAAAGACCAATATTTCTTGGACAAGAAGATGGTGACGTAAGTACCTTTTATCTAATTAATGAAATTGATGGAAAAATGTTAGGTACCATTCTACAAATTAATGATCATTGATAGCATGTAGATTGAACTTAGTTATTACTTCTTTGTTCAATTGCACTAAAGACTAAATACTGTAAAGGCATTCAGAGTCGTGCTAAACACCAAAATGTAGGTTGAATGTAGTGTTTTGGGAATGAAGTAACGCATTTGAAATCTGGAAGAAATTTAAAAAAACAAAACCTAGATTTTTAAACCAGTTACATTTTACTAGTTTTTGTTATAAGCAAGCATTGTGAAAGTTTCTTTGCCTTTGGTTAGTGCAGGGATAGGCAACTCTGATCCTCGAGTGCTGCAAGCTGGTCGTTGCAAAGGTAGACAACTACAGTCCTCCAGTACCATAAGCTGGTCTGCTTTTCAAGATACCCATACTGAATATTCATGAAATGCACTGGCTCCCTTGTGTACAAATTCAGCTCATGCCTATTCATTGTGGATATACTTAAAACCAGACTGGCTTGTAGCACTCGAAGACTGAAGTTTCATACTCTGGGTTAGTGATTAGTAAAGCAAGTTTGTAATGTGTGACAATTAGCTTAAAACAAAAAAGGATTTTTTTAATGCATTGAATAACCTTTGAGTTGAATGGGAGTTAATAAAGCAATAACTTGTTAGACCACACAATAAATTAAACTGTCTAAAGAGAAGTAAAACATAACTGTTTTGCATTATAAAGTGTAGTATATGAGGCCAGCTTGATGACTCAATAGTAGTACTATATGGGGAAGATCAGGATTTGATTTTCAGAGCTTGCTTCTATTGTGTCAGCAGGTGCTGGGAGCACTGTGCTGGCAATGATCCCATCTCCTAGAAGATGGAAGTTTGGCCATTGCAAACATTGACACCTATTGGTCATATTTGCATGAGTCCTGGGTTCCAAGAGGAGCTGTGGTCTGTAGCACATGGCCAAAGGACACGCTTTCTGATCTGCAGAATGGGTGTAAAATTTTAACGATAATGTGAACATAAATTCATTAAGTGGATGCAAAACCCATAATTCATTATCCATAAAGTTTGCTTTTTACTTACGTTTTTTTTTTCATTTTTGATCTTTATACAATTTGCAATTTTTGTGCAGGCCTAATCCAAAACATTTACGTATCCTATCTCATTCATCATGGATTACATGTTCTCAGGCACCCACTTTTGCTACTTCAGGAACCAGTGGCCCAACTTAGAAAAAAAAATGTGAACCTGGACACCAAATAAAATATTTCTGTAGAGATCTATGTTGTTACCTTATAAAAGAAGTATTTCAGTGATGTCACGTGCTTCACATAATGAAACCTTATTGATTACATATCACAGACATATTTATGAATTACAACTACAAAGCCTTGGTTAGAATAAGTCTTATGATTTGGCAAATACCTGAAATTGTTTTACTCTTCTGTCTTTTATAAACAAAGAATAAGACTTGTACCTATATAAATCCAGCTTTATATTACAGGAAAAATGATGTAATGAATCTTCTTGAAAGTGCTGGCTTTTCACGCAGCAATCCTTACTATATCGTGAAACAAGGAAAGGTGAGCTAATTCAAAACAATCGTTTAGGGATAAAGTGTGCTAAGACCTTTTTAGGGTAGAGATTAAACTCATATTTTAAGAGATGCGATTCCAAGTTGTGCATTGCTGGCAAAATATCAATTATTAGAAAGATGTGTTTAGAGTATAGTATCTAAGTTTGTGAATTGGCACTTATGTCTTTACTAAAGGATATGGAAGTTGTAAGAATTAGTATTTTTTTTACTTCAAGTATAGATCAATCAGATGGCCACAGCTCCTGACTCACAAAGATTGAAACTGTTGAGAGAGGTAGCTGGAACCAGAGTATATGATGAACGCAAAGAAGAGAGCATCTCCTTGATGAAAGAAACTGGTAAAATATTTCATATAGTATTACAGTGCTATAAAGCTGTGATGTGACTGTTCTTTCAATATAGTTTACTTTTGGGGACAGAGCTATACATTAATGTACTGTGCGCAGTTTACAGCTGAAATGGTAATTTTATTTGTAGTGTGTTAGAACTAGATTTTTTCTCTTTGAAGTTTTTAGGTTTTCCTGACTTTTTAATTTTTTTTTATGAATTTTATGTAGTGACCTAAAATCAGTCGCAACAAGACTGCATTAGCTGGATCACTGTAGATCTGAGATCTAGGTTTAGGAATTGAGAGAGCAGATGAGTGAGATGTAATCAGCAGCAGTTCTTTTGAAGCTTATCTGTTGCTGAATATAGGTGGCAGAATTTATTATTTATTTTTATTTATTTATTCCATTTTATATTTATAAGCATTTGATATTTTATCTTGGGCCTACCTTTAGGAAAAAGGCAGATTACATACAGTAAAAGGCATTGGGTAGATAAGAAATGGATACATTCAATTATATACAAATATGAGTTAGCTTGTTGGGTAAATAGATAAGGTGGGGTACCTTAGGTAGGAATAAAGAAGAAGATGCATTTATCATTGGCTACTTGACTGCTATGTTTTAAGCTACTCTGAGTGGAGGTAAGTAACATGAAGTGATATATTTTATTATATATTATATATTTTATTAGTATAAATCCTTTTTTAAAAATGTGCGACTTTTTATTTGAAGCGCTCAAAAAGTGGAATATAAATCTAAAAATAAATAAATGTTTGTATCTTTAACCGCATAAACATTTTCGATATGTGGTATAGAAATGTTTAAATATATGTATGTATTCATTCCACTTGATATACCACCTATATTCACCAATCTTGACTGTGTACAATAAGGGCCAGATTTTAAAACTTATGCGCAGGCATAGATTTGTGCACGCAACCTGGCGCGCACAAATCTACGCCCAATTTTATAACATGCGCGCATGTTATAAAATCCGGGGTCGGCATGTCAAGGGGGTGCACACTTGTGCACCTTGCACGCGCCAAGCCCTAGGGGAGCCCCGAATGGCTTTCCCCTTTCCCTCCGAGGCCGCTCCAAAATTGGGAACTTTTTTTTCGGTCCCCCTCACCTTCCCCTCCCTTCCCCACCCCCTAGCCCTACCTAAATCCCACCCCCTACCTTATTTTATTTCTTACGCCTGCCTGAGGCAGGCGTATCTTGTGCGTGCTGGCCGGCCGCAACGAAGGAGGCCTCTGGACCGCCCCCGGACCAGCCCCCTACCCGCCTCTTTTTCAAAGCCCTTAGACATACGTGCGTCCCGGGGCTTGCGCGCGCAGGGGCAGATTTTCTCGGGTTATGCACGTAGTCTTTGAAAATCTGCCCCTAATTCTATAGAAAACCCTCCTTCCCCATAGATCTCCCCCAGTGTACATACCTATTGACTGTATGCTCCTATCAGAACATTGACTGGAGTACTAGTGCTGCTGGTAGTCATGAAGGAATTTGGAGAAGAATGGTTAGATATGCTCGTTACCAGGAGTTGGTTGGCTAGCTACAGAATACTTGGTTTTCAGAATGAGAGCTAGTAATATTTTGGCCAATGGAGAAATTACTTACCTGATAATTTCATATTCCTTAGTTTAGATAGATGGACTCAGGACCAATGGGTTATATGCTCCCCTACTGGCAGATGGAGACTGAGTCAGGTTTCAAAGCTGACGTCACTTTAGACACACCCCTGCAGAGACCTCAGCCCTTGAGTATTCTCTTCAAAAGCCATTGTGGACATACTATTGACAAAATGTGATTAAAATGTGATTAAAAAATGGATAACCATGGACTTCCGGCGATGACGTCATCTGTTCAGACGTCTGCGGGGTAAGCTCTGTGGCCTCCCTCCAAGCACCCTCCCGATAAATCCGTATGATGGCGGAAATCGAGTCTACCTTTTGCTGGGGAGTATTGTTGAGCGCATAGCCCCTTCACCGGCACAGTCGGTGCACCACGGGAGATTAATTATGAAGGCAGCAGAAACAGAATGGGGCAAAACTGGGTGTGGAGCGGCCAAGATGGTGGTCACTTGGGGGTCATGCCATGGGTAATCAACCGGTATAGTGAGCGAATTACAGCGTTCCATCTCAGGCGGCTATTTCAAGGCCTCCTACAGCGGCGGATGAGCGGGTGCAGAACTGTAAGACAACGGCGGCGGCCACAATAATACGATATGGCGGCTGGCCATGTGCGTCTCATTCACTACTTTAGCGGTTTGGCTCGATTGCAACGGAGTTTCACCATAGCGACAGATTTAGCGCCCCGAGGGCAGTAAATCTGCTGGTGACTGAGATCTGCCCATGCCGAACAGGCGGCGCTAAGGTGGGAGAAGGAACTTGAGTCGAGGAAGTCCGCGCCCGCCATTTTGTTGAGCGCGACGGAGCTCAAACCGCAGAGCGAGGTAGTCTGACAGCCGGCACGCAGAGCGGATGAAAGAGTGCGATTAGCGGCTGGCACCAGCAAACAAGATAGCGCCGAATTAAGGATGAATAAAGCTTATTTTTGCTACTTCTGGGCTGCCTAACACCACGAGGTGAACGAGCGGCCTGGTGTCTGGGGTTGAGCGTTCTCCCGCCCCCTTCCTCACGCTTCTTAACTCTTCGTCGGATCCCATCGCTACCGGTCCCACAGGGCAAGAATTTGAGCAGCTCCTGCACCGGGACTTTCGGTGATGATGTCGCCGGGACCGGCGGAGGATGCTTGAGCTCCGCCTCGAAAGGTTATTGCTCAAAGTGGTGGCAGCCTGTAATCCCAGCTTCGCTGTTGTATTCCACAGGCTACTTGGAACTTTCTTTCATGGATATCTCTCGCTGCACTTTCAGAATTCAGTGTGGCCTGTTATTGACTACTTGGAACTCTTTTTCTCAGATATCTCGCACTGCACTCCCGGACTTCACCGTTGCATCTTGCTGGCTTTTTGGAACTCTCTTTCTCTCAGGTATCTTTTCAGTGCTCGTTTTTCATCTGGTGGTTGTCCTGCTGACCAGGGGCCCCCTTGCGTTTTGGGAGGGGGCGATGTGACAGAGGAGCGCGCGGAGGAGTGTCGTCTGCCAGTCCCGCACCCCTGTTGCTAAGATGGCGGAGGGCCCTACAGGCGCAAAGATTCTTGATTCGCTGTCTGCAGATGCACTTCTTCAAATCTCTCAAAGTGTCACAGCAGCTTTAGACCGTCGTCTTACTAAAATACAGGCATCCATGGATGACATCAAATCGGCGCTGGAAGGTCAGACGAAACGGTTGGATGAAGCAGAACATGTTCTGTCAGACCATGGAGATCAGCCGGGCGAGTCGGAGCGCAATGTAGAAGCACTACAAGCTATCCAACGAGACTTGCTAGCCAAAATTGAAGATTTAGAAGACAGAAGCTGGAGGAACAATATCCGTATTATCGGGGTTCCAGAGTCGGTTAAGGACAGGGCGTTGTCCGAATTTGTGGAATCTTGGGTGCCGAGACAACTGGGTCTGGAGTTTTCTGTGACGCCGATGGTCTGCGAACGAGTTCATCAAATTGGAATCTTACGGGAAGGAGCGAACAGGCCTAGACCAGTACTAGCAAAAATACTGAATTGGGCCCATAAAACGCAGATCATGCGAGCGTCAAAGCAGGCGTCCCTGGACTTTCAAGGCCATAAGATACTTCTATTCAATGATTTTTCAGCGGCGATGGCAGCGCAACGAAAGACCATGTCCCCGGCGTGTACAGAGTTGCATCAGCGAGGCATCAAGTTTGGGTTGCTTTATCCAGCTAAGCTGCGAGTATTCCATGATAACAAGGTTCTTTTCTTCACCTCCAGAGATGCTGCGGACAGATTTATAGCTACCTTGCCAGCTGCAGGGGAAGAATAACCGATGATTGTTGTAGGGAACCCTTCTTTGTTGCGGAATAGAGGAAGGAAAGCTAAGGATCCTGGTTCTTGTTCAGCAACTCTTTCTCTAACCTTGGGGATCGACAGGACATGTCAAAAAATTTTGTAGCTGAGACACGATCTCGTCTGATTTCGCTACACTATCCGTGTCTTTGGAGTACAACTGGTATGTCGAGGTCCCCTTGATTGGCGGGCCTCGTGGTTCCACCATAACTCAAACTGCTGTTACAGTTGCTTGATTCTTTGTACAAGTTGTATTATTGTTTCGGGGGGGGGGGGGGGGGGGGGGGCCTAGAGGGGGGCCTTTTTCCCTACTGCTTCCAGGCATGGGGGTGGGAGGAGTGGCTCTGAGCCTCTTGGGGCGGATGTTTGTGGTGTGGATTCTGAGTGTATGTGAGATGCTATGGCTGTGGTACGGTTGGTGCGAATGGTGTGTTTGGGTTGAGAAGTTCAGTATGCTGGGACTGGGGTGGGGGGGCGGGTGGAAATCCCGGGAGACATCCCTTTCAGATGGGTGATAAGGCAGTTTTTTATGACTATTGACCTATGCCTTTGGTTATTTCCTTATGATCCTGGAGGCTTAGGCTGGGGAGCACCGGGATTTCTCTTTGTTGCCATGGCACCTTTGTCGCATACTATTGGTAATATTTTTTAAAGCAACTTAGGTGATGGCTACAGTAAAATGCTCCTCTCTTAATGTAAATGGCATACACTCCCCTATCAAACGCAAGAAACTCCTTATGGCTTTCAAACGTATGGGGTCGCAGGTTGTGTTTCTTCAAGAGACTTACCTGTCAGCGAGTGAACATGTCAAATTACAAAGAGAGTGGGTGGGGCAGTGTTTTTTCTCCTCATATTCGTCTAGAAAATGAGGGGTGGCTATACTTATTCATAAACAACTGCCTTTTCAATCAGAACAGGTATGGCACGATCCTGAAGGTCGCTATGTCATAGTTCAAGGATTGTGCAATCAGCAAAGAGTGGCTTTGTGTAATGTATAGGCACCTAATGTCTATCAGCATGCATTTTTTACTCATCTAGTGGGGATCCTTGGTGAACTCTCTGATTGTGCACTCTTGGTGGGAGGGGATTTCAATATGGTAGCCAACAAGTTGGAAGATTGCAAACCTCCTAAATCTGTAGAACTTAATGATATCCATAAAGGCCCTAACTTTCTGTGCCATGAATTGCGTTTGCTGGACATTTGCACCCTGGAGAGCAGGACTACACCTTTTTTTCACATCTTCATGGGTCTTATTCCTGTTTGTGTTTCGCGAATGTCGGTAAATAAAAGTTAATAAATAAAAAAAATAAATCTCTGAGTTCCTGTTCCCCAGGGTGACAGCCGCTACCATAGGCACTTTTGCCTTATCGGATCACGTGCCAATCTCTGTTATAGTAACCATTGGACGTACTCCTAAGTCCCCTTTTTCTTGGCGCATGTCTCCGGGGTTGTTCTTAGATAAGGAGTTTTCTCGCTACCTGGTAACCCGATGGGAAGAATATATGCTTTTAAATAATACTTCTGGTATTACACCACGGGTTCTATGGGAGGCTGGAAAGGCAGTTATGTGGGGACACATTATAACCTATGTTGCTACCCAGAATAAGAAGCGTAACATTGAAGTACTTGCATGTATGTCCTTGCTCACAGTACCACCTCCCAGGGTTGACGCCATCAAACTGAGGACCTGCAGATAGCTCCACATAGTTGGGCGAATTGAGTTTGTCAGCTGACGCCCTTGGTACCTCAACTTCCTTATCCATGTGGGTGGGAGGAAAACATTGCACTGCATGGTGCCAAACTGGACTCCCAGATATTCCAAGGACTGGGAGGGTTTGAGACTGCTTTGGTCCATGTATATGACCCAACCGACCTCTTGAAGCAGGGAGGTCACCCTGCTGGTCACCCCGAGACTCTCTTCACCCGGATCATCCAGTTGTCCAAGGACGGATGCACCAGAATTCCCTCTTTTCTCAGTACCACTACTACGACCACCATAATCTTGGAAAATGTTCTGGGGCGGTGGCCAGGCCAAAGGACAGCACCTGGAACTGATAATGGTGGTCCAGTACCGCAAGGCGTAGGAAACGCTGATGTTCTTGGCAGATTGGAATATGAAGGTAGGCTTCAGAAAGGTCCAGGAAGGTTAAGAACTCTCCTGGTTGTACGGCCATTATCACGAAGTGCAGAGTTTCCATGTGGAACTGAGAAACTCATAAATAAAGGTTGATACTCTTGAAGTCAAGGATGGGGTGAAAGGAACTTCCTTCTTGGGTATGATGAGATAGATGGAATAAGGCCCCATATCTTCCTGGGGCGCAGGTACTGGAATAATATCCCTCAGCATGAAAAGCCTTACCAAGATAGACCCCACTGTCTGCTTCTCATTCTGGGAGTGGCAAGGAGAAATCATGGACATGCCCCGAGGAAAGTAGGGAAACTCCAGTGTGTATCCTTCTTGTATGACATCCAGTACCCATTTGTCCGAAGCGATCTCAAGCCACTGCTGGTAAAAGAGGGACAGCCAACCTCCTGTCACCTCATTCCGAGGGGGGATCAGTAGAACTTCATTTGGGGAGGTGTTGGGACGAATTTGAACCAAACTTGCCTCTCTCTTGGACTGCTGATTCCGAAAGGACTGAGACCTCTCGAAGGGCTGATGCCTCTGAAATGTCAAGTTTCTTTAGGGACGAAAGCGTTGGGAGCCCCTGGGCCGACCCCTCAACGGCGAGGGGCACTGAAACTGCTTTCTCGTATGTTCTGGTAGCTGTGGCCCTGATGATTCACCCCATTTACTGTCCAGCTTTTCCAATTTGCTTCCAACGAGGAGTGATCCCTTAAAGGGAATCTTTTTGTGGGGTTTGCCTTAAAGGTTGCATCAGCTGACCAATTTTGCAATCATAGCTGTCTTCTGGCCACCACCACTGAGGCCATTCCTCTGGCTAAGGTATGGACTAGGTCAGAGCCCATATCAGATAAAAGGGCTATGAGGGCGCAACAAGAAGTGATCTGTAAGGTCATTGTTGTCACATCAAAGGATTGTTTAAGGATGGACCCCATCTGACTATTATGTGCATTCTTCAAGACCGCTCCTCTCTCCACTGGGATAGTTGTTTGCCTTGAGACGGTGCAGACCAGCGCATCCACCAAACTGTTTTCTCGCTGCTGGATCTAGCGAGTGTAGAGCTCTAAAGCTCGTCCCTCCTTTTAAAAGTTGCTTCTAGGGCGCCCCCAATCCAGGTCAATCAACTCCTGGATGGCTTCCAGTACTGGAAAGTAGCAAGAGACTTTCCATAGGGAAATCAAACTGGCCCAAGGAATCTGGATCCCTCTTCTGAGTCGTCTGGGTCCCTGCAAGGGATACCCTTGGTGAGGTGAGGCATGCCTCGAGGTCTGTAGATGGTTCTTACCAGTTGAGGTTCTGTCTGGACAGGAGCCAGTGAGGTAGCAGACTGCGCCTGTAGGAAGGCTTGAAGGCCCTGGAAAAATAATTCCATCCAAGAAAAGGTGGCAGGACCCATGCCTAGCCCAGGAAGTACTGGGCTAGGTGTCGCTGAATTTCCCTCTCCCACAGGTGGCCCAGTCCTAGGGAACTAAGATCCGGGGTACTTCCAGTTAAGGTTGTGGCTAACCCATCATCTGAATGGAGGAGCTGGGCTTAGCAAAGTTTGAGGAAGCCGACTCTCCTTGGGCTTCTTCACAGTACTACACAGGTTAGAATTCAAGTCAGGCCGAGAAGCCTTAACACAACAAACAGCACAGAGAAGAAGGCGCTTAGGTTTCTTGGTTGCTGGCGCCATTGATGGCGATAACTCTGCGTTCCAATCAGCTGGTACTTAAAGAATTATATGCGCACAAATTTAGAGCGATTAGATGGGGTGAGGCACACGCTCGGTCCATGTGCTCAGCTTTTCCCATATGCGCTTATGGCGTGCACTGACATAACGCGCACAGTGCTTTCAGAGTTGTGTGCATAAGTACGCACTGACATTATGCGCAATGCCGACTGCACATACCAAAGTTCTACGTTGGGCCGAACAACACACACAGCAACGCGCGCAAGATGGCACCAATGAGGCCGACCAGGCAGTGTGCCTAATGCAGGGCCTAGCCCACCAATGGCTGCCCAACCCGCTCGGAGGCCCAATTCCCCTTACCCCCCATGGGAGTGGGAACGATGTCAGTACAGCGCACAGAGACCAGAGGAAACCTACCAGAAGTCCCTCCAATCGTCTCTGGATTGGTAAAATGTATTTATTAATTTTTTAAACTTACCTGGCTCAGCACTTACTGGCTGAGTACGGAGACGGTTTCTAGCTGTGGGGGGAGAGGGATTTGTCTGTCATCGCAGTGCTCGGCTTCCTGCACCCGCTGCCTTTCAGCCTCTTTTGTAGCAAAGTCCACACCAGGAACCGGCTACTGGACCAAGGTATAACTCTGAGGGATCTCGGAAATCACCTCAGGAATTCTCAACTGGGGGAGGGACCTTTAGTCTTTCTCCAATTTAAAAGTAGAAATTTCTTCTTCCAAAGAATACAGTGATCCCGATAGAGAAAGCACATTCACATCTGCTAGGAGACAGAGAGATACTGAAGGGCTGAGGTCACTGCAGGGGTGTATCTTAAGGTGACGTCAGCTTTCAAACCTGATTCCGTCTCTATCTGCTAGCAGGGGAGCATATACCTCATTGGTCCTGAGTCCATCTGGCTACACGCTAGGAAATATTCCACGTGTGTGGTAAAGAGAGAGCAAAAACCTCAATCTATAAATCTGGTTGAGTGAGTTTTTCTCAATCGATAACTAATCAGAAAAATATTTGGGAAGATTGCAGGGAATTTTGCGACATACTGGTTTATATTATGACTTGTAAGATTTCATACAATATTTCCTATTAATTTTTTTTTTTGCACAAACCTCAAAGGAAATCCCAAAAAAACAAATAAGGAAACAATACTGTCTTTCAACAAACCTTTTTTGATGTAAACATATTAATTCTATCTGATAATGCATCAGCAAGCCTGATGGCATGCCCTATAATAAACAGCCGTGGCCGTTGTTTCGCATCTAAGCTTCATCAGGAGCCCCGTGATCACATAAGCAACTCAAACTACACCATTTAACTCTAGTTCTCTTCATTCATTAATCCATCATTGTTGAAGGACTGCATTCGTCTCACCATGAAGGAACAGCACTGTATTGAGCCAAGATCACTATTGATCTTGGTTCTATAATTTTATTTGATATAGAAAAAAAGACTTAAAATATATTCTTTCTCACACGAATTGCAAATGATGGAGCTGTCCGTGCGGCCTGTTAATTATACGGTACACCGTCAGGCTTGCTGATGCGTTAACAAATAGAATTAATAAATTTACATCAAAAAAATGTTGTTGCAAGACAGTATTGTTATCTTATTTGTTTTGGCATTTCCTTTTTTGAGGTTTGTGTCATTGTGGTTGGAGATTCCTGGTTCCTTTTTTTTTGGGTAAATTTATTTTTTTGGACCATCTCTAATAGTAAGCCACATTCACATGTGCTCTGGTTTACCAGAGGATAGAAGTGGCGTTCTTTCTGTTCTGTACACTGTAGTTATCAATGCAGTATAACTAAAGTGCCTGCAGGTAATAATTAATATTTAGGTGTTGATTTTTTTCAGCAACCTTTCTTCCCTTTATTCTAACAATGTTGGTCTGCATACCTATTATTTGTCTATTTAAAAGGATTTATCCACCGCCATTCCAATCTTATAAAATATTTTGTGTGCTGCTTTTTGCATTTTTTTTTTAAGTTTATCCTTGGCCAATCATTGTTTATATTGCTTTTTAGTTTCTTTATATTTACTTTATGTATTTTTCCCCCAAGAGGGAAAACGAGAAAAAATAAATGAATTGCTGAAGTACATTGAAGAGCGATTGCACACTCTGGAGGAGGAGAAAGAAGAACTTGCTCAGTACCAGAAATGGGATAAAATGAGGAGAGCTCTGGAATATACCATCTACAACCAGGAACTCAATGAGACCCGTGCCAAGCTTGATGAGGTAGCGTGCATTCTCCATACTATGGATTTCAGCTCTGTGTGGTTTTTTGAATGTAGTGGTTGATCTGTTACATAAAAATAGAAAACTCCTAAGACCTGCTGCTAGCTCAGGAGTCGTCACTGCTATTTTGGTAAGTCTGGACCTGAAGGGAGCTGCCGCTGCTTCAGCAGTATTGGGCCCAGAAAGAGCCACTGTGGCCGGATTGGACCTGCTCTCTGCATGCAGAAAAGATGAAAAGCCGGAAGAGAGAGAGCCAAAATAAAAAAAAATAAATAATAAAAAAAAATTTTTTTGAGACTTTTTTTTTTTACCCTGTCTTCTAAACATTTTGGCTGCATATGTAAATATAACATATATGCAGAAAATTATGCTGATTGTAAAAAAAAACAGGAAGATGTAATTATTGCTTCTCACAAAAGAAGTGATGCATGCTGGGGATGCAAGATCTGCAGTAATCTTGCTTCTCATAGGTAAAAGTTTGGGCTTCAGAGAATCCCAAAAGCCTGTAACTGCCTTTTTATGGACTGCAAGCTCTTTAAATGTGCAGCCAATTAGTTGTGTTGATGAATTGTTTGTTCTTTTACTTTCAGCTTTCTTCAAAGCGTGAGACCAATGGAGAAAAATCAAGGCAGCTCAGAGATGCTCAGCAGGATGCAAGAGATAAAATGGAGGTAGGACAGAGAAAAGTTATTCTGTCATTTTTGAATACCGTTTTGTTTTTTAAATTTGATTACAGTTACACAGTATATTCATATCTGATTTATTTGTTTTTGTAATTAAAATCCATGATGCCAAGGCATGGAAACATGCAGAAGCAGTGTTCACAGCTCTATGAAGCATTGCTCAAGAGTGGTATGTACTGGTTGTCTTAAGAGCACATGTCTTTCAGGTTTCAGAGAGAACTAATGTCTAGGACCTTCCGCCTAAGAATTGTCATACTGTTGTCTGGCTAGAAGGGAGGCTGAGGGGAAATAAAATTTGGGGGTGGGGTGGGGGAGCAAAGACTTATTCCTCTTCATCCAATCGGACCAATCCAGCAGATGGAGATAGAGATCTGTGCTGACCTCAGCTAGCCAGTATTCTTTGTCTCCAGCAGATGGGGTAACCAAGCATCCCATGATGTGGACTGAAATCTGGGTAGATGAAGATGCTTAAGGGGTTACTCTTGAGATAAGTCGAATCCTCCCTCCTTGGTCGAGTATGGTCCTAGTTCAGTTTGGATTAGATTTAGGCAGCTTCCACAGTGACAAACGTAGTCTTTTTCCTCTGGTTGAGCAGTAGCAAGACCAGAGGGCTTCCAGCGTGACTGGTAGGAACTGGGTTTAATTTGCTTTTTTACCCAATTCCCCCTCTTCCTCCTTCCTCTGTTTGTTGCACCCCTCCTGCTTCCTAAATTTACATTTTGGTTCTTGGGAAGCTCCTATCTCATTAAGAAAAAGCTGAGTTGAGTTTGTGTCTTGTCTCTGGTGGGTAGTGGTCTTCTCTGTGCGGAGAGCAGGAAACTGACATATCAGCCTTGATGGCAGCAATTGAGAGCCTTTCCTCTGTTCTTGGAAAGTTGCATCTGTGGCATGGCCATCTTATTTAAGCATGTATTAGGTTAAGATGCTTACCTAGGAAACAGGATATCTGGGTTCAGATCCCAGGAGTGCCTTTCTTTTACACATTGGAGAAAAATGCACGCTTAAAGAAGTTTGTTCCCGAGGTCTGCTCCAGATTTTTGACAACTCAGGGAGTTTGTGGGGCTGGATAGGGACCCAGAACGAGCGGGAAAGGATAAGAGTGGCTTCGGTCCAGCAAACCACTGCTGGAGTTCTAGTGACTCAGGAGAGAGAGAAATGGGGAGCAGGATGTTTCGCTTCTGGCAGGCTCAGGGGTTTCTCCAGCGCTCCCAGCTTCAGCGAAGCTATCCTTTGGATTCACCAATAGGGCATAAGCCACGTCAGCAAGACATAAGACCCTGATGGGAAGACTTGGGTTCAAACCCTGGCAAATTGCTCTTTAATTTCTTGGGGGTACACAGGTAATATAAATAAATGACAGCACAGGAAGGCAGCAGGCCAGATGGTGCCGAGTTCCTCTGATTCAAGGGGTTCCCTGGCTGGGCTCAGTAAAAGAGTAGAGGAGAATTTCCTCTGGCAGGAGAGGATAGTACTGACATCCATCTCTTGTATAGAGAAGAATTATCCTTTTGCTTCTCAGTCTTTGAATACTATTTTGAATAAGAAAATGGAAGATCCTATTATGATCAGTATTGCAAGATCTGCAAAATCCTTTCTTTTTTGCAGGGCTCTAAAGGATCTAATTGATCTGGAATGGATGCCCTCCTGAAGCTCCTTTAGAGGACGTTGCTCTCTAGCTATGTTATTCCTGTGAATCCTCAGGAAGGAGTCAGGTGCTACAGTTTGCGGCCTGCAGACGTATGATTATGTCTAGCACAGCATGGCCAAGAAGAACCAGTGGTTGATTTCACTCGGGTGGAGTCTGGAGCAGCATACTGGTCAGATGCCTGGGCTGACTTGATAAAAGTTTCTACAAGGACATAACTTCTCTGGTTGCATGGTTGGTCAGCAGATTTAATGTCTAAGACTGAGTTAACGGAGCTTCCCTTTAAGGGACAGCTTTGGTTTTAGAGAGGAGCTTTAAAGATGGCAATGACTTTGGGAAGTCTAAGGTGCAGCCCCCCCCCCCCCCAGTTTGGCAAGATTTGATCAGGGAGGACATCACATTTTCTTTTGGCTATCCTTCTTTGTGTCAGCCTTTGCCTGGCAAAGATCTTGACTAGATAGAAACAGCAGGGAAGAGAGACTTGAAAGCAGCGATCCAGATCCTTAGCCGGCATAACAATCCTTTTTACCAAGAAAGGAGGTGGTGGGGGTCTTCAGGGCAGAGCTAGAGATACGTGGCTGTCTGTCGTGACTCTATTGGAGATAGGTCCCAGTTAGATCAGGTTGATGGGTCTTGGAGATATTCCTTGGAATTCTCCTGACCTGCTTTAGATGCTTTTATGCCTTTTTCCCTTCTCCTTCTGCAAGAGAACAAATTGCTGTGGAGCAGGCTCGAAAGTGGTAGTACTGGTCCCAAGGGAACAGTGGGGCCTCACCTGATTTTTTTCCTTTACTTTGTAGTTTCCAAGTAGGAGGAAGCCTATTGTTCATTCTGGATCCGATACAGGTCAGCTGTTTTATGAAGATGTCTCATTTCAAGTTCAAGTCCTGTCCTTGAAGTTAGCAACATCTCCAAGGATTCTTTTTAGGGGTGATGATGGTTGTTGCCGTGGCTTTGCACTAAGAAAAGAATTTGGCTCATCCTTATATGAATGACTAATGAATAAGGAGAAAATCACGTCAGGAAAATGGGCTGGCCACGCAATTTTGCAGGAATTGGGCTGCGTACTCTGTTTCTCCCAAAACAGTCTGCTTCCATCCCAGACTCTGGTTTATCAGGGAATGAGGATTGGTACGGCACTAGGCCATATAAGGGTAATAGAGCAAAAGATCTGGAAGCTGGGTCATCCAGTTCATGAGTAATTTGTTGTAAAGAGTCCTATGGTGTGGTTTAGCTTCAGCTTCTAAATTCCATGGTGGTGATGCTGAGTGAGGGTGCTCATGAAAATTTTCAAGGAAAAAAAAAGTATTCCAGGAGGCTTCTGGTTCAGTACTCAGTTAGGGGAGTGAATCCAGAGATCTGATTTCAGTGATATTGCTGTCTGAGCTAGTTAACAGGCTGGAGAGCATTCTGTTTGGGATAGCTGGCTCAGGAAAAGTGGAGATCTGTGATGTCAAATGGTCTGTCAATCAGTTGGTAGCCCTAGTGATTCAATAAGCTCTTCTGGAATCCACGCCTCGGCTACAGGGTCAAGCAATCAGGTTAATGTCCAGCCATCACGAAGGGACCAAGTGTTCTTGGGAGTCGTAGAAGGTATATAGCGTAGTAACGCATCTGTAGGATTGTTAGCATTGCACATAGCCAGTGTGGTTGATGTTCAAGTGGTTCATTTTAGTCGCCTTGTAGTCAACCAAGAAGAAGGGTTTCTATCTTTATTTAAAATACTTATTCCGCCGATTTTCAAATATAATATTTGTCCAATCTTAAGAAACTTAGGGCCTGATTCACTAAGGCATTTCTCCAATTCTGTGTCTATGGGAAAATGCCTTGATGAATCAGGCCCTTAGTTTGTTTTATGGTCAGGTTGTACATTCTCGTGATGGTCTTTATGGCAGCCTTAAGCAGTGCAAGGTGGGATGTTTTTTTTCAGATGCAGAAAGACAGTTATTAGAATTATAGTCTGACTCCCAGAGCTTTTGAGTCTGTTAATTGTAGTAGTCCCAGTTTGGGCACAATGTGTTTGGTTTGTAAATCTTATGTGTCGGATGCTCAAGAGGATCTGACGCTTCCATCGTACAAGGAGTTGCTTTAGTAGGACCTGGTTTCTATGTGAGGATCTGGATTGTGGTTTTGTTATGGTTTGGCTCTTGTTAGGGCACTTGTAGTGTAAAAAAAAAAAAAAAAAGTGAGAGGGTATTCTCAAGCCGTAGTAGCTGCCCTTCTTTGAGACAGAATTATTTCCACTCATTTCCTTCTGGACAGATTTGGAGAATTGGTGCACCAGAGCCAGAGTTCCCTGCTTCAGCTTTGGTGCTGATGATTCTGGATTTTTTTATAGGGAGTCAGCCTTTCAACTTCAATTCACAAATTCCCCACACCTTATTGAATGTTTGATCATTCCCCTGTAGGCCACTACCAGACATATAGTGAATTCACTAATACATTTAAAGGACCCTAATTAAACACATTCCTACGCCCATAGCAACCTAAAACTTAACTAGAAACTGAACACATTTGCGATGAAGGCAGCAGACCAGCAGCAAGAGGGCGGCCTCCCAGTCTTTTACATCGAATGTCACATGTATGATTTTTTACCCGCTGGTGAGAATTTGTACAGGTGCATGTGATGCAAAGAGCTCCTGTCTCTCAGAGAACGTGCCAAACTCTGGAGGCTAGAGTGGCAGACCTGGAGGAGCTGGGGCAGACAGAGGGGTATATAGATGAGACCTTCAGGGACATAGTAGCCAAGTCCCAACTTCAAACTGGCAGCCCTGGTGCTTCCTTGGAGGAAGAAGGTCTCATGATTGGAGAGCATCAACCTGGTGCAGCAGGAAAAGATCCTGAAGCAAGGATCTGCTCTCCAGGTGGTGCATTGTCCTCTCACACCGAGGATGTCTCCCCAAGGGCTACTGCCCAGGAGGGGAAGGGTTAGGTCGGCCATCATAGTTGGTGATTCGATTATTAGGAATATAGACAGCTGGTGGCTGGTGGGCATGAGGATCGCCTGGTAGCATGCCTACCTGGTGCGAAGGTGGCAGACCTTGCGCGTCACCTAGATAGGATTTTAGACAGTGCTGGGGAGAAGCTGGCTATCGTGGTGCATGTGGGCACCAGCGACATAAGAAAATGTGGGAGGAAGATTCTGTAAGCCAAATTTAGGATCTTAGGTAGAAAGCTTAAATCCAGAACCTCCAGGGTAGTATTCTCTGAAATGCTCCCTGTTCCATGCACAGGTCCCCAGAGGCAGGCAGAGCTCCGGAATCTCAATGCGTGGATGAGGCGATGGTGCAAGGAAGAGGGATTCAATTTTGTAAGGAACTGGGGAACCTTTTGGGGAAGAGGAGTCTTTTCTGAAGAGATGGGCTCCACCTTAACCAGGGTGGAACCAGGCTGCTGGCGCTAACCTTTAAAAAGGAGATAGAGCAGCTTTTAAACTAGAACAAAGGGAAAGCAGACAGTTTCCCAACAGTGAGATTCCAATAATAAAAAAAAAGTAGTCCAAGTGCCTGTAATTAAAAATTCACCTGAGCTGAAAGATTCCAATTTATCCCTATCAATTAAAAAGCACAATGAAAATACAAACAAAAAACATACTTTGAAATGTTTGTATTCTAATGCCAGAAGTCTAAGATGTAAGATGGGACAATTAGAATGTATAGCAGTGAATGATTTAAACCCTCCAATCAATATTTTTAAAGCTAGTGTATGATCTTCCTGGTTCCAATAATGAATAACCCAATTTAAGCAATTTTTAATAAATATGTGTGGAAAAATTTTTTTTGAGGAACATTTCATATATCGTTGTCATAAATCCCCGAAAGGGGTAATATGATTGAAATTATAATCATGAACAGACCTCCCCCATCCGATATTTTGAAAAAGGTATGATAACACCAAGTGTGAACATTTCTAGTGTTTTCTTATGAAATCTTCATTATTAATAACGGTGAACAAAATCACTCCCTCAATCATACAGCAACAGATATAAATGTCCCGGTAAAATTGTGATGATCCCAGAAGGTATTTGTAAATGCTTAAATCACTTCTGAACGACCCCGCTAGGCATAAAGTATTTTTGAAACCGGCTTAAATGCAAAGCTCCTTCAACATCCCGACTTATCTGGTATAATCTATGGAAGACCGACGCAGCTACGTTTCAAGTCCGTCCAGGGACCTTTCATCAGGGAATTCGTCCTCCTTTAATCCTCGGTCGGTGGGTGTTGAAATAATTGCCTGAAGATTTTCTATGAGGTCTCAAACATGAGGGTTTGCAAGGTGATGCATATAGGGAAAAATAACCCATGCTATAATTACACAATGTTGGGTTCCATATTAGGTGCTACAACCCAAGAAAGAGATCTAGGTGTCATAGTGGATAACACATTGAAATCGTCGGTGCAGTGTGCTGCGGCAGTCAAAAAAGCAAACAGAATGTTGGGAATTATTAGAAAAGGAATGATGAATAAAACGGAAAATGTCATAATGCCTCTGTATCGCTCCATGGTGAGACCGCACCTTGAATACTGTGTACAATTCTGGTCGCCGCATCTCAAAAAAGATATAATTGCAATGGAGAAGGTACAGAGAAGGGCTACCAAAATGATAAGGGGAATGGAACAACTCCCCTATGAGGAAAGACTAAAGAGGTTAGGACTTTTCAGCTTGGAGAAGAGGCGACTGAGGGGGGATATGATAGAGGTGTTTAAAATCATGAGAGGTCTAGAACGGGTAGATGTGAATCGGTTATTTACTCTTTCGGATAGTAGAAAGACTAGGGGGCACTCCATGAAGTTAGCATGGGGCACATTTAAAACTAATCGGAGAAAGTTCTTTTTTACTCAACGCACAATTAAACTCTGGAATTTGTTGCCAGAGAATGTAGTTCGTGCAGTTAGTATAGCGGTGTTTAAAAAAGGATTGGATAAGTTCTTGGAGGAGAAGTCCATTACCTGCTATTAAGTTCACTTAGAGAATAGCCACTGCCATTAGCAATGGTTACATGGAATAGACTTAGTTTTTGGGTACTTGCCAGGTTCTTATGGCCTGGATTGGCCACTGTTGGAAACAGGATGCTGGGCTTGATGGACCCTTGGTCTGACCCAGTATGGCATTTTCTTATGTTCTTACCTTTTTCAAAATATCGGATGGGGGAGGTCCATTCATGATTATAATTTCAATCATATTACCCCTTTCGGGGATTTATGACAACGATATATGAAACGTTCCTCTCTTTTCCAAAAAAAATTTTTTTCCACACATATTTATTAAAAATTGCTTAAATTGGGTTATCCATTATTGGAACCAGGAAGATCATACACTGGCTTTAAAAATATTGATTGGAGGGTTTAAATTGTGGTTTATTCAATTCTGCTAGGAATCCTCCATAAGCAATTTGGTGCTCTTTGTTAGTTTTAGCAGTGAATGATGACATAGACTTAATTAGCATCTCAGAGACATGGTGGAAGGAGGGTAACTAATGGTATAGTGCTATACCGGGATACAAATTATATCGCAATGACAGGGAGGAGTATCTGGGAGGCAGGGTGGCGCTTTGTCTGGGATGGCATAGAGTCCAATAGGGTAAAGATCCTGCATGAGACTAAATACACAATCGAACCTTTATGGGTAGAAATCCCTTGTGTGTTGGGGAAGAGTATAGTGATAGGAGTATACTACCTCCACCTGGCCAAGATGGTGAGACGGACAGTGAAATGCTAAGAGAAATTAGGGAAGCTAACCAAATTAGTAGTGCAGTAATAATGAGAGAGTTCAATTACCCCAATATTGACTGGGTAAATGTAACATCAGGACATACAAGAGATAAAGTTCCTGGATGGAATAAATGACAGTTTTATGGAGCAATTGGTTCAGGAACCGACGAGAGAGGGAGCAATTTTAGATCCAGTTCTCAGTGGAGCACAGGATTTGGTGAGAGAGGTAACTGTGGTGTGGCCGCTTGGCAATAGTGATCATAATATGATCAAATTTGAATTAATGACTGGAAGGGGGACAATAAGCAAATCCATAGCTCTAGTGCTAAACTTTCAAAAGGGAAACTTTGATAAAATGAGAAAAATAGTTAGAAAAAACTGAAAGGAGCAGCTACAAAGGTAAAATGTGCAAGAAGCCTGGATATTGTTAAAAAAAAACAACCAAAAAAAAAACCAAACCACCCTAGAAACAGAGTCCAGATGTATTCCACACATTAAAAAAGGTGAAAGGAAGGCAAAACAATTACCAGCATGGTTAAAAGGTGAGGTGAAAGAGGCTGTTTCCTAGCGTGTAGCCAGATGGACTCAGGACCCCAGTGGGTTATATGCTCTTCTGCTAGTAGATGGGAGACAGAGTCAGATTTCAAAGCTGATGTCACCCTAGATATACCACTGCAGTGACCTCAGCTCTTCAGTATCTCTGTCTCCTAGCAGATGCGGACACTATCCCACACAGTGTTAAGAATTACAGCAAAGAAGATAATTTTTACCTTAAAGAAGGTAAAGCCCTGCCCCCCCCCGCAGCTGGAGACCATCCAGGCATGCAATCGGTAAGCGCTGAGACCAGGTAAGCAGAAAACTTTAAGGTCTCCGGGGCTCGGAGTGCGTACTGATTCCGTTTTTTTCATCTGGCGAGGTAAAAAGGGAGCACCGATCGGGTTGAGCAGCCTTGGTTGGGCTAGGCCCCAATCCGGTGCAGGGATCCAGACACGTGGAGACCGAATATTAAAGCCCACCAATGAACCACAGCCTGCTTGTTTTTTTCATTCCACCCTTGTGCCACACCACCCAAGCGCCCCAACATCAAGAGCACTTACTTCACCACCGCACATTCAACTATCGTTTGCCTCAAACAAACATGGAAACATATCCAATTCCCAAGGTCAGAACACAGTCCAACGGACACAAAAAGCCTTTCACCAGAAGACTAGCCATTCACCAAAGATTCTTAATCCCATTTATGATATCCCCTTTGACCCAGCTGCTTGGCCTCTCTGTCTTCTCACTGATTCTGGTCAATGCCCAATCTTTAATTAAAAAAAAAAAAAAGACCCCGATCCTAAACGACATCCTAATTGACTAAAAACCAGACATTTGCGCCATAACTGAAACATGGTTCAAAAAGACAGATATAGCCCTAATTAACCAACTACCAACTCACCTCTACGACATCATCTCTATTTCTAGGACCAACAAAAGAGGAGGTGGACTTATTCTAACTACAAAGAAAGCTCATGGATTTAAGCTTCAGACCACTCACACAGCACCACATTTTGAAATTGGCTTCTTTAAATCCAAACAACTCCAAATCTGTCTGGTATACACCCCTCCAGGCCTCCTCGCCTCCCCTCTAATAGAATTCATCACTGAAAATATCGACATGAACATCCCTGCCATCATCCTAGGAGATTTCAATTTACACGTAAACACTTTTCCCTTAACCCCCAATGTGAAGCTCTCCTGACCACGCTAAACGCCATGGGCTTTAAACAAATCATAAACTGCCCCTCACACAAAGCAGGACATTCACTAGGTCTAATTTTCATAAACTCCCTCATACATTTCTCTGAATCTCACACCTGTCCCATGGTCTGATCACACTCTAAATACAAGAAAATCTCTCCATAAACAAATTAGACAAATCTCCTCCAAATCATAAGTCAACAATCCAATTCAGAAAAGCTTGCAAGACAGAAGACCTGATAGAAACACTCCGAATCGCACTAAACAATTTAGATTTAACTAATACAGAGTCTGCTCTTGCAACATGGAACACCATTACAAACAACATAGCCAACAAATACTGCCTGCTATTAACCAAGGAATTAAACCCCTCCCATCAAAACAAAAACACTTGGTACTCTCCTGAACTAAAAAAACTAAAACACACACTCAGAAACCTAAAGAATTGGCGTAGTACCCGCACCCTCAACTTACTAATCACATACAGAACCACACTACACAATTATAGAACAACAATTCAAAAAACCAAACGTGATCACTACGCAAAGAAAATATGATTTTCAATACAATTCCAAAGCCCTCTTCTCCTACGTAACTAACCTAACTAAGATAGCCCCCCCCAGCCATATCGGAGAAAGATTCCAAAGCAAAATGCAATGAGCTTGCTCACTTCTTCAAAGACAAAATCATAAAACTAATAGCCAAATTCCCCCCTTCTAACGCAAATAAAATCATACTCCCCAAATGCCATCCTAGATATCCTTGAGAATACTTCCTCCTCAGAAATTGTCGATCATAAGAAAAATAAACCCTGCAACACACCCAGCAGACGCAATCCCAATAAAATCTCTAAAATCTATTCCAAACATACTAGCCAAACCCTTATCAGACATTATTAACAGATTCCTAACTCAGGGAATTGTACCAGTTGCCTTAAAAGGCGCTATGGTCAAACCCATATTTTAAAAAACCCAACTAGACCCCACAGATCCAGCCAACTTCCAACCAATTTCCATCCTCCCCTTCTTAGCCAAACTTCTTGAAAAAGTAGTAAACCACCAACTATCTGACCACCTAGAGAAGCACAAAATTCTGTACCTGTCCCAATTCAGTTTCCGCAAGTTTTTTTTAGCACGGAAACCCTACTAATCTCACTCACTGACACAATTCTAAAAGGATTAGATATAGGCCAGTCCTATATTCTAGCATTGCTAGATATCTCTGCAGACTTTGACACCATTAGTCACAAGATTCTTATAGACAGATTAATAGAAATTGGCCTATCCGGTTGTGTACTACAATGGTTCAAATCATACCTAGAAAACAGATATTACAAAGTTAAAATTGGCAACAGTGAATCTGAACCCATCAAACTAACCCAAGGAATGCCCCAGGGTTCCTCCCTATCATCCACACTCTTCAACATATATTTGCTTCCGATATGTAAACTACTAACTGATCTTGGACTCACACACTTCATCTATGCAGATGACATCCAAATCCTAATCCCCATCATTGAATCCATAACCAAATCTCTCCAACTATGGGAACCTATCTCGCCACCATAAACCAACTTCTCACTTAAATGAATTTAGTACTGAATACCACCAAAACCGAACTCCTCATAATTTGTCACAAACTAAATGACAAGACCCTATTGGACATCACCTCCAGTCAATCGATACACCCTATTGCCCAGGAAGTGAGAGACCTAGGTACAATCTTAGAAAGCGAGCTAAACCTAAAGAAATTCATAAGCACAACAATTAAGGACTGCTATTACAAACTACATGTACTAAAAAAATTAAGACCCCTCTTACATCATAACTATTTCAGAATCGTCCTTCAGGCAATAATCTTCTCGAAAGTTGACTACTGCAATACTATACTCTTAGGACTCCCAGCGGCAACTCTCAAACCCCTTCAACTTCTACAAAATGCCACCGCCAGAGCCCTCACGAACACATCACCCCCATTCTAAAAGACCTCCACTGGCTACCGATCCACTCCAGAATCCTTTTTAAGAGTCTAACACTAATACATAAGTCTCTGCATAATCAAAACGTACCTTGGCTAAACAACCCCTTCCATTTTCAAACCCCGAGCAGAACCACCAGATCCTCCAATAATGGATCCTTGCTGATACCCTCACCCAAAGCCACACACTTCAACTCAACTCGTGAACGAGCATTATCAATAGCCGGCCCCCCCATCTGAAATGCTATGCCACCAGAATTAAGACTAGAGCCAAACACCGCAAACTTAAACAGCCAGGTTTTTAATTTTTTTTTTTTTTTTTAAGCAAGCATTCACATGACACATCGACTACCAAGACCTTAAACTCGAGTATTTTCTCGATACCCTTTGTATATAGTTTATTGTATCTCTCTTTACTACCATCTTTCCATATTTGTTCAAATTACCATCACTTGTCCTGATATAGCCATGCCTACACTGAAGCTTTAGCCTACTGTCTATTTCTTATCTGCCCTAAATTTTTGATCAACTTGAAAGTTTACTGAGTTGTAATTTCTCTTCTTAAGAACATAAGAAATTGCCATGCTGGGTCAGACCAAGGGTCCATCAAGCCCAGCAACCTGGTTCCAACAGAGGCCAAACCAGGCCACAAGAACCAGTTATATGTATTAAGTTTTACACATGTTTCAATGTAAACTGATGTGATGTGCAAACGAACGTCGGTATAGGAAAGCTATAAATAAATAAAATCCTGACTTGGCCCATTTCCTAAAAGGGGTTAAGCAACTTCGACCACCCCTATGGTGGCCGGTGCCCCTATGGAACCTCAATCTGGTATTGGACTTTCTAGCGGGGGGTTCCTTCAGACCAATGCGCAGTTTGTCACTACACCTCTTAACATTGAAGACTGTATTCCTGGTGGCAATATATTCAGCCCGTCTCATCCCTGAGCTGCAGGCACTTTCCTGTCGGGAACCATTCCTTAGGTTCACTCCTGGAACGATACAGCTTTGCACCGTCCCCTCCTTCCTACTAAAAGTGGTTTCTGAGTTTCATTTGAACCAAGCCATCTCCTTACCATCTCCGGATGAACATAAGGACTCAGAAGACTCTCCCCCTTTTCACCATCTAAATGTCAGCAAACTCCTGGTGAGATACCTGGAAAAATTGGAACTGGTGCGCAAAACGGATCGCTTATTCGTTCTCCACAGCAGGAAGAATCAATGAGAAGCAACCTCGTGAGTGACCATAGCTCGCTGGATCAATAAAATAATCAAGGCAGCCTACATAGAGGCTGGAAAGCCCTTACCCCTACAGGTTAAGGCTCAATCTACTAGGGCCCAGGCAGTATCTTGAGCAGAAACCAAATTACTGTCAGGCAGCAACATGGTCCTCTCTACACACTTTCTCCAGGTTCTACTGCCTGGATGTTGAAGTCCGAGAAGAGACAGCCTTCGCAAGGGCAGTAGTAAGTGGGCCACGGGCAGCCTATCGCCCTGTCCGGGAATAGCTTTTGTACATCCCACTGGTCCTGAGTCTATCTGGCTACATGCTAGGAAATGGAGAAATTACTCACCTGATAATTTTGTTTTCCTTAGTGTAGACAGATGGACTCAGCATCCCGCCCATGGCTTCCCCCAGAGAAGGAGGACCTCGGAAAGCGAACTGCGAGATTAAACAAATACGGGTAAGCCGTTGCCTACCCCTAGTTCAAGACACCTGCAGTTAGCTCGGTGTCAGCGTTAATTGGTTGAGTGCACTGACGGTCTCCAGTGTTTTGAAATCAGTTTAATCAGTTTTAATCAAGTTGTTTAAGCAAGATATACATCCACAATGGCTTTTTGAAGAGAATACTGAAGAGCTGAGGTCACTGCAGGGGTATATCTAGAATGACATCAGCTTTGAAATCTGACTCAGTCTCCCATCTGGTAGCAGAAGAGCACATAACCCACTGGTCCTGAGTCCATCTGTCTACACTAAGGGAAACGAAATTATCAGGTAAGTAATTTCTCCATTTTAGCCAAAAGATCTTCATTCAAAAATTGGAATAAGGATTCAACAGAAGAAAATAGGATAAAGCATAAACGTTGGCAAGTTAAATGTAAGACATTGATAAGACAGGCTAAGAGAGAATTTGAAAAGAAGTTGGCCATAGAGGCAAAAACTCACAGTAAAAACTTTAAAAAATATATCTGAAGCAGAAAGCCTGCGAGGGAGTCAGTTGGACCATTAGATGATCGAGGGGTTAAAGGGGGCACTTAGAGAAGATAAGGCCATCGCGGAAAGATTAAACGATTTCTTTGCTTCGGTGTTTACTGAAGAGGATGTTGGGGAGATACCCGTTCCGTAGAAGGTTTTCGTGGATAATGATTCAGATGGACTGAACCAAATCACGGTAAACTTAGAGGACGTCTTAGGCCTGATTGACAAACTGAAAAGTAGTAAATCACCTGGACCGGATGGTATACATCCCAGGGATCTGAAGGAACTAAAAAATGAAATTTCAGATCTATTAATAAAAATTTGTAACCTATCATTAAAAGCATCCATTGTACCTGAAGTCTGGAGGATGGCTAATGTAACCCCAGTATTTAAAAAGGGCTCCAGGGGTGATCCTGGAAACTACAGACCAGATAGCCTGACCAATGAGCTTGACTTCAGTGCCAGGAAAAATAGTAGAAAGTGTTCTAAAGATCAAAATCACAGAACACATAGAAAGACATGTTTTAATGGAATAAAGTCAGCATGACTTTACCCAAGCGCAAGTCTTGCCTCACAAATCTGCTTCACTTTTTTGAAAGGGCTAATAAATATGTAGATAAAGGTGAACCGGTAGATGTAGTGTATTTGGATTTTCAGAAGGCATTTGACAAAGTTCCTCATGAGAGGATTCTAGGAAAAGTAAAAAGTCATGGGGTAAGTGGTGATATCCTTTCGTGGATTACAAACTGGTTAAAAGATAGGAAACAGAGAGTAGGATTAAATGGACAATTTTCTCAGTGGAGGGGGGTGGGGCAGTGGAGTGCCTCGGGGATCTGTACTGGGACCCGTGATCTGGAAAGGAATACGACGAGTGAGGTAATCAGATTTGCAGATGATACCAAATTATTCAGAGTAGTTAAATCACAAGCAGATTGTGATAAATTGCAGGAGGATCTTGTAAGACTGGAAAATTGGGCGTCCAAATGGCAGATGAAATTTAATGTGGAAAAGTGCAAGGTGATGCATATAGGGAAAAATAACCCATGCTATAGTTACACGATGTTAGGTTCCATATTAGGAGGTACCACCCAGGAAAGAGATCTAAGCGTCATAGTGAATAATATATTGAAATCGTCGGCTCAGTGTGCTGCGGCAGTCAAAAAAATAAACAGAATCTTAGGAATTATTGGGAAAGGAATGGTGAATAAAACAGAAAATGTCATAATGCCTCTGTATCACTCCATGGTGAGACTGTACCTTGAATACTGTGTACAATTCTGGTCGCCGCATCTCAAAAAAGATATAGTTGCGATGGAACGTACAGAGAAGGGTGACCAAAATGATAAATGGTATGGAACGGCTCCCTTATGAGGAAAGTCTAAAGAGGTTATGGCTGTTCAGCGTGGAGAAGAGACGGCTGAGGGGGATATGATAGAGGACTTTAAAATCATGAGATGTCTAGAGCGGGTAAATGTGAATCGATTATTTACTCTTTCGGATAATAGGAGGACTTGGGGGGCACTCCATGAAGTTAGCATGTAGTACATTTAAAACTGATCTGAGCTTTTTTTCACTCAGCACACAATTAAACTCGAAGGGGATGTGGTTAGTGCAGTTAGTATAGCTGTGTTTAAAAAAAGATTTGGATAAGTTCTTGGAAGAGAAGTCCGTTACCTGCTATTAATCAAGTTGACTTAGAAAATAGCCACTGCTATTACTAGCATCAGTAGCATGGGATCTACTTAGTGTTTGGGTATTTGCCAGGGTCTTGTAGCTTGGATTGGCCACTGTTTGAAACAGGATGCTGGGCTTGATGGACCAATATGGCATTTTCTTATGTTCTACAAGATGTCAATTTCAGCTTTGTGTGACACAAGTTGTTTGTTTGATAGACCCTTGTCTTGGTATATAGTTGTGTCTCATTGTTTGACAAGCGTTAAACAAGTATTCCTCCGCTGATGTTCCTATGCCTTCTTGGGATCTATACATGGGTTGTCCTTTTGGCACATTTGCAATTTCAGTCTATCAACGACATTTATCTAAAACTGCTTACATCGAAAGCTGTCTTTCAGGTAGCTAAGGGTTCAGCCCAAAGAGTTTTGGTGTTACAAATGCCTTCTTGCTTAGAGTTCCTTTATTGGTAGCAAAGTATATGCCTGAAATTTGCATTGTTTCTTCCTTTCTGCCAGTGGTGGTCATGGCCTTTCATTTGTTTATCTTGGGTACCTTTAAGATATTTCAAGGAGACTAATGCGTTCGGTGGTTAGATCATTTGTTTGGTTTTATATGATGGAGAGCAGAAAGGTGACAGCAATTTGAGCTGTAGTAGTACATTAGATTAAAGAGGTGATTAGCTTCCTTTGTATTTTCTGGTAGTCTCTTAACTAAACAGGTGAGGGCACATGCCACATGAGCTCAGGTTACTTCTTGGGCAGAACTGAGGTTAGTATTTCCTTGGAGTTCGATAGAAGGTGGCTTGGTCTTCTGGCATTCTCTTCCTAAGCATGATCACTTAGATGTCAGTGTCGAAGAGCAAGCCTCCTTCACCTTCAAGGAGTGGAGAGCGGTTTTTGACAGTGTCCTGCCCTATTCAGGAGTAACTTGGGTACATCCCATTTGTCTGGACTGATCTGATTGGATGAAGAGGAAGGTGAAATTAGTTCTTACCTGATAATTCCCTTTCTCTGAGTTCAGTCAAAGACCCTCCCTGTTTTCTGGATGGATAGGTATTCAGTTTGTGTTTCTATGCAGGTGAGTGATTTCACATTTGTTATGAATCTTCTGGATTCTTCAGCTTCCGTGTTATTTTGGAAATCCACTGGTGGCTTAAAAAAATACAAAAGAGAATTGATAATGTTTGATTTACATTGAAGTTGTCCTCAGCTTGTTACAAATAATACCGGCAGGCTGAAGTTAGCACGGATGCCTATAACGGGTGACATTAGCGAGCCTGTTGATTTCTGTCTCTGTTTGCTGGTCGATGGGCATAACCCATTCATCTGGCCTCAAGGAAAGGAAATTATCAAGTAAGAACTACCACCTAAAACGGATTGCAAATTCCCTGGAAGCCCAAAGGAGCAGAAGGACGCTTCTGGGCAAAGGATAAACAAGTGCTTTCAGCTGATTAACTACTACCCTATAAACGTCATTACAGTTTCAAAACTGGAAGTAGGGTTATTTAACATTTGTTTCAGATGTAAATACACAGCAACTGCCCCATATAAGAGTGGCAGTTTTCACATGCTTAAATGTATTCAGTGATAAAGATTAATAACTCAGTATGCATAACTTTTTTTTTGTCCTGTAGGATATTGAGCGACAGGTGCGAGAGTTGAAAGCAAAGATCTCCGCTATGAAGGAAGAGCGCGAACAGCTAAGCTCTGAGAGACAAGAGCAGATTAAACAGAGGACCAAACTAGAGTTGAAAGCCAAAGACTTGCAGGACGAACTGGCTGGCAACAGTGAGCAGAGGGTAAGCAGAGATGGTGTTTGAATAAGGATTTCTATGCTTCAGTATTGTTAGAATAAATTCTACATTTCAGTAGATATTTATGTGAGCTATCTACAGGTTTAGATGAAATACTGCTCCTGACTTCCAAACTCAGGGGCTGTGGATGTTTCCATCATTTACTCTTCCTCATCACAATGACAGTCTTTATTTAGCCAGAGGTCATAGAAAACTGTTCCAACTAGAACTGCTACGTATGTATCTCAAGCCTGGCCAATTTCCATGAGCGATGGATGGGTTTCCCACCCAGTATAAGTAATGGAAACCAGGATTGGGATGTAAACCCATCTCTCACCTAGCAGCATAGTAGTTGACCTCTGTGGTTTCTGAGATTAAAGACAGTTTGAATATTCATTATTTGGAATTCCTTGAGGTCTAAAAGCCTCCAGTTATTACATTTTCCTAAATCGCATTTCCTTTCTGCTTGGAGTTTAAAAAATATTCTATAGAAGTTTTACAGTTTACTAAAGATAATGGAGAAATTACTTACCTGATAATTGTGTTTTCTTTAGTGTAGACAGATGGACTCCAGAACCAATGAGGAACAGTTTAACAGTCTCCAAGTAACTCTTGGTTGCCATGGTAGAGCTGAAAGGGGCATCAATCTAATCATCGATTGTTCAATTATTACCCACTGTTTAGAAGAGTTCTGTCTGAAAACATCCAATAAGGCTCTTAATTGGGAAGCAGCAAGATACCAATGGAGATTAGGCACCCCCAGACCTCCACGTATCTTGGGTTGATAGAGTACCCATCTCGACATCCTCGGTGGCCAACGCTTCCAAATGAAGTTATGAACCCTTTTCTGCCAGGTGCATAAAATGGCCACCAAGATAAAAATTGGCGGCGTGATAAAAAAAGTTTAATAATTGTGGCAAGATAATTCATTTTTTATGCTGGCAATGTGCCCAAACCAAGAAAATCTATCTCTGTGCCATTTATCTAAATCTTTATCTATCTCTTTGTAACAAAGGAGCATAATTGAGACAAAATAAATCCGAAATACAAGGTCCAATACGAACTCCTAAATATTTAAGGGAAGACTTGGCCCACTTAAAAGGAAGCTGAGACTTCAACAGACCTATTTGAGAGGATGGTAGGTTGACATTTAAAATTTCTGACTTATCATAATTAACCTTAAAACCAGACACAGCGCTAAATTAATTTAATTCAGCCACCAGGCAAGCTAATGAATGTCCTGGATTAGTGAGGGTGACCATGATATCGTCTGCAAATAAAGAGAGCTTGTACTGTGCCTCCTCTACTTCACTCCTTCAATCTGGCCAGATAATTGCACTCTGGCAGTGAAAGGCTCAAGAAACAAAGCAAAAAATAATGGGGACAGAGGGCAGCCTTGCCTAGTACCTCTCCCCACTTCAAAACGTTCCCCATATCCCCCATTTACCTTCGCACATACCTGAGGGGCATGATAGACTTCTCACCCAGTGAAGAAAAAAAGGCCCTAAACCAAACTTCTCCAGTAATTTGAAAAGGAATGACCAGTGTATGGGAAAGCAATACTCTCTATGGACCCACCATAATAGGTCTATAATCTTGCGGATATTATCAGCTGCTATTCGGCCAGTATAAAACCAGCCTGGTCGGTATGAACCAATTTTGGTATAACCTGGTTCAATTGTTTAGCCAGGACCCTTGCCAAAATCTTGAGGTCCAAATTAATTAGCGAGATTGGCCGGTAAGATCCACACAGGTTTGGGTCCCGGCCAGGCTTTGCAAGGACCGAAATGCCTGCCACTTTAACGGCTGCCACAATAGAGCCCCCATCACATACATAATTAAAATAGCGGGGCTACTAAGATATGGGAAAATATATTATAATATGCACTAGAATAGCCATCCAGGCCCGGTGACTTACCCGATTTCAAGGATTTTATAACCTGCAACACCTCTATTGCACTAACTGGGCTATCTAGGAGGTGCTTTTGCTTGCCTGAGAGGGATGATAAAGGGACTCCAGATAAATATTCATCAATAGCCACATCCTCTATAGTCAAATCCTTTTTGTATAAGGAAGCACAGAACTGAGAGAAACACTGCCTAATTTCTTTAAGACGAGGTGAGAATTTCCTGTTGGGGGTTTTTGATTTTAGCTAAGGAGCTTTGCCCACGGACGGCCTTGAATCTCCTATGGACCGATTTCAGTAAAATGCGCGGTAGAGCCAGCGCTCCAAGGCGAGTGACCGCTTTCCCAACTCGCGCTCAGGCCACTCTCCTGGGTGCGCGATTTTGTATTCAAATGAGGGCCCGCGGTAATAAGGAGGCGCTAGGGACACTAGCGCGTCCCTAGCGCCTCCTTATTGGCAGAAGCGACGGCTGTCAGCGGGTTTGACAGCAACGCTTAATTTTACCGGCGTCTGTTGTTGAACCTGCTGACAGCCACGGGTTCGGAAAACGGACGTAGGCAAAATTGAGCATCCGTCTTCCAACCCGCGAGCCAAGGGCAGATTTTTTTTTTTTAATATTTTTGGGGCCTCTGACTTAATAGCGCTATGGTATTAAGTTGGAGGGTGTACAGAAAAGCATTTTTTTCTGCTTTTCTGGACACTGTCCCGGTGCCGGTCGAAATTAACTCCTGCCTTTGGGCAGGTGTTAATTTCTGAGAGTAAAATGTGCGGCTTTTGGCTGCACATTTTACTTTCTATATCGCGCGGGACTAACTAATAGGCTCATCAACATGCATTTGCATGTTGCGAGCGCTATTAGTTTTTGGGGGGTTGGACACGCGTTTTCCTCGCGCTAATACCCCTTACTGTATAAGGGGTAATTATAGCACATCCAGGCGGGGGCTAACTGTGCGCTTAGCCTGCAAGCTAGATACCGCCCAGCCTTATTGCCCCTTCAAAGTAAGCCTGTTTATTAATTTCCATTTGGTGAACAAAAAGATCATCCTCCAAAGTTTGAAGCTCAAATCTCACTAATGTCAATTGCCTGTAAATATTGGAAGATTGGGTTTGCATATGCCTGCGGGAAAGATCTATGATTTTACTCATCAAGCAACACCGCTGTTTTTCTTCCTCTTGTTTACGAAAGGCAGCACGTGAGATAAAAGAGCCCTGTATTACTGCTTTAGAACATTCCCAAATTACGCCAATAGAGGTTGATTCCATTGTATTAAAATGGAAAAATTCTAGCATTTGCTCTTGAAGATGGACGCAGAAGGGCTCATCTTTCAGCAAAGATTCATTCAAACGCCAACATTTATGGCTAGGATCTACATCCTGGAGAAAAACATCGATCCAGCCTGGGGCATGATCTGACCATGTAATGTTATCTGTTTCAGTAGCATGCACCCTATTCTGAAGCAGCTTATCCACCAAAAAATAATCTATACGAGAGTAAGAATTGTGTGGTGAGGAGTAGAACGTATAGTTGCATGACTTAAGATGTCTTTGCCTCCAAATATCCACCAGGCTTCACTGAGTCATTATAGTAGAGAACATGCTCCTTACCCCATGAGTGGACTTGGATGTCGGGGATGAAGAATCGAGATGTGGACATTGAATAAAGTTAAAATGCCTCCCTAACCGCAAAAGCCCTTCAACGTGATTCAAGAAAGTTCCCTCCAGAGAGTGCAAAAAAGACAGTTGGTCTCAATTAGGTGCATACAACGTGACAATTGTAAATATCACGTTGTGGACATATCAGCTGCTATTCGGCCCGGAGAAATACATAGGGGTAGGCATTTTGATATCCTGTCATCTTGTCTTTGACATCCTATTTCAACTGCCATGCTGATATGCCAGTTGAAATAGGATGTCAAAGACAAGATGACAGGATATCAAAATGCCCACCCCTATGTATTTCTCCCCACAAGAGCTTGCAGCAATATATTGATAAGGAAAACTCTTAGTATGTAGCAACCTCTCATGCAGTTTTCTCAAATGAGTCTCCTGTAATAGAGCATTACCTAGCGTGTAGCCAGATGGACTCAGGACCAATGGGTATTATGCGCTCCTGATAGCAGATGGGAGACGGAATCAGATTTCAAAGCTGACGTCAGCCTACATATACCCGTGCAGCATGCTTAGCTCTTCAGTATTTCTCTGTCTCCGTAGCAGATGCGGACACTATCCCAAACGAGAATAGTGTAACATTTACAAGAAAGAAGAAAGAAAATTTACCTTTAAGAAGAGAGCCCCGCTTCTCCTGTGGTGAAACCTAACTGTCCCTCCCCCAGTCGAGACTTTCCTGAGGTGATTTTTGATATCCCTCAGAGGTGAGCCTTAGTCCGCTGGCTGATTCCCGGCGTGGACTTATCCCCCAGGGTGGCTGAAAGGCAGCGGGTGCTAATTTGAGCGCGGCGGTGAAGGTATTCCCCTCTCCCCCCGCAGCTGGAGGCCGCCCAGGACGCGACCGGTAAGCGCCAAGACCAGGTAAGGTAGAAACCTTTACTTCTAAGTCTCCAGTCTCCAAGGCTCGAACAGCCATACCGTCCTTCCTCCGTTGAGGTTTAAATCGGGTTGAGCAGCCCTCCTTCGGTGTGAGTGTCCACACACATGGAGACCCTCCGGGGTGGGGGTCACCATCTTGCCTTCGGGGTCGTCGGCGCCATTTTCCCCCTCTGACCGACGGTACGCGCAGGGCAGGCTGGAGGCCTGAAGCGCCTAACTTAAGCACCTAACTACGGTTTGAGCGCACAGCGGCGCACATATCTGGGTTGCGTGCATAACTGGGCCGCGCGCACAAACTCAGTTGCATGCACAACTTGTGCGCACTTCATGCGCATAGCTTCTGCGCATCCGACGCTAGCAACTAAGCGCATCCGCACGCTTATCTCCACGCACGGGTGGGTTCCTAAGCCCTACACGTGCACAAATAATGGCACCGCCAGCCAAAGGACCCTTCCTTTGCCCAGCCTGCTACTTAAGAGCCGCGCAGCCTGGATTAGAATCTTCCTGTGCCAACAGTGTGAACAGAACCAGGGAGACCCAAACCAAGACCCTCTACAGCCAGGAGAGGGATCCAGAACCACTGAGGATGGCACCCCGGATCTAAGTGTTTCCAACTCTGCACCCCCACAGGTAAATTCCTCTGGGGCAACCTCTGCAATCCCCCCTGGGATCAACATGGACCCAGGAACCTTCTCCTGGGTGGAATTTTTTTTAAAGGGCTGCAAACCTTTGACAAGGCACAACCAGCCCCTACTACCCACCTAATTCAAACCCTGCTGGAAGCTCAAGCACTTCCCGGCCCCTCCCGGGTCCTCGAGGCATGCCTCTCCTAACCAAGAGCATCCCTGATGAGGTTCCTGACACCTCAGAAGAGGAAACTGACTCCCTGGAAGAAGGAGAAATTCCCCCAAGGATGGAGCCATACCTGGACCATGCTCAGATTCTTCCACAAGGACGACTTACCAGCCCTCGTGTCCCAGACTATGAAGACCCTGGGTCTTCCAGGCACGGAACCTACATCGGAACCAAAGAAGAATCCCATGTTGGTGTACCTCTGTAAGGCCTCATGCTATTTTCCTATGTTGGAGCCCATCAAGGAACTGATTGACCTGGAATGGAATGCTCCAGAGGCCAATTTCAAAGGGGGGCGGGGACTAGAAGCCCTATACCCACTGGAACCCTCGGCTAAGGAACTTCTATATTTCCCCAAGTGGATGCTATGATCTGTGCAGTCTCAAAATGCACTATGATCCCAGTGGAGGGGGGAGTGGTGCTGAAGGACGCCCAGGATAGAAGGCTAGAAGCCATCCTTAAACAGTCCTTTGATGTTTCAGCAATGACACTACAAATTGCTTCCTGCTGTGCATTAGTGGTACAGCAGGAAGCAGAGATGCAACCACCCCCGGAGAAGCTATGGAGCCTGCGGTCTCCTTCCTCACCGATGCTACTGCAGACCTTGTGCGCACCTCATCCAGGGGTGTCGCTGCCGCAGTGGCGGCAAGAAGACAATTATGGCTCCAGAATTGGTCGGCTGACGCGACTTCCAAAGCGAACCTCACAAAAATGCCTTTTAAAGGATCCATTCTGTTTGGGAGCGAACTGGAGAAATTAGCCAACAAATGGGGTGAATCTCCAGTATCCCTATTACCTGAGGACAGGAGCAAAACAATATATCAGCGCTCCTCCCCCAGAGGAACCAAGGGTAGAGGATTGCAGCGCTTTAAGCCTTACAAGAATACACAGTCCCAAGCACCTCGTCCTTCAGGAAGGTCTCAGTCCTTTCAAAACAGGCACATTAAGAGAGGAGCAAGCTCAGGGGCAGGCCTCGGCCATACCCCACCATAAGAAGACGCAGACCCATCTACAGGAAGAAGACATAGGGGGCAGACTTACCCTATTCTACCAAAGATGGGTCGAGAGAACTTCGGACAAGTGGGTCCTAACTATCATTCGAGAGGGGTACTCGCTGGAATTCCAAAGCATTCCCCCAGACAAATTTATGACATCGCCATGCCACTCTCGCTCCAAGAGACTGGTAGTGGAAACCACCCTAGCAAGACTATTCAGCCTGAAGGCAGTAGCTCTAGTGCCCATGCTTCAACAAAATACTGGCCACTATTCCATTTATTTTATTGTTCCCAAGAAAGAAGGAACATTCCGGCCTATCCTGGACCGCAAGGCCGTCAACCGTTACCTGAAGTCTCCACACTTTCGCATGGAAACCCTACACTCCGTTATGATGGCGGTACAACCGGAAGAATTCTTAACCTCCCTGGACCTATCCGAAGCCTATCTTCACATCCTGGTCCATCAGAATCACCAGCGCTTCCTGCGCTTTGCGATACTGGGCCAACATTATCAATTCCGTGCGCTGCCCTTCGGACTAGCTACCGCCCCCCAGAACCTTCACCAAAATAATGGTGGTATTGGTGGCAGCACTGAGGAAAGAGGGAGTCCTGGTACATCCTTACTTGAACGATTGGTTGATCAGGGCAAAGTCTCCAGAAGAGAGTTGCCATATGACCACCAAAGTCAAGAATCTACTACAAGAACTCGGGTGGGTCGTGAACACAACCAAGAGTTGTATTCAGCCCTCCCAGTCACTAGAATACCTGGGAGTCTGGTTCGATACCAAACAGAACAAGGTCTACCTTCCCCCTCCACGAAGAAGGAAGCTAATGGATCAATTATAAAAGCTGTTGACCTCGGTCCGCCCCAAGGTATGGGACTACCTTCAAGTCCTCAGCTTCATGACATCAACTCTGAAAGTTCTTCCATGGGCAAGGGCCCATATGCGGCCGCTACAATGTTCCCTACTGTCACGATGGAATCCAGTGTCCCAGAACTACTCAATTTGCCTCCAGCTACCGACAGAGGTTCGGGAGCAACTTCAATGGTGGCTACAGGAAAAACACCTAAGGCGTAAACCTATCTGCACCGAAGTGGATCTTGCTCACCACGAACGCAAACCTGTGAGGGTGGGGAGCCCACTGTCAGGAACTGAAGGCTCAAGGACAATGGAACAAGGAAGAGGCAGGATGGAACATAAACCACCTGGAAGCTCGAGCGGTCAGACTAGCCTGCCTATAATTCAGCCACAGACTCCGAGGTGAGTCCATCAGAGTCATGTCGGACAGCGCAACGACCGTTGCCTACATTAACCGACAGGGAGGAACAAAGAGCCAGCAGGTGTCTCTAGAAATAGACCCCCTCGTGGAGTGGGCGGAAATAAATCTACAAGGGATTTCGGCCTCCCACATCACGGGAAAAGACAACATCTCTGCAGATTACCTCAGCAGAGAAAGCCTAGACACCAGGGTAATGGTGGCTGGTGGACACAGCCTTTCAGCTGATAGGAAATCAATAGGGTCTCTCAGCCATGGACCTACTAGCAACTTGTCGCAATGCCTGGGTCCCCAGATTCTTCAGCCGCAGTCGAGAACCACAATCTCAGGGAATCGACCCTCTCATCCAGAACTGGCCAGAGGAAAGCCTCCTGTACGCCTTCCCACCCTGGCCAGTACTGGGCAGGGTCATCCACAAGATAGAACACCACAGGGGACTAGTCCTACTAGTCGCTCCGGATTGGCCAAGAAGATCATGGTACGCGAACATGCGAAGACTATTGGCGAGGAATCCTCTACGTCTACCACCATCCAGGGACCTTCTTCATCAGGGACCGATCTCCCACGAAGACCCGGCTCGATTCTCTCTTACGGTATGGCCCTTGAGAGGACTAGCCTAAAGAAGTGCGGCTACTCGAAAGCCATGATTGACACCCTGCTTCGGGCACGCAAGTTCTCCACATCTCTGTCTTACATACGGATCTGGAGAGTATTCGAAGCTTGGTGTGAAGACCACAGTCTCCTCCCGAGGACAGCCAAGATTCCCACGATCCTAGAATTCCTACAGGACGGCTTGCAGAAGGGGTTGTCCCTCAACTCACTCAAGGTTCAAGTCGCAGCACTGGCCTGTTTCAGGTCCAAAGTGGACGGCATTAGACTATCAACTCATCCTGATGTGTCCCACTTCCTGAAAGGAGTCAAACAACTCCGATCACCACTAAAGTAGCCAGTTCCTCTATGGAACCTCAACCTAGTATTAGACTTCCTAGCAGGGGAAGCCTTCAGACCAACAAACGCCCTGTCTCTACGTCTCTTGACCTTAGACAGTGTTCATGATTGCAATATGCTCAGCTAGGCGCATCTCCGAACTTCAAGCATTATCCTGTCGTGAACTGTTCCTCAGGTTCACCCCGGGCACCATACAGCTACATACGGTACCATCCTTCCTTCCGAAAGTGGTTTCCCAGTTCCATATGAACCAGACCATATCCTTACCATCACCAGATGAGCACAGGGATTCGGAAGACTCACGCCTCCCCCGCCACCTGAATGTCGGCAGAATCCTAGTCCGATACCTGAAGAGATTGGAATCCTTGTGCAAAACTGACCACCTGTTCGTTCTTCACAGCAGGAAGAAACAAGGGGAAATGGCATTGCGGGCCACCATAGCCCGCTGGATCAAAGAAGTAATTAATGCTGCCTACATAGAGGCAGGAAAACCATTACCTCTGCAGGTCAAGGTGCGTTCTACAAGGGCCCAGGCAGTCTCCTGGGCTGAAACCAAGCTGCTGTCATCAGCCGAGATCTGTCAGGCGGTGACATGGTCCTCCTTACACACCTTCTCCAGGTTTTACTGCTTGGATGTTCAGGCCAGGAAGGATACAGCCTTCGCAAGGGCAGCACTAAGTGGGCCACGGGCAGCCTCCCACCCAGTAGGGGAGTAGCTTTTGTACATCCCATTGGTCCTGATTCCATCTGGGTACACGCTAGGAAATGGAGAAATTACTTACCTGATAATTTCGTTTTCCTTAGTGTAGACAGATGGACTCAGCATCCCGCCCACGGCTACTCCAGAAATCGAGAACCTCAGATATCAAATCTCGAGACTTTGGACTGGAGACCGCCAGTGCACTCAAACAAAAAACGCCAACACCTGGGCAACTATGGGTGTCTTGAACTAGGGTTAGACCGTGGCTTACTCGTACTTGCTCAGTCTCGAGATTTGATATCTGAGGTTCTCGATTTCTGGAGCAGCCGTGGGCGGGATGCTGAGTCCAATCAGTTGAACCAGTTCAAGTTTAATCAAGGGTAATCAAGTACAGTGGGCCCTTGAGTTACGACCAACTCTGGTTACTACCAACTTTCCCAGTCTTGAGTTACGACCAAATTTCGAGTTACGAACAAAATTCTGGTTTTGAGTTACGTACAGATTTTGAGTTACAACCAAAATATTTCCATATTTGGGGGGGGGGAAGAGAGAGAGCCTAGCCATAATGCCCTCATACTAGGTAGGTATTTATACCCCTATATGAGGACCACCTAGTTACTCGAGGTGAGGTGTAGGTATTAGTGTAGGGGTTAGGGACCACTTTGACATGCAGAGTGTGGCATACAAATACAACAGCGTACTCTTGTGAAGACCTTCGGAGTGAGGAAACTCACCCAAAGATGAGATTTGTGCAATGTTCTCTCAACCTAGCTTGATGTTACCCAGGTAAAGAGTCCATATGCAGATATCGTAAAAGAGGTGAAATTGTTGTTTCTGGTAGGCCAGGCACATTTTATAACTTTTTGGTGAGTACACTAGGAAATTATTGGTGTTTCTGGTAATTACAGACATTATACAATCATTTTTTATTATAGAAATGGTTAGGTAAGGGGTGCTTTTGGGAGGTTTGGAACGCATTATGGGTATTTCCATTATTTCCTATGGAAAAATAGTCTTGACTTACAACTAACTTGAGTTACAACCAGCCCTCTGGAACCAATTGAGTTCGTAAGTCAAGGGACCACTGTATTAAGCAACATATATCCATACTGGCTTTTCGAAGAGAATACTGAAGAGCTAAGCATGCTGCACAGGTATATATAGGCTGATGTCAGCTTTGAAATCTGACTCCGTCTCCCATCTGCTATCAAGAGAGCACAATACCCATTGGTCCTGAGTCCATCTGCCTACACTAAGGAAAACGAAATTATCAGGTAAGTAATTTCTCCAATAGAGACTTTCTGAGAAGATAACTCTTGGTGAAGCAGGCTGTGTTTGTGTTGGGTATTCAGGCCTTTAACATTAATAGAAAGGATACGGACAGCCATTTATAAAAAGTAAAAAGGTAACCACTCCAAAGAACCCGCTAACATGATCCACATTGCGTGCCTTTTATATTCCAAAAATAATTAGGCTGAGAACACCATTCATCTGTTTCCATATCCCCACCCTCAACAGAAGGATCTACCATATCCCTCATGTAGATCTCCCCAGTTAAAGTAGGCAGTAACAGTCAATAGGAGATGAAAGCCCATCCAAACTCCCCCTCTAAAATAACATAGGCATGAACCTTCAAAAATACCATCACTATTACAATAAGATATGAATAAATGCAGCATAAACATTCTTAAAGGCAGTAAATTAAATCTCCAAGCAGCATGATCAGGAAATATAAACTTCCGATGCATCTGAAAGAGAAAAGAATGCAACTAGAGACAGAAAAACTTCGCACAGTCTGTTGCAACGCAGACCCACAGTCTCAGCCTTGGTCTGAGAGAGCAGAGTAGGATTCTTCCGAATGCCGCTGCAGGCGCTGACCTCCCTTTCCAGCCCACCGCCATCTTAGAAAGGCGTTGGTCTGGAGCGTAGAATTAGCTAACTTTGTGTAGTGAATTTCACGGGTAAATTAGTCTTTGTAAACATGTCAATAGCCTTGGATAGAGTCTTAAGCCGGTAAGTGATACCTTTCAGCACGAATTGCAGACCAAAAGGGAAAGTCCACCGATAGTAAATGTTTTCAACTGTCAGAGCCTCAGTCACCTCCTTTAGCTCATAGTGCTTGCGAAGGGCTTTTGGTGCCAAATCATTAAAAATTGCGGTGGCATGACCCTCCCAGCTCCAATCTGCTTTCCTCCTCACCACCTCATAAATATGAGATTTTAATAAGTGGCTATGTAGTTAGATAATTATATCTCAGGCTCGGTTAGGAAGCTTAGGGCCTAAGGCCCAATGAAGCACGTTCAACAGTAATTCTTTGTGGTGTATGCTCCAATGTCTCTGTGTTTTCTATGGAATTAGCCAGGAGGGACTCTCAGATCTTCACCGCCACCTCCCTGGTGTTTGAAAATTCCGGCAGCTCAGGAACCCCTCTAATACGCAGATAAAACCACATAGAGTGATTCTCTAGGTCTTCAACTTGTCTAGCAAAAAAACATGTTCCATTTGCAGGTTTCTCTGTTGTTCCGCTAGCTTATTCAAGATATCGCTCTGACCATCTATGCGAGTCTCTAATTCATTCACACAGGCTCCTAGAGCCGCCATGTCATCCCACACTTCCGAAATGGACGCCAGCAAGTCGTTCTTATGCTGTTTCATATCAGCACGTAGCTCCATAAACCAACTGCATTTCTTCTCTCGTGGGTAACTGTTACTGGCTGCTTACTGACAAGGCTTACCGCGGCCTGGGCGCCATCTTCACCCACTTTCTCAGTGGATTGTTTTATAAAAGAAAAACTGCTTTAAATCTGCTGTTTTTCGCTTTGCTGCCATCTAAGACGGGTGATGAGATAAATTAACCGCTTGAATGCTCCAAAAACGCACGGATGGTTGATTTAAACACTGGATTTAGCAAGTGAGGGGTAGGAGCTCTGTAGTTAAGCCTCCATCTCCATCGATGATGTCACTTGCCTCCGAGAGCACATTTTTAAATGCACATTTTGTGCATGTCAAACTCCTTCTGCATCGGGAGTAATGTTTACCTGCACAAAATGTTTTTTAAGTGTGGGTAAAACTTTTCAGCTGAATGCACTTTGCTGCATCGGACTGAAAGTGTGATATTTCTTGCCTGGGAAGTAGTTTAGCAGAGAGCCTTAATCCATTTTGTTATTAACAGAAAATATCTTGCCTGGAGTTTTCTAAGATTCAGGGCTTAATTTATAGACAAAAAGGAGTAGGGTTCAGGAAAGGGATGGAGCAGGGCCAGGATTGGGTGTGAAGTCTCTCTACTCCAAACACATACACACTTTCTCTCTCTCACACACACACATACAAATCAAATCTTCTTTCTCCTTATCCCAGTGATCTTCCATTCCCAGGCCCCACCAGTGCTCAACCCCCAGCTGTCCTTCGCCTACCAGGCTCATCCCTTCTCTCCTTCCCTGCAGGCTTCCTGGAAGGGAAGGGCTGGAGCAGAACATCCCTGCTGTCTGCTTAAGTCTGAAAAGAAGTAATGTAACTGTTTCCAGGCCATTCTCTCACTAATTAAGCCCTGCTAATATTTAGCTCTTAAAAAGAAAGGGTTATAATTTATTCCACATTTTGTTTGTCCTTTTGTCATGTGTGTTGGAGTAAGAGTACAACTGTTGTTTTTTACTTTCAGAAACGTTTGCTAAAGGAGAGGCAGAAGCTTCTAGAAAAAATCGAAGAAAAGCAGAAGGAATTGGCAGAAACAGAGCCCAAATTTAACAGTGTGAAAGAGAAAGAAGAGAGCGGAATTGCTAGGTCTGTAATCTGGCTAATTCATTTTGTACACCAACAATAAGAATCAACAACGCAGTGGTTCATTCTGTTGACTAAATTACCACTGCATTTGTTTAGATCTTTTTTTTATTTAGCTATTTATTTTAATGATTTTATAGCCCGCTGCCTTATACAATTGCGTTCGGAGCAGGTCACAAATAGGAATATGCAGGAGAAAAAATTGTTTCATTACAAAATTCATTCATGGGGTCCTCAATTCATTTCTTTAGTTTCAAAATAAAAATTGTGGTTTTCATTTGATTCATTTTTCATTTGTCATTAAAATCAATGGGGGAGTCATTACAGTTTGTATTGGGCTTCAGAATCGGAGTTTTCTAATCCATTGTCTTTGAACTTCTGGGAAGAAATCACCAGAAAGGGAAAAGAACTCAAAGGTACCTAAAAGGATTGTGGAAAGTGGCATCAAAAGTGGCAAGAATAGCCTAAGGTTCTATAAAGGGGCAAAGGGGTACCAGCATTGGCAAGAGTTCTCCAGATCACTGTGAGAGGAGCAAAAAAGCAGCAAAAGTGGGAAGAACACACCAAGGCTCTATAAGAAGGCAACAGCGATATGAACCCTTGATGGCTTCTCGAGCGGGGTCAGCTTCTAAGGCATCTTCAGGGGGGGAACAAAGAAAAGGTAGCAGAAGAAAACTCAAGGCAGGCAACGAGTGACTTCAAGACTTCAAAGCAGCATGAGAGGTGCAAAGCAGGCCCAGACTGGCAAGAACTACTCAAGATATAAGGTCTGGGTATGACAGCAAGACAGTGGCAAAGAGCTCCAAGGTGTAAGGTCTGGGTATAGATGCAAAGCTGAATGGCAAAAAAACTCCCAAGGTGTAGCATTGATGGGTATAGCAGCAGCAAGGTAGAATAGCATGGGATATGCCATTCATTCAGTTGAAGTATGTTTCCTATTCTCAGATTCAGTACAAGAAAATGTGATGAGAATCATTTTTTGAAATAAGCTTTTATTGACTTCCTCTGCTTGAACTTGCCTAGCTGCTGGATGGAATTCTGATTTTCTTGTTAAATGGGCTTTCTGAAGTAAATGGTTATTACATGCAGGACATCTACATGGATTCTCTAATGAATGTGGTATGGTTTTCCTGGAAAGTTGCTTTCTCCCAGGACAAGCAGGATGGTAGTCCTCACATACGGGTGACGTCATCAGACTGAGCCCTGTCACGGAACACTTTTGTATAAGTTTCTAGAACTTTGACTGGCACACTGAACATGCCCAGCATGCCATAATCCCTGTGGCCACAGGGGCTCCCTTCAGTCTCTTTTTTTTCTGCGCTGCAATTTGCCTCGTGGGTTAGGAGCTCTGTGAGATCTCTCACCTATTTTCCTCATGGAAAAATTTGAAGTTTACTTCTCTAAAAGTTCCATAACAGGTGTCTCCCATCACACTCCGTTCCCTCCGACGCTCGGTGAGTACCTTTCCCGTGTCTCCGGTCGGTTCCTGCTTCCTTACCATTCGGTTCCCGCAGGTCACCGACCGTTTTGCACCCTTTTTATCGGCATGGTGACCAGATTCCGAAAGTACCCAGAGTGTCCCCGAACAATGTCCATCATGGACCCTCACACTGTGTGTGTTCTGTGCCCGTGCTCGTCCCAGGATGTCCGTCGGTGTCCCGAATGCGCCCAAATGACTCCAAAAGGCAGACGTGCCTGTCTCGATAAGATGGAGTCTCTCTTTAAATTAAAGTCAACTCCATCGACTTCAGCCCAGTCATCACAGGCGGCTAAACGTCCTTCCATCGACAAACCTTGCCTGGAGCAGCAGGGAGATGGCAAGCGACCGTCTCCGGCGCCATCCAGGACATCAGTAGCGTCATCCTCTGTGCCAGGGAAAGACTGGACCTAGCTGCAAGGAAAGCATCACCATTGGCACTGACGCGATCCCACGCCCAGTGCTGGCACCGACATCGAAGTGGCATCGATGGCCATCGAGCCGCCTTCGAAGAGGGCCCGGGGAGAGGAGCCCCCATCCTCCTCTGCACACGAGACCCCAAGGCGTACCCCACCGACATCGGTGCCGGGTACTGAGCCCCCACATTCCTGTGGCGAGGCCAGAAACGCCTAGCTGCCTCCCCCTGTAGCTGCACTATCTACACCAGCTTTCAGGGAGGAACCGGATGGACTCATCCGCCAGGCAGTCCTCTATGCCTTCCAAAACCTGCAACCGCCATCGATGCTGGCCCCCATACCGGCACCGACCACTGAACCATCGATGTTTGCACCGTTGCTGGACCTACTCGATGCCCTCATTGGTGCTTTCCCGATTCAGCCCATTCCATCGGTACCGAGTTGGCCATTGAGACTTCCGCAGCTCCCGATACCTATTCCGGGCTCCTCGGAGGAAGACGATACAACTTCTAGTCTGACTCCAGCTCCAGGTCCATTGATGTCTGAACCACTTCCAGGTCCATCGGGGCTCTCGGGGCCTAAACGTACTCCGTTTCTCTCAATGCCATCGATTCCATTGAAGCCTCCATTGATGCCAGTACACCCTCCATTGAAGCCATCGAGGCCACCATCTATGCCTAAATGCCCTGGAAGATTAGACATTCTCTCTCCTTCAGGAATTTCCTATGACTCATGGGCGGATGTGGACATCAAAGGACCTGCTCTCAGAGCCTTCCCCTCCAGAGGAAAGACAGCAATCTCCTCCTGAAGACCTTTCCTTCGCCAATTTTATCAAGGAAATATCTGAAACCATTCCTTTCACCCTGGTGACAGAAGAGGACACCCGTCACAAGACCTTGGAGGTTCTGCAGTTTGTCGATGCCCCCCAGGAAGTTATGGCCATTCCAGTACATGAGGTCCTATTGGATCTCCTGCACAGTCTATGGGAGAATCCTGGCACTGTTTCACCAGTCAACAGGAAAACAGATGCAAAATACTTGGTACAACATGCCCCAGGGTTTCAGAAACCACAACTGCCTCATCAGTCTGTTGTGATGGAATATGCACAAAAGAAGGCTAAACTGTTACGTCCGCATTCCTCAGCTCCCTCTGGTAAAGACCAGAAGTTCTTAGATGGGCTAGGTCGGAAAATATTCCAAGGCTCCATGTTGGTCTCCCTGATAACCGCCTACCAACTGTACATGACCCAGTACCAAAGAAACCTTTGGAAGCAAGTCCAAGATTTAACGGACTCCTTGAACATAAGAAATTGCCATGCTGGGTCAGAACAAGGGTCCATCAAGCCCAGCATCCTGTTTCCAACAGAGGCCAAACCAGGCCACAAGAACCTGGCAATTACCCAAACACTAAGAAGATCCCATGCTACTGATGCAATTAATAGCGATGGCTATTCCCTAAGTAAACTTGATTAATAGCAGTTAATGGACTTCTCCTCCAAGAACTTATCCAAACCTTTTTTGAACCCAGCTACACTGCACTAACCACATCCTCTGGCAACAAATTCCAGAGCTTTATTGTGTGTTGAGTGAAAAAGAATTTTCTCCGATTAGTCTTAAATGTGCTACTTGCTAACTTCATGTAATGCCCCCTAGTCCTTCTAGTATTTGGAAGTGTAAATAACTGATTCACATTTACTCGTTCAAGACCTCTCATGATCTTAAAGACCTCTATCATATCCCCTCTCAGCCGTCTCTTTTCCAAGCTGAACAGCCCTAACCTTTTCAGCCTTTCCTCATAGGGGCGCTGTTCCATCCCCTTTATCATTTTGGTTGCCCTTCTCTGTACCTTCTCCATCGCAGCTATATCTTTTTTGAGATGTGGCGATCAGAATTGTACACAGATGCAACATACCTGGTACAACATGCCCCAGGGTTTCAACAACACCTCAACAACACCAAGAAATCCTGATTGCCATCATCCAGAAGGGACTCGAAGCAGGAAAGCATGAGGTAAGAGCGGCATATGACTCCTTCGAGACTGCTTCCCGGTTGTCAGTAACAGGAATTAGTGCTAGAAGATGGGCCTGGCTAAAAGCTTCTGATTTAAGACCTCAGGTCCAAGATAAGCTTGCTGGTCTCCTGTGCACCCGAGGCAATCTCTTCGGGGATAAAATACAGGACGCAGTGGCTCATTTGAAAGACCACCACGAGACCCTGTGTCAGTTGTTTACAGTCACTACTGATGCTTCTCCTCATCCCGCAAGAGCACGAGAAGGGACCCCAGAAGGCCATTCTACTGCTCACGTAAATATTATCCTCCTGTATCTCGAGCGAGACAAGCCAGAGCCCCTCAGAGAGGGACATACATGCCAGCCCAAAGCACCCAGAGCACAACCAGCCACACAAGCTGGTCCAGCCTCCGGATTTTGATGTGTTTCCAGAGAACAGTGGCCACTCTCCAATGAACCCAAACCCAGACATACCTGTAGGAGGTCGATTGCGCCACTTCAAACACAACTGGCGTCTCATAACAACAGATCAATGGGTACTATCCATTGTAGACCAGGGATACTGTTTAAACTTCCTCACAGAACCCCCGGACTCTCCACCCAATCCACTGTGGGCCCAAAAAGACCACACATTGCTTCTAGAGTCAGAACCTTCCACCCTTCTATGAACAAGGGCGTTAGAAGCCGTTCCCCGGATGCAGAGGGGCAGAGGGTTCTACTCACGGTATTTTCTGATTCCAAAAAAAATCGGGCGCTCTCAGACCCATCTTAGACATCTGCAATCTCAACAAATTTCTTCAGAAAGAAAAATTCAGGATGGTGTCTCTCGGCACCATGCTTCTCCTTCTACAACAAGGAGATTGGCTCTGTTCTCTGGACCTTCAGGACATCTATGCACATATCGCCAAATTCCCACATCGCCGCAAATACCTGCGCTTCATAGTGGGTCACAAACATTTTCAATACCGAGTTCTACCATTCTGTCTGGCCTCAGCGCCTCAAGTGTTTACAAAATGCCTAGCAGTGGCTGCTGCACATCTACGCAGAAACACCGTCCACGTGTTTCCTTACCTGGATGACTGGTTAATAAAGAGTCAATCCAAGCAAGGAGCTCTCATCTCTCTAAAGCTCACTACGAAACTTCTGCACTCGCTAGGTTTTCTGATCAGTTACCAGAAATCCCACTTGGATCCATCTCACTTCCTTACCTTCATCGGAGCAGATTTGGACACCACAGTTGCAAAAGCCTTCCTGCCCAATGACCGCGCAGACATACTCTCCAAACTGGCTACATCTCTGCGCATGAACAAAGCAGCCTCAGCCCATCAATTCCTTAGGTTGCTGGGCCACATGGCTTCCACGGTCCACATCACTCCTATGGCCAGGCTAGCCATAAGAATAACTCAATGGACTTTGAAATCTCAGTGACTCCAAGCCACTCAACCTCTTTCATCCCTGATCCATGTAACCGACCAGCTGCATCTGTCACTTCTCTGGTGGACGAACAGATCCAACTTGCTCGCAGGTCTACACTTCCAGCAACCATTACTCAAGTGACCTTAACCATGGATGCATCCAACGTGGGTTGGGAAGCTCATGTGAACAACCTTCAAATTCAAGGTACTTGGACACAACTCGAAGCAAAGTTTCAAATCAACTTTCTGGGGCTTCGAGCCATACGCTATGCTCTCTATGCGTTCAAGGACTGCCTTTCACACAAGACTGTTCTCATACAGACAGACAACACAGTTGCAGTGTGGTACTTGAACAAACAGGGAGGAACAGGCTCTTATCTGCTCTGCCAAGAAGCTGCGCAGATCTGAGCCTGGGCCCTTGCACGTTCCATGCATCTCCGGGCCACTTATCTAGCAGGCATACAGAACGTACTAGCAGATCACCTCAGTCTATGCTTCCATACCCACGAGTTGTCTCTGGATCCCTGTGTTGCGAGCAAAATCTTCCAACACTGGGGTCAACCAACCATTGACCTCTTTGCATCCGAGCTGAATCACAAAGTGGACAGATTCTGCTCCCTGCACAGGCAACAAAACACGTTAGCCATGGACGCCTTCGCTCGCCCCTGGAACACAGGCCTTCTATATGCGTATCCTCTGATACCACTAATAGCCAAAACTCTCGTGAAGCTACAACAGGATAAGGGGTCAATGATACTCATAACCTCGTACTGGCCTCGACAAGTATGGTTTCCCCTTCTTGATCTCTCGATCCGAGAACCTATTTGCCTGGGCGCAGCACCCAATCTCATAACTCAAAACCACGGCATGTTACGGCACTCGAACCTTCAGACCCTATCCCTCACGGCCTGGATGTTGAAAGCTTGATCCTACAACTGCTCAATCTTTCAACTAAGGTTTCTCAAGTGCTTGTAGCTTCAAGAAAGCCTTCCACATGAAAATCGTATCTTTCTAAGTGGAATAGATTTACCATGTGGTGCATGCAAAAAGGTATTGACCCCTTTTCCTGCCCCACTCCATCTCTTTTAAACTATCTCTGGCACCTTTCAGACTCTAATCTCCAGACTTTCTCGGTACGGGTACACCTCGGTGCCATCTCAGCGTACTACAAGGGGAAAGGGGATGCCTCGATAACAGCGCAACCCCTTGTGAGTCGGTTTATGAGGGGCCTACTACAACTTAAGCCCCCTCTACGGCCATCGGTTACCGAGTGGGACCTAAACGTAGTACTTGCAAGATTCATGCGTTCCCTGTTTGAGCCTTTGCACTCCTGTGATGTTAAAATTCCTTACATGGAAAGTTCTTTTCCTAGTAGCCATTACATTTGCTCAAAGGGGTCAGTGAGTTACAAGCCCTTGTCACATACTCACCCTATACAAGGTTCCTCCATGACCGAGTGGTCCTCCGTACTCACCCAAAATTCCTTCCCAAGGTGGTAACCGACTTTTACCTGAATCATTCTATAGTCTTACCCACCTTTTTCCCAAGGCCTCACTCTCACCAGGGTGAGAGAGTTTTACATACCTTGGACTGTAAACGTGCACTTGCATTTTACCTAGACCGCACTGCAGTCCATAGGAAATCCACCCAACTCTGTTTCTTTCGATTAAAAACAAACCAGGAGTTGCAGTGGACAAACAAACTCTCTCCAACTGGCTAGCAGACTGTATCAAATTCTGCTATGAGAAAGCAGGTCTTCCTCTGCAGGGACGAGTGAAGGCACACTCCTTAAGAGCCATGGCAACGTCAGTAGCACACTATTGTTCAGTATCGATTGCTGAGATCTGTAAAGCTGCAACATGGAGCTCTCTTCACACATTTGCAGCACATTACTGCCTGGACGTCGAGGAACTCTGCCTTTGGCCAATCCGTCTTGAAGAATTTATTTCCAGTATAATCCCAACTCCTTCCACATCCAGTCTGCTGTGATTTTCAGGCTGCCTCATTTTTTTACCAACAGTAAACTAGTTGTTGTGCGTGTTGCACAAGTTGTACACTGCTGGTCTGAATAAATATGAGTCAGCCTGTTGCTTGCTAATCACCCATATGTGAGGACTACCAACCTGCTTGTCCTGGGAGAAAGCAGAGTTTCTTACCTGTAACAGGTGTTCTCCCAGGATATAGTCCTCACGAAACCCACCCGCCACCCTGCGGAGTTGGGTCAGAAACCGTTTTATTATTTTATTTTTTGCTCACACCTTTTTGCTACAAACCTGTCTGAAGGGAGACCCCTGTGGCCACAGGGATTATGGCATGCTAGGCATGCTCAGTGTGCCAGTCAAAGTTCTAGAAACTTTGACAAAAGTGTTCCGTGACAGGGCTCCGTCAGATGACGTCACCCATATGTGAGGACTACATCTTGCTGTCCTGGGAGAACACCTGTTACAGATAAGCAACTCTGCTTTATTTAGAAACCTTTCCCATATTTTTTAGCTGACCTCAGGCTATTTCATTTACTGATTTTTCTCTCTTATTACTCTATCGCATTCAGCGCATCAAAATGGTTAATTTGAGCAACTTTTCTGTTGTGCCTATATTTCTTCCTTCTGAAGGAAGGATTTTTTGGAAAAACCACCCCAATATAATTAACCATCAAACAGGGTGGGAAAACCAAGCTGAGATTGTGGAGAACTATAGAACAGATACTGTACCATGGTGGTGAAACCGGCCTTTTTTTTTTTCTTCACATTTTTGTTCTGGGGACAAAACACACCAGTATAACAGACCAAGAAGAAAGAAAGTGTGGTAAGAACGCACCAAGACTCCAGAAAAGGGCACCAGTAACATTATGGGAGATTGGCATTGCCAGCAAATCCCCCATGGTGGTATTTAGGCATGGCTGGAAGGGAGTGTGCCAGCAAGTCCCTCATGGTGATATTAGGGACATGGCAGGTAGGCATATGCCAGGAAGTTGCCCATGGTGGAATTAGAGGCAGACTTGTATTTTACAGCAGATGTCCTCGCAGATTTGTCAGATTACTAGGAAGCTTTGGAATGTATTGGGAATGGATAAGATTTTTTTCAGAACCACTGTGATTTGCATTGTGTAGATGTAGAAATCGCAAGGAATATTTAGTATATTCATATTTGAAAACCAGTCCCAAACCATTAAGTTTAAAGGGCATTTTCCTTGTGGCAACTGCATTATGTGTAAAAATTCTGTTAAAGGAGATGCTTTTATAATGAAAGCTGGTTATTGTATTAACTCACTTTTAAAAATTGTAATTCAACACGTGATATATTTGATTGGATGCCCTTATAAGAAGTATTATATTGGAAAAACTAAACAAATATCATCTACTAGTTTAACTGAACATAAGTTACATTCAGTTAAAAGAAAAGAGAACTGAAAGCATCATTAATAGAACATTTTCAGAGGTTTTATCATACTTTAGAAAACATCCAGTGGCTTGTAAATTGATCAGGTCCAGGTGATTGGTGTGGTGGTGATTGAACAATTATTCTGGACCAGAAGGAACAGGAACAGGTTTTTTGGTTACAGACTGTTTATCCAGCAGGATTAAATATGGACGTTAATTGGAATGTATTTTCAAATTTAATGAGATTTGATAAATTGGATATTCAGTATAATTTGTTTTAATTCATGAGTATGCAGGAATTTAATGATGTATCTGTACATTACTGACTAAGTGGAAACGACATTCTCCCTCTGTATTCTTCCCTTTTTTTAAAGAATGCTGAGATGAGTGATCTGAAAAAAGAAATGATGATGGCAGTTTGAATGAATCCCCTGATGCAGAGCTGAACTAATTTCAAATACTGTGCTGTGTTGGGTTGAGCACTTGAAAAGAATCATAAAAGTGAAGTGCTTCATTTTAAATGCTGAAAAACTAAAAAAAAAAAAAAAAGTTATTGTGGACCAATGATTATAACTTTGCACAATGGATAATAATTAGTACCTGTGGGTTCAATACATGCAGTGCAATTGTCTATGAAGGCTCTTTTGATTTGCAACATAGCTGTATTGTATTAAGCATTCAAAAACATTGTGAATGTTTTTTGTTTGGTTTTATTCCACCTTCTCTAGCCTTCCACCACAGGACTTGGCAGCTAAATGGCCTAGACTGCTGAGAGAGGTTTTGGGCCTGACGGGGTCCTACATCTCTGGGGTTGCCTGTGGTTTCTTTAGGCCATGAAGAGTTGGAGACAGGTGGTCACCTGGGACCCTTGAGAACAGAGAGTCATCCTCTGAGGGAGAGGACTCATCTTATCATGCTGTTGTAGAAGGAGGAGTTTGCTTCTCTGTTTTTCCCAAGTTATTTCTTTTCTTTGAATATCAGATTCCAATGTGGAGGAAACTCCTATTGGAGACACTGGTGTTGAGTGAGTATGGAGAATGCCAAAGGTTTTTTTTCCCCCTCTGTAAAGTGGTGAAATGCATGGTCTTGTCTGAATGGAAGTCTCCTGTCATGGGCTTCAAAGGGGGGCCAGGCAATGATCACACTATATTCTCTCCCTGTAGAGGGCAACAATAGTCTTTTCCAGGTCCCTCAAGTGGATACTCTTGTGTCAACCATATGTAAGACCACTATTCCTGTGGAAGGCGGTATAGCTCTTAAAGATCTGGAGGATTGTGACCCTCTTAGCTGTGATTTGGCAGTTTGATCTTCCACTGGTGGGGGTTATATAACTCTGTCCGAATTGCGCTGGGTGCAGCTGCTTCTGGGGAGTCTGAAGGTAGCTCATTTAGAATCAGGGGCTGTCTTTGTGACAGATAGTACATATGATTTTATTAGGATTTCCTCTCCATCTGTAGCCTCTGAGACTGCAGAAAAGCTGTTACAGCTCCATGACAGGGCAGTTGATACAGATTACGTTTCAGCAGGCTTCTTTTTAATGGAAAGTTAATGTTTGAAAAGCTGGAGAAATTGGTTAAATATCTAAGTGGGTCAAGCCCCAGAGACTTCTGCAGGATAGAATTAGTTCAGCTTCCTGAGGTCATGGCTGAGTAAGCAGTCTTCCCAGTCTAACAGGGATGTAGGAAGGATTCATTCTTTTCCTAGAGCCAAAAGATTGAAGGTTGACAATGCCACAATGTCTGGAGCTACCTGCTGAGCCAGTGAAGATCAGAGGGTCCTCTCCAAAGTAGTACTGGTAGGTGGTTGCCTCCAGCTGCTTTTCAGGGAATGAACCTACATCTCCTCGGACCAATGGGTCCTGATGATGTGCGTATTGGGCAGTCCCTGGAATTTGTTACTCCCATCGCCATGCTTTATGGGGGGTCTCTCTTCATGTCAGTTTCTAAGCAGTAGTGGTGAAGGCTGTTCAGGAAAGATCCAGAAGTCGTGATTCCAGTTCAATTAGAGGTTGGAGTTCTTAGTCGTAGCTCTGTTTGCTTTGTGGTTCCAAAAAAGAAACATAGAAATGATGGCAGAAAAGAACCACATGATCCACCCAGTCTGCCCAACAAGCTTATGCCAGTATCTGTGCACTGTGCAGTTACCCCCATGCTTATCAGTTTCCCAGACTGTAAAGGTCAGGGCCTTTGAATGCTATTTGAATCCAGTTTCCCTTAACCGTTGCTGTGGAAGCAGAGCGCATTGTTGGAGTTGCATCAAAAATATCAGGCTTAGTGATTAAGGGTTAGTAAAAGCCGCATCAGCAAGTTACCCCCATGTTTATTTGTTCCCCAAACTGTAAAAGTCAGGGCACTCATTGATTGCTGTCTGAATCCAATCTCCCTTTTCCCACTGCCGTTGAAGCAGAGAACAATGATGGAGTTGCATTAACAGTATCAAGCCTTGTTTAAGGGTAGCAACTGCCACACCAGCAAGTTTACCCCTAGTTACTCTCATACACTCTTTTCTTTATTTCCATCCTCTAGCCTTTAGGGATCCACAGTGTTTATCCCATGCCCCTTTGAATTCCTTCACTGTTTTCATCTTCACTACCTCCTCTGGAAGGGCATTCCAGGCATTTACCACCCTCTCCGTGAAGAAATATTTCCTGACATTGGTTGTGAGTCGTCCTCCCTAGAGTTTCATTTCATGAACCCTAATTCTATTGATTTTTTTCCAATGGAAAAGATTTGATGATTGTGCATCATTAAAACCTTTCAGGTATCTGAAGATCTGTATCATATCTCCCCTGCACCTCCTCTCTTCCAGGGTATATGTATTCAGGTCCTCTCACCATTTTGGTTGCTCTTCTTTGGACTGCCTCTATCCTGTTTTTATCCTTTTTGAGATATGCGCTCCAGTACTGAATGCAGTACTCCAGGTGAGGCCTCACTAAGGACCTGTACAAGGGCATTATCACCACTCTTTTTCATACTGGTTATTCCTCTCTCTATGCAGCCCAGCAGTCTTGTGGCTTAAGCTATCGCCTTGTCACATTGCTTTGCCAGCTTCAGGTCATCAGACACTATCACCCCAAAGTCCCTCTCCCACTCCATACACATTAGTCTTTCACCACCCATCACATAGAGCTCTTTTGGATTGCCGCACCCCAGATGCGGCAAGCCAAAAGATTCGGAATCTTAAGGGAGTCAACAGATATCTTTGTATTCCCTGCTTCAGGATGGAAACTTTTTGCTTTGTCATTGTGGTGGTGGTGGTGAGGCAAGGAGAGTCTTTCATCCCTGGATCTAACAGAAGCATTCTTCCACATTCCCTCAAGGCAAAGCATCCTAAGGAAGCACTTTCAGTTTAGGGCTTTCTTTTTCTGGTTCACTACAATGATAAGGACCTTTTTCCAGTATGATGATGGTAGTTGCAGCCTTTTTACACAGTGAAGGAATCATGGTTTATCTGTACCTGGATGACACTGTTGAGGGCCAAGTTGTTTCAGGAGTGCCAATTAACCTCGGGGTGATTCAGGTCATGGAAGATTATGGCTGTGTGGTGATATATGTGCAGAGCATTATGTTGCCTTCCTAGTATCTGGAGATTTGATTCAATACCAGGGTAGGCCAAATCTTCTTGACCCAGGACAGGGTCAGCAAAGTTTTAGGTTCGCACCTGAATGTTCTCCAATTCCTGGGTTCCATGATGACCACTCTGGATCTAGTTCCTTGAGCTAGAGCTCACATGTGGCCTCTTTAGATATCCCTGCTATCTTACCAGTCCACATAGTCATAGGACTATGAGGTGCGCATTTCTCTTCCATTCCCTGTTAGGGAAAGCCTAGTTTGATGGGCAGTCCCCTTGAAGCTATTGGAAGGAATTGATCTGGGTCCTCCTAATTGAATTGTGGTCATGCTGGATGTGAGCCTGGTGGGTTGGGATGCTCACTGCTGCAACCACCCACTCCAAGTTCTCTTGTCCATAGAAGATCCTTTGTGGTTCTCAACAGGCTAGAAATCAAGGCTATCAAGATGGCCATGTAGCGGTTTCAGCCCTTAGCAAAGGGAGTGACAGTTTGGGTGTTCTTGGCAATGCCACAGTGATAGATTTTGTGAGCAGGTAAAGGGACACTTGGAATCCAATTGTGGTCCAGGAAGAAAGCCTATTTTTTTTCTACTCTGTGGAGAAGAATCTAATAATCTCTTAGCAATTCACATCATAGGAGAAGAGCACGTCCTAGCTGACTTCCTTGGCAGAAGTATGCTGGACCTCAGGGAGTGGGAGTTCAGCCAGGAAGCTTTCCAGATGATTATCGTCCAGTGTGGTGTCCCTCAAATGGATCTGATGCCAACTGGCAAGAATTATAAAGCCAGCAGATTCTTCAGCTGATGGAAAGTATGGGATTCCAGTGAAGTTTTTTGCAGTCTTGACAAAAGCGAATTTCATTGATTTTTGGTAGAACTCTATGAAGGATAGAGGATCACCAGTCGACAGTCATCCTGATGGCTCCAGACTGGTCAAGCAGATCAATTTGTACAGATCTAGTGAGGCTGAAGGCTGATGTTCTGCTCTGGCTTACTTTTGGTCTCAGCCTAATATGCCAAGGACCAGTTCTTTTTTTTTTTCAATTTATAATTTTTATTATCACAATAAACATACAGGTTATGAAAGCGTATACCACAATGGTGTATTATTACAACATGAAGAACAACACACTTGTAACCCGAAATCCCACATGTCCGTCTCCCCCCCCCCCCCCACCCGTCCATGAGCTCACGTAAATGTCTGTATATAAGGCAATAAGTCCACGATAATACTAGTGATGCAGAGAAATTATAAACGTATGACCTGTGAGATTTCGAGAAGGGCACAGGATCTAGACATCAAAAGCAATAAAATTACTGATTAGCTTGTTGTTTCTCCCATTGTATATACGGAGTCCAGATCGCTTGAAACTTTGATGTGGTATCATGTATCGCCGCTGTGATTGCTGCCATTTTGCAGTAGAAATGTATTTTCTGTTGTATCATGTGAAGAGATGGCAGTTCAGGCCACTTCCAGTGGCTGGCTGTTGCAATTCTAGTGGCAATAAAAACTTGTTGGCAAAATGCTTTTTGTGGTTTATCCAGTGCTGGTTGTGGATAGTGTAATAACATGAATCCAATGTCCTTGATGTCTTGCGTATCTAATAGTCCTTCAATCCAAAATGTGACCTCTGTCCAAAGGCGTTGCACATGGCCACAAGACCACCACATAAGCAAGAATGTGCCCACCTGTCTACAGCCCCGCCAGCATAACTCGCTTACTTGCGGGTATCTGCGATGCAGGGTGTGCGGTGTGCTGTACCACCAAGTTATCAACTTATAACAGTTCTCTTGTTGCATAGCAGACACTGAGTATTGACGGGCAGAGACATAAATCTGCATCCATTCATCTGGTTGCAGCGTGCGGCCCAGATCCACTTCCCAATGTGTAATGTGGGTATGACTGAGCTGCAGTGCCCATTAGCAAGGCATACGGTTTGGAGATCATGCCCCTTTTTTTTTTTTTTTATCAATGTTTTCTCAGAAATGCTCGATCAACTTCTTACCCTGTTTTAAGGATGAGGATACCTGAGAGGAGTGTAAAAAGTGTAAGATCTGGTACCCAACGAGAAAATCCCCCGTTTGGCAACTGGTACATTCTTTGAAGTTCTGGCGATAGCATTAGGGCCCCCCCTCTCATGAGATGTTCTATATGATGGATGCCCTTTTCTTGCCACGCAAAAAATGAGCGATGTTCACGACCCGCTGCAAATAATGTTTTATAATAAAGATGAGTGGAATGGAAATAGACCCTGGTACCCACTTGTTGTTCCCTCCATTTGGCCCACAATGTCATGGTAGTTTCCAAGGCCATGGTCAGTTTACCCCGTATGAGCCAGGTATCTCGGGGTTGCCAGAGGCATCCCCTCCACTATATGTTCTTCAAAATGCACCCACTGCTTCATAGAATCCCGTCTATGCATGTCAGCGACCGCAGTTTTCATTTCATTTATTAAAATGTATTAATCGCCTAACACTTAACAAGGCCTAAGTGATATACAAGAGTACATACATAATAAAAACAAAATAAAATACAAACAACAAATTTCAGCTTCACAGAAACCAAGAAGCAAAATACCAGTTAATTGTGCCTCTGTGTAATACCATTCCAGATTTGGAACTGCTAAGCCCCCTCTGTCCTTTGGTTGATGTAGCAGTCTCCTAGTTACCCTGGGGGGTCTCCTACACCAGATAAAGTCAAACAGTATCTTTTGCCATGAGCATAGTTTAGCGGTGCTAATGTAAATGGGCAGTGTGTTAAAAAGGTACAGTAGACGAGGCAACACATTCATTTTTAGAGTAGCAACACAGCCCAACCTTGAATAAGGTTCTCTGTCCCATTTTTGAAAATCACTTTTTATGGAGCGCAGCAGTGGTGTGTAATTGACGAAAAAGGTCCTTCAAATCGGGACCGAGGTGGACCCCTAAATATTTAAGGGAGGAATGAGCGATTTTGAATGGATAATGTTCCTTCATGTCCTGAACAATGGACTGATCAGCTGAAATATTCAGAAGTTCAGTTTTATCCAGATTGATTTTAAATCCAGATACAGCACTAAAACCATGCAACTCTTCCGTCACACCCCGTATAGAGTTAACCGGATCAGTTAGGGTCAATAGAATATCGTCCGCAAAAAGTGAAATTTTGAGGTGTATGTTCCCCATTTGAATACCCTCAATGTTGTCTGCGGCCCGCACTTTGGTGGTGAGTGGCTCTAAAAATAGAGAAAATAAGTGTTGACAGGGGACAACTTTGTCGAGTTCCTCATTGTACAGGAAATAGATCACCTTATCCACTATTTACTTTAATCCTAGCTACAGGCTCATGATATGAGCTTTTTAGCCATCCCAGAAACCGAGACCCAAAATGCATTTTAAGTAATACAGCAAATAGGAAGTCCCAGTGTACTAGGTCAATGGCTAAAAGTACTAACGGGATCTGTTCTGATTTGGCCCACCATAGTATAAATGTGACCTTTCGGGCCAAGGACCAGTTCTGATGGATGATCCAGCTCCATTTGGTCTTACAGCTTGGCCTTTGAGAAGGTTCGCATGCGTGAAAAGGAACATTTTTCAGCAATTAATTCTACCCTAATGAAAACCTGCAAGACCAAACAATGAGATTGTCATTGTTTGGCATCTCTGTGAGGCTTCTTGTAAAGCTCTGCCTTCCCAGTAAACAGACATTCATTCATTCTGACCTTCTTGCAAAAGGGTGTAGATAAGAACTTAGCTTTTAATTCCGTAAGGGAACAGGTTACAGCTGTCTCTTGTTTCAGAGGTTGAATTCAGGGAGAATCTGTGACATATTCTACCTAGGGTTACAGGCCTTATCTTATAGAGACAGATATCTAGATTTATCTGCAGAATCAGTCACATTTGTTCAGTGCTGTTTTTCTTACAAGGTCATTTTGTTCTTTACTTTTTATCCAGGCATATCTCTTCTGGCGTTCCCAAAAAGGGGAATGTCATGATAAGGATAGGGGTCTCTGCTTCATGGAAGTTCGTTGAATCCTCCTCAGCAGTTTAAGGATGACTAATTCCCTTTGGAAAATCGATAGGTTTATTGGTGGTGTTCAGTGGGCCTCACATAGGAGAGGTAGATTTGAAATGTTGTCCAGTGGATCAAATAGACAGTCTTGACAGCATATTTGCTGAAGGGTCTACAGATTCCAAAGGTACTTCTCACTCATTCTGTGGGGACTTAGGCTTCTTCTTAGGTGGAGTCTGCAATAGTTGCTGCAGAAGACATTTGTAAAGTGGTTACTTGGTTTTCTTTACATTCATTGTTAAGCACTATAGATTAGAAGAGCAAGCTTTTTTGGGGCAGGCATTATCAGGGCAGCCCTGGCTTCTTCTCGTGTTAGAAGGGGCTTAGGCACTTCCCACACATTTGGACTGATCTAGCAGGATAAGAAGAAAAGAGAAACTTAGTCTTACTTGTTAATTTCCATTCCTTTAGTCTTGCTAGACTAGTCCAGTACCCTCCCAGGAAGCTAGTGGCTGTATTCTATTGTCCTTGGCTGAGAGTCCTTAGATTCTTTTGGAAGATTCACAGGATTTCTATGTAGAGAACACAAGGATTGTCTATATTTTCTTCCTCGGGCTGTTTTCCATTTCTAGTCCTTCCTTTTTCTCTGTGGCATTTCAAGAAGGTAATTGGAGATTTTTCTTCATGCTCTCCAAGGGTCATAGTTCTGTATAATCGTGTCATAGATGAGTTTGGGTTTTTTTTAAATCCGTTGCTTTGACATAAGGATACTGGCAAGTGCTCAATTTTCACCACTCTTTACAGGCAGTGAAGATGTCACTGCACAGTGGGGTAGATTTTAAACCCCCATGCACGCATAAATCCTCCCGGATTTACGCGTGCAGGGCACTCGTGCACCGGCGTGCCTATTTTGCATAGGCCGCTGGCACGTGCCTGTCCCGGGGCTTCATAAAAGGGGCGAGAGGGGCATGCCCAGGGGCGGGTCCGGGGGGTGTGATGACGGTTCGGGGGTGGGCCGGGAGGGTGGTCCCGAGTCCCCCGGCACTGTGGCCTGTGCCGGGGGATGCCGGGGTGGCGCGCGCAAGTTACGCCTGCTTCAAGCAGGCGTAACTTGCCCAAACAAAGGGGGGGGGGGATTTAGGTAGGGCTGGGGGGTGGGGTAGATAGGGGAAGATGGGGGGATGCGGAAGGAAAGTTCGCTCCGAGGCCGCTCCGATTTCGCGCAGCCTTGCGCGTGCCGACCCTGGATTTTATAAGATACGTGCAGCTACGCGCGTATCTTATAAAATCTGGTGTACTTTTGTTCACGCGCGCGTATGTTTTGAAGATCTACCTCAGTGTGTAGTTATGTGTTTTCATCTGGTGGTATAAAACCATTTGGAACCGACCTGATAAACCTAAACACACAACCTCACCTAGCATCTTATAGCTATTATGAAACTTTGTACCGTCCCTTACAGGCACCTGTCTAGATGTTAAAATAAAGCTTCATTTTTAAGTGCCTTATTGTTAACCGTTGTGACGGCTTCTAGCTTAACGACGGTATAGAAAAGAGTTTAAATAAATAAATAAACATCTGGACTGGTCTAGCAGGATTGAAGGAAAGAAAATTAACAGGTGAGATTTTTGAACCTGGAATCAACATCTAGCAAGACTTAAATAGGTGGATAATTCAAACTGATGCAGCAAAAAACCCAAAACCCAGGTGACTCAGATTGTGTGTGTACCTCTGTAGTGGAAGGATTTAGCATTGTCAAAAAATGTTTCATCTACTCTGCTGCTTGTAGTTTGAATTCTTTAGACTTTTACTCCTTAACGTAGTTAATGAAGAGGACAATTTTGTTACTGAAAGAAGATGAACACTGCACTACTTTTCTAAATTCTTTTGGAATTGTTTTCTTCCATTTAGATTAGCTCAAGCCACCCAGGAAAGAACAGACTTGTATGCTAAACAAGGACGAGGAAGCCAATTTACGTCCAAAGAGGAACGAGACAAGTGGATTAAAAAGGAGCTCAAGTCACTGGATCAAGCTATTAATGACAAGAAACGGCAGATTGCAGCCATACACAAAGATTTAGAAGATACAGAGGCAAATAAAGAGAAGAATCTGGAACAATATACTGTAAGAACTCCTTAAATTACTACCAAATAGCTAACAAGAGACTAAAGTGTTCTGTACCTTTTTAAAGTAGTACATTTTGGGTTGGCTTATGACCTAATAGTGCCATTGTTATGCAAAAGACCTGGATTCCAGTTTTGTGCTTTTGAATCTTCGATAAATTGAGCATGTACCAGGTACCTCACTAGTGATAACAGCTGCTAATTACCTCATAAAGCAGTGTCAGGTGAACTACCATGCTGGACCTTCTGCATCAGAGAATGTAGCTATACATTACAGACCTGTAGTGGGAGAAGATAACTGGGAAAATTCCACGTAGCATTGTTAGAATTCTGTTTTAAGTCAGTGTGGGGCAAAGAGAAACAGATAGACCTTTGCACCAAGTATATTTGTTAAAAATTTAATAGCTTTTTGGACCAGGGTGAAAGATTCTGGGAGAGTAATAAAGCTCTTAACTTCTTCATCTCTTGCAGCAAACTTTGCTTAGAAATTTGGATATTTTCATGCCTGTAAACAAGACATGTCCCGCACACAAAACCCTTGGAGTTAGCTTAGGTTTGGATTGGTAACTTGTTTTCAAGGAAAAGCTGAGAGAAGCAGGGAAGGATGTCTGGCTATCACCAGTAAGTCCACTGAGGTTCTGTTCAAGCTATCTTTAGATAAACGTGTGGTTCCACAGCATTGGTGAAGGGTAGATGTCTGTTTTCATAAAAGAGCTAATGAGGATGTTGGAAATTGCAGGCTGGGAAAGTTAATGAAAGCTACTGTAGGAAAAAATGGTTATGAATTTAGAATCTGGCTTGTTGCCAAGTCTGAGGCATCATAGTTTTTATTAAAGAGAGATTGTCAAACAAATCTGATAAATTTATTTGTTTGAATGACCAGAGAAAATTAGTTCAGGGTATATGTGTGTGTGTGTTGAATGTGGCATACTTAAATTTTGGCAAAGTTTTTGTTACTGTTCTGAATAGGAGGCTCATAAATAAACATTTTTTCTTTTACATTGTATACAACAGGTTAAAATTAATTCAGAGCTTTAGCATTTTATACAAATAGGGCTGAATCTTGAGGTACCTCTATCGGCAGCCCTTTTCAACATTGTGTCGCCTTCTGGCTAGCCTTGAGGTCCATTACAAATTATATGCAGATGATATTCACTTTTTCTTTTCTTTGAAGTTCTCGGGACCTTGACCATCCAATTTGTTTCTTAATCTTGCCTACCATTTGTAGCTGGCTTCAGCACAACAGATTATCTCTGAATGTTGATAAATCGGTAATCTTTATCCTTTCTCATTTTCCCATTGAGAATATTCCATCCATGTTAGTATTTGATGGTCATCATATTCCAATTTTAAATAAGGTAAGTAACTTGGGTGAAGCCCTAGATCCTGCCCACATAATGCAATCCCGTATCAAATTAATGATTCATACTTCATTTGCCAAATTACGACTCCTTAGCATTCAGACAGGTTAACCCACATGAGTGGGTTATGCACCTGTACCAGCAGATGGAGATAGTATTCTCCATCTCCAGCAGATGTGCAGGTGCATCTCCCTACTGGGCATTGCTTGAAAAAAATTTTTTAGAAGGAGAAAGAAGAAGAAAATGAATTCGCTCTGCTCTGTGGTGTGATACTTTATGGTCTCTCCCTCAGTCGAGTTTTCCTGAGGTGATATCTGCGGATCCCTCTCTCAGAATAGCACCTCGGTCTGGTAGCTGGTTATTCCGGCGTGGACTTAGCTGTAGAGAGACAAACAACTGAGAGGCTAGCATTTGCAGGAAGCTGAGTGAGGTGGTAAAGGCCTTTGCCCTCTCCCTCCACAGCCAGAGACAGACTCTGTTCTCTTCCGAGATGGGCTGAGCTCAGGTAAAGCATAAATATAAGAAAAAGAATGGGAATTAATTTAGGGATTCCATTCCCCTTCTGGTCTCTGAGCTTGGCGTGCCAATCTGACATCCGTTCCTGTCTCCGGGGGAGCTTGGGGAGTCATGGCGGGTTGAGCAGCCTTTTTGGCTGTGCCACGCTCTTAGGATTAGCTTAGATGCTGTGTGGTAGGCCATGGTGACATTCACATGCTTTTCTGCTCTCAAGTCTGCCACAAAACAGTGTCTGTTGGTTTGCGCTTGCTCGCTCATCTGGGCGCACACCTGGACTGTGTATTGGGTGCCTACATTTTGGGCCTCTGTAGTGTGAGCTCTGTCCATGCTCGCTTGGAGGGCCTGCAGCTGGGCACACAATTGTCAGATGCTTTTGGGAGCATGCTGCTAGCGGGTGTTTATCCATGGCACCGATAGCAAAGAAGCCTTAGTGCCTTACCCTTTGTGCGTTTTGCCATTTTCAGGCATCACATCCTGGCGTCCCCTTTAACTTGTGTCAGCGCTGCGGGGAGACTCAGGGAGAGTTGTCTCTGAATGATTTTGCTGAGCCCTGCTCTTACTAGCATGACACGGGAATGGGACCAGAGGGGGGGAACTGTCAGAGGTTTTGTCTGCTTTTTGGGCTCCCTTGACTGGTTCATCATCAGGGGAAGGCAGCTCAGTGGGCGCAGGACTGATACCCCATGGTTTTGGTATGGATCCTTCTGCCTTTTCTTGGGTTGAATTTTTCAAGGCTCCTCAACCTGTGGGCCGTAATCCCAGTTCCCATGTCACAAATAAATATGGGCAGATATGCCATTTATGTTTTTTGTTTCCTGGCTACTATAGCCCCCAAGTTTATTCTCCTTGTTATTTGTATCTGCGCCTCGGCCTTCTTGTTATATGGTTTTGTTAAGTTAACCCCTAAGTTTGATGTAAACCGGCCTGATATGAAGCTTGTCATGAAGTTCGGTATAGAAAAATGTTAAATAAATAAATAAATTTTGTTGTGCCTGGGGGGGGGGGGGGGTTCCTTTTGCCCCATCCTGGATATCTGGGGATCTCAACCATCATTTGCGAATGACTCGTTTCCGCATGGAAACCTTACAGGCCCCTGCTGCAAGCAGGTGATGTCGTCAGTAGAGTCGGGGGAGATTCTTCTCTGGATTTGTCAGAGGCATACCTACATATTCCCATCCATCTGGAGCAGCAACGGTTTCTGCATTTTGCTGTTTTGGGGGTGACGACATCAGTTTCAAGCACTACCCTTCAACTTGGCCACCACACCCAGAACCTTCTCCAAGGTCATGGTGATGGTAGCGGCAGTGTTGAGAGAGGATGGCATTCTGGTCCACCTGTATGTAGACGATTGGCCAATTTGGGCCAAGAGATTAAAGAGAGCCTTCAGGTCTTGCGCAAGGTGATCTCCATGCTACAGAAACTAGGTTGGGTGGTGAACTTGACCAAGAGCAATCTGCAACCATCCCAGACACCGGAGTATCTTGGTGTTCGCTTCAATATGAAGCAAGGCTGGGTGTTCCTACCGCAGAGCCGCATTCAGAAACTGATGAATCAGATGTGGCTATTGACAGAAACAATATGCCCAATGGTAGGGTCTTACCTACAGGTGTTTGGGTTGATGGCAGCCACCCTAGAAGTTGTTCCGTGTGCAGGAGTGCATATGCGCCCTCTTCAGTGCACCCTGCTTGCGCTTTGGAGTCCACAGTGTCAGGACTACTTGATATGGTTTCACTTACAGGTGGAGATCAGCATCCATCTGCATTGGATCATCTAAGGAAGGGCATTCCTCTTTGAACACCGAACTGGCTAGTACTCACAACACGTGAGCCTCCAGGATTGGAGGGCTCACTGTCAGGAGTTGACAGTGCAGAGACACTGAAGCACAGAATAGTCTCTCTGGAGCCTGTGCCATTTGGTTGGCATGCTTGCAATTTGTCAACCATTTGCAGGGTCGAGTGGTCCAAATAATGTCAGACAATGCGATGACAGTGGCTTACAACAATTACCAAGGAGGAACCAAGAGCCAGCAAGGTTAAGCTCAACTCATGTAATGGGCGGAACTATATCTTCAGGAGATCTCAGTTTCACACATTGCAGGAAAAGACAATGTAAGAGCTGACTTTCTCAGCAGACAGCGTGTGGATCCAGGAGAATGGGAATTGTTGGACAAAGTGTTCCAGCTAATAGTGGGCTGCTGGCACCTATCGTTTCTAGACTTACTGGCAACATCATACAATACAAAGATTCCTCACTTCTTCATTCGCAGGAGAGATCTGAAGTCTTTGGGCATTGACACCCTGGTGCAGGAATGGCTGGAAAGCAAGCTTCTATATGCCTTTCCCCCAATGCCCATGTTGGGCAGAGTGATTTGGAGGATCGAGAGATGCATGGGGGTGGTGTTTCTGGTGGTGCCAGATTGGCCCAGGGAGGCCATGGTATGCAGATCTATGAAGGCTCCCAACGGATTCTCCTCTCCGATTACCGGTCCACAGGGATCTGCTTGCAGCAGGTGCCTATTCTTCATGAAGATCTGACTCGATTTTGTCTTATGATATTTTTATTTTATTTATTTAACATTTTTTATATACACTGACATTCGTTCGGAACATCACATCGGTTTCCACAGAACTGGTAATGCAGCTAGCATAGCTTTACAAAGAACGGTTTTAAAACAGTATTAAACAATTAAAACAAGAATAGTTAATATGGGCTAATGGAAAACATAGCAAATACAGGGATCATTAAAAGTTGCATAAGGACAAAGAACATTATTGTTGCATAAAGGAATTACAAATTACTGATTAACTGGGGTGGAGGGAATTAAGGAGAATTGTGATGATAGATAGAAGGGGCTGAGGGAAGTTAAAGGTAAAAGAATCACTGTTTACGGGGCAGGGGGGAAATTACAGGATATTTACAGGAGAGTATTTACAAGATATTTACAGGATAGCGAATTAAAGGAGGTTGGGGGGGGTAGGAGTGAGAGAAAATCGTGAAAATAAGTCAAAAGTTAATAAGAGGGAGAAACAATTGCGCATGAGCCCGTAGGGAGCTCACAGAGGTCAGAAATTAAACTATAGCAGGGAGCGTAGACTTAAGGTGCCCGGGGAGGGGAGGGTTACGTGATATGGCCCTTGAGAGGGCTCAGTTGCTGAAGAGTGGATACTCCGCTGCTGTGGTTTTCACCTTGCTTCGAGCGTGAAAGTTCTCCACTTCCTTAGCCTATATTTGGGTTTGATAAGTATTTGAGGCTTGGTGTGAAGAACGAAGGGTTCATCCTAGTTCAGTTTAAGATCCTGCTCATATTGGATTTTTTGCAGGACAGGTTAAGGGTTTGGCCTTTAATTTCTTGAAGGTACAGGTGGAAGCTCTTGCCTATTTTGAGGTCAGGTGAATGGTGAATCCTTGTCAGCCCATCAGATGTGGTCTGGTTCTTAAAAGGGATGAAGCATTTCGTTCTCCCTTGCGGTTGCTGGTGCCCTTGTGGAGTCTTAATCTGGTTCTGGATTTTCTGGAGGATCCTGCTTTTTGACCACTGCTTAGCCTCTCCTTGCGTTTACTTACTTTGACAATGGTGTTTCTGGTAGCAATTTGTTCTGTACCCTGTTATAGAGTCCATCAAGCTAGGGTGAGAGAACATTGCAGAAATCTCATCTTTGTGAGACTTTGCTCACTCCAAATGATGTCAAATCTTCACCTTGGTGTACTGTGCTGGTCATATGTCTCACTCCGCATCTAAAACTGACTCCTAAACCACCACCAACACCTCACCTCACCTCCCGCTATTAGCTGGTCCTCCTATAAAGATATAAATAGTTGACTACTATGAAGGCCTTATAAATTGTCTGTCTCTCTCTCTCTCTCTCTCTCCTTCGTGAACTGCGAAATAGAAGTGTTGCGGGGTGTGAAAACTTTACTGCACCCCACAATACTACCTATGCAAAGCAGTATGATAGCAAGTGGTGTGATAATTTTAGAATTATCATAAACATGCCTCTTTTTCTTACCGTGGGCATTATCCATGCATTATTACACCATTTTGATGAATCTAAGGGTCAGCCTCTTACTTTTGTGTGGCTGCCTGTTGGAACAAGTGGCATCATTATTACATCAACTCCATTGACTTCTGATCCAATGACACAATAAGTTTAAAATTCTTGTATTGGTATTCAAGATGTTTAAATTGGTGAGTCCTGTTTACTTATCTAAATTGCTTACCCCTTATAATTTGACACAAGCATTGTGGTCCCAGGGCAAGGGATTACTTAAGGTTCCAATATTGAAGGATGTATTCCTAGTGGAAACTAGAAAATGGCTTTATCTATTCTGGGATCTTCCTGTGGAATAGCCTCCCTGATGGTTTATGTGATATGGGTGATTTGACTCAGTTATTCATTTCTGCTCTGTAGAGAATTTTTCCTGTACATATAGTTTTGCACGCCTCAGAATTTTGTAGAATAGAGGCTTTTTTCTTCTGTTTCAGTTTTTCACACCATAGTCATTTCCATGAAATGAGTTATCTCTTCAAAAAAAGAACCGGAACAATTTCCACCAATTACAAAATCAATATCCAAAAAGGAAATGTTATATTAATCTCGTATTAGAATGCCACTTCCCAAAATCTTAAATCTTAAGTATATGGCCGCATCATCAAGCCTGTCAGCGTGTTTTCTATGTATTCAAAAAGAGAGCCGCCCGGACCTCTAATCATCTGCGGCAACCAGTCTTTCTTTTTTTCTTTTTTCTTTTTTCTTTTTCTGTTTTTCTATTTTTTGTTTTTTTACCAGTTCTTGAAATATTAGTTTTATAATGAACTTTTTCAAAATAAGCTCAACATACGGCCGAAGTTTCGCAGCACCCGCTGCTTCATCAGGAGCTCATATAAAGTAACAATATTCTTTTAAATCCTCTCTGTCCATTAAATCCCTATATTGCAAAAGGAAATTTATATTATTGTTTAACAATTCATGTAGGTAAATAAAAACAGTACTTATCTGGGATCAGCACGAAGCAAACCTTATAACCGGACGGGTATCGTCTCACAACAACTTTGAACAGAAGGAGCAGAGACCATCTTTGTATCAGACGCGGGCTATTAACTATATATATATATATATATATATATATATATATATATATATATATATATATATATATATATATATATATATGAAATGAGTTAGCCAGGAGAAGAGGGTTTTATTGCTCTCAAGAGAATTATGCTTATAAAAATCTTCAAAAATTAATTGTATTGGAATGGTAAAGTAGAAAAAAATTATATATTTCAGTAATAAGTATTAGGGAGTTGAGTTCTGGAACATAGTAGTGGCTTTGCTTTGGATCATTCATTAATGATCTGGAATGTTGTTTCTTATATCTGTTTAAGTTTTAGATGGGGACATTGTATGTATGTCCATAATATAATACAGGTACAAACATTTTTACCAAAAAAATACAAGTTATAAAGCAAAAAAATACATTTTGTAACTGAACAGAATTTCTAAGACAGTTAAGCCTCTGACTTGAGCCAATCCTAACACACAGCTCCTGTCCTTGTGCTTTTAACTATATTCCATTTTATAGTTATCATAAGAGTTATTTTAACATACTTGTACTATATATTTAAAGTATGTGCCAGAATTTGATAGTGATCTTCTGTGTCACAAATATGTCATAAACACTAAAAGATCTTTGGGACCACCATGAGAATTAAAACTGGCAAATGGTTTATAGACTTGGACTTGTAGAAGATCTAAGAGAGATGGAATGTGGATTACACTTGTGAATTTTACTTACAGATGTATTTTTCTTTGTATACCAGAAATTGGACCAAGATCTCAGCGAAGTAAAGGCTCGCGTAGAAGAACTGGACAAAAAATATTACGAAGTGAAAAACAGAAAAGATGAACTGCAGAGCGAAAGAAAGTCAGTACTACAAAAACATATTTTTGTATGTGTTTGTATGACAGGCTGATAAATTTTTGTTTTTTCTTGATATAAAGTAAGTTGTTCAGAACTTTGTAAATATATACTTGGAGTCTGTATTTCCCCCATCTAGCAAAAACACTACCATTAAAAAAGTTATTTTTATCTAGATCTCAATTTTCACATTGATACCCTATTGGATAAGACAGAAATCCAACTTTCACCCTTGTGAAAAATGGAATGAATCATCCCCTAATGACTTTAATGAAAATTCAATATAACCTAGCCTGGGCAAAATAAATAAAACAAGCTACAATCACCTATCATTACATATTTAATTACATAATACATACTGCTTCTCACAAATCATTTATTACATCTCTGGAGTAATAAATGGGTTTACAAAGGATTTTTTCCTGCTCCTTTGGGCTTCCAGCCCAATGAGAACATGGTCAGACTTATTTAAACTTATATCAGTTGGTCAATAAGCTGATTTCAGAGATCTGCTAGCTGGATGTGTTAAATTATGTGGTGGTAAGAATTGCACCAAGGGCATTGAAGAGTGTAAGCCACAGCCTGGACATCACAGTGTGGCCAGGTACTTTTGTGAGGAATTTAACATACCTGCAGTGCAGCAACTCTCAGTGTTGAGGGTTTAACTATTAGTATCTGGATGTAATAGTTAACATTCACTTGCCATTAAGTCAGGGATTCCAATGTCATTGCATCCAGTGATATGTATAATCTGCATTCTGTACTCCCAGCATGAGAGATGGAAAGATGGCCCTTTGGGTAGGTCAGCTTCAGCGAGTAAAACTGCTTCCTTGACTTCAGAGCATAAAATATGATCTGCTTAAATTGAAATTAAATTTCTAAATTTGCAAGACCCAACCTGCAAACCTAGGATATATTTTTGTGGGATCTTTAAAAAATTTTTTTTTTACCTAGGTTGGAGGTGGAGAAGGGAAGGTTGGTGTTATGGTCCTGAAAAAGTCCTTACCCATTCACACTAGTCACTGTGGGAACTAGGCTGCTGCTTAATTGTTTTAGGTGTACCCTAGAGGTAAAAGTACCTCTAGTAAATCCTTTTGCATAACTATCCCTTCAAATCTTTTCATCCTATTCTTTGAAACTTCTGTTGCAGGGTGTTGATGCCTAATTTCTGCATTCCATCATTGACTTGGCTTTTAAACTGTTAGACCTCTTTTATGACCTTCTTTATCCTATTATGGTGATTACTGCAAAGCTATACATTTAAAAAAAAATGTTTTGAATGAGTAGAATCTAAAGTTGTAAATTGTTCTTTTATACAAAGTGAAGGGAAGGCTCTTATCTTTCAACTGCAGTTACTTATGGCGAGAGGAGAATGCTGAACAACAAGCTCTTGCTGCCAAGCGAGAAGATTTAGAAAAGAAGCAGCAGCTCCTTCGAGCAGCAACAGGAAAAGTGAGTCACTGTTCATCTTCTGAATATATATATATATATACATGTGTATATATATGAATAAATAGGCAGATATATATGCCTTTTTTTTTGTTTTGTTTAAACTTTGGATAAATTGTGTTTTGTTTGCTTTGCAGGCAGACTTGGAAAATGTATGTCAAAGGTCACTTAGGTTTTTAATGTAATTTACAGTATTAGTGTTCAGGATATTTGGGGGTTTTTTTGAGAATTACTATTATGGATTAGTCCAGTGATTCTCAAAAAAAACAAAAAACAATTCTTATGATCACACACAGCTGCATTTATTAAAGCCTTGATGCAGACCAGCTAGCACAGAAAAAATGCATGCAGTTCTTCTTTTCTCCACCTCCTATCTTCTTGTCACCCCTTTTTCCCCACCCTCATGCATTCTGTCTTTTGGATCTTCAGTCCCTTACCCATCCCTCTTTCACCACTCTCAATGCCTTTCTCTCCCCACCCCCCACACACACTTTCTTATCCGGTCCTTTCCCATTCCCCCAAGGCCTTGATCTGGTGTTTAACACCACTATCACTAGCTACAGTTTTCTTCTCAGATCCCTACTCTCTGCTCTCATAGCCCACTGCTCCCACCTCTGCTTTTTCTTCACGCCTCCATTTGGGCTAATGTGACCAACTCCTTCCTCTTATTTCCCAGGGGCCATACCTGAGAATCAGTGGATTAGTCACTCAGTAGAAAGTAGCTTATTCGAGGTATTGAACTTTGGGGGGTACTTACTTTTTTAGACACTGACAACAGTGGGATTTTATACAGCTAGAAGCAATATTTTATAAAATCAGTTTCTAATTGCTCAGAGTATAGTCTTTGTAATGCTCTAGTCAGTCTTGCAACCCTGTCTTTTGATGTCCATTTTAAAAAATATTCAGATTTATACTACCTTATTGAAATGTCTCATCAGAATTTCCTCTCCTAATGAAATTCCTGAAGGTACGATTGTGTGTATCTAATCATATCAAATGCTGACCCAGCATACCTAAAATGTCTATTTAGAAAATAATAAATTGCCTGTATAGTTTAATAGAACAGATAGAAACAAAATTGTTATACATTTATATTAACAATATCCTCACATAGTAGGGGCTTTGAATTGTGTGATCAAAGAAACTGCTCTACATGTTTAACCTTGTATTGTTTTTGTGACAGGCTATTTTAAATGGTATTGACAGTATAAACAAAGTATTGGAACACTTTCGAAGAAAAGGTGTTAACCAACATGTTATCAACGGTTATCATGGCATTGTGATGAATAACTTTGAATGCGAGCCAGCTTTCTACACTTGTGTTGAAGTTACTGCTGGAAACAGGTGACATTTCATTTGCAAATCTGTTTTCTATGTATATATTTGCCTGGCAAGTGCAATATAGGCAATGCAAATATGGTTCTTCTTGCTGTCGTGCTTTAAAATGGTAACAATAGAACTGAATGTGGTCCTAGAAATTTTTTTTCCATTGGTCTTTCTCTTAATTTACACTTACATCTTTTGTTGCTTTTAGTGTTTGCAAAATTGACAGAGGCGGGTGGCACCTCATAGACCAGTGGTCCCCAGACCTGTCCTGGAGGGCCACCAGCCAGTCGGGTTTTTGGGATATCCTCAATGAATATGCATGAGAGAAAATTTGCATGTTATGGAGGCAGTGCATGCAAATTTTCTAGCGGCAGCAGCCTCCTCCCAACCCTAACCTCCTTCATTTTCAGCCCTCGCGGAGGAGGAGTGGAGGAGTCCCATCGGCCACGGGGGTTGACGCTCTTCTTCATTTTCCTCTGAGCCGCGCTGCACATTCTTCAGGCCGCGCCTCTCTTCTGTTCTTTCGGGCCGACGCTGACCACACTAGCATGGTCTCTTCTGATGCTCGCCACTTCCTCTTCCGGGCCGTGGGGGAGTAGAGAGCATGCCGGTGCCGCTGACTCCAACTGTTCTGCCACGTTCCGCCCGGGCTGACAGCATTTTAAGCCCGGGCAGAGAAGGGACAGGGGAGCAGCTGGGTCAGCGGGGGGACCGGGAAGTGTGGCGGCACACCTGCGTGTTCTTGGCGACACACTGGTTGAGAACCACTGGGCTAGAGGATGAAAATGAGAAAAAGAGTGCATGGGGGGTAACCTTGTTGGTGTGGCGGTTACTACCCTTAACTATTAAGCCTTCATACAGTTTATCCAACTCCATTATTGCTCTCTGCTTTAATAGCAGAGGAAAAGGGGAATCAGATTCAGACACCAACCAGCAATGACATTGGATTTTATGGTCTGGGGAAAACAAGCATGGGGATAATTTGCTGATGTGGCTGTTAATACCCATAACCAATAAGCCTGATTCTTTGGATGCAACTCCAACATTGCTCTCTGCCTCAACTGCAAGAGATAACAGGGACTTGAACTCAGACGGCAACCAACAAGGGCCCTGACTTTGACACTTTGGGAAACTAAGTAAGGGGGTGAACTGTATGGCGCAGTAGATGCTACCATAAGCTTGCTGGGCGGACTGGATAGACTGTTTGGTCCTTTTGTGCTGTCATTTTCTATGATTATAAATTCTTCCCTTTTTTTTGTTCAGGTCAATCTGTGTCTAGGGATTGCCCACATGTGAGAACTGCTATCCTGGTTGTCCTTGGGGAAAAAAAACAGATTTGCTTGTCAGTAGCAAATGTTCTCTGAAGACATCAGGATGTCAGTCCTCACAAAACCTGCCCGCTTTCCCTGGGAATTGACTTCTTAATAATGCTAGGGAACAAGACTGAAGGGGGTCCCTGCGTAGACATGTGGTATAGTGTTATTCTGGGCATGCCCAATGAGGCAAAGTCAGAGGTCTAGAAACTTTGACATAAAAGTTCCAAGCTGGCCTCCATTGGATGATATCACCCCACATGTAAGGCTGACATCCTGCTGTCTTTGGAGAACACCTATTACAGGTAAGCAACTCTACTTTTTTTCATAAATGAATAAATCATTTAACTGAATAAACCAGCAATGGTCACTGAGCCTTATTCAGAAAAGTTTTTTTTCCTGTTGTATGCATGTGACAAAAATCTGTAATGCTATTTGAGATCTTTGTTTAAAAAAAACAAAACTTTTCTATAATCTGGATTTTTCCCTATTTGACTTTCTAGGCTAGTAGTTCTCAAATTAGCGGGCCTAAAATGTTTAATTTGATGTTACTTTAATAGTAATTCATTGTACTGCAATTTCTTTGACCTAGTAGTTTCCTCCATCTCATTCAGAGCCAGGACTGGGATCTGGCACAATGAACTATAAGCTACCTGGGGATTTTTTCCCGTTATTTTATATCCCTTCCCTATTTGCTTAGCCCAGTCACTACAGCGACTAGGGTCATGTACCAGGCCACCTTTTGGAAGCCTGCAATCATGGACTCTGAATCCTGCCATAAGGTGTTACTGTTGTGCGATGACAGACTCCCACAGCATCCTCATCCCTGGCTGACCTGGGAATGGAAGTTAGGTCCCTTTGCATGGCACTGCATAGCTACTGGGCTGGCCCTGTACTAGTTTGTTTTTTGGGTTTTTTTTTAAAGCCAATTTTATTCTCTCTTTGGATGAAAGGGATGTGCTAAAATATTATGGAGAAGAAACAGAGGGTTCAACCTAAAAAGTTTGAGAAACATTGTTCTAAAGCAGGTTGGCTCCAAAGATTATGGATGCTGCTTTGGTGAACATGATTATTGGGTTTTGAATAAACATTATTTAGCTTATTCCCTGGGAATTTTAGCTCTTAGAAACATTTTTTTATGTAATATATCAAATTCCTGATTGTTAAGCTTATGTGCTCCGTCACTTAGGTTATTTTATCATATTGTGGATTCCGATGAGGTCAGCACCAAGATATTAATGGAGTTCAATAAAATGAATTTGCCTGGTGAAGTAACGTTTCTGCCTCTCAACAAATTGGATGTTCGCGATACGGCTTATCCAGAGACCAATGTGAGTCATTACTTATTTGCTGTTCATTTATTTCTGTAAGGTCATGGGCACAAGTCTCTCAAATTCCCACTTCACTAGGAATAGTAAATCATTAGTCATCTTTTCCATGCATCACTTGGAAATTCTCTACTACCATCACTATTTCTCATTACAGTTTCTTTGGACATTTTTTCACAAATGTTCACAAATAATTGTAACTAGAAACATGGAGATTTTGGTTGTTACTTAGAAGTTGGTCGGCATGTCTTGTCATAGAGATATAAGCATTCTACAAGTACTATTGTGAAAAGTTATAGGATCTGTTTAGGTCGGAGTGATAACATGAAATAGAGCTATGTACTGCTAGGTAGGGTGACCAAGTTGAGAAGCCTTTCATTTATGCCTGAGAAATTTGTGGCACTCACCTGTCTCCCTCTCCTGTACCCCCCAAAAACTGTTACAAATACATCTGCTTTGCTAAATAACTTGTGATTTTATGAGGTCCATATTCAGAGGCATTTAGCCCAAAAGTCACAAGTTTTCCAGCTAAATACTGACTTCTGAATATTTTGGACACTTCTCTGGCTAAACTTTAGCTGGGTGTCTCATTATCTATCTAAATTTAGCCGGCGAATGCAGGGGCCTTCTGGGGCATTTCTGGGAGAAGTTAGGATAGCCTAATAAGTTATCTGAGAGTTAGCTGTAGAGATGTCCTAATGTTAGCTGGATAATCTTTAAGATAGCCATCTATGTTCAGTAGTACGGCTGCACCACTGAATAACCCTCCATAATTATCCAGATAAGTTTAGCTGGCTAACTTTGCTATCCAGCCAGTGACTGAATAAGGACTTCTTAATTTGGATTTATTATTTATACCTGTGATATTAACTGCTGTTGGCTTAGCTGGGTGATAGCCTTGTGCATTGCCATGCAGGAGAGCCTGATTTCCTACTTTAGTTTCCTGCTCTGCATGCAGGAAGTTATGTAAAGTTGTGGCTTATAGTCCCAAGTACCTTAGTAGTGTATTAGATAACATCTCTTACTGACCAACCTTAAGGATGTTTTAAATATGATAGTCTATTCTCTTGACCTTTGGTATTTGTTTTAGGCATACTGCTGGGAGATGGGAGAAACTTACTGTATAACAGAAGTAAAGTCTGCAAGTCATATATAAAGATTCTAGTTCCTGATTTCCCAGTTCCTCACCATTGAACACACAGAATATGACAGTAGTTAAAATTGCAAGGCCTATCTAGTCTGCCAAATATTCATTTACTTTTGTAGCACTATACATCCTATTTTATCTTTGCCATTTCTTCACAGCTAAGGATCCTCTGAACTTACCTTGTGTTTTTTAAAATTCTGATGCTATATTTGCCTCTTTTGCCTCCATGGGGGAGGCTGATGCACATGTCCACCACCCATTCTGAGAACATATATTTCCTTGTTACTCCTCCATTTGCTTTCTTTAAGCCTTATATTATGATACTTTTCTTTGAGACCTTCATTTCTTGAAGAATGTTTTGTTCATTGTGATTTGTTTATATCTTTTAGATATTTAAATATATTTATCATATCCCTCATCCCCCTTTTCTTCAGGGGCATACATGTTTGTCTTTAAATCGGAATTCATAGGGCTTATGTATAGACTCTGCACTATTATGGTAACACTTTTCGGGACTTCTGCACTGTATCCTTTTGAGGTGTGGCCTCTGGATGGGCACAGTGCTGCAGATGAAACTTGTACCTCTTCCTATGCACCCTAGCATTCCTCTGGCTCATACAACTGTCGCCTTGTACTGTTTATAACCTTAATCATTAGATATGATTACCCCCAGATCCTTGTCCTGCTTGATACACATCATATACAACTCATCGATACCTTCCGACTTCCCCTCAAGACAGCCCTTCAGGAAGGACTCTTAAGAAGTCATTCTTCCGCCCAAGGAAGTACTATCCTCCACCAGCAAGGTCCCGAACCACGAGACCTTATCAAAAGCCTCAGCCTCGCCAGGCCCGAAAGCAAAAGCCACAAGCAGCTCCCCAGCCGGGGCCTGCTTCCAATTTTTGACTTTCACTTGGAGAGCAGCAGTCTGATTCCTCTGCCAAGCATACCAGTGGGAGGTCGATTGTGCCACTTTCACAACATGTGGCAATCAATCACAACCGACCAATGGGTGCTAGCAATCATTGCTCAGGGTTACCACCTAAACTTTCTTACTCTTCCACCAGACTCACCACCTCTGCAGGCATGGAGAGTATCCGACCAATCTGTCCTTCTGGAGCAGGAAGTTTCCCTTCTTCCCCAGTTAAGAGCAATAGAACCCGTCCCACTCTTGCAGCAAGGCCTAGGGTTCTATTCCCGGTACTTTTTGATCCCCAAAAAATCCGGGGGGCTTCGTCCAATTCTGGACCTACATGCTCTCAACAAGTACCTCCAGCGTGAAAAGTTCAAGATGGTAACCTTGGGCTCGCTTCTACCTCTTCTACAAAGAGGAGACTGGCTCTGCTCTCTGGACCTCCAGGACGCATACACACACATTGCGATCACTCCAACTCATCGCAAGTACCTCAGGTTTTTAGTAGGCCCAAAGCACTATCCATATCAAGTGCTTCCTTTTGGCCTAGCGTCTGCACCACGAGTCTTCACCAAATGTCTCGTAGTTGTAGCAGCTTTCCGTAAGAGAGAAGGTATGCACGTCTACCCCTATCTGGTCGACTGGATAATCAGGCTTCAACCCAGCAAGCCGCTCGGTCATCCCTCGATTTCAATCTACACACTTTAATTTCTCTAGGATTTCTTGTCAATTATGGGAAATCCTATTTAACCCCATCTCAAAACTTGTCGTTCATTGGGGCAGACTTAGACACTTTATAGGCAAAAGCCTTTCTACCTCGACAACGAGCGCTAACACTCGTGACCCTTGCTCACCAGTTGCAGTCTCAACATACAGCAACAGCTCGCCAATTCCTCATCCTGCTAGGACACATGGTGTCCTCCGTCCATGTTACTCCAATGGCTCGCCTGGCCATGAGACTCATGCATTGGACTCTGAAGTCACAATGGATTCAAGCTGTTCAGCCTCTGTCGACCATTGTCCACATCACCAACTCACTCCGTCTGTCTCTCGCCTGGTGGAAAGATCAGACCAATTTCCTCCAGGGACTGCCTTTTCAAGTGCCAGATCCTCAACTCATTCTCACCACCGACGCTTCCACAACCTCGGGTGGGGAACCCACGTGGACAATCTACAGACACAAGGATCTTGGTCTCCACAGGAAGCCAAACATCAAATAAACTTCCTAGAACTTCGAGCAATGCAATATGCTCTCAGGGCTTTTCAGGAACGCCTGTCAAATCACGTCATCCTGATTCAGACGGACAACCAGGTGGCCATGTGGTACATCAACCAGCAGGGAGGCACAGGCTCCTTCCTCCTGTGTCAGGAAGCTGCGCAGATTTGGGCGGAAGCGCTCTCTCACTCGATGTACCTCAGGGCCACCTACTTGCCAGGAGTGGACAATGTCTTGGCAGACAAACTGAGTCGCATCTTCCAGCCACACGAGTGGTCTCTAAACCCCTCGGTAGCGACCTCAGTCCTTTCGCCAATGGGGATACCCCCAGACAGACCTCTTTGCGTCCCCTCAGAACCACAAAGTGGACAAACACTCTCAGCCCAGAGATGCATTCTCCCTCTCGTGGGCAACCGGTCTGCTCTATGCATTCCCTCCACTTCCTCTTCTTTCGAAGACTCTTGTGAAGCTATGTCAAGACAAGGGAACCATGATCCTGATAGCACCTCACTGGCCACGCCAAGTGTGGTTTCCCATACTCAAGGATCTCTCCATCCGCAGGCACATTCCCTTGGGAATGGACCCGCATCTGATCACTCAAAACGACGGATGCCTACGCCATCCCAATCTTCAGGCCTTGTTCCTGATGGCATGGATGTTGAAAAGGTTAATCCTTCAACCACTTAACCTTTCAGATTCGGTTTTCTCGTGTCCTGATTGCTTCACGGAAGCCTTCCACAAGAAAATCTTATTCCTATAAATGGAAAAGGTACACATCATGATGCAATTCGCAGTCCCTTGATCCCTTTTCCTGTCCAATCCCAAGGTTTTTGGACTATCTCTGGCATCTGTCAGAGTCAGGTCTAAAAACCTCTTCAATCAGAATGCATGTCAGTGCGGTAGCCGCCTTCCATAAAGGTGTCGGGGATGTTCCTATATCAGTACAACCCCTCGTAACACGATTTTTAAAGGGCTTGCTCCATATCAAGCCACCTTTACGTCCTCCAGCCCCTTCTTGGGACCTTAACCTGGTTCTTGGTCGACTCATGAAACCACCATTCGAGCCTCTTCACTCCTGTGACCTAAAATATCTCACATGGAAAGTGATTTTCCTATAGCTATCACTTCAGCTCGCAGGGTTAGTGAGTTACAAGCCCTAGTTACCTATCCGCCTTACACTAAACTCCTGCAGGACCGGGCGGTACTCCGCACTCACTCTATGTTTTTACCCAAGGTAGTTTCGGAGTTTCACATTAATCAATCCATCATACTACCTACCTTTTTTCCCAGGCCCCATTCCAATCCAGGGGAACAGGCTGTGCATACCCTTGACTGTAAACGGGCTCTAGCTTTCTAACTAGACCGTACACTTGCCCACAGGAAGAGCACTCAGTTATTAGTCTCTTTCCATCCCAACAAATTAGGGCAACCTGTGGGTAAGCAGACTCTCTCCTCCTGGTTGGCGGACTGCATATCCTTTTGCTACCAGCAGGCAGGCATTCCTTTTCAAGACTGTGTTAAAGCACACTCTGTGAGGGCCATGGCGACTTCAGTAGCACACCTAAGATCGGTGCCGCTTCATGACATTTGCAGGGCTGCGCCTGGAGCTCTCTCCATACCTTCGCAGCCCACTATTGCTTGGACAAAGCCGGAAGACAAGATTCCATCTTCGGCCTATCTGTCCTGCATAACCTATTTTCCACGTGACATACCAACACCCTTCCACCTGCCCGGTGGGGTTCAGGATGACCTCTACCAAATTCCACCCCAGTTGTTGTGCCTGTTGCACGCCGTTGGGTACATTTGGTGCATGTTCAGACATCCTCAGCTCACCCATATGTGAGGACTACCATCCTGCTTGTCCTGTGAGAAAGCAAGTGTTGCTTACCTGTAACAGGTGTTCTCACAGGACAGCAGGATGTTAGTCCTCTCGAAACCCACCCACCTGGTGTGGATATCTTACAGTAGATTACTAGATTTAATCAATAATCTTGTGATATGAATTCATTAGTTTTAGGGAGCAGTTAAAGACACTTTTGTGAGGTAGTCAGTTTTATTATAGCAGCATATAAGGTAAACAAGGTTTAATATGATACAATATTTCTTTCATTTTGGTTTAGTTTGTTGCAGTTTCATAGTGTAAAAGCACTTTAGTAAAAGATAAACAGAACTTATACCTGTTATCTGTAAGTTCAACTTGCACTTAGTAATTACTCAGTTTGCCAAACTAATTAACTCTCTTGATCAAAGAAACTGTTAATATGATGTAAACAATTGAGATCTTAACAGAAAAACATCATATGTGGAAACTACATTTTTTGGTAAGTTTTTTTATCTATATAAATATTTTTATTTTGTGAGTGGAGACCTCATATGTAATCCCGAGAGATTCTTTTCGTTGTCTCTGTTTTTTCCGACTTGCGGTCTTAATTTCTAAACCACCGTCGAGTCATACTGACTATTAACGTCATTTTTTACATAGAAACATAGAAATGACGGCAGAAAAAGACCAATCGGCCCATCTGGTCTGCCCAGCAAGCTTCGACTCTTATTTTCCCATCCTTATCTGTTTACCAACCACCAACTTCAGGGCTCTTGTTGGTAATGTTTGATTTCAAATTTCCTGCCATCTCCTGTCATTGATGCAGAGAGTAATATTGGAGTTGCATCAAAGGTGAGCATAAGGCTTATGGTTAAGGGTTGTAACCGCTGCATCAAGCAAGCTACCCCGATACTTGTTCACCCAGACTGCACAGATCGATGCCTTGTTGGATAATGTCTGAATGCAAATCCTGTTATCCTCACTTCCCTCTACCGTTGAAGCAGATAGCAACGCTTTATATGCTTTCAAAGTGATGTATCAGGCTTAATTGGTTTAGGGTATAACCGCCGTAATAAGCAGCTACCCCCACGATTATTTACCCAGATTGTGAAGTTCAGGCCTTGTTGGTTGTTGCCTGAATATAAATCCTGTTTTCTACTTTTTTCCCCCTGCCGTAGAAGCAGAGAGCAAACGCTGTGTATGCATTCAAGTGATGTATCAGGCTTAATTGGCGGTAATAACCAAGCAAGCCGTAATAAGCAAGCTACCCCTATGTTTATTTATTTATTTCCCAGATTGTGAAGTTCAGTCCTTTTTGGTTGTTATCTGAATGTAAATCCTCTTTTCCACATTTCCAACACCAAGAAAAAGGCTCCATCCCTCTATCAATTAAATAACCCCACCTCCCTAGCCTGTATGTAACAACAATGTTTATTATATGTATATATCGACTTTAACGTATATAGTAACTCTACTGCTACATAAGATTGATAATATGTAATAATAATTTTATATGTATTTACCTAACCTTCAAACCCCAAACGTTATTTCAATGTGACAGTTTGCTGCAATGATGTTTGTAAACAATATATTATTTCTCGACTACTGTAAACCGTTCTGATGGCGAAACCAAATGATGGTATACAAACACGTTAAATAAATAAATAAAATAAATAACCGTGCAAGGGATTTTTTTTTTTAATAAGGGTAGTAATCACCCAGGTAGAAAACATTCCAGCAAGCCACCCTCATGGCTCTACACTTCATTCCCATCCTCTATCCTTTATGGATCCACAGTGTTTATCCCACGCCCCTTTGAAATCTTTCACAGTTTTTAGTCTTCACCACTCCCTCTGGAAGGACATTCCAGGCATCCACCACCCTCTCCGTGAAGATATACTTCCTGACATTGGTTCTGAGTCTTCCTCCCTGGAGCTTCAAATCGTGACCCCTAGTTCTATTGATTTTTTTCCATTGTAAAAGGTTTGATGTTGACCATGAATCATTAAAACCTTTCAAATATCTGAAAGTCTGTATCATATCTCCTCTGCTCCTCCTCTCCTCCAGGGTGTACATATTTAGGTTCTTTAATCTTTCCTCATAAGTCATTTTATGAAGACCATCCACCTTTTTGGTCGCCCTTCTCTGGAGCGCCTCCATCCTGTCTCTGTCCCTTTGGAGATACGGTCTCCAGAACTGAACACAGTACTCCAGGTGGGGCCTCACCAAGGCCCTGTACAAGTGGATCATCACTTCTTTCCTCTTACTAGATATTCCTCTCTCTATGCAGCCCAGCATTCTTCTGGCTTTAGTTATCGCCTTGTCACATAGTGTCTAACGATCTGAAGTCGGTGAAACAATCACCCCAAGGTCCACGTCAGTCCTTTACCTCCCATCAAATACAATTCTTTTGGATTTCCACTCCCCATATGCATGACTGTGCACTTCTTGGCAATGAATCTCAGCTGCCATATCTTCGACCACTCTTCCAGTTTCCTTAAGTCACGTCTCATTCTCTCCACTCCTTCCGGCATGTCCACTCTTTTGCAGATCCTAGTATCATCCGCAAAAAGACAAACCTTACCTTCTATCCCATCCGCAATGTTGCTCACAAAGATATTGAACAGGACCAGTTCCAACACCGATCCTTGCGACACTCCTCTTAACACCGCTCTCTCTTCAGAGTAAGTTCCATTTACCGTCACACGCTCTCTTCTGTCCGTCAACCAGTGTGCAATCCAGGCCACCATCTTGGCACCCACTCCCAAGCTTCTCATTTTATTCACAAGCCTCCTATGCGGGACTGTATCAAAAGCTTTGCTGAAATCCAAGTAGTTGACATCGAGCGCTCTTCCTTTATCTAATTCCCTAGTCACCCAATCGAAAAAGGCAATCAGATTTGTCTGACAGGACCTTCCCCTGGTGAATCCATGCTGCCTTTCGTCCAGCATTTCTTCTGACTGTAGATAATTCACTATTCTTTCTTTCAGCAGCGACTCAATTACCTTTCCCACCACCGAGGTGAGGCTAACCGGCCTGTAGTTTCCAGCCTCCTCTCTGCTCCCACTCTTATGAAGCGGGACCACCACTGCTCTTCTCCAATCACTCGGTACCACTCCTGTTTCTAGGGATCTGTTGAACAGGTCACTCAGTGGACCTGCCAGTACATCTCTGAGCTCCCTCAGTATCCTGGGATGGACCTCGTCAGGTCCCATGGCTTTGTCCACTTTTATTTTTCCTAGCTCTTCCCATACATTCTTTTCTGTAAATGGAGTTACATCTACTCTACTCCCCTCCAGTTTCTTGTTAACTAGCGACAGTCCTTTTCCAGGGTCCTATTTAGTGAACACCGAACTGAAGTACTCGTTTAATATTTCTGCCATTTCTTCGTCTCTCTCCACACATTGATCCTTTTCACCTTTCAGTTTCACTATACCACTTGGAACTTTTCTCCTTTCTCTGATGTATCTAAAAATGTTTTGTCACCTCGCTTTACCTCTTTGGCAATCCTTTCTTCCGTTTGACTTTTTGCTATCTTGATTACTTTGATTACTTTCTTCGTCTCCCTCGGTTCCATCAGATATTCACGCAACAAGTTAAAGATCTGGGAGTCATCATAGACAGCAGACTCAATCTCAACAAATTTGTCAACAACACAACAAAAGAATGTTTCTTTAAACTTCAAACATTAAAGAAACTTAAACCACTCCTCCTATACAGGGACTTCCGTATGGTTTTACAAGCCATCATACTCCCAAAATTAGACTACTGCAACTCTCTCCTCCTAGGCCTACCAGCATGCACCACCAAACCACTTCAGATGGTCCTGAACGCCTCAGCAAGAATTCTTTCAAATGCCAAGAAAAGAGATCATATCACACCAATCCTCCACTATCTCCACTGGCTCCCAATCAAATACAGGATCCAATTCAAGTCTCTAGCGATGATACATAAGGCCTTATACAACATCGCGCCTCTCAACTTAACATTTCAAATTCAACTACACACATCCGTAAAACCTACCAGAAGCGCTTATCAGAACAGACTAATCACACAACCGGCGAAATCCGCTCTAAGGAAACGTGCATTGTCGACAGCGGGCCCTTCACTTTGGAACTCGCTCCCTCCAGACCTGCGTCTGGAACCATGCCACATTACATTTAAAAAGAAACTTAAGACTTGGTTATTCAAACTAGCCTTCCCCTAGAACCAAGAACAAAAAAAAAAAAAAAAGTCTTTTCACTCCCACAATGATATTTTTTCAGATCTTTTTTAATCTTCATTATTCAATTAGAGATTCACACATTCATGCTGTCTACATACAGTCTACATACACATTCATGTGGACTTACATATCTCCATGTTATTTTTGGATTTATTAACCGCATGTCTATTAATGGTTTAATAGTATTTACTATTTGCCTACTTCTATTAAGTTGTTTCAAAGTAAAAACTTTACTTCGTTTGTTTCAATGTTAAAACTTGTTTACTTCTTTTTGCTCAATGTAAAACTTCGTTGTTTAATACTGTTCTATGTAAACCGCAAAATGTAGCGATTGTTACTGTTATATGTAAACCGGGGTGATATGTATATTATACAGGAACCTCCGGTATATAAATTATTTAAATAAATAAATAAATATTCTTCCTTGTGCTCCTCCTTTTGAGATCCTTTATGTTTCTTGAATGCTGTTTTTTTAACTTTTATTTTGTCAGCCACCTCCTTTGAGAACCATATAGGTTTCATTTTTCTTTTGCTTTTCTTTACTTTTCTGACATATAGATTAGTTGCCTTGGTAATTGCTCCTTTTATTTTGGTCCATTGTTGTTCCACATCTCTGTTGATCTGCCATCCTTCTAGTTCTTCTTCCAGATACTTCCCCATTTCATCAAAGTTTGTGTTTTTGAACTGCAAAACTCGGGTCTCCATGTTACTTCTCCGAATCCTATTTGTGATATGAAACCATACTGTTTGATGATCACTGGTGCTGAGGTGGGCACCCACCTGGACATTAGAGACAATATCTCCATTGGTGAGCACTAGGTCGAGTATAGCTCCCTTCCTCGTGGGTTCCATTACCATTAATTTGAACAGAGCCCCTTGCAGGGCATCCACTATGTCTCTACTATTGTTAGATTGTTAGGTCTCCACACACTATTTATTCTGAGTTTTTAATTTTTTTGAAACTTCATAATGACTAAGGGCCTCATTTTCCAAGCCGCTCGCACGCGATAAGGGACCTTTCGCACGCGAAAAGTCCCTTATCGCGTGCGATACCAGGATGGGGGCGGAGTCGGGGCAGAGTCGGCCCCGGAAGAGGAGTCGTCGGGGCGTCACCGGGGCCAACTCTGCGCCGACGCCGGGGACAGCGAAAAGGTAGGTGCCTTTTCGCTGCCTATTTCGCTCCCAATAGCTACACCTCCTATGGTGGCACTATTGGGTGCGAAACCGGCAGCGATCGCACCGCGACGGTGCGATCGCTGCCGGCTAGCGCAGGCCCGCCCCCCGTTTCGGGCCCCCCCCCCCCCCTCATCTTCTAAAGTATCGCAGGCCTGCGGAAAAACGAGTAATAAACAAAAAGAAACTCTCGGAATAACATATGAGGTCTCCACTCACAAAATAAAAATATTTATATAGATTACATTTTTTGGTAAGTTTTTTGTTTTCACATATGATGTTTTTCTGTTAAGAAACTAATTAACCCAGCTGAAAGGTAATTAAGGCAGTTTCCTTCCCTTAGCCAGTCCTGTAGAAATACAGAAAGCTGTCTCAACACCACGGGATGAAATCCAGCAAAGCCCCATATGGTGGATGACAACTACTTCACAAAGGTTTCACAGACATCTCTGTGAGATATGATGTCAAGAACAGGGTAAAGATATTCTTAGCTTTTAATTCTTTCATGGGATAGTTGGCCACTGCAGCAGTCAAAGTTCTGTAAGCAAAGCTTTCTTGGCAGAGTTTGGGTAATCCGTAAGGAAAAAGCCAGGGGAAGCCTGGGATAATCCACAATTTGAGTCCATTTCTTTGATCCAAACCTCATTGCATATTCATAGGATGTTGCCACCTTCTCCTAGGACAAGCAGGATGGTAGTCCTCACGTGTGGGTGACATCATCCAATGGAACCCGGCACGAAAATTTTTGTCACAGCTTCTAGAAGCTTTGACCAGCACACTGAGCACACCCCAGTATTCCACTGTCTGCGTGTCCACTCAAGGTCCCCCTTCAGTCTCTTCTTTTCCACAGTGCAGTTGCCGCGCGGTTCGTGGAGCTTCATTCTTTTCTTGTTTTTTGCTGAAAAGTATCATGTTTTCCCATTTCCATCGTCCTACTCTCCTCCCCCACACCTAAAAGAACTCCACCTCCAAAACTGCACCTCTCCCCTGGGCCCTTGTATCCCAAATGCATCACTCCACACCCTCCAGCACCAAATCCAAGACCCCAGACCATTCCTCAAGCTTCTCTAGAGCCCTCCTCACGTTCTCCACATCTTTCTGGCTGTCCACCCTATTGCAGATGCTGGTTCCATTGGCAAAAAGCAAACCTTTACCAACAATACTTCTGCCTTGTCGCTTACAAAAATGCTGGGGGAAAAAAATCCCAAGGACTGATCCCTGAGGCACCCACTAGCACACCCTCCCTCCTGAGACAAAACTCCACCCACCACTATCCTTTGCTGCCTCCCAGTCAATCACTATAGGTCTCATACCAAGGGCATTCTATTTATTTTTAGGTCTCCCATGTAGAACCGTGTCAAAGGCCTTACTGAAATCCAGCACTCTTCCTTGATCAACTCTTTGATCACCCAATCAAAAAAATTAGATTTGTCAGACAAGATTTACCTCTGGCAAAACCATGCTTCTCAGATATTGCAATCCATTGGATTCCAAAAACTGCATTATCCTTTGTTTTAGCAGCAATTCCATTGATTTGCTCACCACAGAGATTAGACTACCCAGCCTATAGTTCCCAGCCTCCTCCTTATTTCCACTTTTATAAATAGCCATATCTGCTTGTCTTAAATCCTCCAGAACTACTCCTGCCTCTAAAGAAGCATTGAAAAGGTAACCAGCGGAATTGCCAGAATATCTCTAAACTCCCTTAGTACCCTTGGATGTATCCCATTCAGCCCCATTGCCTTATCTTTTGAACTATTTCACAAGATTGGCTAGATAAGACATACATCACTTTTCACTGGCTGATTATAGTTTAAAAACAATGTCATATATGAGCTGAGTTAAGCTTGCATAATCTGTTTTCAGCAGATCAAGTTTGTATTTGAGATCTTTTCCTCCCTTTTATAAAAAAAAAAAAAAAAAAAAAGTTTATAACAGTATAAAATTAGATTGTAACAAGCCCATGAACATTTTCAGGTTCTTAGAAGGACCTAAACTAAGATTTAAAGGTTAAGTAACTAGGAAGAAAATAATTTGCTTTGCACTATTGCATATTTCTTCACGTGTCTTGTTATTTTTTTGGATTATCCAAATGCTATGGGAGAAATATCTCATGAAGAGGAGCAGGGGACAGTGGTGTTACAAATGGCACAAGACGACTACTCCTTGCTAACTTGCAAAAGTTAGGATGCACAACAGTAGTGCATCCTAATACATTCCCTGGAAAAATTAGAGGCACATTGGCTAGATTAGGGTATCTAAAAACTTTTTAAAATCAAGATTTGAAAAGAGCTCTAACGTCACACGTGATCATCTGTTGATGAAAACTGATGGTCATGTGTTTTTGATTGCTAGTTATTTCTAGGTCATTGGATTTCTGCCATAGTGTTAATGAAATTGAATTCATCTAGGATGCAATTTCCAAAACTACACCTAGGTGAAAAGTCTGCAGATATTTTATCCCCAAATTTTGCACCATTTTTCAAAGAGAAAGCACATTCATACTTTCTGTTTGAAAATTACCAAAGGAAAAAGTAGCTACAGAGATTCACCTCCTCTTTCTGTGGATATTTTTTCTAACCAAGCCAATGTGCATAGTTTTGAAAATCCAAATCTATATGCATTGTTTTCTCCCTCATCTAACTCTGCCGCGAGAATACTTTCACTATAATGTAGGTAAAAGTAGGCACATTGTGGCACAACATGCAAGCTTTTACCCACATTTAGGGTGAGCAATTTTCAAAAAGCCCTTTTACCTAGGTAAATAACTTGAAAATCACCCTCTATGTACTCACTGGATTAATGGGCAGTGGATTACATTATCATATTAATGATTAATTTAAGATATGTTCTGGCAGGAGTTTTTGTTAATATTCTTCTCACATTTTTTCAGGATGCTATTCCCATGATCAGCAAACTGAGGTATAATCAAAGATTTGACAAAGCCTTCAAACACGTTTTTGGAAAGACACTTATTTGTCGAAGCATGGAAGTATCTACCCAGCTAGCTAGAGCTTTTACAATGGACTGTATTACTTTAGAAGGTATGTGTGTTATTTATAGTCTGTCTCATTCCATTAAAGTCCTATTTATCTACTACTGATTCTGTAGCACTACTAGATGTATACAGCATGAATACATACACGTGAGACACGGTTACTTCTCCATGGAGCTTACAGTCTGCTTGAGAGACATATAGGCCAAATAAGAGGTTTTGGAAAATTTATTATAGAAAAATTCAACAAGACTGTGATCATGGAGAGCCAGGATTTAAGACTTAAAAGCAGCCTTAAAAAAAAAAGTATGAATTAAGGTTGAATTTGAATAGGCCAGATGGAGCATGATAGATCAACTCAGAAAGTCTATTTCAGAGGTAGCGCACAGTAATTTGGAAAGCATGAGTCAGGAGTTGGCGATGGAAAAGAAGTGGGAGCACAGGTAAGTGAGCTGTGTATGAATGGACTTTGCGTTATGGTGCATAGAGAGAGATGACAGAAGAGAGGTAATGAGGAGCTATAGAATAAATGTACTTTAGGTAGGCAAGAGAAACTTCAATTATATGTAGAACTGGTTGTGAGCCATGGGTAGCAACTTGAGAAGAGGGAAGTACATGTTTGTATTGGCATAGAAGAAGGTAAGTCATGCAGCTGAATTTTGAATAGATTGTAGCAAAGAGAGGTGAATCAGTGGGAGATCTGTGAGGAGCAGGCTGCATTATAACAGAGTTAATGAGCAAGTGGATAAAGGTTTTGTTTGTGATCAAAAAAGGGACAGATTTTGATGTTAAAAAGAGAGAAATATGAAGTTTTTGATAAGAGGCATTAGAACCTACTTATTTTGTATCCAAAAATAATAAACGTCGGAAAACTTTAATATATATTAAACCAAAAACAGAAAAAAATTAAAAATAACATTTTAAGTAAGGCATCAAACATGGAGCTTCACTAATAATTTTTAAAAGTGAAGTCTTAAATTCCCTGTACGTACCTGGATCAGTCCAGACAGTGGTTATGTCCCCAATCCAGCAGATGGAGTCAGCACAAGCTTTGAGGGGGCGTATCCATATATACTACTACCCCCTCTGCAGGAGTTCAGTATCTTCTGACTCCAGCAGATGCGAGTAGGGTATCCTGGGATTCTCCCATTGCTATAGGTTTTTCCCTGTGTTTTTCTTTCTGATTTTCGCTTTGGCTTCTGCCTACTTTTCTTGTTTTGGATCAAGTTGTTGTATTTAAAAAAAAAAAAAAAAAAAAGTTTCTCTTTTAGAGAGCTGTTTTTCTCTTACCCTCTGTGTCCTCTCTCTTGCCTGTGCTGCGTTTTGGACGGGGTAAGTTTTGGATTTGCTGTGTTTCTTTTCCTTTGCAGCTCTCCAACCTCCGGTGCCTCGCGGATGCCGGTGGAGCCGGCCTCTCCGCGCTGAATTTCTTGCCGGCGGCCATTTTGCAGCTCCTTAGGGGCTGCTGTGGCAGGCAGGGAGGACGGTTTCGGCGGGTTGTGCGGCCAGGAGGGCCCCCCCGCGGCACTTGGAGCTTCATCCGGCGGGCAGTGCAGGCCGACCGGGCCCCCCCCGCGGCGCCGTTCTTCAGGCAGGGAGCACGTTTTCGGCGGGTTGTGCGGCCAGGAGGGCCCCCCCGCGGCACTTGGAGATTCATCCGGCGGGCAGTGCAGGCCGACCGGGCCCCCCCGCGGTGCCGTTTTTTTCGCTCTCCTCGTGGCCCCCCCGAGGCTCAAGGCTTAATTGAGGCTGTTTTTCGATGCCGTTTCTGCTGCCACGCGCTTCCGATGCCGCGGCCGTCGCGCTGCTCAGCCTGCGGGGACGCTCGGTGCCTTCCCGGGAGGAGGGCACCTCGCAGTCCCCTCGCCGATTTTGCCTTCCTTTCCAGTTTGCCCGGGCAGCGTAGGCCGGCCCCTCCCCCATTCCTGGCGGGAACGGCGGCCATCTTACACACACAGCGCCCTGAGGGAACTCAGGGAGCGCTGGAGGATAGGGATGCGGTTACGGCTTCCCACCGACCCTGGTACCGGAACCGGGTCCGCCGGGGCAGGGTACCACGGCCTCTCCTTCGTCCGGGGCCCCCTCGGGCAGGCCGGCGTTTTCCCCGGAATTTATTCTGCGGCATATTTGCAGGGGCTGGACGCACCTGCGGGGCCTCCCCCGGCTACGGCTCCTCGGATGGCGACTGCTTCTCAGGCCCCCCCCGTCTTGGCGGGCGTGGGGGCCCCCACCCCCGTCCGGGCGCGACCTCCCCCCCGGGGCCGGGGGAGCGGTGCCAGGCCCGGCGGCTTCTGACCCTGATGTTGCGGCCATGGACCAGGCGGACTCCACGCCGGAAGGGAATGACCCGCGCCCCGCTTCGCCTCTTCCGGACGGAAGAGCTAGACGACCTTATCCCGCTGATTATCCAGGAGCTGGATCTGGGTCCGCCGCCGGATCCGCCCGCGCCTGTAGCGCCTGCGGTTGTCACCTCGTCAAAGAAGGGGGATCCGGTCCTGGCGGCTCCTCGGCCGAGGGCCCGGGCTTTCCCATCCTCGACTCTTTCCTCCAGCTTCTCACTAGGGAATGGGACGCTCTGGAGGCTTACTTGAAGGTCGGACGGCCCATGGAAAAGTTGTATCCACTGCCGGAAGTTTCCTGGATCTAGGCACTAAAGGTGGACTCCGCGGTGTCGGCGGTCACGAAGAGGACGACGATCCCAGTGACGGGAGGCGCGGCCCTGCGGGATACGCACGATCGCAAGTTGGAAGTTTTACTCAAAAGGGTCTTCGAGGTCTCCACGCTGGGTATGCGAGCAGTGATGTGCAGTTCCCTTGCCCAGCGGGCAAGCCTCCTCTGGGTGCAGCAACTCCTCACCTCCCAGGCCCTTCCTCCCGAGGAGGCCGCCCCGGCGGATAGGCTGGAAGCAGCGGTGTCGTACGGGGTAGATGCCTCGTACGACCTGTTTCGGGTGCTGGCACGATCCATGGCTTCGGTGGTAGCGGCCAGATGTTTGCTGTGGCTTCGCAACTGGGCGGCGGATACGTCCTCCAAGTCAAGTCGGGGCTCCCTGCCTGTCAGGGGTAAGTTCCTCTTCGGGGAGGATTTGGATCAGATCATCAAGTCCCTGGGGGGAAAGGCGGTTCATCGTCTGCCAGAGGACAGATACCGGTCTTCTAGGGCGTTTTTTTTCTTCGTCCCGGACCAGAGCCAGGGCTCAACGACGCTACAGGAACTACAGACCGGCGGGCTCCTGGCCCTCCGCCCCCAGGTCTCAGCCCTGGTCGCGCTCCTTTCGCGGGCGCCGGCCCGCCCGCTCCACCCCCGGGACGGGACCTCCCTTTCCCAAGTCCTCACAATGTTGTCAGGCTCGCCCACTCCGCCGTTCCCAGAATTGGGAGTCGGCTGGCGTTGTTCTACAAGGAGTGGGCGCACATCGCCTCATACCAGTGGGTCCTGGACACCATAGGACGCGGCTACGCTTTGGAGTTTGTCCGCGCTCCGCAGGGACGGTTCATCTTCTCCCCCTGCGGATTGGGTCCCAAGCGATGGGCGGTGCAGTTAAGGCTGGACAGGCGTCAGGAGATAGGCGCTATTGCGCCCGTGCCCTTCTGAGAGGTGGACTTGGGCCATTATTCAATTTACTTTGTGGTGCCAAAGAAGGACGGTTCCTACCGGCCCATCCTGGATCTCAAGGAGGCCAACAAGTCCCTCCGGGTGGTCCGGTTCCGCATGGAAACACTGCGGTCTGTGATCGCGGCGGAGTTCCTAGCCTCCTTGGATCTGACGGAGGCCTACCTGCACATTCCCGTCCACCGGGAACATCAGCGTACTCTCAGGGTCAAGATTCTGGACCAGCATTTCCAATTCATAGCCCTCCCGTTCGGGTTGGCGACGGCTCCGCGCACTTTTGCCAGGATCACGGTAGGGGTGGCGGCTGCCCTTCGGAAGGAAGGCATTCTAGTCCATCCTTATCTGGACGATTGGCTCGTTCGAGCGAAGTCTTTCCGCCACGGACAGGCAGCGGTGGCCAGGGTAGTACAGTTCCTGCAGTCCCTGGAATGGGTGGTGAATTTTCTCCATGGGCTCCCTCGTGCCCTCGCAGTGCTTGGACTTTTGGGGGCGACCTTCGGACTTTTGGGGGCGACCTTCGACACCCGTCTCAGCTCCTGGGGGGTGATGGGCTCCACCATCGACATGGTCCCTTGGGCGTTTGCGCGCCTCCTACCTCTACAGAGAGCTCTTCTCTCCTGTTGCAAACCGCTCTCGCAGGACTACCAGGTGATTCCCCCTCTGCCGCAAGCGGCCAGGAACAGTCTGAGCTGGTGGTTGGATCCGGCGAATCTGGCTCGCGGCGTGTCCCTCGATCTCCCAAATTGGGTGGTAGTTACCACCGACGCCAGTCTCGGCGGCTGGGGAACCGTGTGCGACCGCAGCTCCACGCAGGGGACGTGGTCCGAGGTGGAGTCGAAATGGTCCATCAATCGTCTGGAGACCAGAGCGGTCAGACTGGCTCTACGACACTTCCTGCCACTTCCTCGGCACCGGGAGGCCAGGATATTATCCGACAACGCAACCACCGTGGCCTATATCAACCGACAAGGAGGTTGATATAGGCCCCTCGCGCTCGAGGCAGCGATGTTGATGCTGTGGCCAGAGCGGCTTCTAGGCGGATTTCCTCGGTCGTCAACTACTGGATCCCGGGGAATGGTCACTATCCGATGATGCGATGCAACTGCTTGTCCATCGGTGGGGGACCCCCCACCTGGATCTGATGGGGTCCACGCAAAACGCCAAGGCTCCCAATTTCTTCAGTCGCCGCAGAGAGCGAGGTGCGGAGGGAGTCGATGCCCTAGTGCTCCCGGGGCCGCCCCATCTCCTTCTCTACGCATTCCCATCGTGGCCACTGGTGGGCAGAACACTCCGCAGAATAGAGGCTCTTCAGGGGGCTGTGGTTTTCGTCGCACCAGAATGGCCCAGGCGTCCCTGGGTTGCGGACCTGCTACAGCTGGTCCTCGATGGACCCATACGACTAGGACGTTTCTCCCGCCTCTTGCATCAGGGTCCAGTATTTTTCGAGCAGGCAGAATCCTTCTGCCTGGCAGCTTGGCTTTTGAGAGGCGCCGCCTCTGGCCCCGAGGCTACCAGGAGGCAGTAGTGTCCACGTTGTTGAGTGCGCGAAAGACGTCGACGTCGGTAGCCTATGTTCGAGTCTGGAAGGTGTTCGAGGCGTGGTGTTCCAGCCAGAACACGGGCCCAACTAAGGCTTCTGTTCCTTACATCCTTCAATTCCGACATGCGGGGGTGGACAAGGGGCTCGCCTATAATCCCCTACGGGTCCAGGTGGCCGCCCTTGGTTCGCTATTGCGCGATGGGGGCTCTCTGCGGCAGCCCCCGGACATTGTTCGTTTTTCCTCAAGGGTGTCCCACACCTGCGGCCTCCGTTGCGGGATCCTTGGCCCTCCTGGAGTCTCAACCTCGAGCCACTGAGGAGTGCAACGCTTAAGGATCTCACCCTTCAGACAGTGTTTTCTGGTGACAATCTGTTCCGCTCGTCGCATATCGGAACTGTAGGCACTCTCGTGTAGAGAACCTTATCTGCGTTTCTCCGACTTTGGAGTTTTCCTCCACGCCATTCCATCATTTCTCCCGAAGGGGGTGTCTGCGTTTCATGTGAATCAGACGGTGGAACTGCCGTCCTTCTCGTCTTCCGAGCCGAAGTCTCTACGACTCTTGGATGTCAAGCGCACTCTGCGTCTCTATCTGGCAGCTACGAATGATTTCTGGACGTCTGACCATCTCTTCGTCCTTAGGGCTGGCCCAAGAAGGGGTCCCGGGCCTCCAAGACGACGATTGCCGGATGGCTGACGGCTGGCATTGCGGCTTCCTACATTGGGGTGGGGCGGTCTCCCTCACCCGGCATTGTCGCGCACTCTACGTGTTCTCAGGCGGCCTCCTGGGCGGAGGCTCGCTCGGTCTCTTCTCGAGAAATCTGTTGCGCAGCCACCTGGAAATCGTTATATACGTTCTCGAGGCACTATCGCCTACCTCTCGCCTCTCCAGTCTCTGGGCATTTTGGCGAGCAGGTTCTCCGAGCAGGCCTCGCAGGACCCCACCCGATTTAGGGAAGCTTGGGTACATCCCACTGTCTGGACTGATCCAGGTACGTACAGGGAAAAGAAAATTATTATTTACCTGCTAATTTTCGTTCCTGTAGTACCATGGATCAGTCCAGACGCCCACCGCGTCTGGGTTCTCTGCCTGCTCGGCTCCTTTTCTGTGGCTGTCCTTTCTAACGTCTTCAGCTTTTACTGCTTCTCGCAGTTCCCCACAGGTTGTCTTACTGTGTAGGTTGTCTTCCTGTGTTTATAAAGCTTCCTACCCGTTGGTAGGATCTTTGCAGTTCTAGTTATTATAGTTGCACGGCTTCGTTGCCGGTTCCTTTTTCTACTTGATCCGTTAAGGGGTTCGGTTTTTCTACTCGGGCTTTGATATACTCGATACTGAACTCCTGCAGAGGGGGTAGTAGTATATATGGATACGCCCCCTCAAAGCTTGTGCTGACTCCATCTGCTGGATTGGGGACATAACCACTGTCTGGACTGATCCATGGTACTACAGGAATGAAAATTAGCAGGTAAATAATAATTTTCTTATTTTGTTCTGTTTTTGGTTTAATATATATAAAGAGAGAAATGACATGTTTTTAACAGTATGTTGGATATATGTAGAAAAGGGATGGGAAATATCAAATGACCCCTTGACTTCAGGCTTAGGAGACTGAAAGAATAATAGTGTTATCCACAGAGGTAGAAAAATAAGGAAGGAAGTGGGTTTGAGTGGAAAGATAAGTTTCGTCTTGGTTATATTGTGCTTAAGGTGGTAGCTGTGGAACATTCAGGCAGCAATTTCAGACAGGCAGGCTGAGATTTTGAGACTGGATTCTAGATGAAATGTTTAGTGCAGATAAGTAGATCTAGGAGTCATCAGCATAAAGATAGTATTGAAAGCTTTGGGAAAGAGATCAGTGCATCAGTTAAATGAGTGTGAGAGAAAAGAGGGCCCAGAACCATTTGGAGGTAAACTAAATGATGGTGGGATAGCAATGGAGGATCCACCTGAGGATATACTAAACGTGCACTGGGAGAGATAAATAGAAAACAGAGAGAGAGCAATCCTTAATTCTAAGTGAACATAAGAAATTGCCATACTGGGTCAGACCAAGGGCCCATCAAGCCCAGTATCCTGTCTCCAACAGTGGCCAGTCCAGGCCATAAGAACCTGACAAGTACCTAAAAGTGAGGACAGAGCAAGAGCAAGTGTCAAAAGCAGCAGATAGGTCAATGAGGATGAGAATTGAATAAAGGCCCTTAGCCATGAACAGGACACTAGAGATTTTGGAAAGGGCTGATTCTATGGAATGTAGAGGGCAAAAGCCAGATTGACATGGACTGAGAATGACTTAAATAAAATAAAAATCAAGGCAGCAGACATGAATGACATATTAGAGAAGTTTGGATGTGAAAGGAAATAGAGAGAAGAGGTAATGGTAAGTAAGGTCCGGTGAAGGTTTTCAGAGAAGTGGTATGATCACAGCATGTTTGAAGACAGTGGAAACAGATGCAGTATGAAGGGATAGTGCCCTGTACGAACCTGGATTAGTCCAATCTCCTGGGTTTTGCATCCCTGCCAGCAGGTGGAGATAAACAACGTTTTACTGATGCTGTACTTAATAACAAGAGTAGTAAGGTTTCTGTGTTGAAATGCTTACGGAAACCAAATTGGGATGGGTGTAAAATGTTATGGATGTCGAGGTAGTCTGTAAGTTGTGCATTAACCACCTTTTCCATGATTTTAGCTATGAAAGGCAGGTTGGAAATTGGACGGTAGTTGGAGGGATCCTTAGGATCAAGGAGGGGTTTTAACACTACGTGTTTTAGCATGTCCGGGACTTTGCCGAAGGAGAGTGAACAATTAATTATGTTGGCTAAGGGTTTGGCAATGAGGTGTGGGATGGATAAAAGGGCTTTAGTGGGGATGGTGTCCGAAGGGTGGGTTGCGGGTTTGATTTTAGTTAGGATGGATTCAATTTCTTTGGTGGATGTGAGGTCAAGCGAGTCTAGGGTGGCATTGACAAAATGAGGGAGAGGATTCACAGAGGAGGGGGTAGAGGGGAGATGGCTAAGAATATTTGCTATTTTGTCCTGAAAAAAGTGGGTGAGTTCTTCACTTTTACTTTTTGCATCTTCATCAGAGATGAGGTGTGGGACAGATTTAGTAAGGCTTGCAACATAGGAGAATAGCGCTTTGGAGTTTAATTTGTATTCATGTATTTTGGTGGCATAGAAATCATGTTTAGTTTTTAGGGTGGAAAGTCTGTAATTATGGAGGGCTGTTTTGTATATTGAGGCATGTAGTGGGGATTGGTCTTTATGCCATGTCCTCTCTTTCAATCTGAGGTCATTTTTCATTCTTTTTAGCTCAGGGGTGTACCATGGTTTCTTAGTTTCTTGTATTTAGTGGAGGTCTTTGCTAACGAGGGGGCATATTTCATTGGCGATTTTGTTAGTGATGTTGTTCCATGCAGTGAGGACAGTGTCGGGAGAGGAGCAGTCTAGATCATTGAGGGAGTCAGCGAGGGCTGAGATCAGATCCTCTGTGGAGCAGGGTTTTCTAAACGTGATGGTGTTCCTGATAGGTGGTTTGTGTGATGTGGTGGAGTTGATCGAAAAGAGCACCTGTATGAGTGAGTGGTCTGACCAAGGTACCAGAGTACAGGAGGGTGAAGAGGGGGAATGGAAAAGAGAGTAGACAAAGATGAGATTGAGGGTGTGACCTGCTTTGTGAGTAGGCCATCAGGCAAGAACACCAGAGGTTTCTTTGCTTTATGATTCTAGGAGGGTACTTCCGTTCGGTTTGGTAACAGTGCCGCACACATTTACCAAGGTGATTGTGGTGGTGGCAGTGGCGGCCTTATGAAGGGAAGGGGTGCTGGTGCATCCATACCTAGATGACTGGCTGATCCGTGCAAAGTCAGAGGATCTCTGCTGGCTTTCTGTGCAGTAGGTGCTACGTCACTTGCAGTCATTGGGCTGGGTAGTGAACTTGGCGAAGTCTCATCTCATCCCATCCCAGTCCGTGGAATATCTAGGCACTCTGGTACCTGCTGGGTTTTCAGATTCCCAAAGCTTGGGACTATTTGCAAGCCTGGGCTCCATGGCGTCAGCATTGGTTTTGGTCCCTTGGGCTTTTAATCACATGCAGGCCTCTTCAGAGAGCTTTCCTGTCCAGGTGGAATCAGTTATCAGAGGAGTTTCATTTTCCTCTTGCACTCGAGGGAGAAGGCAGGGAGATCCTCTCTTGGTGGCTTCTGCATTCCAATCTGGAATGTGGTGTAGAGCTGGGAGTTCCAAATTAGGTACTAGTTACTACCGATGCCAGTCTTTCAGACTGGGGAATGGTATGTCAGGATCGGTCTGTGCAGGACCAGTGGTCGAAAATAGAGGCTGGTTGATCTATCAGTCGATTAGAGACTAGAGCGGTCAAGCTCGCTTTATGTGTTTTTCTGCCTTTGGTATGCGGGCATCCGGTCGGAGTTTTGTTGGACAACGTGACGACGTTGGCTTACATCAACCAAAAGGGGGGGGGGGGGTACCAAGAATTGGGGCAGTGGCTCAGGAAGCTCAGGAGTTGATGCTCTGGGCATGGCAGCATTTGGACGATTAGTGTTATCTCACATTGCCAGAGTGGACAATGTTCAGGCGGATTTTCTCAGTTGGAAGATGTTGGTCCCCAGGAAATGGGAGTTGTTGGAAAGGGCCATGAGTCTAATTCGTGACAAATGGGGGCTCCCCATCTGGGCCTGATGGCGACAAGATAGAATGCCAAGGTCTCCTGTTTCTTCAGCAGGAGAAGAGAACACTGAACAGAGGATGTCAATGCCCTGGTGCTTCCTTGGCCCCAGGGAATACTACTGTACGTGTTTCATCCCTGGCCGCTAATGGACAAGGTGTTATGGTGCATAGAGAAGCATTTAAGCGAAGTGATTCTGGTAACTCCAGAATGGCCTCATCGCCAATGGTTCGCAGATCTGGTAAACAAAACCATAATTGGGCCTCTATGATTTGGTTATCCATTGAATCTTCACCACCACGGTCCAATTTTTTCGGATTAGGTGGATCACTTTTGTCTCGTGGCCTGGCTTTTGAGAGGAGATGACTGAGGAAGAAAGGTTATCCTGAGCCAGTCATTACACATTATTGCAGGCCAGGCGGTCTTCCATGCCTTTGGCTTATGTACGTGTTTGGAAGGTCTTTGACTCATGGTGTAGTGTCAATACTCGGAGTGCATGTGCTAGACACTACGGTTTAGCATATTTTTGACCTTCCTTCAGAGTGGTTTGGTCAAGGGTCAGGCGTACAACTCTGAGAGTACAGGTGGCAGCTTTGAACTGTTTTCAAGGTAGCTTGCAGGGCCATTTTCTGTCGGCGCATCAGGATGTGGTACGTTTCCTGAGGGGAGCTAAGAATTTGCGGCCTCTGGTTAGGAAAGCATGTCTGTCATGGAACCTTAATCTGGTCCTGAAGGTATTGTGTGAGGCTCCTTTTGAGCCACTCAGAAGGGCGTCTTTGAAGGACGTGACACTGAAGGTAGTCTTCCTGTTTGCTATATGCTTGGCCAGGAGAATTTCGGAGAATCAGACTTTGTCATGTCAGGATCCTTTTCTTCAGATTTCAGAGTCTGGTGTCCTTGTGTGTACGGTACCTTCCTTCCTGCCCAAAATGGTCTCATCGTTTCATGTCAATCAGACAATAGAGCTCCCAGCAATTCCGAATTTGAACTCCTCCTAACCACATGCAAGAGAGCTTAGATTGTTGGATGAGGGGAGGGCTTTGTTGCGCTCTCTGAAAGTTATGAATGATTTTCGTAGATCAGATCACCTCTTCATTCTCTGCAAAGGGCCAAAGAAGGGTGCCAAGCATCTAATGCTATGATTGGGTGTTGGCTTAAAGAGGCAGTTGGTTTGGCGTACATATCTAAGGGTCGCCCGTTGTCTGAAGGGTTAAAGATGCACTCCACACTTGCTCAGGCGGCCTCCTGGGCCGAGGTGCAACAAGTATCTACACAGGAAATTTGCAGGGCAGTGATTTGAAAATCGCTACTCACTTTGGTCGGACACTATCGTTTGGATGTGAGGGCTCTGACCTCAGGGCGCTTTGGTGAGAGGTGTTCTGTGAGCGGGACTCTCGGGGTCCCACCTAGTTTAGGGGGGCTTAGCTACATCCCGGGATCAGGGTACATACAGGAAAAGGAAAATTTGGTTCTTACCTGTTAATTTTTATTCCTGTAGTACCACAGATCAGTCCAGAGACCTGCCCAGTGTTGAGGAAAGGAGAGTCTTCTGCTCGTTCTGCTGTGTATATGTTGCAAAGTTATTGCAGAGTACCATGCTGGTTTGTGGTTTTGTTCTTTTCCCTTTTTATGGATCAGTTTTTAGTTGGTTACATTACCAGCCTTCTGTTCGTTGGGAGGTAAAATTGATGCTTACAGTTTTGGATTCTCGTCTTGGCTTGGATACAGGTCAGTACTGATGGACTGCAGGTGGAACACAATGTTAAGTACAGCATCAGTAAAACTTTGTCTCCATCTGCTGGCAGGGATGCAAAACCCAGGAGTCTGGACTGATCTGTATTACTACAGTAACAAAAATTAGCAGGCAAGAACCTCATTTTCCTATTAAAGATTGAAGATGAAGTAGATGGCTTCAAGGAAGAGAGAACTGAGGAGTTGGATGGGAATGGGGTCAGAGGAACAAACTGAGTTTTAAGGGAGAGAGAGGATAGGCCTCTGATTTTAGAAAAGAGAGAGGGTGTCAGGGCCAAAGAAAGGGTAGAGGAATGAAGTGGGGGAGGTGGCAGGAACTTCTTGTAGAACTCAAGTTCTACAAGAAGGCCTGTCAAGAAGAACTCAACTCGCATTTATTGCATCATGTTAGTTTTTGTTCATTTGACAATTTCTCTAATAGCAACCTAGCTCTACCCCGTGTTCCTAGTTCTATGTAAGCCCTGTTTGATGTAATGCTTTTCGCAATGTTTCTGTTACACTGTAAACCGATATGATATGTAATTCTCCACATGAATGTCAGTATATAAAAGCTCAAAATAAATAAATAAGTTTAATCTTGTGGACTTTGTGGTGGAAGAAGTCATCTATAGTCTGGGCAGTGAGTGTAGAGAAGAGTGGGAGGCAGAGGCATTTTGTGAAGGAAGGCGAGTGTGTTTGTCAAATGAATATAGACTTGCTTGGCAACTGAAAAAGCAGACTGGAAGGAGGTGAGCATGATTTTGAAATGTATTAATTATTATATATTTTTAGTTTGAACATTGAAGTTTTTCAACTATCTTGGATATAATTTTAATTGGGCAAGATGCATAGAGAAACCCTAGATTTCAGGAATTGAGAAAACATTTGTTGGCACTTGCTGGCCTACTGAAGCAGTATGCAGGATTCTTGTTGAGGCACGTTGCAATGAGGTCTCTTAGAATGCATACCCCTGGAGGATCTCTCCAATCCTCTAATCCAGGATCATTTGCGATTCCATAACTCAAACTGGCATACCTGTGTGAGACATAGGAAAAGGCCTTCTCCCTTGCAGATACCGCACTATGGAACGCTCACTGTCCATATTCAGAACACCAAAAAAGTTTAAGCCTTTAAGAAGGCATTAAAAACATATTTGTTCAAAGAGGCATTTGAGGTGTCAGATTAACTCTCTGGCTGTCTTCCGGTAGGTGGGCAAAGGCTATGGATATTATAAAGAAGTTGTAATCTTGATGCCCTGATGGTATTGTTGGCTGTGTTTGATGTACTGTCTTACTTGGATGTTTTATGGATGTAAACTGTGTCCCTCTCCCCAAACTTTGAAGGGTGCAGATATGAATACTTTTAAATAAATAAAAATAAAAAAACAAATGTATAATAACCAAATAATTTAACAACTTAGCAACAGGTAAGTAAGGAGTTAAGCAGCAGCCCGCATGATATCAAGTTGCAGCCTCAGTGACCTCAGATCAGTGATGAGTAAACAAAAAAATTGGGTTGGAAACGGGATACATTTTGGGACCTATCGGGTCTAACAGCAAGCAGAACTCCTCCTCCCAGTCTTATATAGCCACTTTATTCCTTTTTCCTAGTACTGTTGAATAAGAAGTTACTGTTACCAGGTGTGAAATGTTCCTCTCTCCCCACAGCCTCTCCAGTACTTGTTGATATTCCCATACCCATTTTCTCCAAACTATCAAGTGTTTAATGCCAACAAAACAATGTTTTATAAATATTTTTGTCACCTGGAGTACTGTGTTCAGTTCTGGAGTCTGTATCTCAAAAAGGATAGAGATTTATTTATTTATTTATTTATTTATTTAAACATTTTTATATACCGGCATTAGTTGTGGACATCATGCCGGTTTATAGTAAACAGGTTAAGCTTGGAAATTACATTTAACAGGGAAATCAAAACTGGGAGAGGGGGGGTAACAAGAGGTAGTTGGGAAAAGACAGGATAACATAACTTGGTTCCTCAAGATGAGGATAGCGAATATAACAAATATAGTTCCTCAACGTGAGGAAAAAGAGTAGATGCAATGCGGTCTACTATTGGAAACAGTGTGAAGGCCTTTTATTCTGGGTACGCTTGCTTGAACAACCATGTTTTCAATTTCTTTTGAAGTTGTTCATACATGGTTCGAGGCGTAGATCAGGCGGTAGTGTGTTCCAATGCATTGGACCTGCAATCGAAAGAGCACGGTCACGTGTAGAGGAGAGATGGGCTGTTTTCAGGGAGGGCACAAGTAGGGTGCCTGATTTAGCCATTCTGGTGGGTCGACTGGAGTTAGGAGTTGTGAAAGGGAAGTCTAACCAGTTGGAGTTGTGGGTGTGAATTGCTTTGTGAATTATGGTGAGGGTTTTGTAGATAATACGTGAGGCTATGGGGAGCCAGTGTAGGTCTCTGAGGATGGGAGTGATATGATCATATTTGCGGGAGTTTGCAATGAGTCTCGCTGTAGCATGTTGTAACATTTGTAGAGGTTTAATGGTAGAGTAGGGGAGCCCTATGAGTAAAGCATTGCAGTAGTCTAATTTGGATGTGATGGTGGCCTGGATAACTGTACGGATAGAGATAGGACGGAGTCAGTCCTATCTCTATCTTCACGCTGATACTTCACGCATAACCAGCACAGCTCTCTGCTTTAACGGCAGGGGAGAAGAAAAACTGATACTTCACGCATATCCAGCATAGCTCTCTGCTTCAACGGCAGGAGAGAAGAAAAACTGATACTTCACGCATATCCAGCATAGCTCCCTGCTCCAACGGCAGGGGAGAAGAAAAACAACCAATAAGGGCTGAATAACATAGTCTGGGTAAAACAAATAAGCATGGGTGTAGCTTGCTTATTGCGGCGGTTACTACCCCTACTACCCCTAACTAATCAAGCTTGATATTTCACTTGGATGCAGCTCCATCACTGCTCTCTACATTAATGGTGGGGGTGGAAGGGAAATAGAACCAAAGAGCTAAGAGAAACAGATAAGTATGAGAAAAAAATGTGTGAAGCTTGCTGGGCAGACTGGATGGGCCGTTTGGTCTTCTGCCGTCATTTCTATGTTTCTATGGTCGGGCTCCGTCAGGCCTCACGCCATTTCCCAACACTACAGGCTGTTTAACAACTGATCGACCTGGAATGGAACGCTCCAGAGGCCAGCTTCAAGGGAAGTTGGGCCTTAGAAGCCCTCTACCCCTTGGACCCCTCAGCTAAGGAACGTCTGAGGTTCCCAAAGTTGACGCCCTGGGCTGCGCCACCACAAAGCGCACCTCCATACCAGTCGAGGGAGCAGCAGCACTCAAAGATGCTCATGACAGATGGCAGGAATCCACCCTCAAACAGTCCTTTGATGTGGCAGCTATGTCCTTACAGATCGCTGCTGGCTGTGCCGTGGTGACATGTGCCTGCCTAGCTATGTCCAGGGATGTAACTACGCCAATCGAAGCATTAGATCCGGCAATATCTTGCCGCACGGATGCGAATTCAGACCTCGTATGCTCCACAGCCAGGGGCATCTCATCCGTAGTGGCAGCCAGAAGACAACTCTGGCCTCCAAGTTGATCAGCTGATGCAACCTCCAAGACAAAGCTCACAAGAATGCCCTTCAGAGGAACACTCCTGCTCGGAAGCGAACTGGACAAGTTAGCCAACAAGTGGGGCGTGTCCCCAGTACCCTGGCTACCGGAGGACAGAAAAAAGAAGAACCTACGCCCCTCTCCCCGGGCACCCAAGGGCAGAGGATCTCAGCGTTTTTGACCATACAAAAATACACACCACGCACCTCGCCCCTCCAGCAGGGGACAGTCCTTTTGGAACAGACACAACAAAAGAGGGAGCCGGCTTGGGCCCAGGCCCCAGCCACAACACTCAATGAGAATCAACAGACTCATCTACGGGAAGAACCCGTATGGGCTTGCCTTATTATACCAAAGATGGGTCGAAATAACATCGGACAACTAAGTCCTAACCATCATCCGAGAGGGATACTACCTGGACTTCCACAGCATCCCTCCAGATAAGTTGGTGAATTCACCGTGCCACTCCCCCGCCAAAAGGACGGCAGTGGAAACTACACTGACAAAGTTTCTTGCCCTAAGGCAATAACACCGGTGCCCACGTACCAACAAATTTGTGGGCACTATTCCATCTACTTCATCGCTCCTGAGGGAACATTCCGGCCCATCCTGGACCTCCAATCGCTACTTGAAGGTACCCCGTTTTCTCATGGAAACCCTGCGTTCGGTCATAAAGACAGTATAACCGGGAGAATTCCCAAACTCACTGGATCTGTCGGAAGCCTATCTCCACATACCGATCCATCACCAACCATCAGCGTTCCTACGCTTCGCGGTATTGGGCCATCACTACCAGTTCCAGCCCCTACCGTTCGGGCTAGCTACAGCCCCCCAAACGTTTAACAGGATCATGGTGGTAGTAGTGGCGACACTGAGGAAAGAAGGAATCCTCGTGCATCCATACCTGGGCAATTGGCTGATCAGAGCGAAATCGCCAGAGGAAAGCTATCAAACAACCACCAGAGTCATGAACCTACTGCAGAGTCCAAGAGATGGATGCAGCCCTCCCAACCTCTAGAATACCCGGGAGTCCAGTTCCACTCCCAACAGAACAAGGTTACCCTTCCCTCCTACAAGGAGAAGAAAATTGATGGAACAACTGTGAGCATTGCTGAACTCCCGCTTTCCCACGGCATGGGGACTACCAAGCCCTCGGACTCATGGCTTCGACCAAAGAAGTCATCCCATGGGCAAGGGCTCACATGCAACCCCTAAAGCATTCCCTGCTGTCACGGTGGAACCCGATGTCTCAGAACTACTCCGCCCCCCTCCGACTATCGGCGGAAGTTCGGAACCAGCTACAGTGGTGGCTGCAAGAAAACCACTTGAGCGAGGGAATAAGCCTATCCCCACCGGACTGGACCTTGCTCACCACAGATGCGAGCCTGCGACAGTGGGGCGTCACTGCCAGGAGCTAACGGCCCCACGGTCAAGGGGACAAAAGAACATCAACCGACTGGAAGCACGAACAGTCAGACTACCCTGCCTGTGATTCAGTCACAGACTCCGGGGCAAATCAGTCAGTCATGTCGGACAATGCACCAGTGGCCTACATCAACCGCCAGGGGGGGAACCAGAAGCCAGCAGGTGTCTCTGGAAATAGAATCCCTAATGAAGTGGGCGGAAACAAACCTACAAGGGATATCAGCCACCCACATTGCGGGAAAAGACAGTCACTGCGGACTACCTCAGCAAAGAGAGTCTGGATCCAGGGGAATGGACACTGTCTACCACAGCCTTCCAGCTGATAGTAAAACCACTGGGGGACCCCAGCAATGGATCGTCTGGCAACCGGGTTCATCACCCGAGTTCCCAAGTTCTTCAGCCGCAGACGGGAACCGCTGTCCCAGGGAATCATCGACCTCGTCCAGACATGGCTACAAGGGGGTCCTACTGTACGCCTCCCTCCCATGGTCACTCCTGGGCGGAATCACCCGCATGATAAAACACCACAGAGGGATAGTTCTAATGGCCCTAGACTGGCCAAGAAGACAGTGGTACGTGGATATGCGAAGACTCCTGGCTGGGAGCCCTCTGCGCCTGCCTTCACACAGGGATCTACCCCAGCAAGGACCGATCCTACACGAAGACCCAACGAGACTCTCGTTTATGGTCTAGCCATTGAGAGGTCTCGTTTGAGAGAGTCGATACTTAGGACCAGTGCGCGCGCAAGTTCTCCACCTCCTTAACATATATACGAATATGGAGAATATTCGAAGCCTGGTGCGAGGACCGCGACATCCTTCCGCGGACAGTCAAAATCCCCATGATCCTGGAATTCCTGCAGGATGGCGTGAACAAGGGATTCCCCTCAACTCCATCAAGGTGCAACTTGCTGCCCCTGGCCAGCTTCAGACCCAGGATGGACGGCACCAGCCTAGCAGCTCACCCAGACGTCTCCTGCTTCTTGAAAGGGGTCAAGCATATTCGGCCACCCTCTAAAGTGCCGATACCTCTATGGAATCTCAATCTAGTGTTAGACTTCCTAGCGGGGAGCTTCTTTCAGGCCAACTCGCAGTCTGTCCCTACAGCTCCTGACCTCGGAAGACAGCGTTCCTCGTGGCAATCTGCTCAGCCCGTCGAATCTCCTAACTTCAAGCACTATCCTGCCGGGACCGTCCTCAGATTCATGCCGGGATCCATATAGCTGCGCACTGGACCCTCCTTCCTGCCAAAGGTGATTTCTCACTTCCATCTAAACCAAACCATCTCACTGCCATCCCCAGACGAGCAAAAGGACTCGGAAGACTCGCGCCTTCTTTGCCACCTTAATGTCGGCAGACTCCTAGTCAGATATCTGGAAAGATCGGAACCCGTACGAAGGACAGACCTTCTATCCTCCTTCACCAGCGGGAAGAGGCAAGGGGAAGCGACCTCGCGGGCAACCATAGCCCGCGGGATCAAAGAAGTAATCAAGTCGGCCTACGTAGAGGCAGGCAAGCCTCCACCTCTAAGTCAAGGCCCACTCCAGAAGGGCCCAGGCAGTGTCCTGGGCAGAAACCAAGATGCTGTCACCCACAGAGATTGGCTGGGCGGCAAGTGGTCCTCCACCACACCCTCGAGATTCTATCGCCTGGATGTTCAGGCCAAGGAGGACACAGCAGTCGCAAGGGCAGCCCTAAATGGGCCACGGGCAGCCTCCCACCTGGTTCGGAGTAGCTTTTGTACATCCCATTAGTCCCTGAGTCCATCTGCTACATGCTAGGAAATGGAGAAATTACTTACCTGATAATTTCATTTTCCCTTAGTGTAGACAGATGGACTCAGTACCCCACCCATGACTGCCTCGTAATCAACACAAGCAAGGGTAAGACCAACCCTTACCTCTAGATCAGACACCTAGATTACCAGGTGTCGACGCTTCTCGGTTGAGTGCCCTGGCGGTCCTCCAGCTTAGAAACCATGTCAACCAAGCCGAGTAATCAAGTTACTCAAGTTAACCAAATAATCAAAATTATCCAACACACACATATCCATAATTGCTTTTCGAGGAGAAAACTGAGGATCAGGCCTCGTGCACGGGTATATGTGCTGGTGGTGACATCAGATTGAATCTGACTCAGTCTCCCAACTGCTATCAGGAGCACACTTTACCCATTGGTCCTGAGTCCATCTGTCTACACTAAGGAAAATGAAATTATCAGTAAGTAATTTCTCCATTGGAGAGGCTGTGGGGAGGGAGGAACATTTCAAATATATCTGGTAGTAGTACCTTCTTATTCAAAAGTTACTACGAAAAGTAATTAAGTGGATACAGAAAATTGGGAACACAAGTTCTGCTTGCTGTTGGCAGTTACTATTGGGGCCTGCTGGTTCCCCAAAATTTAATCCTGTTTCCAAACTATTGTGTTTGTTTACTCATCACCATTCTGAGGTAAATCTTGATGAAACTGAAGAAATGTTTCCTCCTTACCTGCCTAATTGTTGCCAAGTCTGAAAAAATTTGAATTTTTTTTGTCCAATAAATAGAATCTCTTTTCTTTAAGATATCATATTCAATATCCATTATCAGGTTCTAAGATAAAGAAATCAGGGATATTCCCTTCTCTGTACATACATCATTACCAGTATCCAAAGTATCAAATTCTAAGGTATTCCCTCCTAATACAGATTTCATAGGCTGATATGAGCTTTCTTTCTTTACTGTTGATATAGGAAGATCGCAAATTGCCAAAGTAGGAGGAATAACTTCCTTAAGAATAAGTAAAACTGCCTGAAGTTATCTTTAATAAAATTTCCCAGCTGACATTTTTAGGCATTCTTTACAGTAAGTTTAAGAACATCTGATGATAGTGTCCGTCTGTGTTCTTTTTCATTTGCAAAACTATAGGAAATTATACACTTCTGTTTCCAAATATGTTCAGGTGAAAAAGGATACAGATGGAGGACAGCAGGACCAGTATGGGGCAATCACTTCCTGATGACGTCACTATGAACATTGAGCACTCTGACTTTCATACTATGCCAGCCCTTTATACTGCCACCATTTGTGTCCAGAACAGAGTCTACCTTCTTGTTGGAGGGACTGTGCCATTGACTCATCTGTACCTCAGTCTCAGGAATATTTTCAATTAAATCTGTGCCTAGGGCTGGCACATCCTCAGCGGCACCTCTTTCCCCTGGGGCAGCCTCAACACCCTGGTTTTTGGGATTTTTGCCTTCCTATCAGGGTATATTTAAATTTTGCAATTCAGTTGGAGGAAATTGGGATATATATGAGAGTTGAACCTATACTGTAACTACCATATCTGTTTTGGTAGGCCTTATAAGGCCTATGAAACCAAATTAAACTTACATTTTCTCACAGGGACAAGCAGGATGGTAGTCCTCACATATGGGTGACATCACAGGATGGAGAACAATCACGGAACACTTTTGTCAAAGTTTCTAGAATTTTGAAGCTCCACAGAGATTCCTGACAGGAATTTTCCTCACAGAATACTAAAAACTTTCATACCCCACAGGGGGTCCCCTCTTTCGAATTTTTGACTCCACAGTACTCCAGTAAGTTTTTTTTTTTACCCGTTCTCGGTTGATTCCCGTCGAGTTTGGCCCTCGCGGCCTACTGGCCGTCTATCACAGCACAGCTCAATTTTTTTCAAAGGCCATGGCGTCGGGGTTCCGTCGGTGCCCGGACTATACTCACACCATGTCCATAACAGACCCTCATAAAGTCTGTGTAATGTGTCTCTAGTGCGAGCATGATGTCCTGACTTGCACCAAATGTACCTTAATGACACCAAAAGGTCGCAAGGCCAGAATGGAGAAAATGGAACTTCTCTTCCGTTCTCAAAACTCAGACGCCTTCTATTGCATCGACGTCGTCTGAACCGGCACCTTCCACTTCGCGCCAGTATTGGCCACCGGCCGGTGACTGTCCAGCGTCAACGAATTCTCGGGCCTTCGACTACCTCTACTCCCCCTCAGGACCGAGGATCGTAGAGAGAGAATATTGTCTCCAGAGGAGAGCCAAATACCAAATCAATTTCCTGGAGCTCTGCGAGCCATCAGATATGCTCCTCAGGGTATTTCAGGATCACCTTTTCCAACCAGGTCATTCTGATTCAGACGGACAACCAGGTGGCCATGTGGTACATCAACAAACAGGGAGGGACGGGCTTCTACCTACTGTGACAGGAAGCTGCGCAGATATGGGGCGGAGGCCCTCTCCCATTCGATTGTACCTCAAGGGCCACCTACTTGCTGGGAGTGGGACAATGTGTTGGCAGACAAGCTGAGTCACGCCTTTCAACCGCACGAGTGGTCCCTCGACCCCCACAGTGGTGGAACTCAATATTCCAACATTGGGGTTATCCTCACATAGACCCTCTTTGCGTCACCTCAGAACCGCAAAAGTAGAGAACGTTTGCTCTCTCACTCCTCGCAGCCAACACTCTCAGCCAAGAGATGCATTCTCCCTCTCATGGGCAAACCGATCTCCTATATGCGTTCCCTCCACTTCCACTTCTCTCAAAGACTCTCGTGAAGTTATTTCAGGACAAGGGAAGCATGATCCTGATAGCACCTCACTGGCCTCACCAAGTGTGGTTTCCAATACTTCAGGACCTCTCCATTCGCAGGCACATTCCCTTGGGAAAGGACCCGCTTCTGATCCCTCAGAATGACGGGTGCCTACGCCACCCCAATCTTCAGGCCTTGTCCCTGACGGCCTGGATGTTGAAAGGTTAATTCTTCAGTCACTTAACCTTTCGGACCAGTTTCTCGTGTCCTGATTGCTTCATGGAAGCCTTCCCACAAGAAAATCTTATCTTTACAAATGGAGCAGGTTCAAATCATGGTGTTCTTCTCAATCCCTTGATCCCTTACCAGTTCCCACCACGAAGTTTCTACTATCTCTGGTACTTGTCAGAATCAGGTCTAAAAACTTCCTCCATCAGAATGCATGTCAGTGCGGTGGCTGCCTTCCATAAAGGTATCGGGGACGTTTCTATTTCAATACAACCCTTGTAACACGTTTTCTGAAGGGCTTGCTTCACCTCAAGCCTCCACTGCGCCCTCCGGCCCCTTATTGGGACCCTCAATCTGGTTTTGGGTCAGCTCATGAAACCACCATTCGAGCCTCTCCAATCCTGTGATTTTCGCTATCTCACATGGAAAATGATTTTTCTTTTGGCAATAACATCTGCTCGCAGAGTTAGTGAGTTACAGGCCCTAGTTACCTATCTGACTTACACTAAACTTCTGCAGGACCGGGCAGTACTCTGCACTCACCCTAAGTTCTTACCTAAGGTAGTATCGGAGTTTCACATTAATCAATCCATTATACTGCCTACCTTCTTTCCCAGGCCCCACTCCAATCCAGGAGAACAGGCTCTGCATACCCTTGACTGTAAACATGCTCTAGCATTCTATCTAGACCATACAGCTGCCCACAGGAAAAGCACTCAATAGTTTGTCTCTTTCCATTCCATCAAATTGGGGCAGCCTGTGGGTAAGCGGACTCTCTTCTCCTGATTAGTGGACTGCATATTCCTTTTGTTATCAACAAGCAGGCATTCCAAGCAGGCATTCCACTTCAAGACCGTGTTAAAGCACACTCTGTGAGGGCCATGGCGACTTCAGTAGCACCACCTACGCTCGGTGCTGCTACCTGGAGTTCTCTCCATACCTTTTACAGCCCATTATTGCTTAGACAAGACTGGAGACAAGATTCCATCTTCAGCCAGTCTGTCTTGCGCAACCTTTTTACAACTTGTTGTACCAACACCCTTCCGCCTGCCCGTTAGGGTTCAGGATGCCCTCTACCAAATTCCACCCCAGTCCTTGTGCCTATTGCACATCTTGGGTACATTTGGTGCATTTCTCGGACATCCTCAGCTCGGTACTCCCCCATATGTGAGGACTACCATTCCTGCTTGTCCTGTGAGAAAGCAAACGTTGCTTACCTGTAACAGGTGTTCTCACAGGACAGCAAGATGTTAGTCCTCACGAAACCCGCCCGCCACCCCGCGGTGTTGGGTTCGTTACGTTTTCTTATTTTATTTTTCGGCACTTCCTGTAGCTTTAAACAAGACTGAAGGGGGATCCCTGCTGGCTGCAGGTTTAGTGCCATGCTAGGCATGCCCATTAGGTGCCAGTCAAAGTTCTAGAAACTTTGACAAAAGTGTGGACTAGCATCCTGCTGTCCTGTGAGAACACCTGTTACAGGTAAGCAACATTTGCTATACTGAATAATTGTACTAATCACAGAAGTGTTCCTTGTATTAAAAATTGAATTAATCAAATGAGTTCCAAATGTGTCATGTCTCCAAGAAGATACAAATAAAGAATGAAGAAATCTCTTTAGAGAAGAAAATAAGTGTTTCCCTTGTGTTCTTAGGTGATCAGGTCAGTCATCGCGGAGCTCTAACTGGAGGTTATTATGATAGTAGGAAATCTCGACTTGAATTGCAGAAAGATGTCAGGAAGGTGGAAGAAGAACTTGATGAGCTTGAAGCCAAGCTCAATGAGAATCTACGCAGGAATATTGAAAATATCCTTTTATTGTATTGACTCTGGGTATACAAGCAAATGGGTAAAGCAAGACTTACCTTCACTGTGTGAATTTGTAAGTTTCTTTGGGTTTGTATTTTTGAACACTGCAAGTATAGTGAAACTATCAAAGAAATTGTGACTTGAAATGTAAAGCATGTCTGTTGTCACAACAGGTCTCCTTTTCCTCACTTTCTGTTTGTGCTGCTTCTCGTGGTTTTGGAGAAAGAGGAAGAGTTGGCTTCAAAATATCAATGAACAGCTCTCCCTGGAGATCATTGAGTTGCTTTTTCATGTTCTAGGACCAGTTACTCCTGGGAGAATTTTGCGCTACTGCGTAATGCATAATTTGTGCAGAATTCCCCTCCTGCGCAGAATTTTCTTTTTTTGTGCAGAATTTGTAGATGCCCAGTGGACCACACGAGAAGCCCATCCCACTTATAGCTGAAGAAAATAGTTGCCCTGATGGGCCACTAGCAGAGCCCTGCTGCTTATGGCTGAAGACGATGGAGACCATCCCGATTACAGCTGAAGAAAATGGATGCCCTGATGGGAGCGGAGCTGAAGATGAAGGAGGCATTGTATGTGAAAATGATTTTGAGCCTGTAAGGGTGTGAATGAGAGAGCGAGCTAATGTGCAGGGGTATTTGTGTGCAAGAGATAGGAGAAACCTGTGTGAGGGTATATGGGTGTGTACACGAGAGGGAGGGAGCCTATGTGAGGGTGTGTGTGTGTGTGTGAAAGAGTGTGTGCGCCTGTATGAAGGTGGTGTGTGTGTGAGGGGGACAGAGGATGTTTGAGGATATATGAGTGTGGGAGAGAGAGAGAACCTTTGTGGGGGGTGGTGTTTGAGAGAGTGGGAGTCTGTGTGTGAGGGAGAGGGAGCCTCTGAGGGTGGGTGTGTGTGTGAAAGAGGGAGGCAACCTCTGAGGGAGTGTTTGTGTAGGAGAGTGGGTCAGAGGGGATGTGCGAGTGGGACAGAAGGAGCCTGTGTGAGGAGATGTGTGAGTGGGATAGTGAGGGTGGGTGTGTGTGTGAAGGGCTGTGTAGGTGGTCTAACTCTGTGAGTGGAGGGCTGGGGAGCAAAGATAGTGGAAGGGGTTGAGCCTAGAAGGGTAGGAGAGAGATAGTGGAGGGCAGAGGAGTTAGAGCCTGAGAGGGCAGAATGAAAGGGGTCTTGCCAGAGGAGTAGGGAGATAGGATAGAAGGAAAACTCCTACAGTGCAATTCTAGGGGAATTCTGCTAAAATATTTAAAATGCTGCATCTTTGAGTAGCAACTTTTCTGTATTACATTTTTAAGTTACTTAATGACTAATGTATTTTGTGTTATTTTGACCAATATAAAGTTTGCAGAATTTTAAAATTTTGTGCACAGAATTCCCCCAGGAATAACCAGTTGAATCCATTTTGCTTCTACTGTCAGATTTTAAACCAGTCTGTCTGCATGGGCAGAGAAATTTAGTTTAGAAAAATAGTAAAAATAAAATAACGTTGATATAAAATAAAATAACATTGGAAATATTAGCTAGTCAACACAACCAGTCTGGGTCTTCAGGAAATAATAAACCCCAAGGAAATAAACAGAGGAAGCAGAATTTCAGCTTGGCAAATAACTCCTGTGATTCTAACTCAGGTTCAGTAGGTTGAGGATTAGGATCAAGTGCAGGTTTAATGGAGGCTTTGATTCCAGCAGGGAATATAAATCATTTGGCTGAAATAGAGACAAGTTTTGTGCTCTAAATTGGGAATTCAAATTTTTCGAAGTTCATGGTAAGTATATTGTAAAATAAGTATACTAAATTTTTCCAAAATGGTGGTTCTTATCTGCATCACATATTTTTGCCATTCTTTTTGCTTTGTAAAAGAAATGCAAACAGGTGTTTTTAGTTTTATGTGAGGGATTGAACATGAATGAATGAAGTGGGGAAAACTGAGGAAAATGCTTCCCATGCCTCCTTTATCTCTTCCTCAAAATGAAGAGGCCCATTTTTTTCACTTTTTACACATGCAGGCTACTAATCGAGTTTATTCCTGCCTATTGTAAGTTGGAGAAGAAAAGGTACCAGTCTAATTATCCTGTCATGCAGAAAAATTTGACTTTTCTTCCAAGCTTGACTTTTGAATAGCATGCCACCTGGAGGGTCAGAGCATTCTGTTTCTATGAGAAAGTTTGATACCACTATAGGGTAATTGCTGCTGCTATCTAAAGGATAGCATTAGATCAGTTCTTGGAGAGCAGTCTGCTTTTACCTGCATTCTGAAGTGGGGAGGGGGAGAGGAAGAGGAGCTCTGTAGGAATGTGCTGCCAGTCCGTGGTCATGGGGCAAACAAAGCAGGATGAGACCAGTCGCCTTAGATAACAGGGATTCCTTTATTTGAAGTGCAGTTCCGATTCACAGGCCAAGTTTCGCCCAGGAGTAGGACTGCGTCAGGGGCTGTTAAACATAAAATTAATAAACATAATGATCATAAAAAATACACGCTAACGAAGATCCACCAGTTCTCACATTAGCAGCATTTACACCAATTAAATTATTCACGATAAAGAATATATAAATGTATGTGAACAGACAACTTTAAAAAGGTAAATTATCACAGATGCAATGACAAGTAATGAGAAAAGATGTTAGAACAATCAAAAGGGAACTCACACATAGAGATCATAAATCGAGATATTAAAAAAAAAAAGAAAAAGGGGGAAGAGGGAGGGGAAGGTAGAAAAAAAAGGAACCCCCCCCCCATAAATAATATAACTATTGAGGTTGTGGACCCTTGAGCAGGAGTGAGTGATGAATCGCCACCGAGGGATTGCCCCCAATGGAACTTGTCTCCGGGAGGTAGTACTGGTGAGGACAACCCGACACCTTAAGAACATAAGAACATGTCATACTGGGTCAGACCAAGGGTCCATCAAGCCCAGCATCCTGTTTCTAACAGTGGCCAATCCAGGCCATAGGAACCTGGCAAGTACCCAAACACTAAGTCTTCACCTATACCAGCCCTCATTCCCCGCAAGTTGGGCTCTTGGGTGCCAGGGCCGGCAGGACTTAGGTGCAGGTGCCTCAGAGAAGCTGGTGAAGTAGAAGATGGAGACAAGGTCAGCAGTCTGGGTCTGGGCAGGCAGCAAAGAAACGTAAACGGAGTCCAGGCAGAAGATCCGGAGCAGGCAGTGAAGGAGCGGAAACGATGAAACAGGCCAAGGGTCAAGAAGGGCAGCAGACAAGCAGAGACGAGAAGACAAGCCGGGGTCAAACCTGGAGATCTCAAGCCGAGGATTGGAAACAGGAGCAGGGACGAGGCAGGAACTGGATCAAGGCAGAACGAAGACTGGAATTGCGACAAGGCAGGAACGGAAGCTGGAACTGGAACAAGGCAGGAACAGAAGATGTCTGTAGCAACTAGCTCTCAAGCAGAGATGACCTGTTGCAAAGGCAACGTTCTGTGGCAGCTGTGGTGTTTAAATACCCCTGCTTGAGGTCGTCATCTTCCGGGTCCGGACTTGGCTTTCTCGCCACTGCCTCTTTAAAGGGCACGGCCTCGCGCACCTAGGGAGAGCCCCGCTGAAGAGAGAAGGACAGCGTTGGCGGCCATGCGGCAGGCCATGGGAGGCCTGCTGCAGAGCGGATCGTGCCGCGCTGAGCTGCGGCGAAGAGAAGCATCGGAGCAGGTAGGAGGACACAGTCCGGGATTGCCACGTCAGAGAGCCGCAACAATAACCACATAAATAATTTCAAGATATTACCTTACAACTCACAGCTACTGCAAATATATGCAATGTATGGGTCGTCAAAACTGTAAAATTCCCAATAGAGCAAAATTAATGTATGACTAATAACCAACTTTTTACTGCTGGTATCCTTCAGACCATATCGGCATAAGCGGTACAATTTGCTGCAATATATTTATATATAATGTTAGAACGCAAAAATCCTCTTACATTTATTTTATAAAAGAAAAGATATGTCAATGTTCATAATTTAAAAATTCATGCAGCGTGTTTTAAGGTTCTACATATGAAGAATGATTGAATATTTTTACCTTGGAGCACTGTGGTCAGCACAAACAGGATGGCTTTAAAAATGTGAATCATCTTAAAAGTGCATGTCGTTGGCTGCCTCATATTAAAATATAACATTTTTTCTTAAAAAAAAGTTATTGTATATTGAAAAGAAATTTAAATAGGCAGTGGCAAGAAAATATAGCAAAGTTTTTTTTAAATTATATGGTCGCATGTGTTGGGGTAGTTATGAAGACTTAAGCTACACCTCGACAAAACAGAAACACATACCAAAGGTTAATCATAATGAAAAAGGACAAATTGCAGTAAATTGTACTGCTTATGCCGATATGGTCTGAAGGATATCAGCAGCGAAAAGTTGGTTATTAGTCATATACTAACTTTGCTGCATCAGGAATTTTACTGTTTTGATGAATCATAGATTGCATATATTTGCAGTAGCTGTGTGTTGAAAAGGTAATATCTTGAAATGATTTATGTGGTTATATTATTTGTGGAGGGGGCGGTTTCCTTTCTTTCCTCCCTTCCTTTCCCTATTCTTCCTCCCCCCTTTCTTTCTTTGAACATCTCGATTTATGATCTCTATTTGTGAGTTCCCTTTTGATTGTTCTAACATCTTTTCTCATTACTTGTCGTTGCATCTTTCTAAAGCCGTCTGTTCATATGCATATATGTTCTTTGTCGTGAATAATTTCATTGGTGTAAATGCTGCTAATGTGAGAATTGATTGATCTTTGTTAGCGTGTATTTTTTATGATCATTATTATGTTTATTAATTTTATGTTTTACAGCCCCTGTTGCAGCCCTACCCCTGGGCGAAACTCTGCCTGAGTCGGGCATATCTTATTTTAATTTGTGAATCAGAACTGCATTTCAAATAAAGGAATCCCTGTATCTAAGGCGACTGGTCTTATCCTGTTTTGTTTGCCCCCTGGCTTTATTTAACCATCTTCTATGTTGCTTTTTTGGACCAAACTGCAGTCATGGAAATCCCAGCTGAGCATGGGAAATGCTACTCAGCCTCCTACAGCAGGCATCTGCTGGGTTTACTTCAGAGGAAGTGACGCTTAGTCCATAATTAATGTGAAGGAAGCCCCTCCATTCCCACAGGAGCTAGGTGTGTGGGTGGGGGGGGGGGGGGGGCCACTGCAGAGGAGGGATCAGTTTTGGCAGGCCTCTCCATAGGATGGGAGCTCAGAGATTGGAACCATGGCCATTTTAGGGAAAAGCAGTCATATGGAAGATGGCTTTCCTGGGCTTCCTTTTTACCCTGCAACACTGGAGCATGGGATACTGCGAGTGAAGGAGACTGGTAAGGAATCCAGTCAAGCAGTGAGGGATTCTCCCTCTCAGGCTGCAGACATGCCCTTTCCCCAGGCATTTGTTTTATTAATGCAGGCTTTTTTGCCTAAAGGAGGTAGATCTCCACTGGGTTCACCTGCTTTTATTCCCATACCTCCCTCCAAGGAGTCCAGTGACCTAGCTCAGGTTAAGAAATTCAGATGGGAGATACATGAGGAGCAGGATGTAGGTCCAGCCCTTCTACCTTGGATTCTTTGCATTTTGATCTAGAGAGGCAGGATGAAGGGAGACTGTGATCCCAATTAAAGCTCCTGGAAGAGGGAAAACCCTTAGCAGATGACGGTGATGACCTGCCGATGGTACGGCTGTTTAAGAAGGAGGAACTCCCATCTCTGATTGCACAGTCCCTAGTGGAGTTTAGTATAGCCAATGATCAGTAGAAGGCCAGTTAGAAAGTGGGAGATCGATTCTGCAGGCCCTTGGGAGACAGGCAAAGTCTTTCCCTTGCATAACACAGTTAGGGCCTTGGTGTCAGCAGAGTGGGATATTTCACAGTCAGGTCTCAAGGAGGGTAGAGCGATGGCCAGGTTGTACCCCTTCGCCACAGAGGAGTTAGAGAAGATCAAGTTCCCGAAGATGTAAGCGTTGGTTTCAGCAGTGAAGTGGAAGACCACAATCCCGGTGGAAGGGGGTACAGCATTGAGGGATTTGCAGAATAGGAGAATTGAGATTCTTCTAAAGAAGTCTTTTGATGTTTCCATTCTGGTGCTGTAGGTGTGGTCTGTAATGATATATGTCCAGAATCTTTTTATGATGGGTTCAGCAGCCTCCAGTGGAGCCCATGGGAAAAAGTTGTGACTGTTAGAGGCTGAGAGGTTGGAAATGAATATAGACATTGTGGTGAATACCATGTATGACCTCATTCAAACCTTGACAGGGGATTGACAGTGGCTACATCAGCTAGACATTAGCTGTGGCTCTGTAATTGGTCTGTGGACTTAAGCATACAAAGCAAAACTGAATAAATTACCTTTTCAAGGTTTGAGGAAGACCTTGACAAGTTGCTGAAGAATTTGGGGGAATCGAAATCCCAAAGATTGCTGGAGGATATCCCTAGAGGGTTCTTGCATGTGGGTCCTAATATGCCCATGTTTAAGGAGGAAAGATAATAGCCTAGAAAGGAGGTATCTACTACTGCTTAGTGGGGTTGATTTGGTAAAGGGTTGGAAAATCTGTCCCCATTCTGTCTTGTGGCATGACTATTTAGAGTAGAGAAGAAGGCTAAGGAGTAGGGGTTATTTGGATGAAGTAACTGCCTTGCGTCAAGCGTGGAAGAAGTCCATTTCCCAGACATAGAGTTTGTAAAGTCTTTGATAAGTTGGTATATGGAGGTGATGTTTCCCCTCTTCAGGGCACAATTACTCTTGATCCTGGGCTTTTTGCAGAACAGGTTGCCAAAGAGTTTGGTGCTGAATTCTCTCAAGATACAGGTGGCAGCTATAGCCTGTTATAGAGGTAGGCTTCAAGGTGTGTCGTCCTCTGATCAACCAGATGTATCATAGTTTCTGAGGGAAATTGAGCATCCCCGTCCGGGTCGAGTAATTGTTCCCTCCTGGGATTTCAGTCTGGTACTTTAGGCCTTGTGTGGGTCTCTGTTCAAATCCATCAGAGGAGCTTCAGTTAAGGCTTTTATGCTTGTCATTTTTCTGTCACAATATGCTTAAAAATGCACATTTCAGAGTTACAAGCCTTGTCACGTAGGGAGCCATTTCTGAGGTTTTCAGAGGATGGGGTGTCAATTTGGATAGTTCTGTCCTTATTGCCTAAGGTAGTATCCCTGTTTAATACAGTTGGTGGATTTGCTGACCATTTTACAAATGTGGATTTACATTCTGAATGTGTGCAGAATTTTTGCTAAGATACCCACTGGGAACAAATTTCTTTAGGAAGTCTGATCACTTGTTCATTCTAGCAGACCATGGAAATTGAAGCAACCTCAAAAGACACAATAGCAAGGTGGCTCAAGGAAGCAGTAGATTCAGCTTACATGTCCAAGATTTTGGTGGTGGCTAAGGTGCTCAGAACATACTTGACCAGAGTACAAGTGGCTTCCTGGTCAGAGCACCATTTGATTCCACCAGAGGACATCTGCAAAGTGGCAATGGTGCTTCCATGTATAATTTATTTACGGGGGTTTTTTTTTTTTATCATGTACTCTTTCTCTGGGCATTATCACTTAGATGTTCAGAGAAAAAATGCTGCCTTTTTTAGGGTGGACATTTTGAGAGCAGGCGTTGCAGGCTCCCTTCTGGTTTAGAGGTTGCTTGGGTGCATCCCATGCATCTGGACTAGTCTGATGGGATGCAAAGGAAGGAAAAATGTGGTTCTTACTTGCTAATTTTGTTTCTTTGAGTCCTATCAGACCAGTCCAGGATCCCACCCAATCTAGCCTTCAGCCTGCTTATTGGAAGAGTTATTCTTCCAAGCTGTTTTTTGGATTCACTGTGTTTGAAGTTTTTTCAAGATATATTCTGTTGATTCCTTGGTTTGTTACTAAGATTGTGGTGAACTATAGGTGAATTCAGCAAACTAACTGTTCTCTGACTTCCTCTGCTGATAAGAGAGCAAAACTCGTGTGTGTGGAATGGTTTGGTAGGATTCAAGGAAAAAACTTAGAAGGTAAGTACCTTCATGTTTTCTTAACATTGGGAATGTCCTGGTCAGAGGTGGAGTAAGGTTTCTGGCCCTCTATGAGGCTGAACCTGAAGTTTGTGGTGCAGAGATCCTATAACTCAATTTGTGCACATAAAACATTTTCTGTTTGGCATTTGCATTTTATGTGTGTAAATCATGTTTTATGCGTGCTAAGCATGTCTTTCTGTGTACATTTTTGGCTTGTACACTTTTTTTTTTTAAATTCTAGATACATTAGTGTACCATTAGCTTACTGCATTGGAAGCTAACTCCTTTTCATTTTTTAGCATGGGTAAAGAAAATGTGTGTTGAAATTCAGTGTACGTTTTTTATTCACATCTTATTACATCAGGCCCTCAGTTATATTTATTTCCCTTATGGTACTCCGGACTCTGCTTTGTTCTCCCATGGGCAAGCCATACCACAGTGATTCTTGTTTACTTTGCCTATTTCCTAAAGCAGTTCCTTCTCCTGGATTTACCATCTGTCAGTTTTAAACACTTGCAACTTACATAGAATGTATCTTTTGTGTCACACATTGTCTTCTTTTTTTACTCCTTTATGGTTTACGTTAAATTTTCATCCAACACTGAATTCCTGACATTCGTAGATATTCTCCCTATCACTATCACCTGTTTTGCTATGCTCCTGTTTATCCACCAAAGCAATGTCTTGCTGGCACATCCCTCATATCATTACTACTCACTGTCTTTTCTTCACTCTAGCCTTTCCGGCGTTTTGTCATCATTAACATGCTGCATGATTTCTTTCCCACTGTTGGTATAAAACTCTCATGTTCTCCCATTTCTTGTTTTAGGTGGGGTAAAGAATTCTCATGGCATTGGCCCACGGCAGAATTTTCATAGCAAGTTTCCCTTTAAAAATTGGCTTGCAAGTCTGCAAGCAGCCTGCAAAGTTGCAAAATTGCCCTCTTAACTTCTTAGCACAATCATGTTGTTGTTTTTGTTTAAAAAATCGTTTCATGTATGTATCACACAGCTGTTCATAGATTTATTGAATATTGTAAAGCTATGTAGTGTTTTCCTTAGCTTTTTGAATGGATCAATAATGAAATTGATCAGCTGATGAATCAAATGCAGCAGATTGAAACACAGCAAAGGAAATTTAAGGCCTCCAGGGACAGTATCTTATCAGAGATGAAGATGCTTAAAGAAAAGAGACAACAGTCTGAAAAAACCTTTATGCCCAAGGTATGGCCCAGAGTACAAACGTAGTCTTAATGTTTGCTACCTTTATCTTGGTACATTTCCTTATGTGAAAAATCAGAATATATTTCTGTGTATTGCAGAAACCAGAAAAATGTCCTATAGCAAAAACAACAATCTTCAGAAAGCATTTAAATGGGCCTATCATACCTAAACAACTTCAGACTAATTGCTGATATACAATGGTATCTAATAATAGAAGAATGGATGGTTCATAAGTGAGCAGTCTTGCTGCTATCAAGACAAGCATGTTATCGTAACATTAAAACAAACTTTTTAAGGCTTAAAAATTGTGATCTAGGAAATGTACAATTGTATACAAAAGTTTAGACATCCCTGATCAAATTCTGTGTTTCAGTGAATCTCTAAGTGAACAAAATTTGGCACAGCTTTTACATAGTACAGATTGAAAATTATAAAATGGTGAAAATCGTGCAAAATTTGGACACCCTTCCAGTTGATTCACTGCTACTTTTTTTTTTTTTTTAGTTGTTAATAAGGCCCAAAATGTTGATTGTCTCATTAGGCCTTCTAGTTAAGTGAAAACAATTCTGTAGTTGATCTAAGCATCATAGTAGATATACATTGAAATCATCAGCTAAGGGTACTGCAGCAGTCAAAAAAAAAGCAAGCAATGTTTAAACAATGAATAAAACAGAAAATATCATAATGCCTGTATATCGCTCCATTACGAGACCGCACCTTGAGTACTGTGTACAATTCTGGTTGCCACATCTCAAAAAAGATATAGTTGTACTGGAGAAGGTACAAAGAAGGGTGACCAAAATGATAAAGGGAATGGAATGGCTCCCCTAGGAGGAAAGGCTAAAGAGGTTAGGGCTGTTCAGCTTGGAGAAGAGACGGCTGAGGGGGGATATGATAGAGGTCTTTAAGATCATGAGAGGTCTAGAACGGGTAAATGTGAATCCATTTACTTTTTTGGATAATAAAAGGACTAGGGCGGCACTCCATGAAGTTAGCAAGTAGCACATTTAAAACTAATCGGAGAAAATTATTATTCAATGCACAGTTAAGCTCTGGAATTTGTTGCCAGAGGATGTGGTTAGTGTAGTTAGTGTAGCTGGGTTTAAAAAAGGTTTGGATACGTCTTTGGAGGAGAAGTCCATTATCTGCTATTAATCAAGTTGACTTAGGGAATAGCCACTGCTATTACTGGCATCAGTAGCATGGGATCTACTTAGTTTTGGGGTACTTGCCAAGTACTTGTAGCCTGGATTCCTGAACATACTGAGATCAGTCCAGACCAGTGGGACATGCAACCCTACCAGCAGATAGAGCCAGAGAACAAAAACTTTGGGCACTGCTACATATCAGAGTGCCATCTGCAGTCCCCTAGTATTTCTCTGACTCCAGCAGATGGTAGAGGTGCAATCCTGCAGTCAGTTTAAAAAACAAAAAAAAAGGTAGGTTACAGGGAAAGTTTGGTTTTTTTTTTTGTTTGGTAGTTAGTTTAGGTTATAGTCAGTGGTACAGCTCCCTGAAGTGTTGGGCACCTTCATGGACAATCCCTCAGTGGAAGCTGGGCAACCGGGGGGTTGGACACCCCTGCCTGAGCTTCGTCCACAACGATCCGGTGGCTTCGGTAACCAGGAAGAGGCTCCTGGTTCCCTCAACCACCAAAGCTGCTCCTTTTTCTCCCTGATCCCGCAGACTCCAGGGGTATCTGCATAAAGTTAAAAAAAAAAACAAAAGCTTACAGCTCAAGGCAGGCCAGTTGGAGAGTGTGGAGCTAGAACCCCACGGGACTCGTCGACGTCCCGGGGCTCCAGGCAGGGAAGGGGGGGGGGGGGGGGGGGGGGCCTTCGCATACGAGGTAGGCTGCGTTCGCTTGGCACAAATCGCATCAGCGGGCTCTGGAGAGCGGAGTGTTTCGCCTAGAGGGAGCTTTTATTTTTAGCTCTGGCCGATGTGCGGAGGTTTCCTGGCCCAACTCTTACCTTTTTGCCAGCGACTGTGTGGCAAGGGCAATGGCACCACGAGCTAAGATGGCAGCCTGCTGCATGTGTGGCGCAATGGAACAGGCCCTCGATCCTTATTCCCTCTGTTCTGCCTGCAGCTCAGGACAGGAGGGACTTTCTATTGGGGGGGGGGGGGGGGAGGACAGTCAAACAAGGGCCCCGTTCGTCTGGGCTGATGTCGTCGTCCTCTGCGGGGGGTGTGGGGGGGAGGACAGTCAAACAAGGGCTCCGTTCGTCTGGGCCGATGTCGTCGTCCTCTGCGGGGGGGAGGGGGGGGGGTTGTTGCCCACATTGGAGGCCACGAGAGGAGGAATTCCCCCCATTCTATCCCCTGCAGAGAGCAGTATTGCTCCTTTGGGGTTGACACTGTGCTGCATGACCCCTCAGCTGAGGGAGATGAGGCCCCAGGGGAATTCTCCCCGGAGTTTGTTCTTCTCCTTCACCAGGCTTTCCTGGCCAGGAAGCAAGCAGTGTTGAAGAGAACAGCACGTATGGACGATCCGTCGGAGCGTTAGCCTAAGCGGGTATCCAGAGGACCCTTGGATCTCCAGCAACATTCAGGGGACCAGCAGGGGTCGCAAGTCGAGGATAGGTTGCTGGCCCCACAGGGGGAAAGCAGAGCTCCCATCTTTGGAAGGCGATGATCCCAGCGTGGTGTGCTTATTTTTAAGCGTGAGGAGCTCCGGCCACTTATCCCCCAGGTTTTGGGGGTCAAGGTCTCTCAGGATGAGTCTGACAGCAAAAGGGTTAACCCGGTCCTGGATGGAATTTGGGGACCGACGACTTCCTTCCCTTTGCCAAAGAAGGGTCCACAAGCTGGTGAACTGGGAGTGGGACTCTCCAGATGTGGGCTTGAAAGTGGGCAAAGCGATGGCGAAGATTTACCCCCTATCGCAGGACATTTTGGAGCCCCTGAAGGTCCCGAAGGTAGACGCGGCTGTGTCTTTCATGACAAAGAAGACTACCATTCCTTTGGCCAGGGCTGCCGCATTGAAGGACATGCAGGACTGCAAGCTGGAAATCCAGCTAAACCAGGTCTTTGAGGTCTCATCTCTGAGTCTTCGGGCAGCTATTTGTGCCAGCCTCATGTAAAGGGCATGTCTGTTTTGGGTCCAGGAGGCATCTGCGGCTCTGAGAGCTGGCGGTAGTGGGCCCTTACAGGCCACGCGTCTAGAAGTGGGTATTGCGTATGTGGCGGACGCCTTGTATGATTTGGTTCGGACCTCCGCACGTAGTATGGTATTCGCAGTAGCAACTCGTAGGCTCCTCTGGTTGCGAAATTGTTCAGCGGATTTGTCTTCCAAGTCTCAGCTTTGTAACCTCCCCTTTAAAGGCAAGCTATTCTTCGGGGATAATCTGGACCAATTGGTAAAATTGCTCAGCGAGTCCAAGGGCAGCCAGTTACCAGAGGATAGGAAGCCTTCAAGGAAGGTTTTTCCCCCTTGAGCTCGTTTTCGGGATTCCCGCAGATTTTGGGCTGGTAGACTTTCAGCTCTTTCGGTACCAAGGCAAGCCCCGGGGCACCAGCAGTCCTTTTGTGGTGGCCGCCACTCAGGCAGAGAGACTACTAGCCAGAGCTGTGGGAGGTGGAAACCCTCCCAATGAGGCCAGGGGCACCCATTCTGACATAGAAGCTGTTGGAGACAGATTGTCAAGCTTTTACGCGGAGTGGGCAAGGATTACCTCGGACCGGTGGGCTCTGGAATTTATTTATTTATTTATTTATTTAACATTTTTATATACCGACATTCATCCAGGATATCATATCGGTTCACATTGTAACGCAAAACAAACGCAAGATAAAAACAATAAAACATGATAACAAGGCATTAACGAGGGTGGGGAAAAAATAATAAGGGGGGTTTTGCATTATAAAATATAAACAAAGGAATTGATCAGAGAGGGTTACGGTCTTGAGTTTTCACACCCAGTTCGGGAGGCCTTTGTGGAGTCCCGCATTATCTCGTGCGGCAAGCACGAGGCGGTGCAAGGGACTCTACAACGGCTTCTCGATCTCAGGGCCATAGTTCCCATTCCCCTTGCCGAGCAGGGTCAGGGAAGGTACTCTGTATACTTTTTGGTTCCCAAGAAAGAGGGGGGTACCTTTCGCCCCATCCTAGATTTGCAGAAAGTGAACCGGTGTCTTCGAATTCCCCATTTTCGCATGGAGACTTTGCGAACAGTGGTGGCCGCAGTGCGCAAAGGGGAGTATCTCGTGTCCCTGGAGCTCCCTGAGGCATATCTGCACATCCCAATCCGGCGGGATCATCAGAGGTTCCTACGGTTCATGGTCCTGGGCCAACATTTCCAGTTCCGGGCGCTGCCTTTCGGTCTGGCGACAGCTCCACAAACATTCACCAAGGTCGTGGTGGTAGTGGCAGCGGTCCTTCGCAAGGAGGGGATCCTCATTCATCTGTACCTGGACGATTGGTTGATTCAAGTGAAGTCGAGGGAAGACTGAGAGATCAATCCAGAGGGTGATGTTCACCTTATGCTCGCTCGGCTGGATCATAAACATGCAAAAGAGTCACTTGGTGCCCACCCAGTCTCTGGTATACTTGGGAGCGTGCTTAGATACCTGTCTAGGCAAGGTCTTCCTGGCTGCGGACCGTGTGACAAAGTTACAATCACAGGTCAGAGCTCTCCTTCAGAGGGAGTTTCACACAGTTTGGCATCACTTGCAAGCTCTGGGGTCCATGGCCTCGACTTTGGATTTGGTTCCATGGGTGTTTGCTCATATGAGGCCATTACAGCGTGCTCTGTTGTCGAGGTGGAGTCTAGTGTCTGAGCGGTTCCACTTACCGTTGCCTCTTCTTCCAGAGTCCAAAAACAATCTGTCGTGGTGGCTTTTATGCAGCAGTCTGGAGCAGGGTGTGAATTTGGACCCACCGGACTGGGTGGTGGTCTCTACGGACGCCAGTCTCTCCGGCTGGGGAGCAGTTTGTCTGGACAAGTCCGCTCAATGTCTATGGTTACCAAGGGAAAGGTTCTGATCCATCATTCGTCTCACAACCAGAGCGGTCCACCTGGCCCTGCAAGCGTTCCTGCCCCTGGTCAGAAACAGAATGGTTTGGGTGTTCTTGGACAACGCAACGATGGTGGCCTACATCAACAAGCAAGGCGGGATGAGGAGTCACGCAGTGGCGCTGGAGGTGCGCGCTTATTCATCTGGGCGGAACGCCATCTCAAAGGGCTTGCTGCGTCGCAGGGGTGGAGGATGTGCAGATGGATTTTCCTCAGCAGGCAACAGCTTGATCCGGGAGAATGGGAGCTGTCTGCCAAAGCATGGGACCACATTTGCGCCAGGTGGGGAGTGCCGCAGTTGGATCTGATGGTGACGTGAGCCAATGCAAAAACAGATCGCTTCTTCAGTCGAAGAAAAAAGGTGGGCTCGGTGGGCATGGACGAGTTAGTGTGTCCTTGGCCCACGGGAATTCTTCTGTATGCATTCCCTCCTTGGCCTCTCATCAAGTCTGTATAAATATATTTTACACACATAATTTTGAATGTGTAATAACTGTTATATACAGAGGCATGTATTTTATAAAAATGCACATATTCCACTTATGAAATTACTTGGAATCATCAGTTCACTCAAACCTGCACCAATTCACCTAGACACTCCAATAAGTCTCTTAACTGAGACCTCCCACCAAAAATTGCAGACAAGACAAATGCAGGTTCACTTTTGCAACTTAATTAGCAGATGTAAAAATGTATGGACAAGTTTAAGGTATGCTTGAATACCACTTACAAATAGGAATTTGTGCACGAACTTCTGAACCCTGTCCTGGAATGCCCTTAAATCGCACCCTTTTTTTCCCTTTCACATTTATGCATGACAGCTACTATGTGCAAACTCCTGGGCTCTTGCAAAATACTATTTGCACATGAATATGCTACTTAGATGTATAACTTCCAGTTTTATATCCTTAAATGTTTTAAAGTATTCCTCTAAAAGTATATTATACATGTACTTTTTTTTTTTTGTGGAAAAGATGTTCTAGAAGAAGCAGTTTGATACTGGTGTGGGAGACAGACTCAGTAGCAGAACAACATATTTTTCACAGAAAATGTGCTCACACATGCACACAAGCACTCACACAGAGGCGTGCACACAGACAGACCTGAACAATGCTGGGTAATGTTAGCTACTATGCTCTGACGGCAAAGCCTTGTCTTTCACACTCCTGCACACAGGGACAGACAGTCATAGGCTGTCTGTCCCTGTGCATGTGTGTGTGCTGGAGGCTGATGCCCTCCAGCACACACACATGCAGGCAGAAGCATCCATATACATGTACAGTCTGATATAAACTAGACTACCTGAGCAATACCAGGCATTTTTTGCTAGACTGAATATATTTTTTCTTTTGCAAATAAAAATGTATCTGAGAAACTGCAGCTAAATTTCCTAGCTGTTATTGCATTGAACCCAATGCCAGCCACGTTTCAAATTATTCTTCATCAGGGGTAAGCTGCCATTTGATCACTGCATAGCTCGAGCGGGTCTGCTTCGTTGCATGCCGTCCCTGCATATAGCCGGTATGCCTATCAAAAGCTATAAATGCTGATTAGGGTAAAAGTGATTATTGTGGTAGATGTTAGGTATGGATAGTGGTGCTATATAGGTAGAGTTTTTTTGTTTATAAACAGGAACATATATGTGGAAAACTGGCTGCAGTCTTGTCAGTTTTCATTAAAACTATATTAATTAAATTTAACATTAGGGAAAATTTTCAAAAGTAAAGTACGTATATACTTTCCCTTTGAAAATTTGTGCCAAACTTGGGAATACAAAATACCCATAGACTTTGCATTGTTGTAGATAGTTATAAAATTACCCCCATAATCATTTTGTTTTGTAGCAACGTAGTTTGCAGAGCTTGGAAGCAAGTTTACATGCCATGGAGTCAACTCGTGAATCTCTGAAGGCAGAACTTGGGACAGATCTTCTGTCACAGCTGAGCTTGGAAGATCAGAGGAGAGTGGATGCGCTCAATGATGAGATCCGCCTGCTACAGCAAGTAAGTGTGAAGGATGGCTTTTGAACTGCTCCAGACCAAACTGCTCCAGACCGAAAGGCAAAACTAATTATTGATGGTTCTGAATTTGTAGGAAGAGCATAGTAAACAGTGTCAGCTGGGAGACAATGAAGGAAGTTTGGCATCTATGCAAAAACAAAAAAATAATCTCAACTAGCATTTCCTATATTAAAATGGCATTGCATATGTAAAAATCTTACCAAAAAAATCTGTCAGAATCTTCCCTAAATATAATAAAATTGTACTTGCAGTATGCCTGAAATTTAAAAGGAGAAGGTAATTTCATTTGTTGAACAGTGTACTCTGTCTCTTTAGGACAACAGACAGCTGTTAAATGAAAGAATTAAACTGGAAGGCACTATTACACGAGTAGAGACGTACCTTAATGAGAACCTGAGGAAACGCCTAGACCAAGTGGAGCAGGTGAGATTCTTATTTAGCAAAAAAAAAACCTCACAGTTCTTGGAATTTAAAATACATTTAGTGCATTGATCCATGGTTTGTTTGTTTTGGGAGGTTTTTAGTTCATTCCTAATTCACTTGTCTGTACGTACCCAGATCAGTCCAGACTCCTGGGTTTTGCCTCCCCTCCATCTAATGGAGACAGAGAAAGTTTTACTGACACTTTACACGAGGTGCCACCTGCAGTCCTTCAGTATTTCTCTGTCTCCAGCAGATGGTGGAGATGCAAAACCTGCGGTCTGCTGTCTGATATAAAAAAAAAAGGAAAGTAGTCAAGCATGCCTCCCAGGGGGTTGTTAAGTCCTGGTGGGGCCACCCCCCCCCCTGTTTTGTGAGATGGACGAGCAGAGGGTTGGGGACCCTTAATTGCTCAGGGTGGATACCTGGAGGTTCCAGTTTTAACACCCTGAAGGAGGATCAGAACCTACTGCCAGTTCTTCTTTGAGGGAAGTGCCCTTTTTTCTCTTGATTTTTAAAGTTTTGTTTAAAAAAACAACAAAAAACAGAAGAAGCTGTTTGAGGGACAGGAAGAACGGTCGTGATACAGCAGGCGCCCCCCATACACACACACACTGTTCTCTCTCTCAGCTGATCAGGCGGCTCTACAATTTCTCTCCCTTTCCTCCGTGGTGCTCGGGTTATTTTCACAGCTCAGAACAATGTGGTCATGCTGCGTGGGTTGTGCTGCAAACTGTGGAGATGTGGCATGTCTCTCCTGCGACGACTACTGCTCCTGTGGTCTCTCCAGAGGAGAGAACACTTCGGGGAGGGAAAAGACTGCTGCAGCTGGATGCTGCGAGCCTGGGAGGCTCTCTTCGGCGGAGTAGCCAGTGGACAACCCGTTCCCGCTGAGTGCAGGAACGGTGGCCATTTTGTCCACTTTCTCTGCTGCTTCGCGAACCGTGGAGGGGGAGGGGCATTTCCCTCCTCCGTTGACCCCTGTAGTTAGGGAAAGTCTTGCTGCTGGTGATGAGGATTCAGATTCTTCCTCTGACTTCTCTTCAGATTCTGTCGTTTTATTACATAAGGCTTATAAAGTCAGAAAATACAAAGCTCTGCAGGGATCCACTGCGCATTCAAGGCCAGTAAGGAGTGCCAAGTCTTCTCGGACTGCTGGGGCTACGAGGGTCCCAGGGGCCTCGGCACCATCCACCGCCACAGACCGCTCCGAGGTTTCGCATATAAAGGGTCCGCGGCTGCAGGGACCATCTGGGTCCAAGCTGAGGCTAGCGGTCCAGGATCCAGATCTGGCACTTTCAAAAGGTTCTGCGGTGGAAGGAGATGATTCCAAAGTGGTACAGCTGTTCCACCGGGAGGAGCTGGAGCCCCTTGTTTCCTGCGATTCTGGACGAACTGGGTATAAAAGTTCCGCCTGAGGAATCGGCCATGGGAGATGTGGACTTGGTCTTGACTGGTCTTCAAGGCCCAACGAGGTTTTTTCGTTTTCATCATTAGGTCAGCTCATTGGTGTTTAGGGAGTGGGATACTCCCGACATAGGCCTGAAGGTCAGCAGGGCCATGACGAGTTATATCCTTTGCCGGAGGATATGCTGGAGCTTTTAAGAGTTCCTAAGGCGGATGCTTCTGTTTCAGCGGTTACCAAGATGGCCACTATTCCGGTGACAGGTTTCACAGCTCTGAAGGACCTTCAGGATAGGAAATTGGAAGTGCACCTCAAGAAGATCTTCGAGGTGCCTGTGCTTGGCATTCGAGCGGCTATGTGCAGCAGCTTCATGTTGAGAGCAGGCTTGCACTGGGTTCAGCGATTGCAAGCTGACAGGTCATTGTCTGATTCCAAAACCGCAGCAGGCGGAGCGGCTGTAAGCCGTGAGAGCCTATGGCGTTGATGCATTGTATGATGATCTCAGGACGTCCTCCAGGATGCTGACGTCTGCAGTTTCGGCCCGCAGACTCCTCTGGTTGAAGAATTGGTCAGCTGATGTCTCATCCAAGGCTCAGGTGGGAGCCTTACCTTTCAAAAGGAAATTGCTCTTTGGTCGGGATTTGGAGGAGATGATGAAACTTCTCAGGGAGAACAAAGTTCACAAATTGCCTGAAGATAAGCCGAAGGGGAAAAGTTCCTTTCCGGCCCATTTTTGGCCTCAAGGAAATAGGCATTTTTGGCCTACCAGGGCTTCAGAAATTCCCAGCAACAGCCCTTGGGAAGGCAGGCGACTTGAAGCTAGTCCTTTCGAGGGAGAAGGCCGAAAAGAGATGGCTCTTCCCAAGGCAATTCCAAATCTGCACAATGATGCCAGGTTGGTTCACTCCTCAGAGCCCTTGGCCAACTGGCTCTGTTTTACGAGGAGTGGACCAAAATTATGTCAGATCAGTGGGTCTTAAGTGTGATAAAGAAGGTTACGCTTTAGAATTTGCTTGGCCGCTAAGAGACTTGTTCCTAGTCTCCCCGTGCACTTATGAGGCAAAGAAACTTGCAATCCGGGACACAGTTTGCCCCCTTCACAGGCTGGGAGCCATCATTCTGTCTCCATGAAGAGTAGGGGACAGGTTGCTACTCCATTTATTTTATAGTTCCCAAGAAAGGGGACACATTCTGTCCAATTCTCAACTTAAAGAAGATGAACGTGGCCCTAAAGGTTCCTTATTTTCGGATGGAGACTGCGCTCGGTGATTGCCTCGTTGCACAAGGGGGAGTACCTGGTGTCACTAGATTTGACCAAGGCTTACTTACACATAGGCATCAGGCCAGACCATTAGAGATACCTGAGGTTCAATGTTCTGGGGGAACATTTTCAGTTTTGAGCTCTGCCCTTCGGTCTGGCGACTGCACCCAGGACTTTTTACCAAGGTGATGGTCGTGGTGGCTGCGGCGCTTCGGAAGGATGGGGTCTTAGTTCACTCCTATCTGGATGACTGGTTGAATCAGGCGAAGTCAGAATCTCTTTGCCGGGAAGCAGTGGACCTAGTTCTCCAGCGCCTGCGGACGTTAGGATGGACAGTCAATCTGTCCAAAAGCCCCCTTTCTTCACCGAAGAGCGGATTTTCAAATTACAATCTCAGGTTCGCGGTTTCAAGAAGCAGGTGCCCAAAGTCTGGATTATTTGTAGGTTCTCGGTTCTGTGGCTTCCACTTTGGAGTTGGTTCCATGGGTGTTTGCTCATATGAGACCACTTACTACCCCAATGGGACCCACTGTCAGAGCTGTTTCATCTGCCTCTTATGGAGACGGCCAGGGCCAGCCTCTGGAGAAATCCCTGTCTGGACAATTGTCACCACCAACACCAGTCTCTCCAGTTGGGAGGCCATGTGTCAGAACCACTCCATTTAGGGCCAGTGGTCAAGAGCGGAGATGCTCTGGTCCATCAGTCACCTAGATACTAGAGCAGTGTGCTTGGCCCTACAAGCGTTCTCCCCCTGGTGGGAGGGAAGTCCGTGAGAGTGTGGTCGGACAACGCAATGACAGTGGCTTTCATCAATCGCCAGGGTGGCACCAAGAGTTGAGCGGTGGCTCAGGAAGCTCAAGACCTGATCAGCATCTAATGTTGTTAGCGGCCTCTCACATAGCAGACACAGACAACGTGCAAGTGGATTTTCTCAGCTGGCAATAGCTGGACCATGGAGAGTGGGAGCTGTTGGAGGAAGCGATATTCCTAATACCGCACAGATGGGGCTCACCGTCCATGGATCTAATGGCAACTTAACGCAATGCCAAGACCCCACGGTTCTTCAGCCGAAGAAGAGAACGAGGAGCGGAAGGGGTAGATGCCCTGGTGCTTCCTTGGCCGTCGGACGTTCTGCTCTGTGTTTCCGCCTTGGCCACTGATGGACAGGATTTTGTGACGAGTAGAGATGCATCCGGGCAATGAGATCCTTGTGGTACCAGAGTGGTTGAGGCATCCGTGGTTCTCGGACTTAATCACCCTAGCAGTGGATGTTCCATTGAGATTATCTCATCTTCTGAATACCCTGCATCAGGGGCCTATATTTTTGGATCAGGAGGCTCGCTTTTGTCTAGCAGCCTGGCTTTTGAGAGGCAGCGTTACTTAGGAGTCATTGCTACTATCTTACAGTCTAGAAAGACTTCTACGTCATTAGCATATGTGTGAGGGCCTGGAGAGTCTTTGAGTCCTGGAGCAAGGAGTAGATCCTATGTGAGCCTCAGTGGTTAATATTCTTGCCTTTCTGCAAAACGGTTTGGTGAAGGGTTTATCCTTTAACTCTGTCCATGTCCAGGTGGTGGCCCTAGGATGTCTTTGCGGTAAAGTGCGAGGGTCTTCCCTAGCTGCCTATCTAGTAGATGTGGTCCGCTTTCTCTGGGATGCAAAACATTTGCGTCCTCCAATTCAGAAGCTGAATCCTTGGAGTGTTAACATAGTCCTTAAGGGCATGTGCGCAGCCTCATTTGAGCCTATTAGAAGGGCAACCATGAAAGATCTCACGTTGAAGGTGGTTTTCTTAGTGGCAATTTGTTCGGCGTGACTGATTTGGGAGTTTCAGGCCTTATCATGTTGGGAGCCCTTTTTGAGAACTTCGGATTCAGGGTTTTCCTTATGGACTGTTCCTTCCTTTCTTTCTGTCAAAGGTAGTATCCTCATTCCATTTATTTGAATTCATGTTTATTGTATTTTAAGGCATAGAATAGAAAACAATAAGACAGCGTATGGTACATATTTGGTTCTGCTACGTACCATAACCGAACAAGTGCACATAAAAACAGATCACCCCAAGCCCCCCCCCCCCCCAGCACCGGTAGATGGCCAACAGAATCAAAGAGCCTGCCAACAGGGTACTCTGTCTCTAAAAGTCCAATATCGACCAATCTGAGAAATATAGAGAATATTCAACTGTGTGGTCACTATAACACATCACAGGTCCAAACGGTTAAGGAACTGATTCCTGGTAGCTCGAGGGAGAGACATAATATATGGCATCCACATAATTCGCAGCTTCCATCTGGCATTTGGAGTCATCTGGTTCGTGTTGAGAGTTTCCAAAGTAAGCAGCTGCAGGATTGAGGCTTGCCATGCTGTCAGAGACGGCTCCGTGGGAGTTCGCCATTCCGCCAGGATGCCCTTACATGCCAACAATAAAAGTTTCATAATTCACAGTGATTGACCTGCAGGGCCCTGATAAGTGGAAGGGAAGATGCCGAAAAGCGCCACTAGCTGAGAGTACGGAATCACAATAGAAAGGCTGGTTTGAAGGTATCGAAACACCTTTTTCCAAAACCGTTGTATTTGAGGACACCGCCAGAGAGCATGGCCCAAGTGGGCTCCAAGGGCTTGACACTTGATGCAGGTCTCATTAGCTGCTATCCCCGCCTTAAATGCCTGATGAGGTGAGATGTACATCCGATATATAATCTCCCGTAGTAGAGTATTAATAGTCACCTGTGGGGTAAGTAAGACAGCCTTCTTGAATGCAGCTGTTGGAATAACTTGAGATAGTTCCATCTGCCATTTAAGTCGTATCGGGTCCGTCGTCCAAGTTTATGACTAGATTCCAATTGTTTATAAAAAAAAAAAGAGAGTGTTTCTTAGGATGGTCGATGTCAAACCAATCCCGTAAGAAGGACCAATTGGAGTTGGTGACGTCCAAGTCCCTCTGAGTGCGGAGGTAATGTCTAGCTTGGTGGTATTGTAAATAGTCAGTAGGAGTGATCCCAAATATCCGACATAGAGTAGCAAAGTCCATGATTGAGCCATCCGCTTGAAACATTTGGTCGATACACTTCAAATTGTGCTGCTCCCACCACGTGAAGCGAGACAGACCCATGCCCGCGGGAAATGCTGCATTGCCCCCGCAAGGGCAAATAAGGCGAGGACTCCATTGACAAAGAGCATTTACGCAGTATCCACCGCCATGTCCCTCGTAGAGGTCATAGTAATAAGCCAGAGCTGATACTTATGGAAAACATAGGTCTTGCCATATGCAGGGCATATCTGGGGGCTATCGGATCCAAAAGCTGAGCTTCAAGACGTGTGTCAAAGAAGAATTCGGAGTCCAAAAGCCAGTCTCCAATATGGCGAAGATTGATAGCGTGACCATAAACTTTTAAGTCCGGTAGACCAAAGCCCCCTGCCTTAACGGGATGCATCAGGTGTCCTATAGCCAGTCTCGGTTTCTTACTGCCCCATAAGAATTTGGTCACTGACTGTTGATATTTCATCAAAGTAGATCGTTTTAACAATATGGGGAGAACACTCAAAACATATAACCAGAAAGGATGCACAGTCATTTTTAACAAATGAATACGCCCAATGAGAGAGAGCGGCAGATGTCTCCAGGACAGCAAAGAGGTGTCAGTTTGAACTTGCAAAGCAGGTATATTAACTTCATAAAGCTCCTGAATGTCAGAAGGCAACCATATCCCCAAGTACTTTATTTTCCTAGAGGCCCACCTCAAAGGGAATTCCCCCCACCCAATCTGCTCACACTGTGTCCCCTATCGGCAATGCTTCCGATTTATCTAAATTGAGTTTTAAACCAGCATGCTGACCATATGTCTGAATGATTTGTAGGGCCATCGGCAAGGACCTAGCCGGATTTGCCAGATGTAGCAGAAGGTCATCTGAGAAGGCTGCCGATTTAAATATGCGGGGGCCCATGGATATGCCCTCTATCGCCTCCGTGGCCTCTAGGAGACGTAAGAGGGGGTCCAGGGTGAGCACAAAAGTAATGGGGACAGAGGGCAACCCTGTCTCGTCCCCCTAAAAAGTGGGAAATCTGAAGAAAAGGCGCCATTAACCCAAATATTAGCCTGCGGGGCTTTATAAATAGTCATAAGGAAAAATAGAAATGTTCCCTGAAAACCATAGTGTCGGAGAGTCTCAAATAAAAACGTCCAGTTGACCCTATCGAAAGCCTTTTCGGCATCAAAACTGACAAGTAAGGTATTTAGTTTATGGGAAGTAGAATGAGCAATGAAGGCTAGAACTCTCCGGACATTTGTGACCACTTGTCTTTCTCTGACAAAGCCCACCTGCGGTGCAGAGATGAGTTTGTACAAAAAGGACGCCAGGCGGTCTGCCATAATCTTGGCCATTAATTTGAGGTCACAATTAATAAGGGAAATAGGCCTGTAGGAGCCTGGGAGTTCAGGGTCTTTGCCTGGTTTGGGCAAGACAACTATAGTGGCTCGATTCACTTGCCACCCCGGGCAATTTTCTTGGGACAGCGAGTCAAAAACCCTTTGAATGGGGGTACTAATATGATCACTAAGAATCGTAAACACCTCGTTAGTGAGACCATCAGGGCCTGGAGATTTGCCCAATGTAGTGAGCTTTATTGTGCCTTCGACCTCAAGTTTACTTATGGGTGCGTTCAGTATTGCTAAGTCTGCACTGGTAACTTGTGGAAGGTTAAGTGCAGCCAAGTATTTTTGGACATCTGCTCGGTTAACTGGCTCCCCCATATATAACGCCTGATAGTACCGAGTAAAAACTTCCCCGATGTCCCAGGCGGACGTTTTGAGGTGTCCCTGCTCATTTTTTAAAGCTTTAATATAAGACGATCCTTCCCAAGATTTGACAAGGCCTGCCAGGAGTTTGCCTGCTTTATTACCAAAACGAAAGAATTTATATTTAAAATAAAAAAGACTCTTCTGAGTCTTTTGTTGAATGTAGTCATGCAGAATGTTTTGATTAGCGTAAAAGGAGACATGGTTCTCCTGAGTGGGTTGTGAATTAAGTTTCTGCTTGGCCCGTTTCAATTGTTTCTCCAATTGTAGTATGGAGGCCACTAGTTTCCTATTTTTTTGAGCCACATATGCTATGACTTCCCCCCTTAGTACAGCTTTAGCGGTATCCCAGTATAATAGGGGCTCCTTAGTGTGTTGGCGGTTAAAGTGGGCAAACTCCTTCCATTTTTCTCGGATGTATACTTTAAATTCCTCATCATAATACAAACGCGGGGGGAATCTCCATCTCCTTTGACCTTCAGGAGGTGTAAACCCCGAAAGATCCATCCACACCGGGGCGTGGTCAGATATAATAAGCGGGCCTACCTCCACATGGGACACTTGGGGGAAACAGTGTTGACTCACCAAAAGATAGTCCAACCTTGATTGCGACCCATGGGCTTGGGAGATATGTGTGAACTCAGTATCCGGGGGGTGAAAGGCCCTCCACGTGTCTGAGACCAAAGTATTGACACAAAAAAGGGAGACCCCTCGCCTCATCCAATCGGGACATGGGTCAGGAGGGTTGCCTAACTAGCGTGGAGTCTAAAACCATGTTAAAATCCCCCCCAATAAAAGTAGACATATGAGAATGGGATTGAAGAAGATAAAAAATCTGTGTATAAAAGCTTTGGGAATATGTGTTCGGTGCATATATATTACCCAAAAAAATGGTGCGGCCATATAATTCAAGTTCTAAAAAGATATAACGCCCCTCAGGGTCTGCAAAAGATTGCTTCAAGGCATATGGAAGAGCCTTATGTAATAGTATGGCCACCCCTGCCTTTTTGCCCCCAGAGGAGGCATAGAAAACCTTACCCACCCACTGCTTCCGCAACTTTGCATGTTCTAGATCGGTGAGCCTGGTCTCCTGCAAAAGAGCTATTTGGAACCTCTGTCTCTGTAAAGCCTGCAGAATCTTATAACGCTTGGTGACAGAACCAATCCCACAAACGTTCCAGGTACAGTATCGTGTATTCACCATTTGTACCTAAAAAGGTATCATGACCACCCCTTTGCCAGCATTCTTCACACTGCCCTGTTACCATAGAAAAACCCTCAAAAAAACCATCATACACAGTGCTTTCCCCATAAAGCTTTCCAGCAATTACCCCAACCAATCGTCCCATAGGGGAGAGAGAGGCTCCCATCCCCTTCCTTTATCTCTCCCTGGTCCAGCAGATCACGTGCACTGAGGGGACCCCCCTCCCTCGGCAAATGAAGGAACAACATTTGGAAACCATTAACAAACTAGAAATGTAATGGAGCCCACTACCAGTAGTAGGCCCAGTTTCATAAGATGCAACGCTCAGACTGTAAGGGCCCGAGGGCCTTGAGTCTTTTCACCTATTTTGAAGCTTCCGTACAAATGCTGCTGCCACTTTGGGATCCGTGAAGAACTTTGTTTCTCCTTCATGAACTATTCGCAGCTTAGCAGGGAAAAGCAACGTGGAGCGTATGATGAGATTCGCTAGCTGAGAACATGTGGGCGCAAAAGCCTTCTTCTGGGACGCTACTGACGCTGAATAATCCTGGAACAAGAGGACCTTCCCTCCGTCGAATGTTAGTTCTTTCTGTTGCCTGTAAGCCCTTAAAATTTGAACTTTGTGGGCGAAATTCAAGACTTTAAAGATCACCACACGCGGGCGCTTATGAGTTTGGGGTCCAGACGAGGGTACCCCCAAGCGGTGTGCCCTCTCGATATGTAGAGCGCCATGTTGCGTGCCCAGTGATAGTTCCCATGTCAGCCACTCTTCCAAACGTGAGCTTAATGCTGAATATGGGATCTTTTCAGGGATACCCACAATCCGGATATTATTCCGCCTGGAGCGGTTCTCCAGGTTGTCGAGTTTAGCCTGGACTGCCAAATATGAGGCCTGCAAGCCCTGAATTGCCGTGGATTCGGTTTCCATTTTGTCCTCCAAATTAGATATCCGCAGCTCCGCGGCAGACATCTGCTTCTGTATGGCTGCTAGCTGCTCACTTACCCCAGTCAATTGGGTAGAAATTTGAGTAAAGCGGCCTTCCAACGCGGCTATAACTGCAGCGGCGATGTCAGTCCCCGCCGGATCTGGTTCGTACGGGACCACGTTGTGCTCTATGGCGTCGGCCATTTTCAAGTCGGGCCCTTTCGCCTTATCCTTCTTCCCAGCTTTAGCCGCCATTGCAGCGATTCAGAGCGGCAGTAAAACCCCACCAGGACCCAAAGCTTAGACGACTCCTCGGGCACTGTTTGTGAGTAAAAAAGTTGGAATTAAATCAAGTTTGTCGGCGTTTCACGGAGGGGGGTCCCCGGAGCGATCTGTCTTGCGTCCGATCATGCTACCAGCATCACTTGATCTCCGCCCCCCCCCCCCAATTCCATTTAAATCAATCAGTGGAGCTCCCATTCTTTCTGTCGTTAGATTCTTCGGCGCCTCAGTCAAGAGAGTTGCATACTTTGGACGTGAAGCGTGCATTGCTTCGCTACCCCAAGTTCACAAACAACTTCCGTTTATCAGATCATCTTTTTGTGCTTTGGAGTGGTGCAAAAAGGGACAAAAAGCATCTAAAGCTACGATATTTGTCAAGGTCGCCTAGTTCTGGAGGGGCTTCGGGTGCATTCTACCCGTTCTCAAGCAACTTCTTGGGCCTAGAGTTTCGCCATAGGAGATCTGCAAGGCGGCTACTTGGGAGTCGTTGCACACTTTCGCCAGGCACTACCGGTTGAATGTCCAGGCCCCAAGGGCCATGGGCTTTGGTGAGAGTTTACTTCAAGCGGGACTCTCACAGTCCCACCCCATTTAGGGAAGCTTTCGTACATCCCAGGTGTCTGGACTGATCTGGGTACATAATGGAAAGGAAAATTGGTTCTTGCCTGCTAATTTTCATTCCTGCAGTACCACAGATGAGTCCTGAGTCCTGCCCACTGGAAGAAAGGGAGATTTTGGAGTGTCTGCTCAATCTGTATTTTTCTTACTAGTTATTCTGAAGAATGGTACAGGTTTTGTGAATCCTGCACAGAGATTGATGTGGGCAAGGTTTTCCGTATCCTGTTTTCCACTTCCCACTGCTCGTTCAGGGAATGTTGGTTATTTGTTATTGGTTATTTTGTTCTTGGCTTGGTTACATAGAAATAATGAGGAACTGCAGGTGGCACCTCATGTTAAGTGGCAGTGTCAATAAAACATTGCTGGAAGGGAGGCAAAACCCAGGAGTCTGGACTGATCTGTGGTACTACAGGAACAAAAATTAGCAGGTAAGAACCAGTTTTCCTATATTTGACATCTTAACCATAATAATTTTTCATGTTGGAGTACTTTCTGAGGCTGGGGTGTCATTAACCCTGTGATATAAGACCAATCCTTGACCTGCAAATAAAACAGTAGGTAATGCAGGTGAAACCTGCAGTTGATGAAGTTGTGGAGTTCGCCTTTCTTTCCTCATTCTTTTCATTTTTTGCTTGTGTTTTCTTGATTTTCATTCTCTGGATGGACAAGTGGCTGAGCTGCTCACAGCAGTGCTTTGACAATTGCAGCAGAGACTTCTAGTAATTTTGTTGTCCAGATATATTTTAAGTAGAAATTAAGTTTCTTACCTACTAATTTTCTTGAGTCCTACCAGACGATTCAGTACACCAGCAGATGGAGCAGTGAAGATTTATTTGCTGTGATCACCCCTTATAATGCACAGTGAATCCTGCAGCACTTCAGGATAACTGTAACAAAGCAAACATTAGAAACTCTTCTCTTCTTCCCCCACCAAGAACAAGGGGACCCAGACTCTAACACTTAACTTGGTCCTTAAACAATTTATTCTCTTTCTTCAGCTCCCATATCTTGCAAGAATAAACCTATACAAGCGAAAAACCTACTAGAAAAGAGTGGGATCCTGGACTGATCTTATAGAACTCAAGGAAAGAAAATTAGCAGATAAGAAACTTAATTTCTCCTTCCTTATCTTCCCACCAGACCAGTCCAGTACACATGGGATGTATTTAAGCCATCATCAAACAGGGAGGGAGCTGGATAAAACTGCTTATCAGGATCTCTGCCCCGAAGGAGGCTCAGATTCCAGCCTGCACATCCAATTTATAATGCTTGGAGAAAGTATGCAAGGGAAGCCTAAGTGGCTGCCCTGCAGATCCCTGGTGACACCAACTGACACACTGCCCACAAAGCTGCCTATCCTCTTGTCGAATGAGCTTTCAGATCCTCAGGAACAAACAAGCCCTTGGAAACATAAGTGGAGGATAGCCTCTTTAATCTATCTGGTAATATTTGCCTTAGTGGCAACATATCTTTGCCTCCTACCAGCGATAAGCACAAACAAATATCTGCCTTTCTGAAGGAATTGGTCACCTTTAAGTACCTGGGTAAGGTTCTTTTCACATCCAATAAATGCAAACTACTGTATTCTTCCATAGAGTCACACCATTTGAAGGCTGGAAGATCTGCTGACTGGTTCAAATGAATGCAGATACCACCTTTGGTAAAAACGAAGGAACTGTCTGAATGGTTACTCCCAATTTCTGAATCTTCAAGAACAGATCTTTGCATGAAAGGGCCTGCAATTTGTAAATTCCCCTCGCTGAACAGATTGCCACCAGAAAAACTGTCTTCAGAGTCAAATCCGTATAGATGCCTTCCTAATAGGTTCAAATAGAGCTGAACCATAAGGCTTGGAGAAGCAAATTCAGATCCCACAGGACTTCCATTCTCCAAGTTCTAGTAACCCTCGTTCATTGTAACTTACCTCTTCTCTTAACTCTATCAGTAGCTTCCTAGTTACGATTAAGTTAATTATAATTTATCCTTGTTCGATGTGAACCGATGTGATATGACATGCGTCATGAATGTCGGTATAGAAAATAAATAAATAGGTATGTTCCTACGGCATGGAAGTAGAAAGTGTTTCACTCTGCTCAGGAAATGCAAAACGTTTGGATGACCTACTGCAGAGATACCATGGATTTTTCCTTTGTAGCAGGCAATGGCTCTTATCTGCACCTTCAGGGAATTCAGAGCTAAACCCTTTTGAAAACCATTCTGCAGGAAGGATAGAACCAAAGGAACTGAAGCCTTAAATGTTGAAACACCAGTGTCTGCACACCAAAGTTTAAACACCTTCATACTCGAATATACACCACAGATGTAGACTTCTTCCTTGCCTACAACAAAGTGGTGGCATCTCATCTGCACCTCCACTTGTTCCTCTCAATAGCCAAGCCATTAAACAAAAGAAGCCAAATTGTCTAAGACCACCAGACCTTGGTGTAGTAGACCTTGAACATGATCTAATGAGTTTGATAGGATCTGCTTACTAGGGCCAGTCTGGGGCCACTAGAATCACCTGACCCCGATGCCTTTCTCTCGGTGAGGAACCAGCCTCACAGGAAAGGTTCCTTCTCTACCACCAGCTGTCACTTCCTTCCTAGAAAGAAGGACTGAGCTAGAGGAAGACTTCTGACTCTCCTGCTCGTCCTACTCCACCAGGAAGTACACCAGAGACAAAGCCACCTCCCAAGACTTCCAGGCTGTAGGATTCAATACCTCTACTATCTGCTGAAGACAGAGATATACTGAAGTGCCCTAAAAGGAATGATGTCAGCGAATCAGGATCTTCTCTATATATATTGGGGGGGAGAAATCCATGCTGACTGATCTGGTCTGGTGGGACTATAAGGAGTGCTTTCTTGTATAACATGCATGTCTGGGTTTGATACAGGATTTAATTTTTATTTTTCCGCTATAGGAGCTGAATGAACTGCGAGAAACAGAAGGGGGTACTGTTCTCACTGCTACCACATCAGAACTTGAAGCCATCAATAAAAGAGTTAAAGATACCCTTGCACGGTCAGAAGGTGGGGATTCTTTCTGAACTAAAGTATACACGAATAATGGGCTACTCTATTGAAACTGTGGTACTATGAACTTTTCTACCTTGTACCCTGGGGATTTTTTCCTATTTCCATTTTCAACAGCCCTTTAGATAAGAAACATAAACCATAGTTCTCTCTAGATCAGGGCTTCTCAACCTGTCCTTGTGACCCCCAAAACCAGATGGATTTTCAGGATAATCCATGAGATAAATTTGCTAATATTGGGTCTGTAATGTATGCAAATTGATCTTATGCATATTTATTGAGGTTATCCTAAAAACCCAACTAACTGGGATCACCAAGCTATAGCAACATAACTAATGGCAGATTTAATTTAAAACATTTTTGATTCGCTTACGTATCTTTAAGCTAGTTACAATAAAATACTCATCAAATCTAACATCAAAGAAAACAAGATATTTTACATTCATAAAACTGATCCATGTTCATAAACACATGATCTAAAACTATACTAAAAATGGCATACAATCAGCAAAATTATTAAAAGCACCAGGATCCGATGGGTTTAATGCTGAATTTTTAAAAATACTATTAGACTACGTTCCACCCTTCTTGAATAAAGTCTTCATGACCCTTATTGAACAGGGCCAATATCCACGAGGAATGAACAAAGCGGTTATCACAGTACTGCCTAAACCCAGAAAAGATCCTGATTTCGATACCTCATATAGGCCAATCTCATTGCTCAATTATGACCAAAACTTTTAGTGAAAATTTGGGCCAACAGATTGTCGGTACTTCTCCCTGATTATATTAGCATTAAGAACATGCCATACTGGGTCAGACCAAGGGTCCATCAAGCCCAGCATCCTGTTTCCAACAGTGGCCAATCCAGGCCATAAGAACCTGGCAAGTACCCAAAAACTAAGTCTATTCCATGTTACCATTGCTAATGGCAGTGGCTATTCTCTAAGTGAACTCAATTAATAGCAGTTAATGGACTTCTCCTCCAAGAACTTATCCAATCCTTTTTTAAACCCAGCTACACGAACTGCACTAACCACATCCTCTGGCAACAAATTCCAGACTTTAATTGTGCGTTGAGTGAAAAAGAACTTTATCCAATTAGTTTTAAATGTGCCACATGCTAACTTCATGGCGTGCCCCCTAGTCTTTCTATTATCTGAAAGAGTAAATAACTGATTTCACATTAACCTGTTCTAGACCTCTATCATATCCCCCCTCAATCGTCTCTTCTCCAAGCTGAAAAGTCCTAACCTCTTTAGTCTTTCCTCATAGGGGAGCTGTTCCATTCCCCTTATTTTGGTAGCCCTTCTCTGTACCTTTTCCATCGCAATTATATCTTTTTTGAGATGCGGCGACCAGAATTGTACACAGTATTCAAGGTGCGGTCTCACCATGGAGTGATACAGATGCATTATGACATTTTCTGTTTTATTCACCATTCCCTTTCTAATAATTCCCAACATTCTGTTTGCTTTTTTGACTACCGCAGCACACTGAACCAACGATTTCAATGTGTTATGCACTATGACGCCTAGATCTCTTTCTTGGGTAGTAGCACCCAATATGGAACCTACATTGTGTAACTATGGCATGGGTTATTTTTTCCTATATGCATCACCTTGCACTTATCCACATTAAATTTCATCTGCCATTTGGATGCCCAATTTTCCAGTCTCGGAGGGTCTTCCTGCAATGTATCACAATCTGCTTGTGATTTAACTACTCTGAACAATTTTATATCATCTGCAAATCTGATTACCTCACTTGTCGTATATCTTTTCATAGCATTGGATAAGCAGGAATTGTTAAGGGCCGATATGCAGTCAAAAATGTACGCCGTTTACTGTCGGCAATAGCTCACTCCAATTTTAATTTTAAAAAACCCAATATATGATTGTGAGCTTTGACGCCGAGAAGGCGTTTGACAGGGTAGAGTGGGAGTACTTGTTCACGTTATTAGAACACATGGGCTTGATGGGGTTCTTTATGGATGGGATACGTCTGCTGTATGCCAACCCCGTAGCAGCAGTCACCGTCAATGGGGAAGTGTCGGAAGACTTCAGGTTATACAGGGGAACTAAACAGGGTTGCCCTTTCTCACCACTCCTCTTTATACTGGCATTGGAAACCTTATTATGGACTATACAGAATCATACAGGCATACATGGCCTCCAGATGGGTAATTCCACTTTTAAGTATGCTGCTTTCGCAGATGACCTATTGTTTTTTTTGTTAACTCCCTTTGCCTCTTTAGGACATCTACTCAGACTTATCCAAGTATATGGGAGTTTTTACGGGTTCAAATTGAATATGGATAAGTCAGAAGCTATGATATCCCGAATATCCCTCCGCAGAGACTGAGTGGGTGGATTCCCACTAAGGTGGATGGAAGGCTCCTTTAAATATCTAGGAGTACATATAGCTATTGAATTAGAGCAGATATATGGTCTTAATATTAGGCCACTGCTAAATTTCACCAAAGAAAAACTGTCCTTGTGGAAACCCCTTCCTTTATCTCTTGGCGGAAGAATCAATTTAATTAAAATGGTATTTTTCCCAAAATGGTTATATATATTACAAATGCTTCCCCTTCGGTTGGCCAGAAAAGATGTTCAGATATTAAATAAAATGTCTAAATTTCTTTGGGCAGGAAAGAAACTTAGGATAACCCTGGCAAAATTAAAATGGACTTGGAGGGAGGGGGGGATGAGTCTGTCAGATGTAGATTATAATTGGGCAAGCCTTTTGAGGGTGATTAGGGAATGGCTGTTTGCTGGCTCAACGTTTTCAGATCTGGAATGAGATAAATTACAGCCCCCTTCAATTTAGGTTATATCCTACAATCTGCGAATTCGAGCCTTCCCTCCCACTTAGCACAGCATGTTCTATTGTCACCTCTGCGCTGGGCTTGGCAATCTTTATTGAAAAGATTGGGAATATCAACGACATATACATCTTTGTTGCCTATCCAGGGAAATGCGGATTTCTGACCTGGAATGCCTCTGTGCTTTTTTTTTATTTGGAAGGGGAAGGGTATCACACACCTTCACCAAGTGGTAGCGGGAAATGGAACTGCACTTCCCTTTCAACTGTTACAAAGCAGATATGATTCCCCCCCCCCCCCCCCCAGCTCATCTATTCTCATATTTACAGTTGTGACATTATGTGCGTTCCCTTTTCTCAGCGATTCTTCACATGACTGTTATAGACAAAATAGAGGGGTTTTTCTGTGTAGAGAGACGGACACGCTCTCTCTCTCGTTACTACATAAAGCGATAAAGAAACTGCTAGCGTTGGATTGGATGAGCCCTCTATGGAAAAGATGGAGAAAGGAAGGAGACTTTATTACGGATGCTAACCCGCTCCCAGCTTGCTTCCATAGTATTCCTACCATATCTCCCAATAGTGCCACCCAGGAGATGTTATTTAAGTTCCTCCATCATGCATTTGTTTCTCCAGAGTTGGCTTTCCATATGCAGCTTGTGCCCTCTACCACTTGTAAAAAATGTGTTCAGGATAGCGGTTCATTAGCTCATTGCTTTTGGGGATGCCCCCTTATAAAACAATTCTGACTTCATATTCTACACTACACCAATAACTTATTGACCAGCTCAATTCCTTGTCGAGCAGAGGTAATTCTGTTCAAGGTGGGCCTTAAAACATATTGTAAGAAAGCAGAGGATGACGCGTTGGCTAGGAAACTGTTTGCTCAAGGGAAACGTTCCATCCTGTTGATTTGGCAGGGGGAGGACAAACCTTCCTTCTGGCAATGGTGCAATGCAGTACATTCCATGCTAACTATGGAGTCAATGGGGGCCCGTTCCTCTTATCAGGGACGACTCATATTCTTAGCGGTCTGGAGACATTACATTAATTCGCTTTCCCATAAGGCCAGGAGCTTAATTTTTAATGCTCTTTAAGAGTGATAGCAAGATAGCACATAAGACATGTTAAAAGTTAAAATTGGGATAGATGGGAGGAGAGTTGGAGGGTAGACAACTGCTGGGGTAGATAATATGAATAGAAGTTCTGGTATTGGGTGCACAAGGCACAGGCACTCCACAGTCGCATAGTTCGAATCATACAGATAAATTATAAGGTTTTGGACTCTGTAATCATTGTTTTTGTCTTTGATTTTCGAACTTGTATCATCTTTGTTGTATGTAACAGTACATATGCATGTAAATTGAAAACTAATAAACAAATTTGAACTAAACTATACTAATGCCAGGATGTCAAAATCTGGAAATCCGCTAGTTCAAAACTCCACAAAAGCTTCAGAAAACAGGAATGTTTTTAACTCTTTCCTGAAAGTCTTTAAGTATGTGATAGCTATCAATTTATGTAGAAGAGAATTCCTCAGCTTAGGTCTCGCCACAGAAAATGTTGTTTTTCAGGTTTCACAATCGTAGCATCTTCAGGGAGGAACTTCCAATAAGTTCTTGTTGCATGAACGTAAGGTTCAGAACTCTTAAACCTATAAATAGGCAGATGCAAGGTGTCCTTAGATGATTCTATGAGTATAAAAGTTCTTAGCAGATAACCGGATACATGATGATGTTATTTGCAGTGATCATTTAGCAGAACACAAGAAGTAAGTCTTTGTTGAATTGTCCATTCAAAGTCGAAGCATCTCTGTTGCTTATGATGAGTCATGAACTGTCCTTATGCGAAGGTGAGTTTCCAGGCTGTCTGCGCAGCCTATTGTTCCCTTTTCCAACACGCTACCATGTCAGGTATGCGCTTTTGGAAGCTCGAGCTTTATCCTGCTGCGTAGGTTGCTCCATAGGGAGAAAACCACGAGGTTGCAAGATGGCTGCCGCCTTGTTGCAAGAGCAGATTTTAGATGTAATGCCATCCACACTAAACATTAAACCAAAGGGATGTATTCATCGGTATTTAATGCTCTCCTTGTGCAGAAAGCTAGTGATATCCTTCAGTTCTTGACGATTCTGGAGCATCGCTTTAGATAGATCTGCAAAGATAGATATTTCCTGGTCTTCCCAGGACCACTTAGGGTGCTGACGGGCTGCCTGTGCAATTTTTTCCTTCATGCAATAGTCGTGAAAACGACTATGTCCCTCGGACGATCCACTATAACCGGACCTGTTGCACGATGGGCTCGATAAAGTTTCACATTCGACGACAGTTCTTCTGAGTCAGGGATTGTGGTACTAATCCAATGCTGACGAAATCTTACCGCCGTCTCACCAAGTTCTTATTCTCCAGTGTTTCATCAAAACCACGAAATCTCAAATTGTTTCACCTGGTCCAATTTCCAAGTCTGCTAGTTTTTCTTTTAAAGCGGCATTATCTTCTGATGTTTTGCACAGTCGTTTTGCAGCATTTTGCTTAACGCCTCCTGGCAGTCTAGGTGAGTGTTCATTTCGTCTACTCTGTCCCAGCAGCACTATTTCTTCTTTGATTTCCGCCATGCTTTCCAATAATTCTTTTTTATTAGTGTTTAAGTCTCAACGTAGCTCACAGAACCAGTCGCGAAATTCATCTCTTGATGGCATATTGGTGGTTGTGCCGGTGTCTTTTGCTAAGTTGGGTCCTGCATCTAGGCCTTCAGGCCTATCCATGCTTCCATCTCCACCATCCGTGGCCTCCTCTTTGCGATAGGAAAATTGGTGGAAGTCAACAGATTTTCGCTTGGTAGTCTTGCTTATTTCATCTGTTTTGCTATCCATGGCTAAGATTAGTTGAAGACGTCCTGTAGATGTTTAGATGCGGGCAGATTTACCGAGTGGAGTGGGGAGCCCCGCTGTTAAGCTACCTCCACCATCAGTGACATCACTTCTCTCCAGGCAGACTAAGTTAACAAGGGTTGGAACCCGGAGAATGAGAGCTGTTAAAAGAAATGATGATGCTCATTTACTCCAGAGGAAGCATTACACAGCTGGACTTGAAGGTATCGACACGGAATGCCAAAACGACCCACTTTTTCAGTCGCAGGTGCGAGGTCTGAGCAAAGGGACTCGATGCTCTGATTCTCCCATGACCTCACAGAGTTCTGTTCTATATCTTCCATTCTTGGCTACAAATAAGGTGCTAAGGTGTATTACGATGTATCCAGGGAAAATGATCCTGGTACCTCCAGAGTGGTCGCGTCGCCCATGATTTTTAGACTTGGTAATTCTGTCGGTAGATGGTCCTCTAAGAATTGGGAAGAGTTTTTTTTGATGACTGAGCATATGTCCAAATTGCATACTCTGATAAAACTGCTTCTTAAAGAGTAATGTCCTCACATATGGTTGTATCTGCAGGTGCTGGGATCCATGTCAGTCTCTCTGGAGGTGTCCCTTGGAGTTGGGGGGTCACATGAAACCTCTTAGTGGACATTTTTGTCAAAGTGCTCCCCATGGTCAGAGAATTTTGAGATCTGGCTTCCTCTGACAATGCTGGCTAAGGAGAGTTTGACATGGTGTTTGGATGGAGAGAAAGTGCTAAATGGAGTGGAGTTGTAACCCCCCCCGCCCAACTAGATCCTTGTCAACATAGATGCAAGTCTGTGAGGCTTGGGAGCACATTGTATGAATCAGGTAGTGCAGGGACTATGGTCCTGAGTGGGAGCAAGTTGGTCAATAAATTGGTTGGAGACCAAGGCAATCTAGTTGGCACATACATTTTCCACTTGTGTGAGGAAAGGCAGTAAGAATAATTTCTGACAACATTCAGCAGTGGCACATGTCAACAGGCAAGGGGGGAACCAGATGCCTTTGGATAGCCCAGAAAGGCAGCTCATTTTAGTGGAACGAGCAGAATGCCATCGTTCGTCCATTTCGGCAACATACATGGTGAGCCTGAACAATGTTCAAGAGGATTTTCTGATTAGATATTCTCTAGACCCAGGAGAATGGGAGCTAGGAGATGCAGCATTCAATCAGATTGTAATGGAATAGGGATCTCAGATAGTGGATCTGATGGCTAATTAAAAGAACATCGAGATTCTGCTTTTCTTCAGTGGATGATGTGTGAGAGAATCCATGGGCAGGAGTGGCTATTCAAAGACATTCTATATGTTTTCCACCATTGCTCATGGTAGGGAGAGTAATATAGAGGATAATGGGTCATCTGGCATTATTCATCCTAGTAGCTCCAGATTGGGTGAAGTGTCCTTGGTACACCAACCTGACGTGTCTCAAGGCAGAGAGATCCTTGCGTGATTCTCACTTAAGACATGGCTTTTGAGAGGGCAAGTTTGAAGAAGATTATACAATCTTCTTCTGTGATTGTGACTCTGAAGGTTAGAAAGGTTTCTACCTCCTTTTTGTATGTTAGGTTGTGGAGAGTCTTTGAAACTTGGTGTCAAAAGGATGAAGTATGTCCCAGGAGAGCATCTGTTTCACAAATCTTGTCATTACAAATTAGTCTTGAGAAGGGACAGAGTCTTAACTCTATTAAGGTGCAGGCAGCGGCCACAGCATATTTGAGGTATAGTTCAGGGCTTTTCCTTGATTGCTCACGGTTTCTTAGTGTGGTCAAGCACATCAGGCCTCCTTTCCAACAAGTTATACCATCTTGTGATTTGAATTTAGTTCTCAGAGTTGTCTGGTCTCTTTCAAACTTGTGAAGAAGGCTTCTATTCAAAATGTGACTTTGAAGATAATGTTTCAAGTGGCAATTTATTCAGCAACTATTTCTAAAATTCAAGCTCTTTCTTATAAGAATCAGTATTTTGTTTTTTCTGGGGAAAAAGGTGACTATTAGACCAGTGCTTTCATGCCTTCCAAAGATGTCTCCTTTTCATATTAAGTTGTTTCCCTTCCAGTCTTTTGAAAGAAGGGGATTTGGGAAGGAGAGTTTTTTTCTCCATTCTTTGAATGTCTGTCAGATTCTGTTGCAGTATTTAAAGGTTGCAAATTCATTCCACAAATCGAATAGGCTATTTGTTGTTCAGATGTCCCAAGAAGGGCAAAGCAGCCTCAAAGCCCTACTATAGCAAGATGGATCAAGAAGACGATTGCCTCAGTGTACATTTGCAAAAGTTATGATGTCCCAGGGGGGTTGCATGTTCCCTCTGTGTGGGCAGTGAATAGCATAGCATTTTTAGAGTGGTGGTTTCGTCCCCCTTGCATTTATGTGTTAAACATTATAGATTGGATGTTCAAGTTAGAAAGACGCTGAAGTCATACTGGTCTGGTAGAGAGTACCTAGTGAAGATATGTACCTCTTAAAATGCTTCCCTTGAAGCAGTTTGGTTTTATGAAACACTGGCTGTTGTCGGGTTGGAGTTTTTCTAGTAACCAAAAACTAAAGGTTTTACATGCAACATAAAAATTATTTTAAAAAAAAGACTTGTTTGGAGGTGAATGTAGATTAGACCTGGTGAAGGCGGAGTTATACCACATGTGTCATTGGCTTGCTTATGCTTCCTAGTTCTAGTTGGGTTTGTTAAGGGTGGTGTGATGTGATAATGTAAAGTTTTCTTTATACTTTGTCTTTATTTATAATTTTTCTGGTATATGACAAAGTTTGGCACTTTTTTGGAGTCAAGCGAGAAAGGAGACAGCATTTGGAGCATGAGTCTTTTTCATTTTTCAATTAAAATGTTAAGTTTATTCATTTATAAAACTGAAATAAACATGTAGAATATACAGGAAAGTAAAAAGAGGAAATATATTCAAAATATAAACTTACATCATATCCCACATTAAATTTCTGAAAAATCAGATCCTTATCCTGATCTAAGGAAAAAGGAGGATGGCTCTTAAGGGAATATCATCTATAGATGTCTCATGAAATCCAGAGAGGGACGGACTCTTTACACTTAAGTCCGCCATACTCTCCTGAGAAGATGTCACCCTTCTATTCTTAGGTAAAAAATCTTTGAGAGAGCAGGATGTTTATCTGAAGGGATAAGTAAAATCTCTGTAACATATTTTTTAAACATTTCAGATGCAGACATTAACCTGGTCATAGGAAAATTAAGAAATAGCAAATTTTTTCCCCCTCATACCACTTTCAGTATTTTCCAGTTAAGTATAATTAAACTATCTTTAATTTGAGCATCTTCAGCTGCTTGTAGGAAAGCTATCTGCGACCTAACATTAACAAGAGATTTATCAATAATATTCAAACAGATTTATCCTCTTGAAATTTAGTCCTCATTTCCTTAGTAATTTTACTCAATTGCTGAACTGTAGCGGATAAAGTAGAGTTGCTTACCTGTAACAGGTGTTCTCCTAGTACAGCAGATATTAGTCCTCACAACAGATGGAACTGGCACGGAAAACTTTGACTGGAGCACTGAGCATGCCCATTATGCCACTATCCATGCATCCACGCAGGGTCCCTCTTCAGTCTCGTATATAGAATTACGAAAAAATAAAATAAACTTGGAGAAAACCCAACTCCGCAGGGTGGTGGGCTGGTTTCCTTAGGACTAACATCCTGCTGTCCTAGGAGAACACCTTTTACAGTAAGCAACTCTGCTTTCTCCTAAGACAAGCAGGATGGTAGTCATCAGAAATGGGTGAATCCCTAGCTCCAGGCTGTTCCCGAACAAGGGGACCAACAGTCACCAAACCAGGTGCCAGCAACAACCAAGGTGTGCTATTGGACAGCCTGAACCCAAACAAGGGGCCTTAGGCAGGAAGAGTTGGGTTTCATAGTTGAAAGAGATGCCGGAGGATGGACTGGCCGAAATTGCTGTCGCATCGGCCATCCCTGTCCAGACAATAGTGCGAGGCGAAGGTGTGGAGAGAACTCAGAGTCACTGCCTTGCAGATCTCGTCCATGGGGACCACTCGCAAGTGGGCCACCGAAGTTGCTATGGCTCTGACAGAATAAGCCTTGACATGGCCCCCAAGCTGCAGTCCCAACTGACCAAAGCAGAAGGAGATCCAATCCGCCAGCCAGTTGGACAGAGTCTGCTTAGCAACCATAACTCCTAATCTGTTCTTGTCAAAAGAGATGAAGAGTTGCATGGACAGCCTATGGCCTGCTGTCCGCTCCAGGTAGAAGGCTAAGGCTCTTTTGCAGTCTAGACTGTGCAAAGCCCGTTCCCCCTGGGAAGAATGAGGCTTTGGAAAAAAGGTGGGTAGGACAATTGACTGGTTTAGATGGAAATCCATCACCACCTTAGGCAAGAACATAGGGTGCATCCGCAGGACCACCCTATCGTGGAAGAACTTCGTGTAAGGTGGGTACGACACTATAGCCGAACGTTTGCTGACTCTGAACACGGATGTGACCACCACCAAGAAGATGACCTTCCAGGTCGGATATTTAAGGTTACAGGAGTGCAAAGGCTCAAAGGGAAGCCTTCATAAGCTGGGCCAAGACCACATTAAGGTTCCAGGACACAGTGGGGGGGGGGGGTGTCTTAGGGGAGGCTTCAGCTGAAGCAGACCCCTCATCAAGTGCCCCACTATGGGTTGCACAGAGATGGGCGAACCATACACCCCTTGGTGGTAGGCCCCAATCGCATTGAGATGCATCCGGGCGAAGTTTGTCTAGTAGCTTTAGTGTGGAGCATGAAAACAGATCCAAGCTGAGGCACTCACACCAAATGGCGAACCTCCTCCACTTCAGGCTATAAGACGTTCTAGTGGAAGGCTGCTTGGATGCCACCAAAACCCGAGATACATCACCCTCTCAATATCCAAGCCGTTAGGGTTAAGGCCTGGAGGTTGAACATAATTGGTGACCCGAGACGTGATTACTCGCCATGGAGGATCTCAAGCTGGCCCTGGATAAGGATCCCTTCCAGCCTACAGTGGAAGATGTCTGACATCTCCTCCGTGATCGGCGGAGATCTGTTGAAGATCGGAGGCGACTCGCAGGGGCAGGCCGGCAGAATCTCCGAGCTGCAGTTTAAAATCATCCGCATGCTGGAACTGCTAGAAGCCCTGGTGAACAGTGCAACCAGAGCAAGGAGGAAGAGCTGAGACTGGAAAGCGACAATCTGAAGATGGAGCTGGAGCGACTGTCGGAGGACGGGGAAAGAGGTAATAAGGGGCAGCCAAACCTTGTAATAGATATAGAGATGGTTTCGGTTGGGATAGCGTAGTCTGCCCTGATCGGCTCCTGTAGAGGAGAGATCCTGCAGGAGGGAGAACCAGTTCTGCCTCAGCCAATAAGGGGTGCCGAGGATTATGGTTCCCTGGTCCTGTTGGAGCTTCAGGAGAGCCTTCGTCACTAATGGAAGCAGAGGATACACATATAGGAGGCTTGTGCCTCAATGCCGGGTGAAAGCATCTGATGCTAGTTTGCCTTTTTCCCTGAACAGGGTGCAGAACTTGTCTAGCTTCCTGTTGCAGGAGGAAGCGAAGAGATCCACCTCTGGGGTTCCCCAGAGATGAAAGATCCAATTTGCAACCTCCTGCTTCAGGGACCACTCATGAGGGCGAAAGGAGCAACTCAGGTCATCTGCCACCACATTCTCCGTCCCCGGCAGGTACATGGCTCATAGCAGAATGCCCTGGGACAGAGCCCAAGACCAGATCTGGACCATCTTCTGGCAGAGAATGTACGATATCGTGCCTCCCAGCTTGTTGAAGTACCACATCGCCAACTGAATGTTGGTCTGGAGGAGGACCACCTTGTTGTCCAGGTTATCCTGAAACGCCCAAAGAGCGTATCAGATCACACGGAATTCCAGGAAGTTTATCTGACACCTCGCTTCCTGGACGGACCATTGACCCTGGGTGCGGAGGCCCTCCTATGGGCCCCCCATCCCAGGTTGGAAGCATCCGTGGTGAGCACAACTTGAGCAGGTGAAGCCTGGAAGGGCACCCCTATCACCATATTGGACAGACTCTCCCACCATGACAAGCGGTCCCAGAGTAGTGGAATAATACGGATGTGTGCCCAAAGGTCCTGGTAGGCCTATCGCCACTGAGACTGCAGGGTCCACTATACTGCTCATGTGCAGACGAGCAAAGGGAGTGACATGGATGGTTGCAGCCATGTGCCCCAACAGACGGAGCATATGATGTGCTGAAACCTGGCGATTCTGAGAGGTCACTCTTGCCAGGGACACCATGGCTAGAGCTCAATCTCTGGGGCAGAAATGCCCTGGCCTGCACCATGTTGAACCTGGCACCAATGAAGTCCAGCTGGAGCAAAGGGACGAGCTGCCATGTCGAGTAGTTGACTAGAAACCCCAGGGTTTCCAACACTTGAATGGTGTAGTGCAGGGATCGCAGTGCTTCCTCCTCGGTGGGACTCTTGATAAGCCAGTCATCAAGGTAGGAGAAAACCTGTACTTGCATCTGCTGCAGGTAGGCCCCTACCACGGCCAGGCACTTGTTGAAGACGCGGGGTGCAGACGACAGGCCAATTTGCAGTACTCTGTACTGGAAGTGCTGTTCACCCATCATGAAGTAAAGATATTTCCTGTGCACTCTGGAAATCTCGATGTGGTTGTAGGCGTCTTTGAGATTGAAAGAGCAAAGCCAGTCTCCCCTTCGCAGGAGAGCAATCAGGGCGCCCAGCGAGACCATCTTGAACTTTTCCCGCTTCAGGAATTTGTTCAAGGCTCTCAGTAACAGAATAGGATGAAGTCCCCTGTTCTCGTTGGAATCAGGAAATATTTGGAGTAGAACCCACTCCCTCGTTGCTGTGGCGGCACGGGCTCGACAGCCCTGGCTGTTATGAGTGTGGAAAGCTCTGTCAAGAATACTCCCTGATTCACTAAAGGGCCCCAAAAGGGACAAGGGGAGAGTCCAGAGGGATGCCCCAAAAGTTCAACCTGTATCCTCGAATGATGGGCAGGACCCACCAGTCCGAGGTGACATACGGCTATCAGTCTGCAAAGAACCGCAGCTGCCCTCCGACTGGAGGGCCCCCTGTCGAGGGCACAAGTGGCTCTGGCTTACACTCCCAGCCAGTCAAAACCCTGTGGCAGGCCTTTGCTGGGGTGCTGGCTGAGTCCTAGGGGCTCGTTGCTATCTCGGGTGAGCCCTGGGGCCAGCCTGCTGAGACCTTGCCCTGGTTGTAGGCGACTAGTACCTGCGTGGCCTGTAAAAGGGGCACCTCGGCCCTTGCCGTGAGGGCTTCTTGCCTGAGAACTGCGTGTTCGAGGTGCTGGCCGAAAGATGTTGAAAGGTCTCATGATGATCCTTCAGCTGTGCTACTGCCTCCTTAATCTTATCCCTGAGGAGATTCTTCCCAGTATAGGATAAGTCCGCAATGCACTCTTGAACCTCTGGATGGAGGTTAGAGGCTCAGAGCCAGGCCATGCGGTGGGCTCCAATGCCCGCTGCCGCTCTTGCTGACGTCTCAAATATGTCGTATCACATTCCAAGTCTTGCTGGATCCCCTTCAAGAAATCCTCCTGCAGTTGCTGAGGCAGGCGCTCTACCAGATCTTGAACCTGCTTCCAGAGGTTCCTGGATTGCTGGCCCATATACAGCTGGTAGCAGGCAGTGTGGGCCATCAGCATGGAACCCTGGAAGACTTTCCTCCCCAGGGCATCCAGAGCCTTGTGCTCTCAACCTGGGGGACCCAAGGCATGGGTGCAAGAATGCTTTGCTTTCCGTAGGGCGGACTCCACCACCACAGACTGGTGTGGTAGCTGGTGACGCTCAAACCCTGTGGTAGGTCGAACTAAATATACTGCATCAGTCTTCCTGTTCACAGGAGGTACCGAGATGGGGTACTCCCAGAGCATGACAAATAATTACCTGAAGATGTCATGAACTGGGACAGCCACACTTCCTTAGGTGCAACCACAAACTGGAGGACTTCCAGCATCTTATGTCTGGAGTCCACCTCAGTCAGAAGCTGGAAGGGGACTGATTCTGCCATGGCCCGCATAAAGTCGGCAAACATTAAACCATTGGGAGGGGACTTATGCCTCTCCTCCAGAGGAGACTGCTCAGAGGGTAGGTCCTCAGAGTCAGCAGAAGACGACTCAGAGGCATCCTCTCCCCATGGGTCGTACAGGGCATCCTCCTAACTGAGATCGCCCAGAGACACCAGCAGGGGAACTCACTACGCTCTTGGCGCTGGGCACCAAAAGCCCGAAGGGTACCAAAGGCACCGTGGGCTTTGATGGACGTGGTAGGAGCACAGGAAATGCCGGCCACGGAGTCTGCCTCAGAAGAGACGCCACCGGGCCCAATGGTCCTCCCTCGTCCGAGGAATCGGCGATGGGAATGGTCTCCGGAGGCGGCATCGAGGGCACTCTGGGAACCAGCAGCGGTTGCATCAGCAGAGCACCGCATATCTAAATGCTCAAGCAACAGTGCCAGCATTGGCGGCCCCAGTGGGGCCGGTGGCTCGATGCCTTGGTTGGCTGAGCCCTACATCAACCATACTCTCTGTTCCAACTCCTCCTCAAATGCTGCCGAGGAGAGGACAGCTGGAGGAGGAGGTGGTGCTACCTGGTCTCTGGCACAGATATCTGTGGGGACCGCCCTGGGCCCCTGGCCTCGATGAAGGCGATGCCTCCTTATCCCAGGGGCCGCTTCAGGGGCATCTCGGCTGGTGCCGGTGCCTTCCTGAGCTTGGTCTCGTGCGAAAATTGAGACTGATGATTTATTTATTTATTTATTTAACACTTTTTTATACCGACCTTCATAGTGATAACCATATCGGATCGGTTTACATAGAACAAGGATAACTGAAGCAATAAATAAAGTGAATAACAATAGAGGAGAATAAGGTAAAGTTACATTTAACAAGGAGTAGAAACTTGGAAGCTAAATATAGCTGGAAGAAAAAAGGCAGGAAGTATTGTAACATAATAATAATAAAGGATGTGGGTTAAAGCTTAAGGTGCTTTAACCTAAAAGTGCCAGAGTCCATCTTTCGAGCGGATAGCAATCCATTCGTCTGGGAGGGGATAAATTCATCTCGGTGGGAATAAAGGTGACTAGAGATTGTCTGGAGGGTCAGCAAAGGCTTGATGAAATAGCCACGTTTTGAGTTTTTTTCTGAACGTTGAGAGGCAGGGTTCTAATCTTAGGCCTGTGGGAATGTTATTCCAGATAGAAGGTCCTGCTATTGAAAAAGCTCGGACTTTGGTCGAGGAAAGGCGTGTGGCTTTAGTTGGGGGGAAAATTCAGAGTACCTTTAAGAATATCTCTAATTGGTCTATTGGAGGAGTGTAATTTGAAGGGGATTTCGAGTTGGAGTTGGAGTTGATGATGAATGAATTTGTGAATTAGGGTAATTGATTTATAAAGTATTCTAAAATTCACTGGAAGCCAATGTAGAGTTTTAAGGATGGGAGAAATGTGATCTCCACGGCTGGTGTTGGTCAATAATCTTGCCACAGCGTTTTGAATCATCTGCAGTGGTTTGGTAGTAGATTTGGGGAGGCCAAGGAAAAGGGCACTGCAGTAATCTATCTTGGCAAATAGCAACGCTTGGAGAACTGTTCTGAAATCTTGGAAAAATAGTAGTGGTTTCAAACGTTTTAGAACTTGAAGTCTATAAAAGCAGTCTTTGGAAGTGTTGTTAACCATTTTCTTTAGGTTTAGCCGATTATCTAGAAGAACCCCCAGGTCTCTCACATGCTTATGGGTGATGAATGAGTTGTGAGAGGATAATGGAAGAAACTTTTCATCATTTGAAGAGATGAGGAGGAGTTCCGTCTTTGAAGCATTTAGGACAAGGTTTAATCTATTTAGGAGGCTAGTGATAGATAAAAGGCAGCTATTCCAGTGGGAGAGCGCTTTAGAAATAGATTCTGTAATAGGGATTAGAATTTGCACGTCGTCTGCATAGAGATAATGGATTAAATTAAGATCAGTTAGCAATTGGCACAGGGGGAGGAGATAAATATTAAAAAGGGTAGGAGATAGGGAGGATCCTTGTGGAACACCTAGGGTGGATTTTGTTAAGGGCGATTCTATATTATTAATTTTTACTTTGAAGGTTCTGTTGCAAAGGAAGGATTTGAACCAACTGTGGGCTGATCCGGAGATGCCGATATCTGCTAGACGGTCAAGGAGGATGGAGTGGTTGACGGTATCAAATGCCGCCGATATGTCTAGTAGGACTAATAAAAAGGAATGGCCTTTGTCTAGACCCATAATGATATGGTCTGTAAGTGAGATGAGGAGTGTTTCCGTGCTACGTGATTTACGGAAGCCGTATTGTGAAGGGTATAAGATGTTGTGATCTTCTAAGTACTCTGATAGTCGGGAGTTTACCAGCTTCTCCGTTAGTTTGGCTAGGAAAGGGAGATTGGAGATGGGTCTGAAGTTGGCTGGTTCATTGGGGTCTAGGTTGTGCTTCTTAAGGAGGGGTTTGAGTGATGCGGTTTTTAAACTGTCTGGGTAACTTCCTTGAGTTAAAAGGCAATTTATAATATTAGTCAAAGGTCCTGCGATCGTGTTTGGGATGAGAAGCAATAGTCTCGATGGGATGTTATCTGCTGGATGGCTAGAAGGTTTCTGTCTTTTTAGAAGGGATTCAATCTCTTTGGAGGATGTTGATTCGAAGCTGTCGAGCTTGGCTCTCAAGAATGAGTGAGGATTTTCGTCTGAGGTGAGAGGTTTAGTATTAGGAGGTAGAAGGGCGAGCGTATTCAGGATCTTCTGTTGAAAAAATGAGGCAAGTTCATTAGCCTTGGAAAGTGCTTGTTCATCTGGAATAGGCGGAGGGGTTGATTTCGTGATTTGAGAAACGTATGAGAACAGGGCCTGTGCATCATACTGGAGATGATGTATTTTATTGGCATAGAATTCCCTTTTTGTTTGTAGAATAGAAGTCCTGTAATGATGTAGAAAGCCTTTGTACGTTGACAGGTTGATGATGATGCTTCTTCGCCTTCCCACGGTGCTCGGTCCGGTCTTTCCCCGGCGCTAAAGGAGAAGATGACTATCCTGACCTGGAAAGGGAGGAAAGAGATGTAGGCCGCTCCCCAGCACCTACTTCGACCTGGAGACCCAGTGGAAGAGAAGACAGCATTGGTCCCGGCAGCACTGGATCCTCCTTCCTTAGAGGCATCAATAATCCTGATGCAGAGGTCGAAGGACTGGACTGCCTTGGCCCAAATAGCTTCTCCATCTTGTCTAGGCGCGCATTGTGACCTTGGGGGTTATCTGGGCGAAGAGAGGGCACCTCCTGACGTTGTTTGATTCTCCCAAGCACAGAACACAGACCTTGTGGGTATCTGTGATGGACCTAGTCTTGGGGCATTGGTGAAAGCCCGATGACCCTATATCAAAAACAACCAATGAGCAGTCAAAGGCTGGCGGACACAGAGGGATGGCATCGTTGGGGATCGACTGCAAGGAACATGCACTCACCGCGACGCCCACTAACTAAGATCAGGACCACGTCGAGGAACCTATCGCAGAAAAGGAGTGAGAAGAACTCGAACGTGGCAGTTTTCCAGAAAAAAACAGTACGAGCTCCACATCCGCAAGATGATAGCTCCACGGAAGAAGAGAGACTGAAGAGGGGACCCCGCATGGATAGTGGCATGCTAGGCATGCTCAGCATACCAGTCAAAGTTTCCGTGCCGGACTCCATCTGATGATGTCACCCACTTGTGAGGGCTACCAACTTGCTTGTCCTAGTAGAATGCCTTGTCAACTGAGGATACAACATGCCAAATAATCAGTGAAATATTAGATGGTTCTTCAGTAACTGCAGAATCAGTAGTGGGAACTATATTGATGGTAATGGTGCCAACAGCGACACTATTACTTTGTTAGTCCAGCAGGAAAAACTTCCTTATCACACAAACTACTCAAAATCACCCTGGGTGCAAACACAGAATCAATGGCTAAAGGAGAAGAAACCACATCTAAAAGAATCTTAGGAACATTTGGTTTCCCAGGTGTATTCACTTCTCCTGAGGTCCTAGTGCAAGAGTGTGTAGCAACATCCGAGGCAGGTTGTGGAGGGGGTAAACTCATACTTGGACTTTGGGAGTATTCTGAAATTGACAACTCTTCCTTAGCTCTGTCCATAATGGTATCCTCTGATAGCCAGTGTATGTAATGGTCCATCGGTCCTTGGAAAGATGCTGATGACAAGGCACCTTTTCTTACCTATTAAGAAGTTTCAAGCGAGAGAAAAATTGGGCAAAGGGGTGCCTGGCTTTGGCAGCACACCAGCTTCACCCCATAGTCTCGCTGATCATATGGGCCCAGGAATTGCAGGAAGATGATGCAGTCAGTCGCACTCCTACAGTAGAGAGGGGGGAAAGTAAAACTCCACCTCCGAGGACTCTCCTGCTCTCCTCCTCATGACCAACGATTGACCCCCCTGGAGCATGAGTCTTGAGAACCATATTAACTTCCTCTCTCAGTGAAGGGGCTTAAGTACATCCTTTTAGACTGGACTGGTCAGGTAAGGATTCCCTCTCTCCTATGGGCTGTGAATACTGTCTGCAGCATTCACAGCCCATAGGAGAGAGGGAATCCTATAACCTTGATGATAATACTGCAGTACACAACTGCCTCTGAGCCATCTGGTTGGCCCAGGATACATTAATGATTAACAACATTATGAGTACAATAGGTAAAGATGTTCCCTGCTGCAAAAAGCTAACAATCTTAAGTCTCTGACTGTTGCCTTACCAATTCGACTGACATTTTTACTTCTGATTTCCCATCTTCCCAAACTCTTGCTAAATCCAAAAGTAATGCCACATTTGATCTTTCCAACACAGCAGCAAAATGAAGAGCACATAAGGAGGGCAGTTTTAAAAGACATTCCCTGTACGTACAAAGACATTTCCTTGGGTAAAAGTGTTCTACTAATGGAATTGGGCTCTTTGAAAATTGCCTACCCTTGTATTCAAGTAAAACTATGCACATACTTTCACAACCTGCATACTTTTACCTCCATTTAATAGCATTCCCAGGGACAAGGTTAGGGCGGGCATTTCAGCAGCGCAAATACTTCTGTATTTTTAAAAGTGTACATGGCATTTTAGTTGGATAAAGTACTTGCAGAAATGGAAGTGTGTCTGCAGATACTTTTTCCTTAGGTAATTTTTAAGTAAAGTTACATGCAAACTTTCATTTTGAAAATAGGGGCAAAGTCCATGGTTAAAAAGTACCCACGAACTTTGCAGCTAAGTGGCCAGTATGAATATTGCTTCCTAACTGTGGCAGATATCTTTGCACTCTCTGTAATGGGTTATTTCAGCAAACATTTGTACCAATAAGGTTGTCTCTTCCTGTCTAGATCTGGATAACTCTATTGACAAAACAGAGGCAGAAATTAAGGATCTGCAAAAAAGTATGGATCGTTGGAAGAACATGGAGAAAGAACACATGGATGCCATCAATCACGACACAAAAGAGCTAGAGAAAATGACCAATCGGCAAGGCATGCTTCTGAAGAAGAAAGAGGAGTGCATGAAGAAAATAAGAGAACTGGGTTCACTTCCCCAAGAAGCATTTGAAAAATACCAGACTCTCAGTTTGAAACAGGTAAATAGTGCATCAGTATAACTGTTCTGAATAATTAAACACTTCACGTTCTAGGAAGAACCTAGGCTTCTGAACTGCAGTTAAAAAAAAAATGCTTTGTATTTGAACAGTTTGTCACTTCATGGTCTACTGTCCCCCTGAAACCCATCACCACTCTGTACTTTTACAAATTTCCATATTGAACTTTGTTCCAACTGCTTCTAATGTTCCATTTGGTATATAAGTTTCACATCCCTTAATTTTAGCAACACTGTCATTTTTTTTTTGTTTTTTAATTTATATTTTTTCAGTTTATAAGCCACTTTTCCACTAGAAATCTGCTTAAAGCAAAATACAACAGGTTAAAAAATGACTACATAAGGCATTTTGAGTTACGATTCAGAGTTGCATTTCCAAGTTGACAACTATTATCCAACTTACAATATTTGTTTTCGCTTAAAGAAACTTGAGCATCTCCCAGCAGAGACACACTGGTATGCTGATGACCATGATGCTTGGCAAAGTGATGTCAGCAGTAAGAGTATCAAGTACTTGCTCTCCTCAAAACAGTGATAGTGTAGGGTCCTGTGTAGGTATGATTTGGCACTGTATTCTATTAAAGCTTTAAAATGTATCTATATTTTTTACAATACTATATTTCTTTATCCAGCCAGTCTAGTCCAGATGCATGGGTTATGCCCACCAACCAGCAGATGGAGACAGAGATCAACAGGTTCACTGATGTCACCCTATATAGGCATCTGGGCTGACCTCAGCCTGCCAGTATTCTCTGTTTGCAGCAGATGGTAGGCAAGCATCCCAAACAGGCTAGCTCCTGGGACGAAATGCTAGTTCTCCCTCAGTTGAGCATAGCCTAAGCCAGAGTCTTCCAGTTTTCTTTCTAGAGTAATATTGAGCTAGCAGAGAAATAGTCCACCCCTTTCCATATTTTAATGGGGGGGGAAGCTATTTCCTCCTAAAAAGAAAAAGAGGAATCCTCTTTTTAGGCTAGTTTTGTTCTTATTTCATAAAGTTTGGAAACAAAAAGAACAGAGTCCAGCTCTAGCTCAAGAGTGCAATAGTAAGTTACCATAGAGAACACTAGGTAAGTTACTCTTGGGGTGTAGAGTAGAATTTTTTCCAGCTCGTGGCTTCCTCTGGGGATTGCTTGAAGAAAACTGCACTGTGTGGCCAGTGTGGAATGCAGTGGCTACCTTCGGGGGGAGCAATTAAAACATGACGCATTGGAATATGATAGAAGTTTAGTATTGAAAAATTTCTTCAGGAATAGATTAGCCTGCTTCCATGGCCAACAGGTCTGGATTTACCCAGACATTGTACGTACTACACAAGAATGTAGGAGAAAATGTATCCTGATGAGAGCAGAGGTCATGGAAAGAGGGGCTAGTATGATACTCAGATATCCCTGCAGATGTCTGATAAAGTATAATAATGAAAAATATGTTTTTCTTGAACCAGAATCAATTAAGGGGATTTTTGGATGGGAAACCAAGTAGGGTATAATGGGTGGAAATAATGTTGGTACTGTCTTATGAGTGGCAATACTTGTAATGGTATTGTAAATGAGCTCCTATTTTCCTGTAACAGTTCTTGGCTCTCAAATTTCCTTGAATATGAGATCTTGATTTGTGAATATTGCAGTTTTTTTCCTTTGTATCTGTTGAAAAACAGAAATGATGTATGATCTCTTATTTCTTGTTATTGCGATATTGTGATATATCTGAAAATGCAAAATTAAAAATTAAAAAAAAAAAAAAACATGACGCATTTGTGCAAAGAAGAGAAGAAAGCAGAGCCCGGAAACAGAGACTGTGGGGGAATCTGTATCGGCGAGGTTGGCTGTTCAGTTTGTTCCTGGTTTCTGTGGTAGCAGGAGCAATGGCCATATTTGATGTGCAACTGGTTGAAAGAGAGCTGGAGCCTCCCTCTCTCAGGCCCGTGGGACAGGCATCGATTCATTTATCAATGCATCAGTCTGTCAGCTCCTCGCATCTCCCTTGGATGCCTTCTTGCTAGCATAGGTCAATAGCTTTAAGATCCTCCAAATCACTGATAGTGAAGGGGAATTGGAAAATGGTAAATTTTCTCCTGAGGGAGAAAATGTCTCTTCTATGGTGTCTCTCTTTTACAAGGAGGATTTTTCTTTCTTGATTTCTCAGTCCTTGCAGACATTGAATATTGCTGAGGAAAAAAAGGAAGCGGCCTCCTGTGCTGCTGAAGACCCTGTTATGGTCAGTATTAGGAAGCCACCAAAATCTTGATCCCTGCATAAGGCGGTTAAAGATTTGATTGATCTTAAATGGGTCTCTCTGAAGCTAATTTTAAAGGAAGAGACACATTGGCCAAATTATATTCCTTAGTTTCTTAGGAGAGAGAGAACCTTAAGTTTAAGAAAGTGTATGCTTTAGATTGCTCAGTTACCAAGTGGACTATGATTCCAGTTGAATGGGGATTGGCACTTAAGGATGCACAGAACAAAAAGATAGTTTTAAAGCAGGCCTTTGAAGTTTCCAGTATGGTACTCCAGATGGCTGCTTGCAGCTGCATTGCGAGAAAGGTCTGGTGTGTGCTTGTCATAGCACATTCAAGAGGAGCCTTTGGGTACCGGTGGTGCAAATTTAGAAGAGGCCTCCCATTTAAAGCCTATATTTCTTCCCTTGATTTGGTGTACACTCCGCTAGAATTATGGCTTCTTTTGTGGCAGCTCGGAGACTTCTGTGGTTAAGGAACTGGTTAGCGGATTCTATATCCGCATAATGTAAAGATCCGTAATAGATTTTGGGATTCAAGAAGGTTCAAACAGGGAAACTTCAGAGACTTTGGCCCTTTGGAAAATTGCAGTCCCTTCGAGCATCTAACAGGTAGAAAAGAGGGAACTTCTGGGCTGAAAGGATCCTCTCATAATTTACAGTGAAATTTTGGGGACATAGGTGGTCGCCTCTCAAGAGTTTATTAGAGATGGGTCCAAATTGTCTCAGATCAGTGGGTTCTAGAGATCATAAGAGAGAGTTATATTTTGGAATTCTCCTGTCTGGTTTTAGATGCCTTTATGGTTTTCCTTTGTCACTTTGTTGTGAAAAGAGAGGCTGTAGGAACTACCCTCAATCAGTTTCTTTGTTTACAGCAAATGGACCTGTTACAAGGCACCAATGGAATCGGGGTCGGTATTCAAGATATTTTGTAGTACCCAAGAAAGAAGGTTCCTTTTGGCCCATTCTGGATTTAAAGCAAGTCAGCAAGTTCCTAAAGGTATCACATTTCTGGATGGAAACCTTGAAGTCCATCATAATGGCAGTGAGGCAGAGGGAATGTCCGACCACCTTGGACTAATCGGAGAAAGTTCTTTTTTACTCAACGCACAATTAAACTCTGGAATTTGTTGCCAGAGGATGTGGTTAGTTCAGTTAGTATAGCTGTGTTTAAAAAAGGATTGGATAAGTTCTTGGAGGAGAAGTCCATTACCTGCTATTAAGTTCACTTAGAGAATAGCCACTGCCATTAGCAATGGTAACATGGAATAGACTTAGTTTTTGGGTACTTGCCAGGTTCTTATGGCCTGGATTGGCCACTGTTGGAAACAGGTTGCTGGGCTTGATGGACCCTTGGTCTGACCCAGTATGGCATTTTCTTATGTTCTTATGACTTCACGGAAGTTTATCTTCACATTCCAATAAGGGAGTGTCTTCAGAGGTTCATTCGTGTTGTGGTATTAGGAGGACAATTCCATTTTCGAGCCCTGCCCTTTGGGCCAGCTACTGCTCTGAGAACCTTTTCAAAGGTGATAGTAGTGGTGATGGCAGCACTGCAACAGGAAGGAATTTTTGCTCATCCCATTCTGGACAATTGATTGATAAGAGCAAAGCTGGAATAGGGAGAGTGTGTTAGTCACAAGAGGGTGGGTGGTTGAGCTGTTTAAGGAGTTGGGATGCATAGTGAATTTCACCAAGGCTCATTGAATAACTGCATGTAGTGGCAATTGGTACCATAAGCTTGCTGAGTAGACTGGATGGACTATTCAGTCCTTTTCTGCTGTCATTACTATTTTAGATTTAATTCTTAGTGGAACGCAGGATTTGGTGAGAGAGGTAACGGTGGTGGGGCCACTTGGCAACAGTGATCATTACATGATCAAATTTAAACTAATAACTGGAAGGGGGACAATAAGTAAATCTGCAGCTCTAACACTAAATTTTCAAAAGGGAAACTTTGATAAAATGAGGAAAATAGTTAGAAAAAAGCTGAAAGGTGCAGCTGCAAAGGTTAAAAATGTTCAACAGGCATGGACATTGTTTAAAAATACAATCCTAGAGGCGCAGTCCATATGTATTCCACACATTAAGAAAGGTGGAAGGAAGACAAAATGATTACCGTCATGGTTAAAAGATGAGGTGAAAGAGGCTATTTTAGCCAAAAAAAAAAATCCCTCAAAAATTGGAAGAAGGATTCATCTGAAGAAAATAGGATAAAACATAAGCATTGTCAAGTTAAGTGTAAAAGATAACACAGGCGAAGAGAGAATTTGAAATGAAGTTGGCTATAGAGGCAAACATTTATAAAAACCTTTTAAAATATATCCGAAGCAAGAAACCTGTGAGGGAATCAGTTGGACCATTAGATGACCGAGGGGTTAAAGGGCCTCTTAGGGAAGATAAGGCCATTGCAGAAAGACTAAATTAATTCTTTGCTTCCGTGTTTACTAATGAGAATGTTGGGGAGATACCAGTTCCGGAGATAGTTTTCAGGGGTGATGAGTCAGATGAACTGAACAAAATCACTGTGAACCTGGAAGATGTAGTAGGCCAGATTGACAAACTAAAGAGTAGCAAATCACCTGGACCGGATGGTATGCATCCTAGGGTACTGAAGTAACTAAAAAATGAAATTTCTGATCTATTAAAATCATCCATTGTACCTGAAGACTGGAGGGTAGCCAATGTAACCCCAATATTTAAAATGGCTCCAGGGGCGATCCGGGTAACTATAGACCAGTGAGCCTGACTTCAGTGCCGGGAAAAATAGTGGAAACTATTCTCAAGATCAAAATTGTAGAGCATATAGAAAGACATGGCTTAATGGAACACAGTCAACATGGATTTACCCAAGGGAAGTCTTGCCTAACAAATCTTCATTTTTTTGAAGGGATTAATAAACATGTGGATAAAGGTGAACCAGTAGATGTAGTGTATTTGGATTTTCAGAAAGCGTTTGACAAAGTCCCTCATGAGAGGCTTCTAAGAAAACTAAAAAGTCATGGGATAGGAGGTGATGTCCTTTCGTGGCTTACAAACTGGTTAAAAGACAGGAAACAGAGAGTAGGATTAAATGGTCAATTTTGTCAGTGGAAAAGGGTAAACAGTGGAGTGCCTCAGGGATCTGTACTTGGACTGGTGCTTTTCAATATATATATATATATAAATGATCTGGAAAGGAATACGACGAGTGAGATCATCAAATTTGCGGATGATACAAAATTATTCAGAGTAGTTAAATCACAAGCAGATTGTGATTCATTACAGGAGGACCTTGCAAGACTGGAAGATTGGGCATCCAAATGGAAGATGAAATTTAATGTGTACCAAGTGCAAGGTGTTGCATATAGGGAAAAATAATCCTTGCTATAGTTACACGATGTTAGGTTCCATATTAGGAGCTACCACCCAGGAAAAAGATGTAAGCATCATAGTGGATAATATTTAAAATCGTCGGCTCAGTGTGCTGCAGCAGTCAAAAAAGTAAACAGAATGTTAGGAATTATTAGGAAGGGAATAGTTAATAAAACAGAAAATGTCATAATGCCTCTATATCGCTCCATGGTGAAGACCGCACCTTGAATATTGTGTACAATTCTGGTCGCCACATCTCAAAAAAGATATAGTTGCGATGGAGAAAGTACAGAGAAGAGCAACCAAAATGATAAAGGGGATGGAACAGCTCCCGTATGAGGAAAGGCTGAAGAGGTTAGGGCTGTTCAGCTTGGAGAAGAGACGGCTGAGGGGGGATACGATAGAGGTCTTTAAGATCATGAGAGGTCTTGAACGAGTAGATGTGAATCGGTTATTTACACTTTCGAATAATAGAAGGACTAGGGAGCATTCCATGAAGTTAGCAAGTAGCACATTTAAGACTAATTGGAGAAAATTCTTTTTAACTCAGCTGACAATAAAGCTCTAGAATTTGTTGCCAGAGGATGGTGGTTAGTGTAGCTGAATTCAAAAAAGGTTTGGATAAGTTCATGGTGGAGAAGACCATTAACGGCTATTAATCAAGTTTACTTAGGGAATAGCCACTGCTATTAATTGCATCAGTAGCATGGGATCTTCTTAGTGTTTGGGTAATTGTCAGGTTCTTGTGGCCTGGTTTGGCCTCTGTTGGAGACAGGATGCTGGGCTTGATGGACCCTTGGTCTGACCCAGCATGGCAATTTCTTATGTTACTATATACGAGCAGTTTGTTGCCTTTCCATTTCCTGGAATATTTGGGAGCTCTGTTCAACACGATTAGAAGTTGTGTTCATTTGACAGAGCAAAGGATTCAAAAGCTGCAACAGCAAGTCTTTGCATTACTCCCTTTAAGGAATCAGACGGTTTGGCGTTATCTGCAGCTTTTCGGATCCATGGCAGTAGCACTGGACCTAGTTCCCTGGGTGGAAGTGCACATAAGATCTCTTCAGAGAGCATTGTTTTCCAGGTAGAATCCTCAGTTGCAGAATTACTCTGTGAAGTTGCCAGTAATGGAACAAGCCAGGGAGGGTTTGAATTGGTGACTGAATACAGGACTCTTGGAAAAGGGAGTAGACATCAAGTCTCCAGCTTGGGTGATAGTCATGATGGATACCAGTCTGCTAGGCTGGGGAGGCCCACTGCCTGGGGCAGATGGCTCAGGGAATACGGTTGAGAGAAGAAGCTAAATGGTCCAATACTGTAGATTACAGCAAAAATTAATTGGACTTCCAAAGTATCGTCTAAATGCATTATAGTTTAAAAAACCCAACTGGTATTTAGTCCTGGGGGAATTATGCGCTACTGCGGAATGCAGAATTTGCGCAGAATTCCCTCCCCCCTGCACAGAATTGCCAAATTCTGCACAGAAAATGGCAGAGGAGACTCCAGCATGCTGCGAATGGAGCGCACGCCGTTCATAGCGAAGAGGAAAGCCCCTGCGTGCCATGGGATGCGCTCCGTTCGTGACAAAGATGGAGGCTCCGATGAGAGTGAATGTGTGTAGAGAGGTGTGTGTATGTGTGAGAGAGGGAAGGAGGGGAGGGGTGTGTATGAGGGGAGGGGTGAGAGGGAGGGGGGGTGAGAGAGGGGAGGGGGACAGAGCAGGGGAAGGGGGTGAGAGAGAGCCAGGGGGGGTGTTTGAGTGTGGGTGCCAGAGAGAGGGAGCCTATATGAGGAGATTGTGAAGGAGTGTGTGTGAGAGATTGGGAGCTGGTGTGTATTAAAAAGGGAACGTGTATATGTTAGGGTGCTAGCCTGTGTGAAGGGATTGTGTATGTGTGAGAGAGCCTGTGTGAAGGGGTGCATGAGAGAGAGACATAGGTAGCCTGTGTGAGGGTGCATGCATGAGAGAAAGGGAGCTTTATAAGAGAGAGGGAGCCTGTATGATGGTGTGTGTATGTGCACTAGAGAAGAGGGAGCATGTGTGTGAGAGAGGGAGGGGCAGTACTGAGAACATGGTCAAATTCTGGGAGTGGCAATAGAGTGGAAGGAGTTGAGCCTAGAGGTGGAGGGGGGAGATACTAGCAGGTGGAGGAATTGGGGCCTGAGAGGGCAAAGTGGCCAGGGGAGTATGGAGAGCGAGTGGAAGGGACACTGATAGTGATTTTCTAGGGAAATTTTGCTCAAAATATTTAAAATTATGTATCTTTAAGTAATACATTTTCTGTATTAATTTAAAATGTAATTACTTAAAGGCTGTTGTGTAAATTATTTTAACCAATATGAAGTTTGCACAATATTTTGTGTGCAGAATTTTACATTTTTTTGCACAGAATTCCCCCAGGAGTAGGTATTGCAAGGCTGATGAGAGACCATGTAAACATGTATGTTTGCAAAATTATATTGGTTACCATTAGTGCAAAGAATAAAATTTAAATTTTTAGCTTTAATTTTTAGGACGTTAAAAGATGCAGGTTCTTTATATTTAACAAGACACATTTTATATTTAGCATTTTATATTTAGCAAGACACATTTTGCATTCTCAGTGTGATCATCTTTTGATTGTCCCCTCCCCAAATTCACCTGGTATACAGACTCGAGATAAAGTAATCTCTATAATTGGTCCACAATTGTCGAATCCTCTACCAAAGCATTTGCGCTTGGTGCTGAATATCAAAACTTTCAGAAAACAGTTGAAGGCCCATTTATTTCCTGAAGCATTTGTAGGTAATTGAGTTGTGTTGTATATGAACTGTTATAATTGTTTAGTTATTGTAGAAGATAATTAATGTTACTGTGTACACCACATAGCACAGTTTACTTGATATATTGCGGTTAATAAGTTTCGCAAATAAACGTCTCTGCTGTAGCATGTGTGAATTATCAAGTGAGTACCAAAAGTCCTCAGGTTTCAGTGGAGATGGAATTGTTTATTCGGTGGGCAAAAAATAATATAAATGTAATTTCTCCATGTTACCTAGCAGGTCTAGAGAATGTTCAGGCAGACTTTCTTGGTTGCAGTCTTAGACCCCATAGAATAGACCCTGTATCAGAGAGTGTTCGCTCGGATAACAGACAAGTGGGGAGTACTGCTGCTGGTGACTAGGAAGAATGTGAAGGTACAGAGGTTTTTCAGTCTAAAGAGGGAGAAAAGGGCATCCAGACTGGATGCCTTCTGTATGTGTTTCATCCTTGGCCACTTATAGAAAGAGTAATTAAAAGAATCTCGAGTCATTTGGGTCTGGTGATTCTGGTGGCTCCAGACTGACCTCGTTAGGTTGTTGGACGGAAGTCCATTGTTACTTCCTCGGCAGAAAAACCTGTTCTCCCAGGGTCCTTTTCTTCACAAAGATCTGGATCAGATTAGTCTTAACTGCTTTGTCCTTGAGACGTCTGGTTTGATCAGGAAAGGTTATTCACAAGAGGTCCTTGTTACCTTTTTAAAGGCTAGAAATAGTTCAGCTTCTTTGGCATATTTAGGATTTGAAAATGTTCTGATCAAAGGTGCTCTATCAAACAAATAGTATCCGAGATGCCTCAGTTCCTTGTATTCTGGATTTCTTACAGGAAAGCCTAATAAGGGTTTAGCTCTGAATTCTCTGAAGGTTCAAGTGGCAGTTATAGCATGTTGTAGGGGACAAATATCCAGGAGATCATTGTCTTCTGATCCAGATGTTCTCGTTTCTTTAGAAGAGCTAAATACATTAGGCTTCCATTAAGAAATCCCACTTCTGCTTGGATCTGAATTTATTGTTGTCTTTTTTGGCAGTAATTCAGTTTGAGCCGATCAGAAAGATTACGGTTCTGAAAACAATGTTTCTAGTGGCTATTTGTTGAGCTAACAGGCACTTTCTTGCAGGTAACTTTGGTGTTCACAGCAGATGTGGTCAGAATTTGTATGGTCCTTTCCTTTCTTCTGAAAGTGGTGTTTCTTCGAAAGTGGTGTTTAGATTTCATCTAAATCAGGAAGTGTGCCTTCCTTCTATAAGCAATTCAATGGAAAATATAGTCAACTTCATTCCTTGAATGTGAAGAGTGCTTTTGAGATATTTGAAGGTTACAAATGATTTCAGGAAATCTGATCATCTTTTTGTTTTGTTTGATGGTGGTAAAAAGGGAGAGGCAGTGACCAAGGCCTCTTTAGCACCTTGGATTAAGGAGGTAATTTCTGAAGCTTATATGGATAAGGGCAAATCATTGGCCAAACAAATCAGAGTACATTTTACTAGAGCTCAGGTGTCTTCATGGGCCGAGCTTTATTTGTTTTCTATGCAGGAAATTTGTAAGGCAGAGACTTGGGCTTCCTTGCATTCATTTTCTAAACATTAGCATTTAGCCATGCAACCCAAGGATTTCACCTCTGAAGTCTTACAAGTTGGTTTGGCAGCATCCCATCCTGGTCAGGAATAGATTGGGTACATCCATGCATCTGAAGTGGTCTGGCTGGATGCAGAGGAAGGAGAAAATTGTTTCTATCTGATAATTTCCTTTCCTTGAATCCAACCAGACTACTCCAGCACTGTCCTTATTTTGCCAAATTTGATGTTCTGTGATAGTGAAAAGAGAGAGAAAATGTTGTAAACTGTTGCAGTGAAAAAAAGTTGTTTTTTCCACTGTAAATATTGTGTTTTTTGCTTGTCTACCTTGGTAGCCCTCTGATTAGAAAGGGAGCTTGTTAAAGATAATACTGGCAGGCTGATGTCAGCACAGATGCCTGTATGGGGTGGTGATAGAAAATCTCTCGATCTCTGTCTCCATCTACTGGTTGGTGGGCATAACCCATGCACCTGGAATGGTCTGGCTGTATTCAAGGAAAAGAAATTTCAGGTAAGAAGAAATTACTCCATTACTAAATTGTGGGTTATTTTGGAGAAAGTAGGGTATTGGGTCCTGATTTTGGAACCAGTCCCTCATCTATAACATTGTTCTTATGGGATGATTGGTTTTGGCTTACATTTTGACTTAAGACAAGGTTTTCAGAAACCAACTGTGTCCTTAAATCTGAGGACTTCTGTATACATAAAACAATCAAAAAAGAGTATCATATATACAAAAGCATAAAACAAAATTAGAACAGAACTAATAAGCATAAAATCATATTACAATTAGAATAAAAATATAAAACATCCAAAAGCAAGTCCTAAAAAGCTCATTCTTGCTTTTTTATGACTCCAAATCTACAACAGTTCTATCCATAACAGATCAACATTTATCTACTTTAATCACTGAACATAAGTTAAGAGTTTCTTCTGCAGTTCAGTAATACTCCATCATTGTCAGAAATAATGCCTGTATATGTAGTAAGAGGTAGCATAGTTGCTTACCTGTAACACGTTTCTCCTAGGACAGCAGGATGTTAGTCCTCACACATGGGTGACATCATTAGATGGAGCTCGGCAAGGAAAACTGTCAAAATTTCTAGAACTTTGACTGGCACATTGAGCATGCTCAGCATGTCTTAATCTACACATCCACGTGGAGTCCCTCTTCAGTCTCATAACATAGATTTATGAAAAATAAAATAAACATAGGAGAAACCCAACTCCGCGGGGTGGCGAGCAGGTTTCATGAGGACTAACAATCTGCTGTCCTTGGAGAACACCTGTTACAGGTAAGCAACACTGCTTTCTCCTAAGACAAGCAGGATGGTAGTCCAGCCACATGGGCGAATCCCTAGCTACCGGCTGCTCCCGAAAACAAGGGATCAACAGACACCTAACCAAGTGCCAACGGGCACAACAACACTGGTGCTGTTGGTAACAGGGAGACAGCCAGAACCCGAAACAAATGGGTCCTAAGCAGGAAGAGTTGGGTTCTAGAACTCAGAGATTCCTAAGGATGGATTGGCTGAATCTACTGTCACGTTGGCCATTCCTGTCCAGACAGTAGTGAGTGGCAAAAGTGTGGAGAGAACTCCACGTTGGAGCCTTGTAAATCTCCTCCATAGGAACTTCCCGCAAGTGGGCCACCGAAGTCGCCATGGCTCTGACAGAATAAGCCTTGACGTGACCCCCAAACTACAGTCCCACCTGCGTATAACAGAAAGAGATGCAATCTGCTATCCAATTGGACAGTGTCTACTTACCAACTGCAACTCCCAATCTATTCCTGTCAAAAGAGACAAAGAGTTACGTGTATTGGCTATGACCTTTTGTCCACACCAGATAGAAGGCTAAAGCCCTCTTACAGTCCAGGCTGTGCAAGGCCCGCTCGCCCTGGTTCAAGTGAGGCTTGGGAAAGAAGGTAGGCAGGATGACAGACTGGTTAAAATGGAACTCCGTCACCACCTTAGGCAGGAAGTTAGGGTGCCTGCAGAGAACTTTGTGTATGGCGGATACGTCACCAGCGCCTGAAGCTCACTGACCCTTCACACTGAAGTGACCGCCACCAAAAATATGACCTTCCAGGAAAGGTATCTCAGGTCACAGGAGCTCAGCGCCTCGAAAGGAGCCTTTATCATCTGAGGCCAATACCACATTGAGGTCCCAAGACACTGTGGGAGGCTTCAGGGGAGGCTTCAACTGAATCAGGCCTCGCATAACACATCCCACCAAAGACTGCTCAGAGATGGGTGAACCATCCTCACCCTGGTGGTAAATTCTGATCACGCTCAGGTGTAGGGGTTAGGGGCCACTTTGACATTCAGAGTGCGACGTACGAACAGAACAGTGCACTCTTGTGAAGATTTGATGACCTTCAGAGTGAGGAAACTCACCCAAAGATGAGATTTGTGCAGTGTTCTCTCAACCTAACTTGATGGACTCTCTACCTGTGTAACATCAAGCTAGGTTGAGAGAACATTGCACAAATGGTCATCAAATCTACACAAGAGTGCACTGTTCTGTTCGTATGTCGCACTCTGAATGTCAAAGTGGCCCCTAACTCCTACACTAATACCTAAACCTCACCTCATAGCTAGGTTGGCCTCATATAGAGGTATAAATACCTACCTAGAATGAGGGCCTTAAAGCTAGTAGGAAATACAACATTTCTGGCACTTATCGCAAAGTGTAAAAAGGTTATCACAGTTTGCGCTAAGATAGCGCACTTTGTGATAAACAGCCTATTACCATAAAACATGCCCTTTTCCTATCGCATGCGATATTTAGTGCATTTTGATAAATCCAGGCCAAAATTCTGGAGGAGGAGTTAGCCTGCTGAGTTATCCAGCTAACTCCGATAATCAGTTAGCCATCTAACTTTAAGAGAGCTGGGTATATTCAATAGTACGGCTGCACTATTAAATATATCTCCAGAGTTAGCTAGATAAGTTCATCTGGCTACCTTTGCTATCTGGACAGTGACTGAATATGGACCTCTTAAATGGATAACTTAGGAGTTTTCCCTCTAAATGGTTTATAATATTGATCTCTTAGTATTTTGTTGAGAACTGAATTGCATAATACATTATAGAAAATTATATGCCAGGAAAAATGTTAGCTAATCAGAGGCCAGCAATATCTAAAAGTACTTCAGTTGGCCATGAAATGGAAAATAACCAATCCTATACTTGGCTTCTCTATAAGCTCTGCTTGTACTTATTTGTTACAGCTCTCCCAATAGCACAGCAGTACAGTTGTCCTTATAGCAAGAATCAGCGATTTAAGCACCATAGTGGTAATAGGGTTATTATTATTTGTGGTTTCTTTTAAGCCACCTATATTCCCCAACTAATGTTAACCTCAATTTTTGAAAGGCTGAATGCACAAGAATGTTCTTTTTGTGCAACTTTTTATAAGCAAAGTTCAAATTTGTGCAGTATGAGCTGGTATAATGCAAATATTGTGATTTCTTGCGCACGCTATGTTTTGCTGTTTTTGCAGGGTTCACAGCCTGTGTGCACACACGCACAACTTAGAGGGAACAGCGTCACTAATTGTGGACTTTTTTATTTTAAGTTTGCGCTAGCATAGTTTGTAGCTTTTAGATTCATCACGATTTGTGATTTTTTTTTCTCTTTAGTTGTTCCGGAAATTGGAGCAGTGTAACACAGAACTAAAGAAGTACAGCCATGTCAATAAGAAAGCTTTAGATCAGTTTGTGAATTTCTCGGAGCAGAAAGAGAAGTTGATAAAGCGTCAGGAGGAATTGGACCGGGGCTATAAATCCATCATGGAGCTGATGAATGTCCTGGAGCTCCGAAAGTATGAGGCTATACAACTTACCTTCAAGCAGGTACTCTGTTCTTGTTTATGGCTGAAAAAAAATTGTGAAAACAGGCTAGTTTATAGAGTTGTGAGCATTCACTAGAATAACTGACAACCATTTTTAGGTTGGTGCTGCCTTGATGGGTAGTGTTCAACAACATAAATGTTAATGAATTTAAAAAGCAGTTGATATTGCTTCCACAAAATAGCTTGTGTAAATCTTGGCAGTATTGAATCCCAGAGCATGTCAAAATAAAATGCACAACGGTTGAGAATGGACCTAAATCAGAGGATAGTTGGTTGTAAACGTGTTTGTTACTTCATTGTATGAATGGTGAAAGTCATTGCAATAACTTTGCAACTCCTACTGACTATGCCCATCCTTGCACTGGAAAGATGGCATTTTTTTCTCACTACAACGTACCATGTTGAAGAGTGAGAATCAGGACTCATTTATCAATAGGAGCATCAAGCCTATGTCTAGGGTGGCAAAAATCTGGGGACAGCAAGCTGGCTGAAGGTTTGCTGCCTTCTACTTGTGTTGAATCTCATTCAGCCAAGAAGAGCCTTCTGCTTCCTGATCCAGCCTCTCTCCTCTCCCCTTCTAGGCAGTATATAGGGAGCATAAGGAGAGGGGGTGAGCCTGGAGCAGACATAGCAGAGCAAGGAATAGCTACTGTGCTTCAATATCCAGCCCTTCTCCTTTTATTCATGATTAGAAGAGGGGGTGACTCTGGAGTAGACGGACAAAAGGGGAATCATTTTAAGGAGATTAGGAAGAGCTATATGAGGGATCATTGTGGGGGTAAGGAGAGACACTAAGGGATGAGAGGGGATCAGATGGATATGTCTGTGTACGAGATAGGAAAGTGAGGAGGGATGGTATTTGTGTGTGAGACTAGATCAGTGCTGGGGGTGTGTGTGTATATGTCAGATTTAGTAAAAAAAAAAAAAAAAAATCTCTTACTAGTTTTAAATGTACAACTTAGTAACTTCATTGTGGGTGCCCTAGTCCATGCACTTTTTTGAAAGAGTTAAACAACTGATTTCTTAGCGTCCAGACAGATGAATCCAGAACCAGTGGATTATGCACCTCTACTAGCAGATGGAGACGGAGCAAACTAATGTCACTGCAGGAGCATACTCCTGCAGTGACATCAGCCTGCCAGTATTCTCTGTCTCCAGCAGATGGTGGACATCCCCCTTCTGGGGATTGCTTCAAATTTAGAAGAGAATTAATTGGACATTTGGATTGCCCTGCTCTCTTGCTGTGATACCTAATGGTCCCTCTCCCAGTTGAGAATTCCTGAGGTGATTTCCGTGGTCCCTCAGATGAGTGCCTTGGTCTGATAGATGGTTATAGGCCGACGTGGACTTTGCTGATTAAGCAACTGAAAGGCAGCAGATGCAGGAAGCCAAGTGCGATGGTGATGGTATATGCCCTCTCTTCCTGCAGCCGGAGACCATCTCTGTACTCGGCCAGGAAGGCTGAGCTCAGGTACGTTTTGAAGAAAAAAGAAAAGAAGCGGACAATGGAGGGGTTGGTTTAGGATTTCCTCCAGTCTCCGTGCTTGGCACGCCGTCCCAACATGCGTTCCCGCTCCCAAAGGGTTAGGGGAACTGGGCAGACTGGCAGGTTGAGCGCTGTTAGGTTTCTTTTTTGTACGCCACGTGGTAGGCCATTGGGCGTTTTTGTGTGCTTTTTTCTGTGCAGTCAGCTGCCCTCTACAGGATTGTCAGTGCGCGCAAGTGTGTCCTGCTGTGCATCCGAATTGTGCATACTATCACGCATATCGGTTGTGCATCAAGGTTTGGAGCAGTAACAGTGCACTTAGCTTTTTGGCGCATAAACTTGGGATGTTTAAATTTGTGTGCATAAAATTTGTGCACATAAATTTTGTTTTAGCGGGGCTTTGGTGGACGCACACCTTCAGTCACCTGTTAAGCCTACTTGACAGTATAATGGCGCCAGTGGATAAGAAACCTAAGTGCCCATCTCTCTCTGCTGCTTGTCATATTAGGGCGTCTCAGCCTGGAGTGCCCTCTAACTTATGCCAGCGCTGCTTAGAGGCTCAGGGAGAATTATCTTATTTTACTAAGCCTGGGTCTTCCCAGCCTTTCGCTGGCCTAGTTAAGGATATGTCAGGAGGGACGCCTGACCTTGGAACAGCAGGTAAGTGGGCACTGCACAAGTGCTTCCTGGTCTTGGCATGGAGCCTTCTGCCTTTTCTTGGGTAGAGTTTTTTTCAAGGATTGCAATCCTTCCTTCAGGTGCAGTCCTCAGCACTGTCCAAGCCTGTTAGTTCAGATCCTCAGGCGGTGGCCTTCCCCCTCTTCAGTACTCTGGGATGTATACCATTTGATCTAGATGATTTGCTAATCTTTAGTTTGTCAATTTGCTCTGTTACACTTCCAGGTTCACTGAGATTTGTTTCAGTTTTCTGAATCATCATCTTTGAATATCATTTCTGGCATGGACATCTCTTACATATCTTACATCTCTTTTACCCCTTGATCATCTAACGGTTCAACTGTGACTCCCTTGAAAGCTTTTTACTTTGAATGTACCTGTAAAAGTACAAGGCAAGGAAATGGGGGTGAGAATACTAGGGGCAGTGGTGTTTTTCTGGTATTTATCTGGGTTTTTTACATTTGGGCTGTTTCTTGATTAAAACCTAAAAACAGAAGCCCTAATTACACCTTGAATACGGTGTACTATTCTGGTCGCCGCATTTCAAAAAAAGATATATTTTATTTATTTATTTATTTATATTTATTATTAGAAAGGGAAAGGTGAATAAAACAGAAAATGTCATAATGCCTCTGTATCGCTCCATGGTGAGACCGCACCTTGAATACTGTGTACAATTCTGGTCGCCGCATCTAAAAAAAAAAAAAAGATATAATTGCGATGGAGAAGGTACAGAGAAGGGCTACCAAACTAAGGGGAATGGAACAGCTCCCCTATGAGGAAAGACTAAAGAGGTTAGGACTTTTCAGCTTGGAGAAGAGACGGCTGAGGGGGGATATGATAGAGGTGTTTAAAATCATGAGAGGTCTAGAACGGGTAGATGTGAATTGGTTATTTACTCTTTCGGATAATAGGAAGACTAGGGGCACTCCATGAAGTTAGCATGGGGCACATTTAAAACTAATCAGAGAAAGTTCTTTTTTACTCAACGCACAATTAAGCTCTGGAATTTGTTGCCAGAGGATGTGGTTAGTGCAGTTAGTGTAGCTCTGTTTAAAAAAGGATTGGATAAGTTCTTGGAGGAGAAGTCCATTACCTGCTATTAATTAAGTTGTCTTAGAAAATAGCCACTGCTATTACTAGCAACGGTAACATGGAACAGACTTCGTTTTTGGGTACTTACCAGGTTCTTATGGCCTGGATTGGCCACTGTTGGAAACAGGATGCTGGGCTTGATAGACCCTTGGTCTGACCCAGTATGGCATGTTCTTATGAGTTTTATATACTATCATTCGGTTTCGCCATCATAATGGTTTACAAGTTTCGATCGAGGTAGAACGTTAGAGACGTAATACAAGCATTATAATATGAATAAGATAGCAGTTATAATTGGAAAATAATCGAAGCAGTGTAGTAACGATGAAATACAAGTTATACTTAGAAGCATTCAATTGTATTAAATTATGGTAAGGGTGGAGATAAGAGTTGTCCTGGCTGAGAGAGAGAAAGATAGTGAGGTCCAGTAGTGAGGTATATTGTGAGGAGAATGTTTGATTGTCATTGGGTGTTTAGATAGGCTTTGGTAAACAGCCAGGTTTTCAAATCTTTCTTGAATGTTTTCAAGTTGGGTTGTAGTCTTGCGACGGAAAAGGGACAGAGATAAAGGGAATGAAACAGCTCCCCAATGAGGAAAGGCTGAAGAGGTTAGGGCTGTTCAGCTTCGAGAAGAGACGGCTGAGGGGGGATATGATAGAGGTCTTTAAGATCTTGAGAGCTCTTGAACGAGTAGATGTGAATCGGTTATTTACACTTTTGGATAAAGAAGGACCAGGGGGCATTCCATGAAGTTAGCAAGTAGCACATTTAAGACTAATCAGAGAAAATTATTTTTCACTCAACGCACAGTTAAGCTCTGGAATTTGTTGCCAGAGGATGTGGTCAGTGCAGTTAGTGTAGCTGGGTTCAAAAAAGGTTTGGATAAGTTCTTGGAGGAGAAGTCCAATAACTGCTATTAATCAAGTTTACTTAGGGAATAGCCACTGCTATTAATTGCATCAGTAGCATGGGATCTTCTTGGTGTTTGGGTACTTGCCATGTTCTTGTGGCCTGGTTTGGCCTCTTTTGGAAACAGGATGCTGGGCTTGATGGGCCCTTGGTCTGACCCAGCCTGGCAATTTCTTCTGTTCTTAAAAATTTAGAAGTATTAGATTAGTTGTACTGTGAATGCTTGTAATGTTAAAATTACCTAACATTTTGGCATTTAATGTAAAATGCAGGTAATTTCAGGATGAATGAAGCATTTTTGCCTCGAATAAACATACATAAAATGAACTGGTGACTTGTTCTTAATGGTTGTAAATAGAATGAACTTCAGATGACTTACACAATTTTTTTCAGGTATCAAAAAATTTCAGTGAGGTCTTCCAGAAACTGGTGCCTGGCGGCAAAGCTACATTGGTGATGAAGAAAGGCGACATTGAGGGAAGTCAGTCTCAGGATGAGGGAGAAGGCAGCACGGAAAGCGAGAGGGGGTCTGGATCACAGAGTAGCGTACCCTCTGTGGACCAGTTCACTGGAGTTGGAATTAGGGTAAAGGACATTGCTCTTCTAATTGGGTTTCGCTCTTAGTATAAAGTGGCAGGGGATCATCTTTTCTGTGCCAACATGAATCCTGACAACAAAAGAGCTTCCAGCACACAATTAAAACTCCCCTTTCACATTAATTAGAGTAACGGTAATGCTTATACTTCCTACTGTATTTTGGCCTGTTTTACTTGGAAGATGGATTTTCTACATGTTGAACCTGTTTACTACTTCTACAGTAGATTTATTCATCCTTCACTGATGCAAGACCACCAAACAGTGCTCTTGGTTCCCACAAGCTAATTACACCGTCGCTTATCATCGTGCCTCGTAATAAGTTAATTATGTAGCAACTGGTAGATGCTAATGTATTCATTGTCCTCCCTATTTCCCTAGGTGTCCTTTACCGGAAAGCAGGGTGAAATGAGGGAAATGCAGCAGCTATCAGGGGGACAGAAGTCTTTGGTGGCTCTTGCTCTTATTTTTGCTATCCAGAAATGTGACCCAGCTCCCTTTTACCTGTTCGATGAAATTGACCAGGCCCTGGATGCCCAACACAGAAAGGCTGTTTCAGGTAGACTTTGTGCATGTGTGTTGTCTCTATTTTCCAGGGATAAGATTTTAAAATGGGATTGATGAGCACAGGTTGAATACACTTTCTGCCAAGGAATTAATATTGTATGTGTTGGAAATGTGCATGTTTATCTTCTCTAGATTTAGCATGTTTGCTAAACATACACATTTTATAAAGTGATAAAATGCGGGCTTAATAAATCTTACGTAGAACCTGTATTTCAGCAGTCATTGATTACAGGTCAGTATATGAAAAGGGATAGCTGAGTGAAGAACTGTTCATCTCTGAGCTTTTGCCCTTGCTATGGGTAGGAAACATTTGAACACTGTAAACTTAAATAGCAATGCTGGCCCAGTGGATTAAATGGCAAGTGCTGTGCACTGCCACATGAAAATCCCTGGTTTGATCTCCAAGTTGGGTCCTCTACTCCCGGATCAGTTTGGGGATGCTGCAGAGGCAGCATTCACAGTCGTTGCTTAAGGGCGGCACCTACTGGCCGTATCCAGGGCCAATGATTGTGGGTTCCAGAAGGATCCCTGCTGCATGCCCCCCCCCCCCCCCCACCCAGCCCAGGACCATCATTTTAATGACCAGACTAGGTATGTTGGGGTAGGGGGATATAGAACGGGAAAAAACCCGAGTAATTGCAAATGAAAGCGTATAGCACCAGATCCCAGTCTCGATTCTGATTGAGCTGAAAGTACAAAGGAGCAGAGGAAAACTACAGGGACAAAAAAAAAATGTAACTAGCAGCACATTTTAGATAATTCAATTGAAAGATAATCCCCAAGTTTGTTTATTAATTTTTTTTTTTTTACTGATGTGATATTAGTGATACTTTCCAACTTAGTCACTCTCATTGTTAGTAATCTAATTATCGGGTGGATACAGTAAGGCCGCGTTAGAAAGAGTGCGGCAGTGCCGGGCGCACCCTCGTTCCCCGCACGCACAGTCCTGCTCACATACCGCTCGATACTCTATTTAAATTGCTTGCAAATGCAAGCCGCATATGCAAAGCGTTAGGGGAAGCGTTAGGCCCGCGCAACCCATTTTACTGTATAGGCGCTTAATAAAGCGCCTATACAGTATCCTGGGTGCGCTGGTACCTGTCATTTCAAATGTCATTTGAAATGACAGGCACCAGGAAGTGGATCCCAACTTTAACCCAGGAAAACCTAAAAACCGAAAATCCCCTCCTCCCGAAGCAGCTCGACATGTGCCAACTTACCTTTTGTTGCTTTTCAGCCCCTTCCCTTCTCTGCCGCCCTCTGGAGGGGGCAGCCGGCGGCGAAAGCGGCTCGCAGCGTTCCTCCCCTCCGGGCAGGTCCCGGTTCTCCTGGCTCGGCAACAGCTAGGGCTCCATCCGGCTTGCAGCTTTCCTCCCCCCGCGCAGGTCTTGGTTCTCCTGGCTCGGCAACAGCTATGGCTCCATCCGGCTTGCAGCGTTCCTCTCTCCCCCCCCCCCCCCCCCCCGCAGGTCCCGGTTCTCCTGGCTCGGCAACAGCTAGGGCTCCATCCGGCTTGCAGCGTTCCTCTCCCCCCCCGCAGGTCCCGGTTCTCCTGACTCTGCGTGAAGTGCCCTCTCCGGCACGAGCGAAGCGAAGCCTTCTTTCGTTAATTGTGCCGGCCCAGCGTTGCAGGGTGTGTGGAAGCCATCTGCTTGAAGGCATCTCTACTTACTCCTATACTATGTATGAGGCAACCAAGAAGACATTCATTTCGGCGGCGGCAGCCATTCCCATGTGGGTCTCTGTTTTGGCAGGAAGTGACACTATTTTGCCTTCCCTGCGCGGCGCGGCTTTTCAAGGTGAAAGGCCTATAGAGGAGCCTACTGGCTCTCGATCCTTGCTCCAGAGGGGGGGAAGAGCTTCAGATTCTGGTAAGGCGCCTGAGCTTCTGCAAGTTCTGCAGCAAGGTAGGTTGGAAGCTACGGAGAGGCTCTGACACCCCGGCGATCCTCTTCCTGCTGCATCACATTTTTTGACGCCTTGTATATAAAAATACCATGTTAAATATTTTTACTGCTCACCCTCACCCCCTACTCTGTTTTACAACCTATTCCTCCCCTTTCTGTGACATTCCAGTATAATGTTGAGATGTAATTTTCCATTTTTCTTTCCTACCACTGTGTTTTATGCTATCTGTTCCTTGTAAACCGATGTGATGTGCAAACGAACGACAGTATAAAAAAGCCATAAATAAATAAAATCTGCTTCCTCTCACAGCGATTTCCCTCCGTCCCCCTCTAAGCACCCCAGATTGTTTTGAGAGGTCCTGGACCAAGATGAGAGGTCTGATTCTCCCCTGGGTTCTTTGAAAGATTTGGGGACGATATGGAGGCTGATAGCTTAGAGCAGGAGTGAGCAAAGGTTTTGAGTCATGGCCCCCCCCCCCCCCTTCCATTCATGCAATTGGTTGGGGCCCCCCAAGATGGATTACTATCTATATATATATTTTTTATATAAAATACACACACATACATACATGTAGGGTATTCACCAGGCAGCCACACTGCCAATCAGTGGCTCAAAGCCCACATTTGGTTTCTCTCCAAATTGCTCATACATACACACACAGACACAGAGAGAGACACCCCACACCCAGACACAGACAGAAACAGGTACCATACCCAGACAGAGAGAGACACTCCACACTAAGACTGAAAGAGAGCCAATAGACACTCAGACAGACACAGAAAGACACACATCCCACAGAGAAAGAGACACCTCACACCCAGACACAAAGATAGTCACATCATACTTATGAACACAGGCAGACATGCCACATCCAGACACAATGAAACATAGAAACATAGAAATGACGGCAGAAGAAGACCAAATGGCCCATCCAGTCTGCCCAGCAAGCTTTCACACTTTTTTTATTTTTTTTTCTCTCACATACTTATCTGTTTCTCTTGGCTCTTAGTAACCTTTTTTATTCTATTTCCCTTCCACCCCCGCCATTAATGTAGAGAGCAGTGTTGGAACTGCATCTAAGTGAAGTAGCTTAATTAGTTAGGGGTATTGACCACCACAATAAGCAAGCTACACCCATGCTTATCTGTTTATCCAGACTATGTAATTCAGTCCTTGTTGGTTGTTGCCTGAATATAGATCCACCTTTCTTCATTCCCCCCTGCCGTTGAAGCAGAGAGCCATGCTGGCTATGCATTGAAAGTGAAGTATCAGTCTTGCTTCCCTGCCGTTGAAGCAGAGGGCTACGCTGGATATTTATTTATTTATTTATTTATAGGTTTTTATATACCGACAACCGTTTGCACATCGTATCGGTTTACAGATAACTTAAAACTTTTTGACAGTGTCATTATATAGAACTTTTGGCACTGCCATTACATAGAACAGTAAACTCTGCATACAAGAGATAAACATCAACAAAAGGAAACTGGGTAACTATTTACAGGGAACGACGGTTCCTCAACCGGGAGCAGATGAGGGAAAAATTAACAAGAGCACATTGTAAAGGTAATACATGGAAAGCACTGTAAACAATTCAGGAGGTCATCAGGGAGAAGGTTATTGAGAGAAAAAGTCAGCAGGAGCACATTGTAAAGGGTGATACAGGGAATGCATTATACATGCATGAAGTGTCAAACTTTCTCCCCTGCCGTTGAAGCAGAGAGCTATGCTGGATATGCATTGAAAGTGAAGTATCAGGCTTATTTGGTTTGGGGTAGTAACTGCCGTAACAAGCAAGCTACTCCCCACTTTTTTGTGAATGCAAATCCTTTTTTCCACATTTCCTCATTGCCGCTGAAGCTTAGAGCAATGTTGGAGTCGCATTAACCGTGTGTATGTTTATTGAATAAGGGTATTATCACCAGGTAGTAGCCGTCGTTCCTGTGAGCCACCCACTCTTCATTCACATCCTCTAAACTTTATGGATCCACAGTGTTTATCCCACGTCCCTTTGAAGTCCTTTACAGTTTTGGTTTTCACCACTTCCTCCGGAAGGTCATTCCAGGCATCCACCACCCTCTCCGTGAAGAAATACTTCCTGACCTTGAGAAAGTAGTCCACACTCGGCTCACCGATCATCTAGATGAAAACAACATCCTCCTACCTGCTCAATTCGGTTTCAGAAAACAACTCAACACTGAAACCCTTCTTCTTGCAATGAATGACTTCATACTCAAAGGTTTTGAAAAAGGCCAAAGTTTCCTTTTAATCCTGCTCGACCTATCAGCAGCCTTTGATACAGTAAACCACTCAATCTTGATTAACCTTCTATCTGAAATCGGAGCTAACAAATCAACTCTTCAGTGGTTCTCCTCGTACCTATCACAAAGATCCTACCAAGTACTACATAATGATTCCTTCTAAAAAAAAATCAACCTAAACACCGGAGTTCCCCAAGGATCCGCTCTATCAGCAACGCTCTTTAACATCTACCTGCTCCCATTATGCCACTTCCTTTCAAATTTGAATCTAACACACTTCATCTATGCTGATGATATTCAAATACTAATCCCTATAAAAAAAATCTGTAGAAGAAACATACAAATTAACATCCAGTTACCTAAACAAAATAAAGGAAATACTAGCCAGCCTAAAACTCATTCTCAACTTCGACAAGACTGAATTAATACTTCTAGACAGAAAGAACAACTCCCCTCAAATACCACCCCTTAACCTCATGAACCAAAACACAATTATTTCTCCAATCAATTCTGCCAGCAACCTCGGAGTAATTATTAACAAAGAACTCTCTTTCAAAAATCATATCTCAACTAAAATCAAAGACTGTTATCACAAACTACTTACACTCCATCATCTAAAACCTTTTTTGTCCAACAACGACTTCAGATCAGTACTTCAATTACTAATTTTCTCCAACATAGACTACTACAACTCTCTCCTACTCAATTTACCTCTAAACACCATTCGCCCACTACAGATCCTGCAGAATGCAGCTGCAAGAATCCTCACAGGATCAAAAAAGCATGACCACATCACTCCAACACTCATTGCACTTCACTGGCTACCAATTAGATACAGGATTGAATACAAAGTCCTATCCATTTTACATAAAATTATATACGAAAAACAAGAAAATTGGCTAAGTCCCTATATACAACTACATCAAGAAGAAACCTTAAGTTAGCAAATAAGGGACTCCTAAAAACACCACCAACGCACTCAAATCAACTCACCTCAACCCAAAATAGAGCAATCTCCCTTGGTAGCCCAAAACTTTGGAACTCACTACCAACTGAGCTTAGAACTCAAGAAAACCTAAAAACCTTCAAAAAAGATCTAACAACTTGGTTGTTCAACAAAGCATACCAACTCACCAATGAACAACAAAATTACTTCACATTCCAATCCTCCTTCAAGAAATAAAATTAATCACATCTATGTTTCTATAAATTTTCTGTAACATTACACATGTTATAACCTTTGCTTAACAACAGTTTGTATCTTGAAACCCTGTTTACCCCCTCATCCCTGTAACCTTATATTTTGTAAACCGTTATGTTGGCGTTATTTTGACGATTCCGAATGATGGTATATAAAACTCGTTAAATAAATAAAGATTTGACAGTGTAGCCATTTTTTTTCTTCCTTGATTGGGCAGCAAATGTGTTCCCCTTCAGGCCTGTTCAAGCACGCCCTGAAGGCCTGCCCCCCAATTTGCTCACTCCTGACTTAGAGGACTCTGGAGGAAGATGAATTGTCTTCGGAAGAGAAAGATTCCTAAATTGTTTGGCTGTTTAGGAAGGTGGAATAGTCTTCCCTTATTTATCAAGTTGTTTCTTCCCTTTGGATGTTTTATTCCTAGGTGAAGGAAGTGTCTAACAGGGATCCTATCCTTGAGGGGGTTAAAGACTACTAGAATCTTCCCTCTTCATCGAGCCTTAAGATACATAAGAAACATAAGAAAATGCCATACTGGGTCAGACCAAGGGTCCATCAAGCCCAGCATCCTGTTTCCAACAGTGGCCAATCCAGGCCATAAGAACCTGGCAAGTACCCAAACACTAAGTCTATTCCATGTCTTGTCTGAATGGGAGATTCCAGAAGGGGAACTCAGGGTGGGGGAGGCAAGACTTTAAACAGGCTTGTACCCTTTACCTGTGAACATAAGAAATTGCCATACTGGGTCAGTCCAAGGGTCCATCAAGCCCCCACCATCCTGTTTCCAATAGTGGCCAATCCAGGCTACAAGTACTTGGCAAGTACCCAAACACTAAGTAGATCCCATGCTACTGCTGCCAGCAATACAGCTATTCCTCAAGTCAACTTGATCAATAGCAGTCAATAGACCTCTCCTCCAAGAACCTATCCAAATCTTTTTTTTAAACCCAGCTACACTAGCTGCACTAACCACATCCTCTGGCAACAAATTCCAGAGCTTAATTGTGTGTTGAGTGAAAAAGAATTTTCTCCGATTAGTTTTAAATGTGCTACTTGCTAATTTCATAGAGTGCCTCTAGTCCTTCTATTATCCGAAAGAGTAAATAACCAATTTACATCTACCTGTTCTAGACCTCTCATGATTTTAAAGACCTCTATCATATCCCCCCTTAGCCGTCTCTTCTCCAAGGAGCAATCTTATTCCATCCTAATCCGTAGAATATCTACGGGCTCACTTCAACACCAGGGATGGCAGTGTTTTCCTGATGCAGAAGAGAATTGCCAAGATTTTGGTACAAATTAACTTTGTTCTCTTAAGTGCCCACAGGGGTTACCTGTAGCTCCTAGATTCTGTGATGGCAAGATTTGAAATGGTTCCATGGGCAAGATCTCACATGCGTTCTCTTCAGCGGTTGCTCCTCTCCCATTGATCCCCTGATAATGAAGGCAACTGTTCTGCCTAATTGAACAAGATTTTGGTTTCCAGAGCCACTGACACAGAGTGCCTGCTTGTTTGTTTACATATGTAACTGCTGTGGCATTGTCCAAGAGACACCCAGACTGCTGCTCCTTTCAACAACTGCAGAAAATGAATCTCAGCCATTCTGATGTCTCACCCCTAACCTATTTGTCCACTAGGTTGCCTCTTCTGGGGATCAGAGTCCTTGAGTCACATGACCAGAGCAATAGTTACCCAAGCCCACTAGACTTGTATCTGATGAGTCCACATCCAATTGAGCGATTCCAGGGGCATTCCTGTGGACAGATTCTGAAACATCATCTACCACAACAGGGTCTCCTTCACAGAGGGTAAAAGGGGTAGCCTATTGCTCCGGTCACTCATTCCTGACAATCCTAGTTGCAAACCTACTGAGAAGGGCTTTAAAGTCTGTGTTGGAAGATGCTACACCTCTTCTTAGATAGGTGAACCCCATCTGTACTCAGCAGTCCTTGAAACATCATACCATGGTCCAGGAAGCTGAAATGCTCTGGTCGACACCATCTATGCAGCCATTTATTCATCTCCAGAATGTGAGCTTCCCTGTTTGGGCTTTTATCCTTGATTGAGAGGATGGAGAAGAATACTACCTGTGCACCTATCTGTTTCACCCTTTTTCCCAGATCCATGAAGTCACTTTTATTGTAACTTTCGCTTCTTCTTGGTTATGTTAATGTTATTTCCCCTATGTTCCATGTAAACCGATATGATATGATCTGTATCATGAATGTCGGTATAGAAAAGCACTAAAATAAATAAATCTGTGTGGTACCTAGTAGTATTCATGCCAACATGGATGAGCAGCATTGGATAGCAGTCAGTAGGCTTGAAGACTTTTGGCATTCTCTCCATAATGTCTTGGATTTTGGCATCTGGCAGGCAGCACAGTTCCAGGGACATGTTTGGTTGGCAGATGGATGCCACCTTGCCCCTCAGATACGAGTCACCAACCATCATCCGCCTCCTAGGTGCAATGGTTGTTGAGTGCATGGCTTTGGCATTTGCTTGCTTGGGTTCCCCTCATCTTCTGATAGTTTCTCTTTCTCACTGGTTCTTCAGCTCAAGGGAAATCAAAGTCATTTGTAGGGTCTAGTAGTTGTAATAATCTGGGTCCAGCTGTCATCAGATGGTACAGTTTCACCTTCCCCTTTGCTTCAGTTAGGCTTCTTCATGGGTGGAGGCATCAGCAATGTCTCCAGAAGATATTGTCAGGTGGTTACTTGGTCATCTTTACATTCATTCATTAAGCTTTAGAGAGTGGATGTTCAGACTAACATGGATGCGGTTTTTGGAGCTAACATTCTGAAGGCAGACCTGTCTCGCTCCCACCCTCGTTAGGAGGCACTTTGGTAGTCCCCACATATCTGGAATGGTGTAGCAGGAGGATAAAGAAGGAGAAATGTATTCTTGCCTGTTGATTTCCTTTCCTTAAATCCCTTTACACTAGTCCAGGACCCGCCTAGTATATCTAGGGGCTGTGGTTGATGCTGTTTTCAGTATAAAGTCTTTGAATGTTGCAGAATCCTTTGTGCCACGAATACTTACCTCTCTGGAGGGATCCAAGGCTTGTCATTTGGCCTTTCAACCTCCTTTATTCTTTATGCACTGTGTGTTTTTGTTGAGGGAAGTTTGGTTTGAAAGTTTTCCTAGCACAAGTAGAATGGTAGTCTTCACATGTGGGTGACATCGTCAGATGGAATCTGGCACGAAAAACTCTTGTCAAAGTTTCTAGAAACTTTGGCTGGCACACTGAGCATGACACTATCCCTGCGTCCATGTGGGGTCTCTCTTCAGTCCTTTCTTTTCCGCGGAGGTGGAGCTTGTGCTTTTTGTCAGGTAAACATTATTAAAAGTGAGGGTTTTTTTGGATTTTTTTCGCACTGGGTTTTTTCCTGGTCAGTGAGCCTTTTCGTTTTTCCCAAGTCCACTGGTTGTCATGCTCTTGCGGTTCCGGGTGCACCTTATGGCCACCTCTGGCTTTCATCGATGTCCCTAACTGATCCACGTGAGGTGTGTATCCTCTGCCTGGGGTCGTCGCACGATGTCGGCTGCGAATTTTGTGCCCAGATGACTCCAAAGAGCCGCCCGGCCAGGTTGGACAAAATGGAAAGGTGTTTGGTTTGGGCAAATCTGAGGCCTCTACTCTGGCATCGGCACCATCAACACCCAAGAACAGAAGGGAACCGATCGCGCGATCCCTCGGTCACCACCACTCCCCTGAAGCCCTCAGGACAAGGGGTTCCGGGGGTCTCCTCCAAGTCCCAGACTTCAGGATAGTCTTCCTCATCCTCGGCGCAGCAGAAAGACCGGGCTGAGCACCATGGGAGATCCCGCAAGCACTGGCACCAGTTCCCATCTGAGTGCGGGACCAGGTACATGCGGACCATGGCGCTATTCCGGTGCCGGACATCAACTCTCCTCGGGGCCCCGAGGAGGAGTTGGGCCCAACCATCCCCTCTCAGCCTGCCCTCTCATCAGAGGCTTTTGAAGCGGAGTTGGAACGTTGGATGCGCCTGGCGGTGGATCATGCTTTGCACGAACACGAGAAAGAGAGCGCTGCACATGCTGGATTGTAAGAGGGCCTTAGCCTTCTACCTGGACTGTACAGCAGGCCACAGGCTGCCCACCCAGCTATTTGTCTTGTTTGACCCCCAACAGGCTGGGTAGTACTGTTACTAAGCAGACTGTCCACCTGGCTAGCATACTGTATCTGTTTTGCTACGACCAGGAGGGACTGCAACTGGAGGGTGTAAGGGCCGTGGCGACTTCTGTGGCCCACCTACAATGCAGTTCTGCTGGTGGAGATCTGCAGGGCTGTAACGTGGAGTTCTCTCCACACCTTCACCGCACACTATTGCCTGGACAGGGATGGTTGGTGAGATAGCAGATTTGGCCAATCTGTCCTCAGAAACCTCTTCCTGACATGGGTCCCTGGTTTGAGTTCAGGCTGTCACCACTGTTACCAATAGCACCTCTGTTATTATGCCCGTTGGCACCTGGTTTGATGTCTGTTGGTCCTGCTGGTTTGGGTCCAGCCGGTAGCTAGGGATTCACCCACATGTGAGGACTGCCATCCTGCTTGTCCTATGAGAAAGCAAAGTTGCTTACCTGTAATGGATGTTCTCCTAGGACAGCAAGATGTTAGTCCTCATGAAACCCACCCACCACCCTGTGGAATTGGGTTCTCCTGGTTGGTTTGTTATTTTATTTCTCGTAACTATGTACACGACTGAACAGAGACTCCGCATGGACGCAGGGATAGTGGCTTGCTGGGCATGCTCAGTGTGCCAGCCAAAGTTTCTAGAAACTTTGACAGACATTTTCCGTGCCGTGCCCTGTTGGCTTTGCTAACAATATACTCGTTTTTTTCACTGTGCTGCACTGCTACTAATAACAGTGGTGATGTCACTGGAAAAATTGTGTTCTCTGTCTCCATCAGCTGGCAGGTTGGAATTAAGCCCACACCTGGACTGGGGTAGCAGGATTCAAGGAAAGGGTCTTAACAAATAAGACAATTTTTCTTTTATATTAGTCTCTAGGGTATTCCGATGCTTTTGGTGCCAAAGAATTAGATTTTTTTTCCATTTTGTCCTTGCTGCCTACTTGTACTTGTCCACACTGAGGAGATTATGGTAAAATTGACTTGTATGATTTGTTTGGGAAATTTTCTATTAAATTACTCTTTTTTTTGTTTTGCAGATATGATTATGGAACTAGCATCACATGCCCAATTTATTACAACTACTTTTAGGCCTGAACTGCTTGAATCAGCTGATAAATTTTACGGTGTGAAGTTCAGAAACAAGGTAATCAGTTTAATATATATATATAAAAAATCATTAGCAAGGAGTGTATTAATGTATATTGCAACCTGAATTTTTGATGCCACTGTACAGGAAACAACTCTTAAGCTGACCTCTGTTTTACAGTCTACTTAGAGAATCAGAGGTCTAAGCATTTTCCCCATGGATACAAAATAAGAAAAACCCTTTAGTACATCATCCCCATGAATACAAGAAAATAAAATGTCTGAAATGATGCCACAGATGGTCAAAATATGAATTGTACCCAGGATGTTTGATAATGAACTTTTATCAACCGCACTAACACGTTTTTTCCAGTGAGACTTCACAAAACTTTAATGTGCACAGACGGTGGTTTGTCCTTTGTCACACAGTCAATGCCAGAACCTGGGTTAGAACACAGAGCTAACTTGCTGATTCTCAGTCTTGTGCTCTAACCAACTAAGGAATCATCTACCCCATATACTATGTTCACAGCCCCCGAAAGGAAGGGTATGGCTTACATGTCTGCCATTGCATAGCGGCAACAACTAATGACCAGACTCAAGGTGCACACATTCTGCATCTGGAGGGAGTTGTGTTCTGTGACCCCTGGCTGAGGGCTGTCAGTGCTATGGCTGAGCTGGGGGGGGGGTAATTTCAAGTGAAGGCACGTGACACTATCACCTAGAAGAGCTGGGCTAATTGAGCTGCAAGGCCCAAAGAAGCAAGAAGATACTGCTAGTACTACTGCTTCAGCTTATTTCTATAACATTACTAGACATACACATTGCTGAACAAATACACATAAGAGAGAGACTGAATGCTACATAGAAGGACCTATTCAAGACAAACATATAGGTCACGAAACGGAATTTTCTGAATGTATAGGAGAGGAAAGCACATTCCCGTTGGATACATGGTTAGCTGTGCAATGAAAAGGTTGAATGAGCACAGGTTTCACGTTTTGGCTGTACATTTAGAGCAGAAGTTTGACTTAGCATCTCCTCCTTTTGGGGTGTATCTGGAACATTATTTCCTAACTTGTGGTTCTGCCTCTTTTTATTCAGGTGAGTCACATTGATGTAATTACAGCAGAGCAAGCCAAAGACTTTGTTGAAGATGATACCACTCATGGTTGAATGGGACTCCATTGCCCACATGTTGGGAAGTTGTAAATTGCGATGCTAAATTCATTCATATACCTGGGATTTGTACATTTATACCTTGGATGTTTGGTCAATGCTCAGAATACGTTTTGAACTCATTTTAATTAATAGGATCACAGGCTTTCTTAATTGTGCTTCAGAGAAGGTTGAGCATCTTTTATGTCTTTGTATGCTTTTTTAAGATGTTAATTTACCTTTTTATATTTGTAGTTTGAGAACTTTTATCACTCATATCTTTTTTTTTTTGTAAAGTGTCCAGTTGCTGTTTTAAAACTTTTTGACATGTGCTAGTTGGTTTCTTCCTAATTTTATCATTTATACTGCCTTATGTTTTTTTAAATAGCTTCAATTAAAAGGTTGATTTTATGCTGTACTGATTTGTTGTTTAAGTCAATTATGTGTTTTTGGAATCTCACTCTTATGTAGTAAATTATAGGTCTAAAAACAGCATTAAAGAACATATGCACTATTTAAAAATAGCTAGTTGCAGTTGTAATCTTTGTCTCTTGCTAAATCAGGTTCAGACATTGGTGAGATGTCAATTTTTTTTTATTTTTAATGCACCTTCTTCCTGGAACCAACTTGTGCTATGATGCTTATTGCTATCTTCATGAACATCTGGATTTTCCATGACCTGTAAGCCTCTTTGTTTGAACTGCTGTATTAGGGAGATGGACTCACAGTTCACTTTCAAAATGGATACACTTTTAGTTTTAGTTTTTTGTTTTGTTGCCTATCCCTCCTATCTGGAGCACAATTCTCCATGAATAAGGATGAATATTATTTTTTTCTCTTCCAGTTCAGTCAGAACCAAGGCTGCCATCAGCTTTCATTCGCAACCACTCAGGGATTTTTTTCCCCTATTTTAATAGACCCTTGTCCCACTGTTCCTAATCTGAACCTTGCAGCAACAGTCCTGAGTCCGGGAACAAATTTGCCTGTATCATAGGCTCTAAATCTGGCATCAGGTGTCACCTTTAACGGTGGCCATAACCATCCCCTCTTTCGCTCCCCTGCAGCATCCCCAGCTCCAGCCAACCTGAGGTGCAAATGACCCAATCTGGGAATTGCACTGGGGACTCTCTGTATGACAGCGCACAGCCTTGCTGCTGAGCCATTGGGCTGGCTTAAAGTTAACACTTAAGAAAACCTTCAGAAGAGTCACAGGAGTTTTCAGTTAGGGAAGCATCTACTTATTCCTGTTACCCATAGGTATTGTAGGAACTCCTGTGATGTAAACTCCTGAAAATAATGGGCAATGAACAGTCAGTACTTAGCCTATTTAGGTAACATTTCAGTAATTGAAGGAACAGACATTTTACCCCAGTTTGATGACTTTCAGTGTCTTCCCAGATACCCAACCAGTTGATTCACTTGATTGCACAATGCTGTGAAGGAGGGTTGGAAAAATACCAGTCATGTGGGAACCCAGGTGACTAAAACTTGGCACATGGGTCCTAAAGCTAAGCCTGCAAGGAGCTCTTTCTAGCTGCTCAGGCTCCACCCTGCAGACGTGCATGGAGAGCACCCACACTGCACAGACAGGGTCTGTTCTGGGGAGGGCGTGCACAAATTAGGGCAAGTGCCCTGTGCCAGTACAGCTTCTGGCGTTCTTTCTTAGGCTGATATCAGCAGCCTTTTCTGTCTCCTTCCACCCCTGTGCAATTCTCTTTAGCCTTAAAGAGGAGAGCTGTGCTGCTTCCCTGTGGCTGCCTCTTCTACCAGCTCCATCTGAGGTTGGAACCATGCAGGACCCACTGGCTTTGGGCAGTTCAAACTTCAGACACAGCCAGTGGAGGAGGAGGCAGCCGTGAAGAAGCTCTGTTTTTCTGTAAGCCAGAGGGGATGATTATGCAGGGGAAAGGTAAGAGAGAGGGGGTAGGTAGGGAGAGGAGGAGGAGATTATACTGGGTGGGAGGGTGTCCATACAGACTAAATTGCCCTGGTCCCTGCATCTCCGTGGGTCAGCTTTGTCTCTTAAATTGCAGCAGCGCCTTCCCACTGGGTCTCACAGAGGAGCTGAAGCCCTGGCTCCCAAACTTTTTAGCTGGCACCTAATTTTTTAAAATATCTTTTCAGGCCTGCTCTGATGTGCTCCTAAGTTTGGTCTTTTGCTGCATTTGGAAAAAATGTTTTGATTACTTAGTGATATTCAGTTCAGAAGAGCAAAGCTTCAATGAAAAGGCTAAGAGGAGGACATTCCATTCTGCTTTTTCCTGGAGGAGTGGTTCACTACTTTTGTAATATAAGAAAAAAAACTTTAAAACTAAATAGGGGTGCAAAAATCTCTTAAACCCTACCTACAATCAGCGATTGAACATCAAATAGGTTTTATTGGGTCATGATCTAAAATTAAATTATAAAGATCTTGAAATATACCAAGACTGCTAGAAACTTGTATTTTTAATATAATACAGGATTGTAATCCAGGAAACCCTGCCGAGAGATTAAATACCTGGCATAGGATACATGATTGTGTTTGTAGGTTGTGATTTTTTTCCAGCCTCTCTGATAGTTACGGCATATTATGTACTCTTATCTCTTCTGAGAGATTAATCTACTCTTGATTCCACACACCTTAAATGTCATTACAGCAAGTGCTTGCTGTAGGTTGTGAAACGATCCTTGCCAGGGTTTCAGGAGTCTGGCAAGACAATCACACAGCATTTCAGAGAGTTGATTACAGATGAAGTCATATGCAGATACACTGACCTTGTTTACAAGTACTGTACTCACTAAAGCTGGCAACTCAAGCTTATCGGTGCTTTTAGTAGCTGCTACAAAATTCATGTCCAGTCAAGACAGCAACATTGCATTCTCCACACTTACTAAAGCAGGATGATTTCTTGCCTTAATATCTGGCAATAAATGTATGTTCAGTAAAATAATTTTCATAGGGTTGGGGGGAGACGGAAGCTATCTTTGAATTGTTGATCCTAAGATTCCTTGTTCCTTGTACGTACCCAGATCAGTCCAGACTCCTGGGTTGTGCCTCCCTTCCAGCAGATGGAGACAGAGAAAGTTTTACTGCCACTGCCACTTAACCACACGTGCCACCTGCATTTCCTCAGTATTTCTCTGTCTCCAGCAAATGGTAGATAGGTGCACACCTGCAGTTCTGTAACTGAGACAATTTTACTTTTTTCTTTTTGAGCCTTCCTCCCGGGGATTTATTATTATTTTTAATCCTAAGGGGTTCTCCCTGTCCAGTTGAGGCAGGTGTGCCGGGGGTTGGTGACCCTTGTGTGTGCCTGACCTGTGCGCCCGTGGGGTATAAATTTGGTGGTCCAGATCCCCCCCCCCCCCCACAAGGCTGCTTGGGTGGCTGCAGGCTCTAGGTACCTTTTTTTTTATCTGAGACAGCCTATTTGATTTTTGTTTTCTTATAGGCTCTGTCTCAGTACTGGTAAGTTTAAAAAAAAAAAAAAAGAGAAGCAGCAGTTTTTGCTTCTGGCTGTTAGTGTTTGATTCTGGCTGAGCGGCAGACCCTCCTTTACTTGCATGGCGGTAGGTTGTGTTTTTTTGTTTCCTTTTGCTGCCAGCTGTGTTCCTGGTGTTCACTGGCACCGTGCAGTGATGCACCGGAGATCAGCATGCCGTGCATGCAGCTTGACTCGATCACGGCTCAGCGCATCAGCGAATAAGTATAAAAGTTACTCTTGCTGTGTATTTCCCACTGAACAAACCTTTGCCAACGTGGTACTCAGGATCCTCATGGGTTGTTATTTGTTGTAGTATTTATCATCATGTTTATAAGCTGAACATTATGTGCTGTCTGATATATCTGCCTTTTAAAGGTCCCAGAGTGTCAGATATGTGAACTGGCACAGGGAAATCCTCAGAAAATATCTCCTAGCCTTAGAAAAATGTTTTCAATTAAAACTGAAAGTATCTTTTCCCTTTCCCTTTCCTTTTTTTTTTTAATCATAGCCTGTATGACTTACCTTAGCCAGCTGAAAGCTCTGGTTCTTTTTCTACCTTGAAAAAGATTAAAGGCAATTTGAATATTAAGTGTTAACTTCTCTTGTCAATTGTTTTGTATTGCTCAACCTATTACCATGTTCAAGGAGTGGGCTTGCTTTGAGTCCTGTCATGAGTGTTAATGGCACACTTCGTGGCAAGGCTTATTAATTGCAGGAATTAGGCCTCCACAAGCATTTCAGTTCAGAGAGTAAGCAGACTGTTCCTTTTTAGAAAAGCGCCTGCTTGGGAAGGAAGTGATGTCATTGAGCTGATGGCAGCGTGAAGCCCGAGCTCCACTCCTATTTCTTGAGAAAACCCTCAAAATCTAGCGAATCCCACGCTCGAAAACGACTCCAAACGTGGCGATTAAGTGCAGGTACACCACAGGCATGTCGATCCGCAAATAAAATCGCGGACCTCAAACAATTTTCTTTCAAGGCCGCGCCGGAAAAGTTCCGAGAAGGCCTCTCCGACCACGAGGCAGCTGAGCAGAGGCCCAAGTCACCGGGGGTGCAGGAGCGTGCTGAATCGCCGTCCCTACGACTGATACAGCATTATCTAAAGCAGATTTTCAGCGCTGGTTTAGTGAAATAAAGGAGGGTATGGGCACCCTCCGAACAGAACTGCAAACTCTGGCAGCAGACATGAGGCATGATTACGCGGAGCTCGGGGGCCCAGGTGGAGGGTCTAGAGAACCAGATGGGAGATCAGGAGCACGCTATGACTGAGACACAGCAGGAGCTTAAACACATGCAGAAGAAGGTGGATGAACACCAACTTTGGCTGGAGGACTTGGAAAACAGGTCCAGAAGGGGGAATCTAAGGTTCCGGGGGATCCCTGAAGGAGAGCCCTATACAGACTGTGAAAAAGTTATATTGAATATTTGCAGCCTCCTTCTTAATGATCCACAATCTGCTACGGAAGAGACCCCACCGCAGATACTTCTGGTCAGAGCACTGGCAAAACCTAAAGGCAACATACCAAGAGACATAGTGGTATGTTTCCATAAATATACAATTAAAGAGAAGATTATGTGCCAGGCTAGGAAGCTGCCAGATTTTCAATGGCATGGCAAGAAAATAGAGATTTTTCAAGATTTATCTCCCACTACTATTCGCCGACAGCGTGAGTTTCGTGACGTACTGCGGGCCAATAATCATAAATATAGATGGCTTTTCCCCTTTGGACTGTTGATTACTATACAGGAGGTATCCACCAAAGTTCAGGCGGTGGATGAGCACTCCGGAAGAGATAAATAAGCAGACGAGTCAACAACCTACACTGGATAAAGCTCAACGATGGCAACGTGTGCAGTACGGTGGCAAAAAGCTACGCAGACATTTGGGGGAAGTCTCCAGCTTGAGTGCCAACAAAGACTGAGAACTGAAATATAGAGTGACATATAAGTAACACTCATAGGGTACCGTATTTTCCGGCGTATAAGACGACTTTTTAACCCCTGAAAATCTTCTCAAAAGTCGGGGGTCGTCTTATACGCCGGGTATCGTCTTATAGGGCAGCTCTTCTCACCTGTGTGTCGCGTGCTCCCGGTCTCTCCCGCTGCTCTTCCTTCCCTGCTGCCGTTGCCGCTGGGCTATCAGCACGTTCAAGCCCAGCGGGAATGGTAGCGGTGCAAAAAAAAAAAAAAAAAAGCTGTGGCATCCGCGGCTGTCCTTTTCTTCTTCCCGCGCCTGCATTCCCCCCCCCCCCCCCCCCCCGGGAACAGGAAGTGATACGGGTGCGCGGGAAGAAGAAAGGCCGTGCCGCGTGATAAAGTAGCAGCGGCCGCTGCAGCATCGGCCCCCGAGCAATTGAAGCAGCCGGTAATCGAGAAAGGAGACAGCAGCAGGAGCCTCCCGCGGCCGATGGGATTCTTCTTTCTTGGCCTGCGGGGGCTGGAGGAGGAGGCTGCTGCAGCTACTATTTGTGCTTGGGGGGGCGGGGGAGAGGAAGTGAGTGAGAGAGAGAGAAGCAGCCAGCCAGCCTGTGTGTAAGTGAGAGAATGTATTTGATTGAGAGCATGTCTGTGATTGAGAGAAACTGGTCAGAGAGCTCATGTGTGTGTATATTTATTTATTTATTTATTTATTTAGGGTTTTTATATACCGCCTTTCTTGATATATATATATATATATATCTATCAAATCAAGTCGGTTTCCATATAACACAACTGTCGCCGGGGCGTTACATTGAACAATAAACATAGTATTGAACAGGGAACGTGTATCTTTACATTAAACAGTCAACAGAATATTGAACAAAAAATGCGAATCAATAAATATTAAGTAATAATTGTGAAATAAAATATATAAAATATAGAATAGACAAAAAATATATGTATATGTGAGAGACAATGAAAGTGACTGCTCAGAGAGATGACTGATGTGTATGTGAGTGTGAGAGAGAGAGAAAAAGCTGTATGTGAGAAAGCATAGGAGTAAGAAGCCTGATTATGTGAGAGAGCGCATGGGAGTGGGAGGGCTGTGTGTGTGTGCGTGCATGAGAGAGAGACTGGTTGATAAGGTGACTGTGTGTGTGTGAGAGAAAGAGACTGGTGTGTGTGAATGTGAGAGAAAGAATGTGACAGGCCGTGGAGAGTGAGCATGGAAATGAGAGAGAGACTGGTGTGTGTGTGTGAGACAGAAAGTGATTATGAGAGTGAGAAGCCTGTATATGTACGGTAAGCAGAACACGGGAGTGGGAAGCCTGTGTGTGTGTATGGCATGAGAGAAACTGTTCAGGAAGGTGTCTGGTGTGTGTGTCAAAGACTGTTTGGGAAATGATTGGTGTGTGAGAGACAGAAACTGGTCATGGGGGCATGACTGGTATGGTGTGTGTGTGTGTGTGTGTGTGTGAGAGACATGGGCCCTAAGGAAGAGGACCATGAGTATAGAGCTTAGCCACTACTGCTGCTTCTGGTGTGTGCTACGGCCTGCATGGAAGAGGAGTAGGAGAGCTGCTGGAGGGGGTAAGGAAAGGTGGCTTTTTAAGTTTATTTTTCTTGATTGACTGCCATTTTAATTATTTAATATTATGTGATGTGTCTGCTTTTTTGAAATATTTTATTGGTGTTTGGAGAATGTTTAATAGTTTTTATGAGTTTTTAATTGTTGGATGTTATTCTGTTCATAGCTGTTTTGAAACATTTATTCTGCTTATTAGTATAGTTTTACAATTATTTCTTTGTGGGGATCTATAGCTGCTTGACTAGTTCTGTTTTCCTAATAGGAGGTGTATTGGTTTTTAGGGCCTGATTCAATATTTGTAGTGTTGCCTTTTCATAGATAGGGTTGCTCCTGTTTGAGTGTAAAATTATTTTTTTTCTTAAAAATATGTATAAAAAAGGGGGGGTCGTCTTATACGCCGGAAAATACGATAAACTATTTTTATCCCAGGTATGTTCACTCAGGGATCTGGTGGTAAGCCTATAGTTGTTTGAGTTATGCTGTTGTCCTTGCGAGGGGATATATATATATTTCAGCCTAGTTTAAGTATCTAATTGGTTATGAGGATAACTATACCATAACCTGAAAGGTAATGTTCAAAGGAGGGGGGATGAGTGACACGCTCGTGATCAGATTATAGGAGGTGACATCAGTCCTCACATCCAGCAATGGACTCAAGGGGGAAGGGGACAGAGGGGGACCTACAAATCTCGACAAACAAGTGGGGCAAGATACCATGCATATCAGAGACTGTTTGTATGTCTCTCAGAGTCTGTGTTACTAGACGGGAACCACGTCGGGGAAGGCACAAGACTCCCAACACGGCTGAAATATGTGTATACAAGGGTGGCATGGCTATAGTTTTACTATGTCAATGGGATGGGTGAATTAAAAATTCTATCCTGGAATGTAAAGGGATTGAACACTTATTATAAAAGGAAAAGTTTATTTCAGGACCTCAGTAGGGCAAAGGTTGATATATTATTATGCCAAGAAATGCATCTAAAAAAGAAGTATGAGAAACTTATGGCGTCTTCGCAATACCCGATGCAATACTATGCGGCCGCAACTAAACATAATAAGTTTGGAGGAGTAGGGGTGTTATTTGCTAAAAATATGATAATAGATATGGTCTCTGTGCTTAGGGATGTTGAGGGCCGCTATATTATACTTAAGTTTAAAATGGGATCTGCATTATATACTCTAGTTAATGTATACGCACCTAATCAAGGACAGGGACCATTTATACAAAAAGTGGCTAGTGCATTACAGCAATGGGCAGAAGGCTATCTCATTATATTTATTTATTTATTTATTTAGAGATTTTTATATACCGCAGTACGTATAGATATACATCACCTCGGTTTACAGAAAACAATAAATTAGCAACAGGCTTTACATACAACAGGATATACAGTAAGTAAACAACAGGTAAACAACAGGTTATACAGGAAGTAAACAAGTAACAGCCATAGGCTTTACATAAAATAACAGGTTTCAGGAGTACATACTATAACTCCTTTAACTATATTATATATTTATATTATATATATATTATATATATATTATATATTATATATTTAACTATATTATAGGGGGCGACTTCAATATTACTAGATCCCTCTCTGGATTCTAGCAGTGGTAAGGGAGGATATAGTAGTTCACATAGAAAGATCTTCAAACGGCTGATGACGGATTGGCATATGATAGTTGCTTGGAGGTTATTTCACCCAGGAGAAAAAAATTATACTTTTTACTCTAAGGTACATCAATCATACTCTCAGATAGACTATCTTTTAGTAGATAAAGCATTAATTAATCATACACAAGGAACGGGGATAGAGCCATTCATGTGGTCCGATTATGCAGCTATATGGATAAAGCTTAGGGACCTGGGAGCTCCTTCGGGGGAACATTATTGGAAGCTCAATGAAAGTCTCCTTGATAAAACCGCATTCTGTAAAGAGCTAGAGACTGATATAGAACATTATTTAAGGGAAATTAACACAGCAGATGTCTCAGCTACTGTAGTCTGGGAGTGCCTTAAAGCGGTGGTATGAGGCAAATTAATAGCAAGGGCGTCACATTTACGTAAAGAGGAAAACAAGAAACGTGTTGATCTTTTGCAGCGGATTGGTAGGCTGGAGATAAGACATAAACGGAGCCCTGATCCACTGATAGGGAACCAACTAGATAATTTGAGAGCCGAATTGAAGGAACTTTCTCACAAGGGAATAATATTTCAATTAGATAAAGTGAAACAAACATATTTTGAAGGGGGCAACAGGGCAGGCCGCCTGTTAGCCAAGAAACTAAAAGCAAGGGCCGTCCAAAACCAAATCCTAAAAATTAAGAGTGATACAGGGGAAATGCTGTCAGAAAATGATAGTATTAGAGCGAGATTTACACAATTCTACCAAAAGTTATACTCTAAACAGGAAGACATCTCTGTCTCAGAGATAGAAAAGTATCTAGAGGAGATAGATCTTCCTCAACTTGATATCCCCCAACAATCTCGTCTGAATCAGGAAATTACTATGGTGGAGATAGTCGGCCCTCAAGGACCCTAAGTTGGGTAAATCTCCAGGGATAGATGGCTTCTCAGCGGGTTTCTATTGGCGATTTAGCACGACACTCGCCGCCCCACTGCAAGCAGCTTTTAATCATTTGCTGGGAGGAGGACAGTTTACCATAGCAGCTAATAGAGCGGGCATTACCATTTTGGCCAAACCTGGGAGAGATGAGACGATCTGTGGTTCCTATAGACCCATTTCCCTCATTAACTTGGATCTAAAAATACTAGCCAAAATTCTGGCAACTCGATTGGGTTCTATCGCAACTCATTTATTACATGCACATCAAATGGGCTTTATTCCGGGTCGGTTAGCAGCAGATAATGTTCGCAGAGTGGTGAACTTAATCTGGCAGGCCCAGATTACTACAACACCAATGGTGCTGTTAACTGTAGACGCGGAGAAAGCCTTCAATATGGTGCACTGGGACTACCTATTTGCAGTCTTGTGCAAGGTGGGCTTGGGGAGCCACTTTTCCACCTGGATTCGCAAACTCTACCACATGCCAAGTGCATGCATTAAGGTGAATGGGGGTTACACCAAGCCATTTGAGATTGCTAGAGGCACCAGACAGGGATGTCCTTTATCTCCTCTATTGTTTGCGCTCTATTTAGAACCTCTGGCCGCAAAAATCAGATCCATCTCAGAAATTCAGGGAATGAAAGTGGGGGCCCAGGAATACAAGCTCTCTGTTTGCGGACGATATTTTATTCACCATCGCTCACCCAGAGAGCTCGTTACCTCGGTTAGTTAATGAATTCCAGAAATTTAGTGATATCTCGGGCTACCAATTGAATGTAGACAAATCTGAAATCTTAAATGTGACGCTCCTTGCAGAACACTTTCACAGACTGAATCGGCAGTTTCCATTCAAACTTGTTCATTCCACTTTAAAATATTTAGGAGTAAAAATAGGTCCAGAACTAGCCAATCTATATCAGCATATAATTACGGGGGTATCTGGGGGAAAATTGTATCGGATTTACAGGCCTGGGAGCGGCTAGATCTTTCCTGGCTGGGTAGAATGGCCTCAGGTAAAATGAATATTTTGCCCAGACTGGGATATTTATTCCAGATCCTTCCTATTGAAGTACCGGCAGGGGCCATTCGGGGATGGCAAAGAAAGCTCTTTCAGCTGATTTGGAAGAAGAGACCCCCTGCGAGTAAACAGACAGGAACTATACCTACCTAAGACTCGGGGAGGCTTAGGAGTGCCATGTCTACAGTGGTATTATGTGGCTTCCCAATTGCGATCCTTGTTAGATTGGCATTGTCCGACCACAGATAAGCGGTGGGTACAATTGGAAACAGACCTTGTACCAGGCATGCGTTTGGCCACACTTGCATGGTTACCCAGAAATCATAGACAGTTACCAGGGACTTGCCCTCCGACTATAATACAAACCTTGCAAATTTGGACACATGGAAAATACATTTGACGGGCAAACAGAATACCTACATGCGTACTCCTATCTTCCTCAACCCAGCGTTTGCTCCGGGTATGGGGCAATCACTGGCTAAAAGATGGGAGAACATAAGAACATGTCATACTGGGTCAGACCAAGGGTCCATCAAGCCCAGCATTCTGTTTCCAACAGTGGCCAATCCAGGCCATAAGAACCTGGCAAGTACCCAAACACTAAGTCTATTCCATGTTACCATTGCTAGTAATAGCAATGGTTATTATCTAAGTCAACTTAATAGCAGGTAATGGACTTCTTCTCCAAGAACTTATCCAATCCTTTTTTAAACACAGCTATACTAACTGCACTAACCACATCTTCTGGCAACAAATTCCAGAGTTTAATTTTGCGTTGAGTGAAAAAGAACTTTCTCCAATTAGTTTTAAAAGTGCCACATGCTAACTTCATGGAGTGCCCCCTAGTCTTTCTATTATCCGAAAGAGTAAAAAACTGTTTCACATCTACCCGTTCTAGACCTCTCATGATTTTAAACACCTCTATCATATCCCCCCTCAGTCGCCTCTTCTCCAAGCTGAAAAGTCCTAACCTCTTTAGTCTTTCCTCATAGGAGAGCTGTTCCATTCCCTTTATCATTTTGGTCGCCCTTCTCTGTACCTTCTCCATCGCAACTATATCTTTTTTGAGATGCGGCGACCAGAATTGTACACAGTACTCAAGGTGTGGTCTCACCATGGAGCGATACAGAGGCATTATGACATTTTCCGTTTTATTCACCATTCCCTTTCTAATAATTCCCAGCATTCTGTTTGCTTTTTTGACTGCCGCAGCACACTGAACCGACGATTTTAATGTGTTATCCACTATGACGCCTAGATCTCTTTCTTGGGTGGTAGCTCCTAATATGGAACCTAACACTGTGTAATTATAGCATGGGTTATTTTTCCCTATATGCATCACCTTGCACTTGTCCACATTAAATTTCATCTGCCATTTTGATGCCCAATTTTCCAGCCTCACAAGCTCTTCCTGCAATTTATCACAATCTGCTTGTGATTTAACTACTCTGAACAATTTTGTATCACCTGCAAATTTGATTATCTCACTTGTCGTATTTTTTTCCAGTCCATTTATAATTATATTGAAAAGTAATGGTCCCAATACAGATCCCTGAGGCACTCCACTGCCCACACCCTTCCACTGAGAAAATTGTCCATTTAATCCTACTTTCTGTTTCCTGTCTTTTAGCCAGTTTGTAATCCACGAAAGGACATCGCCACCTATCCCATGACTTTTTATTTTTCCTAGAAGCCTCTCATGAGGAAATTTGTCAAATGCTTTCTGAAAATCCAAGTACACTACATCTACAGGTTCACCTTTATCCACATGTTTATTAACTCCTTCAAAAATGTGAAGCAGATTTGTGAGGCAAGACTTGCCTTGGGTAAAGCCATGCTGACTTTGTTCCATTAAACCATGTCTTTCAATATATTCTGTGATTTTGATGTTTAGAATACTTTCCACTATTTTTCCTGGCACTGAAGTCAGGTTAACCGGTCTGTAGTTTCCTGGATCGCCCCTGGAGCCCTTTTTAAATATGGGGGTTACATTAGCTATCCTCCAGTCTTCAGGTACAATGGATGATTTTAATGACAGGTTACAAATTTTTACTAATAGGTCTGAAATTTCATTTTTTAGTTCCTTCAGAACTCTGGGGTGTATACCATCCGGTCCAGGTGATTTACTACTCTTAAGTTTGTCAATCAGGTCCACCACATCTTCTAGGTTCACCGTGATTTGGTTCAGCATCTGAATCATTACCCATGAAAACCTTCTCCAGTATGGGTACCTCCCCAAAATCCTCTTCAGTAAACACCGAAGCAAAGAAATCATTTAATCTTTCCGTGATGGCCTTATCTTCTCTAAGTGCCCCTTTAACCCCTCGATCATCTAACGGTCCAACTGACTCCATCACAGGCTTTCTGCTTCGGATATATTTAAAAAAGCTTTTACTGTGAGTTTTTGCCTCTATGGCCAACTTCTTTTCAAATTCTCTCTTAGCCTGTCTTATCAATGTCTTACATTTAACAGGGGTGTACACGACTGAAGCATGTCTGGAGTCAAGGGCACATGCGGGATTTTCAGGATCTTAAGCAGAAATTCGATTTGCCAAGCACAAATCAATATTTTTACTGCCAACTGCAGCATTATATATTTCATACTGATGTGCACCTAGATCGCCAGAAAGGTAAAACCTTATTTTGAGGGCTTTTGTGATTCAGTTGGGTCACTCACTAAGATAATATCTCGAATATACTCTCTCCAGAATGGAAAGCTGGTAACTAAGCCATCTCATATCCAGGGATGGGAGAAGGACCTAGGGATAACTGAGTATCCGGCGAGGGGCAGGATCCTTCTTAGCTATTAATAGATGTTCCATTGCTTCCTCAATAGTAGAACATGGTATCTTGCTCCATCAAAACTCCATAGATTCTATTCTCAAGTTTCAGCTCAATGTTGGAGGCAATGTGGTGAACTTGGAACCTATATACCTATATGGTGGACATGTCCTAAAGTGATGCAATTCTGGAATAGTATAATACAACTTTATCAGATTTGGTGGGCTCCTCGGTTATTAAGGATCCGGCATTGTTTCTGCTGCACATTAATATGAGCATGCAGTCCCATAAGGAGGAATATTTTATACAACAAGCAATTATTGCTGCGAGAATGGAATTAGCTTGTTGGAAACAGGACCAGGTACCCACCATAGCTACAGTGTTATGACGGCTAGACACTGTCTGATATTTGAACAAACTTACCGCCGTCAGACAGAAACAAACAGCCAAATTTGACCTTCGATGGCACTGTTGGCTTGCTTGGAGGGACAGATCACATAATTTATAGGGTGGATGTACGTATACATTGTGAGTGACAGCTTTGATAGGTATCAGACCCATGTTGAGGCAGAGATGGGCGGTAGCCCAGATTTGTAGGGAGGGGAGGGGGAATTAAAAATCAGACAAATTCGACAGAGGTTTGTTTTTGAAGGTTTATTGTTATCTGTTGTCAGCCACTAAAGTATTAAAAGTACTAGACCTCTAGCTGAGCCATTATTGTTCTCTCTGTTTACATGGTTTCCATTATTACATATTTTACATGTTTTCTTTAGTGTATATCTGGCTAATTGTATTTCTCATAGAGCGACTTCCAGGGAGATGGAGACTTTACGAAATGATGGAAAACTGGCCAGCAAGAATGTACTAGTATATATTAATAACCATTGTTATGTTAACTATTGTCTGTATGCTGGTTATGTACATGGCATTATTGTGCATACCCTGACTTTTATTGTATCACATTGTTACCTCAAAAATATAAATTAAAAAAAAGGGCCTGCTCATGCTACACATGTAGTGCTGTCCCAAAGAAAACATGCCCCATCAGATTGGTAGTTATTTGCTGTCCTGGCTCTTTTCACTGCAGAGAATAATCCGCAGGAGCTTTACCCTTAAGATAAATTTGACTGAAAAATAGTTTAAGCGCTGTATCACAACCATGAAATAGCCATAAAAATTCTCTTCTATTAAAAAATAAACTGGGTAAAGGCTTATCCACCACTGTCCATCCAATAGCTGGAAGCAGAGAACACTGGTTGTATCTGGTTTCAGGCATGACATACATACAGGTAATAATAAAAAGGAAAAAAACCCTTTGCCTCCAACTGCTGGATGAAGAGACTAAACCCACACATTCTTGACTGGCAGGACAAGGAAATTAAGGTATCTCTAGAGCGCTAAATAGCGATTGTTACAGAACATTTAAAAAGCACCGTTTCCAGTACAGATCCCTGGGGCACTGCACTATTTACTATCCTTCACTGAGCAAACTGATCAGTTAGTCTTACCCTGTTTCCTTTCTTTTAACCAGTTCACAGTCCACAAAACTGGCATAGTCTTGGGTGGTCACGCAAGCAATCAGGGCTGTCCAACATCAGAAGAAGAGACCTGTAGGATGTTCACCATGGTTCCCAGCCCAAGGCTGCCAAAGGAGGAGAGGGCCACGTAGACTCCATCCTGTGGCAGCTGAAGAGAGTCTGGCAGTGCTTGAAAATGATGCTTTGTGTGTCTATGTGCATGTGTGGCAGCGTGTGTGTGTGTGTATAAGAGCCTGATACGGGTAACCAACTGTACAGTTTTGGACTAGACACTCCAATTTTTAAACTAATTGTACAGCCTTCGGTTACAAAGGTAATCAGACACTGTACTGCCCAGTCACCTACACAGACCCATCCCCAACCCAGCATTGAGAAGGAGAGAGGATGAACTGCAGACTCCAACTCACCTTGTCCTAGTGCGCCAAAAGAGGAAGGCACCCAGCATTCCTGCCAATCATTTCACTCCCTTGGCTGTGAGGGGCAGATGCTTCAGCCAATTAGATGCAATGCCATGCAGCTAATGGCAGGAGGTGCAAGCAGGGACAGGGAGTTTGTGTCGGACTGTTGGTGAGATTAATGAAAAGAAAATTAGGTCCTTACCTTTGCTAATTTTCGTTCCTGTAGTACCGAGGATCAGTCCAGACTCCTGGGTTTTGCCCCCTCTCTAGCAGATGGAGACAGAAGTTTACAAACAAAACTCCGCCTATATCTAGGCTGGTGCCACCTACAGTCTGGCAGTATTACTTAATGTCAAAGCAGAACAATCTCAAAAAATATATCAACGAACATTATAACCATTACCTCAACACTGGTGTACAACCCCCCAAACTGGGGACTGAACTCGAGGTATCAAACATCAACTCATCCTGATTGAGAAATAGACCACCACACAGACCACACAGCCTCTCCCGGCATCAGCACAAGACTGGGTGGGACTCTGGACTGATCCTCGGTACTACAGGAACGAAAATTAGCAAAGGTAAGGACCTAATTTTCTTTTCCCTGTACGTACCAGGATCAGTCCAGACTCCTGGGATGTACCAGAGCTTACCTTACTGAGGGTGGGATCCAGAGAGGCCTGCTCTAAGCACTCCTTCTCCAAACCCCGTCGTCCCTGGCGCATTGACATCCAAACGATAGTGCCGGGCAAACGTGTGAACCGATTTCCAGGTGGCCGCCCTACAGATCTCCTCTGGAGATATATGATGGCATTCCGCCCAGGACGTGGCCTGGGCGCGAGTAGAGTGAGCTCGTAACCCCGCGGGTAACGCCCTACCCTGCAACAGGTACACCGATCGAATGGCTTCTTTCAACCAATGAGCAATTGTGGTCTTAGAGGCCGCCTTACCTCGCCTCGGACCACCATAGAGAACGAACAAATGGTCCGACATTCTGAATGCATTCGTGATTTCCAAATATCGCAGCAGCGCGCGTCGGACATCCAACTTACGAAGATCCTTAGCCAAAGGATCCGAAGCCCGTACCTGCAAAAAAGATGGCAACTTGACTGTCTGATTGACATGGAACGATGAAACCACTTTAGGTAAAAAAGACGGCACCGTCCGCAACGAGATGCCCGCGTCCGAAATCCGCAAAAAAGGCTCCCGACATGACAGAGCCTGAAGCTCCGAAATCTGTTGCGCCGATACCATGGCCACCAAGAACACGACCTTCAGAGTTAAATCCTTGAGAGTGATCCTGCGAAGAGGCTCAAATGGCGCCGCACACAACACTTTAAGGACAACATTCAAATTCCAGGACAGACAAGGCTGCCTAAACGGAGGCCGCAACTGCCTCACCCCCCAAAGAAAACGCACTACATCTGGATGTGCCGCCAACGATGTCCCATGAATCCGTCCCCTCAAGGAACCCAGAGCCACCACTTGCACCCTCAAGGAACTACAGGAAAGCCCTTTGGACAAACCCTCCTGTAGAAAAAGAAGTATGTCCGAGATAGCCGCTCGGATAGGGACCACGTCGTGTTCAAGACACCAGGATTCAAAAACTCTCCATACCTGCACATAAGCTAACGACGTAGACTTCTTACGGGAACGCAGAAGAGTCGACACCACCGAATCCGCGTACCCCTTGGACCTCAACCTTTGCCTCTCAAAAGCCATGCCGCTAGACAAAAACGATCCACCAGGTCGAAACAAACGGGCCCCTGATGAAGGAGATCCGGAAGATATGGAAAACGAAGTGGACCCTCTATCGCCAGATGCAGCAGATCCGCGAACCACGGCCTTCTCGGCCATTCTGGGGCGATGACTACTACGTCCGCAGGGTGCTTCTCGACTCGACGTAGCACCCTGCCTATGAGAGGCCACGGCGGAAACACGTAGAGTAAGACATCCGTCAGCCACGGCACTACCAGAGCATCCACTCCTTCCGCTGCCGTTTCCCGACGCCGAGCAAAGAACCGAGGAGCTTTTGCATTCTTGAACGTTGCCATCAGGTCGATCGCTGGCGTGCCCCATCAGGCACAGATGAGTTGAAACGCTTACTCCGCGAGCTCCCACTCCCCGGGATCTAGCCAGTGGCGACTGAGAACATCTGCCTGGACGTTTTCTACCCCGGCAATGTGAGAAGCCGCAATACTGCTGAGATGAGCCTCCGCCCATATCATCAATGACCGAGCTTCGGATGCTACCGCCTGACTCTTGGTTCCCCCTTGTCGATTGATGTAAGCCACCGTGGTTGCATTGTCCGACAATATCCTGACCGACCGACCGCGGATAAGAGGGAGGAACCGCAAAAGAGCCAGTCACACCGCTCGAGTTTCCAACCGATTGATCAACTACGATGACTCCCGAGGCGACCATTGACCCTGCACTGACTGTCCGAGGCATACTGCCCCCCAACAGAGCAGACTGGCATCCGTGGTAACCACTGTCCAAGACGGAGTCTCCAGCGATACCCCTCGACTCAAGTTGGCCGGACAGAGCCACCAGGTCAAGCTGTCCCTGGCGTCCTGGGTCAGCGGCAAGGGAAGGAAGAAGTCCTCCGATACTGGACGCCAGCGGGATAGCAACGCTGACTGCAAAGGACGCATATGAGCGAAAGCCCACGGCACTAATTCCAGCGTAGAGTTCATAGATCCCAGCACCTGCAAGTAGTCCCATACTACCGGTACCGGCTTGCCCAACAATCTTTGGATCTGAGTCTGCAACTTCAGCATTCGACCCTGCGTAAGTGACACTGTGCCTTGACATGTGTCGAACAAAGCTCCCAAATACTCCAGGGACTGCGTTGGTTCTAGATGGCTCTTGGCCACATTGGTTCAAAGGGTGCTACAGTGATCGCAAGAGCTGTAGCACCCTTTGAACCGCCGCTTGACAAAGGTCCTTTGACTTGGCCCTGATCAGCCAGTCGTCCAAGTACGGATGCACCAACAGTCCCTCTTTGCGGAGCCGCACTGCCACCACCACCATAATCTTGGTGAAAGTGCGAGGAGCCGTGGCCAGGCCAAACGGCAGCGCCTGAAACTGGTAATGCTGACCCATTACCGCAAAACGGAGAAACCGCTGGTGGTCCGGCCGAATGCCAATGTGCAGATACGCTTCCGTGAGATCCAGGGAGGCTAGAAACTCCCCCTTCCTCACAGATGCGATCACCGACCGCAAAGTTTCCATCCGAAACCGAGGGATCCTCAGACATCTGTTGACACTTTTGAGGTCGAGAATAGGCCGAAAGGTTCCTTCTTTCTTTGGCACTACGAAGTAAATGGAATATCGGCCCTCTCGTAACTCGGTGGGAGGGACCGGCACAATAGCCCCGATATCGCGGAGCCGAGCTAGAGTCGCCCGGATCGCCCGGTGCTTTTCTGAGAACCCGCAAGGTGACACTAGGAAACACCTGGGCGGTCAGCAAGAAAAATCTAAAGCGTAGCCTTGTTTTATCACCTCTAGGACCCAGAGATCCGATGTGATTCTGGTCCATTCCTCGTAGAACCGGCTCAACCTGCCGCCGATTTTGGGGACGACGGAATGGACCGGCCTCACATCATTGTGCAGGCTTACCTCCCTGCACAGCCTTGACCGGATCCCGGACGACTGAAATGGCGCCCTCGAAAGGACTGAGAATAAGATTGCTGCCGGTTAGCACTGTGACGAAAGGAAGAATTCGATCCCCGAGACGTCCGAGCCCTGCGACCGCCACGAAACCGAGGACGAGATGCTGGAGCCCCACGGTATCTTGGCCTATCTTCCGGCAACCGATGCACCTTATTCTCTCCTAAGGATTCAATCAGATCCTCCAATTCCTTGCCAAACAACAACTTCCCTTTAAAGGGTAAGGAGCCCAATCGAGCTTTGGAGGTCACATCCGCCGACCAATGACGAAGCCATAACAGCCGCCGCGCCGATACCGCGGATACCATAGTCCTGGCAGACGTGCGCAAAAGATCATAAAATGCATCCGCACTATAGGCAATTACCGCTTCTAAGCGACTTGCCTGTCGCACCTCCTCCGGGGACAAAGACTCATTTGCCAAGAGCTGCTGCGCCCAGCGAAGACCTGCTCTCAGGGAAAAATTACTGCAAATCGCCGCACGAATCCCCAATGCAGAAACCTCAAAGATTCGCTTAAGCTGAACTTCCAACTTCCTATCCTGCAAATCCTTAAGCGCTGAAGGAGGTTAGGGCTGTTCAGCTTGGAGAAGAGACGGCTGAGGGGGGATATGATAGAGGTCTTTAAGATCATGAGAGGTCTTGAACGAGTAAATGTGACTCGGTTATTTACACTTTCGAATAATAGAAGGACTAGGGGGCATTCCATGAAGTTAGCAAGTAACACATTTAAGACTAATCGGAGAAAATTCTTTTTCACTCAACGCACAATAAAGCTCTGGAATTTGTTGCCAGAGAAGGTAGTTAGTGCAGTTAGTGTTGCTGGGTTCAAAAAAGGTTTGGATAAGTTCTTGGAGGAGAAGTCCATTAATGGCTATTAATCAATTATACTTAGGGATAAGCCACTGCTATTAATTGCATCAGTAGCATGGGTTCTTCTTAGTGTTTGGGTAATTGCCAGGTTCTTGTGGCCTGGTTTTTGGCCTCTGTTGGAAACAGGATGCTGGGCTTGATGGACCCTTGGTCTGTCCCAGCATGACAATTTCTTATGTTCTTACCACCAGTCACCGGGATAGTGGTCTTAGTCACCGCCGCTACCGCCAAATCTATCCTCGGCAAGCGCAACAACTCCAACACATCCTCCGGCAAGGGATACAATTTATCCATCGCCTTAGCCACCTTCAGCCCCAAGTCTGGAGTATCCCACTTCTTAAAAAGCAAGTCCGAGGCTGAGAAATGCAGCGGAAAGGCTGAAGAAGGACCCCGGAGTCCCAACACGACCGGATCCGTCTGTCCGAGACGAGACTCCACTTGAGGAAGCGGGATTCCCAGCTCCCCCAGGATTTCTGGAATGAGAGGCCCTAATTCATCTTTCCGAAATAACCTGACCACCTTAGGGTCATCGCCCTCAGCTCCATGGGGCGCTCCGGAGCCCTTGGACCCCGGCTCTCCGTCTCCCTCAACCCCCCTCGAGGGTTGGGACGGAAGGTCCTGCTCCTCCGTTGGCTCCTCCGGCTCCTCTGATTCCGTAGAGGAGTCTCGCTCATCTCTGGTCCCCCGGGATCGAAGAGGCCGGCCCCTGGACAGACCCTCCGCCCTCGAACCGGGCTTCAGCCTCTTTTTCGCCTGAGCATCCAGCTCTGAGGACAGGTCCCCTTGGGCCCTCTTCCTGGCCATGCGGCGGGCCTTAAAGGCTTTGTGCATGAGAAGCACAAACCGCGAATTAAATGAGGAATCTGAGGACCACTCCTCGTCATCCCCTTCCCCAGGGGAATCCTCACTGGGGGCATTGGTCCTCGCTGGCCTGCCCCCCTTCGGAGACCCCTGCTGGGGTGACAAACGCGGTGGGGGAATATCCCCCCCGCCCCCTAATCGGCCCACGCTAGCCTCAGCTCCCCGAGGCGAGAAAATGGCCGCCGAAACCGCGCTCAAAATGGCGGCCGTCCCCAAGAGCCCCGAGGACGACCCCTCCGAGAACGCTGAACCAGCCGCCGAAGACCCGGCGCGAGGCTTGCTACCCCCCGGGTCCCCGACGCCGGCGTCGATCCTCCCTTTCCCCCTCCCATGCACCCGGAGCAGAGGCTGTCCCGAGACAGCCGCGGACCCGCAGGCCCGGCAAGCCGTTTTCCGGGGCATGGTCTGCCGCGGAGTAGGAAGGCAGAGCCCGCGAAAATAAAATTCGAGCGAGTCCTCCCCCTCCCGCCGCGCGCAGCAGGCACCCCGACGGCCGATAGAGAGAGAGAGAGAACGAACACAAGCCGGGAACAGACACAGGCACAAAACTTTTTTTTTTTTTTCCCAATCTCGATTTACCTCGGTTCCGGAGCCAGCAGGGGGGAGTGAGCCAGGATCCCCGGTGTCACCCCCAGCCCTGAAGTGCCTGTATATGGGGCTCCCCCACTCCTCGGCTGCCTCAACCAGGGGGAACGGTCCCCTCAGGACCTTACCTTCCCCTGGGAGGCGGGGACTGGACCAGCAGGCAAGCCTCTGCGGTCCTTCCCCACTACAGACAACACCTACCTGTCCTACCTTTTAGCTTTACTTTTTTTTTTTTTTTTAAACTACCACCTAAAAACTTAGGCCCAAAAACAGACTGTAGGTTTTGCACCCTCTCCACCTGCTAGGAGACAGAAGAATACTGCCAGACTGTAGGTGGCACCAGCCTAGATATAGGCGGAGTTTTGTTTGTAAACTTCTGTCTCCATCTGCTAGAGGGGGGGCAAAACCCAGGAGTCTGGACTGATCCTGGTACGTACAGGGAAACAGGAATTCCACAAATAAACTCATGCACGGCAGGAAGGGGAATAAAAACTAGCAGGCCAGTGGATACCCAGGGCAGTGCTACATCAGACTTGTACTCCGCTTCTTGCTTGTCATGCAAGTGAAACTCGTACTTTACCTGTGGTGATAGCTCCTCTACCATCACAGGTAAAGTAATGTCTGTTTTAGAAGTCACAGGTTGCTGCCAGACTCATCACTGAGCAGGAAATTATATATCCTTGTGAAAGGAGGCTCTGCCCATAAGGAATTATGCTTCACGGTTTTTTTCTTCAACCGTCTTTGCGGATGGCATTGGCACTATTATTGTGGAAAGAGCTCTATTAAGCAAAAATCTGTAGCTTTTTGATGGAGAACAGACAGCACAGTTTGAATCCATAGCTGCTTATCCTTAACAGACCAGGTTAATAAATTTGTTAGTTCTTCATTAACAGACCAGGTTAATAAATTTGTTAGTTCTTCAAGATAACTAGCAGGTTAGGAGCTAGAAGGCTTCTATGACTCGGGCATTAAGCTGCTGGTTCTTGCTCCAAATTGCAGCTCTGCAAAATGTCTTGCAAAGAGAGTTTATTTGGGTGAAATACTTGAAAGCCTACTGCTGAGTTAAGATGAATCAAACCCACAGAGACTTGCCGAGGGTAGGTCAAATTTTAGATTTTACAAATTGCCAGAAAAGCTAGAACAAATGTTTACAAAAAGTGGATCCACATTACCAGAAACGAGCAGGCCTAGGATATTATTCAAAATGTTTTTGCCCTAGAGTTGTTTTCCCCAACACATTCATGGTTTTTTTTCATGTATACCATCAGCAAAGACCATTGCTGTATTGACAACACTCAACAAATTAATAAAGCTAAGAGTGTTATGTCCTGCTCCATTTCAAAAGCAAGATCAAGAACGTTAGTTATCATACTTAGAAATTCCAAAAGATATATTAAAAAAAAGGATTGGCCCTTACAGACCAATTCTGGATTTCATATGTATCTGATTTTGCTAGACCTATCAGATTTAAATGGACTATGATACTGAATTTCGATTAAAAAAAATATGGGGTCAGCAATCTTACTTCACACTCCTCCTAAATTTAGAATGGTGCTTGCATGTTTTGTTTTTGGTTGGAGTCACAAAGAAAACTGATTAATACTAAGGGCCTGATTTTCAAAAGCATTTACATGTTTAATGCTGAGCTTTTTGAAGTGGGCTTTTGAAAATTGCTATAATATATGCCTTTGATTTGCCAACTAGTTTTTGCCCGTATTAGGTGTGTAAATTATTATGATGGTATATTTGCATGCAGAATGATCTTAAAAATTCATCTGAAAATAATGGTAAGGTTTTTGTTGATGGACAAACTCCATTAATGTTGCAGAGAGGAATATCACTGGAGTACCTAGCTTGGATAGTAAGGGAACAGGTGCCCATTTTAAGAGATTGGGGTGCCCTTCGCCAGGACTGTTGAGCAAAGAGATAGAGTTACAGTCTTCATAAGTTGATTAGAGTCTAGAGTCATGTGGCTCTCATTACTCAGTTTTCAGTCCCTTTGGCTCCACCTTGATGACATCACATGGGTGTGCCTCTTCAGCCCTACAAAAGGGCCCTGCAGTCATTCATGCTTTGCCTTCGCAAGGAGCTAGTCTTCCCCAAGACTCCTCGTCTTCTGCTCCTGCGTGGCTTCCTGTGTCTTCATGGGATCCCTCGTCATTACTCCTGGTCTTTAATTCCATGTTCTTGATGTTCCGGCTGTTCCTGTTATCCATGTTCCTGATGTGTCTTGATGTCTTCGTCCAGATGTCTTCGTCCAGAGATTTTCTGAGACTCCGCTATCCTGTCCCTGTATGGTCCGCGATCAGCCTGGCTGGGTTGTGTAGGGTGCGCAGTGGCCCGTGACCACCCCCGTTGGGGTGTGTAGGGCACTTGGTGGGAAGCTCCATCCAACAGGATCGAAGATCCTCCTCGTCTGTCGTGTCCAGATGTCCTTGTCTTGTTCTGGGTTCCGGATTGACCCCTAGTGGCCGTCTTCAGTCCAACTTCGGGATACCCTCTGTTGCATCTTCCATGCGGGTCGGAAGTTCCGCCTTCCATCTATTGACCTGTCAGGTGCGTCAATCACGCTGGGGTCCCAAGGCTCAGTCCAGGATGTTGCTACTTGGAGTGTTGGCCGGATTCCTTAGTTCTTCTGTCCAGATGTCTACTGTTCCCGGATTCCTTGTGGGGCCGTCCCACAAGGAATCATTGCTGCTCTTCAGTGAGTGTCTACCAGCAGCGGGAGGGCCCTCTGTCCTCCTGGAGTCCCAGACTTTTATCTCATCTGATTTTAGCTTGTCCTCGTCATTGTCAGTCCTAGTGTCTTCGTCAACCCGCTGTCTTCGGTATCCACGCTTGTTTGATGTCCTTGTCCTCCTCTGCCTCATGTCCGGCCTGCCGCCTCTGCCGTTATCCAGTGGCAGGTCTGAAAGGGCTTGGAGTGGTCGGAGGACTACTCAGAGGCCAACCTTGTGTGGTTGGTCTCACGGAGACTGTGCAGGTTGGCAGGGGCCTGGTCTTCACTTGACTCCCAGACGAGGCTCAGTCTCACTGCAAGGGCACACACCACTCGTTCCGCAATCGGGAGCACCCCCAAGTTCTCCCTCCCATTGCATTGCAACACATAAGGTAAATAATATTCATGTTTTAACTAAAGATAGAATAATAACAACTGGAGCGCATATACCAATACCTAATAAATAGTAGACGTTTCAATATCTTCCTCAGAAATAGGACTTCAAACTACTTTTACCAGATATGTGAGACTTAGCAAAGAAATAGGGAACGGAAGCCTAATCTGATACGATCTATGAACTCCATTATAAGCAAGTTGTTAATAAAGATAAAAGAAACAAAAACACACACAAATATGATCAACTTATGACACAGCTGAAATAAAAAAAAAGGACAATAAAATGTTAACTGAGCGCCTCAAGAACCAGGAGAATTGAGCGAGACGAAACAACTTGAAGATCACCAGGTTGCCAGAAACTGTAAAAGATAAGTTGATCAGTCAATATTTCCTGTGCTGACACATGGTTTTCAAGATCCGAAATCTTTTCAGAATGTTTTACCATACCATCCCAGATTTCATCCAATGACAATTGTAATTTGGATAAGTGATCTTCAAGATTTGTGAAGACCAACTTAGAAATATTTCGGACAAGGCCCTCTTTTAGCTCAGTCATCTCCTACTTGATGACCATAATGCTTTCAGAGGTCTTCAGATTGTCCTTTGCAAGTCTGGAATTTGTTGCCACAGGATATGGTTAGTGCAGTTAGTGTAGCTGGGTTCAAAAAAGGTTTGGATAAGTTCTTGGAGGAGAAGACCATTAACTGCTATTGATCAAGTTTACTTAGGGAATAGCCATTGCTATTAATTGCATCAGTAGCATGGGATCTTCTTAGTGTTTGGGTAATTGCCAGGTTCTTGTGGCCTGGTTTGGCCTCTGTTGGAAACAGAATGCTGGGCTTGATGGACCCTTGGTCTGATCCAGCATGGCAATTTCTTATGTTCTTATCAAGACCTACTTATGTCGAAATCTAGACTTGAATCAACAATCCCAAATCGATCTGAGTAGAAATAATCTTTGGGGGGTTTTAAATCAGTAAAACTAATTAAGCCCCCTCAGAGCTCTCCTGCACAGACATCTCAGTGGCTCCGCATCACTGGAAGTCCCCATTTTATTTTCATGAACAAAGCATTGTGGGTCATGTTAGTCTCTTATTTCTATAAATTTGAAACAGGTGTACCTTTAAAAATAATATACAAATCAGTTTTTAAGTGTTCTCATTTTCTTTTAAGTGCAGCTGTTGCTTAACAGGTTGTAAGCAGTAACTCATTGGAAGTTTGATTCAACCAAAAATGTATGGGGTGAAGGGGGTCATGCTACTTCAGAATTCCTTCCCATGACTTTCTGCATTATAGAATTTCTTCCTACGATTTCATGCATTCTTTTGAGGAAATATTTTATTTTGTTGTGCATGTATGTTTAAGACTTGGTTATTTAATCATTCATCTCTGATGGACAGGAAATTTACTGATTGATAGAGCCATACTTCAACAGAAAGACTTGGACTTCAGCCAAGAGTGTAATAATAATCCTGTGTACCCTTGTTAAGGAGAAAATCATTTAATCACTTTAAAAGCTATTCTTTTCTGTAATTTGAGATGCTGCTCTTGGTGCCACAATACTAATTGCTCCATGCTCCCTCTTTCCAGACCTGTTGCCACCAGGCTACCAGATAGGTTCTTGCAGGGTGTTGGAGTGCCACTAGGGACAGAACAAAATTCTTCTGCTGAGTATTAAGCTCCAAATTATAGATGTTTCTATTCTCTGAAATTTGGAGGTGTGCAAAAAAGATTAAATTCTGTGCATAAACACTACAAAAACAGAGCTGCATGTATCACTGTGATCGTGATGCCTGAATCTCATTTTGTAGCATGAGAAAAAAAATTGCAGACCAAATATCCCCAAAGTTTAAGCTTTGTTGCAGAATAGAGACCAGGGAGAATAACTTTCAACTGAAAATGAATTTGCATCTTGGAAGTATGTTGAGTGCTGTACTTGCAGACACATTTCAACTCAGCCTCACTTTCCAGTCAACTGTGTTAAAGTACTGCAAAGTTATGTGGTTTGCCAACCAATTTATAGCTCATCCAAATTATTAGCAACATTATCAGATTCACTCTGTCTTCAGGAGATTATTGGCCATGTTTGGCTTTCTTCAGAGTATTGCATTGATTTTAAGTAACAGATTTCTTGCATTTCAAATGTACTTTGAGGCATACATGAATGCAAGTTTTCCTGTTTAGACAGGGAGTATAGCAATAAAGCTTTGCATTTGCTCGTTTTATGCAGTAATATGTTTGCCATGTTAGTGTTCTTTAAACTACCGAAATAAAGGCTTGCAAACATAATGTAAGCAATTCCTTTCTGTAGACTGTTGTAGTACATACATAATAAGAAAGCATAAACATCATTGGGCATAGCTCATTCAGCCAGGGTTGTTTCCCTTCTGTTCTAGGAGTATTGTATGGATGCTCAGACTTGCATGCACAGATACATTTGGGACAGGAGACTATTTAAGGAATGGCCTCAAGCTTTCAGCTGCAATAGAATATGTCCAAACCAAGGCTAGAACTACAGGCTGGTTTAGGATCATGTCTACCTGTCACAGTTACGGCAGGGTTCAATTGTTTGGCGAGAGAAGTCTCGTGGGATAAGTTTGCCTATGTAGCTTCCACAGAGGTTGTCATGTCTTAAAAATCTGCATTGTTCTCTTGATTCCTACCCATCATGGGTCTTTCAGCAGCTCAAGTCTCACTTTTTGGACATCTTAACAGATTTAGTAAATTTGTCACTTGATGAGGGTAAGGTTCCAGAACAGCTGAAATGTCCATGGTCCATCCTTTCCAAAGAAAGGAAACTTTTAGCCTGGTAATCCAGCTTTATATTATCATATTTATAATTTTTGAGTAAAATAGTTGAGAGAGCCATTTTATCTCAGCTCACTGATTATTTGGAGGATAACAATATCTTAGATGTTCATCACTGGCTTTTGTAAAGACCACAGCACTAAAACTTTTATTAGTTTTGTTTGCTGATTTATTGGGTCCTCAATCCAATCCTCTGGGCACATCTAGCCAGTCAGGGTTTCAGGATAACCACAAAGAATATGCATTGGATAGATTTGCATGCACTGCCTCCATTGTATGTAAATCTTTCTCATGCAAATTCATTCCGGATATCCTGAAAACCTGACTGGTTAGGAGTGCCCAGAGGACTGGATTGAGAACCACTGAAATAGTTGAATGTGTGTGTGAGAGAGAGTAAACGAGCATGCGTGAGTGTGTGTGTATATACAGTTGAGCATAAGAGAGTGACCCAGTGTGCATATGTATATGATCATATGAGAGAGAGCGAGCGGCAAAGGGCACTCTTCAGCTGTAATCTCAACTATGCTGAAGGCATGAAAGCCCTTAAATTACGGGTTTATACCAAAATGTGGTGCAGGTTTGAAGAATTTTGCAAGAATCGGGACATCTCAGGAGGATGAGAGTACCACAACTCTTAGACCTCCTTCAGCTGGGCCCAACTAAAGGTATGGCAGCTAACACTCTGAGGGTTGAGGTAGTAGCAATCCCTTGCTTTAGGGGTAAGGTAGGTGACACCTGGATGGCAGCTCACCTGCATGTTATATAATATATAAAAAAAAGTGAAGTGGATTGTTTCACCATTCAAGCCCTTGGTTCCCCAGTAAGACCTTAACCTAGTCTTGAAAGTCCTAATTAGGCCTCCCTTTGAGTTAATACGACAGGCCTTGGTGAAAGACCCCGCTCAAAGTGATCATTCTATTGGCAAACTGCTTGGTGAGCCACATATTTCAACAGGTGCAGCTTGTTGAATTAAGGAAGATACTTTTCTTTGTTCCAGCCCTACACTACTTCTAGCTTTGTGAATGACAGAATGTGCACAGACTTTCAAAAACTGTTATAGACACATTTATTTTAATTGACATTTGACATTTAGAGATAATTTATGTGATCATACACAGTAATGGCTTAGACTAACCTAATCTTTTGAGAGTATGATATGTACGTTACATATATATAGTTTTGATGTCTGCATGTATTTTTATTGTTTTTATGATTTATGTATTTTAATAATGTAAGCTGCATAGGGTTGTGAATAGTGACACAGAAATTTCTGAATAAATAACTACAGGCCCTCTCATGCTGGGATCCCTATCTATTTTTTCATCAGATGCATTGACTTTTTGACAAGTACCTTCCTCCCTCCTGAAGGTGGTCTCAGTCTTTCACATTAATCAATCAGTGTCTTTACCCACCTTTATGGGCACAGATATAGTTCTTCATAAGTTAGATGTGTGCCGCCTACTATTAAGGTATTTAAAGGTAACAAACAGCTTCAGAAGGATGGATAAGTTGTTTGTATTGTTCAGCAGGCTGCAAAAAGGGGAAGCAGCATCTAAAGCCACCCTAGCCAGGTGGATCAAATAGGCTATTATTTCAGCATACATACTTGCGGGCAAGCAAGCTCCAGCAGGTTTGAGTGCCCATTCAACGAGAGCACAGGCAACGTCATGGGCTGAAGTCTCCTCAATCTTTCTAAAGGACATTTGCAGAGCTGCTGCCTGGTCCTCCCTGCATACCTTCACGAAGTATTAGACTGGATGTGTAGTCCAAGGTAGATGTGGCCTTCGGAGCAGGGGTACTGAGAACAGCATAGTCTTCTTCCCGCCCCAATAAAGGGAAGTTTTTGTAACTCCCAGTAGTAAAGACTGGTTTAGCAGGAAGAAAAGGAAGATTATAATATGCTTGCCTGATCATTTTCTTTCCTTGAGTCCTGCTAAACCAGTCCAGATCCCACCCAGGAAGACAAAGGCGATGGGGAGGGGAGACTACATACATCATGTGAGGTGGTCTGCTAGAGCTCTCCATATCCTAGTCTCCCTTCATGCTCCCCCTGTAAATCACCTCTAGTTACACTTGGAGCACTCTACATGTCCTCCTTTATCCACCATTTTAATGACAACTTGAGAATTTTGTTTCTGCTTTCTTCAAATTGTAAAAAGTCTTGGTGGGTGTGGTCTCTATATCAGCCATATCAAGCATAATTAGATCTAAAAAGGTTTGAATATGTGGATCTTGAGGTCCTAGAGATGTCCATTTGTAGTGATTTTTTTTTTTTGCTACAGATACATCAACTCCTTGATATCGTTAGTGTTCAAATGAATCTTTATATAGTTATTCTCCTAGTAAAAGGGTCATGCCATTGTGTGGGAATATAAGATAACCTCTGGTCTAAAACTGCCATTTCTGCTGGTGTCAAATCAATAGAAGATAAGTTTTTATAATAGAAGATCACACTTGGTTTGTTGCCAAGTTTGTGGCTGGTATCTTGGCTCTTCCTGATTGTATGAAAATCACCTCTTTCCTTGTAACATCCTGATCTTCATCCAGCCATCAGATAGTCCCTAAAACAGACAACTGAGCAGGTTATGAATCTCTATCCCAATTATCTATGAATTCTGGATTAGAAGGTTCACCCCCATCCAAACCAGTTGAGTTTTCAACTGATGTAAAATCAAAAGAAATGTGCTTTGTGTGTTTACTTATTTGATCCTTCCGCATCCATATATAAACATTATCATTTTGGTAATACTTCTAATCTCGGTGGAATTTATTAGATTTTATTTTTGCTCACTAATAACCAAAATTGCTCAAAATGATTACTTAAGTTCTCACAGGACAAGCAGGATGGTAGTCCTCACACATGGGTGACATCACAGGATGGAGCCCAATCACGGAACACTTCTGTCAAAATTTCCAGAACTTTGACTGGCCCCTACTGGGCATGCCCAGCATGGCACCAACCCTGCAGCCAGCAGGGGTCCCCCTTCAGTCTCGCGGTTAAGGAGCTCTGCAGAGATTCCTGACAGGAATTTTCCTCACGGAATTACTAAAAGTTTATTTGCCCCACAGGGGTCCCTCCTTTAACTTTTTTCAAGCCGCAGTACTCCGGTAAGTTTTTACCCATTTTCCATCGATTACCGTCTAGTTTGGCCCTTGCGGCCTACTGGCCGTTGACCATACCGTGGCTCAATTTTTTTCTATGGCCATGGCGTCGGGGTTCCATCGGTGCCCGGACTGTACTCACACCATGTCTATCACAGACCCTCATAAAGTCTGTGTAATGTATCTTGGGCGAGAGCACGATGTCCTAACCTGCACCAAATGTGCCTTAATGACACCAAAAGGTCGCAAGGCCAGAATGGAGAAGATGGAACGTCTCTTCCGTGCTCAAACCCCGACTCCGTCCATTGCATGGATGTCGTCGGAACCGGCACTGTCAACTTCGCGCCAGTATCGACCACCGGCCGGTGACCATCCAGCATCGATGGCATCTCGGCCTTTGACAACTTCTACTCCCCCTCAGGACCGAGGGGATCGCAGAGAGAAACATCGCCATCAACATCGTAAGCCTCAGACCATCGAGGGAGCGAAGTCATCGACCTCGCCATCGTCTGAGCCGCCATTGAAAAAACCCCGACCAGAAAAGGCACCGACCTTTTCGGCGACCGGGTCACTGAGGCGCAACCCTCACCGCGACTCCGTCTTTAACGGTGGTCCCTCCGGCTATGCCTCTGCCTCCTTCTTCTGTTCCAGAGCCAGGGCTGCTTGCTCCAGGTCTCCAAGAAGAACTGGACCGGATGGTTCAGGAGGCCATCGACAAGGCGATGCAACGGCTCCAGGTTCCTTCAGCACTGACACCAGTACCGACTGTGGAACCGAGCACCGACCCGATTCCAACAGCGTGGCACCGCTGCTATCCAGGATGGAAGCGCTCATTGCTGCTTTTCCACCGATGGCTCCGGTGCCCTCTCCACTTACTCTGTCATCGGGAGGAGAAACACCGTTCCGCATCCCTCCATCCGGAGTCCTGTCTCAGCCATCGATGCCGATACGTCCCTTGCCACCGATCCAACCATCGGTGCCGATACGTCCGGTGCCACAGAGTCATCGATCGATGCCCTTGATGCCTGTGCCGGTGCCTTCGATGCTTTCATCGGTGCCTCCGATAATTCCTCCGATTCCTTCGGAGCCTAGACCAGGAACTTCAGGTATCCCACCACCCCATCCCCCTCTAGTTCCTAGAGGGACAGGTGCTGATCCTTATGATACCTGGACTGATGATTCCTCGCCAGACACTGATGATTTACCTTCACCACCTTCACCCACTGAAAGTAGGAAGCGTTCTCCGGAGGACCTGTCCTTTTATAAATTTTGTGAAGGAAATGTCTGAATTGGTTCCCTTCCAATTGCAGACTGAACAGGATGACAGACATCAGATGATGGAGTTGCTCCAATTCCTGGATGCTCCCAAGGAAATAACCTCCATCCCTATCCACCAGGTTCTTCTGGATCTCCTCAAGAAGAACTGGGAACATCCTGGCTCCATTGCTCCAGTGCACAGAAAGGCTGACACTACCTATTTGGTGCAGTCAGCTCCAGGCTTTCAGAAAACTCAATTGGATCACCAATCTGTAGTTGTTGAATCTGCACAAAAAAGAGCAAAGAGATCAAAGCCTCATACCTCTTTTCCCCCGGACAAAAATAGAAGTTTTTGGATGCCATTGGCTGCCGGGTATTCCAAGGCTCAATGCTAATCTCCCGGATTTCTGCCTATCAGCTTTATATGACCCAATATAATAGGGTCATTTTTAAGCAGATACAAGATTTCTCAGATACGCTGCCTCAATAATTCCAAGATCAGCTTCAAACCCTAGTAAACAAGGGTTTTGAGGCAGGCAAGCATGAGATCAGATCATCCTATGATGTCTTTGACACTGCCACTAGAGTATCTGCAGCTGCTATTTCGGCAAGAAGATGGGCCTGGCTCAAGTCTTCTGACCTTCGCCCTGAAGGGCAAGACAGGCTATCCGACCTACCCTGTGTGGGGGACAATCTGTTTGGCGAACAGATTCAGCGAACGGTGGCGGAACTTAAGGACCATCATGAGACCCTAAGACAGCTCTCTCTGATGCCTTATGACTATTATTCTAAACAGCCCTTCAGGAAGGACTCTAAAAAGTCATTCTTCCGCCCAAAGAAGTCCTACCCGCCACCAACCAGATCCCGTGCCATGAGACTTTTTCAAAAAGCACAGTCTCGTCAAACACATAAACAAAAGCCACAAGCAGCTCCTCAACCAGGGCCTGCTTCAGGTTTTTTACTTCCACCTAGAGAGCAGCAGCCAGATTCCACTGCCTCACATACCAGTGGGAGGTCGATTGTGCCACTTCCACAACATATGGCACTCAATCACCTCAGACCAATGGGTACTGGCGATAATTGCTCAGGGTTACCATCTGAACTTTCTCTCCATGCCACCGGACTCCCCACCTCTACCGAAGTGGAGAACGTCCGATCACTCCATCCTTCTGGATCAAGAGGTCTCCCTCTTCTCCAGTCCAAGGCAATAGAACCAGTACCCTACTCTCAGCACGGCCTAGGGTTCTATTCCCGGTACTTCCTAATCCCCAAAAAATCAGGAGGTGTTAGTCCTATCCTGGACCTAAGGGCCCTCAACAAGTACCTCCAGCGAGAGAAGTTCAAGATGGTAACCTTAGGCTTGCTTCTTCCTCCTGGACCTCCAGGACACATACACTCATATTGCGATAACTCCATCTCATTGCAAATACCTGAGGTTTCTAGTAGGCTCTCAAGCACTATCAATACCGAGTGCTTCCATTCGGCCTAGCATCTGCGCCACAAGTCTTCACAAAATGCCTCGTAGTAGTTGCAGCCTTCCTCAGGACCCAAGGTGTTCACGTCTACCCCTATCTAGATGACTGGTTAATCAGGGCACCCACTCAGCAAACTGATCTGTCGTCCCTCAATCTAACCTTACACACTCTAATTTCATTAGGATTTCTCGTCAACTACGACAAATCCTACTTAGTCCCATCTCAAACCTTGTCGTTCATTGGGGCAGACTTGGACACCTTGCAGGCAAAGGCTTTTCTGCCTCGACAGCGAGCGCTCACTCTCGTGTCTCTTGCACACAAGTTGCAGCCTCAGCAGTCCGTGACTGCTCGTCACTTTCTCATCCTTCTGGGACACATGGCGTCCTCAGTGCAAGTCACACCAATGGCACGTTTGGCCATGAGAGTCATGCAGTGGACTCTACAGTCACAATGGACTCAAAGCGTTCAGCCCTGTCAACCATGGTCCACATAACAGTCTCACTCCGTCGGTCTCTTACCTGGTGGAGGCATCAGACCAATCTCCTCCAAGGCTTGCCCTTTCAGGCTCCAGACCCTCAAATAACTCTCACCACCGATGCTTCCAACCTTGCTGGGGAGCCCATGTGGCTAATCTGCAGACACAAGGCTCTTGGTCTCCAGAGGAAGCCAAACACCAAATAAATTTCCTGGAGCTTCGAGCAATAAGATATGCTCTCAGGGCATTTCAGGATCGCCTCTCAAATCAAGTTATCCTGATTCAGATGGACAGCCAGGTGGCCATGTGGTACATCAACAAACAGGGAGGCACGGGCTCCTTCCTTCTGTGTCAGGAAGCTGCACAGATATGGGCGGAAGCTCTCTACCATTCGATGTACCTCAGGACCACCTGGTTGCCGGGAGTGGACAATGTGTTGGCAGACAAGCTGAGTCGCATCTTTCACCCGCACGAGTGGTCTCTCAACCCCTCGGTGGCGAACTCCATCTTCCAACAATGGGGATATCCTCAGATAGACCTCTTTGCATCTCCTCAAAACCGCAAAGTAGAGAACTTCTGCTCTCTCGTTCGCAGCAAACACTCTCAGCCCAGAGATGCATTCTCACTCTTGTGGACAACCGGTCTGCTCTATGCATTCCCTCCACTTCCTCTTCTCTTGAAGACTCTCGTGAATTTACATCAGGACAAGGGAACCATGATCCTCATAGCACCTCACTGGCCACGCCAAGTGTGGATTCCAATACTGCAGGATCTCTCCATTCGCAGGCGCATTCCCTTAGGGACAGACCCGCTTCTGATCACTCAAAATGATGGGTGCCTCCCCCATCCCAATCTTCATGCCTTGTCCCTAAAGGCATGGATGTTGAATAGTTAATCCTTCAGCCACTTAACCTTTCTGAACCAGTTTCCCGTGTCTTGATTGCTTCACGGAAGCCTTCCACGAGAAAAGCTTATTCTTACAAATGGAAAAGGTTCACGTCATGGTGCTCTTCTCAGTCCCTTGACCCCTTTTCCTGTCCAATCACGAAGTTTTTGGACTATCTCTGGCATTTATCAGAATCAGGTCTAAAGACTTCTTCCATCAGAATGCATGTCAGTGCGGTAGCCGCCTTCCATAAAGGTTTTGGGGATGTTCCTATATCAGTACAACCCCTTGTAACAAGTTTTTTGAAGGGCTTGCTTCACCTCAAGCCTCCCCTTCTTGGGACCTTAATCTGGTTTTGGGTCGGCTCATGAAACCACCATTTGAGTCTCTTCACTCTTGTGAACTTCATTATCTTAAATGGAAAGTGATTTTCCTTTTGGCAATCACTTCAGCTCGCAGCGTTAGTGAATTACAGGCCCTAGTTACCTATCTGCCTTACACTAAACTTCTGCAAGACCGGGCAGTACTCCGCATTCACCCTAAATTCTTACCTAAGGTAGTTTCGGATATTCACCTCAATCAATCCATCATACTACCTACCTTTTTTCCCAGGCCCCATTCCAATCCAGGAGAGCAGGCTCTGCATACCCTTGATTGTAAATGGGCTCTAGCATTTTATCTAGACCGTGCAGTTGCCCATAGGAAGAGCACTCAATTGTTCGTCTCTTTCCACCCTAACAAATTATTATTATTATTATTATTTATTTCTTTTATATACCGACATTCAATCGAGATATCACATCGGTTTCCAGATAACCAAGAGAATAGGGCGTGGTCCGCCCTATTTTACATTATAACATGGTAACCAAAAAACTATTATAACATATTATAACAGTAGTACATGGAACAAAAGGTTATAGGATATAACAAAAGGTTATAGGAATAACATATGTACATGAATGTGTTGTTGATAAAATAAATTTAGGATTAGGGACTTGTTGGTAAAGTAATTTAGGAATAAAGGAGGGAGGGGGGTGAGGGAAGGGAGGGGGGAAGGTGGGGTGGGAGGAGGTAGTGGAGTGAGGGATTCAGGGGGTGAGAAGACTGAGTATGGATGAGGTGTGTTGCGTTCGGGCAGGTTAAGGGTCGGGTGGGAAGGCTTTTAAAAACAGCCATGTTTTAAGGTGTTTTTTGAAGGTTTGCAGTGATGGTTCATTTCTGAGACAGGTGGGGAGGGTGTTCCATAGGGTGGGTCCCGCTATTGTTATGGCTCGTTTGCGGGTAGCGTTGAGGTGTGCAGATTTGAGATTGGGGATGGCTAGGAGGCCAGTGTTGGTGGATCTGAGGGTTCTTTGTGTGGGGTGTGGATGTATTGCGTTGTTTAGCTAGTTCATTTTGTTGTTGTGTATTTTTTTGTGCATGAGGGTGAGTGTTTTGTAATGGATTCTTTGTGTGATGGGTAGCCAGTGGAGTTCTTTGAGGGTAGGTGTGATGTGGGAGGATTTTTTGTTGTTGGTGATGATTCTGGCGGCGGCATTTTGTAGAACTTGGAGGGGTCTGATGTGGATTTCTGGTAGGCCGATGAGAAGGGAGTTGCAGTAGTCGAGTTTTGAGAGGATAATTGATTGAAGGACTGTTCGGAAGTCGTGCGCTTGGAGAAGGGGTTTAAGTTTTTTCAGGGTTTGGAGTTTGAAGAATCCATCCTTAATTGTATTGGAGATGTGTCGTTTAAAGTTGAGTTGGCTGTCAATTGTTACTCCTAGGTTTCTTGTGGATGGAGTGAGTGAGATTTGTGAGATCTGTGGCACTTTCGTGTTGATTGAGGTTCCTGGGTGGTTGGAGGGGGTGCACTTGAGGGGAGAAGAGGGACGGTCATCGTGGATGTGAAGGATTTCTGTTTTGGCTTGGTTGAGGCATAGTGATAGTTGGGATAGTAATTGGGATAGATTTGAGCTGAGGTTGTTCCATTTTTCCATGGTGAGTTGGATGGACTTGTTTATGGGGAGAAGTATTTGTATGTCGTCTGCATAGACGAAGTAGGTGAGGTTTGCATCTGAAAGGTATTTGCATAGTGGGAGGAGGTAAATGTTAAAGAGGGTTGAGGAAAAGGAAGAACCTTGTGGGACCCCATGAGTGAGGGGCACTTGAGAGGATTCGGATGAGTTTGTCTTGACGATGTAGGATCTGTTTGAGAGGTAGGATTTGAACCATTTGATTGTGGTGTCTTGAAGACCAATTTCTTTAAGTCTGGCGAGGAGTGTTCTGTGATTGATGGTGTCAAAGGCGGCTGATATGTCAAGGAGTATCAGGAGGAACGATTTGCCTTTGTCACGGCCTCTGAGGATGGTATCAGTGAGGGAGAGGAGGAGGGTTTCAGTGCTGAGGAATTTTCTGAAACCGTGCTGTGCTGGCTGAAGAACATTATGGGTTTCATAATTAGGGCAATCTGTACGTAAGTAGACTCTCTCCTCCTGGTTGGCGGACTGCATATCCTTTTGCTATCAGCAAGCGGGCATTCCATTTCAAGACCGTGTTAAAGCACGCTCTGTGAGGGCCATGGTGACTTCAGTAGCACACCTGCGATCAGTGCTGCTTCCTGACATTTGCAGGGCTGCAACCTGGAGTTCTCTCCATACCTTTGCAGCCCACTATTGCTTGGACAAAGCTGGAAGAGAAGATTCCATCTTCGACCAGTCTGTTCTTCGTAACCTGTTTACAACGTGAAGTACCAACACCCTTCTGCCTGCCTGGTGGGGTTCAGGATGCCCTCTACCAAATTCAGCCCCAGTTGTTGTGCCTGTTGCACTTCTTTGGGTACATTTGGTGCATGTTCGAACATCCTCAGCTCAGTACTCACCCATATGTAAGGACTACCATCCTGCTTGTCCTGTGAGAAAGCAAATGTTGCTTACCTGAAACAGGTGTTCTCACAGGACAGCAGGATGTTAGTCCTCACAAAACCCGCCCGCCGCCCCGCAGTGATTGGTTCGTATCGTTTTCATATTTTATTTTTCGGCACTGCCTGTAGCTTTTAAACAAGACTGAAGGTAGGACCCCTGCTGGCTGCAGGGTTAGTGCCATGCTGGGCATGCCCAGTAGGGGCCAGTCAAAGTTCTGGACACTTTGACAGAAGTGTTCCGTGATTGGGCTCCATCCTGTGATGTCACCCATATGTGCTGTCCTGTAAGAACACCTGTTACAGGTAAGCAACATTTGCTTTCTTGCAGTTTGGAATCATACATGGTACTGATCCCTGTTCTTGCACTTTGATTATCGATGTGATAACTTAGTGTTCATTCAGTTTCTTAACTATCTCAATGATAAGCAGCCCTGCAACTAAGCCAAGTCAAGGAAGAGCAGAGCAGAGTCCCTGCTGGGTTAAAGAGTGAGGACAGGGGGAGGGGACAAAAGGCAGAAAGAGGAGGAGGGGATGAGGGCGGTTCCAGGGTTAGGTAAGGGAGGTTCCTAGGAGGAGGAGGAAGGGACTGCGATCTATAGGCAGGTCAGCAAGAAATTCAAAGGAAAGGAAAGGATCAGAAATCCTTCCTTTTTCTGCAGCAAGCCGACCTGAGAAGTTTGTACCTGGGGTGCAGTGTGGTAGTCAGGCTGGCAAGGATACATCCAGCACAACTGGTGCTTGCATTCAGCCTGGTTTTTGTGTGCCTACAATTGCCCTGGAAGGACTCATTTTGGCGCAAGGTATTAAAAAAAAAAAAAAAGATGGGAAGGAAATGAGGCCAAGGGTGTCATCGAGCGGCTCATACGTGGTAGGGCAAGTCAATTTTGAGTGTGCTGGTACAAGTTGAGCATGAGCCAGAACAGGTGCCCTTTATAATTAGATATTTAAATACTGTAATGAAAGCACATAAGAGTTTAGTGGTTGGGCTTAGCTTAATTATGATGTCAAATTTAGAAGAAGCATGGCCAAGGACAACTCTTTCTCTGGTGGCATTGATTTGTAGACTTGTGGCTCGATGAGATGATCATGCAAAGGCCTTTCTCATCAGATAGGCTGAACAGCTACCTGCAGAATATGGCTAGGGATAGGGGTCCAAACAGCTCAGGGGGAAGGTGTGATAACTGCAGGCAATATTTATTTATTTCAAACCTTTTATAGCCTGCTTATGGATGATCCAGATCTAAGTAGGTCACAACACAATATCAGTTAACATACATTAAAATAGAAGTCAATAAAAATATTTTACACTAATTTTTAGAGTGATAAATATTTATTTTGCATATTTTATTTAAATAGCAATTTTAGATTGATATTTTAGTGATTTGTATAACACTTGTTGTTTTAGATTTAATATGTGTTTTAAATATTTTAATACTATTTTATATGATAACAATATTACCGTTTTATATGAAGTTTGTAAACCGTTGTGAAGGCTCGTCTAAACGACGGTATAAAAAAATAAATAAATATTAATAAAAACATCAACATAAAATAAATACAAAAAATATATGGAAAATTAAAATCCAGCAACTCATTACCTCATACTGCCTCGTTATTGACCTTCTTAAATGCAACTCCAAAGAGATAAGCCTTCAAAATGTTCTTGAACAATTTAATATCTGAAATACCATGCAAAGCAGTGGGTAAAGCATTCCATAATAGTGGAGCAATAATAGAAAAGGCATGATTTTGTGTCTCATATAAATGGGCCATTCTGAAAGAAGGAATTTCAAGAAGACTCCATTTTTAAAACTTTAAAAACAAACCCAAGAATTTTAAACTGAATCCTTTGAGACGGAGGTAGCCAATGTAGTTCATACAATATTGGACTAATATGATCCAGGGACGTCCCTGCACAACTAATTGAGCAGTGGTATTCTGCAATATACAGTTGCCTGAATACCAGAAGCAGGAAGTCCAATGAACAGATCATTGCAATAATCAATTGTTGATAATACAAAAGACTGCACCAAGGCCCAAAACTCATTTTGTCTAACATGTATCTTACATAGCATAATTTAAAAAACCCTGATTTCAAAACTGCTCTCAAATGTGGTAAGAAATTCAAATGTATATAAAAAATAACTCCCAAATTTCTTACCACCTTAGTAATAGGAAATCTAATCCCATTAACTAGAATGGGATAATTCTCCAAATTAAGTAAAGACTGCAACCTATGGGAAAAACAAATCACTTCAGTTTTAGCCAGATTTAAAAATAAAACTATTCTGGGTCATCCATGAATTTATTCTACTTAGACAGTTGGTAACGTTCAGCATTGTACTCTCTAATGACTCTATCACAGGAAAATACAACTGTAAATCATCCCCATATACTCTAAATTCAATCCCAAGCTCCTCAATCAAATCACACAAAGGTAACAAATAAATATTAAAAAGGACAGCTGATAAAGTAGAACCCTGAAGGACCCCTTCCATTCAGATTGGGTCCCATGAAAATGAACCCACTGCTTCCTTCCAGACAAATTAAGACTGAAACCACTGAAATACTAGACCTTCTAATCCCACTTAATGTAAGCACTGTAATAAAATATCATGCGCTACCGTATCATATGCAGCTTTTATATCAAGAAAAGCAGCGATCACGGCAATGCTCTTTTCTAATGTAGAAATTAACGTTTCTATACTATATTTCTTACAAAAACCACATTGGAAACAGTGAAATACATCATTGTCAAAGAGGAAATCACTTAATTGCCTATAGATAATTTTCTATATCAATTTACCCAAAGTATTCAAATTAGATATTGGTCTATAATTCAAAGGGTCATGCTAAGCCCTTCCCTAAAGCTTTAAGACATCAGGCAAATGTCCTTCCAGGAGAGATAAGTTACATATGTTTAACACATTCGAAAATAAACATCCCTCATACCAAATAATAAAGAAAAAAGGCAAGGATCTGACATACAACGGGAATTTTTCAAAACAATCATATATCCCTCAACCTCATTCTGATTAATCTCATCAAAACAATCCCATGTAGTCCCAACTATATCATTAGATATTAAATTAAATGAGATCTGATCATTAGTGGTCTTGTTCCTAATCAAAGTAGCTAATTTATTTACTCAGCTATTAGCTGTGATAAATGTTGCCCGCTGTACTTGGGCATGCTACAAATTCAGGCACAGTTCCTCTGTGTGGAGCAGTGCACTGCTCAGAAAGAACGGTGCCAGCAAGCAACACAGTTCCCATGGGGCAACAATGGAGCAAGCCCCTACCCCTGTCAACATGGAGACTATGACACTTTGGTTGCAGCAATACCCACGCAGGTACCAGACCAAAGCGGTAAGAATGAGCTTCACAGTTGGCTATATAATTCCATGCAACAGGCCCCCTGAGACCAAATTAAGCCACATATGCAATGCAACGTCAGTTGCACAACACAGGAAGGTTACTGGGGAGAAGATTAGACAGGAGGTTGCCAGGGGTAGGATAGCTGGCCCTTTCCAATACCCACCATTCTCTGATTTAGTCATATCCGCACTAGGGATAGTACCCAAAAAGTAGCCAATTCAATTTAGACTAATTCATAACTTATCTTATGGGGAGGGCTGGTCGGTCAATGACTGGACAGAACCTTAAAGATGCATTGTTACTTACGCTTCTTTTGATCAGGCTTTAGACATCATTTGCAGCATGGTTAGGCAGGCACGCTTGGCAAAAACTGATACTGAATCAGCCTTTCATTTGCTTGCGGTACATCCTGCTTCCTTTCATCTTCTTGGTTTTCATTTCTAGGGGAATACTATTTCAATAGGTGCATTTCTGTGGGGTGCACTATATTGTGCGCATACTTTGAAAAATTCAGTACCTTTTTACATTGGATGGCTGAGAGAGTATACAGGTCACAGAAACTCATCCATTATTTGGACCTTTTTCTATTCATTGGCAAAGATACAGGCAAATGTTCCCATCTCCTGACATCTTTCCAAAGGTTGGCCAGAGAGTTTGGCATTCCTTTAGCTAGGGACAAGACTGAAGGCCCATCAGATATCATTACATTCTTGGGTTATCAAGATAGATGTCAGGACCAGACTGACCAGGTTACCACAAGAAAAAGTTGTCAGGCTCTCAGAGGCTCTGGAAGAAATATGCCTATTGAGCAAGGCTACATTGGGACAATTGCATTGGATTGTTAAATTTTGCCTGCAGTGTTATGCCAATGGGGAGGGTCTTCACCTGCTGATATGCTATGGCCACAGCAGGCATAACCAGAAGGCGCTATTGTATTAGAGTCACCAAGGGTATCAGACAAGATATAGAGATATGGAAATCCTTCCTGAAAAATTTCAATCATTTAACAATATGGCAAGACCTGCTGCATTAAAATTCTGAGCTCTAATTCTTTACTGATGGAGCAGGTGAGATCAGTTTTGGAATGTCTCCAAGGACAAGCAGGATGGTAGTTCTCACACATGGGTGACATCATCAGATGGAGCCCAGCATGCCCTATACCATGCATCCATGTTGGGGTCGCTCCTCAGTCTGTTTTTTTCTGCAGAGCTTTCGCATCGTGGTATGAGTGATCTCTTGGCTTTTTCATTAAAACTTGTGCAAAACCTTTTTCCCCAATTTTCTTCAGGGCTTTTTGCACTCCATTGATACCGGGTCCTTCTTGGTCCCTTCTGTAGCCTACTCAGCTAGGTTTTTTGGCATTTCAGGTAACTTTTCCTTTGCTTCAACCTCTCCCATGGTGGCGGTGACTCGGTACCCACAGGTCATCATTGATCGCCGCCATCACTGTCGTTTTGCATCCCTCTTTTTTCACTTTGGCCATGGCCGCAATTGGTTTTTGGCAATGCTCTGGTGCCCGAGGGCCATATCTATCACAGATCCCCATGATATATGTGTCCTATGCCTGGGGGCATCACATTACATCTGGGGTTGTTGCAAATACATCCAAATGATCCCGAAGGGATGTCTTGCCCGACTCGACAAGCTGGAGAAACACTTAGGGTTGGAGAAGTCCAAGCCTTCGAGTCTGTCATCGGTGGTGTCGGCACTGGTGGACCTTGGAGCTGCACTGATGGACACCATGCCATCGACATTGGCGGGACCATTGGTTCTGTTGATGTCGCCGATGGATACAGGTGCCGAGGACCTGCCACACTCTGTCTCCTCCAGGTCAAGGAGGATGGGTTCCTCATCTTTGATCACAGCACCGGGGAAAGACTAGGCCAAGCACCAAGGGAAGCCAAGGAAGCATCGGCATTGGCCACCTTTGATGCACGGTGCTGGGCACAGGGATGCACCGGCTCATGCAGTGATGCCCTGAAATGACCCCACGGCGAAGAGTGCCCATCATCCATTGATACTGTGGTCCAAGATGGTCTCCAGCAGTCCTGGTGCTAGTCATCCATCCACCTCTGGGATCAGAGGAAGATCTGGCCACCCCTCCTTCTTCCCAGTCTGTGTTGGCTTCAGCAACTTTTGAGAAGGAGCTGGAACGATGAGTTCAGCTGGCAGTGGAGCAGGCAATGAAGGCAATCTATCCTGTGGCACAGACGCTGGTCCTGTCAGCTTTGGATCCGCTGCTGGAATAGCTCAATATACTCATTGGTGTGTTACCGACCTGGCTGGCATCAGTTTCTGGGAAGCCATCGATGGCTGACAGGAACCGATGTTTCCCCCGACTGATGCGGTAATCGTTGCCGGTTCCTCCAATGAGGAAGTTCTGCCTAGGCCGGCAGAGACACCACAGCCTGCTGCCCCCCAGCTTTGCCAGGGCTTGCACCGGGTTTGAGGTAACTGCCTCTGGACGAAGGCCGAGCACCCAGGGTCCCATCCCCTGTTGAGTACAGTGAAGATGAGGGTCCCTATGATCCCTGGGGTGATGATATTGCGGACTCCTCCTCCTCCAAGGGCTCGGAAGTTCTTCCCTCAGAATCGTCTCCTGCAGAAGCATGAAGGAGCACCCTGCCAGAGGACTTATCCTTTCCAGGTTTTCTGCGGGTAATGGCAGAAGCCATTCTGTTTGTTATTGACAAAGGAAGATGCCAGGCACAAGAAGCTGGAGATCCTCCAGTTTGTGGAGCCTCCTAAGGAAATTGTGGCAGTCCCAGTGCACGATATCCTTAAGGAGCTGCTGTTGAGGATCTGGGAACACCCCTTCACAGTACCTCCTGTTAACAAGAAGGCGGACGGGGTCTACCTCATCCAGAAGGCTACCTGATTTGATAAGCGTCAGCTCCCTCACCAAATCGGTGGTTGTCAAATCTGCCCTCAAAAGGGTCAAGCGCTCTTGGATCCATTCCCCGGGGAAGGACCAAGGGCGATAGATGCTCTTGTGAGGAAAGTGTTCCAGATGGCCATGCTTATTGCCCGCATTGCCTCCTACCAGCTCTACATGAGCCAATACTTTTGGGACCTCTGAAAGCAGGTGCAGGAAATAGTTGAGCAACTGCCTCAGTAGCAGTAGGACTCCCTCCAGTTGCTGGTGCAGAAGGACCCTGAGTGCATAAAACTAGGTCCAGGTGACCCTCGATGTTTTCGAAATGGCAGCGGGAATTGGCACCCGCAGAATGGCATGGCTGTGTGCCTCAGATCTTTGTCCAGAGGTTCAGGCACAGCTCGCTGACATGCCGTGCACTGGGGAGAATCTCTTTGGAGATAAGGTGAGGACACGGTGGCTCAGTTGCAGGACCACCATAAGACCCTCCAACAGCTCTCCGCTGGCACTCCAGTCTTTCTCATCCAGGAGGTTGGTGAAGCAGGGGCAGAGGAAGTCTTTCTATCACCAGGGAGGTACTAACCTCCACCCCCTCACTCCCATGAGCAGCATGTGAGCTCCTGCAGCCGCCACAGGCAGCATAGAGCTCCCATGCCGCAGCCAGAGCCTCAGCCAACTCCCAGGACAGGGTTTTGACTGGATCAGAGGGAGCATAAGCCAGTTGCCTGAACACAAGATGCAAGATCCCCTGGTCCGGGGGCAGGCTATGGTTCTTTCTGAACTGGTGACCTAGTATAACATCAGACCAGTGGGTTCTGTCTATCTTCTGTCAAGGGTACCAAATAAACCTATTGGGTGTCCTGCCAAATTGCCCTCCATACTCATTTTGCAGGCAGGTAGCACATCAGGAAATATTGCTTGCGGAGCTCTTTGCCCTTTTAATGGCCAGGGCAGTTGAGCCTGTTCCATGAAGGCAGGGAGGGCAGGGATTCTACTCCAGGTATTTCCTGATTCCAAAGAGAACAAGAGGACTCCAAAACTTCCTGGACCTAAGGACCTTGAACAAATTTCTAAAAAAAGAAAAGGTCAAGATGATTTCCCTGGCCACCTTGATCCCCCTTCTGTAATGCAGGGACTGGTTATGTTCCCTCGATCAGAAGGTTGCGTACACCCATATCGAGATCTTCCCACATCACAGGAAATCTCTCCAATTCGTGGTGGGGAAACAACACTTCCAGTAGAGAGTTTTGCCGTTTGGGCTAGCGTCAGCTCCACATGTCTTCACCAAATGCCTGGCCGTGGTGGTGGTGCATCTCCGCAAGCTGGGAGTGCATGTCTTCCCCTATCTAGATGATTGGCTGGTCAGGAGCACATCCCAGGCAGGGGCCATTTGGTCCATGAGCTTGACCATCCAGGTGTTGGAGTCATTAGGGCTCGTCATTGACTACCTAAAGTCCGTCATTACAATTGGATTTTATAAGAGCCCTGCTAGACATGGCTCAGGCAAAAGCCTTCCTGCCTTGTTCACAGGCTGCCATCCTGGCATCCATAGCGGCAGAGATCAAGGGGAGCCAGCAGGTGTCAGCACAATACATGTTGAGGTTGTTGGGCCACATGGCTGCAACCATCTATGTCACTCCCTTGGCATGTTTGTACATGTGCAGAGCCAATGGACCTGAAGCTGCAGTGGCGCCAGGCCACGCAGAGCCTCCAGGCTTGCATCCGAGTCACCCTGTCTCTCCAGGATTCTTTGTCCTGGTGGTGGGTAGTCTCCAATCTGGAATGGAGATCTTTCCGGAGTCCTCTTAACCAAATTGTCTAACCACGGATGCATCCTAGGGAGCTCCTGTAGAGGGGCTCCATACCCAGGGCCTCTGGTCCACTCAGGAAAGCTGTTGCCAGATCAACTTTCTGGAGCTCTGGGCGATCAGGTATATGCTATGGGCTTTCAGAGATCGGCTGTTCAACAAAGTTGTCCTGATCCAAACAGACAACCAGGTAGCGATGTGGAATGTCAACAAACAGGGAGGTATGGGATCGTACCTTTTGTGTCAGGAAGTGGTCCAGATATGGTCATGGGCCTTGTCCCACAGGATGGTGCTCAGGGCAATATATCTGGCAGGTATGGAGAACGTGGTGGCGGACAGACTGAGTCATGCCTTCAGACTCCATGAGTAGTCCCTGAACCAGGAGGTAGTGAAACGGATCTGCCATCTCTGGGGGAGCCCAGACTTAGATCTGTTCGCGTCCCCTTGGAACAGGAAGATAACTCTGTTCTGCTCCCTGTACAGGACAGATGGCAAACCAGCCTCAGATGCCCTAGCCCATCATTGGGGCAAGGTCTTCTGTATGCGTATTCTCCAATTCCTTTACTGGTGAAGATACTCTTGAAGCTTCATGAGGACAGAGGGACTATGATCCTCATTGCCCCTCATTTGCTGAGACAGGTCTGGTTTCCACGCTTGCGGAAGTTGTCTATCCGGAAACTGATCAGTCTGGGGACTTCCGCAGGTCTCATCAAGCAAGATCAGGGCAGGCTGCATCATCCCAACCTCCAGGCCCTGTCACTCATAGCATGGATGTTGAGAGGTTAATCCTGCAGCTGCTTGATCTTTCTGAGGATGAGACTCAGGTCCTGGTGGCTTCTAGAAAGCCTTACACTAGAAATTCCTATGGACTGAAGTGGAGAAGGTTTTCCATGTGGTGTGAGGAGAAGGCCCTAGATCCATTCTCCTGCCCCATACAAAAACTACTTGACTACCTTCTGCACCTCTCAGAAGCTGGCTTAAAGACCAATTCCATTAGGGTTCACCTGAGTGCGACTGGCACGTACCACCAGGGTGTGGAAGATGCGCCCATCTCTGTACAGCCTATAGTTGTCAGTTTCATGCGGGGCCTGCTTTAGTTGAAGCCTCCCCTAAGGCCTTACACTGTGCTTGGGACCTCAACCTGGTGCTAGCTCAGCTGATGAAAGCTCCTTTTGAGTGTTGCGCAGCTGTGACCTGAAGTACCTGACCTGGAAGGTCATATTTTTGGTGGTGGTCACTTCAGCGCCAGGTTTGTCAGACCGAAGTATTACTTTGGCATTGCTAAGGACCATTCCCCAAATTTTGAGGGCCACAACAATAGGGAAACAACTCTAAAATGTTACATTCTTGGTTATCCCATATACATACCAAGCCAGGGGCCAAGCCTTGGAGCATCAAGCCCCTTTGAAATAGAGTTGCTTACCTGTAACTGGTGTTCTCCAAGGACAGCAGGATGATAGTCCTCACACATGGGCGACATCATCGGATGGAGCCTGGCACGGAAAACTTTTGTCAAAGTTTCCAGAACTTTGACAATGCCACGCATCCACGCAGGGTCCCTCTTGTAACATAGAATTACGATTAAAAAAAATAAATAGGATAAACCCAACAACTGTAATACCATGTAACTCAGCTTGTCCTTTTACTTTACCGTATATAATCCATCCTAAGTGAACTATCTGAAAAATTTTGTGCATCTTCAATGAACTTTCCTTTTTAACATCTGCAAAATAATCTTCAGAAAAACTGAACATCTATTTCCAAGATGTCATAGACATTGTGGAAAATGTGATGATTCTAATAAATAAACTACTCTCAAAAATGAAAAAATTGCTTAAACCCACAAGAACAAACTATTACTTTGCTAGTTGGTACACCATTAACTATTGAAAATGTAATAGGAGAACATTTTCTTTAGTGCTGGTACATTTTAGAATCATTTGTTTTCTCTTGCTGATTGCTGTTAGTGATTACTTTTTTATAAGTTTTAATTTATTTTGCAAGTAAAATTTTTAAAAAATTCTTAAACAGTTTATGTGTTAATGTATCTTAATTCATTTGCTTTTTTTTTTTTTTTTTTTTAAAGAGCAGCACGATAAGGAAACCAGATGCTAGATCTTACTGTATTGAACTAAAATATTCTCATCTCCATATTTGTAAATGCACAGTGATAAAATGTATCTTAAAGCTGCACTTTTTGGATTAATGTACAGATCTTTGTTGTAAGAGTCATCTGAAATGCATAGTAATTAGAAAGAAAATCTAAAAAGCTATACCGAGACAGGCAAGTTTTAGAAATGTATATATGAAGAGAATAGCGATCCTGACAGGGGAACTGTAGTTGGTGATTTTTCTGATACATATTGTATTTTAGCTTCTCTCTAAGCTTGTCTGCTTGCTTCTGCACATGGATGCCTCTCATCCCTCAAGCTAATCCTTCTCTTTTCTTCCATCCATCCCAACTGACATTAAAATTCCCATTTAGCAAATGTCAGCTTGCACATTCTTATCTCTCTGCCAGATTCTATCCCATGTCATAAGCATGAGATGCACCAATGTTTGCTAAAGGTGAGGGAATGTATGAATGTTTCTGCAGCAACTGAGACCGAAGCCCCTACTGGTGCCACTTCTGACCAAATTCAAATTCTTGACATGTCAGAAGTTTTTCTGTACAGCAAAAACAGAGGTGAAAATGTTCACCTAGGATATTATTCAAGGTTTTTCCCAAGGCAGGGGTGTTTCATTAAAACAGTGAGCTTCCAGCAATAGAGAATAGAAGGGGAAACGACAAGGCCTATAGTTGGACCTCTGGGCATCCCTACAGTACAGAAATCAGTCTGTCGCATGCAGTATATGAAATGACCTCAGGGACCGTGTGCTCCAGCACTTCTAAACATTTAGTAGATGAGCATACAAGCAGTGACTTCACAACCTGTAATAAGTAGTACAAGGATGAGCAGCAACGCTGGTTGTAGTGAAATGGGAAATTGCCTTCACTGGGTCCCCAGTCAAAGCTGAGAATGCAAGCTTTAGTGATGAAATATGAGGGAATGCTATAATGGTCCTTTTATTAGTGAATTTGTAGCTTAACAGCTGCCAAATGTAACACTAAACACCCTGCTGAATCAGTGAGTCCCTTTGGAGGCCTCCTCACCAAAATGACAGAATTAGTGTCTGCAGCAGAGCTACTGGCTGCCAACTGGACTAGCTGTAAATCTGGTTGCTGTTATGAATATGACACTGGAATTATTTTACTTGTTAAGCAATAAACTTGCCCAACATATTGTTTTTCTCTTTATTGATTCATGCTAGGTGAATTTCTGGGAGGACTGTTCTGTACTGAGCATACGGCTCTCAGGTCACGACAGTACAACCAATCCAACCGTTTATAGGACACTTATTGGTTTCCCACAATAAGATGTTCAGTACTTTTACGTCAAATCAGAACATTTTATACACTCGGGAAGTATTAAATTATACCATAAGAAGAAATAACATAGAGGGTATCGGAACTCTAGGGGGGCAGTTTATGAATATGGGGGGCTGGAAAGGGAGTCTACCCACCCTCCTTAGGAAACAAAAAAACAAATAGGTGACAGCAGGGGAAAGCTAATAAAGCTGTAATTAATGCAGCAACCGCATCAGCTACACAGCTTAACTCAGAGGGAAGCCAATGGAAGAGGTTTTGTCGCTGGTGGAGCAAAATAGTCAGTCATGCGGGCCCAGGACCTGTCACTGCAGCAGTAACACTTGCCTGTTGGTTTTTGTTACAAATAGCTGGTTGTGTTTCCATAGTTAAGGAGTTAATCAAACAAAAGATGCACTACTGAATGAAAGTATATTGAGTTGCTGTGGATACTTTGATATTATTTAGTTATGTAAAGAAAAATATGTGAAAGATCATGTTTGTTTTCAAAAGCTCTGATTCACTAAAGCTCTGATGCCTTTCGGTGTGCAACATTAACAATTCTTTTTGTGGACCAGCCGGGTGGCTCAGCGACAGTACATGGTACTGCTTTGTTACAGAAATGCCAGATTCAATCCCTAGATCTGACTGCTGGTTATGGCCAACCAGGGTTGTGGATGCTACAAAGGCTGGGTTCATAGCCTGTGAGTGGGGGGACAGTGTTTTAGTCACTACTCATCGGTGACAGCCAGGGGTGGATTGCAGGAAAATATCAGCTCCGGGGATTTTTTTTCAAAACCAGCCCAGGAGGCACCCGACTCCCTTGTGCAATCTCTCTGCAGCACATGCGTCATGAGCTCCCTAAAGCACGCCAAGTCGACTCTGAAACCCGGGAGAATTAAGTCCAAATATCTTCAAAATAAATTTCACATTTTTCCGAAATAACTAAGAAATAGAGCATAATCTAGACCAGCAGTGAGTAAACAAAGCTGCAGACCCCGTACCAACCATGCAACTTGGTTAGGGTCCCCCACAAATATGCTTATATCTCATATTTTATTATATATTATAGGATTACAGAGCTTACACTGGCATTCTAGCACTAGCTGGATTTACAGCAGAGAGAAGCAATTTGCAAATATGTTCATCTTTAACAGGGAACTGGAACATCATTCCAGGACATTGAATTTATCCATATAAAAAATGTTTCATTAATGGTTTGAAGATTTATGACAGACACTTTTAGTTATTTCTCATAAAAAACTTTAAGTTTTTATGGTGATATGGATTAAGCATAATAAAATATTTTATTCTATTAGTACGTAAACAAATACTTTTCTTTTTCACTCTTGAAAACGGTTTTACTTTGGTGTTCACTTTTTTTGTTTAGTTGATATTTTATATAAAAACAAACCAAACCGGCACCTATCAAATTTCTAGGTATATGCACAAAAGATTATACAGTAACACTAAACGCATAGGGCAGGATTTTCAAAGTCCTACGCACGCCAGGCCTATTTTATAAAGGCCCGGTGAAGCGCCTAAAGCCCCGTGGCTTTACAAAAGGGGCGGTCTGGTGCGGGGCAGGGGCCTCCGGCACAGAGGTCATTTGCCGCTGTGTCGGAGGATCGCGTGCCGGCTTTGTAGAACTGTACGGAAGTCTTAAACGGTCAGCAAAGGTTTCAGTCTACGTAGTAGACACAGTTTAGCGTAGCCTGATTTGATTCATTTGTTTACGTGTTTTTCCATGGTATGAATGATGGTGAGTGTGTATGTATGGAAGTGTGGGGGGTGATCAGATCTGGATGTAGGGAAGTGTGGGGAGGTATTAGTTCTTAAAATTTAGAATTGTGATTTATTTACATTTTTCAGTACTGAATGAAGCATTTAGATCTTAACCTTGATTTATTTCTTCTATTGTCTTTAAAATTTATAAATTTGTTTTTGTACTTAAAATAATATTGATTGAATAAAAGGGTAAGTTAGTTGGATTTACTTATTTTGGGCTGTTCCATTTTTTGTTTTTTGATTTGTCATAAATAGAACAGCGAAGGCAGTCGGAGAGTTGTATTGTTATTATTGGAATTTCCTTATACTACAATCAGTGTCTAATAAAATGCTGTACATTTACAATCCATTAAAAGCTCCTAGATCATCTCAAATAGGACTGTTAAATGTTCCATCAGTCTAAACTATAAGACTGGCTGAATTTCAAGAGAGAATCTTTTTTGTCGCTGGTCCCTGCTTGTGGAACTCCTTATCAAGAGATCTTTGATTAACTGAGTGCACCATGACTTTTAAGAAAGTGCTGAAGACCTATTTTTTAAAAAAAATTTTATTTCAACAAGCTTTCCCTGATTTTTAATACTGATGGACAGGTGATGGTAGTGAAGACCTGTGGAATAGGAAAGGTAGTGAGAATGTTTTGAAGGTTGCTTTGTTTTTATGATTTTTATCATTGTTATCTTTATCTTATGTGGTTTTATTATTATGTTATTTTTGTTTTTATGTTTCATTATTGTGAGTATTCTATTGTAAGCCGCACAGAGCTGTGGATATACAGCCTATAAGTGTTTCTAAATAAATAAATTATTTTGAATTTGTGTCAAATAAACATGATAAAAGCCTAAAGTTAACCTCCCATATGATTAATGTAAAAATCAACATATTTCATTGGAATCCAGAGCACTCCTAGATTATATTGCCCCTTTTACAATTGTTCAGTTTCAGTACACCCCTTCTGTCTTCTCATCACGTCTTCATTCAATAGTACCTCGCCTAGCCTGACAGTGTTGTTATAAGCGGGTTATGAGTATGATAAATAATAAAATTACAGTAAACAGTATTACGCAGCTGACATTCTCTATAATTATAGTAATATATTTGAGATGCCCAATCCTCCTTTAGGTTATCTCTGAGTAATCCTAACCTAATCTTTATTCCATATAAGTCAAAATAAGTAATTTTAAAGGGATAATTAAACATTTTTAGGAACACAAATAGGAAATAAATATATAGTTGACATGGCAATATATTATTTTACAATAGCAATTCTGCAAACCAAAAAGTCATTAAATTGGTCCATAGTGTAAGGTCTGTTTAATATTAATAATTAATCAATACGGACCAATTTAATAATTAAACTGAAAGCATTATTACATAATTAAATAATTATTAAATTATTAAATAATTAAACTGAAAGCATCTTAAAAAAATGGAAAGCAAGTCCTAATGAGGAGGATAGGGAAGAGCATAGGTAATGGCAACAGAGATGTAAAACATCAATAAGACAGACCAAAAAAAACATTTGAGGAGAAACATGCCACAGAGGCAAAAACTACTAATTAAAACTTTTTCAAGTACATCTAAAGCAAGAAGTCTGCAAGGGAGTCAGACCTCTAAATAACCAGTAAAAGGAGGTGCTCAGAGAAGGCAAAGCCATCGCAGAACAACTAAATTATTTCTTTGCTTCAGTCTTTACTGAAGAGCTGTTGGGGAATGGTTCTTTGAAGGTGATGAGACAGAGGAACCGAAGCAAATCACTGTTCAATTGGAGGATGCATTAGAGCAAATTAAAAGGCTAAATGGCAACAGATCAACGGGACCTGACAGCATTTGCCCCAGAGTTCCGCAAGAACAGCGAGTGCAGAATGCTGCAGCACGTTTGGTCTCCATTAGCAAGTTACGGTATCACATAACATCAGAACTTTATTCATTGCAATGGCTGCCAAACCAATTTTGGAATAGTTTTATAATATTGCTTTTAATTCAGAAAGCCCTTTGCTCTGATACACCTTAGATGTTTAGGTCACTCCTTAAAATCTTTAGGCCATCACAAAATTTGCATCAGTGGGTCAGAACCTCTTAGATATTCCATCTATTAAAGCAAGATACTATAAAAAAAAAAACATGAAGTGAAAAATATCAATAGTATATACAAAAATTTCACTTGAATGAACAATGCAAATCGCTTGTTAAATAATAATAAATGCTCTGCTTAAGATGACCTCGTACAGATAAGCACTTTGACTGCACCATTTGGTTGGATGTCTTAAACTGAAAACGTGCCAAGTTATTTATAATCATCGATCCAGGATAGCACCTGTTACTGAGGGTCCCAAGTTTTTGTTGCATGTCCCGTCCGCGCCTGGCCCGCGCACGCGCCTGCTCACCTTGCTAGCTCCTCTGAAGGTAACGGGTCGGCCTCCCCAGCGGCAGCCATGAGCTCCTCTAGGCCTCGGTGTCCCGAGGCGGCGGTCGTCGGGCCTTCCATTGCGCACCAGGCCTCACGCCAGAGTTTGGAGTCTCCAGTGGCGTTGGCCATGCCCCTACGCACGCGCGGACTGCCTGGCTTCTTGTAGAGCCAGGGGCGGGTCCTAGCTCTGCGGTGCGCCCTGATTGATGGAACAATATACGGAAGTCCCTGCCTGCACTTCCTTGCCTTGGCAATTGGGTCGGCACTGTAAGTGTATTAGTTTGCCTCAGCATTCACAGTCTTGTTCCAGCATCCTTCTGTTCCTACGTCTGTCTGTCCGTCTTCCCAGGTAGTACCCTCAGACTGTCTCTCTGGTACTGACTTCTGCCTGATCCTTGCCCTTCCTGTATCTTGACCTCTGCCTGCCTTGTGACCTCGTCTGACCTCCAGAACCTGACCTCTGCCTCATTGACTACTCCTCGGATTCTGACCTCGGCTGCCATTGACCACGTCTTCTGATTCTAGCTCTGTCCCTTGCCTTTTCATCGCCTACGCTGTTTGGGCCTTCCTTGCCTCTCCAGGCCAACAGCGTGAAATCTGACCATGCTCCCTTGTTGATCGTGGGCACACCTCTCTACCTCCTCTCTGGGAGACCATGCAAGGCCCATCTAAATCCAAGCGGCCCGGGTTCCTATGGGCTCCACCTGGGTGGGACCTTGGACTTCCAGTGGTGAAGCTCATCCTAGCCTCTGTCTCCTCCTGTGCTCCGCCCCCTAGGGGCAGGTGCTTCCTGGGCTCTACCAGGGAGCCGTTCTCTACTGCTCTAGGACAAGGGTCCACCTCCAAGCGCAACAGTTTTGTTTTTATTTTTTGAGAAAATTTTTATATGCAAATCAAAATGTAGCAAAGCAGAGATAAAGACTGAGTACTTAGCTTATAAACACTAGAAGGATAAGTGTAGCCATAGACTGCTTGCAAAAGAACTTCAAGTGCACAGGAATCAGTTGGTATAAATAAATTATCTCCTATATCATCCTGATCACCCAATGCTGGGGCATTTGAATGCAGTATATCTTCATCAGGGGTCAATTAATATATAATTATGGAGATAGCAGAAAGCTTGGTTAGATCATATGTCATGCACAGCATATTGCATAGGACTGATGATGTTCCTGTGGCATTTTAAGTATCCTTAGATGAAACTAGAGAATGGATGTTTTCGATTGTTGGACCATTGGAATTTCCTCCCTCAGTAACTGAGAATGGAGTCATGTCTATCCACCTTTAAGATGGCTTTCCTTTTTAAGCAGGCATAGAAGGATTTTTGCTAGGTTGTGTCTGTTACGATACTGCCTTGTTTGCCAATAGCTGGAACTTGTTTCAGTAAGAATTAAGAATGGAATCATGTTAAAGAAGTAGCTGAAGATCTTTATTAAAGCAGCTTTATAAGCATGATTGCAAGGTTTACATATAACATACTGAATGTTGCATGAATGTTTATATACTGTACACCGCAGTGTACAAGTAAATAAAAGTAAATATGAAATTGCACATCTATTCCTGTTAATCTGCAACACATCATTAAAATCTGCCATTGTACTGGAAGACTGAAAAGTGGCTAATGTAAAAGGGCTCCACGGGTGATCCAAGAAACTACAGACCAGTAAGTCTGATGTTAGTGCCAGGAGAAATGGTAGAAATTAAAGTAAAGAAGAAAACTATTGGACATATGAATAAGCGTGGCTTAATGGGAAAAGGCCAAAATGGTTTTAGCAAAAGGAAAGTCATGCTTACCAATCATTTTTTTTTATCTCAGTTTCACTCTACCCTATACAAGCAACTGTAATAAAGTACCATGAATCTTTTTAATATTCTTTGGGGGAACTAGCTAAATAGTCAAGGGTTAACATGCAAACAGAGCCACTTCCTTGAAGAAACTTCACCTTGTTGCAAAGTGTTGGGCTCCCTAAGGGGTGACGCCATGGGCAGTCACTTGGTTTGCCACCTTCTAAAGCCAACACTGGTACTGGGGTTAGTTAGCATTGGACAGAAAAAGATGAAATTTAAAAGCCTAATGGGGCAGATTTTAAAAGCCCAGCGGCACGCGTGTAAGTCCCGAGGCTTGCAAAAATGGGCGGGGAAGTCCGGGGGCAGGGGCGTGGCCAGAGATCTCCGTACTGCTGCTGGGCTGGCGCGCACAACCTACGCCTGCCCGGAAGCAGGTGCAACTTATAAAATAAAGGTTGGGGGGTTAGGTAGGGCTGGGGGGGCGAAGGAAAGTTCCTTCCAAGGAAAGCCATCAGGGCTTTCCTAGGGCTCAGCCCACGCAAAGTGCACTAGTGTGGTCCATTACCTGCTATTAAGTTCACTTAGAGAATAGCCACTGCCATTAGCAATGGTTACATGGAATAGACTTAGTGTTTGGGTACTTGCCAGGTTCTTGTAGCCTGGTTTGGCCTCTGTTGGAAACAGGATGCTGGGCTTGATGGACCCTTGGTCTGACCCAGTATGGCATTTTCTTATGTTCTTATGTTCTCCCTTGCACGTGCCGACCCCAGATTTTATAACATGCGCGCGGCTGAGCATGCATGTTATAAAAGCGGGTGTACATATGTGCGCGCCGGGTAGCATGCACAAATGTACCCGGCGCACGTAGGTTTTAAAATCCAGCCCAATGTGTACATTAATTAGGGGATAGTCAACTATGTCAAGTGGATTTTAAAAGCTGCCAAGATGCGCACGTATCTCCTGGAGCATGCACACCTTGGAAGTTTTCAAAAAGGGGCGTGGTCTGGACGTTTCGGGGGCGTGAACCTGAGATGTACATGTAAATACTTACACGATCCAAGGCCCCCTGCCACGTCACTTTACTTCAGATATGGGTGACGTGTACGTTAAAAAATAAAGAAAAATAGGTAGATGTGTGGGGTGTTAAGGATTGGAAGACCTCTCTCTCTTAACTGAGTGAACTAGTAACTAACCGGTTTTAATGGCAATGGCATTGGTGCGCACCCCTATTAAAATCCCCTCACTTACACGGAAGAAGCAGCATTTGCATGCACAGACACATAAAACTGGGCGCATATGTGCACGCAGCCAGCCTATTTTATAACATGTGCACACATGTGCACCTGCTCGCCAGTTTTAAAATTCACCTTGAAGTGTGTTAGGTTGTGGCCGTCATTGTTTTGGGATAAGGCGTTATATTTAGGCCCAAAATGTCCAAACAAAAAGATAGAAAAAAAGCATTGTATTTTTGGTTCAGCAATTCGAATGTGTCAGCTTTGAAATGTGAATGGAAATCTCTGAAATCTTTGTATTTTGTAGGCATGAGAGGAAATGCATTTGTATTTCTGTTTCTCTGGTGTTGCACTCATTCAGATTCTGTTTTCTTATTTATTAAAGGCTTTTATATACCGACTTTCTTGATACAAATCAAATCAACTCAGTTTACATCGAACTAAGCAGTAACTATAACCAACCAATCAACAAGAGACAATTTAAAGGAGCATAAAATTACATTATAACAAGGATGCCTTAACTGGGAGTAGGGTTTCCACTTCATTTTTTGTCTTCAGATTTCTATTTCTAATCTGTGCTCCCTTATTCTATGTTTTATGTGGGTTTATCTATGTTCTGCACTTCACGAGATGATAAATTTCTCTTTTTTTGCCTTAAAACCATTTTTGTTTCAAAAGGTGACTGAACGATATTGCTCTTTGATGTATCTGGTTCTGTGAGATGCACAAATTTCTCAGGGCCTGAGAGCACTTTGTGCCTCATAATATCCTGAAGCATTCGTAGAGATCACAGCTGGTTTATTTCACTTGGTTATTTATGCCTCATCATACTGCTTCTCTGAACAACAGGCTTAAATCTTGCAGTCCATAAATCAAAACAAGTATGTAGTGCCTTGAAGTGATCTATAAATTATATTTTCATATTATTATTATTATTATTAAGAGTTTATCATTCATTTAATGTTCATGAAGTGCATTGCCACATCTCTCTCCTTTCACCAAAAAATCTTTCAAAATAATGTCAAATTTTTTAAGCTACATGAAATCAAGTTATTTCTAGAACTTAGGTACAGCTTCCTGTGAGTAAATTAGTAGATCAAATGCATAGCTCCACCAGCCTCTGAAGACTGCAGTACCTTTGGACTCACAATCCAAAAGCTTTTCTCCTATTTAATCTTTTTTTGAGTAATTAAGGAAGGCATGCATGTATGGTCTGTGAGAATTCCCTCATGGCACGGAATATATTCATATGTCATCATTTAGAACACAGCTAATTCATTCTTACTTTTTTTTTTAATTTGTATTTTATTGCATTTAAACAACATAGTAGTATATGGCAAAAACAAAAACATATAAGCAATGTCAATAAACAGATACAAACAAACCTTGAAGTATGTTTCAGCTTATTCATAAAGTCTACATTGAGATTATTCTGAATTATCATCCCCTCCCTCCTTTACCCAACCCTCTCACCCATTCCATCCCAGTAGTGTGCTTCTGATCAACATTATAGCGCTATACGTATCACTTGCTTGATATCTCTGTGAAGTAAAGTAGGTGAGGAGCCTTCTGGGAGTTTACAGGGATGGGAGATGGACTGCTTTTCCCCAATTCATCTAGTAGAATTTTTGTAACTTGCAAATTTTGAGAGGCGTGTTATGGTTAATACTTTTTAAGTTGTCTCAACATTTATTTATTTAGATTTTTATATTCCGCTTTCCACACTTTTCTGAGCACTTCAAAGCAGATTATATTCAGGTACTTTAGGCATTTCCCTATCCCCAGAGGGTTTACAATCTAAGGTCTAGATTCATCATTTCACTATAAATGTAGCGGAATGATGAGCTGAAGCAAAAAAAAGGAACGGGGGGGGGGGGGGGGTGTGTGCATTGTGGTGGTGCGGTTTCACCTGCCGCGGATGTGGTTGTGCCACACACTATCACCCCATAGCGCCACAGCAAAAGGTGGTGATATTTCCCGCGCTACTGCTGGCAATAATGTCCACTGCTAATCCACAAGAGATCTCCCCAAGTGTTGGCCGCACCAGTCGACCAGTTAAAATATGGATAGCGGAGCACAGTTCCCGATTAAACACTTGTACAGTAACAGCACCTATAGAACTTCACTGTATGGAGAATAGCCACACATACAACCAATTGAAATGGACGGTGATTAACAGCATTGATGAAGAAAAACAGAGGGGAGTCTGTCATTGCTCAACCATCGTGAGCAAGCATGAATTTTTAAATTATGCTCCGAACAGCCAGCAGGGCTCAACGAGCAATTGGATTGGATGTCTCTAGTTTAACAATCTGTGATTGGTCAAGCTGGTATCTGGAGAGCTCTTTAAATAGCAAACAGGAAGTGAACCAGAGCTGAGCACAGTCAGAGCCAACATTATACGGAGGCTTGCCGAGCACCGAATTGAGATTGGAAGCGGCGGTAGAACACGAAAAACATTGCTTTGAATTTTATAAAAAAGAAAAGTAAGGGAGTAAACAATCCCTGATGAAGACATTGGGTGTCAAAACTTGCGCAAGTTGGGATTCTTTAAACGGAAGCAAGGACAGACATTGGGACATTTCAAAGCTAAGTAAAATTCAGTTATTTGTCTGACGGTTTATCAAATAAGTAAGAAGTGTGGTATCACACGAAGATATAACATGGACATAAGTTAAAGTAAAAGGCAAAATACAACAAAAAAATACAGGTAATCTGTTGCCTATCTCTTGAAATTTTTAAAATACACATTTTCAATAAAAGAAAGGGAGGACGGAAGGTGAGTTAATGATTAAAAAAAGGAAGGCACTGAGGGGGGTTGCCTATTAACAAACGTATGAAACCATTCTCTTCTCTCTTAAAAAAATTTTTTAGTGCATTAATTGGCACATTAATTTTGAGCGAGGCAACAGAGTGAACCTAAAAAATTATATACACCAGGTGGGGTTTTTTGGGAGGGCAATAATGTCCAAACATGCAGCGGTACCACCACCTCATTACCCTTAACCCCACCCAAACTCCTCCCCTTCCCCTAATTTAAATTTTATCATCGCGATAAGCCTATTAATGGCCCATCGCATTTTAGAAAATGACCCTATAAGTTTGTACCTGAGGCAATGGAGAGTAAAGGGACTTGGCCAAGATCACAAGGAGCAACAGTGGGACTTGAACCCTGGTGTCCTGGTTTGTTAACCCACTGCTCTAACCACTAGGCCAGGGGTTCTCAGCTACTGTGCTGCCAAGCACACGCAGGTGTGTCGCCACACTTCCCCATCCCCCGCTGGCCCAGCTGCTCCCCCTGCTCCAGCGAAATAGGAACTTACGGTATCTTCTGCCCAGGCTTAAAATGCCGATAGCCCAGGCGGAATGCGGCAGGAGATCTGGAGTCAGCAGACATTCCCAGGTATGCAGAACAAGGCATTTTTTATCCTTATTATTTTTTCATTATTGGTCTTTGTGCCTGCTATTTTGAAATATTGCATTGGTATCTAGAAATTTTTGATATGAGTTTTTAAATTATTGAATATTCCATTCATTAGCTATTTTAAAATAATCTGTTCTTTTTATTATGGTTTTTCTGCTATTGATTTTATATTTCTTGATTTGTTTTATGAGAACTGGTGATGTTTCTCTTTTTCCTTTGTTGCATTGCATACAGTCTCTCTGGCTTTTTGCGGTTTCCAGTTAAATTTTTGTCTGCATGTTTCTAGTTATGCTTTATGGGGCCAACCTGGGTTCCTGCTTTCCAGGCTGGCTGGATGTTGTGGATGGGAGGGAGTCTTAGCCATCACTCTTAGAGGTGCATGTTAGCTGGGTTCTGAAGGAAACTGAGGTTTGTGATCCCGGCTAAGGACTGCTACTGTAATAGTAATGATGATAGAGCTGGGCTGGGAGGGGAATAGAAAAGATAGGGGAGAAATATCTGGCTAGTTGCGAATTATGGGCCATGGTGCAATAGCCACAGGAAGTTATAAAAAAATGCAATGCTCAGTTGCAAGAACTAACAAAAAGAAGAGAGCATGGAATAATTATAGTAGTCCTTACTAGACGTAGTAGTGCAAACAATTAATCTTTATTGCAATGGTGAAACTCCATAACTTCTTAGCATAAATCAAGGTCCATTAAAAGGTCCATTAAAACAGAGTAATGTTCCGACATGTTTCACCCAGAGGGACCAAGAAATATGTTTCAAATTTTATTTATTTATTTATTTAAAAATGTTTGTATACCGCTTTTACAAACTATGTTTAATCAAAACAATTTACATGGGTTCGTTTTAAAAAAAGAACTTAAATTAAATTAAAATTAAAATCACAAGGAGAAAAAAGAAATAATAAAATTACAAAAAACATATTATAAAATAAAAATTAAAGTAAAAAACTATTAAAAAATAAGTATAAATATAAGTGCCATATAGTTAACATGGAGCGTCCGTTAGTGAGTGTGGTTTCACAGAGTCATATTACTTTGTAGATGTAATTTTAAATGCAATTTGAAATAGGTGGGTTTTTAAAGATTTTTTTTTTATTTATTCTTTATTGCTTTTCAAATTTACAATAACAAATATATACTTTGTCATCATGAAATTTAAGTGCTATTGCAATTGAAATAATACAACATACATATCTGTTGATATTCTCTATACAGGAAAACATTTATCCAATATTTAGCACTATTACATTATAGAGGAAATATTGTGGGGGGTGTAAAGAAATATAGAGGAGTATTACAATACAGAAATACAATCATGAAAATAGTCGACCAAGTGCTTACTTCATAACTATTAACCCATCACGATGTTCCAACTGTTACTGGATATCTAGCACTTAAGAAATCTCTCAGTTGCGGTGTATCAAAAAAAATATAAGTAGACCCACGCCAGCTTATAACACACTTACAAGGGTATTTCACAATGAAACTTGCACCCAAAGATAAAACTTCGGGTTTCATCTGAAGAAATGCCTTACACCGCAACTGGGTAGACTTGGCAAGGTCTGGAAATATCCTTACCAAGTCCCCGCAGAAAGGAACCCTCAAATTTTTATAATAACTACGCATTATCAAATTTATATCTTCTTCAGAGAATAAAGTCACTAGAAGTGTCTCTCTTCCCATGACCTCCATTTCTGATGCTTCCAGATATTGCGTCAAATTTGTCAAGTTATCCAAAACATTATTTCTAGGGATATTTTGCCTTTGAGATAGGTGTATCACCTTTTTTTACCACAGGGATCTTCTCCTGGGGGATTTTCAAAAATTCTCCCAGGTATTTCTTTAGAGTTGTTAAACTCAATTCATCCTTAACCACTGGGAAATTTAATATATGAAGGTTCAAATGCCTAATGGAGTTTTCAAGAGACTCCATTTTACATAATGTTGCAAGCCTGTCCCTTGAAAAGGCAGCCGAAACCTCTTTCAAATCTTTAACCTCCGCTTCTATTTTTTGGATAGCAGTACCTTGTTCTTGTAGAATTTGCTGGTGATCATGTGCTACTATATCCAACTTCACAGAAACCCCCTCTAACTTATGAGATTGCTCTTGCAGTTTGATATCCATTCCAGCCATAAGCTCCCAAAGGGAGTCTAAAGTTACAATTGCTGGTTTTTCAATCCTGTGTGCATTTAGACTCACCCCACTGGTGCCAGAAATCGAGTCAATCCTCTCAACTGCGTCCTCCGCACTTCCTATCTCCCCATCCACTTCACTTTGCCTTTTTGGGGTTGAAGTCTTCAGTTCCCCGGAGACAGCTCCTTCGGCACCCCCCGACTGGTTAGCTTCACCCGGGTTTTCTTGGGGCTCTCCAGTTGCTCCAGGGGACTCCGGGGAGGAAGCTTGCAGCAATTGTCGTGGTTTTGGCGGGCTCAAGGATGTTTCTCCCGGCGAAAATGGCTCTCCTCCTGCCGCTCCACCCGTGGGAGCCACTGCCCGTCCAACAGATGTTGCAAATTCCTGGATTAATCTCTGGTCCGAAGGTAGGGTGGGTTCGGTGGGGTATACCCTCACCCTACCCTTTCTTTTATGGGGCATTTTTTGAAAGAAATAAGCAGTTATTCGACTTGGAAATCAGAAACCAGCCAGAGCGTCCGGGAGTCAAAGCCTCTCAGTCGGCCATCTTGGTTACGCCCCCCCCCCCCCCCAGGTTTTTTGAATTGGTTTAGATTGGATATGGATCTTAATGAGTCAGGTAAGGCATTCCAAAGAATTGGGCCAGTAACTGAGAACGCTCTTTTCCTAGTAATCTCTAGTCGAGCCTGTCGGGGGGATGGAACATCTAGTAAGTTTTTATTCATGGATCTTAGATGCCTGGTGGGTTTATATACGCGGAGAAGAGAGCATAAAGTAGTGGAATTAGGATTATGAATAAGAGAATGTATCATGATTATAATTTTGAACTGTATTCTATATTTAACTGATAACCAATGGAGTGACTGAAGTATTGGAGTTATATGATTTTTAATTGAAGAATTTGTTAGAATACGTGCGGCTGCATTTTGGATTACTTGAAGTGAATGAAGTGCATTATCAGGAAGACCTATGTATAAGGAATTACAGTAGTCAAGCCCTGAAAATACGAGAGATTGAAGAATGGTCCAAAAATCATGAAAAACAAGTAGTGGACGTAGGCGTTTTAAGAGTTGTAGTTTGAAAAAAGAATTTCTAGTAACCAGAGATATGTGTTGTTTTATTGTTAAATCTGAGTTAATAGTAACTCCAAGATTTTTGGCTGAATTAGAAATAGGAATAGATACTCCATTAAATTGAAACTGAGCTGGGGGACCTATAGATGATTCCGAAATTGAAGTGAGATGAACTATTTCTGTTTTTGCCGGATTTAATTTCAGCCGGTTATGAGAGAGCCATGTATCTATTGTTGTCAAGTATAAAGATACTAGTGACAGAGTATGTGTCCAGGAGGTATTGTAGGGTACCATGAACTGCAGGTCATTGGCATAAATTTTGAACTGCACGTTTAGAGAAGCAAGAATACGACAAAGAGGTAACAGGTATATATTAAAAAGAATAGGAGATAAAGAAGAACACTGAGGAACACCAGAGGCAATAGTATATGGGTCGGAAGAATAATTATCTATATTAACTTGTTGGATACGATTAGATAGAAATGAGATAAACCACTGTAGTACAGAGCCTGATATGCCTATAGATGTAAGAATAGAAATACAATGAGTTACAGTGTGTGGCTTCTTATTGACTAAAGAAATGGGCGTATCGTGGCGGTAACATTTAAATTACCTTGTTTTATGCTAAGAAGTTATGCAGCCTCACCATTATTAATCGTTTGCACTACTAATCTCGTAAGGACTACTTTAATTGTTCCAAGCTCTCTTCTTTTTGTTGATCCATGGTACAATAGCCCATTAAGCTGGAAGCCCAAATAAGGAACATTTGGTGGTAAGGGTTATCTGAGTGAGTAGGGAGATGGGGAATAGGATGTTTGTTGGCTGTGATCCCTATTATGGGGCATGAGTGTGCAAGATTCCATTATTAAGGAAAGGTAGGTCTCATTTATATGCTGTGTATGTGTGTTATTATGTGGGTGTGTGTACACTAACACTGATCTACTGCATTATGAGCATACTAGATACCCAAAATTCCTCCAAACAGCATCACATTTTCATTTTCATTGAAATATTTTCTTCCCTGAATAAATTAGAGAGGCTAATGGGTTATCATAATACCTGATAAATCTCTCATCAGTTATGAAGAATAACCATTACTAAGAGGTTAACAGGAGTTGGCCTAGAGCCTGTACAGAAGTATTTAGATTCTCTTGGGATTACTTGACCATTGACCTATTGCTAATTAGTAAGATATTTTAGCAAGCAGCCAATAAAAGGCACATCTGCAGCTGCTCTAGCCTGTTTCTTTCCACAAGATTTATTATGGTGGAAGGATCCCCTTGGACATACTTCAGTTAATCTTATGAGGGGGACAAAGGGACAGCTATAAAGCTGACAATGCCCTGAAACACACCACACATCTGCTGTATATTTTGATACTAAGATTGGCTAGTACTCATCTTTATTTTTCATTGTACAGTAAACTCAGAGCAACTTTATCCACTGCATTTGGCAGACTCAGAAATTCAATTAAAGAAATATATGGTAGCGATATGCATCAAGCTACACCCACAGCAGATTCCTGGAGGTATTACAGACAGCCCGCATGGAGCAAATAGATCTGCCAGCTAAATCCAAATCATGCAGGATGACACGGAGTCAATTCCGGTTTCTCTATATTTGTCCATGCAAATGGTTAGAGGAACTGAGAATATTTTGGCAGTTGAAGACCTCACCCTGTGTCTGCCCATTTTCCCTTCCTATTAGGATATCACAGAGCCCACTTGATCTTTGGGTTACACGCACACACTTCCTCACAGTGAAGGGTTTTCTGTTCTGATCCCATTAATTTTTTGAATTCCAGCACTGTTATTGGCACTGCTTTCTTGGGAGGTTGCTCCACTAATTCCTCACTCTTTTCTCAAAGTGTCACTCGTGAGTTGGAGACAGTTGACAGCTGTGTAGACAAGTTATTCTGCATGTTTTTGCTACTGTGGGTTGGGGGGTGTCTGACATTTTGAGTGATCTGTACTAAAGGACAATTGGGCTCATCTGCAGAAGGAAGCAAAACAAGGACTGAACCACTGCACATATTTTGGCTATCTGCATACTTAATTTTTCTAAAAATGTTCAATTCTCTTGGTGCAATGTGTCGGTGGAGACTGCGTTCTTAGCAAAAAATAAGTGCACCAATGGCTGAGGTAAGGGTGCAGCTTAGTCAGCTGCTCCAGCTAATTTCTTTCTTTCTGCTCATTTTTGAAGTAGAGAGTTTATGGTAAGGAGGAGAACAGCACGGGTCCTTGGCGGGACTGAAGCTGTGACAGGCCTCTTTCCTGCTTAAACAGGCATGGTGCTCCTTGCTATGCTTGTCCCTCAGACTCCTACATGAGGATATTTAGCCTGTTGGTAGTAGGGGGTGGGAAGGCAGGAGGATGTGTGGTTTCTCTTGAACCTTTGCTAAGAGCCTGTCCAGATGACAGCACTTCAAAGCTTCTGCCAGGGGATGCATTTCTTGGGTGGTACCTGCTGTTTGTGTAAACTGTGCGATAGTGACATGGGTTCATCTTCCCATCACTCACTGAAACTTAAGAAACTGACTGCTGAATGTGGGCCTTCTGATTTTCCCAGTTTACGAATTTTAATTAACTCGATGTTTTACGTTTTTACTTTTTGTATTTTGCCCAGTATGTTTATTTCTTCTAGACAAAAAAAAAAAAATCAATATTTTTAATAAATTATTAACCCTGGGGCACACAGTTTACATCTCAGTGGTTTAGCCAGGACTGAATTTTTAGCAGGGACTGTGGTTAACATAGGCAGATCCTAGGTAAAGTGGGGGAGAAGGGGGTAGATGAACTTTCTCACATTCACTCTCTGCCCCCTCCTCGCCCCAGCCCAAACTCCAGCATTCACACCGCCTACCTCTGAAGCCCTGCTCCAGCCCAAGCAGGCTGCTTCGGCTACTACAGCAGCTGTACTTTCTCCAAGTCCACAGGACTGCTGTGTCCACCTCCTTCGGATCCATGCAGCAGAGGTGCTGTTAGGTACTTTAAATTCTCACAGCGCTGGCCCATAGAATCCTCCCTTCCACCACATTTTGAAAACTAAAGCAATGATCAGTCTCCCACAACGATCCAGTAAGATTCTGGTGACACCTCAGTAACAGCAACACAATCTCCCTGTTACTGCCAGGCAGATCAAGACGTAACAAAAAAAAAACCTGTGCAAAAACACGCTCAGCATGCAGAGCAAACCTGCCATTCCATAACAGCCCTAACTCGCAGAACTGAAACAGCAACAACCCCCTACCCTTGAAAAGACAGCACCAATGCACCTCCTGGTGGAAAAACAGAACAAGTCCGACTGCTACAGATCCCTCCACAGAAACTACATGCCAGTAGAAATACCGCGTCTCAGTCAAGCCTCAGTCACACACACAGAACACAGATAGACCCTCAAATACAGAATAAGGGACCACAAATCAGATATAGAAATATGACGACATAAATTGAACTGGAAACCCCAAGAAGCCAGACTGCAGACAGTGCAATACTGGAGAAACAGAGACACAGTTCCTCTTGTACCAAGTAAATTACAAAGACGTCAGAGATACAGTATATATTCCCAAAGCTGACATGTTCAAATCACTAAAGTGAAAATAAAATGCTGTTTTCCTACCTTTGCTGTCTGTGCATTTTTCTACCTTATCTGTGCTTTTTATTTTGCCAATCGCATTGATCCCAATCTCTTTTCTACTTTCTTCTGTCAGTCTTCTCTCTTTCTCCAAAGTCTCTTGTCCCTTTGCTATTTTTCTCTCTTCTATCTTCACTTTATCCTCTAAATCTGTCTGACGATGAATATTCACTTTCACCTCTTTCCATTTCTTTTTTCTGCCTCTCTCTCACTTTCCATTTTCAAGCTCCATTTCCTTCTCTCACCCTCTGCAGCCCTCCCATTCCCCTCCTGTCTTACTCCCCACTACCTGTCACTCTTCCTAGTACCCCATACCTACCCTGTATTCTCACCTCCTCCCCAGCTCTTATTTCCTCTGCCTCAAATCCCCTTACCAACCCCATTCCCTACCCTGTCACTTATTCCCCTGGTGATGCGCTCAACATGCATGCAGGCCCTACATGCAGGAGTTTATCTACATATAGGGTAGGCAATTTTGTAAAAGGCCATATCCACAATTAAAGCACTGCTTTAGCCACAGAAATGGCTTTGAAACCTATTCTCATGATGTCCAGTTATGTGTTTTTACAGAATCGTTATTGGAAGAGGAAACTGTGATCAGCACTTTATTTAACAAAATCTTGGCTAGGATGTCCAGGGGGCCAGAGCTCTGATTCTTTTAAAGTATCTAACATCTCAGGCTTCTGCAGCGCAGCCACGCCAGTACTGGGGGTTCGGTATAGATTTATTAATAGAAAAGGTATAAGAACATAAGAAATACCATTCTGGGTCAGAGCAAAGTCCACTGAGTACAGCATTCTGTCTCTGACCCATGGCCAGTCCAGGTTCAAGTACCCGTCAAATCCCCAATAGTTGATCTATTTCTTATATTTCACTCCTGGCAATAAGTGCCAGCTTTCCCACATCTACCTGGATTTTTCCCATCACAAACTTGTCCAATCCTTTTTTGAACCCCAAGATATTAGTTGACTTGACCATGTCTTCCAGCAACAAGAGGGAGCTTTTTCTTTTTTATTATCCTTTTCTGTAACTCTTCTATGTCTGCTATGTCTTTTTTGAGATGAATTAGCCAGAACTGCACACAATACTCAAGGTGCGATTGTACCATGGATCTATACAAAGGCATTATGATATTCTCTGTTTTGTTCTCTATATTCCTTTACAAATAATCCCTAACATTCTATTTGCCTTTTTTTTTTTTTTTTTTTTTAAATCTCTGCCACACACTGAGCCGAAGATTTCAAGGTATTGCTCACAAACACTTCCTGGTGTGGTGACTCCTAACAAGGAACCCAGCATATTGTGTACCTGTAGTTGGGATTATTTTTCCCTGTGATCATTACTTTGCACTTGCCCACATTAAATTGCATCTGCCATTTATAAGCCCAGGCTCCTAGTCTCACAAGGTCCTTCTGCAGTTCTTCACAATCTACTGCCATTTTAATGACTTGAAACAGTTTTGTATCACACAAACCGTTGTGCGTCCCATACATGCTCGGCCCACGCCCTGATCTGCTCACCTCACTACTCTTCCATGGGTCCTGGGTCCTGGGTCGTCCTCCCCTGCAGCAGCAGCGAGCACAGCCAGGCCTCAATGTTCCACGGCGGCTGTTGCCAGGCCTCACGGCGGGGTTCGGACTCCTCCGTAGTGTTGGCCCCGCCCCTAGGCGCGCGTGCGCGGACCGCCCAGTCCCTTAAAGGGCCAGGGGCAGATCCCAACTCCGCAGCGTGCTCTGATTGAACACTGCTTAAGAGGAAGTGTCTGACTTCACTTCCTCGCCTTGGCAATCGGGTCGATTACGCTGTGATTTCAAGTTTGCCTCTGCATTTCCAGTCATTGTTCCAGTCCTGTTCCAGCGTCTCCCCAGGTAGTACCTCTTGGACTGTCTTCTCGGTACTGAACTCTACCTGTTCTTGACTACATTGATCGCCACCTGGATTTGACTTTTGCCTGTTTCCTCGACCACGTCTGCACACTGCCTGGACCCGACCTCTGCCTGAACTCTGACCACGTCTGCATGCTCTGCCTGGAACCTGACCTCTGCTTGCCTGACTACCCACGGACTGATCACTGGTACTGACCCCTGCTTTGGCTGACTATGCTATCTTGACTCTGGCTCTGATTCTTGCCATACATTCCAAGACTCTCTTTTGGCCTTCTCTGGCACCCTGGACTCATAGCCTGAACATCGACCGCGCACCCTTGATCGTGGTGGGCACACCCCTGAACTCTCTCTCTCGGAGATCCTGCGAGGCCCACCTAAGACCAGGCGACCTGGGTAACCAAGGGCTCAACCAAAGGGAAACCTGGGTGGCTAGTGGTGAAGCTCCAGCTAGCCTCTATCTCCTCCTGGGCTCCGCCTCCTGGTGGCAGGTGCTCTCTGGGTCCAACCAGGGAGCCTACCAATCCTGCACTAGGCCAAGGGTCCACCTCCCAGTGCAACAGGTTGCTGAGTCCATGGACTCGGCAGTGTCTCCCGCCATACGGACCATTCTGGGTCTAGCCGCAACTATCAAAGAACAACGTCGAGCCATAGCCACACTAGCCTCTTCAGTAGAAGAACTACGCTCTCAAATGTAGGATGCCATAAGAGCCAGTCCCACAGGCCTGACTCCTACCCTACTACCGAGAGCATCACTGGCTCTGCCAGCTCCTCCTCGTTTCAATGGGGATCCACGCCTCTGCCAAGGCTTCCTCAATTAGTGCTTCATGCAATTTGCCCTTCAGCCATCTTTGTTCCTGAAGGAATCTACAAAGATCACTTTCATCCTCTCTCGTCTAGAGGGGAAGGCCCTGACATTAGCTTCTCCATTTTGGGAGTGTTCTGACTCCATCCTCACTCAACTGTCCCAGCTCATCACCGTCTTCAAGCGGACCTTTGAAGATCCTGGTCGTCTGGCGGTTGTGGGTCATCATCTTCTCCATCTCCGTCAAGGCTCAAGATCCCTCTCTGAGTTTACAGTGGAGTTCTGGACCCTAGCCACAGACCTGGGAAGGCAAGAGGACTGCCTCCAGGCACTCTGTCTAGAGGGTCTATCTCCTGCTCTCAAAGATGAACTCGTTGTCCGTGAGATTCCTATATCTCTAGAGCAGCACTTCTCAACCGGTGTGTCGCCAAGCACCAGCAGGTGTGTCGCGTGCTCCGGTCTCTCCCGCTGCTCTTCCTTCCCTGCTGCCGTTGCCACCGGGCTATCAGTACGTTCAAGCCCAGTGGGAACGGCAGAGCTGGTAGAAGAAGCATTGGCACATGCGGCTGACCTTTTCTTCTTCTCGTGACCCGGAACAGGAAGTGATATGCGGTGCGCAGGAAGGAGAAAGCCGTGCCGCGTGTGAAAAATAGCAGCGGCAGCAGCTTCAGCCCCCGAGCAATCGAAGCAGCCGGTAATTGGGAAAGGAGACAGCAGCATGAGCCTCCCGCGGCTGATGGGATTCTTCTTTCTTGGCCTGCGGGGGCTGGAGGAGGAGGCTGCTGCAGCTACCATTTGTGCTTGGGCGGGGAAGAGGAAGAGAGTGAGAGAAAGAGAGAGAAGCAGCCAGCCTGTGTGTGATTGAAAGCATGTGTGTGATTGAGAGAAACTGGTCAGAGAGCTGATGTGTGTGTATATGTGAGAGACAATGAAAGTGACTACTCAGGAAGATGACTGATGTGTATGTGAGAGTGTGAGTCATTAGTCAGGGAGGTGACTGATGTGTGTGTGTGTGAAGAAAAAGCATGGAAGTGAGAAATCTGGGTATGTGAGAAAGCATGGGCATAAGAAGCCTGATGTTGTGGGGGGGTGGGGGTGTGTGTGTGTGAAAGAAAGCATGTGAATGAGAAGCCTGATTATGTGAGAGAGCATGGGAGTGGGAAGCCTGTGTGTGTGTGCATGCATGAGAGAGAGAGAGACTGGTTGGTAAGGTGACGGTGTGTGTGTGAACGTGAGAGAAAGAATGTGATTCAGGGAATGAGAAGCCTGTGCACATGGAGAGCGAGCATGGAAATGAGAGAGAGACTGGTGTGTGTGTAACAGAGATAAAGTGATTAATGGAATGAGAAGCCTGTGCATGTGAAGAGAGTGAGCATGGGAGTGAGAAACCTGGGTGTGTGTGAGACACAGCATGGGAGGGAGAAGCCTGTATATCTGAAAGAGAACATGGGAGTGGGAAGCCTGTGTGTGTATGTGTGTGTATGCATGAGAAAGATCAGGTGACTGGTGTTTGTTTGTGTGTATTTGTGAGAGAGAGAAAGAAAGTGATTATGGGAATGAGAAGCCTGTGCATGTGAAGAGTGAGCATAGGAGTGGGAAGCCTGTGTGTGTGTGTATGCATGAGAGAGGTCAGGTGACTGGTGTGTGTATTTATTTATTTATTTATTTTTAATTTTTATATACCGAAGTTCTTGTAGGGACTACAAATCACTCCGGTTTACATAAAACAATGAACTGCCCAACAGAGAGTGGAGCTTTACATAGAACTGTAGAACATATGGAACAATTTATTTATTTATTTATTTATTTATTTATTTATTGTTTTTGTTATACCGAGTTTCATGATAGGCATCACATCAACCCGGTTTACAAATAACAAGGAGTATAAAGCATAACGTAACGTAAAAAACAATATTTTCAATAAGAACCTTGAACTTTAAATACAGTGAATCAGAAAAAGGGAGAGGGAAAGTTACAAAAAACAAGGAAAATAAACTTGGGATGGAATATAACTAGATGACAATATAACATATAACTAGATATAACTTTAAATACAGTGAATCAGAAAAAGGGAGAGGGAAAGTTACAAAAAACAAGGAAAATAAACTTGGGATGGAATATAACTAGATGACAATATAACATAGTGATAAATAAATATTATAGTTTAACTGGTAAAGCAAATGTTGCTTACCTGATGTAACAGGTGTTCTCACAGGACAGCAGGATGTTAGTCCTCACAAATGGGTGACATCGAGGATGGAGCCCACCACGGAAAACTTCTGTCAAAGTTTAAACAGAACTTTGACTGGCCCCTACTGGGCATGCCCAGCAAGGCACTGACCCTGCAGCCAGCAGGGGTTTCCCTTCAGTCTGATTTTCAAAGCTACAGGCAGTGCCTAAAAAGTAAAAACAAAACAAACCCAACACCGCGGGGTGGCGGGCGGGTTTCGTGAGGACTAACATCCTGCTGTCCTGTGAGAACACCTGTTACATCAGGTAAGCAACATTTGCTTTCTCACAGGACAAGCAGGATGGTTGTCCTCACAAATGGGTGAGTACCGAGCTGAGGATGTCCTGACTTGCACCAAATGCACCCAATGACGTGCAACAGGCACAACAACTGGGGTGGAATTTGGTAAAGGGCATCCGCACCCTACCGGGAAGGTGGAAGGGTGTTGGTACATCACGTTGGAAAAAGGTTACGCAAGACAGATTGGCCGAAGATGGAGTCCTGTCTTCCAGCTTTGTCCAAACAATAGTAGGCTGCAAAGGTATGGAGAGAACTCCAGGTTGCAGCTTTGCAGATGTCAGGAAGCGGCACCGATCGAAGGTGTGCCACTGACGTCGCCATGGCCCTCACAGAGTGTGCTTTCACACGGTCTTGAAAAGGAATGCCAGCTTGCTGATAGCAAAAAGAAATGCAGTCCACCAACCAGGAGGAAAGAGCCTGCTTACCCACAGGATGTCCTAACTTGTTAGGATGGAAAGAGACAAATAATTGAGTGCTCTTCCTGTGAGCAACTGTACGGTCTAGATAAAAAGCTAGAGCTCGTTTGCAGTCTAGGGTATGCAGAGTCTGTTCCCCGGAGTTGGAGTGGGGCCTGGGAAAAAAGATAGGTAGTATGATGGATTGATTAATATGAAACTCAGAAACTACCTTAGGTAAAAATTTAGGGTGAGTGCGGAGTACCGCCCGGTCCTGCAGGAGCTTAGTGTAAGGCGGATAGGTAACTAGGGCCTGCAATTCACTAACCCTGCGAGCTGAAGTGATAGCCAAAAGGAATAACACTTTCCATGTGAGATACTTTAATTCACAGGAGTGCAGAGGTTCGAAAGGAGGTTTCATTAGACGACCAAGAACCAGGTTAAGGTCCCAAGATGGGGCCGGAGGACGTAAGGGTGGCTTCAGATGGAGCAAGCCTTTAAGAAAACGTGTTACCAGGGGTTGTACTGAAATAGGGACACCCTGTACACCTTTATGGAAGGCGGCTACCGCACTGACATGCATCCTAATGGAAGAGGTCTTTAGACCGGATTCTGATAGGTGCCATAAATAGTCCAAGAACTTAGAGATTGGACAGGAAAGGGGATCAAGGGACTGAGAAGTGCAGCATGATGTGTACCTTTTCCATTTATATGAATAGGATCTTCTGGTAGAGGACTTTCGTGAAGCTATCAGGACACGAGAAACCGAATCCGAAAGGTTAAAAGGCTGAAGGACTAACCTTTCAACATCCATGCCGTCAGGGACAAGGCTTGGAGGTTGGGATGGAGGAGGCATCCGTCGTTTTGAGTGAGCAGATGCGGATCCGTTCCCAGAGGGATGTGCCTGCGGATGGAGAGATCCTGGAGTATGGGAAACCACACTTGGCGTGGCCAGTGGGGTGCTATCAGGATCATGGTTCCTCCGTCCTGGCGTAGCTTCACGAGAGTCCTTGACAGAAGAGGAAGTGGAGGGAATGCATAAAGCAGACCTGTCGTCCACTTGAGGGAGAAGGCATCTCTCGGCTGAAAGTGTTGGCTCCGAATGAGAGAGCAGTAATCGTCCACTTTGTGGTTCTGAGGGGACGCAAAGAGGTCTATGCGGGGAAAACCCCACTTGTGAAACAGAGAGGTCACTACCAGAGGATCGAGTGACCACTCGTGTGGCTTGAAGACACGGCTCAGCTGGTCTGCCAATACATTGTCTACTCCCGGCAGGTAAGTGGCCCTGAGGTACATAGAGTGGGAGAGGGCTTCCGCCCAGATCTGCGCAGCTTCCTGACACAGAAGGAAGGAGCCTGTGCCTCCCTGCTTGTTTATGTACCACATGGCCACTTGGTTGTCCGTCTGGATTAAGATTATCTGATGGAATAGATGATCTTTGAAAGTTCGGAGTGCATAGCGGATTGCGCGAAGTTCCAGGAAATTTATCTGGTGTTCGGCTTCCTCTTTGGACCATAACCCTTGGGTTTGTAATTCGTCCACATGGGCTCCCCAACCGATGTGAGAAGCGTCGGTGGTTAGGATTACTTGCGGATCCGGTGGAAGAAAAGGTAAGCCCTGAAGGAGGTTGACCTGAGTTGTCCACCAGGTTAAGGATAGGCGCAGGGCCTGTGTGACTGTGACTATGGAGGACAGAGGCTGAAAAGCTTGAATCCATTGGTGTCGTAGAGTCCATTGTGTTACTCTCATGGCTAGTCGGGTCATGGGAGTGACTTGAACCGAGGATGCCATGTGTCCTAGGAGAATGAGGAACTGGCGAGCCGTGGCAGTGTTTTGAGACTGGAGCTGGCGAGCCAGGGATATTAGGGTGTGGACCCTCTGAAGAGGAAGGTAAGCCTTTGCCTGCAAGGTGTCCAAGTCTGCTCCAATGAAGGATAAGGTTTGAGACGGGACTAAGCAAGATTTCTCGTAATTGACAAGAAACCCTAAGGAAAGGAGTGTTTGAATTGTCAATTTTAGGGAGGATTGAGCTATGTGTTGGGAGGAGGCCCTGATTAGCCAATCGTCCAGGTAGGGGTAGACGTGGACACCTTCCTTCCTTAGGAATGCTGCTACCACTACGAGACATTTGGTAAAGACTCGTGGGGCAGAAGCCAGACCGAAAGGTAGGACACGGTATTGATAATGGTCGTGGCCTACAAGAAACCGCAGATATTTGCGATGGGATTGTGTGATCGCAATGTGGGTATAAGCGTCCTTGAGGTCGAGAGAGCACAGCCAATCCCCCTTTTGCAACAGAGGGAGCAAGGCGCCCAGGGTTACCATCTTGAACTTTTCTTTTTGCAGATACTTGTTGAGGGCCCGAAGGTCCAGAATTGGACGTAGCCCCCCTGATTTCTTTGGTATTAGGAAGTATCTGGAATATAATCCTTTCCCTTGTTGACAAGGAGGGACGGGTTCTATAGCATTTGATTGTAGAAGAAGGGATACTTCTTGATGTAATTGAGTGAAATGGCTGGTTAGACTCCATGCCTGAAGGGGCGGGGAGTCTGGCGGAAGTGTTATGAAGTTGAGGTGGTAACCCTGTGCGATAATTGCTAGCACCCACTGATCTGAGGTGATCTGTTTCCAACGGTGTAAGAAGTGGAACAGTCGACCCCCCACAGGGATGTGTGGAAGAGGGAGATGGCATGTGCTCAATACAGGGAAGTCAAAGGCCCGCCGTAGGCCCAGGAGGTGGGGCTACAGTAGGTCTTTGCTTTCTCGGCTGACGAGGCTGAGGCCTGTTAGAGGACCGTGCAGGACGAGCCCTAGTTGACGGAGGGTAGTAGCGACGTGGTCGAAAGAATGACTTCTTAGAGTCCTTCTTTTGCGGTTGCTTGGAGGTCACCTCAGGTGGGACAGATGAGAGTTGTTTCAACGTCTCATGGTGGTCTTTTAACTCCGCCACAATCTGTTGAATTTGCTCTCCAAACAAATTGTCGCCTAAGCAGGGCAAATCAGCAAGACGATCTTGGACTTCTGGGCGAAGGTTGGATGACTTTAACCAAGCCCAACGTCTGGCTGAGATGGCTGTGGCTGAAACCTTCGTGGAAGCATCGAATATGTCATAGGCAGTCCTAATCTCGTGCTTCCCTGCCTCAAATCCCTTGTGAAGAAGGGCTTGAAGCTGTGGTTGGTATTGGTCCGGCAACGTGTCAGCATAGTCTTGCATCTGCTTAAAGATGGCTCTGTTGTATTGAGTCATGTAAAGTTGATATGAAGCTATGCGTGAAATCAACGTAGCTCCATGATACACTTTCCGTCCTACACTATCCAGGAACTTGTTGTCCCTGGTAGGTGGGGGTAGAAGAGTGCGGCTTAAGACGCTTGGCCTTCTTCTGCGCGGACTCAACCACAACAGAGCGATGATCCAGTTGAGGTTTTTGGAAACCTGGTGCTGACTGGACAAGGTATGTGGAGTCAGCTTTCTTGTTAACTGGTGACACCGATGAAGGAGATTCCCAGTTTTTCTTGAGCAGATCCAAAAACACCTGGTGTATAGGGATGGAAGCGATGATTTTTGGAGGCATCCAGAAATTGAAGTAGTTCCATCATCTGGTGTCTGTCATCAGCTTCAGATTGTAGTTGAAAAGGTACAACTTCTGACATTTCTTTCACAAAATTAATGAAAGATAGATCCTCAGGAGGAGATCTTTTTCTACTCTCTGTAGGAGATGGTGGCGAAGGCAGATCTGTGTCAGAAGAGGTATCATCATCATCACCCCAGGTATCGTAGGGATCATGTGTGGCTTGTAGCCCTGATGGACCTGGCTGAGGCTCTGAAGGCATCGATGGAAACCGAGGTGGAATCGGTGCAGTAGGTGGAACCAGAAATGGCATCGATGGCTTCGGTGCTGCCGATGGAATCGGTGCCTGGCGCGGAATCGATGGAGCCGAAGGATAAATCGGTGGAGATATACCAGAAGGTACTGATGGAACTACCCCGGAAGGGGGAATTCGAAACGGTGTTTCTCCTGCCGATGAGAAACCAGTCGGAGACGGTGGTGTTGTCGATGGCACTGGAATCACCGATGGAAGGGCCGTCATGAGTGCCTCCATGCGGCTCAGTAGCGGTTTGCTAGCGCTTGTATCAACGGCTCGGTGGTCGGTTCCCTCCTCGGTGGCGAAGCCGGTGCCGGCGTCGGTGCCGGGGGGGCGGCACTGGAACCGGTGCCGGAGACGGTGCCGATGGAGGTTGTAATTTCTTCATCGCTTTCTCGATGGCCTCCTGGACCAGCCGGTCCAGTTCTGCCCGGAGACCAGGGGTAACCATACCCGGCTCGACGGGAGAGGGAGGCTGAGGCAGGGCCGGAGGGACCACCGTAACCGGTGGGATCACGGCCCCCACACCCCGAGAGGGTGAGGGTTTCCTCGATGCCGGCGAACGAGACGTGGAGGGCATCCGGTCTGTTCGCGGCTTCTTTGTCGGTGGCTCGGCTTGAGCAGAGGTCGATGGCTGTGGATCCTCGACAGGCCGAGACTTATGCCGTCGATGGCGGTGCTTTTCTTTCCGATCCTCTCGCCCATCCGGGGAAGGGACGGGAGTCGACGGCCGAGAAGCGATCGATGGCGGACGGTCACCGGAGGGTTGACGATGATGGTACAACTTCGACAGTGCCGGTTCCGATGACGTCGATGCTATCGATGGCGTTGGGGTTGGTGCATGGAAGAGGAGCCCCATCTTCTCCATCCTGGCTCTGCGACCCTTGGGTGTCATTAAGGCACATTTGGTGCAAGTCAGGACATCATGCCCACTACCCAAACACATTACACAAACCCTGTGGGGGTCTGTAATGGACATAGTCCGGGTACAATCCGGACAACGACGGAACCCCGTTGCCATGGCTGGAAGCCAAAATTTAGGCTGGGGATCGGTAAGTGCCCACAGGCCTCGAGGGCCAAAATCGACGGCAGTCGATGGAAGAAGGCAAAAAACTTACCGGGTTCCGTAAGATGACTAAAAAAATTTGTCGAAGGGAGACCCCTGAGGGGCAAATTTTCTTAGGAAATTAATTTCCAAATTCCTGTCAGGAACGTGGTTAGAGAGCTCCTTTCACCGCGTGGCAACTGCTGCGCGGAAAAAAGAAGACTTAAGGGAGACCCCTGCTGGCTGCAGGGTCAGTGCCTTGCTGGGCATGCCCAGTAGGGGCCAGTCAAAGTTCTGTTTAAACTTTGACAGAAGTTTTCCGTGGTGGGCTCCATCCTCGATGTCACCCATTTGTGAGGACAACCATCCTGCTTGTCCTGTGAGAATACTAGATGACAATTTAACTAGATGACAATAACTAGATGACAATTTAACATAGTGATAAAATAAATATTATAGTTTAACTGGAAATACATAAAAATTATATTATTTAATATAAGCAGTATAACTATTTAATGTAGGATAAATGCGTATTAACAGTGCCAAATATATATATAAAAATGAATTTTTGAACTCAAAGATAGTTGTTCAGTTGCAGAGTCTTAAAGTAGGACTTGGTATGGTGTCCATGATTAGGAGATACCTAATATTTAGGATGTCTGTCCGTCAGAGTAGAATTAAGCGTCTGGGAAGGCTTGTTGGAAAAGAAATGTCTTAAGTCTTTTTTTGAATTCTTGGTGACTAGTTTCTAATCTTAGATCTGGGGGAAGCGTGTTCCACTGGTGGGGGCCTGCTGAAGAAATCGCTCGTTTGCTCAATGAAGATTTTATTTGCAGAGCATGCAGTGTTCCTCTGTATGTGCTTCTGATTGGTCTGGAAGAAGTGTGTGGTTGGAGTTGAGAGCTTAATGTGATGGGAGCTAGTTTGTTTGTCGCTTTGTGGATGATAGTGAGTACCTTATAGAGAATCCTTTGTTTAATGGGAAGCCAATGTAGATTACGAAGGATTGGGGTGATATGATCTTTTTTGTTAGTGCTTGTTAGAATTCTAGCTGCTGAATTCTGAACCATCTGTAATGGTTTGATGGTGTTGGTGGGTATTCCTAGAAGCAGGGAGTTGCAATATGATATGCAATATGTATGAGAGAAAGAAAGTGATTATGGGGATGAGAAGCCTGTGCATGTGGAGAGAACAAGCATGGGAGTGAGAGACTGGTGAGTGTGAGACAGAGAAAGTGATTATGAGAGTGAGAAGCCCATAAATGTAAGTAGAACATGGGAGTGGGAAGCCTGTGTGTGTGTATGGCATAAGAGAAACTGTTCAGGAAGGTGACTGGTATGTGTGTGTGTGTGTCAAAGACTGTTTGGGAGATGATTGATGTGTGAGAGACAGAAACTGGTCGTGGGAGCATGACTGGTATGGTGTGTGTGTGTGTGTGTGTGTGTGAGAGACATGGGCACTAAGGAAGAGGACCATGAGTATAGAGCTTAGCTTCTACTGCCTCTTCTGGTGTGTGCCACGGCCTGCATGGAAGGGGAGTAGGAGAGCTGCTGGAGGGGGTAAGCAAAGGTGGCTTTTTAAGTTTTTTTCTTGATTGACTGCCATTTTAATTATTTAATATTATGTGATGTCTGCTTTATGAAATATTTTATTGGTGTTTGGAGAATGTTTAATAGTTTTTATGAGTTTTTAATTGTTGGATGTTATTCTGTTCATAGCTGTTTTGAAACATTTATTCTGCTTATTAGTATAGTTTTACAATTATTTCTGTGTGGGTATCTATAGCTGCTTGCTAGTTCTGTTTTCCTAATAAAAGGTGTATTGGTTTTTAGGGCCTGATTTAATATTTGTAGTGTTGTCTTTTCATAGATAGGGTTGCTCCTGTTTTGAGTGTATTCCATAATACAGGTGTAACTGTGTGCGGATTAGTTTATGTGCATTACTACAGATCCTGGGAGTATGTTAAGTCAGTTCTGTGTCTGTTACCGAGATGAGATATTTTACTAGCATGTAAGCATTTGTATCAGTCTTATTTTTGTGTTTTCTCAAGAGGACATGCATTGGTGGTAAACTGCTGTCTTTTCATAAGTAGGGCTATTGAGCCTGGAAGTAGAAGGAGTTTGAGTTGCTGTTACTGAGATGACACCAAAACCAGAATATCTTTTTTGTAGGGTGAGTTGTATGGGGAATGTCATAATTCTGCTTTACATCCATTATTGTGGGTCAGGGGGGTTCCCGTGGATGCAAACTGTACTTTTACATCTAGCCCCGTGACGATCATGGGTCAGTGTGTCATGCATGTGAGAACCATCTGTCAGGTGTGTCCCGACAGAAAAAAGGTTGAGAACCACTGCTCTAGAGGACTTGATTTCCCTCGCTGGGAAAATTGATCATCGCCTCTGACAACGGCACCATGAAGTGAAAGCATCCCGGCCTCCTGCTCAACGCCCAGCACGTTCCCCAAGCCCTCAGTTCAAGGCTCTACCGGTACCACCTCCAATTACCGAAGAACCCATGCAAGTCAACCGTGGCGGTTGTCACCCGAAGAGAGTCTTTGGCGCAAAAAGCAGGGCCTTTGCCTTTACTGCGGTGCTTCCGGTCATCTGAGGCAATCCTGTCCGGAAAACTTCAAGGTCTAAGCCCGGCGGGGGTCCCGAGCTTGGGCGCTACTGTCACCGGCCCCCAACTGTTACTTCCAGTTTCCCTCTCCTTGGAATCCCGTTCCTTCGCTACCACTGCTCTGATTAACACGGGAGCCAGTGGCAGCTTCATCATGGATGACAGCGTCAACCTCTTGAAAATTCCTGTGCAACTACTAGAGGTGCCTCTCTCCGCATTGCATCTATCCAAGGGGAATCATCTCCTTGGACGCATCACACGGTAGCTTTCCGCCTCACCGTGGGAACACTCTACGAGGAAGAAATATCCTTGTAGTCTTGAAACACTCCACTCACCCAGTCATACTGGGCTTCCCTTGGCTCCAAACACATGGACCCCAATTTGACTGGCAATCCCTCCAGCTGGTTCAATGGGGCCCTCAATGCCAGAAACATTGTTTAAAGCATGTCTCACCAGCAGTGACCGTCTTGAAGACCACTACCCTTGCTGGCCTTCCGGCCCAGTACTCTGACTTCGAGGATGTATTTTCAAAACAAAAGCAGACACACTACCTCCACTCCGAAAGTATAACTGTCCTATTGAACTTCTACCTGGTACTACACCTCCCAAGGGTAGGACATATCCACTCTTACTTCCGGAGACCCAGGCCATGTCCATATACATCAGAGAGAATCTCGAGAAAGGGTTCATCAGACCTTCTGACTCTCCTGCAGGAGCGGGCTTCTTCTTTGTCAAAAAGAAAGATGGAGGACTATGTCCCTGTATCGATTATCGGGGGCTAAACGCCATCACCCGCAAGGATTGCTCCCATTACCCCTTATCAGCGAGTTGTTTGACCATCTGCAAGGGGCCCAGATAGTCACAAAACTCGATCTACGAGGAGCATATAACCTCATACGCAACCAGCCTGAGGACATATGGAAGACCGCTTTCAACACCAGGGATGGCCATTATGAGTATATAGTGATGCCTTTCGGCCTCTGCAATGCCCCTGCAGTGTTCCAACGCCTGATGAATGAAATCCTCCAAGATCTACTTTATTCATTCGTAGTCGTATATCTAGATGACATCTTGATATTCTCTAAAGACTTAATTTCCCATCACTCCCATGTCAGAACTGTTCTTCAATGCCTCAGAGAGAATCACCTGTACGCTAAACTAGAGAAATGCATCTTTAAGCAGAATAGTCTTCCCTTCCTGGGATATATCATTTCTAATCAATGATTTACAATTCATCCTGAAAAGCTTCAAGCGATTCGTGACTGGCCCCAGCCAGTAGGCCTCCGTGCCTTTCAAAGATTCCTTGGATTCACGAATTACTACAGGAGCTTTATCGCCAACTATTCCACATTAGCTGCTCCACTCACTGCGATGACCAAGAAAGGAACCAACCTCCGAGTTTGGAGTCCTAAGGCTCAAGCCGCATTCCATGACTTAAAAGAAGCCTTCTGTTCAGGTCCCTGCCTACGATACCCCGACCCAAACTGCCCATTTGTCGTTTGAAGTTGAAGCATCCGCCATCTGAGCCGGGGGTGGTGTTGAGTCAGTACTCCTCCAAAGGTACATTGGTGCCATGTTCTTTCTACTCGAGTTTCATGTAAACCGATGTGATATCCCCCAATGAATGTAAGTATATAAAAACAAATAAATAAATAAAATAAATACTCCCAAAAATTTTTGCCTGCGGAGCAGAATTACACAATTGGAGACCGTGAACTCCTAGCCGTCAAACTGGCAGGTGCCCAACACAAATTTACTATATTCACGGATCACAAGAATCTGGAGCACATAAAAGAGGCGCAATTATTAAATCTGAGACAAGCCCGATGGGCACTATTCTTCGAGAGATTCAATTTCGAGCTGCGCTATCGACCAGCCTCAAAGAACCTCCACACAGATGCACTCTCATGCTCCCTCGAGCCAGAGGACACACCAGACACCCCAAGACACATTATTGATCCGGCCTGTGTGTCCCTTGTGGTTACCACCACAGTACTCGCAGGAAAGACGGTTGTTCCACGCTGACTATGCAAACGAGTCCTCCGTTGGGCTCATGATTCAAAGCTAGCGGAGCATCCTGGTCACGCCAGGACCCTGGAAATGTTAAGACGCTTCTACTGGTGGCCCAACATGATGTCCTGTGTGTGCGCAAAAAAAGCCCCCTACGGGTTGGTCATGTGGACTTCTCCAACCACTTCATAAGAACATAAGAAATTGTCATGCTGGGTCAGACCAAGGGTCCATCAAGCCCAGTATCCTGTTTCCAACAGAGGCCAAACCAGGCCACAAGAACCTGGCAAGTACCCAAACACTAAGAAGATCCCATGCTACTGATGTAGTTAATAGCAGTGGCTATTCCCTAAGTAAACTTGATTAATAGCCATTAATGGACTTCTCCTCCAAGAACTTATCCAAACCTTTTTTGAACCCAGCTATACTAACTGCACTAACCACATACTCTGGCAACAAATTCCAGAGCTTTATTGTGCGTTGAGTGAAAAATAATTTTCTCCAATTAGTCTTAAATGTGCTACTTGCTAACTTCATGGAATGCCCCCCCTAGTCCTTCTATTATTTGAAAGTGTAAATAACCGATTCACATCTACTCATTCAAGACCTCTCACTGAACCCTGGTCCAGCATATCAACCGATTTTATCACCGACCTGCTTCCATCCCAAGACAATACCGTCATCTGGGTCATCATCAACAGTTTCTCCAAGATGGCTCACTTTATTCCTCTACAAAGCCTTCTTTCAGCTCCCGAGCTCGCCAAACTGTTTCTGAGGCATATCTTCCGCCTACACGGCCTTCCAAACGAAACAGTGTTGGACCGAGGCCCACAGTTCGCGGCAAAATACTGGCATTTCTTATGCCAGAAATTCAACATCAATCTGAATTTCACCTCGGCTTACCACCCACAGGCTAACAGCCAAGCCGAATGAACTGTACACTGAAAACATTCTTAAGTTCCTATGTAAATGACCAACAGGACAATTGGGCCGACTTACTACCCTGGGCCGAGTTATCACATAACTCACACCTCATGGCAGCTACCAACATCTCCCCATTTTCTGTAGTATTTGGGCGACAACCATGACTACCCTTGCCAGTACCCCTCTCCGTGCCTTCGCCTGCAGCGCAGTTTACTGCACAGACCATCCGTAACATATGGCACCAAGTAAAAGAGCATCTGACCCAAGCTGCAGAGAAATCAAAGAAAGTTGCTGATGCTCATCGAAGGTCAGCTCCACTCTTCCAACCTGGTCAAAAAGTATGGCTAAGTGCCAAAAATATCCGCCTGCGACTTCCCTCTCACTGATTAGCACCAAAGTACATTGGGCCATTCCCAATTCTATGTTGTGTTGGAGCGGTAACCTACAAACTCCAGTTGCTGCGATCCATGGGTATCCACAACACCTTCCATGTCTCCCTGTTAAAACCGCTCGTGCTATCATGGCCTTCCCGCAGGGATCCTCCTCCACCGCAAGTCTCCACCGAACCAGACAACACCCTCCAGGTAAGAGAAATCCTTCACATTCGTCGGCATAGAGGCCGCTGGGAATACCTTCTCTCCTGGGAAGGGTATGGGGCGGAAGAGAACTCATGGGGAGCCCTCTCAGAATATCCTGGACAAGGACCTCCCCAGGGTCTTCCATAGAAGGGGGGGGGGGGTACTGTTGAGCGTCCCATCCGTGCTCTGTGCCTGCTCACCTCACTAACTCCTCCACGGGACCCGGGTCATCCTCCCCTGCAGCAGCAGAGAGCACCGCCAAGCCTCGGCGTCCTGTGGAGGCGGTCGCCAGGCCTTCCACCTCCAGCCAGGCCTCTCGGCGGGCTTTGGCATCCTCTGTGGCTGATGCCACAGAGGATGGAGGAGTTAGTGAGGTGAGCAGGCACAGAGCATGGATGGGACGCGCAACAGTACCCCCCCCCCTTCTATGGAAGACCCTGGGGAGGTCCTTGTCCAGGATATTCTGAGAGGGCTCCCCATGAGTTCTCTTCCGCCCCATACCCTTCCCAGGAGAGAAGGTATTCCCAGCGGCCTCTATGCCGACGGATGTCAAGGATTTCTCTTACCTGGAGGGTGTTGTCTGGTTCGGTGGAGACTTGCGGTGGAGGAGGATCCCTGCGGGAAGGCCATGATAGCACGAGCAGTTTTAACAGGGAGACATGAAAGGTGTTGTGGATACCCATGGATCGCAGCAACTGGAGTTTGTAGGTTACCGCTCCAACACAACATAGAATTGGGAATGGCCCAATGTACTTTGGTGCTAATCGGTGAGAGGGAAGTCGCAGGTGGATATTTTTGGCACTTAGCCATACTTTTTGACCAGGTTGGAAGAGTGGAGCTGACCTTCGATGAGCATCAGCAACTTTCTTTGATTTCTCTGCAGCTTGGGTCAGACGCTCTTTTACTTGGTGCCATATGTTACGGATGGTCTGTGCAGTAAACTGCGCAGACCGCCCGTTCCCTTAAAGGGCCAGGGGCGGATCCCAGCTCTGTGGCGTGCCCTGATTGAACGCTTCTTAAGAGGAAGTGCCTGACTTCACTTCCTTGCCTTGGCAATCGGGTCGATCACGCTGTGATTTCAAGTTTGCCTCTGCATTTCCAGTCATTGTTCCAGTCTCGTTCCAGCGGTTCCAGCATCTCCCCAGGTAGTACCTCTCAGACTGTCTTCTCGGTACTGACCTCTGCCTGTTCTTGACTATGTTGATTGCTGCCTGGATTTGACCTTTGCCTGTTTCCTCAACCACTTCTGCACACTGCCTGGAACCGACCTCTGCCTGAATTCTGACCACATTAGACTGCTGCCTGGAACCTGACCTCTGCTTTGGCTGACTACCCACGGACTGACCACTGATACTGACCCCTGCATTGGTTGACCACACTAGCTTGACTCTGGCTCCGATTCTTGCCATACATTCCGAGACTCTCTTTTGGCCTTCTCTGGCACCCCGGACTCCCAATACCGATTCTCCATCACAGAACGCTACTCACAGGAAAATCAAACATAATCTACAATCAACGCACATACAAATCACTTATCCCCATCATGACTACTCCAATCACACAACTTCTAGGATTCACTCTGTTCTCATTGATATTATTTAATGCTCAATCACTATCCAAGAAATCACTAATTTTAAATGATCTTCTCCTAGATACAAACCCGGACTTATGTGCTATAACAGAAACGTGGTTTAAATCTACAGATATAGCTTTAATTAATCAACTACCTACTCAGACATACGACTTTTTCTCAATCCCACGACAGAAAAAAAGGGGTGGGGGCATTCTCTTAGCAGCTAAGAAAGAACTTAGATTCACTCATCACCCAATCAAATCTGACTCGAAATTAGAAACAGGTCTCTTCAAATCAGACTCACTACAAATCCTTCTAATATATGCCCCTCCAGGACTTCTAGAAACGGACCCATCACCCTTCCTAGAAATCCTAGCATCTTATCTAAAACCAGACTTCCCAACGATAATCCTAGGAGATTTCAACTTGCACGTTGATAACCCCACACTCTCAACCAGCTGCGAAACCATTCTTACAGCCATGTCGGCAATGGGATTCAAACAAATAATCAATGAACCTACCCACAAGGCAGGTCACACACTGGACCTCATCTTTGTGAACTCTGGTATAACACATTCAGTACATCCCACTTACAAAAAAGTTCCCTGGTCAGACCACTCTTTAATCTCCACCACCCTCTCAATGACCCAAATGAACAATAATCACGCCCCACAACACTCATTTCTCTACAGAAAAGTATGCGCCTCTGATGAACTCAGCAATCATCTAATCACGGAACTTTCACACATGGACTTCTCATCACCCAATGCAGCCGTTAACTCCTGGTCCTCCATAACAGAAACCGTGGCAAACAAACTATGTCCGTGGATAACAAAAAAAGTCAAACAAGGTGCGTCAAAAAGGCAGCCATGGTTTACAAATGAACTTAAAACCTCAAAACTCGACCCTGCGCCAAAAAGAAAGTAAATGGCGTAAAGCCCCTTCCCCCTCCACACTCTCTACATACAAACTAGCCCTCCAATCATACAAGAGCACCACTTTAAAAACAAAAAGGGACTTCTATGCACACAAGATTCATAACATTATATTCGATTCCAAAGCGCTATTCACATTTGTCTCCAATCTAACTCAGGCAAACCCTCCTGACATACACCTAACCAAGCTCAACAAAAGCTGATGAGCTGGCACTCTTCTTCAGTAATAAAATCACCAACCTACTAACACAAATAAAGCATAATACCGGCACACCAACCAGCAATTACATTCTGCATAATAAAGACATCTCCCTCCAATCTCTTGAACTCACCTCCTCCTCAGAGATCCAAACACTTCTTAAGAAAATGAAACCCTCATCGCATCCACTAGACCAGATTCCGTCTAAATTTCTACTGCTAATCCCGGACACCATAACCAAAACCCTAGCAGACATTATAAACTGCTCATTCATCCAGGGTTTCTACCCAGACGACCTCAAAATAGCATCCATCAAACCGCTACTTAAGAAGCCTAACTTGGACCCCAAAGATCCTAACAACTTCCGTCCAATCTCAAATCTGCCTTTCATTGCCAAGGTGATGGAGAAACTAGTTAACACACAACTAGCAGATTACATAGAAGAACACAAAATTCTCTTCCCCACTCAATTCGGTTTTAGAAAAGCCTCAAGCACCGAATCCCTTCTCATCTCACTGACTGACTACATTATTTTGGGCCTCGATAAAGGACAGGCCTTCCTACTGATCTTATTGGATCTATCGGCAGCGTTCGATACTGTGAACCATGCCATATTACTAAATCAACTAGCGAACATCGGTATTGCAGGATCAGCACTAACATGGTTCAAAACATTCCTAGAAAACAGAGGTTTCAAAGTTAAAATTCACAACAAAGAATCCCCCAGATACCCATCATCACAAGGAGTTCCTCAGGGTTCCTCTCTCTCACCAACACTTTTCAACTTATACCTTCTCCCGCTTTGCCAACTGCTAAACAAATTGAACCTAAAACACTTCATATTTGCCGACGACGTCCAGGTTGTGATCCCTATCAAAGAATCCATCACTAAAGCGCTAGAACTTTGGGAAAATTGCTTTCAAGAAATTAACGAGCTCTTATCCAGCTTAAATCTAATCCTAAACCAATCAAAAAGTGAATTCATTCTAATCTCTCCAGATAACTGCAAAATCACTACAAATCCGCCACCCAACTTGCAAACCTCAAAAGTAAGAGATTTAGGAGTCTCCATAGACAACAGACTAAATTTGAAATCGTTTATCAACCAAACAACCAAAGACTGCTTCCACAAACTGCACGTATTAAAAAGAAATAAAACCCCTATTTCACTTCCATGATTATAGAACAGTGCTCCAAGCAATAATATTTGCGAAAATTGATTACTGCAACTCCATCCTACTAGGCATCCCATCATCTCATACTAAACCGCTCCAAATGATACAGAACACCGCAGCAAGAATTCTAACAAACAAAAGAAGAAGAGATCACATTACACCAGTCCTTAAAGACCTACACTGGTTACCAATCCATTACAGAATAATTCATAAATCCCTCACCACAATCTACAAGAATATTCATGGACTGGCTCCACTCCATTTACAAATAGCTCTTAAAAAACACTCCTCCAACAGACCCATCAGGGAAGCATATAGAGAATATCTACAGGTACACACAAACAATACCACCCAACATATAACATTGAGAGATCGGGCCTTCTCCACAGCAGGTCCCCCACTGTGGAACTCCATCCCCCTAGAACTAAGACAGGAACCATGTCTTCAACCCTTCAGGAAAAAGACTGAAAACATGGCTGTTCTTGAAAGCATTTCCGGACCCTTAAAGATTCTCTACCATCAAATGCAGCATTACTGATCATTTCCTATTAAACTGAAACAGTCTCTATCTACCAATCATTACAATGTTTTACTTCTCGTTAAACTGTTTATCTTTCCTCTAACTCTAATCCCAGTTAGAATGACCCCGTTTTATTGTAACTTTTTTTCTTCCATGCACTTGTTTTACCTTTTAATGTATACTCTTATGTTATTAGTTATTTACGTTATAATGTATTTCTCACCCCTTGTTTTATGTAAACCGACATGATACGAACTCCGTGAATGCCGGTATAGAAAAATACAAATAAATAAATAAATAAAAAATAGCCTGAACATCGACTGCGCACCCTTGATCGTGGTGGGCACACCCCTGAACTCCTCTCTCTCAGGAGATCCTGCGAGGGCCCCACCTAAGACCAGGCAGCCCGGGTAACCAAGGGCTCAACCCAAGGGAACCCCGGGTTGCTAGTGGTGAAGCTCCAGCTAGCCTCTGTCTCCTCCTGGGCTCCGCCTCCTGGTGGCAGGCGCTTCTGGGTCCGACCAGGGAGCCTATCAATCCTGCACTAGGCCAAGGGTCCACCTCCCGGTGCAACACAAACCACGCCTTGTAAATGGTAAAACGACAGAGTCTTAATATATTAAAAAATCGTATTACCAACCTTATGTTTTATATTTTTGGGATATATTTTTTAATATATTGAAACAGTTTTGTGTCATCCGCATATTTATTCACTTCACTCGTCATTCCTTTCTCTTTTTTCAACGTTTTGAGGTTGGGTTCTCAGATCTTTAGGTAGGGAGTTCCAAAATTTAGGGGAGGCAATGGAAAAGGCTCTTTCTCTTGTTGTTAGATGCGCATCTCTGTTGGGGGGAATGTTTAAGATCCTGAGTTGTTTGAACGTAGGTTTCTTTGAGGATTCCTGGGGGGGTTATGTTTAACAGAAAAAACAAAAGAGCTAAGCGAACCCAGAGGACAATCAAGCAAAAAATGGGAAGCTGTTTATACTATAAAGAGAATTTTTTGCTCTGTTTTTAGTCTTTTTTGTTTATTTTTATTTTTAATTTATTTTTAATTTTTAATTTTCTAATTTGTCTTGCTATGGATTGAATATTAATTAAAGACGTATAAATGCGCATCTAGAGTAGAAATAAACTGCATCAGCAAGCCTGACAGCGTCTCTTAATGTTAAATAAAGAGCGCCCGGTCTTCTCAATCATTTGCAGTTACTTCTGAATGTTATACAGCTTTGACGAACCCAACTTGTATTTTTATGGGTTAACACAACTTTGGGTTTGCTAAAAAGTCTCGTATAAAAGCAAAGTCTGTAAACGCCGGCCTTGCTGAACTTCAAATGATGCAGCTACTTCGTTACAACGGAGACGGAATGACAGGCTAAGACCACGGCTCTACTGCGGCCGAAGTTTCGCTGTGAACCAGCTTCATCAGGAGCCTGAAATCACAATCTTTGAATTGAGAAAATATCATGCAGTTCCGTCTTGTTAAAAAACAATGCAGTTATACTTCTAAAGTTGCTGCATTTGCTGTTGAAAGTTTCTATAATTGCGTCTTCAATCTCTTTTCATTTTCGGGACCGTCCGGTCTCCCACACAGATTCAAGAAGACAGACAGAATCTGTGTGGGAGACCGGACAGCAAGCTGACCAAGGCAGTTTACAATAACAAATACAATACAATTACAACAAGATTACCCTAATTTAAAACATCGGAACAGCCATGATTTCACCTTTTTGCTAAAATCCAAATAGTTGGCCTCCAGTCTAATAGCTAATGGAAACAGAGTTCCAGTGTTTGGGTGCCACTACTAAGAACATCTTCTTCCTGGACTCTTCTTTTTTTTTTTCTGTTTGATCCCCTGAAACTATAAAAATGGCTCTCCTGAGGAACACAACATCTGCCTGGGAACATATACCTGTACCCTGCTCACCAAATAACCAGAAACCTTACCATGATGGACCTTATACATTAGGATTACAGTCTTAAATACAATTCTCTCCGGCAGCTGCCATCGCGGTTTGAGGGGTGAGTGCTGGCCATTTTTCTGATTTCAACGAGGATTACTTGCGTCTTTCTATGGACTGTCTTGGCTAGCCCCCCCAGTGACTGATTTCACCTACCTCTTCCGGGCTCTGACGTCGGAGGGAGGAGCCTTCAGACGCCAATATCAGCGGCGTCTGAATACTGAACATAGCAGCTGCCATCGCGGTGTGAGGGGTGAGTGCTGGCCATTTTTCTGATTTCAACGAGGCTTACTTGCGTCTTTCTATGGACTGTCTTGGCTAGCCCCCCCAGTGATTGATTTCACCTACCTCTTCCGGGCTCTGACGTCGGAGGGAGGAGCTTTCAGACGCCAATATCAGCGGCGTCTGCGCGGTGCGCCCGCCGTCGGCGCATCGCCAAAGCCGCGTTTAGCCGGCGTTGCTGGTGTGACTGAGGGATTTTCTTCTTATATAAATTCATGGATGCACCTGCCAAGCGGAGCCTGACTGAATAGAGACAGTGCCTTCAAAGAGACCCTTTTTCTATTAGGTATTTTATTTCTATTACAGAGTGGTTTCATTTTCCTCTTGGTAATGCCACATACCAAGAGGAAGGGGAAAATAACGACCTCTACCCCCGGTCCTTTGGACAATCAACCACGTATACAGGATCTCTTTGCTAGAACCATTGTTTTTTCACCAGGTAGCAAAGTCGCTGAAGTTTTAGCTCAGGAGCAGGGGTTAAACTCCATGACTCATGTAACATCATTGAGCCCTGGTGCCCCAACAACACCAGATCCACCTACTGGAAAGGTTGGAGCAGAATTCGTTTTTGAGGATCCCAATTTGAACTTAAACCTGAACTTGGTCTCTACTCCATCTATAGATCAAGTGGGGGGAAGGAATATTGTTTCCCCTCTACTGACCCCTGGGTATCAGGACTTAAAAGATCAGAGGGAGCAATTTAGTACAGTAGTGACTCCAAAGGTGAAGGAGATGGCAGGAAGTCAGGGAAGTGCATTGATAGATATTCCTTTAATAGTTCCTACTAAGTTCACGCTGGAGGAAATAGGAACGATGATTCTATCCATGCAAAAATCAATTAATAATTTGACTAAAGTAGTCCAGGAGGGATTGGAAAATAATAAGGCTTTACAATTGAAAGTTGAGAAATTAGATATAACGGTAAATAATATGGGGAAAAAAACTGAAGAGATTCAGAAGGTCCAATTTAATTTAGTTAAATCAGAGAAGATTCAATCTGATAAACTAGAGCAATTGGAAAACCAAATTAGGAGGGTTAATCTGAGAGTGTTAAATTTCCCCAAGACTCATTTGCTTTCCCCCAGAGAACTATTTAGAAGTTATCTTATAAATGTTCTAAAATATACAGATGCTACTCTCACAGGAATATCAAGAATATATTATATTGCTCAAAATTCTGGGAGAGTGGGACAAGAAAATCAAAATCAGGGAGAACAAAATGAAGATACAGATGTTTCCGATCTTTTAGAAAGATCATCGGAAATGGAAATAAAGACACGAGCTACATTATTAGTCCAATTTTCCGACATTTCTCAGAGGGATGCAATTCTTAGGTTATACTTTAGATATCAGAACTTAAAATTTCATGGTTACCCAATTAGAATCTTCCCTGACGTTTCTATTAGTACACAATTGAGAAGAAAGGAATTTCTGATAATGAGAGATAAAGCAATACAACGTGGAGCAAAATTTATTTTAAGATTCCCCTGTAGATGTATTTTATTACATCAGAATTCAAGATATGTTTTTCATCAGCCTGATCATTTACGCACATACCTTGACTCCTAAATCTCATACTTCCCTTTAGTAAAAATGGGGTTAAAGATTGTAATGGTACACGGTTCAGACACTTTCTTGTGTGTGTAACAATACTGTTTAAAGACTGCTCTTTTCTTTTTCAGCCAGCCTCTGTAATTGCTATTACTATATTTTCTTTCTTAAGTATACAGAGTGTACTATAGTAATATTTTATTTTGGGATAATTGTATTATGTTTGAGAAGAGATATATGCTCTGTAATATCTTATTGAAAATCAAAAGTTTAATAAAGTATAAATTAAAAAAAAAAATACTATTCTCTCCCTCACTGGTAGCCAATGTAAAGCACTCAACAGCAGCATAGCACTAATATGTCTAGGGCAGCCAAAAATCAATCTGGCTGCCATATTTTGCATCATCTGAAGTCTTTGCTAGTTCTTCCCTGTAACTCCCATCAATACCCTGTTGCAGTAATCAAAAAGTGGCATAACTAGTGCCTGTACTATAGTCCAAAACACCCCCTCATTCACTTTATTCCTTATTTTTTGCAATTGCCGCAGCTTTAAAAATAACCTCCTCACCATCAGCAATACATACCATACAAAGGACCTTTTACCATCATAAATCACCCCAGGTTCTGAATTTCATGAATATTATCACATACTTTCTTCCCCACCCTTAAATGAAGACCACGCTCAGGTGCCCCATATGAGAAAACCATCCACTCTGTTTTCTCCTCATTCAATATCAACTTATTCTCCCGCAGTCAACTCCCTAAACACTGCAGACATTTCTGAACTCTATCCAAGTTCATTACAGGGTCCTTTCCTAGAGGGTAAATAGTCTGGACATCGTCCACATAAAGACATCCCTGAAATCCCAAGCTACGAATCAACGCCCCCAGTGGTTGCAAAAAAAAAAAATGTTAAAAAGTAATGGGGATAAAGGGGAACCTTGAGGTACTCCACAATTTAATCTATAAACCTCCGCCGTGTCATCCCTTACATGCACTTCCAACAATCTCTCCCTCAAAAAAAAAAAGGGAGACAATCTAGAGCCCTATCTGAAAAACTTAGATCCTTACAACGAGCAATCGATATTTATTTATTCATTTATTTATTTATTTATAACTTTTATATACCGAGGTTCAATTAACAAGATTAATTATCACTTCGGTTTACATTATAACCAGCAAAATAACATAGACAAAGTCTTGATTTACAATGAACAGGGAATAATAACTTGGATAAAACAAAGAACAGGGAAGAAATAACCTGGAAAACATAAAATGGGTGAAGCAAGTATAGAGAATAGGGTTTGTATAACTTGGGCGAAAAGCAAGGAAATTAAATAGGGGAGGACTGTGAAGGCTTTTATTACATCACCTTCATGAATGTGGTAGCTCTGGAACCGTGTTAGTGGTTTACCTCTTGCGTGAACCATTATCAGTGCATTGAGTTTAATAATTATTCTCAAGGGCCTGAAACTACTACTGGACTGCCTCAAGGCTCAGCAGTTTGAGCTATGCTATTTAATACATATTTAACACCTCTGTGCAATGGATATAAACTATGGGCCAGATTTTAAAAGGGTTACGTGCGCCGAGCCTATTTTGCATAGGCTTGGCGGTGCGCGCAAGCCCTGGGACATGTGTAAGTCCCGGGGCTTGCAAAAAGGGGTGGTCAGGGGTGTGGCCAGGGGGCATGTGGGCGGTCCGGGGGCATGGCTGAGTGATATCTGGTGATCCACCAGGTCAAAGGCCCTGGTAAGGTCTAGTAAAACTAAACCCACCATCTTCTCTATCTAAATTCTCCCCAGTCATGTCATTCGATACTACCAGCAGTTTCTGGACTGCAATCGGAGCAAAACCCTGATTGACACTCATCCAGCACATACTGTTCCCTCAGATGTCTAGTCAACTGAACCGTTTCCATTTTTTCTAAAACCTTTGCTAAAAAAGGACCATTTGCTACCGGACAGTATTTACTCATCACCTCCTTATTAACCCCTATTTTTTTCAGGAGGGGATGAATTATAATCTTTTTCAACAGCTCTGGGTAAATACCTCTATTCAGGGATTCATTTACAATTAAAACCAGCCTAATTAATAACTCAACCGGTATATTCCGAACCCAAAATGGACAAGGGTCCACATAACATGCTATGGGATTATAGTCCCTAAAAATGTTACTCATATGAGTCTCTCCACTTCCTCAAATAATTCAATCTCTCCCCCCCTAAACACCTTCTCTCCCTCCAGAGTAAATGGCCCAACCAACCCCCTTTCATTAACTAACCTATCACGTAATCCATCCACCTTCTGTCTCCAACCACAAGCAAAACTATGACAGCTTAAACCCTCCAGAATGATCATAGAAGAGAGGCAATCTCTTCCTAACATCTCCTGAGTAACCCGAAAAATCTCCTTTGGGCTACTTCCCAAAGAAGTTATTCTATCTTCGTAGTTCTTTTTAGCCAACCGGATAGTGCCCGAGTATTTATTCAGGCAACTCCTCCAGTCCAGTTTATCTTGCCACACCCAAGTTCTAACCCATTTCCTTCCTTTCTTCCTCACCTCCCTCTGAAAATCTTTCAGTTCTGAAGTGAACCATGGTTCACTATCCCTTACTCTATTACATATATTCAATGCCTCTTGCATCTTCAAATTCCAATTACTCACCATGTTCTGCTTACATGTAGTTTCTATGTAAGGATTTATAGCAGCCTGGCTTGTTCTGTTTTCCTAATATGTGAATTGGTCTTTAAGGGCCCAGTATGCTATTTGGAGTGGAGGCACAGCCTAGTGGTTAGAGCAGTAACCTACAAACCAAATTAACCAGTACAGTATTTATATCTCACCTTGGGCAAGTCACTTCACTCTCCATTGTTTCAAGTACAAGTTAGATTGTGAGCCCCCTGGGGACAGGGAAATACCTGAATATAATCAACCTAATAAATGAAGGTTGACTGATGTGCCGCAAATGCGCAGTAGAGAGCAGCTCTACTGCGCATGTGCGGGCGAGCACGTCGGTCTCAGCCAGCGTCAGAAAAAAAAAAACATGGCGGCGTCGGGTGGCAGTGGTGGCGGCAGCGGCGGCAGCGGGTGGTGGCGGCGGCAGCGGCGGCCAGTAGCGAGGGAGGGAGGGACGGACTGAGTGAGAGGGAGGGAGGGAGTGGGAGGGAGTGACTGAGTGAGAGGAGGGACTGAGTGGGAGGGAGGGAGGGACTGAGTGAGAGGGAGGGAGGGATTGAATGACGGGGAGGGACTGAGTGGGAGGGAGGGGGGGGGAGGGACTGAGTGAGAGTGAGGGAGGGGGAGGGACTGCGTGAGAGGGGGGGAGGAGTGGGTGAGTGTGTGGGAGGGAGGTAGGGGGGTGGGGAAGAAAGTGAGGGGAGGAGAGAGGGAATGAATGAGGGAGAGGTGGAGCGACAGGGATGTGAGTAAGTGGAAGGGGGAGAGGGAAGAAATGAGGGGAGAGGTGAGAGGACAGGGATGTGAGTAAGTGGAAGGGTAAGAAGTTGTGGACGCAGAGAGAAAAAGGGAAGTGGAGAGGGAGAGCTGAGGGGGAGGGATGGATTGAAGAGAGGGTGGGAGTGACTGAGGGAAGGGGAGAGAGGTGGGAGTGACTGAGGGAAGGGGGGATGGAGGTGAGAGTGAGGGGAGATGGAGGGGAAGAAGGCAGTGGGAGGACAGAGGGTGCGTAAGACTGAGTGGAGGAAAGGGGAGGACGTGAACGCGGGGAGGGGGAGAGAGGGAGAAAAAGTGTAGAGGTGCTGTGTTAGAAATGGGACTGAAAAAAAATGTAATGTAACGGCTTGTCCACTATAAAGTACCAAAAAGCAGAATATAAATAAAATAAATGTGACACATTGCCTTTTTATAGGTAGGAGTGTTGCTATTGAATTGCTGCCATTTGGTGCTGTTTTGGTATGGGAGGAGTAGTTTATTGTAATTCAGTTGATTCATGGCTCTCTAAGGGCCAAGTCCACATCCAACACACATTGCAATAGGGCTCCAAGTATCTTTTTTTTTCAGGGTTTTCTGGTTGGCGCCACACTAGTGCAAATAAATATAATATACATGTTGCAAGTGATATTTTTACCTCAGAAGACTGTATTTTGCATGTCCTTTTCATATAAAATCTGTTATTTATAAATAATTTTTAATGTGTGTGGGAAAGGCTGTAGTGCAGGGCTGTAAGATTAACCTAGGTTGCCTGGTACCCTTGCTCCACCCAGTTCTAAATTGCTTATATGAAAGAAAGAAGGCAGGTGCTGGGTGAATGGGGAAATGTTATGCAAATTAGGAGAGGGTCAGGCCAACCCCCCCCCCTCCCCCTCTCCCCCCTCCCCCCTCCCCTCAAGAGTCCAGTCATGGTCTGTGGAAAAGTTGGCATCTGTATTTGGGAGAGTGGAGTCCCTCAGCCATGGGGTCTGCAATAGCCCCTCGTCACCTTGAAGCGCCCTTTTCTCCTTACAGAGAAGGCAGCAGGGAGATTACACATCTATTCAGAAAGGTCAAGAATTATTGTTCCCTAACAATTAGTTTTCTAAGTATTATCATAGCGCCCTTATTCGCTGCAGGGGCAAGTTCGGGTTGGGGGGGGAGGTTACGTCACAGGGAAGGCCGCAGGCCCTCCGCTGAGGTAAAGTTAAGGGCATTCAATTCCCGCGCTTTTCTCTGCCCCTCGACGCTGGGCCGGTGCAGCCTGACCGTCCCCTCTCCCGGTGTCACCTTACCGCCTCCCCCCCCCCCCCCCCGCTCGGGAGCAGCATTTCATCTCCTTCATGTCATTCCGCTCTTTAGTGTATGTGGGAGGAGGGAGTCGTCAGCCACGAAGGGACATCCTAAGCCGCGGTGACCCTCCACAGGGACCTTATCCGTAATAATAATAATAATAATAGAGAGAGCGAGAAAGAAACATCTGTAAAAGCAGCAGCAGCAGCAGTAGGAGGAGGCGGATTCTTACTCTTCGCTGCATGGTTCTTTGCTGCCATGAAACAGGCCCGGGAAGCCAGTGACTCCGAGCAGCCGGAGCGGGACGGCAGGCAGGCGCCCACTAACCCTTCCGGAGCCGGGGGACCGCAGCCTCTCCCCCACCTGGTGCAAAAGTAAGTTGGGCTTCGGCTCTCTTTAACGGGGAGGCGGGGGTGCAATGTTCCCGGGATACGCGCCTCCCCCCTCTTTGCCTTTCTTTTTTTTTTTCTGTTCCTCGAGTCAGTTTGCATGCGGTGTTTTAGTTGCGGCGAAGTTGTACGAGAAAACAAGCCCCCTAAACACACCTGGGCTACTGTTTTCCCAGTCGGGCGGCGGTGGCGCGGTAGCCACGGACCTCGGCGCTGCGGCCGGAGGTTGCAGGGTGACATGCGGCTGAATTTCGTCGGATAGCGGGATTGTCCTCCCGATCAACCTCATCCCTTTTTTTTTTTTTTTTTTAAATCTGAACTTTTTTTTTTTTTGTTTTGTTTTATTTGCCTCCGGGCACTGAACAGAATACAAGTGTTTTTTGGTTTTTCCACAATCTTAGTAAATTGCCCACTTTTGAGACGGACTTGTAGTAAGTTTACTTTTCTTGAAGAGCTAAAAAAAAAAAAAAAAAATTAACAACAAGTTAAGCACATGACACTTCTCCCCATATTCCTGCTGTTAAATTGTTGCCTGGATTAACGACCCCCACCCACTCCAGCAGTCAAAGATGTTCGTTTTGGCTCGGATAGTTTTAATAGGAGGAAATGAAGTCAAATGCTTTCTTAAAATAAAAGAAAAAGAAGAACTAAAAATGCACTGAGATAATGTCAACTGGAAGATGTCGTGGTTAGGAAACGGCCTTCGGTTAGTCGTGCCTTACACGTAAACCATGAACGGGCGCGTAGGGCCGTCTCTGTGCCACTCTCCCGGTGCCGGGTCTGGGGAGCTGAGCAATTAAAAAAAAAAAATAATAATAATAACAATCAAGAGGCGCTGTCAGGCAGGCAGGGAAGGAAAGCTGGTGGAAGCGCCATCCGGGCTCGGACTCTCCAGGGTCCTCGTCCCCGTGCAGCACGGGGCGGCCCTCGCTTCTTCGGCCTTTCCAACAAGTTAGCGAATTCCGGGGCCTGATTCATCAAGGCGTTTGCTCCCCTAGACACCGAATGGGAGAAAAGCCTTAGTGAGTCAGGCAGTTTATCTGTACGGTTTGCAGCGCTGTGAGCCTCCCTAAAGATAACATTGATCTCGTTAAAAGAAATCTTTTTTTTTTTTTAATTTCACTACTCGGCATAAAAGCCGGGTCCGCAGATCCCCCGGCCTTGAACGGGCGTCACTCCATTTCGTTTCCCTAAGCTGAACTGCTAGCGAAAGAAATAAGGCAAGTGAGTGAGTTTTGCCTTCTGAATCGGGGACTTTCATTTTTAGCTTTTTATTTAATTGTTCTGGGCAATTTCAGTGTGTTATAACAAAAACGGAGAAAAATCAGTGTAAAAGTAATTGTTCTACTGATATAACATTGAGATTCCTAGGAAAAAAATAAAATAAAACTAAAAATGAAGGTCCCCTATGAATGGTACCCCAAGGATTATTTTGTTCTAGTATTGTGGTTAGAAATAAAACAGTATATGTATATTCAAACTTACATATGTGTTTATTCATGTGAAAACATGTGCATATAAATGATTTGGCATAGTATATGTATACAAATATACATTACTCATTATGTAAATATATATAACTTTATCTCAGTGATGTAGAAAAAGAAAGCTTTATGGATTTTGAGGATAGAAATTAGTGGTCAAAGAAATATTTTAAGAATAAATGGTAACAAAGATGTTACAGTTAGGGATTTTCAGTTTTGATTTTATTTTCTCCAAGAGTTTATCAGTTTTATTATAAACTGAGAAAATCATCGGGGGAAAAATTAATCTCTTTTCTTTGTACCTTATTTTCTGCTGTTTGGTATTTGCATAAATACTGACAAATTCCCAGAGAAAATAAAATAAAAACTGAAAACAAAGATCTCCATTTAGAGTGCACTAACGTTTTTGGCAGATTTTGTGTATTTTTACATATTCCCTTCTCTGTTAATTGTCACAAAACAGGTTAATTTGCAGTAATGTTATTTTAACACAACCTTCATTCATTGGTTACTATTGAGTGCACATAGAAAAACAAAACTCAGTTTCCTAACCAATAAACATAAGGCAACTGGAGGCAAAATCAATGTTTTAATGATTTTATTTGCTCATTCATTAATATTGTGCCTAGTGGCATGAAGCTATAATAATTTCAAATCAATGTATTCCATAGTACATACACAGTTTGTGCTGAAATGTAGGCATGTATATTTATTTGTATATACACGAAAGCAATAGTTGACAGGAAATTTTGAGCTACTCTATTGACAAGGGTTTAGTGATTTAAGAAGCAGGGAAGCCTTTAAGACTTGCTTTTATTTTATTATATTTTGTTAATTACTTTTATTATTCACCCAAAGTGATGTACAACATATTGAAATTACAATAACATTTCCATTATAGTTCTGTAATGCAAGAGCAAACCTACGTAATGATGCCTTTTTTGGGAGCAGCTTGAAAATATACATGAATTGTCAGCACATTAAAATTTTACACTGTGAATCTAGAATCTTTAGTTATAATTTATAACCCTTAGCTACTGTGTATAACATAAGCTGTTGATGGTTTAACTCGTGGTGAATTTTTAATAACTAATAGTAAGTACTGCATAGAAACAGTGTGATAACTGTCTAAATCCCCTCTTGATCTGAATGATTTAAGAATACAGGGGCCCTGATCTGTTCTAATATTACGGCAAAGTATAAATATTGAACACATCCTTGTATGGCATGGAACTTGATCATGTTATTTGATGCAGCGTTTGCATAATTTAATCTCTGCAGCCGTGTTTACATTATAATTCATATCCTTCTTTTACAGTGAGTGGTTTTTTTTTTTTAATATACTTTATTTTCTTGGCGGGTGGGTGGGGAATGATTGTGCAGTTTTTAATGCAGATAAGTGAGAAAATTCTATTTTAAGTGTGCTAGCAGTTAATTCCTCAGCTCAAGGGAAAACAGCCTGAAAGAACACTTTAACATAAGTGAATGAATTAAAAACTCTAGATGTTCATTATTTTGTATATGATTCATAGAATTCAAGAAATGATTTTTTTTTGTCGTTCTGCTGTGAGGTGACATTTCTAGAAGCGATTTGTGTTGGTGAGAACTGCGGAAGATAATCTGAGGGCCGCTGTTTGCTGTATGCGGCCATTAGTTATTAAGAATGATCGAGTTTCATATTTAGCTACACAACTGATTTTGTATCTTTGTATCAGTGGTTTTATTTTATTTTTTTGCCTTTAAAGCTGTATACATTTTAATGTTGTATAACAGGTAAAAATCTTTCACCTTTCTATTTCCAAAGAAAAAGCTCTTCTGACTTAGTTATGATTTTTATGACTTTTGTGACATTTTTAAATACACAGGAAAATACATGTACATATGTTAGATACATGGCAACGAACACAAAATGGGCTTGAATACAAGCCACATACATAGAGAAATAGTCAATTAGAGCTTAATAGGACAGAAAACTAGATACACTGACTGTCAAGCTCAAGGACCATAAAAAAAACAGAATATCTCTATAAAAACATCTTATGATATACATTTCCCACAATTCTAATCAAAGCAAATTGTTTCTAAAGATTAGAAAGTAAACCAGTGAAGGAAAAATAATCCACTCAAACTCTGAAAACTCCACCTGTTTAGGGTTGTGATTTGTAAAATGGAATTAACTTTTATTTTATTGGTGCTGTCTTGAATAAAAAAAACCCTGCTCTTTTATCAAGAAGGGAAGCTCCTACATGAGCAATCGCTCATACAAGTGTTTTGCTCACTTTCAAAACTAAAGCTCAGGATTACGCCTTGTGCTGTACATTATTGTAAAAATATCCAGGAAAGGCTACATTGGTGTGCTGTGCGTTATTGTAAGAAGACGCAGGAAGAGATGCATTGTCGTCTGCTGTAATAATATTAACCATTGCAAATATGCTGGTTTGGCTATGTTGTAATTCACCTCAATTTTTGTAATGAAATGGAATATAAATTATTGTAAGTAGATAAAATATTATATTAAGGTTATGGGTGCATTCCTACAGTACCGGAATTTAATCCACTTTGAAGTGCCTGAAAAGAGGAATATAAATCAAATTAATATTAATCTACAGTCATATAATCAGTTGACAGGAGTACTGGAGCAGAAAAATAAATCTAAATTTGTTACATCATTGATATATTCTGTTAAATATGTTCTGCTCTGCTAGTTTTCTTGAAAGATTCTGGACATTTGTTTGAATTTTCAGTCAGAACAGAGAAAAGCTACTGCTTATTAAAGAGACAAATTTTAAATGGCTGTGGATAATCCTAAATAACTTATTTTTAATTTCTTTTTTTTTTTTTTTTTACCAGAAAAGAAGTCAGTTTGCACTGGACACATTAAAAATGTTGAAACCTTGATTTCTGATGCACTAAGAAATAACTTGGCTATACCTTTACCATCACAAAGCACTGAAATGAATGCAACCTATTACAGCTCGTTGTTACTCATTTTGTTTTTAAAATATTGCCAGTGCTTCCCAAATCTTTCTTGGGGAACCCATAGCCATTTGGGTTTTCAGGATGTCCAAAATGATTATGCATGAGGTGAATTTTTCTTATAGTGGGCTTCAGTAATTTTGGGGCCGTTAATAGTAAGAAAGTGTATGCAGAGCAGTAACATTTCTCTCTCTGCCTTGTTTGTTAGTATTCAAGCCCCTTGAACTTATCATAAAACTAAGACGTGAGGCATTGAGTGCAGGCATAATAAGTTATTTTATATATATATATATATATATACACACACCCACATTGTAACATTTTTATTGATTCTTTCCACCAGTATGAAACAGATTACAAAAATTCATAAAATGAACACATGGGAGAGAGAAATAATATAAAGTATAAATAATATAAATATAAAGTAATGTTATTTATTGCTCTAGAATCAAATTTAAAGGAAGCAAAAATTAAAACTATTGAGGGTATTTCCTTTTTGTATTTGTCTTTAGGAAGAGTGCTATTCAGTGGGATAAATTCAAGATGTATATAAATTATTCTTGCTGTCAGTGAGACAGAAGGTTTCTTTTACTGTCGGAGTCAGGCAGAAGTGGAAACATGGATTTATGATAACAGTGAGCTGATCTACTTACCATGCATTCCTGGAGCATCTCTAGATAAACAATCTTTAAGCTCTGCTTACTGCAGATACCAACATGTAGGCACTGCTTCTGTTCCAGCACATTTATTAACCCTGGTATGTATATTTAGGCCACTAAGTTGTTATGACAATTGTAAATGTAATGCAGCTCTCTACATACAGTAAAGTGTTTGGTTGCTGATAAGCGCAAAGATTGAGGTATCAAAATCCCAGAGAAAGGAATCTGAAATGAGTGAGTGAGTGGACTGGAGCTAAAAGTGAGGCTTTTGAGTTTTCCTCAGGGAAGAAGATGCCAGCATCTGTGTGCAACTTATTGTCGCATCGGACAGCTGAAGGAACGACAGTGAATGTAGATACTTGCATTTAAAAAGATTAGAATGCCTCCATTTAATTCTTTGAATTTTGTTCAAGAAATATGTTTGGGAAAGACAGTTCCTGGGAGCTGTTTGGCCCATGTGCCTCTTATTCTCTGAAACCCATTTATTGAGTTTCACCTTGCAGTAGATTTTGTTTCCTGGCTCAGGTTTACAGTGTGAAAAGGAGTTGATTTTCCCTGCTGCGATCAGGAAACTGCAGTCCAGGAGTGCTCCTGAGTTGTTTGCTCTCCCACTGACTGCCTGAGATTACAGCTGCAGGGTTCAGGGGAATAAGCAACTTTATTGGGTAAAATATTGTAATCACATCAATAGAAGCTGTCCTATGGATCAAGGTTCAAAAACTGAGAATGAGACCTTCCATCCTGGAAGTGGCTGCAAGCATATTTATGAAGAATAAATTTGTAAAGGGTGCTTGGTCATGGCCTTGCTGCCTTAGCTCAAAGCCTCTTATTTGTTTCTTGTCATATCTTGTGTCTTGTCTGTCTTGTAAACTCCAAGTAGTAGTGATTTTCTTTGTACAACGCTGCATACAACTGGTATGTGCTATACAAATTATAATCCAGCTATGAAAGGCATATTATAAGAAAACATTATTATACTGTACTTTTTAAGGCAGTTACTAGATTTGACCTTTTTTCTTTTTTATTTATATAACAAAAATTTAATAAAGATAAAATTGAAAAAAAAAATACAAATAAGTATTCTGAAAACGTAGGTATAGAAGGAGGAGAAGCAAAATCATTAGGAGAAACAAAGGAGTCGTGGTGAGGTTAGACTGGAGTATATTGTTCTGTCTATAAAGGCAGAGGATACAACTTTCTTTAGATATGTAAGTGAAAAGAGGAAGACTAAAAGGGGAATAGTAAGAACTAAAGTGTTTAGTGAAGACCAACAAGGATGAGAAGAAAGCAGATATCTTAAATTCTTTTGCTTGCTATTCTTGCTAGAAAGAGAGGGTGAACCAAAGGCAAAAGGCAAGGATATAAGGAGCTGTGGGGTGGACATATTGCCATGTGCTGAATAGATAATATTCAGCGTAGTGGTATAATTGAAAATAGACAGGGCTATGGCACCTGATGGGCTATATCCTAGAGCAGTGGTTCTCAACCTTTTTTCCATTATGACACACCTGACAGATGATGCTCAAGTGCATGACATATTGCACACTACATTTAAAGCTATACTAAAAAAAAAAAAAAATCCTAGATATTTTATTGTTGAAAATGATGCAGGAGAAAGATACCGTTTTTTAATTTCAGTAATTGCTTATAAAATATTATTGTTTTTTCACAAAAATTTTAATCCTTGCTTACTGCATCAGTGAGAAATTTGGGACTGATATCGCAAAACTGCGCTGCATATGCATAAGGCAAACTCTCATGCATTTCACTGACAACCTCCAGAAAATTCTGACCTTTTCTGGATTTTATATGTGGTAGAGTTAGGAAATTTCCCCTTTCAACGCACCATACAAAAATATATTCAAATTCTGATATTCCCTCAGTAAAAGTACTTCAGAATCCCTTCCCTGCCAGCCACTTTGTGAAATAACATGAAAACCTGCTAAAAAGACATTTAGAAATTATATATTAAACCAGCCACACCATAAGAGCACTAACACCCAGGACTCGAACAGCAACAACCTTACCTATGAAAAAGCAAGACTGCAGATATAGAATACTAAACACTTACTATTGGAAAAACAAAGAAAGCCAGACTACTCTAGGTTCTTACACAGAATCTACATCCTGGTTAGCAGAATCCCTCACCTCTGTCAAACATGCAGAATGCAGACCTAATACAGAATAAAGGACCATAAATTATAAACAAGCATACAGAGAGAAACTGAAATTCTAAGAAGCTAGGGGGAGGGGGAGGTGCGGCAGGAAGTTGGGGACAGGATACTGCATGCCTGCTACAATTCTGGCTTGGATTGGTGGTGGCAGTGATTGCCAGGTTTGAGTGGTGATGAGGAATTTTAAGTACCAGCTCCTTACTCTGCATTCTCCTCAAGCAGCAAGCACATGTGGCTGTTCTAGAAAGCATAGGCTTGCAATGTCAAATTTTTGGCGACACACTGGTTGAGAACCACTGTCCTAGAGTACTGAAGGAGCTCAAAGGAGATGCTGATGCTACTACTTTACAGCTCCGTTCAACTTGCCACTTCAGCAGAAGAATTGCCAAAAAAACGAGATGCAGATGTAGTACCACTCCTCATTGGTGGGAACAAAGTGGAAAGCTCCAGACCTGTTAGTTTGATATTGGTGGTGGGCAAAATAATGTAAACATTACTGAAGGATAGAACTTATTTCAAAAATTGGAAAAAGGATCCATTTGAGGAAAATAGGAAAAAGCATAAGCCTTGGCAAGTTAGATGTAAAACATTGATACAGATGGCTAAAAGAGAATTTGAAAAGAAGCTGGCCTTAGAGGAAAAACCTCCTCAATAAAAACTTTTACAAATATATCTAAAGCAGGAATCCATTGATTGGATTGTTAGATGATCGACTGGTTAAAGGGGCATTTAGGGAAGATAAGGCTATCTTGGAAAGACTGAATGAATTATTTGCTTTGGTGTTTACTGAAGAGGATGTTGGGGATATACCCATGCTGGAAACTATGTAATCTGCTTTAAAGTGCTGAAAAGCAGAATATAAAAAAATAATAAAAACAATGATTCAGAAGAACTGATACAAATCATCGTGAAGCTGCAATATGTATTAAGGCAGATTGACAAATTAAAGAGTAGCAAATGATCTGGAGCAGACCATATACACCCAAGAGTTCTGAAGAACTCAAATTAAATTATAGTATTACACGCTCCCTGTTCAGGGAACATCGCTCAAGGGGTAGCGCAGGACAGCAGGATGGGATATAGGACAGTCTTCTCCCTAGATATCCGCATTCCCTGCAGGTTGGGCCTTTGGGTGCTAGGGGCCAGTAGGAGTCCAGTTCAGTGGCAGTACATGGGAATTCTGAGAACAGGCTGGATCAGGCAAGGTAATGAATATTCTGGGTTAGGTGAAGTTGTAGACAGGCTGGACCAGGAAAGGCTGTGGACAAACTGGATACGGCAAAGCTGAAGACAGGCTAGAACAAGCAAGGCAGGGTCTGTGAACAGGGACAGGATGCAACACCAGATTAGGACAGGAGTGGAACAAGATAGAACAGAGGCTGAGCAAGTCAATACAGAACACAGAACGAATACGCGCAGAGGCAGTTAGAGATATAGCCCGAAGGCCACTGGGTAACAGAATGAAGCCACAGGTGGCAGAAGGCCCGAAGGCCGCAAGACGTGGCAAAGATCGAGAAGGTCGGAAGACAAGGCAAAGCAAGGAGCAAGAAGGCCAGATGGGTACAAGGAGTAGGAAGGTTGGATGATGGCAAGGCAAGGAGCAGAAGGCTGGATGGCCACAAGGTAAGGCTAGAGGAAATGTAGCAAGAAAGACAGGCAGGACAAGGAACAAAAGGTAACTCCATGAACCTACAAGGTGGCTATAGCAGGGCTGCATTGCATACGGCAGAGACCAGAGCAGCGCGAGAATAGAGAAGAGAAGCTTGGCCGGCCTAAAGAGTATACTTGTTGAGGTCCCCTGGTGGAGGAGAGGCTTCAAGACATGAGTCATGAGACCAGGGATGAGATAGTGAGGATAGTTCTGAGTGGGGCTCTCCAGAGGCCGCTGCTGGTAGGGGGGCATCATAGGGTACGGTGAAGCTGCATAACAGCTGAAATTGTAACATGCAGATCTATTAGTGGAACGCAGGATTTGGTGAGAAAGATAACGGTGGTGGGGCCTCTTGGCAATGATGATCATAACATGATCAAATATGAACTAATGACTGGAAGGGAGATAATATGTAAATCTACAGCTCTAACACTAAATTTTCAAAAGGGAAACTTTGATAAAATGAGGAAAATAGAAAAAGGCGAAAGATGCAGCTGCAAAGGTTAAAAGTGAACAAGTGTAAACATTGTTTAAAAATACAATCTTAGCAGTGCAGTCCAAATGCATTCCATGTATTAAGAAAGGTGGGAGGAAGGCAAAACGATTACTGGCATGGTAAAAAGGTGAGGTGAAAGAGGCTATTTTAGCCAAAAAAAATCCTTTCAAAATTGGAAGGATTCATCTGAAGAAGATAACTTGACAATGCTTATGCTTTTTCCTAAGTGTAAAACATTGGTAAGGTAGGCTAAGAGAGAATTTGCAATGAAGTTGGCTGTAGAGGCAAAACTCACAATAAAAACCTTTTAAAATATATCCGAAGCAAGAAACCTGTGAGGGAGTCAGTTGGCCCGTTAGATGACCGAGGGGTTAAAGGGGCTCTTAGGGAAGATAAAGCCATTGCAGAAAGTCTAAATTAATTCTTTGCTTCTGTGTTTACTAATGAGGATGTTGGGGAGATACCGGTCCTAGAGATGGTTTTCAAGGGTGATAAGTCAGATGAACTGAACCAAATCACTGTGAATCTAGAAGATGTAGTAGGCCAGATTGACAAAACTAAAGAATAGCAAATCACCTTGAATGCTTGGTGTGTACCTCAGGGTTCTGAAGGAATTCAAATCTATTAGTTAATATTTGTAACCTATCATTAAAATCAACCATTGTATCTGAAGACTGGAGGGAGGCCAATGTAACCCCAATATTTAAAAAGGGCTCCAGGGGCAATCTAGGAAACTATAGACCAGTGAGCTTGACTTCAGTGCCGGGGAAAAATAGTGAAACTATTCTAAAGATTAAAATCACAGAGCATGTAGAAAGACATGGTCTAATGGAACATAGCATGGATTTACCCAAGCCTTGCCTCACAAATCTGCTTCATTTTTTTGAAGGGGTTAATAAACATGTGGATAAGGTGAACCAGTAGATATAGTGTATTTGGATTTTCAGAAGGTGTTTGACAAAGTCCCTCAAGGGAGGCTTCTAAGAAAACTAAAAAGTCAAGGGATAGGAGGCCGTGTCCTTTCATGGATTACAAACTGGTTAAAAGACAGAAACAGAGAGTAGGATTAAATGGTCAATTTTCTCAGTGGAAAAGTGTAAGTAGTGGAGTCCCTCAGGAATTTATACTTGGACCAGTGCTTTTCAATATATTTATAAATGATCTGGAAAGGAATGCAACGAGTGAGGTAATCAAATTTGCAGATGATACAAAATTATTCAGAGTAGTTAAATCACAAGTGGATTATGATCAATTGCAGGAGGGACTTTGCGAGACTGGAAGATTGGGCATCCAAATGGCAAATGAAATTTAATGTGGACATATGCAAGGTAATGCATATAGGGAAAAATAATCCATGCTGTAGTTACACGATGTTAGGTTCCATATTAGGAGTTACCACCCAGGAAAAAGATCTTGGCGTCATAGTGGATAATATATTGAAATTGTCGGCTCAGTGTGCTATGGTAGTCAAAAAAGTAAACAGAATGTTAGAAATTATTAGTAAGGGAATGGTGAATAAAACAGAAAATGTCAAAATGCCTCTGCATCATTCCATGGTGAAACCGCACCTTGAGTACTACGTACAATTCTGGTCACCGCATCTCAAATAAGATATAGTTGCAATGAAGAAGGGACAGAGAAGTGTGACCAAAATGATAAAGGGGATGGAATAGCTCCCATATGAGGAAAGGCTAAAGAGGTTAGGACTGTTCAGCTTGGAAAAGAGAAGGCTGAGGGGGGATATGATAGAGCTCTTTAAAATCATGAGAGGTCTACAATGGGTAAACGTGAATCAGTTATTTAAATTTTTCGGATAATAGAAGGACTAGGGTGCACTCTATGAAGTTAGCAAATAGCACATTTAAAACTAATTGGAGAAAATTCTTTTTCACTCAATGCACAATTAAGCTCTGAAATTTGTTGCCAGAGGATATGGTTAGTACAGTTAGTGTAGCTGTGTTTAAAAAAGATTTGGATAAGTTCTTGGAGAAGGCCATTAACTACTATTAATCGAGTTGCCTTCGAGAATAGCCACTGCTATTACTGGCATCAGTAGCATGGGATTTACTTAGTGTTTGGGTATTTGGAAATAGGATGCTGGGCTTGATGGACCCTTGGTCTGACCCAGTATGACAATTTCTTATGATCTTATGTCAAAGCTGGTGTGTTCTGTGCCTTACACATGGTTATTGCAATAATCAGTTTTACTGTATGAGTACCAGCTGTTCTTCCCTTGACAAAATCCACTTGATGTCAGGAGATGATTGATGGTAAAATCAAAATTAATCTATCTGTCAATATCTTGGCAAAAACGTTTAAATAATTTAGCAAAGATGTCGGCCTATAGGAAGAAGGGAGCATGGGGATTCTTTCTGGGTTTAGCAAGGACTGTGATGTAGGCTTTGCTAAAATCTTGCAGGAAGGACCCTTGCTGGAGAGTTCAGAAAACACTCTACTCATTGGTCCAACCAGTTGATTACGTAGAATCTTAACATAATCATAGGAAAGGCCATCTGGGCCTGGAGGCTTCCTGGATTTACTAGTTCCAATCACATTAAGAATTTCAGAAGCCTGTAAAGGTCTGTTCAAGAATTCTAATTGACTCTCCGTAATCCTGGGCAGAAATAAATCTTCAAAAATGAGATTTTTCTCCTCTGCACCTCCTACTCTATCTTCCTTGTGTAGTGCCTCATAGAAAGATTTGAAGACCTCATAAATATCCTTCTTTTTGATGGCTATCGAACCATGCTATGTTCCAATCTGCTCTATGAAAGTTTTTTCCTTACCACATCTTTACCACATTGGCTGAGAAATTCCCAGCCTTATTTCCATACCTAAAAAAATTATGCTCAGAATGTAATAGTGTCTTTTGTGCCTTTTTGAGAAGACACCAAACCAGATATCACCTCAGGTCAATGTTCCATAAATTTTTCTAATAATAAATAAATAAATAATAATAAATAAATTTTTTCTAGGTGAACTTAATAGCAGGTAATGGACTTCTCCTCCAAGAACTTATCCAATCCTTTTTTAAACACAGCTATACTAACTGCACTAACCACATCCTCTGGCAATAAATTCCAGAGTTTAATTGTGCGTTGAGTAAAAAAGAACTTTCTCCGATTAGTTTTAAATGTGCCCCATGCTAACTTCATGGAGTGCCCCCTAGTCTTTCTACTATCCGAAAGAGTAAATAACCAATTCACATCTACCCGTTCTAGACCTCTCATGATTTTAAACACCTCTATCATATCCCCCCGCTGTCGTCTCTTCTCCAAGCTTCTCGTCGTCCAAACTGTCGTCTCTTCTCCAAGCTGTCGTCTCTTCCCCTCAGTCGTCTCTTCTCCAAGCTCTCTTCTCTGTTTCAGTAATACAATCCTTTGCTTGGGAGGCAGGCCTTGGGCCTCAAATTTTAGGTAACTGGGCAACTTGGTACCTGGTTCCCTCTTTAGACCTATTTCTGAGCACAAAACGGCCCTTTTATATCCAGCTAATTATATCCGGATGACCACATATCTGGCTGTAATTTAGCCTTATAAGAGATTCAATATGCTGTATAACCTATTTTGTAGAACTTTATAGTTGGGATATATTACTACAGTTAGAAGCTCTCCATTGGGCAGATAGGGGTTTGTTGCTCAACACTAGGTTGAGCAAGGGTGAAAGGAAATTTGGAGATATTTGTATCTGTAGGAATTATATGTAGTTGGAATTGCATTCCACAATGAGTACGGTTTTTGTGTGATTTCGTTGCCCTTATACAGCTGCATGTGCAGTGAGTTGGAATAGGGTTTTCCGCTACTCAGTAACACAAATATTTTGGTTAGCTAGTCTAATATTCAAAAAAGAGGCGACCTCAGCAGTCTGTGACTCATGAGAGAATAAGGTCTGGTGGTAACTTTATGGCTTGCAGAGCTGCTGTTTAGGTTTGACACTTTATGAATGGGAGGTGCTCTTTTGTTTTGTTTACCATTGTCTCTATGCTGTTCAGAGGTTGGGAATATTAACGCAGTTTTATTTATAGGATTTATGCTGGGAGGAGTATAAATCATGAACTTGAAGAGATGTTCTGAGGCTCTTTATGCAGAGGTGTTAGCAATTTTTTTTTGATAATTCAGTTGCCAGTTAAAAAATCCTGTTATGTTTCCTTTCTTGTATAATGCATAGGGAGGGTAATTTTACAAGCCGCCTTCTTGGGTAAAATAGTGCAAAATTACCTCCAGAAATAGCTTTTTATAAAATTGTCCACCCTCACTGAGCGTAAGATCTGTATGCACTTACTTCAATAACTTTTATCCGCAGTGTGAACTGGCATACGGGGGGGGGGCAAGATTTTGAATTTTGCCTGTACTTTTTGCATTTTTAAAGTTATTCATGTATTCTCCTCATTGAAAAAATACCTGCACATATAAACGTGTAAGTATCTGCTGCTGGTAGTTTTGGTGGGAAGATTTTCAAAGGTAAAGTATGCACATACACTAATTTTCATGGGAAAAGTAAGTCTGCAGGTAAAAGGTACCCACAGACTCTCTACATCAATGTAGGCTGTTACAAAATTACTTCCATAAAGCATTGATGCAGCACAAATAGCTTACTAATAAGGGTATTCTGAAAGAGAATTTTCAAATCAAGGAGTGTGGCCATGGTAGAAGGTGAAAACTTTTTTATTTAAGCAGAATTTGTATTGATTTTCAAACAGTACAGAATAGAAAAAAACAGTACCACAATCAGTCTGAGCCCAGTAAAGTGCACACATGCTATCCCCAATTGCGCCTGCTGATTCCTATAGCAGGTGTCACACCCATTGATGTATGGACAAGGTTTTGAAATGGTAGTTGGACATCACCTGCTTAACATACAGTGTTCGTTGGGGGCTACGTGTGTAGTAGGCCCCAGCCACGTTCTTTTGTCTTGTGGACTTTTTTTTTCTGCGCGACAAGGGAATGTAGCAATAATTCTGAAAATAAATTTTCCCCTCCCTGATAAAATATCATTACAGATATCAGACAGGCTGAGTGGCCCCTTGAAAACCACTGCTTAAATGTATTTATTTATTAATTTTATTGATTTATATTCTGCTTTTTATTGCTTTTATGCTTTTTCAAGTACTTGACAATAGATTACATTCAGGTACTGAGGGTATTTCCTTATCCCCAGAGAACTTGCAATCTAAGGCTAGATTCACAGAACGACAATTTTTTTTATCACAAGAAGAGCCCAATATCGGGGGAGGTGGGAGCGATCTAGTGATATATTTTTCATACACACTCTCCTTCCGATATGCATAAACATTGTGGATATCCTGAAACTAGATTGACTGACTGGGTTGAGAACTGCTGTTTTAAAGAACATGTCTACTACCTCTCACAGAATCCATTTCCAATTTACTTACATATTTATTAAACTAGAACTGATAACAGCTGGTGAACGGAGCTGGTAAGTCGATGCTTCTTTCACCAATTCCTCCTGCTGGTGCTTCTTTAAATTGAATAAGCAGGTAAAAGAAGCACCAGTAGGAAGAGTAGGAGAAAGGACCCAGCTAGGTTGACTCGGGCTGTGGGAAGAGGAGTCAGATCAGACTACAAGGAAGGGGAAGGTGTTAGAGAGAGACACCAGCAAAGGGGGAAATCAAACTTTTTTTTAAAATCTTTTCTTCCCACTGCTTTGTGGGCTCTCAGGGACCTGGTTGGAAGGATTTTTCAAGATAAATGGATCTTCAGATAAAAGTGTGCTACTCTACATAAAATAGAGTGTACAGATATATACCAATGGCACAGTAAACAAAATTCAAATAGCACTAACTTTAGCAGAGCAAATGGGTTGGCACTTGCCAACTCTTGTTTTCAACACTATAGCTAACGTAGTGTGGTGCCAGTTGTCATTCTTGGCAGAACTGCTCAGAGTCTTGGTATCTCTAAATGTCATGATGAGCTGTGCTCATTGTCAGCAGTATCTCTGTCATCACAACTGGCCAAGCCAAGAATGGTGATTGTCACCAACTGTGGTATCTGCTGTTTCATATGTGACTAGATACCTGGATGACCCACCAATATTTTTAAACTTAATTAAAAACAAATGAGGAAAGAGAACTTGGAACAGTTAGATGTGATGAACAACCTTTCACTTTGTGTTTTAGCAGTGTATCTGATGTTGCCTTTTAAATGTGTGTGTTGAGGGCTAACAGAGCTCACTTACAAGCAGTGAAGCAGTTCACTAATAAGGGATGATGTATGGACAGATGATGAGTGGACAGATAGGTCATGTTTGCCTGGGGTTTAGGGGGGTTCAGATGCTCTCCCAATTTTGGACTGAATAGATGAAGAGTTGCCTTTCAAATGTCCTGTTTTTCCAGTAGTTTTCTTGTTGCCTCTTCCAAGCATGAAAATCAAACTTCAATTTGCTGTGTATTTTAATAGCAGTTACTGCTTTGGATGACAAGATATTTAGCTCCACAGCTGCAGGTGCCCTCAAGCTTTTGTAACTTCCAAATGTGTAAAATCCTTAAACCCCCCCCCTCCCCAAAAAAAACCAAAACAAACCCAAGAAGGTGAAGACTACTGAGTTACAAAACATGGGATTCTTTGGTCTAGCTTGCCGTCTTCCAGCCTAGTCAAAATTCTCCCTATCATGATTGCTTTCATTGATGTTGAGTGGTGTTGGAGAAGGGGGAGTTGGAAGTTGATGATAGGACCCCACCCCCACTCCGCCTTTTCTGATTAGTTAATTCTATAGCTGAGGGTCATGGATGTGGACAAGTGCAAGGTGTTGCACATAGGGACACACGTGGACAAGTGCAAGGTGTTGCACATAGGGAAAAATAACCCTTGCTGTAGTTACACGATGTTAGGTTCCATATTAGGAGCTACCACCCAGGAAAAAGATCTAGGCATCATAGTGGATAATACTTTAAAATCGTCGGCTCAGTGTGCTGCAGCAGTCAAAAAAGCAAATAGAATGTTAGGAATTATTAGGAAGGGAATGGTTAATAGAACGGAAAATGTCATAATGCCTCTGTATCTCTCCATGGTGAGACCGCACCTTGAATACTGTGTACAATTCTGGTCACCGCATCTTAAAAAAGATATAGTTGCGATGGAGAAGGTACAGAGAAGGGCAACCAAAATGATAAAGGGGATGGAACAGCTCCCCTATGAGGAAAGGCTGAAGAGGTTAGGGCTGTTCAGCTTGGAGAAGAGACGGCTGAGGGGGGATATGATAGAGGTCTTTAAGATCATGAGAGGTCTTGAACGAGTAGATGTGACTCGGTTATTTACACTTTCAAATAATAGAAGGACTAGGGGGCATTCCATGAAGTTAGCAAGTAACACATTTAAGACTAATCGGAGAAAATTCTTTTTCACTCAACGCACAATAAAGCTCTGGAATTTGTTGCCAGAGAAGGTAGTTAGTGCAGTTAGTGTAGCTGGGTTTAAAAAAGGTTTGGATAAGTTCTTGGAGGAGAAGTCCACTAATGGCTATTAATCAATTATACTTAGGGATAAGCCACTGCTATTAATTGCATCAGTAGCATGGATTCTTCTTAGTGTTTGGGTAATTGCCAGGTTCTTGTGGCCTGGTTTTTGGCCTCTGTTGGAAACAGGATGCTGGGCTTGATGGACCCTTGGTCTGTCCCAGCATGGCAATTTCTTATGTTCTTATGGAACCCAGTACAAGTATGCCCTTGAGCCACTCAGTAGGTGCCACTGTTGAGTGATGACTGCCTGGGACTTCTCCGTCCTTCACACTATGATCATTGCCTTTACAGCAAGTCTTGGGTTCAAGATTAAAACCTGAGTCTTCTGCCAGGCAGTGTGCAGTATTGGGCCTTCAATCCCGTTCTTTTCTTTTTTTCTTTGTTTATTTCATATGCTGTAAACACACTTTGAACTTTTCAGTGGGAAAGTGCATATAAAATTAAATAATATTATTATTATTGTAACTTACCTAAAATAAAATGTAACTGAATCAATCCAGAAGCATTTATTTATTTAAAAATGTATACCTTGCTCGATCATAAATTCTCAGTAGTATGAATTTTACGAATGATTTGTTTTCAGGATTCTTAATGTTTTTAAAAACATAGATCAAGGAACAAGGATGCATATGGAGAGGAATAGCAAGAAGGAAAAAGGAAGTCATAATGCCTCTGTGTAAATCTCTGGTGAGATCTCATTTGGAATACTGTGTACAAGTTTGGCAACTGCATTTTCGAAAGGATATACACCAGATGGAGTTGGTCCAGAGTGCAGCTACTGGACCAACAGATTTAAAGATCTAAATATGTACGTCTTAGAGGAAAGGTGGGTTAGAGCAGATAGGATATAGACATCTAAATATCTTCAAGCTAGTGCATGGGTGGCAGGTCTTTTTCAGCTTTAAGGACACTCTAGAATGAGGGGTATTTGGAAGAGGGTAAAAAGATGTAGACTCAGGATTATTCTGAGGAAATATTTCTTTACAGAAAGGGTAGTGGACACAGAAGAACCTCCAGGTGGAGGTGGTAGAAACCCAGGATAGTATCAGAATTCAAGAAAACATGGGAAAAGCACGGAGGATCTCTGAGGGAGAGGAAGAGACTATAAAGCTAAGCAGGAGATGGGTGTGAGCAGACTGAATGGGCCATATGGTTGTTATCTACTGCCATGTTCTATGTTTCTATAAAAGTCAAATTTCAGTAATGGAATTTTGAGATTCCATTATGTGCATATGGTTTTTAACAGTATGCACATTTGTTAGAATATATATATATACCGTGTTTCCCCGAAAATAAGACAGTGTCTTATATTAATTTTTGCAACCAAAGATGCACTAGGCCTTATTTTCAGGGGATGTCTTATTTTTCCATGAAGAAGAATTCACATATATTGTTGAACAAAAAAATGAATATTTATTATATTCTGAATAGTTGTCTGGTTATGCTGGTTTGTGATGACAACTAACTGTGAATCCTGCAGGGTAAAAAAATCACAGCTGCATGCTCTGGTGTTCTGTGCGACGGGCATGCTCCCAAATAAAAACTTTGCTAGGTCTTACTTTCGGGGGAGGTCTTGTATTTAGCAATTCAGCAAAACCTCTACTAGGTCTTATTTTCGGGGAAACAGGGTGTGTGTGTGTGTGTGTGTGTGTATATATATATATATATATATATATATATTTTTTTTTTTTTTTTTTTTGCATTGGTTTTAATGAGCCACTGGGAAATTTTGTGTCTGAGAATAAAAAAGCTTGACGGATGTCACTGATTATTTTTAGTTCTTAAAAACCCTGTGCTTTCTTCTATAAATACAGTTCTGACTGCTTTCTTTCTCTTGCTGTTGTTAATGAAATTAAATTTCAGTTTTACGGTGGCAATGAAACTGCCATGCTAAATGTTGGCCCCTGGAATCGAGAGGGCTGTTGCGTGCTGGGGATGTCACTATTTGACTTCTTGAACTCCAGAATAGAGAAATAAGTCATAATGATCAGCAAGGTTGCAGTATTGGTCCATTTCATTTGGAGTCCCTGAGTGTTCAGTTTTAAAGGCAATATGATCTGTTAATGGATGTGAAATTTCATGTAGATTTTACTGACAATGCTGATTAAATGATCAACAAAAATGATTTTCATTCCTTCCTCTTATTTTTGCTGCTTTTTCACGAGTGCAGTGGCTCCCAGAAACTGACCCTGGTGGACCCTAGCCAGTCAGATGTTCAGAATATCTGAAATGAGTACCCATGAGAAAGATGCATAGACTACCTCCATTGCATGCAAACTTATCTCATACATATTCATTGCAGATATCCAGAGGACAGGTTAGCAAACCACTGTACTAGTGCCCTACCACCCCCAAAATTTATGAAAAGGGCAACAAGGATTTGGAATTCATATTCAAGTATCTCTCTCAACTTTTCATCACTTTTTCATTGGAAGTATGTTGCAAATTTTTAGAAATCTAAAGATAATTTATTTAAAGATATATTGCTGATTTTGATTATGCATTTTCTCTGTTTCCCAAGACCAGTGTTTATTTATTTTATTTTTAGGTTTATATTCCACAGTTGTTAATTTTGATCTTTAGCTTTACTTTAGCAATAGAGGAAAGCAACTTTAAGCTTGTCTTGATCTGTGTCTTAAATTGAGATTAGAAGAGTGGCTGGAAATAGTTTCATATTGTCAGTCTGAAAGAATTACAATCTGATTGTAAATTTGTAATTCTTTGCAGATTATGCAATGCCAAAAAAAAAAAGAAGCTAAAATGTAATTCTAACAGATTATACTGTACACATTACGCAGATGGAAGGAAGAAGCATATTGTTTGACAGCAAATATTTCATGCTCCAGACTAGTGTTTAATAGTCAAATGCCCTCTAATAATTTTGCAGCTGACAGCTAACTTTTCTCATAACTAATAATATATTTTTTCATAGCATACAAAAGGATGTATCAAAATGTCTTTAACACAAGATTTGGTGCACTAACATTTTCACAAGGAAATGTGGCTTTTAGTGTTACAGTATCCACTTGTTGACAATGCTCCCTTGTGGAGGCTTTGACTTCTATGAGGCAGAAGTATAGAATATATTTAATCAGTCAACATATATATGGGTCAGACCGAGAGTCCATCAAGCCCAGCATCCTGTTTCCAACAGTTGCCAATCCACATCAGAAGTACCTGGTAAGAACCAAACATTAAATAGATCCTATCCTGCTTATGCTTGGTAATAAGTATTAGTAAACCACAAAATAATATAGCAAACAGTCATATATAAATATACAATCTTTTTATTAATCAAAAAATTCCAAAAAATAGAAAAAAACTATAAATATCTACATTCAAAAATGTACCCACTATACAATAACACCAATAAAAAAAATTATAAAACATACATCACGTCTCTCTCACCCAACATATAGGACGTATAAAAAAAGTCACAAAGGAGTACCACCCAACAAATTTCGCTTGACAAAGTCTTCAGGGGAGAATCCCCACTTCACATTTCGGTAGGATACAAAAATATATTTCAAAACTTGATCGAAGAACACACGGGGAGCATCACAGATGACATAACTTTGGAGTAACTATTTTTCCTTATTATCCTGTTTAAATCTTCTCACATACAAAGAGGCTTCTCATAAGGTCGCCATTTTATAAGTGTAATCAAGATAGAGTTAAAGTGCATCCCCAGCATGTAAACAAACATTGAATGTATAAAATTCAAGTGATTGCAAAAGACGCGATAAGAAAATGCTCTTTCATACAATACCTCCATTTTAGTAATAAGCAATGGCTTATTACTTCACAAAACTGTGAGCCCAGCCCACAAATCCTCCCCACATGTATTAAAGGTGTTTTTTGCATGCGAAAACACCATTATAGCACTTTGATAAATGACCCCCAAAGTTAGGAATTATTAGGAAAGGAACATAGAGTAAAACAAAGAATCTCTTAATACCTCCATATCACTCCATAGTCAGACAATACCTACAGTATTGTGTGCAATTCTGATCGCCACATCTCAAAAAAGATATAGTTGCACTGAAAAAGATACAAAGAAGGGCGAAGAAAATGATAAAGGGGATGAAACAGTTTCCCTATGAGGAAAGGCTAAAGAGGTTAGGGCTGTTCAGCCTGGAGAAGAGAGTCCATCAAGCTAAGTTGAGAGAACTGCACAAATCTCATCTTTGGGTGAGTTTCCTCACTCCGAAGGTCATCAAACTTCACAAGAGAGCACTGTTCTGTTCGTACGTCTCACTTTGAATGTCAAAGTGGCCCCTAACCCTTACACGAATACCTAAACCTCACTCGTGCAAATTGTGATAAACTGCCTATTAACATAAAACACACCCCTTTTCCTATCGTATGTGATATTTAGTGCATTTTGATCGCCATCGCACAGTGCACCGAGGATTTCAAAGTATTTTCCACTATGATGCCCAGGTCTCTTTCCTGGGTGGTAACTCCTAATATGGAACTTAACATCATGAAACTACAATGTGGGTTACTTTCTCTATGTGCATTACTTTGCACTTGCCGTATTAAATTTCATTTGCCATTTAGATGCCCAGTCTTGCAAGTCTCCCTGCAATTTCTCATAATCCGCTTGTGATTTAACAACTATTCACCTCACTCTTGTTCCCCTTTCCAGATCATTTATAAATATATTAAAAAGCACCAGTCCAAGTACAGATCCCTGAGGCACTCCACTGTTTACTTTTCTCCAATGAGAAAACTGAACATTTAGTCCTATGCTCTGTTTCCTATGTTTTAACCACTTTGCAGTCCACAATAGGACATTGCCTCCTATTCCATGACTTTTTAATTTTCTTAGTAATCTCTCATGGGGGGGACTTTGTCAAATCCTTCGGAAAATCCAAATATACGACATCTACCGGCACACCGTTATCCACGTGTTTATGAACTCCTTAAAAAAAAAAAAAAGTAGCAAGGCTTCCCTTGGGTAAATCCGTGCTTTGTCCCATTAATTCATGACATTCTACATTTCTGTGATTTTGTTCTCTAGAATAGTTTCTATGATTTATCCCAGCACTAAAGTCAGGCCTAACAATCTATAATTTCCCGGATCACCCCTGGAGCCCTTCCATCCTTGCTTCCAAGTGGCTTTGCACCTCATTTTCCTGCAAAGGTATCTTAAGTGGAACTCATCACGCTTCTACCATAGCCGCAGGAACCTGATGCTGCAGCTATGATGCCCGCACACATGTTACGATATCGGACACTCAAATAAGATAAAAGTTAAGGAGGGAAAAATGAACAATGCAGGAACCAGAACGAATTCTTTTTATTGAGTCTCCCAACTGTGACTGAGGAGAAAGATGGCTTTCCTAAATTCTTTACTGCTATACAGCTAACTGGATCGGCTTCCGATTTGTTTTCTGGGTCCTTTCCTAAACTCTTATCAGACGTATGAGCTTCACTGTAGAGAAGAAATATCTGGGAAATCTTGAGTTCAAATAAGTGTTTTTTTTTTTTTTTTGTCTCATCTAAGAACTTCTTGCTACACTTTTGCCTCAGGGCACACAAATTTGATCTACTGTATAGAACGAAAATTGCGTTTGAATGGGCTTGAACGATCTGATGTAAAAACACACAATGCGGTCTTCACACCTGCATTTTCACTTGGCTACAGTTGTCTGCATTATTACGCCACTGAATAATGTTAAAAGGAAGTGCGTTTGCTATCCTTTCAAATAAATGTGTAACCCAGTAGCAGCCTATAATTTGTTGCATTCTCCAGGTTGCTGTTTTTGGCACAGTGGTGGGTGTTGGAGTGCGCAAGCGACTTGGGAGAAACGAATCATAAGCCTCCTGCTTTGCGTGCTGTTCTTGCTCTGTGCTAAGGCGGCAATAGCTTTATTAATAGATCGGGCTACATTTTCTTTTTATAAAAAATATGAAGAGCTGTTTGCTGAGAAAATGCACCGTGTGCCTGGCTGCATTCAAGGCACGCTCATCATCCAGCTAAAATTAAAAGTGAAGTCAGATGGTTCTTACCCTCTATTTTTAAACTCGGTTAGCATATGGCTGTATGCGTGTGTGCGTATTATCTGAATTAGTTCTCTAGGACACAGCTAGATTATTCACTTATTTCAAGCATTCTTTTATCATAGTTACTAAACTATAACTTCATTTGCATAAGTGTTAATAGTAAGGAATTGCTAAGATGATTTTTTTTAAATAGTTTTAAAATGGAGAATTTTTTTTTTTTTTTACAATACATCCTTTGACTTTGTAAAGTTCTCTTTGATAATGTCATAATGTAATATACAATGATATGATGTATAATAGTGGAATATAACTTTATGCAATACAGCACTTAATAATAATAATGTTTGCAGCAGCTTTGGATTCTGCCTTCCTGTTAAGGCCTAGCAGAGAGCTAGAGTACTGCTGAGGATTGAACCCAAAGCTTCAGGCAAACCCCAAATCAAGGAGCAAATTAACTTAAAACATTATTTATTTATTTAAAATCTTTTCTATACCATCATTTGGTCATGCACCATCACAACGGTTTATCTTTAATATTCAGCTTGGGAAATGCTTTTATTTATTCCTTTGAAGGGCATAAAGAGTTACTATTTCACTACTGAACCAGACAGTGGGCAGTGTTTGAATGTAGCAGCTTTGAAATCAGCTCCACGGAGTTTGGGAATATGTCTGTTTTTTTAAAACATAAATCTCTCTCCTTCCCCCCTCTCCTCTGGGACCTCCTAAAGATCTGCTTTCTTACAGACTTTTATATAGTGACGTTAGGCCTCCTGAAAGCACTAGAAACCAAAGTCATCTTATTTATTCACAGAGCAGGTGCTGCCCAGGTAGCGGCAGTGCAAGTGCCTTACTCCTCGTCCCCTTCCCCCTATCACTGCCCTGTCCTGGAAGGACGCATCTCCAAGGGTGAGAGGTTAACTCAGTTCCCATGCTTCAGCCGTATTTGGCCTCTCTCCTCCGAATGCCAGCCACAGTCATAATTCGTGCCAAATTGTGATGATGGTTTTAGTGATGTGAACACCTGTCTGCTGCAAGCTGAATTTAAAATGTCAATTGATATGCTAATGCGCTGACATTGGAGTTGTTTGTTAATAATGAACTGGTACATATGTTTCCACCTATGTCAGAGAATCTGCCGAGGAGGAGTTACTGCCAGTACGTAATCTCTACGCTTTTCTAATGCAGCAGTCAGCAAGTTGTCGTGTTTGGGTTTTTGGGTTTTTTTTTTTATTTTGTTGTTGGAGGGCCTGATGAAATATATATATCCTACACCTAGTTACACCAGCTAACCATATCGTGGTTCAAAGGGGCAATATCTCAATTAGATCTGTTTTCCATTTATCTTTTTAATCTTTAGTAACACCTCTCACTATCAGAAGGCTTCCCTAATTATTTTTAAATGTGTCTATAATAAACCTTAGAATGAAAGGGGTCCGGGGCTCTTTAGAGACTACACTGACAGAGAGGCCAGCATAAGGGAGGTCCTGTCTCGGTGTGCATGGCTTTCACTGTCCTGTCAATGTGCTGACATTCTTAAATTTGGGTATATTGCAGATATGAAACAATTTCAGTCAGTGGACTGTATAAAAGCCACTACTTGTTTTCAGTGTATGGTTTTGTTTTGTTTTATAACAAGCTGAGAAACGCGACAGTTTAGAATATGCTTATGAGAAAACCTTTCAGTATTGGGAAACATCATAGGAAGGGTTGAAGGCAAGACATCTCATGATGAGAAAGCTGAGGTCAATCGAATATATTGTCTTTTTAACCGACTATCTGCTATAGACGTTTTGCGTGCAGATAGAAAAATAACAAAATATGGCCATTATTTTTTCGTATCTACTTTTCCTGGTGGTTCAATCCTTGTTAACCAAAGTAAGACATGTTCACATTGCGGCATCTGTGAATTCTACGACGTATTTCGTCATTGATCTGTAACAAGGACATGATGATAGAGAGACCAAGTGGTGTTAGCTCACCCCTATGGCAAGCGAGCAGCCCCCTCCACCAACTGCCTGTAGCTCTTGAGCACATTGCCTCTCTGATACTGCCAAACCTCTGCTGTAGTGTGGGGACAGGAAAACCAGGGGTAGGTTTCCTGAGGAGCAGGGTGCAGAACTATTACTAAGACATGGGGCAAGCCAATATAGTCTTTTTTTTTTTTGTCTAACCGGTGTTTATCAGCACATTTTAGGTTAACTGAGATGGCTTAGTGTCTAAAGACTGAAGATTGAAAAAAGTAATTATTAGTCTATGTTAAATAAGGGTAAGTAGTTTAACTGCAGGGACTTAAGGTAAATCCTCTGCATTTGGAAAACTTTATAGTGGATAAAACTGCATAATGATCTTTGGTGGTTAAGTGTGATGGAAGGGATAATTAGTCGAATTAGTTTTTCCTTTATGTTTTTTTAATTTGTATTAGCTGTCTCACTTGTAATGTGGACTTGATCAAGTTAGATGGGAATTAGAATATACATATCTCTATGATTGTTTTCCTGATTTGCCTAGTTTGTTGTATCATATGTAATATGATTTAAAGAGCTTAATAAAGAATACATTTTAAAAAGGTACATCCAATGTAAATATCTGGGACCTACTTAAAGAGGGAAACAGTATATTTTTGGCACATGCCCTAGAAACCATCACAAGTGGTGACTAGACACTCAGTGTCAACTCCAGAGAGGACTCCACATGATGCTTATGAAGTTCTATAAATGTAGTAGGCTTTGTGATCTTGATTGGATAAAGGTGCATTATATACAGAGGCAAATAATTCTGACTTATTATTAGTAGTATCCTTGTATGCATTAAATATTAACTCCCCATGTTTGGTATTCGGAACAGATAATAAACATTTCTCATTGGCTTAAAGCCCTCTGTGCAGCTGGAGTCCCCTTTAAATGTGCTAGCAGCCCTTATAGGAAGATACTGGATAAGATTATGAGTGTTAGAAAGTGAAGGTTGAATCCAGCATCTTGAAAAATGGGTGTCTGTCTTCAACACAGGTTTAAGTACTTGTATTTGCTAACCATGTTTCATAGTATTCCTTAAAGGAGCAATTTTTAAATCTGGCAACTGCTCTTTCTCAATCCTGCAAAAAAGCGTGTAAGGTCTTCCAAAACTTGTACACTTTTAGCTGGGCCATGACCAAGCATTCCCAGAAGTGTGTTTAGGTCAGGAGAATAAATTAACACATGCAAATTTCATTTTCAGATCTAGTGCCATATTTTGCATGGACATTTCACCAGCACAAAAAGCAAAGCAGTTTTCAGAGGGAAAGTATGCAGTCAGTGTGTGTGTGTGTGTGTGTGTGTGAGTATGCAAAAAGGGATTTTAATCAGTGGGCAGAAAATGTAGCCACATGTGGATCACCTTGAAAGTCCCATTTTCACGTGGTGACTCTCATCACAGGTGGCACTCTGAGCATGTGGCTAATAGCTGTTACCCAACTACATTCATTCGTAAACTAATACGCTGATGAAACGTTTTATACATAATCCTTCAGCTAATCATTGTGACTTCTCTGCTGGTTTATCTTGTTCATAATCTTTCAGCTGCAGAAAACCTTTTGCTGTCTCATCTTAAAAGTATTATTGTCTGACATCCTCCAGAGCTGTACAGGAACGATAACCTCAGAACTGTAGCCAGGCAATTTACTATGGCCAAGTCAAAAAGTGTGCATTCACTCTCCACCAGTGTTTCTCAAGTTAGTCCTGGATCACCCCATGCCATTTAGGAGTAGATTTTAAAACCTACACGCGGGCGTACATGTGCACGCTCTACCCGGTGCTCGCCCATGGACGCCCCATTTTATAACATGCACGCGCAGGTGCGTGTATGTTATAAAATAGGGGGTCGGTGCACATTAGTGCAACTTGCGCACACCGATGCGCACGGCCTTCACCCATTCCCTCCCAGGCCACTCCAATTTAGGATCGGCCTGGGAGGGAACTTCCCTACTTCCTAATCTAACTTTAAAGTGTTGGGATGGGGTGTTTTGTTTTGTTTTGTTTTCCCAACAAAGAGAACGATAAACATTTTCTGATCCGGGGAGTGGGCAGAAATGGCCCTCCCCAGACCCGAAAATGAAATGGGGACCAAAAAAAATTTTATGCTCTCTCCTAATTTGCTCCATAAGACGCACAGACGCCCAGGAACAGAGCCGGTTTAGCACACCATTATTATTTTTTTTTTTTAAATTTTCCTGCTCTGAATCCTAGGTGCGTCTTATGGTCAGGTGCGTGCGTCTTATGGAGTAAAAAATACGGTATATGGTTTAGCCTTTCTTTCCTCTTTCCATGAGCAGGTAACACTTCTGAAAAAGCAAATTCTTCACCATGTGACTAATCTGCTTCGCCAGAGTCTGGAAATCTCACTGTACCACTTGGATGTTGTTTCTAGCAAGGTCGTTAGTTCCCAGATGGATTGGATAATATCAACTTCAGAGTCCTTACTTTCTTCTCTGATTGCATTGACTATCTGAATAGCATTTCTACCAGCCGATATTGGTTACTACAATTTTAGCGTACATGTAATTAGAGGGATTTTGTAGGCGCCTCTGTATACTTAAAGTGAGTTTTTGTTTTCTTTTTTTTTTTAAATTAAATCCTCTCTTTTAGCACTGCTAACAATCAGTATCAATATTCCATACTTCATGCCCTTTCAGTGCTGCAGTCTGTTCATTCCCCTCCTAGACACACCAACAAAGCAAATATACAATGGGCCGGATTTTAATAGGTATGCACGGGGGTAGATTTTATAACATGCGTGCTCAGCCGCGCGCATGTTATAAAATCCAGGGTCAGCGCGCACAAGGGGGTGCACACTAGTACACCTTGTACGCGCCGAGCCCTAGGGGAGCCCCACCGTCTCCTCCCTTCCCCTATCTAACCCACCCCCAGCCCTACCTAAATCCTCCCCTACCTTTATTTTATAAGTTGTGCTTTGTGCGTGCCGGCCGATGGGCTGGCCTGTGATCCCGGGCACAGCGGCAAATGGCCGCTGTGCCCGGAGGCTCCCGCCCCACCCCTTTTTCGAGTGCTGGGACATACGCGCGTCCCAGGGCTTTATGCGCACCACTGGGCCTTTTGAAAACAGGCCTGGCACGCGTAACCCCCCTTTACGCGTGTAGGCTTTGAAAATCTGCCCCAATACTTTTTGACTATGTTTCAAAGATTTAAGGCAGTAATGTAATGTACTTAGCTTGGAGCCCTTGTGGGCAGGAATTAACCAGATACCACACTGGCACTTGACCCTGCTATTCACAAGACTGTCTGCTATTGAATGGGAACAGCCCCTTCCCAAGACAAGCTGCCTGCTGTTAGGTAAGAAGTGTTATTTAATTACATTTTTTTCTCTTTTCCATTGCTAACAATCGGGCCGATACAGTACAGTGTGCTCCGACAGAACACACTGTTAACCCGCATTTGGACGCACGTTTTCGATGCGCTAGCTTTACCCCTTATTCAGTAAGAGGTAATAACGCGCTGAAAATGCGCGTTCAAAACCCCCCCCCCCCCCCCCAAAACTAATAGCGCCCGCAACATGCAAATGCATGTTGATGGCCCTTTTAGTCATTCCCGCGCGATTCAGAAAGGAAAATGTGCAGCCAAGCCGCACATTTTACTTTCAGAAATTAGTGCCTACCCATAGGTAGGCGTTAATTTCTCTCTGCACCGGGAAAGTGCACAGAAAAGCAGTAAAAACTGCTTTTCTCTGTACCCTCTGACTTAATATCATGGCGATATTAAGTCTGAGGTCCCAAAATTTTAAAAAAAGTTAAAAAAAAAAAATTGAAATCAGCTTGCGGGTTGAAAACCGGACGCTCAATTTTGCCGGCGTCCGGTTTCCAAACTCGTGGCTGTCAGCGGGTTTGAGAACCAACACCGGCAAAATTGAGCGTCAGCTGTCAAACCCGCTGCCAGCCGCCGCTCCTGTCCTGCCTCTTTTTACCGCGGGCCCTAATTTAAATAAATTAATTTACTGAATCGCGCGCACAGGAGAGTGGCCTGTGCCTAGACCAGTGGCCTGTGCCTAGACCAGTGGATCCCAACCCTGTCCTGGGGACCCCCCAGCCAGTCGAGTTTTCAGGATATCCACAATGAATATGCAGAAAATTTGCATATTATGGAGGCAGTGCATGTAAATTTTCTCTCATGCATATTCACTGTGGATATCCTGAAAACCCGACTGGCTGGGGGGTCCCCAGTTCAGGGTTGGGAACCCCTGTCCTAGACACACCAACAATGCAAATACACAATAAATTTTGACCATATTTCAAAGATTTTAATATACTTGGCTTGGAGTTTGGAGACCTTGTGGACAGGAATTAACCAAACACCACATGTCAGTGCCAGGGAGTTGGTTTTCCTGCTTGATTTTGTAAAGAGTAAGGTAGTAGGTACAGAGCTGCGATAGCCAAGAGGAACGAGAACTCATCAGGAAAGAAAGAATAGTGAAAGAAAAGGAAAATAAATAGAAAAGTAAAGAATGCAAAGAGACAGCCAAAAGAAAGAAAAGGTATAGAAAGAAAAGATACTTACCCAGGAAGCCTTCTGAAATAGGAGTTCACACTTACACGTGATCTAGGGAAACATAAAAGAGAACCCCCCCTCCCCCAAATAATCAATTCCTATGGTTACATTTATGAAACAGACATAAAAGAAACAAAGGTTACAATTGCATAGACAGAAACTTATCTGACTGTGTTACTTAGTAGAATCCTGAAACTCTGAAGTTCTTTGCTCAGTGTTCTTGGAATAGTAGGGTCTAGGACAAAAAAGGAAAAGTTATAGAATTTATTGTTATGATTGCATTGAAGTTCATTAGAAAAAATGTGTTTTGCTAAAAGAAAAAAAAACAGAAGTACTTGTTTAAAACACATGATTTATTTGAAAGGTTTTATTAATGATTGAACCTAACACATTACATTTTAAGTGTTAATCACACAATACTCTGCTCTCTCCTTCTACCCCTGAGGGACGTTCGAGTGGGTTTTTAACCCCTTTAGTCCTGGTTAGGTGCCCTAACTAGAAGGAGAGCATTCCTCTTAACTGCCCCCCACTTTGTGTGAAACATTCAGTGGTGTACCCATGCTGAAACATCCGAAATGTTTAAATTGTCACACTCGCCCACCGAAAGCGAGAGGGTCGCCACGCACAAAGGAGGGGGGATTAAAGGTGAAGTCCCCGGAACATGGCTTGGTGACCTCGGAAGAGCGGGTTGCGGTGCTGCTTGAGCTTCTGCTGCAGTAGCAGGTCAATAGAGTGGAGGGGACACAGGATAGCACTGTGGAGTGCAGTAACAGCTCCTGCTGCTCTTGTGCAGAGTTCCCTGGAAAGCGGGGGGGGGGGGGGGGGGGGGGGGGGGGAGGGAGGAGAAGTTGTTATGGCTGGTGGTAGTCCCAGAATTCCCTGTACGTACAAGGATCAGTCCAGACTGTGGGTTATGCTCCCAGTCCAGCAGGTGGAGTCAGAAGCAAAAATTAGAGGGGGTTCTATATGACGTGACCCCCTGTGCCTCAATCCTCAGTATCTTCTGACTCCAGCAGGTGTGAGCAGTGGACTGTTCAGTCCCCAGCACAACTTCTTTAGGTCTTTTCCTATTCTCTTGAGGGATCAAGAAATTTAAAAAAAAAAAAAAAAGAAAGAGAAAGAGCTTCATAATTTTAATATTTTATTTGGCTGAAGCTTTTATTTCAGACTTTTGTCTGCTACTGACAGGACCTTGTTAACTTACTGTTTCTGAACACTTTTCCTCTCTTATTCTCTCTTGGGGGAAGAAACTTTGGGGTAAGTGTTTTAATACTTTTTTCTTTCAGAAACAGTGGATTTTTCCTCTTGCCGTTTTTGGGCGGCACTGGAGGACAACTTTCTGACAAAAATTTCCTGTCAGTTTCACCACCCCCTCCCGAGTCCGTCGTGTCTTCCTACCCGCGGTCCCGCGACGCGCCATTCCGCGGGGCTGCTGCCTGCTGGGAGGTCCTTTCCCCGGCAGTGCTTGGGCTGGTAGGAAGAAGGAGGGTGTTTTTAGCGTTGTTCGCTATTTAATAGTACCTGTTTCAGGTCTCTGCCGCGCCGTTTGGTTCCTGCCTCCCTGAGGGAAGAAACTCCTCCCTCATGTCGCGTACTCCGTCTTGTGCTTCCTGCGGGCGTTTGGGCAGCCGCCTCTCTGCCGAGGGGCTGTGCTCCAATTGTACCCTCCCCGAGAAAGTTAGCACACCATCAGGGGAAGGCACAGGACACCACTTGGAGGACGGCACTTCTCGTCAGCGGCAGGCTCCGTTCCCGTTGAGCGCGGGAACGGCGGCCATTTTGTTTTCTGAGGGAGAAACTGGCGCTTCTGATTGTGAGGACATTGGGGATTCAGTTTCTCGTCCACCGGCCATTCTGACTCCCACAGTCGGCTCAGAAGACCCATTTACGGTAGGGGAACCCCCGGGGGGGGCTACCTACAGGACTACCAGGTTTTTCCCCGGAATTTGTAGTTTTAATGCACCGCGCCTTCTTACAGAGCTGCGGTCAGCCGATGGGTACGGCCGGGGGTCCTCCTCCTGCCAAGTTACCACGTTTGGATCCTTCATTAGGGGGACCTTCGGCACAGGGTGTGACCCAAGTTACCAGTGCTACTCCACTGCCTAACAAGCCTCCCGTGGTTCTACCACGGAATTCTCCGGTTATTCCTCAGGGGAATGTGTTACAGGATTTGGCAGGAGATGATCCTTCTCTTTCAGTTCAGCTGGAAGGGGACGATCCCCGAGTGCTTCGCATTTTTCAGCTGGAGGAGTTGGAAGGTCTCATTCCACATATTTTACAGGAGATGGACATTGATCCTCCGCCGGACCCAACACCCTCAGACCCTAAAATTAAGAAGGGAGACCCTCTCCTGGCGGGCCTTCGACCCATGGCTAAGGCTTTCCCTACTCACCCCAGTTTCTTACAACTGATTTCTAGAGAATGGGATACTCCAGAGGCCTCCCTCAGGGTCAGCAAAGCTATGGAAAAGTTATATCCTCTTCCTATGGATTTTCTAGACCTTTTAAAAGTACCGGCAGTAGATTCTGCGGTCTCTGCGGTGACTAAAAGCACCACTATCCCTGTAACGGGCGGTACAGCTCTGAGGGACCTACAGGATAGGAAGTTGGAGGTTTTTCTTAAGAGAATTTTTGAGGTCTCGGCTCTCGGAGTGCGTGCGGCTATCTGCACTGCTCTTGCGCAGAGGGCTGGCTTACGTTGGATTCAACAACTACTCACCTTGCAGGATCTCCCTACTGCTGAAGCTCAACAGGCTGATAGGTTAGAGTCTGTGATAGCCTATGGTGCGGACGCACTTTATGACCTTCTTAGAGTTCTCTCTCGTTCAATGGTTTCAGCTGTTTCGGCCCGCCGTCTTCTCTGGCTCCGCAACTGGTCGGCGGATTCCTCTTCCAAGACACGTCTGGGTTCTTTACCTTTTAAGGGAAAGTTCCTTTTTGGAGAGGATTTGGACCAGATAATCAAGTCCCTGAATGAGAATGCGGTACATAAGCTTCCAGAGGATAGACCTCGTTCGACTAGGTCTTTTAGTTTTTCTAGAACCAGCGTCGCGCTCGAACAAACAGGCAACAGCCAGCTTCAAGGACTCCATCTTATCGCTCTCAAGGCTGGAATCGGTCCTTTCGAGGTAGGCGAACGGGCAAAGAGGCTACAACCTCTCGCTCGACCCCTAAACCTTCACAATGATGCCAAATTAGCCCACGAGCTGACCCCGCGGGTGGGGGGCCGGCTCTCCCTCTTTTACAGGGAGTGGGCTCGCATCACGTCGGACCAGTGGGTTCTGGACATCCTAAGTCAAGGTTACGCATTGGATTTTGTCTACGCCCCCAGAGACAGATTTCTCTTCTCGCCTTGCGGTTCTCTCCACAAGCAGCAAGCCGTCCATCAGACTCTTCAGCGTATGCGGGCTTTAGGAGCGATAAGACCAGTGTCCGTCACCGAGCTGGGTCGAGGTCACTACTCCATTTATTTTGTGGTTCCCAAAAAAGAGGGATCTTTCCGACCCATTCTAGACCTCAAGACTGTCAACAGGGCACTCAGGGTACCTCGTTTCCGCATGGAGACGCTCAGGTCGGTCTTAGCAGCGGTCCATCGAGGAGAATTTCTTGCTTCTTTGGATTTAACGGAGGCGTACCTCCATATTCCGATCCATCCGGATTTTCAACGCTTTCTCCGCTTCAAAATCCTAGGGCAGCATTTCCAATTCAAGGCGCCACCTTTTGGTCTAGCCACAGCTCCTCGAGTTTTTACAAAGATTATGGTCGTAGTCGCAGCGGCCCTTCGTCGGGAAGGAATTCTGGTTCATCCATATCTCGACGACTGGCTTATTCGGGCAAAGTCCCGAAGACAGGGGATCCTTGCAGTGGACAGGGTAGTGTCCCTGCTTCAGTCCCTGGGCTGGATAATCAACTACGACAAAAGCCGTCTTACTCCATCTCAGTCGTTGGATTTTCTGGGCGCTCACTTCAACACGAGAGTGGGAAAAGTGTTCTTACGTCCAGAGCGAGCGCAGGCATTGAGAGAACAGGTCTCTCGTTTCTTGACTCTCCAAGTTCCAACAGCCTGGGATTATCTACAAGTACTGGGAACTATGGCCTCCACGATCGATCTAGTTCCATGGGCCTTTGCGCATCTTCGACCTCTACAGAAGGCTCTGCTATCCCGTTGGAAGCCGACTTCTCACGAGTACAGTGCGGTTCTTCCAATTCCACCGGCAGCTCGACTCAGTCTCCTTTGGTGGTTGGATCCTCACAATCTGGCCCAGGGAGTATCCTTGGAGACACCAGATTGGTTAGTAGTCACCACGGATGCCAGCCTCACGGGTTGGGGGGCGGTATGCCAGTCGAGCTCCATTCAAGGAATTTGGACACACGAGCAGAGTCAGTGGTCCATCAACCAGTTGGAGACAAGGGCCGTTCGCCTTGCCTTACAGGGATTCCTTCCTCTTGTTCGTCAAAGAGCAGTCAGGATTCTCTCGGACAATGCAACCACGGTATCTTACATCAACCGTCAGGGAGGCACGAGGAGTCCCCTGGTTGTGTGGGAAGCGGAAAGGCTAATGCAGTGGGCGGAACAACACTTGTCTCGGATAGCTGCCTCTCACATCGCAGGCATAGACAACGTTCAGGCGGATTTTCTCAGCCGACAGCGTCTGGATCCAGGAGAGTGGGAGCTCTCCAGAGAGGCGATGATTCTCATAGAAGATCGTTGGGGTCCCCCCCACGTAGATCTCATGGCCACAGCCAAGAACACAAAGGCCACTCGTTTCTTCAGCCGCAGAAGAGAGCACGGGGCAGAAGGGGTAGATGCTCTGGTCCTCCCGTGGCCCAGACAGATTCTGCCGTATGTATTTCCCCCGTGGCCCCTAGTGGGACGGGTACTTCGTCGCATAGAAGTTCACCCAGGACCGGTAATTCTGGTAGCCCCGGAATGGCCAAGGAGACCATGGTTCGCGGACCTACTTCTTCTAGTTCGCGAAGGGCCAATACGTCTCAGTCATCTTCCTCGTCTTCTCAAACAGGGTCCAATATTTTTAGAAGGGGCAGATCGCTTCTGTCTTGCGGCCTGGCTTTTGAGAGGCGCAAGTTGAGACATCAAGGATATCCCGAGGCGGTTATTTCCACTCTGTTGCGGTCTAGAAAGACTTCCACTTCGGTCACTTATATCAGAGTTTGGAAAGTTTTTGAGGATTGGTGTGTTGGTCGTGACATTGTACCGACTAATGCCTCGGTAGTTCAAGTCTTAGCTTTCCTTCAAGATGGCCTTGACATGGGTCTTGCATATAACTCCCTTAGGGTGCAAGTAGCAGCATTGGGAGCGTTGTTGCAGACGGGAATGATTTCTCCACTCTCTTCTCACCCAGATATACTCCGTTTTCTTAAGGGTGTGCGGCAATTGAATCCTCCTTCCAGATCGCCATGTCCCTCTTGGAGTCTCAATTTGGTTCTTGAGGCTCTTGTAGGACCTCCTTTTGAGCCTTTACGCACGGCCACCATCAAAGACCTCACTCTAAAGTCTGTCTTTCTGGTAGCCATAAGTTCAGCTCGTCGTATTTCAGAACTCCAAGCTTTGTCTTGCCGAGAACCTTACCTCCGTATTTCAGAGGACGGTATTTCCCTAAGGACTGTTCCCTCTTTTCTTCCAAAGGTGGTTTCTTCTTTCCACTTGAATCAGTCGGTAGAACTCCCTTCTTTCTCCGTGTCTGATTCCAGACAACTACGTAGTCTGGATGTTAAAAGATGTCTCATGCAGTATTTGGAATCTACCAATGACTTTCGTCTCACGGATCATCTTTTTGTTCTATGGTCTGGCCCCAGGAAGGGTCAGATGGCTTCTAAGACAACCATTGCTCGATGGTTGAAAGGTGCGATTTTTGCTGCATACATAGGGAAAGGGCGCCAACCACCTCTGGGGGTTAAGGCACATTCCCTCCGGGCGCAGGCTGCGTCCTGGGCAGAAAGTTCTTTGGTGTCTGCTCAAGAAATTTGTAGAGCGGCCACCTGGAAATCTCTACATACTTTCTCTAGACACTATCGTTTGGATGTTCGGGCTCCGGGTTTCGGTTCCTTTGGAGATAGTGTCTTGAGAGCAGGGCTGGTATCGGCCCACCCGGAGTAGGGAAGCTTTGGTACATCCCACAGTCTGGACTGATCCTTGTACGTACAGGGAAAAGAAAATTATTCCTTACCTGCTAATTTTCATTCCTGTAGTACTAAGGATCAGTCCAGACGCCCTCCCTAGAATTTAAGGGTTGTTTTTGGGATAAGCCTCTGCTCTTCACTCCTATCGTTTCTACTGCTTCTTCTTTCAAGCTCGTCCTGGGTTTTTTTTCAGGACTTTCTGTTCTTACACAGTTTCGGTTTGGCAAGTTCCTTTTGTAGGTTGTTTGTTATTAGTTTAATCTTCGTTCATTATTGTTGAACAGTTGTTATTCTTGATCCCTCCGTCTCTTCTCTTTGGCTTTTTAAGTCTAGTTACTGAGGATTGAGGCACAGGGGGTCACGTCATATAGAACCCCCTCTAATTTTTGCTTCTGACTCCACCTGCTGGACTGGGAGCATAACCCACAGTCTGGACTGATCCTTAGTACTACAGGAACGAAAATTAGCAGGTAAGGAATAATTTTCTTATATAAGGCTGCTGTGGGGAAGCCTGCACCCAGACTGGTAGTACAGCGCCCTTCCTGCACTGGCTCCTGTGGCTGAGGCCATATTGATCATAGGCTAGCTACAGATATGTCTGAAAGAGAAATACGCAGCAATTCTTTCTACCAACAACAACATATCCTGTGAGTTTAGTGGAAAAGAAACATTCCTGTCTGCACATTAAACACATCCATCAAAATTATTTATTAGAGAACAACAAATGAAACCAAATTTATATTGTTAACATGGGGTTGGCTGGGTTTTTCTCCAACTTTGATTTTCTAGCTTGATGTTTTATTTACCTTGCTTTCAAAATATTTTCTCCAGAAGCACAGGATCAAAGGAAACTTTTTTGAAAGATGAACCCTATCTGTTTTCACACATCAACTTCAGAATTCTTCACAAAGCCCTTACCATCATACACAAGACCATCCACAAGCAATCTTCTCTTGAGCTAGACTTCCCTCTTCGCTTCCACACCTCCTCCAGACCTGTCAGAGCAGCGTACAAAGACACCCTTCACGTTCCTCCCACCAAGTCCTCCCTCCACGCATCCATCAGGAAATGTGCTTTCTCTATAGTTGGCCCCGCTCAATGGAATTCTTTACCCCCAGATCTACGCCAAGAACAATGCCCGCTGACCTTCAAGAAAAAATTTAAGACTTGACTTTTTATACAAGCGTTTCCCTAAAAGATGTTGACTCTTTGTCACTAGCTCACAGTGCTGCTAGCTCATACTACCCGTTCAACTTTCCCACCCCTTTATCGTTCCTCCTCCCGGGTACCCCTCCCCCACCCTCCTCTTCCCACCCGGCTTCCCTGTTACCCCTACCCTGGATACCACAGCATTCGATTCTTATGATATAAGTTAATTTTGGTTTTATGACTCTTGTTTCTCTTTTCCCTCGTTTTCACTTGGGACCTTCCTTCCGAGATTGTTCAGCCCAAGGTGCTTCCACCAGGGTCTTTACCCTTGTTCCATCCAAGTTATTACCCCTTGTTCAATGTAATTTTCTAACTGTTGATGTAAACCGATGTGATATGACCTGTCATGAATGTCGGTATAAAAACTAAATAAATAAAAGCAAAAGCCAAGTCTAGGTGACAAAAATAATAATCTTTTGGCTTAATGTGGGGATTAAAGCTGAAAGCTGAGACTTTAAAAGAGGGCAAATATCACAGATTTTTTTTTAGCACATGCTGTAAATGAATATTGTACACACTCACTGCAAGAGGCTATGACTTTGGGAATTACATCTGTTTTAAAAATCAATCTTTTTTTTTCTTTCTATTTTTGACATAGTACTGTGATAATGGGAATGTGGCTTTCCCTTTTTATTTTTATTTTAACAACCACATGCAATACAATCACATAAGAGAGACTATATCGCATCCACAATCCATGTCTGTCACCCTAGGTGATACATACAACACTATCTGTGTCACTTTGTCTTTACATTCCATTACTGTTCCACATGTTATTGTATTGCCGGTGAACAGGCACTTCCATCCAATAGAGTGATCTAGGTGCCCCAGCAGGCGCTGCTACAAACCATACACCTGCCCCAGGGAAAGCATGCCCATAGACACTACAATAGCTATCATCTCTGGTCCTCCCAGTGAGATAAAAAAGGTTCCCATATCCTTTTGTAAAGAGAGATTTTCCTGCGATGCATATAAATGAGTTTTTCCACTACAGCGATGTCATGTGCATGCTGGCGCCAGCAGTTCATCGTAGGAACTGATTTCCAGAGTGTAGCTATTGTGAACCAGCCAGCATGTATCAAATGATCTGTAAGCTGTTTCGCTGTACTTAAAAGAATGATTACCCCACAACCCCAAGAGATTATAGTGCGGGTTTTAAATGAAGATCCTATGCAACACCAGCCCGATTTGTTTTCAAAACTCCACTGCAACGGGACAGTCCCACCATACATGCAGATAAGTGCCTCCCTGCCCACATCCCCTACAAAAAAGGTCTGAAGCACCTGCTGAGAATTTAGTTTAGTAGACTGGGTACCTATAAAAAAATAAAATAAAATAACTCTCTCCAATAGGATTAAGAGCCCTCTGTTCCCACCCCTTCTCCTATATCCTTCAAGTTCCTCCATTAATCTACCTTTCCTGTCATCTGCCAGTCGGGAATTTGCTGGATTTTCCCTGTGACATATTGAGATAGGTCCTGGCTTTCTGCAGGAGTGTGACCCACCAACAGCCTAGAATGACATAAAACTGGCTTAATTACATTTCAGCTAGGTTAATTAGTTTGGCATTGCATAATTGACAAGTTTAAGTTGACTTGGAGGTAACTCTTGAGTTCTGTTTATTTCATATGTGCTTTGCTGTGTAACAACTTTTAAAGAAAAGAAATATCTGAGGTACTAAATCTTGTATACTTATGCTGCTTCAATAAAACTGATTAGCTCACAAAAGTGTAAGCAACTGCTCTCTTAAAACTAATTAATTTGTATCATCAGATTATCAATTAAATCTTTTAATCTACTGTAGACTATCTACCCTAAAGACCTTAAATTTGCATCCGAGGCAATGGAGAGGTAAGTGATTTGCCCAAGATCACAAGGAACAACAGCAGGATTTGAACCTTGGATTCCCTAGTTCTCAGTCTGCTGCTCTAATGGCTTCTTTACTACATACTTCTTTCTTCCACAGACATATAATGTATATAATGTAAGTTCTGAAGGAATAATTCCCAATGGGGGGATATCTGGGAGAACTAGTTGTAGATGAAACCTTTTTATTGGACTAATTAGATATCTAGCATTTGTGACTATCTTTCAAGAGTTATTGATATGCATATATTGTTCCATAGGAAGCTAGAGTTATTGGTGGGGCACCATACATAGAAGATCTGTAACAGTAGTTGAAAATTTGGAGCTAGATTTTCGTAAGTGAGTCAAAACAATTACTTAAGCCATTGTCTGAAGTAAATGTTTATCTTGGCCTTTTGTAGAGATTAGTCCAATAATTGAGATTGGTGGTGATCATTCTAACCCTGTCTCTAATTCCAGTATTCACCTGCAGGCAGGACTGGTACTAGATCTTGAATATTAATTGCAATAACAAGAACCCAGGCAATGTGACATAAAAATGACGAAGTCCTTGATCATTTGTTGGCCTTTGGCTGAAGATCACGATTGTAGAGATCTGTTTACTATAGTAAAATTGTCTGTTTAACCATATTAACTTAATGTGATTTTAATGCTAGATTTATTAAAGGGTGTAAAACCTGGGCCAGCCCAGATTTCCATTTCTTACTGTCCTTTCTTATGGTTCTTCAAAAGCATGTAAATTATGATATTTCTTATGTTAAAGAAGAACATATTTTCAGACTGATTACACTCATAACAGGTGGTTAATGGAAAAGTGCATGTCTGTAGCATTGAAGGAGATATTCTGTTTTTGTCCTTGAGCCCAGGAATGAGCTCTGTTTTTTGTCAGATCAACTAGAGGCAACTTTCTAACTCCCATATTGCCTGGTGGTGGTGGTGGTTGTTGACAGCTCGTATCATTATTTGTGATAGCTCACAGGGGAATGACTTTGATAACTGTGGTATTTGAACACCTAGATAGGACATCATACATTTTTGGCTATTTTTGTCAATGGCATTCAACAATAGCGATTAGCTGTTCTCAGATAATCTGTGGAGTAGGGGGACCAGGAGAGTTTTCTGTGAACTAGGGAGAGGTTTGTGAGGTCTGAGATTATATAATAAGTGACAGCTGCCTACTCTCCCATTTGAAGAAGGAAAAAGCAAATAAAGGAAGGCTGTACTGAAAATGGAGAAAAGTAAAAACAATAAGCCACAGCTTGGTGAACTAGAGCACAAGACTTCCTGGCATCAATCTATCCCCATAAGAACATAAGATTTGTCATACTGGGTCAGACCAAGTATCTTGGTTCCAACAGTCTTAAATGTATCACCTAGTATCTTCATTGAATGTTCCCTAGTCTTTGAACTTTTTTAAAGAGTAAACAACCAATTGGCATTTACCTGTTACACTCCACTCAATATTTTTTAGACCTCTATCATATCTCCCTTCAGCTATCTTTTCTTCAAGCTAGAGTCCTAACCTCTTTAGCTTTTTCTCATAGGGGAATCATTCCATCTCCCTTTTCATTTTGTTTGCCCTTCTGTGTACCTTTTCTAGTACTGCTGTATCTTTTGAAATGCAATCACTAGAACTGCACACAATAGATCACACCATAGTTGTAGCTGCTCATAATAGGTACTACCGGCACTCTAAATGCTATCCTTGCCTTTAAATTACTCATGGGCTAGAACAAAACATGTTTTGTTTTGGGTTTTTTTTTTCCTTATTGCAAATAAAATTTCAACTTATCTTTAAGTAATTTCTGAAAGCCCATCCTGGGGCACCTTCGGCTTGAGTCGTGGAATCGGGCATGGATCTGGGCCGAGGCCCTGGCATTGGGACCCAGCTTCCGGGTTTGAGTCGCGGCATCAGGCCTGGGCTGGGGCTTCAGCCTAGGCTGAGGCCCAGGCGTCGGGCCCCGGCCCCCGGGTAGGGTCGCGGCATCGGGCCTGGGATTGGGCTCCAGCCTAGGCCAAGGCCCAGGCATCGTTAGACAACCTCCTGGGCAGGTCGTGATGTTGGGCCTTGCTCCGGGCCGAGGAGCCAGCCTCTGGGTTGGGTCACAGCTTCAGGCCTGGGCCCAGACCAAGGTCCCGGCATCGATCGCACCATGAAGTGATACAGAGCATTTATGATATTCTCTGTTTTATTCTGCATTCCTTTCCTAATAGGTTCTAACATTCTATTTGCTTTCTTGGCCACCATCACACACTGAACAGAGGATTTCAATATATTATCCAGGATCCTTTTCCTAGGTGTTGATTCCCAATGTAGAACTTTGCATTATGTAGCTATAATTTAGGTTATTCTGTGGACACGTGCACTGCTTTGCACTTGCCAACATTAACGGGCCGATTCAGTAAAAACGCGGGAGAGTGGACGAATGCCCGCTCTCCCGGCGCGCGCGATTCAGTATGTAAATGAGGTGGTGCAGTAGAAACGGGCAAAAGGAGGTGCTAGGGACACTAGTGCGTCCCTAGCGCCTCCTTTTGACCCGGAGCGGCGGCTGTCAGCGGGTTTGACAGCCGATGCTCAATTTTGCCGGCATCGGTTCTCGAGCCCACTGACAGCCACGGGCTCGGAAACCGGACGCCGCCAAAATTGAGCGTCCGGTTTTCGGCCCCACAGCCGCCGGCCCAATTTAAATTTTTTTTTTTTTTTACTTTTTACACCCTTCGGGACCTCCGACTTAATATCGCTATGATATTAAGTTGGAGGGTGCACAGAAAAGCAGTTTTTACTGCTTTTCTGTGCACTTTCCCAGTGCCGGCAGAAACTAGCGCCTACCTTTTGGGTAGGTGCTAATTTCTTAGAGTAAAATGTGCGACTTGGCTGCACATTTTACTTACTGTATCCCGCGCGCATACCTAATAGGACCATCAACATGCATTTGCATGTTGAGAGCGCTCTTAGGTGTCGCGGGTTGGACGCGCGTTTTCCGCCCCTTACTGAATAAGGGGTAAGGGAAAACACGCGCCCAAGGGCAGGTTAGCAGTGCGCTCCGTGGGTTGGGTGGGTTAGGGAAGGGAAGGTGCGGGGGGGGGGGGGGGGGGGGGGTAAAAAGAAAGTTCCCTCCGAGGCCGCTCGCGCAGGGCTCGGCGCGCGCAAGTTGCACGTATCTTATAAAATCCAACTTACTTTTGTTCGTGCGCGCGTAAATTTATAAAATCTACCCCATTATTCTAGATGTGGTCTCACCATGGAGCGATACAGAGGCATTATGACATCCTCTGTTTTATTTGCCATTCCCTTCCTAATAATTCCTAAAATTCTGTTTGTTTTTTTGACTGCTGCAGCACACTGGGCCGACTATTTCAATGTAATATCAGCTATGATGCCTAGATCTTTTTCCCAGGTAGTAATTCCTAATATCGTGTAACTACAGCATGTGTTATTTTTCCCTATATTAGGAGAAGGACAAACGCAAATTGAAGTTACAAGTATCCAGCTAGTCTAGGAACAAGTAAAGTTAAATAATTGTGCCTGACCATAATAGAAAATGTTGTTGATAAATTGATGAAAAATTTCTCCATAAATCCAATTAGCTTCAATTTGGAAACAAATAAGTAAAATCAGAGCCCATAGTGTCCTCCGTGGCTGTGTCTTTTATTTGTTTGTAAAAAGACCCTTGGAAACAGAAATCATTTTCCATTATTGCTAGACGAGCGAGTTTCAACAAGTAATTTTCAACAATTCCTCCTTTCGATCACTCCACCATGTTAATATTATTATGTTAATTATTTTGCTTTCATTATATTAACTTCTATTATGTTGTTATTATTATGTTTATTATTATTCTACACTACATTAGATAAGTTTAAATTTTATGTTCGATCTATTTCTCTCAGTTCCTTGTAAACCGATATGATGTACCCACGAATGTCGGTATAAAAAAGTTGCTAAATAAATAAATAAAAAGTAATGAGTAGGGATTCGAGGATTGGGTGGTTGTTGATCCAAAAATAATTTAATTACTGATAAAGCATCATCCTGAGGTATGTTAGTGTAAAGGGAGTCAATGTCTAATGTAACCAAATAAAAATGATCAGAAGGTAATTGTTGAAATGTCGTGAATCACGTACATATGAGAATGAGAGGAGCGAATGGCTGAAGGAATTTATCAACAAATTTTGAAAGTGGTTCCAAAAGGGAACCTAAACCTGAGACTTTGGATATTACAGGGATTTATGAATTTTAGGTAATATATAAAAGACCTGGAATAGAAGGGGATTTTTCAAGAAATAAATTTGCTTCTTTAGAGGTGATCTAGTGGTTTTGAAGGCCTTCGTGAATCAAAGAAGATATTGCTGAATATAGTTTGGTTGTAGGATCATTTTGTAGTGGCTGGTAAAAGGCTGTGTCGGCCAGTTACTTTTTAACCTCTGCATTATAGGTGTTTCTGTCCAACATAGAAAAGATGGCAGAAAAAGACTAAATGGTCCATCCAGTCTACCCAGCAAGCCCACGGCAGCACATGCCGCACGTACAGGTCACCCCCATACTTATCAGTTTCTCAGACTGTAAAAGTCAGGGCCCTTGTTTATTGCTGTCTTGAGGTCTAATTCCCTGTTATCTCTTTCCATTGAAGCAGAGAGCAGTGTTGGAACATTACTGCTGCCTTTGTCACCATTTGATGATTATAGAAGGATCAGAAGCTAAGGTATTTAGAGCTGACCATTCTGTCCGGACCAAATTATTAAAATGATGGTGTGGTGTTACAGGTAATGAGGACAAGTCATGGAGAGCCAGTCATTCAAAGGCGGAGATGAGAGAATCACTAGGACCCGGGAGACATCAGCGAGATCTTTGTGTTACAACTGAGCAATAAGAGATAGCGGGGGTTACCAGAAAAGAATATTTTAAGTTTCAATAACCTGAAAAAACGTTTAGGGAAACATGGCCTGTGGGAATATTTCCCCCTAACCCTGTTCTCTTCTCTCTCTGGCTACCTATTTCTCCATTTTGATTGGCTCCTTACTTCTTCATTTTGATTGGCTCCTTTATGCCCTTCTCTGATTGGTTCTTCACACTACCTCTTTTTGGCGCACTTTAAATCAGCTGTTTCTCAGTTTCTCACTTTGCAGTCTCTTTACATGCAGAACGGTCAGTCCCAAAAATTTTGACAACTATTTGTTGTTGGTCGCTGCTGTTAGCCTTATTGTGATCTCTTTATTAATGTATTAATCCTGTGATTATTTTTCAGAGTTATATATAAAGAATTCTTTCTCTGTCCCTCCCGGTGCAGCCTCCTGCGAAACGGATGTGTTAGAGGACTGAGTTTTTTTTAATAACAGGAATGTAATTTGCCTTTAAAGTGGTGACTGTGGTAATGAAACTGTGGAATATTTTCATTAAAATTTAAAAATATTTTTCTACGTCATTTGACCTTGGTTTTGACTGTCTTTCCAGATCTGAAGTTTAAGTTCATCACACTCTTCACCTTTGGATTTCCACGCTTGTGTGTGGTTGCTTTATTTCTACTTGCCTTGTGGTTACGATATTCAGATTCCACTTTAAAAATCAATCCTTTTATATGCTTAAACCCAGGATCTCCTTGATCATAATCTTATTTTAATTTAACCATTTCTGTTAAACAGTGTGTGTAAACTCCATGGAATAAGGACTATCTCTTAATAAAAAGATTTAAATTTATGTGTTTGTACAGTACTGCGTGTGTATTGTAGTTCTATATAAATGTCAGGACCCCTTAAATTCCGCACTAAATGAAGTGTTCCCTTTACAAAGGATATATTTGAGGTGGTACGGTTCATTTGGTAAGAGGATCCCTCTCGGAGGTTGCCTTAATGCACTGTGCCTGTGAGGGTACATAGAGACCCCCTAGAGCTGCCAGAAGAATCAGTGAGAAGCAGAAAGGTGCACACACAGCATGGGAGTTCTGTCATTCAGCAGAGCAGCTGGAGACTTAAGGCAGGGGTCCGAAGGCTCTCTCTCTCTCCCAGAAATTTGAGGAGGGGAAAGCAAGGCTATACATGTCAATTCTTATTTGCTTTAAGGTCCTAAGGTTGAGGAGTAAGGAGGAGCGAGTTTTCCAGGAGGTCGAAGACAGTTCTTACGGTAGGAAAAAATCCTGTCTTCGAGCCCAATAGAGTTCTCGTCTGGGTTTCCAGAAGGGATGGTGGGACCCATGTGTCAGTCAGGGAAAAGTGTCTTTTATGCTGATTTTCCTAGTTATTATGACCTGGCTCCCAAATGGTATTTCGGAATTAGGGCAAAGAGGAGTTTGCACCAGTCAAGTGCCCAAAAGAAAGGAAAGGCAAGGAGACTGCGGAGGAGCAGTGCAGCTACCAGGATTTCAGGCACCGGGGGTCCTCAGAGGTTTAGAAACGTCCAGAACCTGTCCATTGGGAGATCCTGTGATAGAGGAGCAAGGGGAGCCTGTTTGTGTGGCTTGTAAATCAAAAATAAAGATTAGTCCAAAGTAAAATATACTGTGTGCCAGATTATCGTGACAGAAGTTTTGTTACAGAAAAGATTTCTGTTGGAACACTATATTTATTTATTTATTTAATCAGCTTTATATACCGACATTCAAATTAATTTCATGTCTGTTTACAATAACAGAATTTGCTGTAGCAAAATTCAACATAAAACAATTATAATAAACCCATTATACATCTTGTAAAATTTTGCCTACACCTAGTAAAATATTTAAACTCCATATTTCAAAATATATCAAACATAAACATGAAAAAGAAAAAAAAAATTACTTAATAGAATTACTCATACGTTAACTAAAATAAATCACTTTAAAAATATTACTGATAAAACACCTATGTTAAAAGCTACACTAAATACAAAACAAAAAAAATTTTTTTGTATTTTTTAAAAGCAAATTAATATAATGTGTTAATTGGCTTGATTAAAAGCCTGCTCAAATAGCCAAGTTTTTATCTGTTTCTTGAAGCTGGTCATATTTGCCTCTGTGTGATTTTCAACAGGTAATGAATTCCACAACTTTGGTCCCGCCAGCAACAGTGACCTCTCCCTCACTCAACCAAGATGAGCTAGTTTTGGTGATGGTATTGTCAGTAAAGCTTGGCCAAGCGATCTCAAGTTCCGGGATGGGACGTGGATGCGTAATGAGGCATTTAACCATTCAGTATTATTCCCGTATATGGCTTGTTAAACACTTATATTGAATGTGAAACTGGACTGGCAACCAATGTAACTTCATAAGAGCGGGGGAAACATGATCAAATTTATTTGTATTGGACAAGAGTCATGCCGCGGCATTTTGCAGCAGCTGTAATGGTCGAATAGTTGACATTGGCACACCCAATAATAGCGCATTACAATGATCTAATTTTGGTAGAATCAAGGCCTGTAAAACAATACAAAAATCGTTTGAATGCAATAATGGCTTCAATTTTTTTAAAATTTGCAATTTATAAAAGCCGTCTTTTGAGATAGCTTTTATTGTTGCTTTCATGCTTAACTGAGTCAAGAATACAGCCCAAATCTCTAGCTTCCCGTTGGATCTTTTTTTTATTTATTTATTTATTTTTAATTTTCATAAATATTCAATCTTACAATTGAATTTACATTAACAGAAAAGAAGGTTAGATATCCACCTAATCATCATTATTATTTTTACATATAGATAACACAAACAACTTACTATCCTTCAAATCTGAAATTACCAAACTACTAAAATTTGGGAGTCCTGTATATGAGCAGTTATAAACAAGAAATAAACATATTATTTTTATCTTGGATAAAATGTGGAAGATAACGTTTAAACTATGCCATATTTAGGTACCAGATTCTATTCTTCACCCTGGCTTCGTTGTGCCTCCAAGAATCTCTCCAATTGTTCTGGTTCATAATATACATATCTTTCACCCCCCTTATACATTATGCATTTACAAGGAAATCTCAGTTTAATTTGTAATCCGAATGTTCTAGCCTGATTTACTAAGGTCAAAAACCTTTTTCTTCTCTGAGTATTTTTAGATAAATCTGGATATATCCACACTTTCTGACCCAAGTATAGAGAGGTTCTCTTTACTAAAAACATTTTCAAAATTTTATCTCTATCAGACATCTGTTTAAATTTAACCAACAGAGTGCCTCTCTTCTCTACCTGGGAACTGAAAGAAGTTTCAATCAACTCTGTAACATTAAGTGATGTTTCTACCTCATTTGATGCTATTAAACTTTCATTTTTCCAACTAATAAAGTAGGCATTATAAATTGTAGGAAAATCTCCTGACATTGATAGTATTTCTGAACAGTAATTTTTTAATTGCTCACAGGGAGAAATCAATTTACACTTCGGAAAATTTACAATTCTCAAGTTAGTATACTTAATGGTGTTCTCAATACTTTCAATTCTCTTTGATAGCAAATTTTCACCTTGAATAATTGTTGTTTGTACAGATTTTATCTGGGTTACTTCTTGTTCTATTTTATTCACTTTCTCTGCCTGATTTGTCACTGTTGGATTAATGTTAAGCAAAACAGCCTGCATGTCTTTAATATTAGTATTTAAACTTCCCGTTGGATCTTATATGTAGGGGTACAGGTTAGAATGTCAGCCTCTATTTTTCTCTGTAACTTTGTTGCAGATAAGCAGCATTTCGGTTTTGGAATTATTAAGGGCTAGTGACATATGTGTAAGGAGCTGTTTTATTGATTTATAATACATGTCCCAGGGTTTCAATGTAACCGACAAGGAATCTTTTATAGGTATCAGAATTTGAACATCATCTGCGAACAAAAAATGCACCAGCCCGAGTCCCGCTAAGAATCTGCACAATGGGGCCATATAAATATTAAACAGGGTTGGTGATAGAGAGGAACCCTGTGGCACTCCAGTGTGGAGGTCTACTACCTCGGATTCTACTGTTCCCAATTTGACTACATATGATCTGTTAGTGAGATAAGATTTAAACCAAGCCAATGTTTTGTCTGAAATCCTAACTGCAGAGACTGATTGAAGTCGCACGTGTGTAAACCTCCAAGACCCAAAAGTGAACCTTCCCTCCCCTGCATGGAAGTGAACCCCACCCAGAGTCCCCCCTTCGTAGTGAGAACACAGGAAGGGGGGTTACATAAACAATCACTAGACCAGTGTTTTCTGAGCCAGTTGTGGAAGCACAATTAACCTGTCTGGTTTTCTGGCTAGTCGCAATAAATGTGTGAGATGTATTTGCATACACCAGAGACCCAGTGTATGCAAAACTACCTCATGCATTTTCATTATGGATGTTCTGAAAACCAGATTGGTTAGGTATGCGTCCAGCATGCGGTTGGGAGCCACTACAATAAACAATACAAAACCAGAAATAAAGTCTGCTTGCCTTCCTCCCTTAAGCAAACAGAATAGTCTGATAATTAGGGCTTTTGTTCTTTGGTGACAAATATTGGTAAATTTAGATGTTTGTTTTCCAGCTAATTTATATATTTATTTATTTATAGAGCTTTATATTCCGCCCATTGCCAGATCCTGCTCCAGGTGGATTCCAAGCATATAACATAAAATACAGAATCTACACATTTTAACATGATCAACAAGACTGTGATAAAAAGGTTCTTTGAGAGTATAAAAACAGCAGTTGGGTTTAACTGAATCGGCACTGGGACTTCAAATGCTAGCAAATTTTCTGTGTCGTCGGTGGCGCACTTCATTCACCAAAATGGTTTTCTCCTGTGATCTTGAGTTCTCCAGAGTTCATCTGATGAAACATAACACTGCCATAAATAACCTTTTGTGGCATATCCTAGCAACATTAATTTTCCTTAAAGTCTAAACTGAAGTTAAATGTTTGTTGGTAGTGTGGCTTTCCTCTGTGTTTAGTGTTGAGAGACGGGTGTTTTTTAGTGTGCCCATGGGCCTCAGCTCGACCCCAGACGGATCCAGGACCTAACCGAGGGTTGACGGCGTGTTCCACCATGGCTGACAGTCTTACCCTCTGCCAGGCCTGCAAGCTCCCAAGGCCAACAAAACATGATGATCCAAGTTAGTTCATCCTTGTTTAATGTAATGCATTCTTATGCGATGGTTATCGTTATAATGTAAACCGAAGTGATTTGTAACTTGTTACATGAATATCGGTATATAAAAGTGATAAATAAATAAATGTTGGAATGTGAATGGTCCTCCGACCATTCAGAGCCCTTTCAGACCTGCCGCTTGGATCGGCATGGAGCAGCAGGCCTGGCCTGAGGTCGAGGGCAGACGGGCCTTGACATGAAGACATGACAAAGGATCGATGCAACGAGGACTTGACACCAAGGCTGATGCAGATGGCATCAGAGACGAAGGCTGGCACTAGACAAGACACCAAGGTAACTGAAGACATGACACCAGGGTCGATGCAACGGCATCGCGGACGAAGACATGACACCAAGGCTGATACGAAGACATCATGGACCAGGGTTGATGCGACGACATCAGGAACAAGACATGATACCAAGAGTGAAGCAATGGCATCCAGGAAGAGACGAGGAACTTGATGAAGTCCAGACAAGACGAGAAGCTGGGCGGAAGGACATTGGCACTGTTTCTCAGGGCGCCCTACTCAGCTTACCCACGGAACTGAGTCACGCACCACCCTGTCCCACTGCGCATCCTACACAGCCCAAGGAGGCTGGTCACGGACCACGCTGAGAAGGGGATGAGCGCAGGGAAGGATCCAGTCGAAGCAGAACTCCGACGGAGCCGATGTGTCCGAAGCTCCACAAACGGCTGGCAGGACATGACTGCTCAGGAGCACAGGACACCAGTCCACCTGAAGGCTAGTCCACGCTCGGGCAAGACATCATCCGAGGGACCCCCGGCCTACAGGACCAGAAAGCTCAAGAGCGCTGAAGACGAAGATACAGGAGCAGGACATCAAGGAACTTGGAACATCAGGAAGCAGAAGATCAAGACGAGACACTAGGATACCTGGACGGGGACCTCAGGCAACGAAGACATGGCGTGACATGACATGACGAGAAGAAATGAAGAACTCCATGGAGAAGACAAAGACCTGACGGAGCTCTGGCAGGCAGGAGCCTCCAGAGTGAAGCGACTCCGATGCAAGGCAAAGACTGACTGACGAGGCAGCCCTTTTATAGGGCTGGTACAGGAAGTTCATCCCTAGGTGGGGTCAGCCACCCTTCCTGTGCCTAGCCCTTTAAATTCAGTGGAGAGGCACAGCCACGCGCCTAGGAGGAAGCAGGAACTTGTGCAGGACCGTGGACAGCGGCCTGCATCGGACGCACAACGTAGGAAGAGGCAGGGCTGGCCTGAGACGCAGTCCCGAAGACTGCAGCGGCTTCAGCTGCTGCAGGAGGCCCCGATGGTGGCTCCAGCCGCCAGGTGAGACCGGGGCTTGCGGCCTAGCGCCACGAAGATGCAGGTAACGGCGGCGGTCCTGGCCTCGCAGAAGATAGCAGGAAGTCTGCGGCTCCAGCCGCAGTGAAGAGGAACAGCACGGGTGGCCTCCGGGCCGCAAGAAGAGATCTAGTCCGCGGTTCCAGCTGCGTGGAGAGGCCCGATGGCGGCATCCGTGCCGTTTCGGTGAAGAAAGCAGCATGGGGTGAGTGCCTGCTCGCGGGAAACACCGCGGGCAGGAGATTCATAACATTTAGTGGTTAGATGGAAACAGTTAATGGAGAAAACCAAACCGATCTAGTAACACATGAAAATTAAGTATGTGCATTCAGTTAATTATTAAAACAAATTAAATTGTGTGCATTTTTAGTGTTTTATTTTTTAAATTTCACTGTTTGACAAAAGAAAACCTCTCAGGCTTCCCCTTCAATCCCTTTTACCATATATATATATTTTTTTCATCAGGGGGCGGGAGGGATCTCCGGTTACTCCTGTCTCGCCGGAGGTAAGCTTAGAAATGGCGCTGGCAGCCTGAGTGAGGCCTGCACCATTGTTAATTTCTCCTGTACAGAATGGTGCTGGCTATGCCCGGACCCAGAGCCAGGCCAGTGCCATTTTGTATAGATGGATTTAGCAATAGCGCCAGCCATACTTTGCCAGATCTGTTTCTAAGCTTACCTCTGGTGGGGGAGGAGCAGCTGGAGACCACTCCTGCCCTGTAAAAGAAAATGAAAAATATGGTAAGAGGGTTTAGATGAGGGGGTTCAGAAGGGAAGGTCCAGGAGGAGTGTTCTTCTAAGATAGGCCAGACACTTCATTCTATTTTATTTTGCTTTTGATTTAAAAAAAAAATCATTTATTTTGAGGTTTTGTTTTTTTGCTTTAAGTAAACAAAAAGAAACAAAACATAAAAGAAAAAAAGAACTATAAAAGTCTATGCATACCGCTAATGAAAATAAGATTTCGGCTTTAATAGTGTGTCACCTGTGTCAGGAGTTTGGGGCTTTTTTTTAGGTGTACATAATCTTCTGCTTTGAGAGACTAACGAGTCACATTGCTCTATATCGGCCAAATTTTCAACCCCCCCTCCCCCCGCACGTAAAATCTGGGCCTTGTGCGCATTTTAGAAATGGCTCAGCAACGCACGTAACCCCCATTACACGCACAAGAGCCGGGCCTCACAAAAGGGGCAGGGAGGGGGAGGGGCGGTCCAGAGGGCGGGAGAAGCGGAGCTGGAGGCGGCTGGTACAGAGGCCATTTGCCGCTGTGCTGGGGGATCGTGCGCCGGCATTGTGCCGGTGCGCGCAACTTACGCCAGCTCAGGAGCTGGGGGAGACTCGATCTCGTTGCCGCGCGTATATTGGCCAAATCTACCTCCCCCCCCCTCCCCCCCAGTGCACACTGGCCAGCGCGCAAATTTTATAAAATCGCTCGTCTTGTGATGGACTCTGAAGCAGATATCTCAAGTACGATATTATTTATTTTCTTTTATTTTTAAATTTCTATTTTTATAGATGACTATGAGCTCTGGATCCATGTGCTGACATTAATAGCTTTGATGATGGAAACCTTCATGAATGCACAGGAGGAATTGCTGATTTCTGAAGTTGTTGCAAAAAACACAGAGTATGACACACTACAGCGTAATTATAAAACTTGCACAAAAAAAAAGTGAAATCCCTGCCCCCATATCTGTGATATTTATTTCACAGTCAACTATAAAACAAAAAAAAAAAATCTGCTCAGTCATAGGATAATACTCATCTTTAAAGGGGCTGAGGCTTTTGTCTGAGGAAGGAACTTGTGGCTAATTTTGTTACTGTCTGTTGTCACATTTTATTGAACGGGACTAAATCCGTCCCCTGGGGTAGCTCTCGTATCATGTTTTCCGATTCTGGAGCATCATAGCTGGTCTGGCATGATTGCAGGTACAGCCCGCTTCATCTTTCTAGACTATATATATATATCGGCCATCTAATACTGACCCCCTCACAGCCTTGGAGCAAATTCTAACACAGTACAGACCGTGAGAAAAAATTGTGTGGAAAAAAAAAGCCATATGTCATTTGCCAAGCTATTTCTTTTCACATAATTGGGTTAAAAATGTCAAACTTTTTCCATGTTTTTATTTGTTCGTTTGCCCCCAAAACAAACATTTGTATCTAGGAAAAGTACACAAATAATTTTCAAAGGTCATGGACCAATAGAATCAGTTGAGAAAAATATCTTTTGAAAATATGACCTGGAACATTTATGTAGCCTACCCTTGTCTCAGTTGCAGGCATTTTCAACAGGAATAAAATACAGCCTATGTGCAGGTAGTGTTTCTGTTCTTGCTGAATAGACATTTCCTCTCTCCCCTGCTAATTGCTATTGACAACTCATGGTGCCGTAGCCCAGTAGAGTCCATTTCTGATTAAGCTGGAAATGCTAAGAAGCAGGAGGAACCTGTCAGACCTCCCCCTTAAAAAAGGCAATGCTATTTTTGGCACTAAAAGCTTTATAATATGATGACAGCATTAACGCTGGTGCTAAGCCCTTAGCATGGACACTAGCAGTTTGTAAATGAGTCCCATGAGGATAATTTATGAATCTTCTAGCCAGCATTATTTCAGAAGTGAACATAATATTTTTTCCAAGATGATTTAGGTTATTATTTATTTTTATTATTTTTATTTTATTTAGATTTTTTATATTCCGCTTTTTGGCACTTTACAGTGTACATCAAAGCGGAATGCATTAAGATACTATGGCTATTGCCTAATCCCCTCAGGGCTTAAATATAATTTTGTACCTAAGGCAACGGAGGGTAAAGACTAGTAGATAGAAGCAAGAAAGTGACATTGAGGGACTGTTCTAGTCCATATCTAGAGCTCCTACTGACATATAATGTGACCTTGGACAAATCCAGATCTGAGCTTTAGTTTTTAAATGGGTAAACATAACCTATTGTGTTTCCTGTGATTGCAGAGTGCTTTAAGGTAGCTGATCACTAAGTACAGAAACACTAATGGCAGCTGTAGAGCAAATTGCATCATTCTGTTAGTCAAAAGATGTTTTTGTAGTTTGACCTAAGAAATGATATGGCAAGCAAAACCATGAAGGTCTGGCTTGATGTGACCTTCATGTGACTTATGAAAAGAGGTTAACTTGTTCCCCAGATCTCTGAAATGCTGCTTTGCCAAGATTGAATTTTTGGGAGCTAGGCCTTTCTGGGGCTTATAAACATTATGTGGAAAATGCATGGACTGAGTCTGGGAATGTGGAGGACCTGCTGCTATAACCCACTAACTGTATCCATGAGCAAATCAGAGCATGACGGAAGATGAGTGAGGGAACTCTGGTGAGACCGCTAGTGGTGAAGTTAGTTTGTGGTTCTATGAGAATATGAGGAAAACATTTAAAATATCACTTAGGGAAATAAATCAATGCATGAAGGCATCAAAGTTGTTTGATATAACTTTGGCATAATAAGAGAAATCTAGACCTGAGAATACAACCATAAGATGGACTTGGATAGACCAGGAAATATTTTTGTACTAGTTTCACCATGTCTTATATCGTAATGAAAGTGTACCAGAAGATACATGAAACCTGGGAGACACGAAAGTTATTCTGATTTTAGATAACTGTTAAGCTTATCCTCCTGAATCATTTAGAGTCTGGAAATATTTGTACCATCGTACTTCCTGTAAATGTAACCTCACTCATAGAAAACATGAAATCTATCTACAGAAGGGATTTTATGAGGAAGCTACTCAACTCTGAAGCTTTTGTTGTTGGCTGAAGAGGATCGATGAATATTGCTTAGGGAAATTTTGGAACTTAAAAAGTTTGGGGAAGAGGTGAAAGAGTGGGATATATTCTTTAGTGTGTGTTTCCTGAAATAAAAAGCTAGCATAAGGTAGATAATTCTTGTGTCTGTGTTTCCCACCCACCTCTTCCTCATTCTTTGATTTGTAGGCAAAAGACACTAGAACATTAAAAATCAATGAGGATTTTAACTAAAACACAGGATTTCCCCAGTCCTTATCAAGAGTTTAATCATCCCCTTGCAGGTCACTACCAAACTAACAGCAAATACACCACATAAATTTAAAGCAGTGCTTCTGAATCCGATCATTGGGGCACACCTATCAAGTCAATTTTCAGGATATTCACAATGAATATGCATGCAAATCTATCTCATGCATATTCATTATGGCTATCTTGAAAACCTGACTTTTTAGGTGTGCCCTGAGGACAGCATTGCGAAGCACTTATTTAAAGGTCTCTAACTCATCCCTATTCCCTTAGCAACCTAAACCTAACAGGCTGATTTAGTAAAGTCCGCGGGAGAGCGGACGAACGCCCGTTCTCCCAGCGCGCGCACCGGCCCTTCGCCGGTGTGCGCGATTCTGTATTTAAATTAGGTGACACGGTAAAAATGGGGAAAAGGAGGCACTAAGGACACTAGCGCGTCCCTAGCGCCTCCTTTTTGACAGGAGCGGCGGCTGTCAGCGGGTTTGACAGCCGACGCTCAATTTTGCCGGCGTCTGTTCCTGAGCCCACTGACAGCCACGGACTCGGAAACCGGATGCCGGCAAAATTGAGCGTCCGGTTTTCGGCCTGACAGCCGCGGGCCGAATTCACATTTTTTTTTTTTTTTTTTACTCTTCGGGACCTCCAGCTTAATATCGTTATTATATTAAGCTGGAGGGTGCACAGAAAAGCAGTTTTTACTGCTTTTCTGAGCACTTTCCCGGCGCTAATTTCTGAAAGTAAAATGTGCGGCTTGGCTGCACATTTTACTTTCTGTATCCCGCGCGCATACCTAATAGGGCCATCAACATGCATTTGCATGTTGAGGGCGCTATTAGGTGCTGCGGGTTGGACGTGCATTTTCCTCCCATTACTGAATAAGGGGTAAGGGAAAACGCGCATCCAATAGCAGGCTAACTGCGCTCCGTCGGAGCGCACTGTACTGTATCTGCCTGTAAGGGGGTAATTTTCAAAAGGAGTTAAGTGCGTAAATGTAACTGCTATTCTCACAGGACAAGCAGGATGGTGTCCTCACATATGGGTGACATCACAGGATGGAGCCCTATACGGAAAACTTTTCTGTCAAAGTTTCTACAAAGCTTTGACTGACACTGGCACACGGAGTGCACTCAGCATGCTCAGCCTGCAATTATCCCTGTGAGCCACAGGTGTCTCCCTCAGTCTTCTTTTTTCCGCTCTGCAGTAAGCATAGCAGTTAGGAGCTCTGTGAGAAATTCTAACACTTTTTTCCGTACGGAAACACTTAAACTTTTACTTCACAAACACTTTTTCCCTGCACGGGTCTCCCTTCGCGTACATTTATTCGACGCTTGGTGAGTACCTATGCCCTGTTTTTTGGTCGGTTCGTGTCACCTCCCTGGCCTGCCAACTGACTGCGGCCTTCCCTCTCCCTATGCTTTCAGTTAGCCACACATAGCCACACATAGCCTATCCTATGAGGATAGGCTGAAGAGATTAGGTCTGTTCAGCTTGGAGAAGAGACGGCTGAGGGGGGGATATGATAGAGGTCTTTAAGATCTTGAGAGGTCTTGAATGAGTAGATGTGACTCGGTTATTTTCACTTTCAAATAATAGAAGGACTAGGGGGCATTCCATGAAGTTAGCAAGTAGCACATTTAAGACTAATTTGAGAAAATTCTTTTTCACTCAACGCACAATAAAGCTCTGGAATTTGTTGCCAGAGGATGTGGTTAGTGCAGTTAGTGTAGCTGGGTTCAAAAAAGGTTTGGATAAGTTCTTGGAGGAGAAGTCCATTAATGGCTATTAATCAATTTTACTTAGGGAATGCCACTGCTATTAATTGCATCAGTAGCATGGGATCTTCTTAGTGTTTGGGTAATTGCCAGGTTCTTGTGGCCTGGTTTTGGCCTCTGTTGGAAACAGGATGCTGGGCTTGATGGACCCTTGGTCTGACCCAGCATGGCAATTTCTTATGTTCTTATGAGTGTCCCTCTGTGAGACTCTGCCTGGTTATTAGCGCTAGTGGGAAAGGGACTTCCACGGTTTCAGTTGCCGCCAGGGCCCCTGTCGATTTCAGATCCTTCGATTTTCTCAGTACCCTCGCACAGTTGATGCCCCCATCACTACATAGTGCCACGAGCCATGCAGACAAGCTGACAGTCCGTCATCAGTCGCTATTCAAGACAGCGCTGGGGAAGGACAGCGCTGGGGAAGGACCGGGCCAAGCACAGTGGCATGCATAGTCACCGACACGGTGACCGTCCGCCACAGACGCCATCCAGCACATCGGTGTTATCCTTCTCGATGCTGGAGAATGCTCGGGCCGAGCAACATTGTCACTGCCATCGACACTGTTCAGCACAGTATTGGCAGTCCTTGGTGCTCCAGAAACACCGGAACGAGTTCCGAAGAATTCTGCACTGGCGTCACGAGACATCGAGCCGTTACAACAAGGGCCGGGTCCACGAGCTATTAATTGGTTCCCCTGTTCCCGCGGCGTGTCCCACCAACATCGGTGCGGGATTGTGGCCCTCCACTAATTATGGTGGTAGCGCCAGCCATGCTCAGCCTGTCTCCTCTAGACCTGCGCCACCATATCAGGCATCAGAGTTGAGACGGGTGTCTACTCCCTCGATGACTCCTGAAATCCACGGAGCCAGCAATCTTCACCGGCTTGTCCTTCGGCGATCCACGTCGGATGGTACGTACCCGCTTCTGCGGCATTCCCATTGAGATGTGTTCTCTAATTCGAGCCATATGGTTCGAAAAGTTCTAGGTCATGTACCTTCCAAGAACCGTATTAGTGTCACATATTGCTATGCCAGCTATGTCAGCAACAATACCAAGAGAACCTCTCTATCTTTCTTTTGGATTGCATCACGACATCCTCCCATTTTCAGCAACGAGGCTCTGTAATGATTAATGCTCTGGCTTCTGGTTCCTGATTCAGAACCAAAGTTTCAGGTGCATTCGCTGATCTGCTAAACACGAGATCCAGCAAATACTGCCTCAAGTGCAAGTCCACCTTGAAACCTGACGACAGGTCTTGTTGTCTCCTTGTACAGCATGCAGGAATGCGGGTAAGACTTTACGGCTCACGCTCCTGTGGGAGGTTACATGATATCCAGAGTACATCAGCCCCTCCAGTTGGACACCTCCTGGTCTCCCAACTGGCCGGATATCAGAGCGGCCACCCCACTTTGTACCAAGGTTCCCGGTACACTCCCCCAGACGCTACAAAGCGCAGGGGGGGTGGTTGGGGAGTTTTAATTACACTATTCTTTCTTTCAACAGAAAGTAGTTACTCTCCGCCCATCCTGGACCTCAGAAATACCAGCTTTCTTCAGAAGGCACAGGTAAAATGGTATCTCTCGTCACCATGCTTCCATATCGCAGTAAGTACATTACCTCTAATCTTTCTATGTGCTTCATGGTGAGTAAACAATATTACAATCCCAAGCTCTGCTGGTTGCACCAGCTTCGGCAACTGGGGTATTTCATTGAATCACTATCGGTGACTGCTGTTTCTCTACGGAGTGCACCATCATTCACACTTTCCTTGCATGGACAGCTGCATAACCACAGTCAGTCCACGCAAGGACCTCTAACTTCTACATGACTCACTATAAATTACTACCTGGGATTACTGTCACTGCCATAAATCCCTTATACAATACTACTGGACACCACAGTCACAATGACCTTCCTGTCCAGCAACTGCGCAGACATTCTAATAAGTTCTTACATGTCCTTGCTCGCATATTCCATAACCTCAGCCCCTCAATTCTTCATTGTCGGGCCATAGGGTTTTTTCACTATGCACTGTCCTCATATATCCAAAACTGCTATGGGTTAGATTCAGTGAAATTCCATTATCAGTGGGTCTAAGCTGTTCAACCGCTTTCGTCCCTCATCCATATTGCAGATCTAGAACCAAAACCTAGTCTGCTTCTCCTCATGCTCGCATTTTCTCAGGGTTGGAGAGTTTGAATAAAAATCTTCTCAACCCTATATGCGTCTATTCTGCTCCAGGCACAGTTTCACATAAACTTCCTGGAGCTTGTAGCCATGAGTTATACTCTTATGCCTTCCAGTACTGCCTCTGCAACAAATCTTTGTGCATACAGACAGACAGCATAGGGACAATGTGCTTTCCAACACACAAGAACGTACAACCTCTTAGCTGCTCTGCAAGGAAGCTGCGCAGCTCTACCCTTGGCCCTTGCTCACTCCATGCATCCTCGGGCCACTTATCTAAGAGATTTACTAAACGCACCAGCAGACCTTCTCCATGTAGGTTTCCATCCTCTCGAATGGTCTCGGACTACATGTGTAGCAGGAAAATCTTCTAACGCTGAGGTCAACCGAACTTGCCCTCTGCATCCGAATCGAACCATACGGTGCACAGATTCTACTTCCTACACATGTTTCCAATGCGTTCCCATAGATGCCTTTCTTCCATCAAGGGCCTCTTAAATGTGTCTCTTCTGCTGCCTCTCATAGCCAGCACTCTTCTAATGTTGAACCGGGACGGGGTTCACTGTTCCTCAGACCCACGTCCTGGCCAAGACCAGTATGCTTCCCATATTTCTCAATCTATCACACCAGTAACCAATTCACCTTCTCATAAATCAGTCTCAAATTGTAGACTCACTGATGTTCTCAGGTACTGGTAGCGTCACAAAACCTTCCACACATAAATCCTACAATTCAAAATGGCATGATTTACCACATGACGCATACAAAAGGGTATTACCCTTTTTCTTTTTTCTACACCCCTCTTTTCTCTTGCTCCCTCGGATTCTGCTCCCCAGACATCTTCCAATTAGGTACTCCTCGGTTCCAATTGGTGTATTGTTTGGGAGTGGAGATACCTGATTAACGGTAAACCCCTTCTGAGTCAGCTTACCATGGATTATCCATTGATCAAGCCACCTCTATTTTCACTAGTCACGGAATGGAACCTATATCTTATCCTTATAAGTCTCATACGTTCTTCGTTCGAGCCTTTCCATTCCTCTCATTTCACAGTTTGACATGGGAAATTCTTTCCCTCATAAATGTCATTTCTGCCAACAGGGTCAGTGAGTTACACACCTTGTTACATACTCATTCGACCCTGCGTTCCTCTGTGACAGAGTGGTTTTACGTATTCAACTTCATATCCTTCTTAAGGTAGACGTTGCATCTCACCTTACTCAGAATATACTCTGCTCTTTTTTTCCCAACACCTCTCTCTCACCAAAGCGAGAGGGTTTTTCCACTTCTTGGGACAGTAATAGTGCACTTGCATTCTATCTAGATCGCACTACATTCCATAGGAATTCCACCTAACTCTTTCCTTCTGTGGCAAGAGTCAAGCTGCGAGTTCCAGTGGGCAAACAGCCCTATTCCTCCTAATTGACGGTCTGTATCTCTTTTCTACCAACAAGCAGCCATTGTTGCGTCCGTCCCAGCCTCAATAGCTTCCCCTCGGCCGCTCCTGCTTGTACATATTTATCAGGCTGCAACCTGGAGCTCTCTCTATACCTTCGCAGCCCATTATTGCTTAGATACGACTAGCCGGCATGCTCCATGTTTGGCCAGTCCGTCTACTCTTATTCTTTTCAGGTTACCTACCCAACATCCTTCCACCAACCTGCTACAGGTTTCAGGTTGCCCTCCATTCCAAATTCCACTCCCAGTCATTGCTCCTTTCGCGTGTCTTGGATACATTTGGTGCACTCTTGGGCATCCTCAGCTCGGTACTCACCCATATGTGAGGACTACCATCCTGCTTGTCCTGTGAGAAAGCAAGTGTTGCTTACCTGTAACAGGTGTTCTCACAGGATAGCAGTATGTTAGTCCTCACGAAACCCACCCGCCACCCCGCGGAGTTGGGTCCGTATACGTTTTTACTTTTATTTTAGTTTCGCTTGCGCTGTTAGCGATAAGATGAGACTGAGGGAGATACCTGTGGCTCACAGGGATACTTGCAGGCTGAGCATGCTCAGTGCACTCAGTGTGCCAGTGTCAGTCAAAGCTTTGTAGAAACAAAAGTTTTCTGTACAGGGCTCCATCCTGTGATGTCACCCATATGTGAGGACTACCGTCCTGCTGTCCTGTGAGAACACCTGTTACAGGTAAGCAACACTTGCTTTATAGCAATTTTCAAAAGCCATTTACTTGAGTAAAGTGCACTTGTGCAACTAAATCCTATGGACAATTCAATGGCATATATTGTAGCAATTTTCAAAAGCCCACTTAATCGAGTAAAGTGCATTTACTCAAGTGAATGCTTTTTAAAATCAGGCCCTAAGAATTCAACAACATTAAGATGATGGCAGCAGTCCAGCAGTGAGATGAGGGTTTTCCAGTCTTTTGAGGGTCACATGTATGATTTTATTTTACCAGTTGAACGGAAGTTGTATATGTGCACCCAGAACAAAGAGCTCCTTGCTCTTGGAGAATGAGTCCGATCTCTAGAGGCTAGAGTGGCAGACAGGGACATAGGAGCCAAGTACCAACTCCAGCTTGGCAACTCTGGTGCTGCTTGGAGGAGGAAGGTCACCTGGTCATAGAGCATCACTTTGGTGTAGCAGGAAGTGATCCTATAGCAACGACTGGCTCTCCAGGTGATGCATTATCCTCTAACACCAAGGATGAGTCTCCTAGGGCTAGTGCCCAGAAGAGAAGGGTAGGTCGGCCATCAAAGCTGGTGATTTTATTATTAGGAATGTAAGTAGCTAGGTAGCTGATATACATGATTGCTTGGAAACTTGCCTGCCTGGTATGAAGAAGGCAGACCTCACGCTCACCTAGATAGTAGTTTAGACAGTGCTGGGGAGGAGCTAACTATCGTGGTACATGTGACAACTAACAACATAGGACGGTGTGGGAGGGAGATTCTAGAAGCCAGGTTTAGGCTTTTAGGTAAAAAGCTTAAATCCAGAACCTATAGGGTAGAATTCTTTGAAATGCTCTCTGTTCCACCTGCAGGTCCCCAGAGGCAGGCAGAGCTCCAGAGTCTCAAAGCATGGATGAGGCGATGGTGATGGGAAGAGGGATTCAGTTTTGTAAGGAACTCGACAACTTTTTGGGGATGAGGGAGGATAGGCTCCACCTTAACCAGCGTGGATCCAGGCTGCTGGTGCTAACCTTTAAAAAAAAGAGATAAATCAGTTTTTAAACTAGAACAAGGGGAAAGCTGACAGTGTCTCAGTAGAGCATGGTTCAGAGGGAGGTATCTTCAAAAGATGCTAATGAAACAGGTGAGCTAGGCATCCCAACAGAGAGGTTCCAATAAAAGCAAAAGTAGTTCATGTACCTAAAAGAAAAGAACCACCTGAGTTAAAAGATTCTAAATTATCCCTGTCAACTGGTAAGCAGGTTGTTAGTACAAACAAAAAAATATACTTTGAAATGTCTGTATGCCAATGCCAGAAGTCTAAGGTGGGAGAGTTAGCAACTTTGAAACATGTGCGCAGGCGCATATGTGTGCGCGTTTGCCGGCTCGCATCCAGAGACGCGGTCCACTTTATAACATGCGTTGCGTATATGCACGCATATTATAAAGTAAGCTGACTGCGCGCACATGTGCACACAATTTTAAAAGGATGCATGCAAATGCTGCTTCTACTGCGTAAGTGGAGGAATTTTATAAGGGCTGCACGCCGACACCATAGGGAGTTTTCCCAGTTCACCCAGTTAAAGGATAGGACTTCCCAACCCCCCCCTCCCAGTTTAATAGTCTCCCTTTCCCCTGTTAGCCCCAACCCTTAAAACCTCACTGACTAGCCTAGATTTCTTTAATTTTATTACTTGCATGCCATCCATAACATTAGTAAAGTTATGCAGCAGTGGACCCCGGTGTGTGTAAGTATTTACGTACTCATCTCTTGATCTTCCTCTGACATGCCCATGCCCCACCCAGACCATGCCCCATCCCTTTAAAAAAATGTTACTTGTGCATGTAGTGGTATACATGGGCGGCCTATAAAATCCACTTCGTGCGCGCCAGCCTGACTTGTGCACGTATCTACCAGCTTTAAAAATTTGACTTTTAGAGTATACAGCCCTGAATGAAGAGGTAGACATAATTGGCATCTCAGAGACATGGTGGAAGGAGGATAACCAATGGGACAGTGCTATACCAGGGTACACATCATATCGCAGAGATAGGGTGACTCAACTTGGTTGGAGGGTGGCACTTTGTTTTGAATGGCATAGAGTCCAACAGGATAAAGATCCTTCAAGAGTCTAATTGCTCAATACAGTCTCTATGGGTAGATATCCTATGTGTGTTAGGCAAGAGTATAGTAATAGGCCAATCCGCCCCGGTAGTATACTCTTATCAGGGCTTTGGATATGCCCTGGTGGGCCGGTCAGGCCAGTCACGTGGCTGCGGGGCTAACTTGTGCTGAGCCATGTGGAGCAAAAGAAGAGGCCCCTGTCGGCCGGGCCGCACAGAGGAAAAGAAGATGCCGCTGTCAGCTGGGCCGCATGGAGGAAAATAAGAAGCTGCTGAAGGCCGGGCTGCGGGGAGGAAAAGATGCTGCTGAAGGCCAGGCCATGCGGCTGAAGAGAAGAGGCCCCTGTCAGTTGGGCTGCCAGCCTTCTATTTTTTGCCTCCAAGCCCAGCTGACAGGGGCCTCTTCTTTTCAGCCATGTGGCCCTGCTGACAGCAGTCTCTTTTCTTCAACCGTGCGGCTGAGGCAAAGAGGCCCCTATCAGCTGAGCTACGAGGCAGATAATAGAAGGCTGCAGTCTGCGGGCCCACATGGCCAAAGAGAAGAGACTCTGTCAGCTTGGCCGAGCCGGCTGTTGCTGAGAGCTGTGCCATTTATGAGACTGTTTCACCTAAAGGGCTGCATGACCGAAAGATGCTTTTCTGCTCATGAGCTGTGCAGCAAGGAGGCTGTTGTGTCAGTGGAGCCACAGGGCTGAAGAAAGAAGACTGATGTTCCTTGGAGAGAGAGAGAGAGTGAGTAAGTAAGTATGTGTATGAGTAAATAGAATGTAAGACAGAATGTGTATGTATGTGTGAGAGGCATTGCACAGGCCTAAGGAGCAGGTTTCTGTTATTGGTATGTTCAGGGGAGACAGAGAGCAAGTGTGCGTATGTGAGAGCATATGTATGTTAGATGGAGCATGTATGTATGGGTGAGAGAGTATGTGTGAGCAAATAGCATGTAAGAGTATGTGGGTGAACATGTGTAGGAGCATGTGAGAAAATAGCATGTAAGATTGCATTTATTTATTTATTTAAAATTTTTGCATGCGGTTGTGAGAAAGAAGAAGCCTCTATGTTCTGGGGAGAAAGGGAGTGTACATAAGAACGTGTGTGCATGTATGTGTGTGAGAGAGCATATGTATGTGAGAGAGAGAGAACATGTGTGTGAGATTGTGTGAATAAGCACTTTTGTGAGGGTGTTTTGGAGAATATTGGTATGTAAGAGAGAGAGAAGAAAGTTGTACCACTCCCTCCCCAAACTAATCTATGACAATGTCAGGGTGACTTGAAGTCAAAGGTTCACAGATATGGAGAGCAGGGGATTTTTTTTTATCCTTATTAGTTTTAATAATTGGGTGTTATTTGATGTCTTCAGTTTTTAAACATTTTATTTATATGGTTTATATTCTGCTTTTAAAGGTATTTGAGAATAATTTAAAAAAATTATTGGGTATTCTTTTCACCAGCTGTTTTGAATATTTATTCTTTTTATGATTATGGTTTTACTATTATGATTGATAGTTTATATATCTTGATTTTATTGTTTGATGTTTAATGAGGAATAGTGATGTTTCTGTTTTTACATTGTTGCACTGCACATGGAGTCTGTCTTGTTATGGTTTCCAATTCAGCTTTTGTCTGCATGTTTCTAGTTATACTTTGTCTCTTTATTCTGTATATGATGAGGGTCCATCTGTGTTCTGCATATGTAACTGAGGTAAGGTATTTTGCTAGCATGTAGTTTCAGCTAGGCTTGTTCTGTTTTCCTAATATCAGGTGTATTGGTGTTTTAGGGTCTGTGTATTATTTGAAGTGTTGCCTTTTCATATGTAGGGTTGTTACTGTTTGAGTGCTGGCAGTTACTGCGCTTTTCGTATTGGAGGTTTACTATATTGTAATTAATTTTACTTAAAGCTTTCTGAGGGCCGACATGCTTTACAATAGTCCCAATACCATGTGACTGCAGGTGTCTTTTTTGCAGAGTTTTCCGATTGGTACCACAGTAGTGCATGTAAATAATATACATGTTTTAAGTGATATTTTTACCTTAGAACACTGAATATTCTTTTTCATGTAAAATCTGTTACTATAAATGCATATTTTTTAAATTATTTGTGAGAAGGGTGGGACCAAGAGTGTGTGCAAGGCTATAAGGTTTGCCTTTGACATCTAATACCTCGCACCAGCTCTGGCTGCACAAGAGAAAACAGGATTCCATCTGCAGCAGTGCTGCTTTGGGTTAGTGGCTCTCCCCAGTCTCGGCCAGGGCTTAATTTTCTGTTTTTATTAGCCCAGGGAACAGTAGGGATCACTTCTTGTCCCCTCTCCTCTGGAGTCGATAGGCAGAGCAGAGCTTAGGGAACCATAAAAGCAGCAGACTGTGTAGCCTGCAGTCAATGGGAATGCACTAGAGTGGTGGGAGGGTTGCGGAGAAGTGGAGGCAAGCTACAGGCACAGGAAGGAAGGGGGTAAGCCGGGAGGAAGTGCCTGTGCAGTGTTGGGAAGGCTTCTGTCTGAGGTGACAAGCTACAGGCACAGGAAGGAAGGGGGTAAGCCGGGAGGAAGTGCCTGTGCAGTGTTGGGGAGGTTTCTGTCTGAGGTGACTACAGGCACAGGAAGGAAGGGGGTAAGCCAGGAGGAAGTGCCTGTGCAGTGTTGGTAAGGCTTCTGTCTGAGGTGACAAGCTACAGGCACAGGAAGGAAGGGGGTAAGCCAGGAGGAAGTGCCTGTGCAGTGTTGGGGAGGCTTCTGTCTGAGGTAACTACAGGCACAGGAAGGAAGGGGGTAAGCCAGGAGGAAGTGCCTGTGCAGTGTTGGGGAGGCTTCTGTCTGAGGTGACTACAGACACAGGAAGGAAGGGGGTAAGCCAGGAGGAAGTGCCTGTGCAGTGTTGGGAAGGCTTCTGTCTGAGGTGACTACAGACACAGGAAGGAAGGGGGTAAGCCAGGAGGAAGTGCCTGTGCAGTGTTGGGGAGGCTTCTGTCTGAGGTGACAAGCTACAGGCACAGGAAGGAAGGGGGTAAGCCAGGAGGAAGTGCCTGTGCAGTGTTGGGGAGGCTTCTGCCTGAGGTGACTGCACTGAGCTCTGAGAGAAGCTGCTGGCTGTGGAACCAGCGAGTCACCTAGAGAATGGGATTGGGAAAGGGAAGAGGCTGCTGCAGAATGGGGAAGGGTTAGCAGCAAGCAAGAACTTTACACCATGATGCAGCAGTGCTGGACTGGGGGCACTCACTGTGGGGCAGATTTTCAAAGGCTACGCGCGTAACATACATGCGTAACCTGAGAAAATCTGCCCCTGTGCGCGCCAAGCCTATTTTGCATAGGCTCGGCGGCGCAAGCAAGCATCCCGGGGCTTTCAAAAGTGGGCGGTCCGGGGGCATGTCCAGGGGCACCACGGCGGTCTGGGGGTGTATCCCAAGCCCTCCTCTGTTCCGGCTGTGCCGGAGGTTTGCGCAAGATACGCCTGCCAGAGGCAGGCGTAAGAAATAAAATAATGGGGGGGATTTAGGTAGGGCTGGGGGGTGGGTTAGATAGGGGAAGGGAGGGGAAGGTGGGGGGGGGGGCTGGAAAAATTTCCCTCCAAGGCTGCTCCAATTTCAGAGCGGCCTTCGAGGGAACGGGGACGGCCATCGGGGCTCCCCTTGGGCTCGGCGCGCGCAAGGTGCACATGTAGGCACCCCATTGCATGCGCTGAGCCTGGATTTTATAACATGTGCACGGCAGCATACGCATGTTATAAAATTGGGCGTAGATTTGTTCGCGCCAGGTTGCGCGAACAAATCTACACCCTTGCATAAGTTTTAAAATCTGCCCCTGTATGAGACATAAGCAGCAGTACAACAGTAGCATGTCAGAGAGAGTGTTTCAGGCCGATACTGTAAAGTGCGCTCAGCTGAGCGCACAGTTTAACACGTTGTTGGACATGTGTTTTGGACATGCATCCACAACTCCTTATATAATAAGGGGTTTAACGCATCCATAACATGCGTCCAAACCCCTCCCCCCCCCCGAAACTAATAGCACTCATCACATGCAAATGTGTGTTGATGAGGCTATTAGTAATTCGCCCTAGATACCGAAAAAAAAAGTGTGCCCATTCCACACATTTTGCACTTAGAAATTAACGCCTCAGAAATTAACACCTGCAGAAAATACTGCTTTTCTGTACATCCTCTGACTTAATATCCTAGTGATATTAAGTCGGAGGAACCAAAAAGGTTAAAAAAAAAAAAAAAAAAAATGTGCAGGCGGATTAGGTTAGGAAAACGGATGCTCAATGTTATGAGCGTCCATTTTCCTAACCCGTGACTGTCAGCGGGTTCGGAAAACATGCTCGTAACATTGAGCATTCGTTTTCTGAACCCACCGACAGTCACCTCTCCTAAGGTTTCTGCTGTTGTTGTCCCTAGCGCCTCCTTTTTAGCACGACCACTCATTTAAATACGGTATTGTGTGCCCAGGAGAGATGGCTGGACGTGCGTTGGGCAAGCGGGCGCACTACACTGAGCACCCGTTTTCCCACACACTTTACAGTATCGGCCTGTTTGTGTGTCTGTGTCAGAGAGAGTGAGGGACATACACCCATACACACTTTGTGAGAGTGTGTGTGTGGTATCTTTGTCTCTGACCCAGACACACGCGCGCACACACACACACTCACACACACACACTCTCTGTATCGCTCCATGGTGAGACCGCACCTTGAATACTGTGTACAATTCTGGTCGCCGCATCTCAAAAAAGATTTAATTGCGATGGAGAAGGTACAGAGAAGGGCTACCAAAATAAGGGGAATGGAACAACTCCCCTATGAGGAAAGACTAAAGAGGTTAGGACTTTTCAGCTTGGAGAAGAGACGACTGAGGGGGGATATGATAGAGGTGTTTAAAATCATGAGAGGTCTAGAACGGGTAGATGTGACTCGGTTATTTACTCTTTCGGATAGTAGAAAGACAAGGGGGCACTCCATGAAGTTAGCATGGGGCACATTTAAAACTAATCGGAGAAAGTTCTTTTTTACTCAATGCACAATTAAACTCTGGAATTTGTTGCCAGAGGATGTGGTTAGTGCAGTTAGTATAGCTGTGTTTAAAAAAGGATTGGATAAGTTCTTGGAGGAGAAGTCCATTACCTGCTATTAAGTTCACTTAGAGAATAGCCACTGCCATTAGCAATGGTTACATGGAATAGACTTAGTTTTTGGGTGCTTGCCAGGTTCTTGTGGCCTGGATGAGCCACTGTTGGAAACAGGATGCTGGGCTTGATGGACCCTTGGTCTGACCCAGTATGGCATTTTCTTATGTTCTTATGTTCTTATTGTGTGGGTGTTTCTGAGAAAGAGTATGTGATTGTTGGTGTGTATGAGCCAATAAAGTTTCTGCATTCTAAAACATCTATTTGTGACTGAGCATGTGTGTCTGACACTCGCTGGCAGTGTCATTACTTGCAGCTGGTTCAAGAGCCAGACCAGGAATTCAGAATATATTTCTATAAGAAATATAAGCAGATATATAGGTGGCCCAACCAATTTGCATGGATGGAATGGGGGCTGCAATTCTGCTCACCCCTGGTCTCTAGAATGTCGTCAACTGATTTTTAGGAAAGATTAAATTTATTTTGGAGATATTTTGGCTCAATTCTGCTGGGTTTCAGGGTTGACTTAGTGAGCTTTTGGGAGCTGTTGATACATGTGTTGCAGGGAAAGTGCATGAAGGCGTCAGATACCCCATGGGCCAGTTTTGAAAAAATCCCCTGGGCCAATATTTTCCTGCAGTCCACCCCTGTATATCCACCTGGCCAAAACTATCAGACTTATGATGACATGTTAAAAGTAAATAGGAAGTTAAGAAATTTGGCAGCACAGTAATAATGGGAAATTTCCATTACCCTAATATTGACTGGGTAAATATAACATAAGGACATGCTAGAGAGGTAAAATTCCTGGATGGAATAATTGATTGTTTCATAGAGCAATTGGTTCAGGAACCAACAAGAGAGGGAGTAATTTTGGATTTAATTCTTAGTGGAATGCAGCATTTGGTGGAAGAGGTATCTGTGATGGAGCCACTTGGCAATCGTAATTATAAAATGATGAAATTTGACTTAATGACTGGAAGTGGGAAAATAAGTAAATCTACAGTGTTAGCACTAAACTAGGTAGATTTTGATACAATGAGGAAAACAGAAAAAAAATGAAAAGTGCAGCTACAAAGGTTGAGTGTACAACAGGTGTGGACATTGTTTAATACCATCTTAGAAGCGCAGTCCAGATGTATTTCATGCATTAAGAAAGATGGAAGGATGGCCAAACAGCAGGCATGGTTAAAAGGCGAGGTAAGAGAAACTATTTTAGACAAGGAAGAACTTCCTTTAAAAATTGGAAGAAGGATCCTTCTGAAGAAAATAGGAAAAAGCATAAGCACTGGCATGTTAAATGTAAAACATTGATAAAACAGGGTAAGAGAGAATTTGAAAAGAAGCTGGCCATAAAGGCAAAAACTCATAATAAAATATTTAAAAATATATCCAAAGCAGGAAACCTGCAAGAGAGTTGGTTGGATTGTTAGATGATCAAGGAGTTAAAGGGGCAATTAGGGAAGATAAGGCCATTGCAGAAAGACTAAATTAATTATTTGCTACAGTGTTTACTAATGAGGATTTTGGAGAGAGATCCTTTCCAGTAATGTTTTTCAAGGTTGATGATTCAGATGAACTGAACCAAATCACTAAGAACCTAGAAAATGTAGTAGGGCAGATTGTAAAACTGAAGAGTAGCACATTGCCTGGACCAGATAGCATATACCCAAGGGTTCTGAAAGAACTAAAAAAATGAAATTCAGATCTATTACTAGTAATTTGTAAACTATCATTAAAATGGTCCATTGTATCTGAAGATTGGAGGGTGGCTAATGTAACCCCAATATTTGAAAAGGGCTCCTGGGATGATCCATGAAAGTAGACCAGTGAGCCTGACTTCAGTACCAAGAACAATTGTGGAAGCTAATCTAAATCACAGAAAATATTAATGGACATAGTTTAATGGGAAACAGTCAGCATGGATTCACTCAAGGGAAGTCTTGCCTCACAAATCTGCTACATCTTTTTGAAAGGATAAAGGTGAGCCATTAGATGTAGTGTATTTGGATTTTCAGAAGACTTTTGACAAAGTCCCCCATGAGAGACTGCTGAGAAAATTAAAAATCATGGGATAGGAGGCGATGTCCTTTTGTGGATTGGAAATTGGTTAAAAGAAAACAGAGAGTAGGATTAAATGGTCAGTTTTATCAGTGGAGAAAGATAAACAGTGGAGTGCCTCAGGGAGCTGTACTTGGACCTGTGCTTTTTAAATATATTTATAAATGATCTGGAAAGCGGAAAAACAAGTGAAGCGATCAGATTTGCAGATGACACAAAATTATTCACAGTTGTTAAATCACAAGCAGATTATGATAGGAGGACCTTGCAAGACTAGAAGACTGGGCATCCAAATGGCAGATGAAATTTAATGTGGACAAGTGCAAGGTGATGCATATAGGGAAAAATAACTCACGCTATAGTTATACAATGATAGGTTCCATATAAGGAGTTACCACCCAGGAAAAGGATCTAGGCATCATTGTAGACAATATATTGAAATGGTTGGCTCAGAGTGCTGCAGCGATTAAAAAAAAAAAAAAAAAAAAAGCAAACAATGTTAGGAATCGTTAGGAAAGAAATGGTGAATAAAAAGGAGAATTTATAATGTTTCTGTATTGCTCCATGGTGAGACTGCACATTGAGTACTTTCTGCGGAGAGGGACCCTGCCTGTACGCATGGTTTAGGGCATTCTGGGCATGCTCAGTGTGCCAAGGCAGAGTTCTAGAAATTTTGACATAGGGTTTCCATGTCGGTGCTCCATCTGAGGATGGTGCAGTCAAAAGTGGCGTAGTCCTACCCTGGACTGGATTCGGTACAGGAGCTTAGGTGCCAGAGGAACAGGAGAAAGCAGGAGGTGCCTAAGTAAAGAAAGGCCTAGGCCTTGTAAGTCCACGTCCAGAGGATAGGCGAGAGGAGGCGTCTCTGACAGGCTAGGATCAGAGCTGGCGTCAAGTGGAAGTTGTGGCAAGCAACGTAGAGCTCTGGACACAAAGGAGTCTTGTAACCTACTCAATCAAGGCGAACATCAGGGCACGGAGAAGGCAGGCATAGGCAGAGGTCAGGGCACGAAGAAGGCAGGCGTAGTCAGGCATAGCAGGGGTCAGGGCGTGATGAAGGCGTAGTTAATCAAGGCAATGGTCAGCGTACGGAGAAGGCAGGTGTAGTTAAACCTAGCAGAGGTCGAAGTTCGGAGGGAGTCAATCCAAAGGCAAAGGACTCAGGAATCCAAAGAATAACCTGAAGGCAATAGGAGCAAGGGAACCTGTTGCAAAGGCAAGCTCTGACTGTCAGAGCTTGCTTTAAATAGTCCTGGTAATTGATGTCACCCGGACGGGCCCAGCAGCCTCAGCGTGCCGCGGGCCCTTTAAGTCCGGGAGAAGAGCGCGCGCACGCGCCTGAGGAACCCAGAAGAAGAGGCAGCCGGCGGTGGCATATCTGCGGCGAGGCAGAGCCGCAAGAGGAGCGGCAGCGGCATCTCCACCACGCCACAAAGCCAAGGGCCGCAGGCAGGGCCGCCGAGAGGAGGGCAGCGCAGGAGGTGACTTTACTTGAATATTCAGCAGCACTTAACTTTATCCATGTATAATCACTATCTGGGTAACTTTAGGAGAGGCATCTGATGTGACCAGCTAACATTAGCATAGAGCACTGATATTCAATGATATCTAGCTAAAGTTTAACTGCACCCAGGGAACACCTCCAACTCCACTCCTTCCTATGTGGGTATATTTTGTGAGAGTAATAGTTTGCCCAGATAAAATTTAGCCCCTCAGTGGGGGTATTTTTAACCTGACAGAAGTGTCTAGCTAACTCCCAAAGTTAGCTGGTCAAATCTTTTGAATGTGGATCTCTCAGATTCTAACCTGAGACTATTTTTACCAAAACTATTTTGCTTGATTTCAATTTACATCAATTAATCACAAATGACAGCTGTATCTTTGCTTAGCTGCAGGCAAATCTTATTTTTTAAAAACATTCTCTGATTTTTGTGTAGACCTCTAATAAATATGAAAACTACAAGTACTTGGGTTGGAAACTCAGAACAGACTCTTAAGAGGTAGATATGGATCCATAAAGGGACTGGCTAAGATGTCCAGATAAACTTGATGCCAGTGCACCGCTGAATTTTGTTTTCTCAAAATTAGCTGAATATGTTCTGCGCTGAGGCAGTCCTAAATCCTGCTTTTGAAACCCATTTCAATATGGATCTCAAACCCTCCAGCCCAGTGAATAGAGATTTATTTGGCAGCTGTTCTTGAAGTGCTACTTTCCTTTCTAGTGGAGTTATTGAATTTCAGACATGAAACTGAGAAATGAGTCCGTGATGCCTAAAATTGAGGAAGGCAAGGTGCCGCTGCAGTAGGGAGAGGAGACTAGCGATGTCATGACAGCTGTCTCCTTGATAAATGTCCCTCCATCCAGTAACGGAGACTGTGACATTCCTGTTATCCCCTCCTGATAATCTGAAAATCTTTTGAGCTGGGTTGTCTTTCCACAGGCTCGCAGGAGCGGAATGCCAGATAAATTCTCTGTTTATTTCCCCCAGTGGAAGCTTTAGACGGTGGTTGCACAGCCAGCCATTGCGGGTTGAAAATAAGCACAGTCTAACTGGAGGTCACTTCATGAGCACAGAAAGCTAGAAGTTTGCTGTTTACATTGCAAGAGAATATGAATGGCTAGAACAAGTGCAGATGAAGCACGATTACCCTCCCTCTTGGCTTTGGCCTTTTGCTGTATAATACTCTGTGTACTGAAATTGTGTTTTCCTTTATATTTTTAGAACTCAACATGCCAGCTGGCCTTTTCTTTCTCACAGAAAGCAAAACATTTGACATTAAGGCGATCAAATGCTTTGAAAACCAACACCAAAGGACATCATAAAGACATTGGCTTACCCATTATCAGACCTAGGCCCCTTGGAAATGTAAACTTGTATTGTCTTGGTCACTTTTGTTAAGCCCCTCATCCATGCCCCTGCTATCCCTTTACTGAACTGGAATTTCTGAACTACATAAGAATGTAAAACTTGTAAAATTCAGACAACGGGATTCTTTAGAACAGGGGTCAGGAACCTTTTTGGCTGAGAGAGCCATAAACGTATTTTAAAATGTAATTCCATGAGAGCCATACAATATGTTTAAAACTAAATACAAGTAAACGTGTGCATTTTATGTAAGATCACACTTTTAAAGTACAATAAGTCTCTGAAAATATTACACCAGGCCTTAAGACACCAATACATCTCCTATTAGGAAAACGGACCAAGTCAGGCTGCTATAGAGTCCTACACAGAAACTACACGCCAGCAGAGAACCTCACCTGAATCACGTGCTGTCCCTCACCTAACATAGAATAAAGAGACCAAAACGCATAACAAGAAGCATGCAGAAAAAACTGAATTGGAAACTGCAACAAGCCAGAGTCTCTGTATGCAGTGTAACAAAGGAAAAAAGAAACATCACCCATCCTTATAAAACAAATCAAGAAATATAAAATCATCAGCAGTAAAACTGTACTAACAAAAAGAACATATTTCGAAACAGCTGATGAGTGGAATATCCAATAATTAAAAACTCATATAAAACATTTCCAGATACCAACAAAATATTTCAAAATAGCAGACACAAAGACCCAGTAATGAAAAATAATAAGGATACAAAAAGTTTTTTGCTCTGCATACCTGGGAACGTTGAGTTCCAGCCTTCTGCAAGGTCCAGTGTTACTCGTTCTCTGTTGGAGCTCCTCGTCTCGTCTGATGTTTACCTGCTGTTCCAGTCCCGATGTCTGCTTGATGTACCAGCCCTGATGTTTGCCTGTCCATGTTCCTGCCTTCGGCCTGTCTTCCAATCCGATCCCGTGTTCCAGTCCCGTTGATGCCTTGCCTTGCCTTTGGCTGCCGGTGTGCAGCAATCCCTGCTTCAGGCTGCCGGTGTGCAGCATACTCTGCTGCCGGTGCGCAGCAATCCCTGCTTCAGGCTGCCGGTGTGCAGCAAACCCTGCTATAGACTGTCTGTAGTGCAGCTACCTGCCTTACCCTGTTCCTGAGTCTCCTGAAAGCTAGCACCTCGTTCCTGTCCTTCAAGATGTCCTGGTGCCTCGCGGCAAGCCATGTCGTGGTCCGTGACCAGCCCCATGGGCGGGCTGAGTAGGGCGCTTCGTGATGCAAGCCTTGCACCTCGTTCCTGAATCTGTGAGAAAGCCTTACCCTGTTCCTGAATCTCCTGAAAGCTAGCACCTCGTTCCTGTTCTTCAAGATGTCCTGGTGCCTCACGGCAAGCCATGTCGTGGTCTGTGACCAGCCCCATGGGCGGGCTGAGTAGGGCGCTTCGTGATGCAAGCCATGCACCTCGTTCCTGAATCTGTGAGAAAGCCTTACCCTATTCCTGAACTCTCTGAAAGCCTGGTATCCTGCGGCAACCTCTGTCGTGGTCCTCATCGGCACTTCCAGTACCTTGCTTCTGAGTCTACGTCAGCACGTCCAGTACCTTGCTCCTGAGTCTACGTCAGCACGTCCAGTACCTTGTCTCTAAGTCCACGTCTACACTTCCAGTACCTTGCTTCTGAGTCTGTCAGCACGTCCAGTACCTGTGCCTGAGTCTACGTCTGCACTTCCAGTATCTCGTTTCTGAGTCTCGTCTGCATCCATGTTCCAGTCCTCGCTGCCCTGGCCTCCATCCGGCCTGCCGCTTTATGCCGTACCCCTGCGGCAGGTCCGAAAGGGCTGGGAACGGTCAGAGTTCTGTTCACAAGACCAACATAGCGTTGTTGGGTCTTCCGACGCGTGCAGGCTCGGAGGAGGGCCTGCCTCCCAGTCTTCTCTCCAGCTTGCTTCCGTCTAGCTCATGCTCGGGCATGCCACACCTCCCGTGGCACCTCTTCAGACTCTCTGGCGTCGAGCCGCGGCCCAAGGGCACACACCTCTCCCAGGAGTGGGATTGCTCTCCGAGCACTCTGCAACACCTCCCTACTTTCTTTCCAAGATCTCATGCAAACGAGAGCGAGCGATGACTACATTCATTAGACTGTAAATGAGCCCTCACCTATTATAAAAAAAATGCACGCATTCTGCTCACAGACCCTCTCAACTCTTTTTATCCTTTAACCTGAATGCAACAGGACTTCCCGTATCCAAGAGAACACTTTCGTCCTGGATCTCCAACTGCATTCCTGTTACCAAAAACATTCAGAGACGCTACCTGCTTCACCCAGGGCGCATCAGGTTTGTATGATGGCTGCTTCAATTGCCCACCTCCACGAAGTGCCTATCTTGGACATTTGTAAAGCAGCCATATGGTCCTCACTGTATACCTTCACATCCCACTACTGTTTGGACAAACAGACCGTGGATGATGCACACATGGGACGGACTATTCTCAAGAAAAGCACCTCTGCATCTCATCACAACAACCATTGAGAACTGGCCGCCTATATTCCTTACCGTATTGAGCGTATAACTTTCAGTAGACCCTGGAGAAGGACCATCTCTACACAACAAGAAACTGGAGGGAAGTGGAATAGATGAAAATCCTTTTACAGTAGAAAATGTGTGGGAAGAGCTAAAGAACCTGAAAGTGGACAAAGCCATGGGGCCTGATGGGATTCATCCAAGGATATTGAGGGAGCTCAGAGATGTTCTGGCGGGTCCGCTGTGTGACCTGTTCAATAGATCCCTAGAAACGGGAGTGGTGCCGAGAGACTGGAGAAGAGCGGTGGTGGTCCCGCTTCACAAGAGTGGGAACAGGGAGGAGGCTGGCAACTACAGGCCGGTTAGCCTCACTTCGGTGGTGGGAAAAGTAATGGAGTCTCTGCTGAAAGAGAGAATAGTGAACTATCTACAGTCCGGAGAATTGATGGACCAGAGGCAACATGGATTCACCAGGGGAAGATCCTGTCAGACAAATCTGATTGACTTTTTTGACTGGGTAACCAAGGAATTGGACCAAGGAAGAGCGCTCGATGTCATATACTTGGATTTCAGCAAAGCTTTTGATACGGTTCCGCACAGGAGACTGGTGAATAAAACGAGAAGCTTGGGAGTGAGTGTCAAGGTGGTGACCTGGATTGCAAATTGGTTGACGGACAGAAGACAATGTGTGATGGTAAACGGAACCTTCTCTGAAGAGAGAGCGGTTTTAAGTGGTGTACCGCAAGGATCGGTGTTGGGACCGGTCCTGTTCAATATCTTTGTGAGCGACATTGCGGACGGGATAGAAGGTAAGGTTTGTCTTTTTGCGGATGACACTAAGATCTGCAACAGAGTGGACACGCCGGAAGGAGTGGAGAGAATGAGACGGGATCTAAGGAAACTGGAAGAGTGGTCGAAGATATGGCAGCTGAGATTCAATGCCAAGAAGTGCAAAGTCATGCATATGGGGAGCGGAAATCCGAATGAACTGTATTCGATGGGGGGGGAAAGGCTGACGTGCACGGAGCAGGAGAGGGACCTTGGGGTGATAGTGTCTAATGATATGAAGTCTGCGAAACAATGCGACAAGGCGATAGCAAAAGCCAGAAGAATGCTGGGCTGCATAGAGAGAGGAATATCGAGTAAGAAAAGGGAAGTGATTATTCCCTTGTACAGGTCCTTGGTGAGGCCTCACCTGGAGTACTGTGTTCAGTTCTGGAGACCGTATCTACAAAAGACAAAGACAAGATGGAAGCAGTACAGAGAAGGGCGACCAGGAAGGTGGAGGATCTTCATCGCATGACGTACGAGGAGAGATTGAAGAATCTAAATATGTACACCCTGGAGGAAAGGAGGAGCAGAGGTGATATGATACAGACTTTCAGATACTTGAAAGGTTTTAATGATCCAAAGGCAACAACAAACCTTTACCATAAGAAAAAAATCAGCAGAACCAGGGGTCACAATTTGAAGCTCCAGGGAGGAAGATTCAGAACCAATGTCAGGAAGTATTTCTTCACGGAGAGGGTGGTGGATGCCTGGAATGCCCTTCCGGAGGAAGTGGTGAAGACCAGAACTGTGAAGGACTTCAAAGGGGCGTGGGATAAACACTGTGGATCCATAAAGTCAAGTGGCCGCCAATGAAGAATGGGTGACTCGCCAGAATGATGGCTACTGCCTGGAGACAATACCCTTATTCAATAAACATACACATGGTTACTGTGACTCCAACATCACTCTAAGCTTCAACAGCAAGAGGAAATGTGGAAAAAAGGATTTGCACTCACAAAGACGGGAGTAGCTGGCTTGTTACGGCGGTTACTACCCCAAACCAAATATCCAAATTACTACCTCCACCTTCCTCTATTCCTGATGCCTTTCAACTAGCTGATCACTCCATTCTTATACTTCACTTTCAATGCATATCCAGCATAGTTCTCTGCTTCAACAGCAGGGGAAAAGAAAAACTGTTACTTCACACATCCAGCAGAGCTCTCTGCTTCAACGGCAGGGGAGAAGAAAAGAGGGTTCGCACTCACAAAGCGGGGAGTAGCTGGCTTGTTACGGCGGTTACTACCCCAAACCAAATGTGCCTGATACTTCACTTTCGATGCATATCCAGCATAGCTCTCTGCTTCAACGGCAGGGGAGAAGAAAAAAACTGATACCTCACGCATATCCAGCATAGCTCCCTGCTTCAACGGCAGGGGAGAAGATAAACAACCAATAAGGGCTGTATAACATAATCTGGGTAAAAACAAATAAGCATGGGTGTAGCTTGCTTATTGCGGTGGTTACTACCCCTACTACCTCTAACTAATCAAGCTAGATATTTCACTTGGATGCAGCTCCATCACCGCTCTCTACATTAATGGCGGGGGTGGAAGGGAATTAGAACCAAGAGCTAAGAGAAACAGATAAGTATGAGAGAAGAAATGAGGGAAGCTTGCTGGGCAGACTGGATGGGCCATTTGGTCTTCTTCTGCCATCATTTCTATGTTTCTATGTTCTATGTTTCTATGTAACATATAAACAAAGAGCGCTCAATACTGCAGCTGAGGACTCCCAGACAGCATGGCTAATACATTTATTTATTTATTTAAAAGTTTTTATATACCGCGCAAATGGGCATTTGCATGTCCGTCTAGGCAGTTTACAATTTTACAAACATAGTTAAAACAAACTTAAGCAAAATAATTATAACAATTCATGCTGCTTATCTACGGGAAAAGAGCAAGTTTGCTTACCGTAAACGGTGTTTTCTGTAGATAGCAGATGAATTAGCCATGCTGATCCGCCTGCCTCCCCGGACAGTTCTTCCGTTACTTCTCATCTTGCTTGGATAAGGACTGAGGAGACTTGGGGAAACGCAGGAAGATACAGGAAGGATCACCTCACAAAAAGACTTTGGTGATCTTTGAGAGCTCTGCCACCTAGTGGCACAGAGGATGTACCCAGACAGCATGGCTAATTCATCTGCTAACTACGGAAAACACAGTTTACGGTAAGCAAACTTGCTCTTACTGTCAGAATTAATGCGCATACTTTACCATCTGCAATAATGTGTACCTCATTTGCATCCCATTAACCCAAGTTCAGTTTAAAATTTTGATCTTGTTTTTCAGGTCTCTCCATTAAAATTATCCTCCTTATTTGACAGACTGTAAACCTGCATTTTGCATAAGAAGCTTTTCTCCATCTTCCTTCTTTGAAAGATTGTAATTTGGAGGGAACATGGAGGAATGCTTTTTCATTTGCAGGTCACAAGCTATGGAAGTCTCTGTCTCAGGAGTGTCACTGTTTTAGGACTATTGCCTCTTAGAGCAGTATTTAACCATTTTGTAAGGCCATCAAGATCTGAGTCTTTAGCTCTGTTTTTTTATCCTGATGTTTGTTGTCATATTTTATATTAGGCCAGTATTGGTTTTTTTGTGGGGGAAGGGTTTTTTTTTGGTTATTTTAATGTTTAGTTTTATTTATTTGACATTGTGTTTACTGAATTATGCTTGTTTTGCTTTTGGCTGAATTTTGTGTCAGTATTTTAGTTCTGCACATAAACAGCCATGAGCCAAATGTTTTAAAATGACAGGTTTAAATGTAAGAAAAAAAATAAAAAAATAAACCCCCACCATTAATAACCAATGTTAGCACAGTTTAGTATATCAACGCTTTTGTGTGAATGGGAAAAAACACTTAGTAAATCAGGTTCTTAGTCTTAATCAAAGCTTAAATTCTGCACCAATGTAACCCTAAAGTACTCAGCCTGTATCACTCTGTGGAGGAGTGGCCAAGTGGTTAGAGTAGTGGACGGAAAGCCAGGGAAGTCAGGATTCAAACTCTGCTTTTTCCACTGATACTCTATGAAGGAGTATAAGGGAGAAACCCTTAGAACACCTTAAAGGACCACCTCCAAACATCTAGTCAAGTCATAGGTCGTTTCCCTGGGGAGAAGAATAAAAGCTCAGGCCCAGGGAGGAAGGAGAGGGTAGAGAACAGTGTGCCTGGAGTGTGTATGTTTGGGTGCCATGGCTCTGAGGGAGGCTGCTAGAATGGACAAGCATTCTTTTCTACCAGATTTGTTTTGTGGATGTTAGAGCATTTTGTGTGAGACAGAGCTGGAATCCAGATTCCTTCTGTCCTCCGGCATTCTCCCTAAGCCAAGGGCTGCTCCCACAGTAGCACATGTGGTAGTAGTGGTGGTATTTCTCATCTAAGCACCAGCACAGAACAAAGACCATAAGAACATAAGAAATTGCCATGCTGGGTCAGACCAAGGGTCCATCAAGCCCAGCATCCTGTTTCTAACAGAGGCCAAACCCAGGCCACAACCATGCTAAAAAAGAAAAAACATTTTTTTGGGACCTGGCTGCAGTGGCAGCAGTGAAAGTTTTGTACAGTGAGCCAAAGAGGCTAATGCTGCCTGGATGGTAGAGAAGTATAATGAGTCCAAGCCAGATAGGCTAGGTTTTTCTTTTTTTTCCTCCCCCACCCCTCTCCACAGAGAAGGTTTGTTTTATTTTTTGTTTTGTTTTTTTAGTATTCCTGAGCAGGGTGACATCCCCTCTAGGAACAGAGAAGCCTCTGCTGCACAGAGCACATAATAAAACAGGCCCTACAAAGGAACAACAACAACTACAAACCATTGTACAGATCCAGTGTGTCCAGCAGCAAGTCCTACAAGAGCAAATGAACAAATGGGCTTCCTTGATACAGATAGCATAGGCCATGCAAGTTATCCCATAAGAACATAAGAAGTTACCATACTGAGTCAGACCAAGGGTCCATCAAACCCAGCATCCTGTTTCCAACAGTAGCCAATCCAGGTTACAAGTACCTGGCAAGTACCTAAACATTTAATAGATCCAATGGTACTAGTAGCTATTCCCTAGGTCAGCTTGATAATAGCAGTTTATAGATTTGTCCACCAGGAACTTATCCAAACCTTTTTTTAAATACAAGCTGTGCTAACTGCCCTAATCACATCCTCGGGCAACAAATTCCAGAGTTTAATTGTGTGTTGAGTGAAAAAGAGTTTTCTCCAATTTGTTTGAAATGTGCTATTTGCAAACTTCATGGAGTGCCCCCTAGTCCTTATCTGAAAGATTAAATAACCAATTCACATTTACCCATTCTAGTCCTTTCATGATTTTATAGACCTGTATCATATACCCCCCCTCAGCCGTCTCTTCTCCAAACTGAACAGCCCTAACCTCTTTAGCCTTTCCTCGTAGGGGAGCTGTTCCATCCCATTTATCATTTTGGTTGCCCTTATCGTACCTTCTCCAGTGCAACTATATCTTTTTTGAGATGTGTTGACCAGAATTTCACACAGTATTCAAGGTGTAGTCTCACCATGGAGAAATACAGAGGCATTATGACATCCTCCATTTTATTTGCCTTCATTCTGTTTGCTTTTTTGATCGCCACAGCACACTGAGCTGACTATGATGCCTAGATCTCTTTCCTGAGTGGTAACTCCTAAGATAGAACCTAACATTGTGTAATTACTGCAAGGGTTATTTTTCCTTATATGCATCACTTTGCATTTGTCGACGTTAAATTTCATCTGCCATTTAGAAGCCCAATCTTCCAGTCTCGCAAAATCCTCTGTTAAGATTTTCTCTCTCTCCTGTTTCATTAGTATCCTTCTAAGATATCTCCCTCTGAACCATGTGCTGCTGAGTGACTGTGTGCTTTCCACCTTGTTCTTCTTTAAATGCTGCTCTGTCTTCTCATTAAATGTTAGTACCAGCAGCCTGGTTAAGGCAGAGTCCGACCTTTTGGAAAAAACTTCCCAAAATGTTGCCCAGTTCCTAGCAAAACTGAAACCCTCTTCCTTACACCATGGTCTCATTCATGCATTGAGGCTCCAGATCTCTCCCTGCCTCTGAGGACTTGCATGTGGAACAGGGAGCATTTCAGAGAATGCCACCCTGGAGGTTCTGGATTTCAGCTTTCTATTTAAAAACCTAAATTTGGCTTCCAGAACCTCCCTCCCACATTTTCCAATATCACTTGTACCCACATTTACTACAACAGCCAGCTCCTCCCCAGCACTGTCTAAAATCCTATCTAGGTGATGCATGACGTCCACCAGCTTCACACCAGGTTGGCAAGTTACTAGGCGGTCCTCATGTCCGCCAGCCACCCAGCTATCTACATTCCTAATAATCGAATTACCAACTATGATGGCTGACCTAACCATTTTCTCTTGAGCAGTAGCACTCGGAGACTCATCCTCAGTGTGAGAAAACTATGCGTCAATTGGAGAGCAGTTCCTTGCCATATGATCATTTCCTGCTACACCTGGGTTATGTTGTCTGACCAGGAGACTTTCCTGATCCAAGACAGCATCAGGGCTGCCAGACTAGAGTTGGGACTTGGCTATTATTTCCCCTGAAGGTCTCATCTATATACCTCTCTGTCTGCCTCAGCTCCTCCAGGTCTGCCACTCTAGCCTCCAGAGAACGGACTCGTTCTCTGAGAGCCAGGAGCTCTTTGCATTGGGTGCACACATACAACCTCTCACCATCAAGTATAATATACATGTGATACTTGATGGAAAAGACTAGAAGGCTCCCATCTTGCTGCTGGCCTGCTGCCTTCATCTTAATTTTGTACAATTCCTAGTTAAGTTTAGTTTGCTATGGGAGTAGTAATGCGTACAATTAGAGTCCTTTAAATTTATTGGTGTATTCACTATTAATCTGGTAGTAACCTACAAGGGAATAATTAAACTCTCAATAAGGGCTGGTGCAATAGTGTGATTTAAATAAGGGCCTGATTGATTTTTAATGAGAAAGTGTCTCTTGCCTATAAATCAAAGGATGAGCTAGGGCTGGGGAAGACAGACACTAGAATTAACTCCCTCCTGTTTGCTTTTTATCTCAGACACACACACATACACACATACTAAAGAATATACCTCACTATTTCACCTCTCTCCCCAAACATTTTTAAGTCCTAAGATTTCCCAAAGCAATATCTAATGATCCTCGTCAGTCACCAGCAAGATGAACTTCTCCTCTCAATGTTCCCACTGGATTGTGGGTTACTAAGCTCTTTCCTACCTGACCTAACCTCTGGCTCCCATGACATTCTAACTAAATCCAGGAGAGGACCCAGACTGTTTCCTAGTGAACTTTGAACAAACTGTCTGGCTAACAGAATGGCCAGGGTTCACTTGGACAGGGTTCACTTGGATCATCCATCTGGGCAATTTGCTGACAGGCAGCAGCTAGGCTGCTTTCCAGGCAGCTAAGCCAGATGGAGTTTAAAGCAACCATCCTTGAACGGGCAGGGTGTACTGTAGAAGACTAGAGGCAATGGTTCCAGCAAAGAGCCCTTGAGCCAAGAGAAAATCTGCAGAATCCCTTCTATCACTTCAAGGATGTAGAATGGAAGGGGCTACAATCTAAAGGAAAGACTGTCACATAGGTGGCCAACTTAATTCTTCTGGAGCAGTTTTTAGATGATTTGCACCCCTCTATGTAGCAGGGGTATGGCAGCATTCAAAACTTATCCTTGAAACCACCCTAAAAGTTGCAGACACCTCCTACCAAGCCTAGTCAATGCTAGAGTACACCAGGGTACAAGAGTGACAGTCAAGATACCAGATACTAGAGTCTGTAGTCGGGGAGCAAGGCTTTTGCCACATACCCCAGTGAAGGACTGGCCATGGGACTTAGATCCATTGCGGTGCTTCAGTTGTCGAGAAAAAGGTCACTTTGATAGGGAACATCTCCAGATAGGGAAGAAGCTGTGGATTTCAACTTACTGATACCCCCATTTGTAACTTTGTTGATACTCCTCACCTTGTACTTAGTACTTTTGTGGTCCCAATTGAGTAGGAAAACTTTGATTTTTGTGGTTTTTTGCAATCTTTTTCCTTTGGTCCGTTGCCAGATTCCTCTTGGTGCCTCCTCGTAGTGCCCCAGTCAGGGTTTTCAGCATTCAGGTAAGTTTCATTTTATGGTTGGTTTCCCCCATGGTGGCAGTGCCTCGGTGCCCATGTTTCGTCAACGCAGAACGTCATCGTTCCGTCTTTTTCCCATTTTGTTTTGTCCCGTCATGGCCGTGCCTGGTTTCCGCCGATGCCCCCAGTGCCCAAGGACCATGTCAATCACTGATCCTCATGTTGTTTGCATCCTCTGCCTGGGGCATCACATGACGTCCGAGGTTGCCAGTTGTGCGCCCAAATGACCCTGAAGATACGTCTGTTTCGACTCGACAAGATGGATCACCTCTTCAGGTCAAAGAAGTCCGAGCCATGGGCATCAGCATCGGAGGACCTGGTAGTTGCACTGATGGACACCACGCTATTGACCGGCAGGGCCATTGTCAATATCCTCTGTGCCAAGGACGCTGAGTTCATCGTCCTCGACCTTGGCACCAGGGAAAGATTGTGCAGAGCATCGTGGGAAGACCAAGAAGCATCGGCACTGGTTCCCATCAAAGCTGTGCATGGAGGGAGGTATTGATTGGTGGTAAAGGAAAGTGAAAACAGTGCATTGGGGATAGGAAGAAGTTGGGGTGGAGGAAGTGGATGAGAGGCAGAGGGAGGGAGGAATGGGGGAAAGGGTTTTGGTTGGTGGATGGGGAAGGTGATAGATATACATGGGGGGTGGGATAGAGGGAAGGAACTTTGTCTCTGTAGAAAACACCTCTATCCTCCTCCTAGAACACCACCATCCCCTCTTGCCCCCTCTTCTTATGTCCATCCTCCTTTCCCATCTCCCCTCCCCCTCTCAGAACGCCACTACTCCTCCCCCCAAGCACAGGTTGCTCCTAACATCTTCCCCTTCTTCCTTCCCCCCACACTACCAAATCCTCTTCCCACTAGTAACTCGACCAACCTCTCTCTCTCTCCCTGCTTCTTATTTCCATCCCTCTTTCCCATCTCCCCTCCACCTCACGGAACTACACAAACCCCACCACTCCACCCTCAAGCAAGGATTGCTCCTAACATCTTCCTCATTCCCCTCCCCCACTACCAACCCCCCTTCCCACTAGTAACTCTCCAATTCCTCTCCTTCCCCTCTTATTTCCATCCCTCTTTCCCATCCCCCCTCCCCTTCTCCCTCCTGTGCCTCCCTCCATCTGCTGGTTTTGCTGGTCTTGCTGCCTCTGATTCCACCCGAGGCCCCTGAATCTCAAGCTACCCATGGCTGTTCCTCCTGTCCCTGGACTATCTTGCCACACCGTTTCCCTCCTCGGCTGCTGACTCCACCCATTGATGTCAAAGGCACCGAGGGGGCCATAAGCAAGGCGCGGGGCAAAAATCGGAACCTGTACCTCCCTCCATCTGCTGGTCTTGCTGCCTTTGATTCCACCCGAGGCCCCCGAATCTCAAGCTACCCGTGGCTGTTCCTCCTGCCCCTGGACTATCTTGCCATGCCGCTCGGCTGCTGACTCTGCCCACTGACGTCATCCAGGGCGCCGAAGGGGCCATAAGCACAGGCATGGGGCTGGAGGCTTCACGCACCAAAGGAGCGCAACAAAGGGGTACGCCCCTTTGTGCGCCCCTTCGTGCAGCACATTCAATTATCATTAACTTTGGCTACAACAATGTTTTCTAACACTAACCTTTCTATTCCAGTCTGTTTGAATCATGGAAGATATCAAACAGGATCCTCATCTAATCTGAAGGTACATGGGATTAACAGTAAAGTAAGGACTGTCAACAATCATACTTTGGTAAACATTTCATCCAGTAATGTCTCCTTCTACAGTAACTGTTTACTCATATCTTTTTTCCTAATCAATGCACAATCAGAAAAAAAAACCCAGTGTTAATTACTGATCTACTTTATGATAGAAAACCAGACTTTATTGCTATAACGGAAACTTGTCTTAAAAAGTCTGATACAGTGTTAATTAACCAAATAGCAAACCATGATTATGTAACTTTCTCTATCCCGAGACCACAACGCTAATGCTTATTGGAAAAAAAAAGTTTGCTCTAAAATAATTACCCAATAATATTGTACAGCCTTATGAAGTTGCTCTCTTTGAGTCAAATACTCTGCAAATTTGTTTGCTTTATTGTCCTCCAGGTCTCTTATTATTGAATTCTTTGCTACAAATCTAAACCTTCAAAAGCCCTCGATTATTTTAGGGGACTTTAACCTGCACATGGATATCAGACCGCATTCCAATGCTTGCTGCACCCTCATAGAATCACTATTAGCCCTTGGTTACGAATTAATTACATCTGGTCCAACTCATAAGGCCGGCCACTCATTAGATTTAATCTTTACTAAGAAAAGTGAAACAACCTCATTAACAACCAAATATACTTTCATCCCCTGGTCAGATCACTTTTTAATTCATTCAACCATTTCATTTACCAAAATCCGACCCCAGTTGCCTCTCAACCTCTTTCCTTCTCACACCGACCCCCATTCAAGGTTGAAGATCTCGAACTAGAGATTGAACAGAACATTGATTGCATTGATTTATCAAGCAGCATTAACGACATTCTTTCTTGGCATGATACCACTAAGTTTATTGCTGATAAATTAAATCCAGAAAGAACAAAAATTTTGAAATCTTCAAGAAAACACAATCCTTGGTACAACAAACAAATTAGTACAGCAAAACAGATCCTAAGCAAAAGGGAGAAAGACTGGAGAAAGTACCACACTACATCTACCCTGAGTGCATACTGATCTTATTTTGCAACTTACAAAAACCTGATTAACAAAGCAAAGAAGGAATATTTTAGTAAGAAGATCCAGAATTTTTGCCATAATCCAAGGGCACATTTCTCCATAGTAAAGAACCTTACCAAAACCCCCACTGAAAACAATGCTGCCCTTCCAGAATCCAAATGCAATGACATTGCACACTTCTTTAAGGAGAAAACTGCAAATTTAGTGACAACCACTAACTCCATTCAGAATCAGGAAATTAACATGAATCCAAAGGAGGTCACCAGATGGTTAAAATTTGATGAAATGACACCTGACAAGATCGAAAACCTCATAAAAAAAAAAAAAGAACCCTGCCACTCATCCATTAGACTCTATCCCGATTACAGCTTTAAAATCAATAGCTCATATAGTCTCAACGCCCATTGCATCATTAGTTAACCTTTCCCTTAAGGAAGGTCAATTTCTAGAAATACTCAAAAGTGCAATAATAAGACACATCTTAAAAAAAAACCAGACCCTCGACCCAACGGTTTTCAATAATTACAGACCTACATCCAATCTTTCTTTTCTATCAAAATTACTAGAAAAAGAAGTCTAGAAAACAATAATATTCTATATTCATCACAGTTCGATTTCAGAAAACACTTCAACACTGAAACATTACTCCTAGCATTATCTGACACCATCCTTAGGGGATTTGACAGCGGGCAAAGTTATCTGTTAATTTTATTAGATCTGTCCGCAGCATTCGATACTATAAACCATACAATTCTTCTTGACAGATTATCTGAGATTGGAATGGCAGAAATCACACTCCAATGGTTCTCCTCATAACTAACTAACCGCTCATATCAAGTTAAAATTAACAACACTACTTCAAACAAGATAACCCTCAGTACTGGGGTCCCTCAAGGCTCCTCATTATCCGCCACACTCTTCAACATATACATGCTTCCACTCTGCCATCTACTTGCCAGTTTAGGTCTTAATCATTACATATATGCAAACGACATTCAAATTTTAATTCCCATTAAAGACACAATTGAAAGTATATATAAACTGACAGCGATGTATCTTTCAATCATCAAGCAACTGTTATCGCACATGAAACTTATACTAAATGTTAACAAAACTGAAATCATTTTACTAGAAAGATGACCTTCATCTTCCAGCCTACCAGCCCTCACATTACAAGATGACACAAACATAAAACCAATGGACAATGCCTGAGACTTAGGAATTATCATTGATGGCGAACTCTTCATTTCGAACAAACTAAGAAAAGGGTATAACAAACTCCTAACCCTTAGACGACTAAAACCATTATTAGCACAATCGGATTTTAGAACAGTCCTACAAGCATTAATATTTTCAAGTACAGATTATTGCAATTCTCTCATACTCAGTCTTTCAACATCCACAATTCGCCCACTGCAAGTCCTTCAAAATGTAGCTGCCAGGATATTAACAGGAACCAAAAAATGTGATCACATAACCCCAACATTATCATCTCTACACTGACTTCCAATTAAGTATCGCATCGAATACAAAGCAATATGTATAATATACAAAATCATCTATGGAGAACAAGTAGACTGGTTGAATGCAACCAACCGCCTACACACACCCCAAAGAAACCTAAGATCTGCAAATAAAGGCCTTCTAACTCATTGCACTCTGCCCATTTAACCCAAGTAAGAGAGAGAGAGCCATTTCATTGGTGGTGGGTCCAAAGCTTTGGAATGCCTTACCCACTGACTTAAGGCCACAACCAAACATGAGAACATTTTAAAAAGACCTAAAAACCTGGCTTTTTGGCAAAGCCTATCAAGAACGTGACTGACATAAGACCATGCAACCTATTTCCTTTAATGTTTTCTTTTTATTTCATTATTTTATTAATATGTAAGATGTTTTAGTTTGATTTTATTGGTTCTTAGTTTATTTTTTGTTTTATTTATCAGATTGATTTCTATTTTAAGATTTTATAGTTTTGCCACTTCATTGTATTTCCATTCTAATTGTGTGAACCGTTGTGATGGTACGTCTGAACGATGGTATATAAAAATTTTTAAATAAATAGCCACCTAGGACAAGAACAGCGTGGAAATCTCTGGACCCAGGATACTAGTATCAGAGGATTGGAATCCATGAGCCCAGAGACTACCACCCCACTATGGAAGGAAAATAGCTGCAGCCAGGTTGCTGTGCTTTGCAAAGGTGTGCTATGTGTGTTATCTGCCCAGCTCTGAAAGACTGTGGACACTAGGCTGGCAACCCTCAAAGACCACCCATACCAAGGACAGCGTCCAACGCAGATAGACAACATTAAAAGACAAGTATTTCATAAAGAAATAAACATTTATTAACAATATAGTAAACAGAATGTATAACAGAAATCAGGGCCTTTAACACGTTTTGGCACTCCTCATCAATGTTGATGATGTTGGTCTCCAGAAAAAGTCCTCGACTACCCTGCGCTTGACCTCATTCCCCATAGCTGTGTCGCTCTCTTCAGACCCAGGAGTGCTCATGCCAGGCTTTACTTCCAGGTCGGGATCGATGTCTTGTGGAATACCATGCTGCAGAGCGATGTCATGCAGCAGGCAGCCACAACATCCACTACCTTCTCTGAAGAATACTGCCCTTCCTGCCTGATCCAGGCAGTGCAACTGACTCTTCAGCAGACTGAAAGTTCTTTCGCTGACACCTCTTATTCTCACATGTGCCTCTCTGTACCTCCCTTCAGCAGCAGCACACGGCACAGCAAGTGGCGTTAGAAGCCATGCCACCTCTATACCCAGCATCACCTGTAGGAAAAAAGTAAAAAGTATTTTTGTTTGGAATAAAGTGATCTAGATTCCTTTAAATTCCCTTCCTTAGCATCCACCCTTGCAAGCTGACATCTGTAACAAATTATTTTATACAATGTCACCCCAAGTACAAAAAAAGCCCTTACTGTTATGTCTTTGGGACTCACTCCTGTGTGCTAACATGTGCTACATATTACTAGACATACTGGCAGCCTTGTAGCAGATAGCATGTGCAATGCTACCTTTACTATAAATGCCAACAAGCTGATTTGTCTGTTCTATCTGATTCATGTGTGCTAGCAAAATTTGGCCCAGCCTTTACCGTTTGATCGCTGCCTCATGGGACTCCATAACTTTAAAAGGCCATACTGGCCAATAAAAAAAACAGTCGCCACCTATATTAAAGAAAAGTTCATGGCTGTCTACCTTAACCACCCTCCAAAACACGAGGTTACCAACGAGGGCCACCCCTTCAAGCCCAGTAAAAAAAAAATATATATATATATGCTAAGTACAACATTATCTTCTCCTCCTCCACAACTCCATCCACGCAGAATAAATGCAAACTGCAAAGTAATCCTCTACTTTCCCACACATAAACATAAACTACTAAACACATCACTCTAAGAGATCGGGCCTTCTCAACAGCCGGCCCCCTTTTATGGAACTCCATCCCACCAGACCTCAGACAAGAACCCAGCCTCCCAATCTTCAGGAAAAGACTTAAGACCTGGCTGTTCAAAAAAGCATTCCCGGACACTGATTAACCCCTATGTAAACCGGCATGATGTGATTGTATCATGAATGCCGGTATATAAAAATTTTAAATAAATAAATAACAAAAGAAAAAAGATAACCCAATATACAGTTTTCTACCCCAAAACCCAAATTTTTCAAATAAGAACTACTAATGTAAAACTTGTCAGCTCACAAGGAGGTTAGCCAGATTTGTAAGCACTTTGGCATCCATGTACAAGAAAGCACTTACTGCCATGCCTTAGGCTCGCAATCCAGCACACTTACCTTTTAAGTTATGTGAGTGCACACCCCCGACTCCACAGAGCTGATTGAAACTTATTCTGTTATACCGGATTTTATTTCACACTTACCCAGCAACCAGCCTTCACCATATTTCCCTTCTGTGAAGTTCTGTGCCAGTGCTGACTGAGCCAGGATGAATGAATCATGTCTGCTTCCAGGAAATTTTAATACTACGCTGAGTATCGTCATGTGAGCATTGCACATCACTTGAATGTTCAGAGAGTGATAATGTTTGTGATTCCGATATGCCATTTCTCTGCCTTGAGAGGGGTGAGAGCCACATGGGTACAATCGATAGCTTCCATCACATTTGGCATACATGGCTATATCGCAGAAAGCTCTCATCTCTTGCCACTCGCGGAACTGCTATGGGTATCTGATGTACTACCTGACTTTCATCAGCATGGCCCTCAGTACCTGACTGAAATGATGGAAGAATGTCAATTACTTCATGCCAGCCACCACATCCACTGTGTTCTGGAATGAACCAGTGGCCAGGAAATGTAGGGCTACGAGCAGCTTCCCAGGCCTGAGATGTTATGTCCATGATCTGTCAGTGGATCTATGTCTTCTCTAATCTCGTCATACAGACCCATGATAGCCCTGGAGCTCAGTCTGTACATCCTCACTACATCAGACTCTGGCATCCCCAGCAGCATGGTCTTGAAACTGAATATCCGCTGCCTCCGAGCCCTTCTGTGGCCTTCTTCAACTGGAACAACCTGCTCTTCTCGATCCCTCCTCTGTGCCTGTTTCCTCCGGATCTTCACTCTCCTGCTATGACCCCTGTCTCCACCCACAACTTCTGCTGCTGTAATCCTTTGGCGGACCCGTAGAATATATCACAATATCAGAAACAAATGAACACAATTCATGTAATCCATAATTACACCAGAGCTGCATGGACACACAACAGCACCACACCAATGCAGGCAATAGAATTAAAATGGTCCCCGAATTGACACTGTCACTTAATTCGTGCCCTGATCATGACACTAAAAAACTTGCACTAGCATTTTTCTCTTCTAGCATGGCTCCCTGCATTGCCCGTATTAGATAATCGCCTCCTTTGCATGCAATTAGCATGCACTTGCGCAGAAATAACCGTGGGTCTGTAAGCAGATTTGTACACCTGTATTTTCCGTGCAAAAATCCCTTATTGCATACTCATATAGGCTTTGCGTGGAAAAACGCTTGCACAAATTTGCAGCAGCTTTAATGCTGCTTATTACATCGGCCCCCATGTGATTTGTCTCTATTGAAGCAGACAGAAGGCATGAAAGGAACACTATCAGCTGTTGGTATAATAGGAGAGACATTTTTGGAAAAAAGGACCTTGGTATCATAAAGTTATTTTCTATATAAGGTTGGTGATGCTGTATGGTTTTACTTTTTTTTTTTTCGACTTTCTCGGTGTGTGTGTGTTAAATCTAAACTACAGAATAGTACATGCTTTAGGGAAGATCTAGCAAGGTTTTGATCTAGGGCAAACACAGCTTTAGATTTAACAATGAAAATATCCCAGTATTTATAATGCAGGAAAGCACGGTGGTTGCACAACAGGAACTGTGTTAGTTACTATGCCATAGAGCAAAATCTTTGATACTTCTACCTCTTTTGATTTAGTAGAACTCTGCAAGCTTAGTTAATCCTGTCCTTTTCAACTTGAATGAGTCTCATTATGTACCATGAAAGAAGATGAAAGTAACAATGCGTTGCAAATTCGATAAACTCACCGTGAAAACTTTGAATCTGATTAGCTTACCATGCACATTAAATTAAATATCTTTGTAGGCTCTGAGGGAAAAAAATGAACTTGCTGTTTTATGCCTCATCCTGCGTCGTCTTTTACAGGATAGTTTTCTGTAAACAGAAGCAACAGGGATTCGTTGGACACCCATCCTGGTCACCTGGATTTTGATGAGTAGTAGCCAACCAAGGCTCTGATGCCTTCTATTTGCACACCTATAATGTCTGCTACTGCACCACATTTATAAACAAGTGCCATCCCTTGTCACCCCTGAAAACACCCTTTTAAAGATAGCAGCATACCTGCATTAATCAAGATGTGAACTCTAGCTTCTAAGGACCATTGCTTTTACCATGAAACTTTTCTTTCCTATTTTCCTTAATAGAGAATGTGTACATTGTGAGAACCATCTGTGATAAAGTATGCACTTTTTTTTTTTTTTAAAGTGGGCACGCTGTATAACAAGTTAATGGTTAAATCATGAATGCGGTAAAGTTATGTATTTACAATAGATCACAAAATAGAATATTTTTATTGAACTGGGAATATTTTCATTAGCCTGACATCTCAACATGTTTTATGCACTGTTAAAGTTCAGCTGCATGACAAATGAATTTCTGGTAGAAAACTGTTGGTGAAAAATCTGTAATTAAGCTAAGCTTCCTGTCTCTTGGCAAATGGAAAGCTTCCTGTCTCTTGGCAAAAGTCTCCTAGTTTTCACATATGATGAAAAAGCAAAAAGTTGCTACAGGCTTTTATGACTTCCTGTGCAACAATAAAGATTAGACAAGGAAAATGTAAGAATATGCTATTTGAAAATGTGACCTGTGTGATCTTGAAAGCTCATGTGCATGTTCTCATGCATGTTCAGTAAAATGTACCACAACCAACAAAGAATCCAGTTAAATAGTTTGCAAAAGAGCCAAGATAAAGAACTTCATTGGATAAAGATTTCTTTTTCCACATGTACAAGTACTTTTTGAATAAGACCCAAATGGTGATAAGTTTAGTCCAATATTATGTCTTATTTATTTATTTGTTTGTTTTATATACGGGTGTTCGATTTGCATATCACATCGGTTTACATATAACTTCATATCGGTTTACATATAACTTCACATTGGTTTATGTATAACTTACAAAGTGCAGGAAGTCAAGCATTTCCTTTTGTTTGGTTCAGAGAGCACTAGAGGTAGTAAAGTGAGGAGTAACAGGAACATGATTAAATGATGGTGGTGATAGTAGTAAACAGTTAAATAACATTTGTGATCATAGTAAGCAATATGGTAGTAATAGTAATAGAGGCAGTAAAGAGAGGAGTAACAATAACATGATTAAACGATGGTGGTAATAGGAATAAACAGTTAAATAGCATTTGTGATCATTGTAAAAATATGGTAGTAAGAGTAATGAACAATAAATTGACAAAACTCATAATATCCTAAACCTGAGAAATTTTTGCAGCTTTCATGTAAAGTAAGTAGTAACTGCCGCTCCGTGCATGCTACCTCCATGGTTTCTGTTAAGGGTAGTAACTGCTGTTCTTTGCAGGTTACCCCATGCAGAAATGTTACACCATCCCTTTCTATATGCCTTTAGGGATCTGCAGTGTTTGTCCCTTGCCCATTTAAATTCATTAACTGTTCTTGTCTTCATAACCTCTTCTGGGAGAGCATTCCAGGCATCCACCACCCTCTCCATGAAAAAATATTTCCTAAAATTGATTCTGAATCTTCTTCCCTGGAGTTTCATAGCATGATCTCTTGTTCTACTGTTTCCTTTCCAGTGGAAAAGATTTGAAGTTCGTGCATCATTAAAACATTTCAGGTATTTGAAGGTCTGTATCATATCTCCCTTGCACCTCCTATTCTCTAGGGTATAGATATTTAGATCCTTCAGCCTCTCCTCGTAGGCCTTCTGAAACAGACCCCCCTCACCATTTTGGTCGCCTTTCTCTGGACCGTTTCCATCCTGTCTATAGAGGAAGGCGACCAAAATGATGGTTGAATTGGGGGGGGGGGGGGTTTGATCTTGATCTGTTTCAGAAGACCTATAGTATACAATACATTTTTTGGCTACTACAAACAGCCTAGTAAAGAGATTTCAGTGTACTTGATAATAAAATGGTCTGGAACTGAGCTTGCCCAGTGGACTAACAGCAGGGCTGGAGACCCAGGTTCAGTTCCAGGACTTGGCTTCAGCTCCTGAGACACTCGGGGTCTGAGTTGTATAAAGAGGCTTGGTTTATATCTCTTTCCCCTACAACCACTCCAGGGAGAGAGAAGTCTCAGCCGTGCTCAAGAGACCCCGTTGACTGTCTCAACAGCTGATTTGTGCTGACCTCCATGGACTGTATGTTTCAGCCTTTGACCCACTGATTGAGCTAGATAAAGAGGAAGAGAGGCAGGTTCCAGTTCAACTAGAAGCCGAAGCAGGAGAATAATGTTGGCAGAAATAAATGGAAAAATACATGATCTAGAATTTGCAGAGAAGGTCTAAATATTTCTAGCCATTGGACTTAAGAACATAAGAAAATGCCATACTGGGTCAGACCAAGAGTCCATCAAGCCCAGCATCCTGTTTCCAACAGTGGCCAATCCAGGCCCTAAGAACCTGGCAAGTACCCAAACACTAAGTCTATTCCATGTTACCATTGCTAATGGCAGTGGCTATTCTCTAAGTCAACTTAATAGCAGGTAATGGACTTCTCCTCCAAGAACTTATCCAATCCTTTTTTAAACACAGCTATACTAACTGCACTAACCACATCCTCTGGCAACAAATTCCAGAGTTTAATTGTGCGTTGAGTAAAAAAGAATTTTCTCCGATTAGTTTTAAATGTGCCCCATGCTAACTTCATGGAGTGTCCCCTAGTCTTTCTATTATCCGAAAGAGAAAATAACCGATTCACATCTACCCGTTCTAGACCTGTCATAATTTCAAACATCTCTATCATATCCCCCCTCAGCCGTCTCTAGCACACACTTGTAATTAAAAGCAAATTATTTCAGTTACAAGTAGCCTATGGCATAAAGACAAGGCTTTATTTGCTAGGATGTATGCTCACAGGCACAACACACTAGAGCATCTTTAATAAGTCTAGCTAACAAATTTAATATCTTGTGAAATAAAAAGCAAGTGCAAACTTCAGGCTTTATCCCTGACATTTTCTTTTGAGAATTGGTTATGGTAATCTTTGATGGGCATCAGATGGAACTGAACCTGAAAAAGAACTGGAATAAGTGCTGTGAGTTAACCTTAGTGGTAATTTTACTAGTTATCACGAAAGATATCATTAACATTACCATTAGTCAAGGAATAGTTAAATGCGCCCAGTCTTGAAGTTCTTTCATGTCATCAATTACAAGAAAAATGTGATCTATTTCAAATATTTTTTAAATGTATTTTCAATTAAGGACCGATATCAACAAAGTGTAATGGACATACAAAACATATAGGATTTTAAAAAGGTTACGCGTGTAAATCCTCTGGCTTTACATGCGCCAGGCCTATTTTCAAAGGGTCCGGCGACGCACATAAAGCCCTGGGACGCGTGTAAGTCCCGGGGCTTTACTAAAGGGGTGTGGGCGGGGCGGGGGCGGGGTCATAGGCTCCAGGCACAGCGGCCATTTGCCGCTATGCCCGGGATCGCACGCTGGCAGTTGGCCGACATACGCAACTTACTTCAGCCCCAGGGCTGAAGTAATTTTTTTGACAAAAGAAGACCAAAAAGGTAGGGGGGAAAGGGCGGGGGAGGTAAGGGAAAGGAAGGTGGGGGGGTAGGGAAGTTCCCTCCGAGGCCGCTCCGATTTCAGAGTGGCCTGGGAGGGAACAGGGGAAGGCAGCGCAGCTCAGAGCGGGCTCGGCGCGTGCAAGGTGCGCAACTGTGCACCCCCTTGTGCGCGCATGTTATAAAATCGGGCGTACATGTGTGCGCGCCGGCTAGTGCGCACATGTACGCCTGTGCACTCCTTTTTAAAATCTACCCCATAGGGCCGGATTTTAAAAGGGTTACGCGCGCCGAACCTATAGCCCCGGGACACATGTAAGTCCCAAAAAGGGGCGGGGTCAGGCTCCCAGTTGCCCGGCACCCGCAACTTACTTCAGCCCCAGGGCTGAAGTAAATTGTGAAATAAAAAAAAGGCAGGGGGAGGTAGGGGAAGGGAAGGGTGGGGTGGGGGGGGGGGGGTAGGGAACGGAGGAAGGCAGCGCGGCTCAGCGTGCACAATTGTGCATCCCCTTGCGCGCACCGACCCCTGATTTTATAACTTGCGCGCGCAAGTTATAAAATCCGGCGTACATGTTTGCGCGCCGGGTAGCGTGCACAGGTACGCTCTGCGCGCTCTTTTTAAAAATCTATCCCATATTGACTATAGATAGCAGGTTAAGAGAAATTCAGTACAAGATATTAAAGAGGTTCCTAAATAGGATTATTTTAGACACTTGGCTGCCAGGCAGGAAGGTTCTTTTGTAGAATGTAAGAAGATAACCTTTGGAAAGAATTATTATCTACATTACAAAAGATGATTAAAGTTGAGATTCCATTTGTTAAGCTTTTAATTTTGGAAGAGACGGTCAAAATACTAAAATTTAAATGTTTTTATAGAGAATTGGGTTAATGGCAGCAAGAAAAAGCAATTCTTATCAGGGAATTAGGAAAAAAACCCCAAACCTCCAGCAGAGTTTTCATTGTGGATTTCATTAATGATACTGCATTGAAATGATTTGTAAACAAAAACAGGGGAAATTACATAGAAATAGCCCTCAGAGGTAAAAGCAACAGTGCAGCAAATGTTTTCTAAAGGAGACTGGAGAAATAAATGGCAAGCAGATGTCTAAAATTGCAGTTAAAAAGGTTAATGAAAAGGGAAAATAAGAAATATGCTCTGCTGGATTAGACCAGTGGTTCATCAAACTCAGCATGCTGTCTCCAGCAGTGGTTAAGCTGCTTCACTCGGAAGTACCCAGTACATCCCAACAGGAAAGTCCTTTCCATATTGCTCACTCCCAGAACCAAGCGGCGGAGACACCCAAGACTATCTGGCTGATGATATTTGTGAGCCTGATCTCCAGAAGCTTGCCTAAACCTTTTTGGAGCTGCATAATTTACAGGAGTGACTCATAGGCAAAGTGAACAAATGGGAAAGAAATAGCAGTATAAAAGAACGTGCGTTTGCCTGATTTTTTTTTTTTTTGTTTCATCAACAGCATTCATTTTGCTAAGTATCCGTGTACACCATCAGAGTAAAGACTGCTGCTCATTTCTGTAAATATTAATTTCAATTTGTACAGCTGAGAGCATTTGGATTTTCAGATAAAAAGGTGTTTCTGAGAAAGATTACCATTAGGCTTATCCATCTTGTAGTTCCCCCTGTTGTTTTCCTCCTTTGCTGTTTTTGCAGGCCTTGGCAGGCATTACGGTTTCTGTTCGGCAGGGCAAGTCAGGATGAGATACTGCATCTGAAGCTACCTAGTCGGCGCTAGCTTCCCTCCAGCTGGGTGGTGTCATCACCTTTTCCTGGAAGACTGAGCATATCGCTATTGTGATGTGCCAAGACCTTGCCAGTGCCCCAACACAGACATCCTGTTCTACCGTGCTCAGAGCTGCTATTAGGCCAAGGAGCTGTATCAACCTGTTCCATTTTATATGCGCTAAATGCGGAGTGGTCAAGAGGGTTTATGGTTTCTGAATCTGCTGTAGACTATTTAGCACAGAAACCTCCATGGTGCATACACAGCTCAAAACCACCATCTGCTGTCTGGCTTGCAGTTTCACTTGCACTTCTAATTAATTAAGCTTGCTGTTGATTGAATCAGTAAAACAATCATTACAGTCTTTTATGTGGTAGGAATGCATGCAAATCTATCCTCTGCTGCACCTGTTTCTGTGAGATGTTTGACATTCTGGATTATTTTTGTATCTTGGACTTCTCTCCAAATAAATGATGTCATTTCTTAACTAGGAGCTTCAAGACTAGTTGCTGCTGCTATTTTATTTCACAAATACATGAATGGAATTACACACCTGAATAGTGACTGGCCATTCCTTTGTCCCTTTATCCGTATATAAGATGCAGTAACACCTTCGTATTCTGATCTGTATTTCAGATAAACAATACTTTTTTGTATGAGGCTTTCAGAACAGTATTTCTTTCATATTAGCCCATGTAGGCCATTTGTGGAATGCATGAAGACACTGTACTAGAGTCATGAATGTTTTCTTAATTTTTTAGAATCCTGGGTTGGCTGAATTTGGGAGAACAAGAAATAATTCACTGCCCTTATAAAAACAATTTTATGGTCTGTGACTCTGTGGCGTGTGCACAGTAGGCCAAGCTGATTGGTAACACTTTCACCCGTGAAGATTGTGGGATTGACAGCCACAGCCTGCAGATGATGACAGATAAAAATCTGCTGCAGTCTGCAGGCAGTCATGTGTTGGTAGGCTACAGGCCACAGAACTGAAAGCATTGCCCAAGTGAGCCCCATTCAGAACAAAAGTCAGCTCAGCAAAAAAGAGTACAACCTTGGATGATAGGATGAAAATCAGGTTGACGTTCTATTTATGCTGCAGGAATGTTGTACATCAGAAATCAGCTGGAATGTTTGTAGATAATGGACAATTTCCTTACATACTGATCTGTTATGGCAGTGGACATTTCTGACAGGCTAAATGTATTTTTGTGTCTCAGAATTCCTAAAAACCTGTGTCGGAGAGGTCATATCAAGGATTCCTTTCAAGACTTACAGAATTGTTCAGGGTCCCGAGAAGAAGCAATACATCTTTGCCTAAAATCAAAATAACTAGACATCCTGGTTGTGCAACAGCTAACAAACCTTATGGTTTCCCTGTCCCTCATCTGTTAAACCAGACAAGCTTTTAGTAACTGTTGGTGTAGAATTCTAGCAGCCATATTGATCCTTGAGAAAACTGGATGCTTGGCTTTTTTTTTTGATAACTTTTAAAGAACCATGTAATAGAATTGTGTGCGGCCTAAGGATTCAGTGGCCCAGAGGGGCCAGGGAGCAGGAAACAGCTTGGGCTCAGCCTCCAACTAAAACAACCTTTATTATTTACAGAACAAAAATACACAAAGAATCAGCTTACTTCTCTTGCTTAAACAACAAAAGGTCAGGTGTACTCTCTGAAGCTTTCTTCTCCCATTTGGAGCCTAATGCTCCTTTCTGGGCCTGGGTTTTTATTTCCCTTCCCAGGGAACTGCTTTCTGATCTGGTTGCCCAGCTTGGATATCTTTTAGGTGGACCAGGCTACTTTTAAGGTGTTCTGGCCTTATACACTCCTTTACAGACCACCAAGAGAGATTGTAGTACATGAGCTTTGGAGACCTCACCATCTGACAAAAAGACATCTGAATTCAAGGTCTGTAAGATCCTATAAGCTCATAGTCTTAGGGAGGGTAAATTTTAAAAGGCATCCGTGCTTTACCGGCGGAAATGACTTGTGATAAAATAGCCTGTCAGATGTGCAGGTAAATTTCCATGTGTATGTCCTGAATGTTTGTAAGTTTACCCAGACTAAGCAGAGACTTCCCAGGGTAGAGTTGAAATTTTGGGTCTTTGCATGTATATTTTTGGATTTTTGAAAGTATGTGCATAAATTTTCCCAAAAACATTCTGCACATAGATTAAGTGTAAATGTGTGTGGGTGGTTTGCGGGTAATTTCAAAGTGAATACACATGCATAAGTTCACTTTGACAATTGGTGTAACTTACATGTGTATTTGCCAGCTTTCTTATGTGGGCTTTTACAAAATTACCCCTTAAAAAATATCACAACTTACAAAGACTTTAATAATTAGGAGTAATAGGTTACTACCTCTCACGAGTTCCCTAATTGTTAAACCAGATAGGATTCTTGATATTGATAAAGCAGAAGAAACATCTTTCAGGAAATTGTTCTTTTTTCCCCACAATTCTATTTTCATGTCTTAACTGACTGGAAAATGGGTCCAGTCTGCTCCAGTAATCTAAATATTTTAAGATGACACTTTCAAATTTCACACATGGGAGGCTCTGATTAACTAAACATTTTATCCCCATAGACAGAGGGTGTGAGAAAAGCCTTAGTAAACTGGGCCCATGAAAAGTACCAGTAGCCTTTACATTGTTATCAATTACAGATTTATCATTGATTTCATTTATTGTGCCAACCGACATGGTAACATGCTCTCTTAAGGTTGAATGCTATTCTCCTATGGCTAAGGTCACATGTAGACAATGCTATAGATAAATGGATTACATACAGCCTGCATCTCAAATAAAAAACATCCTCCTCTTGTTCATTATCATGTAAGGTATTATGCCAGCTGTTGATACTGTGAAGCAGCAAAGCCCAAAGAAGACCAGAAAGATATTTTGGGGTACTGCTTTTCAAAAAAATAGACTTTGGACCTGGAATACTGAAGTTATTCTCACGGAATTCATGTTGACAACTGATCTCCAAACTTGAGAGAGTGAGAATAACACGCAATGATTTGTTGTTACTATACATAGAGCTGCCCCTGCACTAGCTAGCACCCAGGCAGTCGGGCATAATTATAAAAGGTCACAATGTGCGCATCACAAGAATTCAAAGCCTCCCCTTCTGCCATCTGAGATTAGAACATAATTTTACATTGGATATAAAATCATTTGATTCCTTCAGGTCCCTGGGATTTAGCGGAGTACACTCTGCAACTGCTGCATGACCCTGCAGTTGTCTGTCTTGAAAATACGAAGCCCTCGGTGGGTGGAGCAATGATTGCTTAATCTGTCATGCATCTTCTAAAGTATCTCCTCTTCTAGAAAAAGATGGTGTACCTACCTCATCAAAAATATACCAAAAAATGAGGTGTAAAGAAAGAATCGTTATTGGATGTGAATGTGTGCTTAAAAGATGTAATCCACTGCCTCTCACCCTCAATGGGTCACAAGCAGTAGGGCGTCTGCACCCAGATCAGTTACTTGATCTTTCAAATTTCTACAACTAATTTTTATTTCAGTTGCTCATGAAAATGTTGCACATTAAAATTGTACTTAACTTGCCAAATGCCTAAACGACAACATCAAAAAGTACCGTATTTTCCGGCAAATAAGACGACCCCCAACTTTTCCAGTTAAAATATAGAGTTTGGGATATACTCGCCATATAAGACTACCCCTTTTGCCCAGCACCGGCCAATCGGGGAGCGAGGGAACGGAGAATGAACATTTTTACAGCATCTGGTGGGGGGGAGGGAGTGACTCGAGTAAAGGCACGCTGCCCGATTGGGGCTTGCTTCGGCAAGCCCCTTTTGCCCAGCACCGGCCAATCGGGGAGAGGAGAATGAACATTTTACAGCATCCGGGGGGAGTGACTCGAGGAGCGAGGGCGCGGAGAATCAATTTCTACGGCGTCCGGAGGTGAGGGTGAGTGACTCGGGGAGCAAGAGCGCATCGGCCAATCTGGGAGCGGGGGAACGGAGAATGAACTTTTTTTTTTTTGTAGAAAATAATGAACATTTTTACAGCATCCAGTGAGGGGAGGGAGTGACTCGAGGAGCAAAGGCGTGCTGCCCGATTGCCGAAGCAAGCCCCTTTTGCCCAGCTTCGGCCAATCGGGGAGCGAGGGAGCGGAGAATGAACTTTTTTACAGCATCCGGTGGGGGGGAGTGAGTGACTCGAGCGAAGGCACGCTGCCCGATTGGTCAGTGCTGGGCAAAAGGGGCTTGCCGAAGCAAGCCCCTTTTGCCCAGCACCGGCCAATCGGGGAGTGGAGAATGAACATTTTACAGCATCCGGGGGGAGTGACTCGAGGAGCGAGGGTGCGGAGAATCAATTTCTACGGCGTCCGGAGGTGAGGGTGAGTGACTCAGGGAGCAAGAGCGCATTGGCCAATCGGGGAGCGAGGGCGCGGGGAATCCACCAGATGCTGTAAATTTGGATTACCGGCGCATAGGACGCACTCCTTATTTTTCACCTATTTTCAGGGGAAAAAAGTGCTTCCTATACGCCGGCAAATATACGCCCTATAAGACGACACCCGGCATATAAGACAACCCCCGACTTTTGAGAAGATTTTCAGGGGTTAAAAACTCGTCTTATACGCCGGAAAATACAGTACTTTCAGAGACGCCATATACGTCCAGTGTTTCGACAGATTAAACTGTCTTCTTTTCAGGACTCATCCATCAATTGGAAGTGTTAACAGCATAAAGCTTAAATGTGGTGCCACCATGTTTAAGCTTTATGTTCTTTACACTTCATTCTTTGGTATATCTTTTTATATTTTATGATGTGTCGTCTTGTTGGTTTTTTTTGTAGTACCTATTTCATCAGTAAGTATTAACTGGTGTTTCAGAAAACATTTATCCTTTTAAAATGATCAGATGGTGAAATAATTACAGACCTGTTAGCTCCGTGACAGCAAAAACATGGTCAGCCAGTCCACAACTTCCATGTACAAGATCCTATGTCAGTCATGAATACGTTCACACTGCTAAAAGTCAGCTGTGTAGGGGTACTCATGACCAATAACTGAATAACAAAATCAGGAATTTTCAGCTCAAACATTTCTATTTCCAAATTCTTTCCTTAAAAAAAAGTGCTGTTTCACAGCAGATCATTCGGTAAATTTGTGTTTTTTTTCCCTCCTGTGATATGTTGCATGTGTTCACATTATTCCTAATGCTTGAGAACACATTTCAATGCTGTAGTAAGTCATTCCCAAGCAGATGGATTAGCATACCACTGAAAAACAGGTTTATTTTAGCGTGGCACAACCCAAGACTGTCTGAAACTTAAAACTGAAAATTCTATCACAGCTGTAAATGTGTTGACACACACGGCCCAAGACTCAAAATGCAAAACCATGTTGGTGATAGTGCATGTCAAAGCAAATTTACAAAATGTAGATGTAGGTTACCTCTGCTATCTGTCCAAAAATGGCCACATTCAAGGAAAAATATTATATAATCAGTCACCAGTTTAAAAATGGAAGCTGTATAAATATTATAACATTGACATACCAAACAAATATTGGGAGCACAACCTTACTAGAAAAAGGGAGAATGAAGATGTTGTGTTTACCTGGGACATTCTTTTTCCCAGAGGCAGGAAGATAAATACGTGAAAATCAGATATTGTGGTTAAAACATAAGAACAGCATTGCTGATAGAGGTGTCAGTACTGAGTGACTATTCTTCGGATTGTCTAGAGAAAGCAGAGATCCTTAAGTATCAAGAAATGTAGTCAGGGACCAACAAAATGTGGCAAAAGATACAGAAATAGTCCCAATCATATTGGGTGCCAGTGGTCTGATTAAGAAGAATTTTCAAGCGCATCTCGATATGTTGCCTGTAAAGATTACATAAGTAAGTAAATAAGTAAACATCCCAAGAACTCCAGAAGGAGGCTTTCTTTGGTACAATGCAAGTATTAAGAAGAGCATTAGCAGCAAATTTGAGAGATTGAGATCATCCCCAACTTGCCATGGCTTATGAATGAGATTAATCCGTGTCAAGATATGCACACATCAAGTGCAATTGGAGAAATTGCCTCCTAAAAGTCACGTTCTGTAAAGGGTTCTGTCTTTGTGTCTGCACTTCCAGATCATATCGACACTATTTTCTCAATCAAGTCACATTTGAAAAGTTCCTTTGTTAGAAAATGGATTTTTCTACTTTGTGTTCTTCCTGGTCATAACATCAGACATCTCCCGGCTCACTGATGATGTCATGAGCAGTGAGCACACAACCCAAGCTTTGTAGTGCATTCATGCTATTCAGTAACTAAAAGGATCAAGAACCAAATCTACCAAAAAACCAGGTGATCTGACCTGAAAGTCATAGTGAGCATCTTGCTTCCAGAAAGTAAAGTTTTGTAGATACTGAAATCGATCCTCAATGGCACACAGTCAAACTCCATAAACAAAGCTGGTGTTCCCAATGGTTTGCTTTTATTGCTGATGTAGAACAGTTGCAGGTATTTATAACCAGAATCAAATTAGTCTACATTCTCTATTTCTGTTCTTACTGCATAGATGCCTTCTATCTCCCGACTCCACAAGACTTAGGTACTGGCCACTCAGCAAGAGTTCTGTTGAGCCTTCAAGGCCACAGGGAAAATCCATAATATAGGGCAGAAAAATATCTATCTGTAACCAGGCCATATGGATAGATCCAGAAATGTGCTACTAGCTACCCTCCATGCCAAAATTCTGGGGCTGCTTCTCTTGTCCCACAAGAACATGTACACTGGCACCTCTGGTTTTCCCAGTGGAGAGTGGTAAATAGTGGATTGCCTTAAGAATCTGTACAGAGATCAGTACTATTTCATTTATTCATTAATGATCTGGAAGGGAGCAATGAGTGAAGCAATCAAATCTACAGATGACCCAAAATTATTCAAAGTAGTTAAAACTAGCAGTCTGTGAGTAATTGCAGGAGGATCTTGTGAGACTCAGGAACTGAGCATCTAAATGACAAATGAAATATAATGTAGACAAGTGCAAACACATAGGGACACATAATCCTAACTGTATGTACATGGTGCTGGATTCTATATTGGGAGTTACTGCCGCTAAATTTACCCAGCTATCTTAAAGTTAGCCGGATAAGTATATCAGGCTAACTTTAGGATAGCCCTACAGCATGACCAGAGTTAGCCAGCTAACTCCTGCCTGCCCCCGATTTATGTGACTTCTAATATCACCATTTTGCCATTTAGATGGATAACTTTTCAGTTATCCGTTTAAATGGCTTCTGAATATCAGCCTCTTGGTGTCATTATGGACAATACTTTGAAATCCTCAGCTCAGTTGGCAGTAGTAGAAAACAAAATAAAAAGCAAATAGAATGTTAGGAATTACCCAAAAAGGAATAGCCAAAAAAACTGAAAACCTCATAATGCCTCTCTATAAGTCCATGGTGCAACCATAAGTACAGTTTGGTTGCCCCATCTCAAAAAGATTAGCTGAACTAGAAGAGGTACAGAGAATGGCAACAAAAATAATAAAGATTATTTAACAGTTCCTGTATGAAGAAAGACTAAATAGCTTGGAATAGAGAAAACTAAGATGGATTATGATAGGCACTTATATAACCATAAGTGGTAAAAAATAGGTTAATATGGAATGGTTATTTATCCTTTCAAATAGTGCTAGAATTAGGGTACACACTATAAAACTAACTGGTATCAGATTTAAAACAAATTTAAGAAAGCATTTTGTCAGTCAATGCACAATTAAGCTGGAGGATATGGTGAAGGCTTCTTTTGTAGCTGGGTTTATAAAAGGTTTGGAAAAATTGTTGGAGGATAGGTCCATTAACAAATATTAACAAGGTAAACTGAAGCAGGCCAATACAATAAGAAGCATGAGAGAAGGGGCGCTTCATGTTGAATGCCTACTCTCCCAAAGCAAGCCCAGCCATCTCTCCTGGGCATGCGATCCTGTATTTAAATGAAGGGATGTGCTAAAAAGTAGGCACTAGGGACAATAGCGCATCCCTAGCACCTCCTTATTAGCGGAAACCCAGCAGAGGTGGCTGTCGGTGGGTTCAGAAAAATGGACGCTGGTAAAATTGAGCATCCATTTTCCTAACCACCAGCCGGCACATTTAAACATTTTTTTTTTTTTTTACATTTTTGGTTCCTCCAACTTAATATCACTAGGATATTAAAGTTGGAGGGTGTACAGAAACGCAATATTTTCTACTTGAGCAGGCATTAATTTCTGAACATAAAATGTGTGACTTGGCTGCATGTTTTATTTTCAGTATCCCGAGTGCATAACTAATAGCCTCATCAACATGCATTTGTATGTGATGAGCGCTATTAGTTTCAAGGGGGGGGGGGGGGGGGGGGGGGAGTTGGACACGCGTTTTCGACACGCTAAACCTCTTTACTTTATCGGCCCGAAGGTGTGCTAACTGTTCTGGGAGTGAGCAGGATTAGTCAAGGTTGGAGAAGGATAGAAACATAGAAATGACGGCAGAAGAAGACCAAATGGCCCATCCAGTCTGCCCAGCAAACTTCCACACTTTTTTTCTCTCTCTCATACTTATCTATTACTCTTGGCCTTTAGTAACCTTTTGGTTCTATTTCCCTTCCACTCCCGCTATTAATGTAGAGATCAGTGCTGGAACTGCTTCTAAGTGAAGTATTAATGTAACCTTTTGGTTCTATTTCCCTTCCACCCCCCCCATTAATGTAACCTTTTGGTTCTATTTCCCTTCCACCCCCGCCATAAATGTAGAGAGCAGTGCTTGACTGCTTCTAAGTAATTGCCAAGTTCCTGTGGCCTGGTTTTGGCCTCTGTTGGAAACAGGATGCTGGGCTTGATGGACCCTTGGTCTAACCCAGCATGGCAATTTCTTATGTTCTTAAGTGAAGTATCTAGCTTAACTGGTTAGGGGCAGTGACTGCCGCAATAAGCAAGCTACTCCCATGCTTATTTGTTTACCCAGCCTGTGCAATTCAGCTGGGCTCGATGGACCATTGATCTGACTCTGTATGGCACTTCTTATGTTCTTGTGCCAGTGCTCAGATGCCATCTACTTCCAGTTTCCATTTGCAGTTCCTGCTGGAAAGGTAGGGGTGGTGGGGTTTAAGAAGATAAGAACATGCCATACTGGGTCAGACCAAGGGTCCATCAAGCCCAGCATCCTGTTTCCAACAGTGGCCAATCCAGGCCACAAGAACTTGGCAATTACTTAGAAGCAGTCAAGCACTGCTCTCTACATTAATGGCGGGGGTGGAAGGGAAATAGAACCAAAAGGTTACTAAAGGCCAAGAGTAATAGATAAGTATGAGAGAGAAAAAAAAAAGTGTGGAAGCTTGCTGGGCAGACACCGCGGCGGTGCGATCGCTGCCGGCTAGCGCAGGACCGCCCCCAGTAGCGCAATTTTCTAAAGTATTGCAGGCCTGCGATACTTTAGAAAATGAGGCCCAAAATTGCCAACCTGGAACTTTTTTGAACTGGCTTCCTTTTCCCCATTATCCACTCCAGCCCCTTGTTAGCCTATTCTCTGTTAAAACCGATATTACTATAAATCTTGTTATTTTTTATTTATTTATTTAAGAGTTTTTTATATACCGGGGCACGTTAAAAACATCACCCCGGTTCACAGTGTAACGTAACGTAGCAACGGGCTTTACAATAATTTAGAATAGATAAACATAGATAATGTAGCAACAGGCTTACTAAGTTATGTTACATTGTTACTAAGTTATGTTAACATAACTTAACATAACATAAGTTAACATAACTTAGTTATGTTAACATAACTAAGTTATGTTACATTGTTACTAAGTTATGTTACATTGTGAACCGTTTATTGTAAAGCTTGTTGCTAAGTTATGTTACTTTGTGAACCGAGGTGATGTCTGTAGACGTGCCTCGGTATATAAAAAACCCTTAAATAAAAACCCTTAAATAGCTGGATTGGAAGGTGGAATGGATTCAAACTTCAACTATGAGGGCAATTTTTAAATAGCTTTGGAAATTGCCTTCCCCACATATTCAGTTTAGATAAAACAATTGTATACATTATGAATGATTCTGGAGTGCATATCATTTCCTTTGTTATGGCATGCAAAAACTGAAGAGGTGTGGGGGGGGGGGGGTCTGTGAAAATTTTTGAAGCTGAAAAGGAGTCCGTGTTCCCTGAAAAGTTGGGAACCCCTGATATAGACTAATATATTTATTGAAGCATAAGGTTTTTTGAGGACAAGCTTTTGTGGGAGATAGAAGCAGCAGGTTATTTGGATTTTAGATTGATCGCCTTTTCCAAATCTGGGCTCAAGGCAAGATCCAATCCAGGTACTATAAGTATCTCCCCATCCAAGAAGGCTTATGATCTAAGTTGCACCTGAGGCAAATGAGGGTAAAGCAACTTGCCTACATAGTCCATGTGTTAAAAAAGGGCGAAGAAGACAAAATGACTGCCAGCGTGGTTTAATGGTGAGGTTAAGGAAGGTAGTTAAAGGTAAAAGGGCATCATTCAAAAAATGGAAAGCAGATCCATTGACGAAAATATGCTCTGGCAAGTTAGATGTAAAACAGTAGTTAGACAGACTAAGAGAGACTTTGAGAAAAAACTTGCCAGTGAGGGAAAAACTAATAATAAAATCTTGAAACAAAAAGCCCATGAGGGAAACAGTTGGGCCGCTAAATGACCAAGGGGCAAAAGGTGTGCTTAAGGAGGACAAATAATTAGTAGAAAAACTGAATGCTTTGCCTTGGTCTTTACGGAGGAGGATGTTGCAAACACCTGCCCAGCATCCTTCTCTTCCTTATTCTCCCACTCCTCCTCCTCCACCTACTGTGGCCCTCCCCTTTCCTCTTGCTATCCTCCTCCTTCTAGTCCCTTCCTACCTAGCTGATTCTTTTTGGCCCAGACCCTGATAACGCAATCACCAACCTAAACAATTGTCTAACCAACACTTGGAATAAAAACATTCTTAGGAACTCCCTAGCTGTAGATAACAGGAGTGCACTAGATCTCCTCGCCTTCAGGAGGTTAAGTTTAGTTTATTAAAATTTGTGGATCGGTCAGTGCACAAGGCTCTGAGCGATTTACAAAGTTACATACATAATAACATAAATGATAAAAAAAAACCACATATCACAATGCAACAATAGACTTATAAACCATTAAAACTAATCAGGCAAAAATGAGACAGAACAAAATTATAGGCCTGATAATTTAGCCTTATAAAGAATCAGTGAAACCCTATTAAAAATCAGCTGGTTTACAGAAACGCTAATCTAAAAATTGTAGGTTTTAATTCGGCCTCGAATTTCTTGGTGTTAGTTTCTAGTCTCTATTGTAATGGGAGCGAAATCCAAAATTCAGGAGCTACAACTGAGAAGGACCTCTCTCTTATATCTTACAGAGTTGTGTGACTGTATTTCCAGCATGGCATGGTTGATAGAATGCAAATTTCTGGTTGGAGTGTAAATCTTAAAAAGGTCATTAGACCAGGGAAAAGAATGAAACTTAAGGAGATTGTGAACCATGAATGGAATTTTGTATTTTTTGTGCCATTGAATTGGAAGCCAGTGAAGTTTAACAAGTACCTGTAATACGGTGCTGTGGCATTTTGTTAAGAGTTGAATGGCCTTTAAAGAGTACAATAGCAAGGTAGATAAGAGAGATTATTTGAAGCATGAGGAATAAAACATAATGAGAGAACAAAAGAATCTTAAGACAGTGAACAGACTATTAGGTGATATTTGTTATATTATTTTCCTGTGTAACTTGCATGAAGTCTTAGATCTTTAGTAAGCATTTTAATATGTATTGGAACATTTCATTTCATTTAAGATATGTTAATCCCTGCTTATGAATACTACCTATGTAAACCGTCAAGATTTGTTGATTAATAGTTATGAATGTTACTTCTGTAAACCATTGTGATCATTATATTGAACAACGGTATATAACATGTATAAATAAAAAATAAATGAAATAGGCAGGAAGGTCCAAACAGACCATATTGCAGTAGTCCATAAGGAGATGCACATCTAACCCTCTCACTATTGGTCATCTATACGTATGTGGGTGAGATTTATTGATGATATATTTTTTGTCTGGTCTGGTACCGAAGTAGACCTGAATATTTTCAGTACTTGGATTAATACATGAAACAGTAATTTGTAGTTTACAATACAATACCATATCGTTTTTTGGATGTCCTTGTGTACAAGTATGAGGGTAGGTTGGCTACCACCATATTTACAAAACCAACTGACAGAAACACCTTGTTGCATTTTAACAGCTATCATCCCAGTAATATGCAAATGACAATGGGACAATTTTTAAGATTAAAATGCTTGTGCTTCATCAGAAGATTACAAGAGACAAGCAAAAGAATGTGTTCTCGTTTCTTGTCTCGAGGTTATCCCAGTAGAGTCATAAAATGGGCTTACAAAAGAAGTCTTTATGCGAATAGAGAACTATTGTTGCAAACGACAGTACAGTCATAAACTAATAGACCAGTTTGTATAATACCTTATTCACACAACTCTAATATGATACAGCGTATTGTTCTTAAGCATTGGCATGTGCTTAGGTTGCACAAGGTCTTTAAAAATAAATGTTTGCACACACTTGGGACCGCACTCTGCAGGTTAAGCTAGTACATACAGGACCTGTGTTTGATCCTATTGAAGATCCAGGAGATCATGGTCAGTTTGCGTGTACCTGTTGTGTGGTGTGTAGTAATATGATGAAGATCAGCAATTTTACACATTCTTTTTTTACCCATTAATTTTTCTTTGAGGGGCCACTATGACTGCAATACTTAAGTTATTTATGCTATCCAGTGTCTATGTCAGAAGTTGTATATAGGACAGACCAAGCTTGCGGTTAAGACATGAATCATTCAACACAAAAGCTGCATTCAAATGCATAAGTTAGAATCACCGTTAGTGAAACATTGGTAGGAAATTAATCATCAGAAAATGGTAATCAATTCTTTGTCATTCAACAACTGACACACTGGAGAGCAGGCAACATCACCCTATAGTTGCGGCATCGTGATAGCTCCAGACGGCCTTAACTCCATTATTGAATGGGAGGCATTTTTGTAGTCCTTTTCTGTATACTATTTTTTTCACATAATACAGAATACATTGTAGCGTTTTCTTAGAAGGTATTCACAATATAGAGTATAATTTTTAGGAGATTTTTTTTTCTTTATGAAATGAGAACAACATTTGATGTCAGAGGAACTCAGCCTCATTTTAGTTAAGCAAGCAAAGGTTGCAGTCTCACTTCTATTTAAGAAATGTACAGGTCCCATGACCCTAAGCCTCGGTTTCATTTCTCTGATATAGAAGCAAGAGAGGAAGGCTCAGGCTGTGTGGATGAGTCTTTCTTTGATATATGCGTGACCTGTTCAATAGATCCCTGGAAACAGGAGTGGTGCCGAGTGATTGGAGAAGAGCGGCGGTGGTCCCTCTTCACAAGAGTGGGAGCAGAGAGGAGGCTGGAAACTACAGGTCGGTTAGCCTCACCTCGGTGGTGGGAAAAGTATTGGAGTTGCTGCTGAAGGAAAGAATAGTGAACTATCTACAAGCAGCAGAATTGCTGGACCAGAGGCAGCATGATTTCACCAAGGGAAGGTCCTGTCAGACGAATCTGATAGACTTTTTTGATTAGGTGACTAAGGAATTGGATCAGGAAGAGCGCTCAATGTCATCTACTTGGATTTTAGCAAAGCTTTTGATACGGTCCCGCACAGGAGGCTTGTGAATAAAACGAGAAACTTGGGAGTGAGTGCCAAGGTGGTGGCCTGGATAACAAACTGGTTGAAGGACAGAAGACAATGTGTGATGGTAAATGGAACTTACTCGGAAGAGAGAGAGCGGTGATGAGTGGAGTGCCGCAAGGGTTGGTGTTGGGACCAGTCCTGTTCAATATCTATGTGAGAGACATAGTGGACAGGATAGAAGGTAAGGTTTGTCTATTTGCGGATGATACTAAGATCTGCAACAGAGTGGACACGCCGGAAGAAGTGGAGAGAATGAGACGGGATTTAAGGAAGCTGGAACACTGGTCAAAGATATGGCAGCTGAGATTCAATGCCAAGAAGTGCAGAGTCATGCATATGGGGTGTGGAAATCTGAAAGAAATGTATTCGATGGGGGGTGAAGAGCTGATGTACACAGAACAGGAGAGAGACCTTGGGGTGATCATGTCTAACGATCTGAAGTCGGCGAAACAATGTGACAAGGCTATAGCTAAAGCCAGAAGAATGCTGGGCTGCATAGAGAGAGGAAAATCGAGTAAGAAAAGGGAAGTGATTATCCCCTTGTACAGGACCTTGGTGAGGCCTCACCTGGAGTACTGTGCTCAGTTCTGCAGACCGTATCTCCAAAGGGACAGAAACAGGATGGAGGCGATCCAGAGAAGGGCAACCAAAAAGGTGGATGGTCTTCATCGAATGACTTATGAGGAGAGATTGAAGAATCTAAATATGTAAACCCTGGAGGAAAAGAGGAGCAGGGGTGATATGATACAGACTTTCAGATACTTGAAAGGTTTTAATGATTCAAAGTCAACGACAAACCTTTTCCGTTGGAAAAAAATCAGCAGAACCAGGGGTCACGATTTAAAACTCAAGGGAGGAAGTATTTTTTCACGGAAAGGGTGGTGGATGCCTGGAATGCTCTTCTGGAGGAAGGGGTGAAGACCAAAACTGTGAAGGATTTCAAAGGGGCATGGGATAAACACTGTGGATCCATAAAGTCTAGAAGGTGTGAATGAAAAGAAGAAGCATGGGGGTAGCTTGCAGGAATGACGGCTACTACCTGGTGATTAATACCCTTATTCAATAAACATACACACGGTTAATGCGACTCCAACATTGCTTTATGCTTCAACAGCAAGAGGAGATGTGGGAAAAAGGATTTGCATTCACGAATAAGCGTGGGAGTAGCTTGCTTGTTGCTTGTTGCAGTGGTTACTACTCCGAACCAATTAAGCCTGATTCTTCACTTTGAATAAGAACATAAGAAAATGCCATACTGGGTCAGGCCAAGGGTCCATCAAGCCCAGCATCCTGTTTCCAACAGTGGCCAATCCAGGCCATAAGAACCTGGCAAGTACCCAAAAACTAAGTCTATTCCATGTTACTATTGCTAATGGCAGTGGCTATTCTCTAAGTCAACTTAATAGCAGGTAATGGACTTCTCCTCCAAGAACTTATCCAATCCTTTTTTAAACACAGCTATACTAACTGCACTAACCACATCCTCTGGCAACAAATTCCAGAGTTTAATTGTGCGTTGAGTAAAAAAGAACTTTCTCCGATTAGTTTTAAATGTGCCCCATGCTAACTTCATGGAGTGCTCCCTAGTCTTTCTACTATCCGAAAGAGTAAATAACCGATTCACATCTACCCGTTCTAGACCTCTCTCATGATTTTAAACACCTCTATCATATCCCCCCTCAGTCGTCTCTTCTCCAAGCTGAAAAGTCCTAACCTCTTTAGTCTTTCCTCATAGGGGAGTTGTTCCATTCCCCTTATCATTTTGGTAGCCCTTCTCTGTACCTTCTCCATCGCAATTATATCTTTTTTGAGATGCGGCGACCAGAATTGTACACAGTATTCAAGGTGCGGTCTCACCATGGAGCGATACAGAGGCATTATGACATTTTCCGTTTTATTCACCATTCCCTTTCTAATAATTCCCAACATTCTGTTTGCTTTTTTGATTGCCGCAGCACACTGAACCGATGATTTTAATGTGTTATCCACTATGACACCTAGATCTCTTTCTTGGGTTGTAGCACCTAATATGGAACCCAACATTGTGCAGCGCAGCTCACTGCTTCAATGGCAGGGGGAATTAAGAAAAGAGGATTTATATTCAGACAACAACCAACAAAGACTAAATTGCACAGGCTGGGTAAACAAATAAGCGTGGGAGTAGCTTGCTTATTGCGGCAATTACTACCCCTAACCAAGTAGGCTTGATACTTCACTTTGATGCAGTTCCAGCACTGCTCTCTACATCAATGTCGGGGGTGGAAGGAAATTAGAACCAAAAAGTTATCAATAAGGGCCCTGAACTCAGCATTCAGAGTAACAGATAAGTATGAGAAAAATAAATGTGAAAGCTTGCTGGGAAGACTGGATCGGCCGTTTGGTCGTCTTCTGCCGTCATTTTTATGTTTCTATGTTGTAAAATTATAAACATGTTTAGAAATGTTTTAGAAAGCATACATGCTATATTTTTGTTGTAGGTTGTTTGGTTAATATAAGAAGCTAAATATATTTGATATCTGTAATCTCCTAGCCACAGTTTGAGGAAGTCCATAAAAGTTTGAACACTGAAGGTGTGGGTGGTGCAAGATCACCAGAGTAAGTATGCTAAGCTGCATTACCTTACATATGCAGAGATTGGTATAGACCTATTTTTGTCTTCACAGTTGGAAGTATGGGAAAAATGCTTTGCTTCTCTTCCTTCTGATGAAGCTAAGCATTGGAGAAACAGAGATCCTTTGTCGAGGAGAGTTTGTGTTGACAATGGGACACTAGATGTGACAACTAGAATGGATTGAAGCCTAACACAACACATTTGCAATACAAGAATGCAACTACATGTAGCACATTTGCGGTGCGCATATTGGAGTAGATTTTAAAAGCCCTGCGTGCCTATGCGTGCCTATTTTACATAGGCCTATGCGTACCTATTTTGCATAGGCTGCCGGTGCGCGCAAAGCCCCAGGATGCATGTAAGTCCCGGGGCTTCGTAAAAGGGGCAGGAGGGGGCGTGTCCGGGGGCATGTCGGCAGTCCGGGGGCGTGTCAGGGGGCAGTCCGAGGCGGGTCCAGGGGCGTGGTGATGGTTCGGGGCCAGGAGGGTGGTCCCGAGTCCCCCGGCACTGCGGCCTGTGCCGGGAGATGGCGAGGCGGTGCATGCAAGTTACACCTGCCTCAAGCAGGCGTAACTTGTACAACAAAGGTAGGGGGGGATTTAGGTAGGACTGGGGGGTGGGTTAGATAGGGGAAGGGTGGGGAAGGTGGGGGATGTGGAAGGAAAGTTCCCTCTGAGGCCGCTCCGATTTCGGAGCGGCCTCGGAGGGAACGGAGGCAGGCTGTGTGGCTCGGCGCGCGCAGGCTGCCGATTTTGTGCAGCCTTGCGCGCACCGACCCCGGATTTTATAAGATACGTGCAGCTATTTTTTTAAGAGCTACCCCATAAATTGTTGTTTGTGTGCTTAGCATTTGGCTCAGGGACAGTATACTCAACAGAGTGCTGGAGACATCTATAAATTATATTTAACAATAATTCAATTGATATTTGGATATTTTTAGATTCTTTCAGTGGCTTGTGATAGGACATTTGAGCGCTTAATATATGATATGAACAAAACAATGTTTTTTAAAAAGTGTAAAACAAATGTATTTAATAAAGAAGTGTGATTGCATAAAGTGAGAGGTATTCTGTTTAAAAGATACATATCATTAGTGCTTACGATAATTGCATAGTTAGCTGGTGTGTGAATATATATAATCACAGTAACTTTTACTTGTTTTTTAATCCAATTATTAATGTAGTTTATACTTATTGTAAATCTAAACTCTTTTGTAACACCCTTTAAATTCTGCTGGCAAAGCATGATATAAATAAACAATCATGATGATGACTGGAAGCCGAATTCTGTCTGTAGCACCGTCACTGTCGCTGAGCACTGCTGCTCAGAGCTGGCTTCAAGTTCTTTCAGTGAGAGAGCAGCTGGCCTTGTATTAATGAGTTTTATAGTAAGAGGTGTTTATGTTTTGCTGGGATAGTATCTTAGGAGTCTTGTTTGCCACCTGACATAGATTTATCATTGTAATGCACTCATACTACTTATTGGCTGGCTTAACGGAGAACTAATAAGGATTACATATACAGAAGCCCAGTAGCAGGGATGCACAAGTGCAGCTCATCACTCAAGTGCAGAGCAATTAGAGACACCAGATCCAGCAGAGGGAAATGGAGACTTGGAGCTCAAACAAGCAAAATTTGCATAGATCATTGAATCAAGGCCTTTTTATAGAACCTTTCAGTCGGGCTTCACTTAACCAGATTTATAGGACTGTTAATGTTTGCGTTACATCATGCAAATATCATTAGAGATTTAGCAAGGCTTGTCGGCTCTGGGCACAGTCATTACATGAAATATGAACACAGCAGGAAGGCTTCCATTTTACCTGAGTTAAAATGGGTTTGTCAGGTTAATTCATTGCCATCCAGGACAGACCAAGACAGACCTGTTTTTACACCCATTGCATCTAAAGACATTTGCTTTCATGTTTACCTAAGAAAAGCAGGACTACAAGGCCATAGTGCAATGAAGCAAAACCCATGACTGGCTCAGTTTGTTCTTGATGACATAGAACCATCTGGTTAATTCCTGGATTCTGCATAGTAAAATTGTTATTGATGACGTCTTCAGTCTTCACAGTATCTTTGGCTTCATCTTGATATTTATTTTATTTTAAATTATTTGTATACCGCCTATGCAATGGGAGTTAAATCTAAGCGTTTTACATGTTAAAATCATACATAATAAGTTACGAATAAAAAGGAATGCAATATCAGACAAACAAAAAGTTCTTACTAACATAAATTTAGAAGAGTTAATACAAGTATAAAATATGATTTAAAGAAGGAGATATAATATAGAGGGAATTAAAAGAAATAAAACAACTTAAAGTAGACATGAAAGTCAAAGAATTAAGATGGTTTAAAAGCAACAGTACATAGGGGAGTTTTAAGAGTTTTTTTGAAGTCTTTAAAGGAAGAGATAAGACAAATATGGTAGGACGTGAATTCCATAAGGTTGGGCCTGCCACTGAAAAAGCTCGGTTGCAGGTGATAAGTTGTGATACCTTTTTCTAAAAGTGCCAACAAAAAAGGAAGATGTAGCACTGTAGTTTTTGAGATTTTGAGACCATACAGGTCTTTTGCAATCCTGAAAATATCTTTTCTTCTTTTTTTTTGGCTGTTGGCCCTTTAAAAGGATCAACGCAGCTACTAGAACCACAGTATTTTACATGAAACAATTAAGCCCCTCTTAATTTGATTTGGTTTAAATAAGAATCACAGAATTTTATTTTTTTTTACTTTTTGATCTTCTTAAACAACAGGCCTATAAAAATGTAATTGCTATAAATTGTTCACAATTACAACTTACTCCACCTTCTGCAGTAAAGTACTGTACATTTCTGAGGAATTCTGCAATTACTCCAGATTTTGTCTCATATTTTTGTGGCGTTACAAACAGGTAAATATGCCGTCCACATTTCAGCTGTTATTTTTTTTTTTTTCCATAATGTTCCAGGTCAATATTCTGTCTTCTGTAATTATAGTGGCTGCAATTAAAATTCATAAGGAAAAGGAAGGGGCAATTGTGATGCTGTTGTTCTCTTGGAGGCCAGCATAATAAGTCATACATTAAGATTGTGCCCTAAAAGAAGTTTAACTCCTGATGCAATAATAGTGAATTTTAAAATCTCGGCACACGCCAAAGCCTAGAGTTACATGCGTCTCTTGGGCTGGCATGCGCCACATGGATTTTTAAAAAGCACGTGAGTACGCACGTATCTCCTGGTACGTGCACAAATCAAAAAGCTAAAAAGGCAGCGGGGCATGGGCATGGACCGGGTGGAGCATGAGAGGGACATGGGCGTCCCGGGAAGTAGAGTTGAAACGTGCAAGTATTTATGCACCCAAGTGTGCACTGATCATGTAACTTTACTTCTGCTATGGATGGCGTGTAAGAATAAAAATAACTAGGCAAGTGAGTGAGGTTTTAATGGGTTGGGGTGGAAAGGGTAAAAGAGAGGCTAATAACGGGGGGGGGGGGGGGCGAGGATTAGGAAGTCCGATCCGTTAACTGGACGAACTGGGAATGAACTGGGAAAAATGGCTGTTGCATCGGCATGCGTTGTTTTTAAAATCCCGCCCACTTAATAGAGCCAGTATTTGAGTGTGTACCCATATAAAATTGCGCGCACATGTACATGTGCACAGCCAATTTTATAACATGCGTGCATATACACGCGTATGTTATAAAATGGCCATATCCATTGGTGTGAGCTGGCATACGTGCGTGTATGTACTCTCGCGCAACTGTTTAAAAATGATCGTCACCGCTAATGGTCTGCTAATGCATTGGGAGTTAAAGGAGGCTGATTTGGAAATGTGCTTACATACCTGAGTTAAAATGTGCGCTCAGCCTTTTGCACAGGCTGAGGGCACATTTTAACTGGGAATTGTGTGCACTAACTTATTTTGTTTGTTCTTTTATTTTTCTTATTTTTCAGTAAAGCAAGGAGTGTTCAAGGGATCCTCCAAAGCTCCCAGCTGGCTGTCTATATTGTTCTTTCTTCCCCAGCTTCCCTTTTAAGGATTAGGCCTACCTCCCTCCCCACCCCCTGCATCGGCTTTTTAATAATATTTTTTAATCACAGAGTCTCCGAGGTTTATGTTAGAAACTTGGAAAGCCGAGGAGCAAAGGAGGCAGCCAAGCCAAGCACAGGAGCTGGTGATAATGATACGCTGGCCAGCCCCAGTGATGTGCCTTAGGACATTCAGTTACCTTCCCAACTTGTTATATGTGTTGGGCGGGGGTGAGGGTTTCCCTTTCATCCAAAATACAGAAAACCCTCCTGGATGGAACCAGTGATGGACTAGTATAAAGAATCAGCTGACAGGATAAGGCTCTTCTAGGATCAGGCGATGGTGCAGCTCTGGGCAGGATTAAAAGCATTGTTGTCATCTTCTCTGTATGCATCCCAGACACAGTAGCTGAACTTGATAAAGATACACTTTATAGGTTTCTTTGCTGCTCCCATTGATTTATGCACAGAAAATCTGATTTGTGCTTGAAGCTTAATTTCTGCACACAAATCCTGTTTTCTGCATATAAAAGAACAATTTATGTGCAGAAAACTTGATTTGTGTACAAATAAGATTTTTTTGTGCTTTAATCCAAAGTATGGGATCCTTGCATTATAAACCCTAAAGACTAACATTGATCATAGAAACTCTACTTGTGACCAGGAGTTAATTTGTGAGCGTTAAGAAAACATGGTTAAGCCTCCACACCTCACTGCACTGGTGCGTAATATCGAATGCCTTCATTACCATTAGAGTTACACAGGAGGGCAATAATCAATAAGCACATTTTTTGGGCACAAAACTCCTTGCTGTATCGGAAGTAAAGCCTGTGCCCACAACTGCAGGAAAAACTGTGCAATCTGCCGCACCTTAGCACATTGGCCTCGGAAAGCTTTAAAGAGTACTTTAGCAATTGTTAGCTTGAGAGCCATCAGTGTTCAGGGTGGTCAGACTGCTCGATATCAAAGGCACGTGGTGAGCCAGTCCAGGTTTTACTGCGCTGAATGCGTGCAGACGTAGTTCTGATTTCCCTAATTATGAATACCTAGTGTACACCTTTCTGCATGGCTGAAACCAGGACTGGCTCCTTGCATCCCTTATGATATAGAGCTATATGGTCACCCTATCTATGTTGAAATACTATATGCTGGAATATAGTAATATTATATAGCACTTATGGAAGATGAAGCTCCTTATATTTCACATAAAAGTACAAGAGTTTAATACAATGTTATAATAATAATATACAGTGTGGAGTTTGTTATATAGTGTTTATTAATTCTCCTGTTTTGGACTAAGTGATTCACACCTGAATGTAAAACATTATGAATTATTATTGTGGATTTTATTTGTTATTATGTATATGTAATGTTATATTTGTTATGAATGTGATCATTGTAATCCATCCAGAATAACAACCTTGGATTGTGTTGGAATAAAAGTGTTCCCAAATACATAAATGAAGGGTAAATGTTATTTACCTAAGCAATTAATTTTAGGGGCAGTTCTGAATCTAGTGCTCCTGGTTGCTTTCTTAATCTTAAAGGGCTGTACTAGTGAGAGAGAAGGGATCCAGTTAGGAAAGGATTCTTGGTTCTTGTTTTGAAATTGCTGTCATCTCCCAGTCTACCAAAAACAATAGGGTAGATGGTAACCAGAGTAAACACAGCTCCATCTTTCTGATGACCCTTTTGAATAGATCCTTTGAGAACAGATGTCTGTACACCAGTTCTTGTCTCCCTATAAGATCCCTAAACCCTCCCGAGTCCTAGTTTTCTTTTGATGCAAACTGGGACTCTGTATAGCTCAAAGCTAATGCAATGGCAGTGTCCTCTGATAGCCCAGATTGGGGACCTCCCTTCTAAACTCCCAACTTATGTCTCTTCCTTTAAAGGCTCCAGATGTTTTAGGGGGGGCCTGTATTAGGTTCTGACAGAGCTATCTTGCCAAGTACATGTGACTTGGATTGGCCACTGTTGGAAACAGGATGCTGGGCTTGATACTTGGTCTGACCCAGTATGGCAATTTCTTATGTTCTTATGTTCTTGTGTGTATAGCTACTCTTTCCTCTCAGTTCAGGAAAGCCAGGGACAGAAAGATATTTATCCAATTTAGTTCTCTTTCAACTACAATAAGCAATATATGTAAATTCACAAGGTATGCCAAATACATTCTACAGACCAACTGGAATGTGTCCTTGCAGTGAGGAGAGGAATAACCGGGCAGACTGAATGGGTCAGTTGGTCATTTTATGCCATTAACTACTGTGTTACTCCGCATGCCTCACAATGAACTATCCTGAAGGCTTATCAGTGCACTTTATACACCAGCACTTACGTGTTTAATAATGTAGTGACTGTTAGCTGTTGCGGGCATGACCCTTGGACCGAGGTGGAATTGGTGCAACCTGTAGGGAGGGGTCTGGGTTAATGCGGGGGAAGAGGGGGAGTACAGGCTAAAGAATGAGGGGTTTTGGAGGACCTAGCTGTAGGCTGGGCAAACTGGTGGATGAACTGCCGAAACTGCTTATGGGCTGGACGCACATCTATTATAAAATCCCCTCACTTGTATGCACCAAAGCCGACTTGTGCTGCCGTGAGCGCACACCAGGGCTACTTTATAACATGCGCGTATGTGCACACAGGATATAAAATTGCCGCATATCTGGCCGCACGCCCATATACACATGTATGTGTGCGCCCATTTGAAAGTTACCGTCATAGGGGCGGATTTTAAATGCCCTGCGCGTGTAAATCCGGCTGGATTTACGCGCGCAGGGCCCTCCCGAGCCGGCGCGCCTATTTTGTATAGGCCGCTGGCGCGCGCAGAGCCCCAGGACACACATAAGTCCCGGGGTTTTTAAAAAGGGGCGTGTCGGGGGCGTTGCCGAATGACGCGGTGTTTCGGGGGCGTGACGCGGCGTTTTGGGGGCGGCGACGCAGGCGTGGTTTCGGCCCGGGGGCGTTCCGGAGGCGTCGCTGCGGCCTCCGGACCAGCCCCCGGGACCAGAACACGGAGCGGGGCAGCCGGCCGTCACACGCTGATTTACGTCTGCTTTTAGCAGGCGTAAATCATGAAACAAAGGTAAGGGGGGGGGGGGGTAGGGCGAAGGAAAGTTCCCTCCGAGGCCGCTCTGAAATTGGAGCGGCCTCGGAGGGAACAGGCAGCGCGCGCTGGGCTCGGCGCATGCAGGTTGCACAAATGTGCACCCCCTTGCACGTGCTGACCCCGGATTTTATAAGATACGCGCGGCTACGCGCGTATCTTATAAAATCCAGCGTACTTTTGTTCGCGCACCAGGCGCGAACAAAAGTACGCTATCGCGCAAATTTAGAAAATCTACCCCAGCGTGTATAAACTTGCGATTTAATAGCACATCTTAATACGACACATGGTTTAAATTTTTTAATTTGATATTTGTGAGGCTCTCAGCTTTTTGTTCTCTAAAAGGTGAATTTTAAAAGCCCGGCATGCGCATTAGTTAGGGGACACATGAATAAGTTGAGCTTGCATGTGCCGAGCGGATTTTAAAAGCCACCTGGATAGGCACATATTTCCCACAGCACGCACATCTCAAAAGTTTTCAAAAAAAGGGCCAGGGCATGGGCGTTTCGCGGCGTGAACCAGAGATGTGCACGTAAATACTTACATGCCTGGGCACTCGCTCAGATCCCCTGCCTGTAATTTTACTTCTGCTATTAAGTTATAAAATAAAGAAAAATAGGCAGTTCTGGGCGGTTTTAAGGGTCAGGGCTAAGTGGGAGGAGTGAAGGCTATTAAACTAGGAGGGGTTTGGAGGTTCTACCCTGTAAATGGGTAAACTGGGGATGAACTGGTTTAACTGGCAATGGCGTCTGTGAGCACCACTTTTAAAATCCCCCGACTTACGCGGTAGAAGCAGGATTTATTTGCACATGCGTGTGCCCACTTAAAATCTGGCACACGTGTGTGCAGCCAGACTATTTTATAATGTGCATGCATACATTATAAAATGGCCGTGCCCCTGGGTGTGGGATGATTGATGCATGTGTGCAAATATGTGCCTGCACACCGGTTTGAAAGTTACCATCCCAGTATATTAGTGGGAGACATTGTACACTTTTTCTGGTTGCAGAAAATAGAATATTTACATATATCCTATAGCATATGTTGTATCCATAGTTCATTCATTCAGATGATAATGGGAGGGTTAGTTTAATGGCACCTAATCTTCCAAGTTTGTTTTTTTTGCAAAATAATTGTTATTCTGTAGCATTTAAGATACTTTTCTTTTTTGTCTTATAATTTTGTTTTGTCTACTTGAATTTGTCGCTAATGTTGTGTTCGGCAGTGCGCAAGGCAAGGCCATGGACCACCGCACTTACCTCCAGCCCCGATGCTGTGGAAAGGGTTTCCCGACCATCTAAGACTTGCCCTGCCTACTGGGACTGCCATCTTCTAAATCCAGACAGGTGGAAAGTTTCCTTGCCTACTAAAAAAGACTCCTGCACAGATAGAGGATTAAGGAATTGAAACTAGAGAAGAGAAAAGACTGTGGCTCTATATCATATTTATTGTGCCATTATCCAATTGGTGTTGACAGTAAAGATTTTAAGTTGGACATTCATCCAGTGGCTCAAGCATGGCTATTTTGCACTCAGCACACAGCGAATAGAACGTACCCCTCTCCAAGGGATACCTAAAGGGAAGTTAGCCACCCCCGCATTGGGACCAGAGAGGAACCCTTTCATCCCCAAGCCAAAGGACCCATATCTGGGGAAAAGGGGCAGAGAAGAGCTAGTCAGGGTGCCTGCCCCAAAGAACTTACAAATACTTTTATGGCCCCCACTTGTGTAGGACAGGCCCGCCAGGGTGGGGTAACATATATATATATATATATATATATATATATATATATATATATATATATATGGAGAAAATAGATTGGAGGACTAGGAATAAATACCAGCAAGAAAAAAGAGTCAAAATACATGCAAGCTGTTCCTTTGGGGGATCTAGTTCGTGCTGATACTAACTGTGCCATTGTTTTCATTTGATTAACAACCTCTTTGATGCTTTCTGTCTGTTAATGTGAAATTATTTCGACCTACGAGAGAAGAGCAGAAAATCCTTTTCCAGTGGAAACAAGGCTTTATCTGGGCAAAATCTCATTGTGTGTGCTGGTTGAGGTGTTTTCCTCTTAAATTGCATGAGATCTTGCTTATTCTATACAGCAATGACACTTACTCACTTGTTTATAATAATAAGTAATGTGGGATCACTTGGTGCAGTGAAGGGAAGAGGATGTGATTTCCCTTCTCGGCTCTCCCTTTATTGTAATCCTTCCCCATCCACTTTATTTTTTGGTTTCAAAACCTCAACTTGACTAGTGGGCTGTCATTTTTCAATTCTCCTCGGTTCTTGCGATCTAAAAATGTCCACAAGGACACAGGAAAAGGAGAAGCAGAGAGCGCCTGATCTTAATATGGTGGAGGAGGCCGAGCCTGCAGACACCCAGCCAGCTGTCTCAGCGATGATGGTGGCAGAGTTAAAATCGGCAGTGGTGACTGCTTTAGAGCCAGAGCTAAGGCACATCTTTGATAAGCTGGAGGAAGTGTCAACTACCATGACAGGATTTGAGCACTGTTTCACAGAGCCAGAGCAGTGAATTTCCGAAAATCATGATGGCCTAATTGTGCACAATCACTGATCTCATTAGTGAATTTTGGGGTCTTAGGGGAAGGTATGTTGTGTTGGGACCTTTATGGGTTTATGAGTTACTTCTATGGGGTTATCTTATACTCATTTTGGATGTATTTTATGAGGTTGTGCTCTATCAGAGGGAGGTTTGATATATGGTAGGAGACTCATGCTGGGACAGTCTCTTGCTCTGAACACTGTCTTTCATTGTGGCTCATTTCTTAATGTCTGGGGGGAATTTGGTTGAATGAAGGCTCAGGGGAGTAAGATAATATCGTGGAATTTGGGTGGAATTAATTCTCCAGTTAAAAGATCTAAATTTATTTCGGCATTAAAAAAGCATTTACAGCTTTTGCTCTTCTGCAGGAGACGTATTTGACTGACTCAAAGCATGCTAAGTTGCATCAGGATTGGGTAGGCGCGGTTTACTTTGCCAAGGCCTCTACGAGGTCGGCAGGCATTGCAATTTTAATTCACAAAAATATTTCCTTCACTGTTCACACAGAATTTAAGAATCCTGCTGGAAGATATTTGATTTTGGTGCCTACTTATGACCACAAACCATTAGTACTGTGTAACTTATATACCTCTAATACACATGACCATTCTTTTTTTCGCAAGATTTACCAAACTCTCCTTCCCTATGTTGATCAGGGGTTGATAATCAGTGGTGACTTTAATTTGGTCCATGATCCTCTTTTAGATAGGTCCAATGAGGCAAAATTATCTAAATGTCTGGGGGGGAAAGGTATAGATTTCTTAAAAGGATGTTACATGTGTTGGATGCTTGGCGGGTACTGAATCCTTCTGAGAAAGATTTTACTCATTTATCCAGAGTTCATTCTACTTACTCTAGATTGGATTATATTTTGACGGGCCGGGAGAACTTTTCTTGAATTTGGCTACAGGCATAGGCGAGATCATGATTTCTGATCATGCCCCGGTTTGGATTCAGATGTCATCCAGCTCTGGGCATCCAGTTCTGAGAAGTTGGCGTTTTCCCTATTACTTGGCAACAGATATTCCTTTTCAGGACTACCTGTGGAAGGACTTTGAAAGTCACAATGCTCATCATGCCAGTAATCCCCATACTTTTTTGGTACACGGCAAAGATTGTGCTCAGGGGGGATATAATTTCTTATGTGGCCCATAGGAAGAGAGCTTTGGATAAACAACTGTTACACTTAGAAGCGCAGTTGTGCCATGCTAAACTCTTGATTCTCAAGGATAACACGAAGCAGCATAGAGAAAATTATCTGGCCATTCAAGTAGCATTCAATTCTTTAATTCATCAGCAGACTACCAAAAGCCTTTTGTATTACCAATGTAGGCTCTTTCAATATGGCAATAAAACAGGCAATTGAAATTGAAACCTGAAATTGAAACCTGAAAGAGATCCATTCTGACTGCTTTCTAGGGCTAAGAATTAAAATAAAGAATAGCCAGTCTCCTTAGCCAGTGTTTATTTCCCTCCCTCCCTCCCTGCCCCTCTACCCACCCACCCCTGGCTTTACTTTCATATATACTCTTCCCTGGTCTCCTAGATAATTTGCTTCAATTACCTCATCCCCAATTACTTAGTAGTTCCTTACAGCCTAGATATAACTTATACTGTCATATTGCCATCTTTACTGGATAGCACATACTTTTAGCTCAAATACCTATTAAAAATCTTTGCTAGGGGCTAACCATACCTTACCTTATCTTTAGGATTTTAATTATTCTCACAGGACAAGCAAGGATGGTTGTCCTCACAAATGGGTGACATCGAGGATGGAGCCCACCACGGAAAACTTCTGTCAAAGTTTAAACAGAACTTTGACTGGCCCCTACTGGGCATGCCCAGCAAGGCACTGACCCTGCAGCCAGCAGGGGTCTCCCTTCAGTCTTCTTTTTTCCGCGCAGCAGTTGCCACGCGGTGAAAGGAGCTCTCTTACCACGTTCCTGACAGGAATTCGGTATTTTTCTTTCCGAAGAAAATTTGCCCCTCAGGGGTCTCCCTTCGACAAATTTTTGTCACCTCCGCGGAAACCGGTAAGTTTTTTGCCTTTTTTCTTCGACTACCGTCGAATTTGGCCCTTGAGGCCTGTTGGCAATTACCGAGCCCGCGACTAAATTTGGCCTTAAGCCATGGCGACGGGGTTCCGTCGATGCCCGGATTGTACCCGGACTATGTCAATCACAGACCCCCATAGGGTTTGTGTTTTGTGTTTGGGTAGTGAGCATGATGTCCTGACTTGCACCAAATGTGCCCTAATGACACCTAAGGGTCGCAAAGCCAGGATGGAGAAGATGGGGCTCCTCTTCCATGCACCCACCCCAACGCCATCGATAGCATCGACGTCATCGGAACCGGCACCGTCGAAGTTGCACCACCATCGTCAACCCTCCGGTGACCGTCCACCATCGATGACTTCTCGGCCGTCGACTCCTGTCCCCTCCCCGGATGAGCGAGGAGACCGGAAGGACAAGCATCGCCATCGACGGCACAAGTCTCGGCCTGTCGAGGATCCACAGTCATCGACCTCTGAACAAGCCGAGCCACCGACTAAGAGGCCTCGTTCAGACTTGGCACCGTCCACGTCTCGTTCGCAGGCATCGAGGAAACCCTCACCCTCTCGGGGTGTGGGAGCCGTGATCCCACCGGTTACGGTGGTCCCTCCGGCTCTGCCTCAGCCTCCCTCTCCCGTCGAGCCGGGTATTGTTACCCCTGGTCTCCGGGCAGAACTGGACCGGCTGGTCCAGGAGGCCATCGAGAAAGCGATGCAAAGATTCCAACCTCCATTGGCACCGTCTCCGGCACCGATTCCGGCACCGGCATCGACCCCGGCACAGACTCCGCCACCGAGGAAGGAACCGACCACCGAACCTTTGGTGGAAGCGCTGGCACCGCTACTACAAACATATGGAGGCACTTGTACATGCCCTCCCATCGATAATTCCAGTAGCACCGACAGCGCCATAGTCTCCGACTGGATTTTCATCGGCGGGAGAAACACCGTTCCTGATTCCCCCTTCCGGGGTGGTCCCATCGGTGCCTTCTCGAATATCTCCACCGATTTATCCTTTGGCTCCATCGGTTCCAAGACCGGCACCGACTCCATCGGCAGCACCGAAACCCTCGATGCCGTTCCCAGTACCGATTGTACCACCGGTTCCTCCAAGGTTTCCTTCGATGCCTTCGGATCCTCAACCAGGTCCATCAGGGCTTCAACCCCCAAGTGATCCCTATGATACCTGGGGTGATGATACATCTTCTGACACAGATTTACCATCACCGCCTTCTCCTACAGAGAGTAGAAAAAGATCTCCTCCAGAGGATCTCTCCTTTATTAATTTTGTAAAGGAGATGTCCGAAATTGTACCTTTTCAGCTGCAATCTGAGACCGATGACAGACACCAGATGATGGAACTGCTTCAATTTTTGGACGCTCCAAAAATCATCGCTTCCATCCCCATTCACCAGGTGTTTCTCGATCTCTTAAAGAAAAACTGGGAATCTCCTTCATCTGTATCACCAGTTAACAAGAAGGCTGACTCCACATACCTCGTCCAGTCAGCACCAGGCTTTCAAAAGCCTCAACTGGATCATCGCTCTGTTGTGGTGGAGTCCGCACAAAGAAAAGCCAAGCGTCTCAAGCCACACTCCTCCACTCCGCCGGTCAAGGACAATAAATTCCTAGACAGTGTGGGACGGAAAGTGTACCATGGAGCTATGCTGATTTCTCGCATAGCCTCATATCAACTCTACATGACGCAATATAACAGAGCCATCCTTAAACAGATGCAAGATTTTGCTGACACATTACCTGACCAATACCAGCCACAGCTTCAGGCCCTTCTTAATAAAGGATTTGAAGCGGGGAAGCACGAGATCAGAACGGCTTATGACATCTTCGATGCCTCCACAAAGGTTTCAGCTACTGCCATCTCGGCCAGAAGTTGGGCTTGGTTAAAGTCATCCAACCTTCGCCCAGAGGTCCAGGATCGTTTAGCGGATTTACCCTGCTTAGGGGACAATTTGTTTGGAGAACAAATTCAGCAAATAGTAGCTGAATTGAAAGATCACCACGAGACGTTGAAACAACTTTCTTCTGTTCCGTCTGAGGTTTCCTCCAAACAACCACTTAAGAAGGACTCTAAGAAGTCGTTCTTTCGGCCACGCCGTTACTACCCTCCATCGGCCAGGCCTCGTCCAGCTCGATCCTCTACTAGGCCTCAGCCGCGTCAGCCTAGGAAACAAAGGCCTACTGTAGCCCCTTCTCCTGGGCCTGTGGTTGGCCTTTGACTCCCCTGTAGGGAACACATGCCAAACCCCTCTTCCAGACATTCCTGTAGGAGGTCGACTGTACCATTTTCTACAACCTTGGTTGCAGATCACCTCAGATCAGTGGGTGCTAACAATTATCGCACAGGGTTACCACCTCAACTTCATAACTCTTCCGGCAGACTCCCCGCCTCTTCAAGCGTGGAGTCTATCCACCCATTTGGCTCAATTACAACAGGAAGTGTCTCTTCTTCTGAAATCAAATGCTATAGAACCCGTTCCTCCCTCTCAACGAGGCAAGGGATTCTATTCCAGATACTTCCTAATACCAAAGAAATCAGGGGGACTACGTCCCATTTTGGACCTTCGAGCCCTCAACAAATACCTTCAAAAAGAGAAGTTCAAAATGGTAACCCTAGGCGCGCTGCTCCCTCTGCTACAAAGAGGGGATTGGCTGTGCTCTCTCGACCTCAAGGACGCTTATACCCACATTGCGATCACACAATCCCATCGCAAATATCTGCGGTTTCTCGTAGGCCACGACCATTATCAATACCGTGTCCTACCTTTCGGTCTGGCTTCTGCCCCACGAGTCTTTACCAAATGCCTCGTAGTGGTAGCAGCATTCTTAAGGAAGGAAGGTGTCCACGTCTACCCCTACCTGGACGATTGGCTAATCAGGGCCTCCACCCAACAGATAGCTCAATCCTCCCTAAAATTGACAATTCAAACACTCCTTTCCTTAGGGTTTCTTGTCAATTACGAGAAATCTTGCTTAGTCCCGTCTCAAACCTTATTCTTCATTGGAGCAGACTTGGACACCTTACAGGCAAAGGCTTACCTTCCTCTTCAGAGGGTCCACACCCTAATGTCCCTGGCTCGCCAGCTCCAGTCTCAGAACACTGCCACGGCTCGCCAGTTCCTCATTCTCCTAGGACACATGGCATCCTCGGTTCAAGTCACTCCCATGACCCGACTAGCCATGAGAGTAACACAATGGACTCTACGACACCAATGGATTCAAGCTTTTCAGCCTCTGTCCTCCATAGTCACAGTCACACAAGCGCTGCGCCTATCCTTAACCTGGTGGACGACTCAGGTCAACCTCCTTCAGGGCTTACCTTTTCTTCCACCGGACCCGCAAGTAATCCTAACCACCGACGCTTCTCACATCGGTTGGGGAGCCCATGTGGACGACTTTCAAACCCAAGGGTTATGGTCCAAAGAGGAAGCCGAACACCAGATCAATTTCCTGGAACTTCGAGCAATCCGCTATGCGCTCCGCACCTTCAAAGATCATCTCGTTCATCAGATAATCTTAATCCAGACGGACAACCCAAGTGGCCATGTGGTACATAAACAAGCAGGGAGGCACAGGCTCCTTCCTTCTGTGTCAGGAAGCTGCGCAGATCTGGGTGGAAGCCCTCTCCCACTCCATGTACCTCAGGGCCACTTACCTGCCGGGAGTAGACAATGTATTGGCAGACCAGCTGAGCCGTGTCTTCCACCCACACGAGTGGTCACTCGATCCTCTGGTAGCGACCTCTCTGTTTCACAAGTGGGGTTCTCCCCGCATAGACCTCTTTGCGTCCCCTCAGAACCACAAAGTGGACGATTACTGCTCTCTCATTCGGAGCCAGCACTCTCGGCCGAGGGATGCATTCTCCCTCAAGTGGACAACCGGTCTACTCTATGCATTCCCTCCACTCCCTCTTGTGTCAAAGACTCTCGTGAAGCTACGCCACGACGGAGGAACCATGATCCTGATAGCACCTTACTGGCCACGCCAAGTATGGTTTCCAATACTCCAGGATCTCTCCATCCGCAGGCACATTCCTCTGGGAAAGGACCCGCATCTGCTCACTCAAAACGACGGATGCCTCCTCCATCCCAACCTCCAAGCCTTGTCCCTGACGGCATGGATGTTGAAAGGTTAGTCCTTCAACCATTTAACCTTTCAGATTCCGTTTCTCGAGTCCTGATAGCTTCACGAAAGCCTTCCACAAGAAAGTCTTACTCATACAAATGGAAAAGGTACACATCATGGTGCACTTCTCAGTCCCTTGATCCCCTTTCCTGTCCAATCTCCAAATTCTTGGACTATTTATGGCATCTCTCTGAATCAGGTCTTAAAACCTCTTCTATCAGAATGCATGTCAGTGCGGTAGCCGCCTTCCATAAGGGTATTGGGGGTAATCCTATTTCAGTGCAACCCCTAGTAACACGCTTTCTTAAGGGCTTACTCCATCTAAAGCCACCCTTGCGTCCTCCGGCCCCCTCCTGGGACCTTAACCTGGTTCTTGGTCGTCTCATGAAACCTCCTTTCGAACCTCTGCACTCCTGTGACTTGAAATATCTCACTTGGAAAGTGTTATTCCTTTTGGCTGTTACTTCAGCTCGCAGGGTTAGTGAATTACAGGCCCTAGTTACCTATCCGCCTTACACTAAGCTCCTGCAGGACCGGGCGGTACTCCGCACTCACCCTAAATTTTTACCTAAGGTAGTTTCGGAGTTTCATATCAATCAATCTATCGTACTACCTATCTTTTTTCCCAGGCCCCACTCCAACTCTGGAGAGCAGACCCTGCATACCCTAGACTGTAAACGGGCTCTAGCTTTTTACCTAGACCGTACAGTTTCCCACAGGAAGAGCACTCAATTATTCGTCTCTTTCCATCCTAATAAGTTGGGACAACCTGTGGGTAAGCAGGCTCTTTCTTCCTGGTTGGCGGACTGCATTTCTTTTTGCTATGAGCAAGCTGGCATTCCTTTTCAAGACCGTGTTAAAGCACACTCTGTGAGGGCCATGGCGACGTCAGTGGCACACCTTCGATCGGTGCCGCTTCCTGACATCTGCAAAGCTGCAACCTGGAGTTCTCTCCATACTTTTGCAGCCCATTATTGTTTGGACAAGGCTGGAAGACAGGACTCCATCTTCGGCCAGTCTGTCTTGCGTAACCTTTTTCCAACCTGATGTACCAACACCCTTCCACCTACCCGGTAGGGTGCGGATGCCCTTTCCCAAATTTCTCCTCAGTTGTTGTGCCTGCTGCACACCGTTGGGTACATTTGGTGCAAGTCGGGACATCCTCAGCTCGGTACTCACCCATTTGTGAGGACAACCATCCTGCTTGTCCTGTGAGAAAGCAAATGTTGCTTACCTGATGTAACAGGTGTTCTCACAGGACAGCAGGATGTTAGTCCTCACGAAACCCGCCCGCCTCCCCGCGGTGTTGGGTTCGTTTTATTTTTACTTTCTAGGCACTGCCTGTAGCTTTGAAAATCAGACTGAAGGGAGACCCCTGCTGGCTGCAGGGTCAGTGCCTTGCTGGGCATGCCCAGTAGGGGCCAGTCAAAGTTCTGTTTAAACTTTGACAGAAGTTTTCCGTGGTGGGCTCCATCCTCGATGTCACCCATTTGTGAGGACTAACATCCTGCTGTCCTGTGAGAACACCTGTTACATCAGGTAAGCAACATTTGCTATCAGAGCGAATGGCTTTAATTCAATCAACAATTGTGGTGCTTATGTCCCAAGGCCTATGATTTGGAAAACCAAGGGCTGTCCCTTTTGCCTTCAGCTGTCTAAAATTAAAATGGAGCTGATCCATCTAAGGGAGCAATTGATCAGGATTCAATTAACCTCCCCTTCCTTGAAACATCCATCTGTCACCCATCTCCCACAACGTTTTCGGAATCCCAGGAAAAGATATTTTACAGTGGGCTCAGGTAGAACTAGACATGTGACAATCAGGAACTCACCTTCCCCAAGTTTACAGCAACCTGTACCTCAACCCCCACTCCCATAGAGTTATAAGACATCCAGGATTCAAAAACCCAGAATCAGTTGGATAACAGTAGGTTCTGGCAGAATAAGACCTCTGATGGTCATGCAAAGTGAAAATAACATAATCAGCTCAAATAAACAGAACAGGTTCCTAGGAAATGCAACATAGCAAGGGAGAAAAATTGGAAAGCTATGACTACAAATGCTCGCAGTTTGGGCAATAAAATCCCAGACCTGTGTTGCGTCCGTCAGTCTTAGACGGCTTTGCCCGACATGCCTCACATCTATTTCAGCCTTCTCCACCAGCCTCGGGAGAATGGCGTCCGTAGCGTCTCCTTGCCGCACCCTCCGGCGTCCCCGAAGTGGCTTTGGCACAGCGTCCCGCCATGTTGACCTGAGGCCTCCTAGGGCACGCGCGCATGCATGCCTCACGTCTTTTAGCAGTGTTGGAGCGAACCTCAGGGGCGTCCCCTTGAATTACATCACTGCTTCAGACTACAAAAGGTTGCCCATTTGCTGACTCTCGTCGAATTAGCAACGGATTGGATTCATTCCGGTCTGAAGCTGCTCTGCCGCTTCTGCTGCTGCTGGAAGCTATCTTCACCCTCCGGGATTCTACTAACTTGGGTACCCGCTCCTCGGGGGGCCCTTTGCTTATTTCCAGGTGCCTATCCTCCTCGAGGGCCTGTGCGTCTAAACTGGTGCCTATTACCAATTCTTCTACCTGCTGGAACAGCTACAGAGAGTGAGTACTATTTCTTCCAGTCTGTTCATCTACTTCGGGCCCTACACCACCATTGTGGAAAGGGACTCCTCTGCCGAGGATCACAGACTGTTGCTACCTATTCTCTCTCTACTCCTTATTGGGAACTCTATCTACTCAGCTACAAGGGAGTGTGTAATAACATTTGCCAGTCTGTCTCTCCTACAGCGCCTCAAAGATATCTGCATCGGGGCCTTATACCACCATTGTGGGATGGGTCTCCTCCGCCGAGGATCACAGACTGTTGCTATCTAATCCACTCTCTACTGCCACCTCTGGTGAACCATACAAGCTGCATAATAAAGATATATTCTCTGTATTTGTGCATCTGAGTCTAGCCTGGGGCTACAGTTCCCTGTGGGGCTCCTCCCCATGGGAGTAACTATCACTGTTGCCCCTAAGAATCCACCAAACACCTCTATCATAACAACCTGCAGGTCTTAATGGTGGAGGCAGACTCGGATGTTGTTGCTGTCATGGAGACATGGTTCGCGGATTCTCATGACTGGGATACAGCCATACCGGGCTATAACTTGTTAAGTAATGACAGAAAGGACAAAATAGGGGAGGAGTAGCACTTTATGTCAAAAATAATATCCACTTATACCTCAGAACTGCCCAGACGATGTAACTCGTAACATATCATCACCAAAACATCACCAACAAATTGGAAACTTATTTTCTTAAATTGTGAAACCAGACCTCAAACGCTGAAGGAGCGTTTTGATCGCTCATCTTAAAAGGATAAGTGTTAACCACTATATAATTTAAAAAAAATCTGTAACCAAGACCAATGATTATAAAAGTTGAACAGCTACATATGAAAATATTCATGTAGTAAACTGGTATTTTAATACTAATGAGAAAAATAATATCCAAGCAACTAAACCGCAAGGAAAGTGGGGTAGAGAAGAAGCATTATGGGTCGTCCTAAAAAAAAAAGATGACTGTACATCCATTTTTACTGGAGTGGTGTACAGGCCTCTGACTCAAATGGAAGAACTAGATAGAGATCTGATCAAAGGCATTATAAAAGTGGGAAAGAAGGGGGAAGTGTTGATTGTTGGTGACTTTAATCTGCCAGACATGGACTGGAGAATCCCTTCTACAGATTCTAAAGGAAGTAGAGAGATAGTGGATGCCCTGCAAGGGGCTGTGTTCAAACAAATGGTAATTGAACCCACGAGGGAGGGAGTTTTACTTGACCTAGTGCTCACTAACATGGATAATGTCTCTAATGTCTGGGTGGGTGCCCACCTCAGCACCAGTGATCATCAAACAGCATGGTTTGATATTGCAAATAGGATCCGGAGAAATGTCACAAAGACCCGAGTTTTGAACTTCAAAAAAACAGACTTTGTCGAAATGGGGAAATATCTGGAGGCAGAACTTGAAGATTGGAAGAAAATGGGAGAGGTCGAACAACAGTGAACCAAACTAAAAGGAGCAATTACAAAAGCAACAAATGTGTATGTTAGAAGAGTAAACAAAAGTAAGAGAAATAAGAATCCAATCTGGTTCACAAAGGAAGTGGCTGATGTAATAAAAGCAAAAAAAGCAGCTTTTAAGAAATATAAAAGAATCCCAAAAAGTGGAACACAGGGAGGATTATCTGGTGAAACTGAGGAAGATGAAAAAAGTAATCAAGAAAGCAAAAATTCAGGCAGAGGAAAGGATTGCCAAGGAGATAAACCTTACTGGCACCCGTTAGAATGTACTACCGTAACATTTACCAACTTTAATTTATGTGCCTATATGTAAACCGTTGTGATGGTAAATAACTTAACGACGGTATAGAAAAGATTGTAAATAAATAAAGCGAGGTGACAAAACATTTTTCAGGTATATCAGAGAAAGGTACATAGTGGTATAGTGAAATTGAAAGGGGATAAGGATCAATGGGTGGAGAGAGATGATGAATTAGCAGAAATATTAAACAAATACTTCAGTTCAGTGTTCACAAAAGAAGACCCTGGAGCAGGACCATCACTTGTTATCAAGACTGTAGAAGGGGGTGGAGTAGATGAAACTCCATTTACGGAAGATATTATATGGGAAGAGCTAAGAAAACTGAAAGTGGACAAAGCCCTGAGGCCTGATGAGGTTCACCCAAGAATATTGAGGGAACTCAGAGATGTGCTGGCGAGTCCACTGTGTGACCTGTTCAGTGGATCTTTGGAAAAGGGTGTAGTGCCTAGTGACTGGAGAAGAGTGGTGGTGGTCCCATTTCACAAGAGTGGGAGCAGAGAAGAGGCTGGAAACTACAGGCCAGTTAGTATCACCTCGATGGTGGGAAAATTAATGGAGACTTTGCTGAAGGAAAGGATAGTGAACTATCTACAATCCGGTAGGTTGCTCGATCAGAAGCAGCATGGATTCACCAAGGGAAGGTCTTGTCAGATGAATCTAATTGATTTCTCTGATAGGGTGACTAGAGAACTGGATCAGGAAAGAGCGCTCGATGTAATTTACTTGGATTTTAGTAAAGCTTTTGATACGGTCCCACACAGAAGACTCATCAACAAAATGAGAAGCTTGGGAGTCAGCTCCAAGGTGTTGGCATGGATTACAAACTGGTTGATGGATAGAAGACAACGGGTGATGGTAAATGGAACCTACTCTGAAGAGAGAATGGTGTTAAGTGGAGTGCCACAGGGATCGGTATTGGGACTGTTTCTGTTCAACATCTTCGTGAGCGGCATTGCGAGTGGGATAGAAGGTAAAGTTTGTCTATTTGCAGATGATTCTAAGATCTACAACAGAGTGGACATGCCGGAAGGAGTACAGAGAATGAGACAGGATTTAAGGAAGCTAGAAGAGTGGTCGAAGATATAGCAGCTGGGATTCAATGCCAAGAAATGTAGAGTCATGCATCTGGGGTGTGGTAATCCAAAAGAACTATATGCATTGGGGGGCGAAGTGCTGATTTGCACGGAGCAGGAGAGAGACCTTGGGATGATAGTGTCTAATGACCTGAAGTCGACGAAGCAGTGTGACACGGCGATAGCCAAAGCCAGAAGAATGCTGAGCTGCATAGAGAGAGGCATATCGAGTAAGAAAAGGGAAGTGATAATCCCCTTGTACAGGTCCTTGGTGAGGCCTCACCTGGAGTACTGTGTTCAGTTTTGGAGACCGTATCTCAAAGGAGACAGAGACAGGATGGAGGCGGTCCAGAGAAGGGCGACCAAAATGGTGGGTGGTCTCCATCAAATGACTTATGAGGAGAGGTTGAAGAACCTGAATATGTATACCCTGGAGGAGCAGGAGTGATATGATACAGACCTTTAGATACTTGAAAGGTTTTAATGGTCCATGGTCGTCAACAAACCTTTTCCATTGGAAACAATTTAGTAGAACTAGGGGTCACGATTTGAAACTCCAGGGAGGAAGACTTAGAACCAATGTCAGGAACTATTTCTTCACTGAGAGGATGGTGGATGCCTGGCCTGCCCTTCCGGAGGAAGTGGTGAAGACTAAAACTGTGAAGAATTTCAAAGGGGCATGGGATAAACACTGTGGATCCCTAAAAGGCTAGAGGATGGGAATAAATAAAAAAGTTTACCCGGCACGGAGCAGCAGTTACTACCTTGGGAAGCTTGCTGGGCAGACTAGATGGACCATTTTGGTCTTTTTCTGCCCTCATTACTATGTTACTATGTAAGTTTATGGCCAATTTAATTAAGACTAACAGAGGGTTCAAATATATCTTGGTGTTGTGAACGGAGAATGGGCCGCAATACTAACCCTAATTCAGAAATTCTTGATACTTTCCACGCTTTCTATAGCCATTTATATTCGTCGGAAGGCTGGGATGCGGATTAAGTGTAAGCGTTTTTATAAACAGGTTAAGATTCCCACATTCACAGTAGATCAATTGCAGTGGTTAAATAGGCCTATTTTCCCTGATGAGATCTCCATGGGTATTCGTCAAGTAAAACATTTTAAAGCTTCAGGACCTGATTGTTATAGCTCAGAATGTTTTAAGGCCCTCATTGCCCAGCTTCCAGGTCCCCTAAGTTTAGCTTTTAATGCTCTGATTGCGAGGGGGTGCTTTATCGGATCATAACAATCTGGCATACATTGTTGTGCTGCCGAAACCTGAGAAGCACCCTCTTATTCCATCCTCTTATAGGCCTATATCTCTATTAAATTTCGACCAGAAGCTCTTTTCAAAGATTCTGGCCGATCATCTGGCAGTGCTTCTTCCAGAAATTATAAGTTCTGGACAAGTCGGTTTTGTTCACAGATGTTCTGCCTTAGCCAATGTGCGATCCCTTTTATCTGCTATAGACCTTGGTCAGAGGGCACAAGAACCTTTTCTGGTGGTTAAGTTTGATGCTGAAAAAGCGTTTGACAGGGTGGAATGGGACTATTTTTTATTATGGAGCAGATGGGATTGTATGGTCATTTTCTTAATGCGGTTCACTTACTATATTCCAAGCCTGAAGCTAGGATTGTTGCCAACGGCATGCTGTCAGAAGCTATTGCAAGGAGCACTAGACAGGGTTGTCCTCTATCCCCACATTTGTTTTTGTTGTCTTTGGACCATCTGCTGGCTTATATTCAGAACTCGGATGCAGTTCATGGGAAATTGTTGAGCTCCCGGGTATTTAAATATGCGTGTTAACAAATGATATTTTGAATTTTCTTACTGATCCTGTCTCTTCTTTGACAGGGATCTTAGGTATTTTCAAGGATTTTGGGGCGATCTCTGGCTTCCGGTTAAACATGGATAAGTCTGAGGCTCTGGTTTACCCTCACTCTCTATAAGTTAGGTGGTGGGGGGGGGGGTCACTTTCCCTTACAGTGGGCTAATAAAACTTTTAGATACTTAGGCCTCTGTATTTCCCTGGATTTAACTAATCTTTACGAGTTAAATGTTTCCAAGTTAGTAGGAGCCACGAGGGGTAAGTTATAGACATGGCATGAATTGCCCCTCTCTTTGGGAAAATGAATTAACCTTTTTAAGATGGCCTTTTCCCTAAATGGCTCTGTGTTTTTCAGTTTCTCCCCATGCAGTTGAAAGTCAGGGATAAATAGCATCTGATACCCTATTAAGAAATTTTCTTTGGATGATGTCATAGACTTAATTGGCATCTCAGAGACATGGTGGAAGGAGGATAACCAATGGGACAGTGCTTTACCGGGATACAAATTATATCACAATGACAGAGAGGAGCATCTGGGAGGTAGAGTGGCGCTTTATGTCTGGGATGGCATGGAGTCCAACAGGATGTAGTATTTGGATTTTCAGAAGGCATTTGACAACGTTCCTTATGAGAGGCTTCTAAGAAAAGTAAAAAGTCATGGGATAGGTGGCGATGTCCTTTCATGGTTTGCAAACTGGTTAAAAGACAGGAAACAGAGAGCAGGATTAAATGGACAATTTTCTCAGTGGAAAAGTGTATACAGTGGAGTGCCTCAAGGATCTGTACTAGGACCCGTGCTTTTCAATATATTTATAAATGATCTGGAAAGGAATACAACAAGTGAGGTAATCAAATTTGCAGATGTGACTGGAAAATTGGGCATCCAAATGGAAGATGAAATTTAATGTGGATAAGTGCAAGGTGATGCATATAGGGAAAAATAACCCATTCTGTAGTTACACGATGTTAGGTTCCATATTAGGAGCCACTGCCCAAGAAAGAGATCTAGGCGTCATAGTGGATAATACTTTGAAATTGTCGGCTCAGTGTGCTGTGGCAGTCAAAAAAAAGCAAACAATGTTAGGAATTATTAGAAAGGGAATGGTGAATAAAACTGAAAATGTCATAATGCCTTTATATCGCTCCATGGTGAGATCGCACCTTGAATACTGTGTACAATTCTGGTCGCCGCATCTCAAGAAAGATATAGTTGCAATGGAGAAGGTACAGAGAAGGGTAACCAAAATGCTAAAGGGAATGGAACTGCTCCCCTATGAGGAAAGACTAAAGAGGTTAGGGCTGTTCAGCTTGGAGAAGAGATGGCTGAGGGGGGATATGATAGAGGTCTTTAAAATCATGAGAGGTCTAGAATGTGATCAGTTATTTACTCTTTTGGATAATAGAAGGACTAGGGGGCACTCCATGAAGTTAGCATGTAGCACATTTAAAACTAATCGGAGAAAATTCTTTTTCATTCAACGCTCAATTAAACTCTGGAATTTGTTGCCAGTGGATGTGGTTAGTGCAGTTAGTGTAGCTGGGTTTAATCAAGCTGACAGAAAATAGCCATTGCTATTACTAGCATCAGTAGCATGGGATATACTTAGTTTTTGGGTACTTGCCAGGTACTTGTAACCTGGATTGGCCATTGTTGGACACAGGATGCTGGGCTTGATGGACCCTTGGTCTGACCCAGTATGACAATTTCTTATATTCTTAAAAAGCCTAGAATACCACTAGCTTGACTTCGGCGCCCATGGACGTGGGGGGGCATGGGGCTCCCCAATATAGAGTCTTACAATCACACCACTTGCTTGCGCATTGTAAGAGATTGGTTATCTGATAAATCAGAGTATGTGAATATTCAAGGGGAAAAAGCATTTGTGGTACCATTGGATATGCATGCGAAGTTGGCTCACCTTCCTAAACACCTTTCACAGAATATCCTTATTTTTCCTATACAATGGGCCTGTACTCATTTAACTAAGGTGTTAGGTATAGATGGGTTTTGTTCCTCCTTCCTGCCTATTCAGGGGAACTTGGAGTTCACACCGGGTATGGATTCTATTGCGTTTCGCCAATTTCGGGTTAAAGGGATCGTGTTATTGTCTCATGTCTTAGATGTAGAGGGTCATTTACTCCCCTTTGCAGAATAATGTTTTGAGTTATTGGATAAATTGTTTTTCTCATATGCCTAAATTTAACACCATGTAAGGAACTTGTCCCCCTTGGCATTACAAGCCTCCAGAGTGGACAAGATTGAGGTTTTTTTCCTTTTTTATGATGCTATGTAGATATCTCTATCTAAACTCTATAAGGCGCTCTTACATTTAGAGGTGGAGGACTTCATGCCTATTTCTGTGGCCTGATGAAGTAAGGACGGGGTGTTTCAGGTTCGACCACAGCTTTTAGTGTCTTTTAAACATCTATCTGAGGTGTCTGTTCAAATGTATTATCGGGAAATGCAGTACAAACTTCTTAGACGTGCCTATATTTCTCAACATATTGGGCCAGATTTTCGAACCTACATGTGGGCGTAGATTTGTGCGCGCAACCTGGCGCGCACAAATCTACGTCCAATTTTATAACATGCGCGCGCAGCCGCACGCACATTATAAAATCCGGGGTCGGCACTGTTACGAGTGCGCGCGGGCGTCTCGAGCTGGTGGTGAGCCCTTGGGCCACGGCGAAAGCTAGGGAGGAGCCCCAGCCACACCGTGGGAGGTGAGCTGGGCAGGCATGGTGAGCCAGGCGGGTACAGAAGCAGGCACAGAGTCTGACCCTCAGCCGGACCTGCACGCCCATGGTAGCCAACACTGGGAAGTTGACTGATGAACGGTCCTCCGACTGTTCCCGGCCCTTTCGGACCTGCCGCTGGGAACGGCAATGGGCAGCAGGCCGGACAGAGGTGAGGGCAGACAGAGTCCTCTACACTGAAGACGTCAGACGGGGCTGAAGCAGACATCCAAGACAGGCTGAAGCAAGATGTTGAAGAGGAGGGCTGGAAGGAGACATGGCACTGCCCTACTCAGCCCACCCACGGGACTGAGTCGCGGACCACCCCGTCCCAGACGCGCCCTACACAGCCCAGGAAGGCTGGTCGCGGACCACGCTGAGGAAAGGAGGGTGCAGGAAAGGTCCAGACGAGCAGGAACTCCGATGCTGGGATACTGACATCCGAAGCCCCTTCGGCTGGCAGGCAGGGAAGCTCAAGAGCCTGGGGGACGAATCCCTCCTGTTGGCCACTCCAGGGCCCAACAGGACAGAAGGCTCAGGAACCAGACGAGGACATAGGGCAGAACAACCGGAACTGGAACAGGAACAGGATCAGGCAGCTTCAGGAACAGACATCAAGGCACGGTCAGGAACAGAGAGCCATCAATACATGGAGGACCTGGATCGGCAAGGTTACAGGCGACTGTAATGCACAATCCGCAGGCCCGTTGCAAATGACAAGAAAGTCCTTAAATACTGGAGGTTGTAGGCAACTCCCTAGGAGGAGCTTGCCAGGACCACCCCTCGCTGGTCCTATAAATAAGGTGGAGAGCTGCGGGCCGGCCCCTAGGAGAAGGGCGTCGCCAAACAGGAAGTCCAAACGCTGGCATGCAAGCCACAGGCACAGCTAGGCCTCCCAGGCCCTGGAGCTGTGTCTGCTAGGCCTCCAGTCCTGTAGTGCTGTCTCTCTTGGGCCTCCAGCCCTGTAGTGCTGTCTCTCTTGGGCCTCCAGCCCTGTGACTTTGAGTCTCCTGGGCCTCCAGCCCTGCTGCTACTCCTGAGCCCTGCTGCTGCTGCTGCCTGCTGGTTCCAGCTACTGCTGCTTCCTGCTTCCAGCCTCCTGCTTGCTTTTTCGGCCACGTGTGTCCTAGTGGCCTCTTGTTTTGTCACCCCTCCTACCTTCCCTTCCTTTGTCCCATGCTAGTAGTCTCCGGCGCCCTCGCACGGGGGCGCTGGGGTGCAATGGATTCTCCTTCCCTTTCTTTAGTTGTCTGTTTCTCCCTGTTTCTTTAAGGGGCGGGGCGGCCTTTGGCCGCCCCCGCCTCCTCCCCACCCACAATAGATGGCATGCAAGCCACAGGCACAGCTAGGCCACTCAGGCCCTGGAGCAAGTCCCGGATGGAACACAGGCGAGCCCCTGGCTACGGAGCGGCCTCCGGTGGAAGGTGAGAGACCACCTGTAGCGCAGCAACAGGGGGGATCGTAACAGGCACACACAAGGGGGTGCACACTTTTGCACCCCCTTGCGCACGCCGAGCCCTAGGGGATCCCCGATGGCTTTCCCCGTTCCCTCCGAGGCCGCTCTGAAATCGGAGCGGCCTCGGAAGGAACTTTCCTTTTGTCCCCACCTTCCCCTCCCTTCCCCTATCTAACCTGCCCCCCAGCCCTACCTAAATCACCCCCTACCTTTATTATTTAAGTTATGCCTGCTGGCCAAGTGGGCCTTCGGAGGCCTCTGGCCACGCCCCCACCCCTTTTTTCAAGCCCCGTGACATATGCGCATCCCGGGGCTTGCGTGCGTCGCCGAGCCTATGCAAAATAGGCTCGGCACGCGCAGGAGGGGTTTAAAAGGGTTACGCGTGTATATTACATGCGTAACCCTATTAAAATCCGCCCCATTGCATATAAGTCGAAATTGTTTTCTACTGCAATCTGTACAAAATGTAATAGCAATGTAAACCATCTGTCTCATGCTTTTTGGGAATGTCCCCTTATCCATACTTTTTGGGGGACAATAGTGTCTTATTTGGAGCAGTTGGTGGACCAATCTATTCCGCTCACTCCGTTAACACTGCTGTTTGATAATTTTCTAGCGATATCAGTTCGGGGTACAGGTGTCCGTATGTTGGTTCGGAAAGCCAGTGCAGTGCAGTGGGGAAGAAATTGATACTATTATGTTGGAAAGATTCTGAACCTCCATCGTTTTGGCATTGGAGGAATCTTTTTCACAAAATGATGCAGTTGGATTACTTTGTGCCTCACCATTCTTTTAAGCATCAGAAATATTTTATGCTGATTTGGGAATCTTACATTCATTCTCTTTCTCATAGAGCACATAAGTATAATATTGAATGGGTAAGAGTTTTATATGTAGAGTTCACCTGTCATATTGAGGTCTGGACCCCTGAGGGGGGTGGGGGACTTTCCTCTCTAAGCTGTTTTATTTGGAAAGTTGTCTGTGATTGTTTTGCTTGATATACCTCAGAAGTCAATGATATGTCAAATGTTGTGTATTTGTTCCTTTACTTATAATTCAATGTTTTTTTATTAATGTGTGAGCTTTTTACATCTTCCCAGTGGAGTTGTGCTTTGATCAGGGTTCTTTCCTTTGGCACCTTCTCTTTTGTGGCATTAGGATCATCACAGGGCCCACTTTATTTATTTATTTATTTATTTATTTAACTGTTTTTCTATACCGAAGTATAACTAGGTGCCATCACTCCGGTTTACAGATACAACAACTTAGTACATTTGTCAACAACTGATACAAACATGGTATAAACGAGATCAAACTGGGTAAAGATCAACAAATTGAGTGAAACTTATGTAGGTTAAATACAACTTAGAACTTAGAGTGGGTTAATTTATATAATAGAATTGTGTTATTCATGAAGGGGGGAATATAATTTAACGGACAGAAGTGAATGTCTACGTTGATTTACCTATGGGGAACTAATTTTAAAGTCTTAGGTATTTATATCGTATTATTCATTTTTGTCAGTGAACAGTCAAGCTTAAACGTTCTATGTAATAGTCTTGGGATTGTTCTTGCATAACCACAATTGGTTATGAGTTTGCTATATTGTGTGTGGTTATCCGATACCGTCTTTGAAAGTTTGACTGAAGATCCATGTTTTGAGCTCTTTTTTGAATGATTTGATGTTGCTTTGTGAGCTCAGGTAATCTGGTAGTGAGTTCCATAGTTTCGGACCTGCAATGGAGATGGCTCTGTTTCTTGTGTTGGATAGCTTAACTAATGGCAGTGATGGTATGATTAGATGTAATTTACTTGCGGTCCTTGTCATGCGTTGTGATCTGTGTATCTGTATGATATTATTGAGTGCAGTGTTTTCTGCTTTGTATATTGCGTTGTGTAGGATTGTCAGTGTTTTGAATTCAATTCTTTTTTCTACTGGAAGCCAGTGTAACCTGTTGAGTACGGGGGTGATGTGGTCTGATTTTTTTTTACCGGATAGTACTCTAGCTGCTGCATTCTGTAGTAATTGAAGTAGTTTTAAGGCCGTTTTTGGTAGTCCTATCAAGAGTGAGTTGCAGTAGTCGAGGCTGGTGAAGATAGATTGTAAGACGGTTCTGAAATCTTGGTGGTGAAGCAGTGGTTTTAGATGTTTAAGTATTTGAAGTTTGTGAAAGCCTTCTTTTGTTTTTGTTGCAATGGGTTTTTTGTAGTTTAGTTCATTGTCAATCCATATACCGAGGTCTTTTACGTTGTCCTTTAGTTGGATACAGATGTTGTCTATTTGTATGGAGGGGTTGGTTTTTGATCCTGCGTTTTTTCTTTCAATCAGAATGCATTCTGTTTTGTTCATGTTGAGGCATAGTTTTAGGTGGTTTAGCATGTTTCTTATTGCGTCAAGGTGAGAGGCTGCTAGTGTCAGTGCATCTTCGATGGTGGACGTTATTGGTATGAGGAGTTGTATGTCGTTGGCGTACATGCTGGGGTAGATTTTATAATTTTGTGCGAGCGCGTACTTTTGTTCGCGCGATTTCAATAGATACGCGCGTAGCCATTAAAATCCGGGATCAGCGCGCGCAAGGCTGCCGATTTTGGGCAGCCTGCGTGCGCTGAGCCGCGCAGCCTGCCTCCGTTCCCTCCGAGGCCATTCCGAAATCGGAGTGGCCTCAGAGGGAACTTTCTTTCGCCCTCCCCTCACCTTCCCCTCCCTTCCCCTACCTAACCCACCCCCCCCGGCCCTATCTAAACCCCCGCTACCTTTATCGCCGGATTTACGCCTGCCAGAGGCAGATGTAAATCTGCGCACGCCAGCGGGCTGCTGGCGTGCCATCACCCGACCCGGGGGCGGTTCCGGAGGGCGTGGCCACACCCTCGGAACGCCCCCGGGTCGAAACCACGCCCGCGGCGCCACCCCCGAAACGTCACGTCACCTGCGCCACGCCCCAGAAACGCCACGCCACGACCGCCACGCCCCCGGCACACCGCTCCATGCAAGCCCCGGGACTTATGTGTGTCCCGGGGCTTGCGCGCGCCGCCGAGCCTATGCAAAATAGGCTCGGTGCGCGCAGGGGGGGTTTGGGGTAGGTTTTCGGGGGGTACGCGCGTATCCCTTTGAAAATCTACCCCATAGTATGTTACGCCTAGACTTTCGATGAGTTGGCAGAGTGGGAGTAGGTAAATATTAAAGAGTGTCGCTGAGAGAGCAGACCCTTGTGGCACTCCTGTTTCAAGTGGGATGGCTTCAGATGAGTTGTTGTTGATGGTGACTTTGAAATATCTGTCTTTTAGGAAGGATGTGAACCAGTCTAGAGTTTTGCCTGAGAGACCTATGTTCGCTAGTCTTGATATTAGGCTTTTGTGGTCAGCGGTGTCGAATGCGGCGGAGAGGTCGAGTAGGATTAGTAGATGGTTTAGGCCTGGATTTATCAAAATGCGGTAAGTACCGCATGCGATAGCAAAAGGGGCGTGGTAATGTAGCATTTATCGCAATGTGCACTAATTACCTGTGCGAAGAGCTAAGTTAGTGCGATACCATTTCAGATTCTGCGATAAGTGCCAGACCTGTTGTATTTCCTGCATTCAACCACTGGGGGACCGGTTTTTAATGATCCCAGACACATGGGGGGGGGGGGGGTGGGGAGAGAGAGAGAGAGAGAGAGAGAGAGAGAGAGAGAGAGAGAGAGAGAGAGAGAGAGAGAGAGAGAGAGAGAGACTGGCCATAATAGCATGTCCCATAGGCAGGTATTTGTATCCCTATGATAGGCCCACCTAGTAACTCGAGGTGGGGATTAGGTAAGAGTGTAGGGGGTTAGGGGCCACTTTGACATTCTACGTGACACCTACGAACAGAACTGTGGTCTCTTGTGAAGATTTGCTGGCCTTCGGAGTGAGGAAACTCACTCCAAGATGAGATTTGGGCAAGGTTCTCTCAACCTAGCTTGATGGACTCTCTACCTGGGTAAGCCCTTAACGCATGCGAAAACGCCTTACCGCATTTTGAAAAATGACCCCCTTAGTTTGTTATCGAAACCTCTTAGGAATTGTTTGTTAGGTTGAGTAGTAGGGTTTCGGTGCTGAGGTTTTTCCTAAAACCGTGTTGGTTTGGATGTAGGATTTTGTTATTTTCGAGGTGTTCATTTAGCTGTATCAGGGCCGCTTTCTCTGTCAGTTTTGCAAGAAGGGGTAGGTTTGAGATTGGACAGTAGTTGTTCAAGTCGACAGGATCTAGGTTCTTCCTCTTTATAATTGGTTTCATTGTTGCGATTTTTAGTTTGACTGGGAGTTCACCTTCTTCGAGGGATTTATTTATAATTGCCGCTAAGATTGGAGCTATGGTATGGGCAATTTCTTTTAGATCTCGTGTTGGGATTGTGTCTAGATCATGGTGTGCTGGGTTTATTTTTCTTAGCATTTTTTCTGTTGTTGAGATTGGTTCAAAATTAGACCATGGTATTATATTTGTTGTGGATATTTGGTCTTCTGTGATCAAGGATTTGTTGATGGCATCAGTTGTTTTTTTTTTTTTTTTTTACTCTTATTTTTTACTCTTGTTCTGTGGGAGAAATCAATTCCTAAACTGATTTTGGTCTCAGATCTGGTGGCGGCATACATAACCTACCTTGCTCAGCTAACATGACAGAAATGTGTGGTGTGGAGGTACCAACAATGGCTGGTGCTGCGCTCTCTGTTCCAAAGGATGAGCTTGTTCCCACTTGGACACCCCTCCTTTTAATCTTGGTGAGGATTTCTGTATCTGATGACATTACCGCTCACATTTCCAGGATGTTAAGAGTTATGTTATTTTTGACACTTTTAAGTGGTCTTAATTTATTTCCCATATGGGTACTGTAATCTAATCTCTCTCTTTTGGCAGCCAGAAGTCTCCTCCTTTCCCTCCTTTCCCTCCTGTCTTATTTTTATCTGTGATTAGGAAGAGCAATCCTCAGTTGACCTTATAATCTTTTGTGAAGCATTCATATTGTTATTGGCAGGTATATGCTTTAGATAACTTTGTCAGCAGGCAAGGAAAAGGTATATGGTATCCAATTTTTAGTTCTGATTCATAGAAGGGATTTCCTCCAAATGTGACATCTGGAACTATCAAACTAAAGCCATCATTGCTTGGTATTCTGGTGTAAGTGTGATCAAATTCAGCAAACCCCAAGCCATCTAGTTGGGCATGGCTGCAGGAATAATTAGCATTGCCCATGGTCATATTACATATGATTATTCAAATATTTTTGGAAGTCATACTGCTTGGAATTTCCCACATATTTTGATTAATCAGAATTCAAAGTTAAAGTTATATATATAAGGAACAACAACATCAATTTTAGTTTTACATTTTTAAGTAAAATTACTAGGATTTTATGGAATTTATTTTAAAGTTGAAATTAATGGCAGTTTGTTTTCCTTCCCTTCTGTTTATCAATGCTTTAAACAACTTTTGTGCCTAAAAATTTTTAAATAATGCCGATGTTTCTTTATAAATTGATTTTTCATGCTGTATGTGACATGTTGATTAAATGATATGTACAGTGAATATTTACATACTTTGGTGCACTAGAAACTTTATACATAGCTTTGCATGGATGGGATAAGTTTACATCTCTTGATTACACCTTTTTGAGTTGATTACTTGATGATGGGCCTTTGATATCCAAGATGAATACCTCAGCCAGCTGACACTACACAGTGTCACTTGGATATATAATTTGGTGATTTGAATGTCATATTTAATGTAATTCTAACATATGTAGACTGCCTTATCAAACCAGTGCTGAAATTAGAAGTACAATCAAATCAAGGACAAAAACCAAGATCTAACAGATCATCATAAAACATCTTAAAAACAACAAATGATAAAGCATAAATTATTTTCCTCAAACAAATAACATTAAAACCTACTAAATAGAGGGCCTTGTAACTGTCAAGTGTTTTAAGTAGATCATAATTTGATACTGAAGCTGGTATGATAGATAACACAAATAAAATGCCAGTTGGGAAAGGTTTATGGGCTGTCAAGAGCTCTGATTAAATAAAGGAAAATGAAAACCTTTTCTTTCCCGGACACACTGAGTCAACGATTTCAATGTATTATCCACTATGACGCCTAAATCTCTTTCCTGGGTGGTAACTCCTAAGATAGAACCCAACATTGTGTAACTACAGCAAGGGTTATTTTTCCCTATATGCATCACTTTGCACTTGTCCACATTAAATTTCATCTGCCATTTGGAAGCCCAATCTTCCAGTCTCACAAAGTCCTCCTGCAATTCATCATAATCCGCTTGAAATTTAACTACTCTGCATAATTTTGTGTCATTCGCAAATTTGATCACCTCATTCGTCGTACCCCTTTCCAGATCATTTATAAATATATTAAAAAGCACCGATTCCAGTACAGATCCCTGAGGTACTCCACTGTTTAGCTTTTTCCACTGTGAAAAATGACCATTTAATCCTACTCTCTGTTTTCTGACTTTTAACTAACTTGCAATCCACAAAAGGACCTTGCCTTCTATCCCATGACTTTTTAGTTTTTTTAGAAGCCTCTCATGCGGGACTTTGTTGAACGCCTCCTGAAAAGCCACATACACCACACCTACTGGTTCACCTTTGTCCACGTTTATTCACCCCGTCAAAAAAATGTAGGAGATTTGTAAGGCAAGATTTTCCTTGAGTAAATCCATGTTGGCTATGTCCCATCAAACCATGTCTATCTAAATGTATTATGATTTTATTCTTTATAACAGTTTCCACTATTTTTCCCGGCACTGAAGTCAGGCTCACTGGTCTATAGTTTCCCAGATCACTCCTGGATCCCTTTTTATATATAAAAGTTACATTGGCCATCTTCCAATCTTCAGGTACATCAGATGATTTTAATGATAGGTTACAAATTTTTACTAATACCGTAGTTCTGAAATTTCATTTTTTAGTTCTTTCAGAACCCTGGGGTGTATACCATCTGGTCCAGGTGATTTACTACTCCTCAGTTTGTCAATCAGGTTTACCAGATCTTCCAGGTTCACCGTGATTTGGTTCAGTTGATCTGAATCATCACCCATGAAAACCGTCTCCGGAACGGGTCTCTCTCCAGCATCCTCTTCAGTAAACACTGAAGCAAAGAAATCGTGTAATCTTTCCGCGATGGCCTTATCTTCTCTAAGTGCCCCTTTAACTCCTTGATCATCCAATGGTCCAACCGACTCCCATGCAGGCTTTCTGCTTCGGATATATTTTTTAAAGTTTTTATTGTGAAATTTTGCCTCTGTGGCCAACTTATTTTCAAATTTTCTCTTAGCCTGTCTTATCAATGTCTTACATTTAACTTGCCTATGCTTATGCTTCATCCTATTTTCTTCTGAAGGATACGTCTTCCAATTGTTGAATGAAGATCTTTTGGCTAAAATAGCCTCTTTCACCTCACCTTTTAACCATGCCAATAATCATTTTGCCTTCCTTCCACCTTTCTTAATGCATGGAATACATCTGGTCTGTGCTTTTAGGATGGTATTTTTTAACATTGTCCACGCCTGTTGCACACTTTTTACCTTTGTAGCTGCACCTTTCAGTTTTTTTCTATTTTTCTCATTTTCTCAAAGTTTTCCTTTGAAAGTTTAGCACTAGAGTCATGGACTTACATACTGTCCCCCTTCCAGTCATTAATTCAAATTTGATCATATTGGGCAGATATTAAAAGCCCTGCTGCCGGCGTGCCTATGTCGCATAGGCTGCCGGCATGCGCAAAGCCCCGGGACATGGTGGGGGCGTGGCGGCATTTGGGGCATTCCGGGGTCGGGGCTGTGGGCGTGGTGCTGTTACAGGGGCGTTCTGGGGCGTGGCCGAGGCCTCCGAACCAGCCCCTGGGTTGGAAAATGGCGCGCCAGCAGCCAGCTGGCGCATGCAAGTTACGCCTGGCTCGGGCAGGCGTAACTTTCTGAACAAAGGTAGGGGGGGATTTAGTTAGGGCTGGGGGGTGGGTTAGGTAGGGGAAGGGAGGGGAAGGTGGGGGGGGGGCGGAAAAAAGTTCCCTCCAAGGCCGCTCCGATTTCGGAGCAGCCTCGGAGGGAATGGAGGCAGGCTGCTCGGCTCAGCGCACGCAGGTTGCACAATTGTGCACCCCCTGTGCGCGCTGACCCTGGATTTTATAACATGCGCGCAGCAGCGCGTGCATGTTATAAAATTGGGCATAGATTTGTTCGCGCCGGGTTGCGCGAACAAATCTGCGCCCTTGCGTAAGTTTAAAGAATTGCCCCATTATGATTACTATGCCAAGTGGCCCCACCACTGTTACCTCTCTCACTAAATCCTGCATTCCACTGAGAATTAGATCTAAAATTGCTCCCTCTCTCGTCGGTTCCTGAACCAATTGCTCCATAAAACTGTCTTTTATTCCATCCAGGAACTTTATCTGTCTAGCATGCCCTGATGTTTCATTTACCCAGTCAATATTGGGGTAATTGAAATCTAAGGAACAATAGTGCAAGTACAAATCTGAGTTCCACCAACTATTTCAAATGATATATTTCTGTAAATAAGTTCACCTGTATATAATGTTTTCATTGCATATATCTATCCATTTTATATCGCTTGTTAATTTGTACAGCTTTACCCCTGTTTTCTCCCCCCCACCTTCCCTGCTACCCAGTTCGCCTATCAGTTCTTTGTAAAGCCCAATTGGCTACTTTATGTTACATGGAAATCGATGTGATGTTATCCTAACGAATGTCGGTATACAAAAATTGCAAGCAAATAAATAAATAAATATATTTATCAAAGTCCCCCATTGTTGTTATTGGTGGAGTTGCCAGCTTTACACTTTGAAATAAACAATATATCATTTGAAATAGTTGGTGGAACTCAGATTTGTACTTGCACTATTGTTCCTTAGTTCTTGCTCATGTGCAAGGTTTTGCTTCGCTGGATCTCTGTAATTGAAATCTCCCATTATTACTGCACTACAAGTTTGGTTAGCTTCCCTAATTTCTCTCAGCATTTCACTGACCATCTCACCATTTTGGCTAGGTGGACGTTAGTAAACTCCTATCACTATTCTCTTCCCCAACACACAAGGGATTTCTATCTTTAAAGATTTGATTGTACATTTAGTCTCATGCAGGATCTTTATCCTGTTGGACCCTATTCCATCCTGGATATAAAGCACCATCCCGCCACCAAGATGCTCCTCTCTGTCATTGTGATATAATTGGTACCTGGTATAGCACTATCCCATTGGTTATACTCTTTCCACGTCTCTGAGATGCCAATTAAGGAGGTCATTTTTCAAAGCAACTTTTCACGTGCGATCACTAAAAAGGGGAGGCGTTAAGACCGGAACAGGAGGAGTCGGGGTGGCACCGGGGCAGACACCTCGAAGACATGGCGGACAGCGAAAAGGTAAGAACCCTTTTCGCTGCCTATTTCGCGCCCAATAGCACTACCTTTTATGATGGTGCTTTTGCAGGCCCGCCCCCCGCTTCACGCCCCCCTGTACCCCACGATTCATGCCACTGCGGTGTCTTAGAAAATCTAGGCCTAAGTCTGTCATCATTCACTGCTATACATTCTAATTCTCCCATCTTCTTAGACTTCTGGCATTAGCGTACAAACATTTCAAAGTGTGTTCTCTGTTTGTACTTACATTCTACTTTTCAGTTGACAGGGATAAATTGGAATTTTTTAGCTCTGGTGATTTTTTAATTATAGGCACTTGGACTACTTTTATTATTAGTGGAACCTCTCTGTTGGGATGCCCTAACTTTAATGCTTCATTAGTATTCTTTAAAGATACCTCCCTCTGAACCATGCGCTGTTGAGCAACTGTTGACTTTCCCCATTGTTTTAGTTTAAAAGCTGCTCTATCTCCTTTTTAAAGGTTAGTGCCAGCAGCCTGGTTCCACCCTGGTTAAGGTGCAGCCCATCCCTTCAGAAAAGACTCCCTCTTCCCCAAAAGGTTCTCCAGTTCCTGCAATTCCAGGAGCATCTCTTGGCAAAATGGTTGGAGTACTCCTCCTTAAATCGCAAACACTCCACTAACCCCATTTTGTTTTGGTATACTACCAAGACGGTGCTACAAGGGGACATTATCTCCTATGTGGTCCATAGGCGAAAAATGCTAGACAAGCATCTCCTCGTCCTAAATGCCCAATTGCTGAGTGCCAGGTGCCTGATGGTTCGTTCCAACACAAGTACCAATAAGGAAAATTATCTTTCTCTTCAGGGGGCCCTAAATTCCTTCTTGTACCAACGGGTGAAGAAGAGCCTACTGTACTATCAATACAAGCTGTATCAATTTAGTAATAAATCTGGGAAATTAATGGCTAATTTGATCAGAGCAGCCCAAAGACCATGTTATATAACAGCACTCCGGTCCCCCTCAGGGCAAATAGTCACAGACACCCCCACTATCTTGGTACATTTCAAAAGTTTTACTTTGACCTATACACGTCCGAGGGTTGGGACAGAGAGGCCTGCGATTAATTTTGTACTCAGCTTAATCTTCCCTGTTTATCCGTGGAGCAGAGAGATTGGTTAAATTGCCCAATTAAGGCTGAAGAGATACAGTTTGCTATCCATCAAGCAAAGCGATTTAAAACTCCGGGCCCCGACGAGTATACAGCTGATTTTTACAAATGCTTGATGGACTCCCTGGGGGCCCAATTAGCGCTTACCTTTTCCGAGTTAATAAGAAAGGGAGCATATTCGGCTCATGCTAATACTCTCATCCCTAAACCTGGGAAAGATTCTCTCTCTCCTATCTCTGACCGCCCCATTTCTCTGCGCAATTTTGATCAGAAATTACTGGCTAAAATAATGGCGGAGCAGCTGGCAGAAGTGCTGCCTTCATTGATAGGACCCGGTCAGGTGGGCTTTGACAGGAAACGTTACGCGCTTACTAATATCCGGTGGGTGCTGGCAGCCATGGCCATGTGTCAACAAACGGATACCCCCTACCTAGTGATCAGTTTTGATGCTGAAAAGGTGTTTGATAGGGTGGAGTGGAACTATCTTTTCCACATTCTGCGAGTTATGGGGTTTGAGGGTTTTTTTTAATGAAGTCATACAACTTTTGTATAATGACCAAATGGCCCTCATTCTTGCTAACCATTCGCAGTCTGGGGCTTTTTCAATTTCTAGGGGTACACAACAAGGGTGCCCATTATCCCCTCTACTATTTCTTTTACAACTTGAACCCCTCCTTTTATCTGTTCAGGTTACCCGGGAGGTGAAGGGGATTAGATTCCAGACGGACATTTTTAAATACGCGGCTTTCGCAGGTGATATCCTGGTATTTTTGACAGACCCAGTATGCTCCCTTCATCCCCTTTTACAGTTAATCTGGACATTTGGGATTATTTCCAGCTTGCATCTTAACACTGACAAGTCCGAGGCCTTAACATTCCCTGGCGCCCTCCAGGACCGATGAGATGAGCCTTTTCTTCTGCAGTGGGCAGGTGACTCCCTTCGCTATTTAGGGGTTATACTTCCCCAATCTCCGGCCAAATTGTATAGCCTAAATATCCTTCCTTTGTTAGAATTCTCGCAGGAGAGATTACACACTTGGACAGCTTTACCTTTATCCTTGGGAGGCCGGGTGAACCTGTTCAAAATGGTTATTCTCCCCAAATGGCTTTATATTCTTCAGAATTTGCCGCTCCATCTCAAACGGAGAGATTTGGCAAGCTTGGACAAAGTGCGTCGCTCCTTCTTGTGGCGGGGCAGGAGATCTAGGATACCTTTGCCCTGGAAAAATGGGGCCAGGGAGGTCTGGGAGTTCCTGATCTGGCTTTGTACAATTTGGCCGGTAACCTACGTATCATCATGAAATGGCTCCTAGACAAATCCTTCTACGTTAATCTGTCTGCTGAAAAGGCACTGGTAGCCCCACTGGATTTAAAATATGTGTTGCAGAGTCCCTCAGATAAACTCCCGTCCTTTTTAATTCAATCTACCTCGACTGCACCCATTAGACAAACTTGGCTCGTCTTAACTAAATTGTTGAAGAATCCACGATTCTGCTTTTATCTGATGCATATTCAAGGGAACCTGGAATTTTCTCCAGGTTCTCAGGCTGCTGATTTCCGCTTATGGGCCACTAAGTGAATCACTCAGTTAGGTCATTTACTAACTGAGGAGGGGCTTATGTTGTTTTTTTCAGAGATGAAGGATTTGTACAATCTTGGTAATGTGCAGGTGTTTTCCTACCTACAAATTCAACACGATATCAAGTCCCTACCCCTTGACTCCTTATGATCCTCCGTTTTTCAATCCCTGGATGCTTTGTTTATGCTTGACAAGTCACAACCCCTCTCCCTTTCCGTTTACTACAAAAGTCTCAAAACATTCACACGCATAGACAGTTGCTCTATACTTGTGGATCACTGGAATGGGAATGGTATGTTTACGATTACTGGTTCCATTCTCCAGGCAGGCTTTAAGCGAGTGTCCAAAATCTCCTCTAACATTTATTTATTTTATTTATTTATTTAGGTTTTTTATATACCAGCATTCATAAGCAGATCACATCATGCCGGTTTACATTAGAACAAGGGGTGCAAAGAACAATAAAACTATAACTAGTGCATCGGAGTTGCAGTTACAATGAAACAAAGGTAATAGAACTGGGAGAAAGAGAAAAAGAACAGTGTAGGGTTAACATAAATTAATAATTATTTACAGTGCCTAAGTGGCTACATTGTTTGGGAGGAAATGGAGGTGGTTAGGAGTTGTCTGGGAAGGCTTGTTTAAATAGCCAAGTCTTCAATATTTTTCGGAACGTTGGTAGGCAAGGCTCTTGGTGCAGATTCGTGGGGATGGAGTTCCAGAGTAAGGGTCCGGCAGTCAAGAAAGCCCGTATTCGGTACCTGGAGGGATCCTCTGTAGGCTTCTCTGGTCGGTCTTTGAGAGATATGTAGGCAAAACGGATATTGAAGGTCCAGAGATGTAAGGTGGTGGATGGACTTGTATATGATGGTGATGGACTTGCAGATGATTCTGAAGTGAATGGGGAGCCAGTGAAGATTTTTTAAGATGGGTGAAATGTGGTCTCTTCTTTTGGAGTTTGTGAGAATTCTAGCAGCCATGTTTTGGACCATCAGTAGGGGTTTGGTGTATGAAGATGGGAGGCCAAGAAGGATGGCGTTGCAGTAATCTAATTTTGCGAAGATTATTGCTTGCAGTATAGTTCTAAAGTCCTGAAAATGGAAGAGCGGTTTTATCCTTTATTTATTTATTTATTTAAGGCTTTTATATACCGACTTTCTTGATACAAATCAAATCAACTCGGTTTACATCGAACTAAGCAGAACTATAACCAACCAATCAACAAGTGACAATTTAAAGGAGCATAAAGTTACATTATAACAAGGATGCCTTAACTGGGAGAAGGAAAAAAAAAGAGGGGGTATCACATGTATGTGATACCCCCTCTTTTCAACACTTGGAGTTTGTGAAAGCAGTCCTTGGTGGTGCGGTTGACAAAAGCTTTCAGGTTCATCTTGTTGTCAATTGTAGCTCCTAGGTCTCTGACTTGAGAAGATAGAGGGATGTTAGATGTGTGGCTGGGGTAGTTGTTGTTTTCTGGAGCAATAAGTATTAGTTCGGTTTTGGAGGCGTTTAGAATGAGGCTCATGTTGGCGAGTAGGTCATTAATTTTTGATCGGCAAGATTCCCAATATTCGAGAGTTTTGACGAGGGATTCTTTAAGAGGGATCACTATCTGAACATCGTCTGCATAGATAAAGTGTTTGAGTTTAAGTTCGGTTAGAAGCTGGCACAGTGGGAGTAGGTATATATTGAACAGGGTGGGTGATAAGGAGGATCCCTGTGGGACTCCTATGGGAGCGTCATGACGGGAGGATTCTTTGTTGTGGATTTTCACTTTGTAGCCTCGGTTGTTGAGGAAAGTTTTGAACCAGGCTAGAGCAGTACCTGCTATTCCAATGGATGAGAGTTGGTTTATGAGGCTGGCATGATTAACAGTGTCGAAAGCAGCTGAGCGGTCCAACAGGATCAGTAGGAATGAATGACCTTTGTCAAGGCCCAGAATCAGGTAGTCTGTCAGAGATACCAAGAGGGATTCTGTGCTGGAAGCTTTTCGGAACCCATATTGTGAGGGGAAGAGGAGTTTGTTGTCTTCGATGTAGTCTGAGATTTGCGTGTTGACTAATTTTTCCATGATCTTAGCTATGAGTGGTAGGTTGGCGATCGGGCGGAAGTTGTTCGGGTCATTGGGGTCTAAGTTTGGCTTCTTTAAAAGCAGTTTGAAAGAAGCCATCTTGAGGTCATCTGGGTAGAAGCCTTGAGATAAAGAGCAGTTTATGATGTCTGCCAGCGTTTGTGATATGTCATCCGGGATGGACAGGAGAATTTTGGTAGGAATGTGGTCTGCAGGGTGAGAGGAGGGCTTCATTTTATTCAAGATTGATTGGATCTCTTTGGCTGAGGTGAGTTCGAAAGAATCAAGATGTGAGGATTTGTTGTTTGTTAGTGGTGGAGAGGTCAAATGAGGAGTGGTGGAGTTGGGCAGCTGAGTTAAGAGCTTACTAATTTTATCATGGAAAAACTGGGCCAGTTCATCGGCTTTTGATTGTGCTTGATTGATAGGGATAACTGGTGTGTTGGGTTGGGATAGGTTGGAAACAAATGTGAAGAGAGCTTTGGCGTCAAAGACTAGATCGTGGATCTTGTGCGCGTAGAAGTCCTTTTTGGATCTGGAAGTGGAGGTTTTATATTGGTGGAGTGCCTGTTTATAAGCGCCGAGTGTGCTCGTGCTAGGGGCTTTACGCCATTTACTCTCCTTCTGTCTTAAGCTATGTTTCAATTTTCTGAGCTCGTCGGTAAACCAAGGTTGTCTTTTGTGCGAGTTTATATTAGGTTTTTTTGTTGCAAGGGGGCATAGCTTGTTAGCTATGGTTTCCGTAATTTTGTTCCATGATAGGAGAGCTGTGTTAGGGTTGGTGAGATCTATGTTGGTGAGGTGTGGGGTTAGTTGATTACTGAGGTCTTCCGAAGAGCACGTTCTTCTATATTGGAAGGAGGGTTGGGGTCCGTGAGCCAGGATGGTTTTATTTGTTGTGAACTTGGTGGTGATAAGTGTATGATCTGACCAGGGGACCTTCTTGCACTTCGGATGAGAGGGATGCTTGATGCCTGAGTTGACGAAGATTAGATCAAGCGTATGGCCTGCTTTGTGTGTGGGTTTGTTGACTATCTGGTTGAATCCTAAAGCAGATAGTGCCGATAGGAAAAATTTGCAGCTGGGTTAGGGAATCGGATCGTCAACGTGTAAGTTGAAATCTCCCAGAATGATTGCTGGGGTGTCCAAATTGATGGTGGTTGTGATTAATTCAATGATAGGAGAGGTGTCTGATTCCAAGAGCCCTGGGGGGGCGTAGACTAAAAGGATTTGAAGTTGTTCTGATGAGAAGAAGCCAAGTTCTAGTTTAGGTTCTGATATGACCGAGTGTTGTGTGAATCCAAGGCCTTTTTTTGTTGCTAGCAGGATGCCCCCATCTCTGTTTTTTTAGTCTGGGGACTATATTATTATATTATATTATATTATATTACATTACATTACATTACATTACATTACAAGTTTCTTAGGCGAGCCTAGGCCCATGCAGCGTGCCGATCAAAAATGTCACTTTCTGCCGCCTGTGGGAAGTGCCAGGAAACTAACAGTATGCTGTCTCATTCCTTTTGGGCATGTCCCTTTATTAAACGTTTCTGGAGTCGTATTGCCATGTACCTCATGGATCTGCTAGGAGTTTCGTTTTCCATATCCCCATTACCCCTTCTTTTTGGCTGCCTCCCTCCCTTACAGATTAGAGGTGCTGGACCTCGCTTATTCGCTCAGAAGGCCTGTCTAGTAGGGAAAAAGGTGATACTTTTGAACTGGAAGGGTACAGATGCTCCATCCTTTTGGGCATGGCGAAACCATCTGCATCACATGATGCGAATGGATGATCTGGCTTCTCGATGTTTTCCTCTTCATTGACGAAAGTTTCTCATGACATGGGACCCATATATTCAGGTTCACCCACACAGATCCCGAAGTTTGTTTTTGAATGATTAAACAGTTCTTTATTTACTGCTTTCTTTTGTCCTAGACCTTTGATGCCTATAGTGGAATCCTTAATTTGGTCAATTCTAGTTTAGTGGACACAGTGTGGTATTGGTGTCTTTTTGTACTGTTATAGGGTGGGTAGAGGGGAGGGGGGAAAGGAGGGAAGGGATAAGGGGGGTAGGAGAGAGGGTTATGTTTGCATACTTTATCCTTTTCAATTTATGTAAATTTGGCTGAGGATGTAGCAGAAACACAGCATCCTCTGTTCTGTCGATTTGTATATGAAAATAATAAAAAACTTTTCAGATTAAAGTTTCTCCTATTCCTTGCAAAACTGAATCCCTCTTCCTTGCGCCATCGTCTCATCCACGCATTGAGTCTCCGGAACTCTGCCTGCCTCTGGGGACCTGCGCATGGAACAGGGAGCATTTCAGAGAATGCTACCCTGGAGGTTCTGGATTTCAGCTTCCTACCTAAAATCCTAAATTTGGTTTCCAGAACTTCCCTCCCACATTTTCCTATGTGCCGACATGTACCACGACAGCTGGCTCCTCCTCAGAACTGTCTAAAATCCTATCTAAGTGAAGTGTTAGGTCCGCCACCTTCGCACTAGGTAGGCATGGTACCAGGCGATCCTCATACCCAGCTGTCTACATTCCTAATAATCGAATCACCAACTATGACTGCCGACCTGACCCTTCCCTCCTTGGCAGTTTATAGTTATAGTTTATAGTTTATTTCGGTTTTCTATACCATTACATCAGTCTAAAAGACCATCACAAAGGTGTACATTTAACATAAAATACAATAAAATACAATAATCAGATACAATTTATATCAAAACCATTAAATCATGGCAGAAGCCCTGGGGGAGACATCCTCGGTGTGAGAGGACAATGCACCTTGCTACAGGATCAATTCCTGTAGCAAGGTGCATTGGTTGATGCTCTCTGATCTTGAGATCTTCCTCCTCCAAAACAGCACCAGGGATGCCAGACTGGAGTTGGAACTTGGCTGCTATGTCCCTGAAGGTCTCATCTATTTTCCTCTCTGTCTGCCTCTGCTCCTCCAGGTCTGCCACTCTAGCCTCCAGAAATCAGATTCATTCTCTGAGAGAGACAGGAGCTCTTTGTATCGGATGCACACATACAATTTCTCACCGGCGGGTAAAAAATCATACATGTGATACTCGATACTGAAGACTGGGAGGCCCCCCTCTTGCTGCTAGATTGCTGCCTTCATCTTAAATTTGTTCAGTTCCTAGTTAAGTTTTAGGTTGCTATGGGTGTAGGATTGCATACAAATTAGGGTCCTTTAAATGTATTAGTGTATTCACTATATATCTGGTAGTAACCTACAAGGGCATGATCAAACTCTTGATAAGGTATGGGGAATTTCTGAGTTTAGGTTAAAAAGCCAATTTATTTATTTATTTTACATTTTTAAAGTGGGAAAGTGACACCTGCCTATAAATTAAAGGATAAGCTAGGGGTAGGTGGGAGAGAAGTGGGAGGGTTAGGAAATACAAACACACAAACTTCGATGCACGGAGTCATGGGCTTGACTCCGTGCATGTCCTCACGTCCATGTCTCTGCTACTTCCTCGAGAACACAAAGCTAAGTGCTAATATTTGCAATGCTACTAAAAAGCTAAGCGCTAAAATTTGCAATGCCACACAGCTTATGATGTGCCAATAGGCTATTTTATTGTTCACCTGTGCATAAGAAAAATCTTAAAAAATACTGGACATTACCTGACCAATGATTATACCGCTGGTGTACTATTGCTAATTAGCATCAGATATGTATGCCCTGTATGAGGTCTGCTGATAAACAAGATCACGTTGTGTACTTACACTAGTATAGAGCTTCACCTTTGGGATTCTAGCTTATTTACTTATTATATGTTGGACAGCTACTCCCTCTTTTTAAACTGGGTGCTAGAGGTTTGTTGTGGTCATAATTGATGATTCTTATTTGTAACATTTACCTCCCTCTCAATTAGGAGTTAATTCAGAACAGAAGAAAAAATGTTTTGTTTGAGCTAATCCTAAAATGAGTGAAACAGGATAGCCTTTTAACACTGCAGATTGCTAGACTCCAAAAAAAATGTAGAGACCCCTTGATTCTCTACCAGGTCAGGATAAAACCAATTCTTTTGTGGGGAGGAAACATAATAATAGTATGGGGAGTTGGCTTCTCTATGTAGAAGAGGTGTGCTGATAGGTTCCTCTGATGTAAATACTCTGACCACCATTTCACTGTGAGAAAAATTTGTTTCACTCACAGGAACAGCATGCTCCTGGCTATTCCCTGTTTTAGATTATATTGAAAAGGAAAGGCCTCTGGAAATCTCACAATGAGACTTGGGTTAGACATGGAGTCAGAAGTCCTTTCTTTATATTTGATGGACCATTTTAAAGACCCTTTTATGTTACTGAGCTGGGAATTGTTCCACTCTCCTGAAACTCTTGGGTTTTTCTATGTTTTGTAAAGAGATTTTTATATTGGGTTTTTTTTAGTTCCCATTTACTAAGGACTCAACTTTGGTTTGGACATTCAATAAAGGGAGAGGTTCCTTTCACTGAGAAGGAACCTGGGGATCACCATTATCCAAAAGGATGACCTTCAGCCCTCCAGAGGAGAGAAGAAAGGAGGGGATCGCAGTCACTGTGAACCCCTTGAAAGGGCTCGCTCACAGTATATATGTTGGGATTGTGGGCTCTTGGTCCGGGACGAGTGTTGGTACTACCACTGAGGGACGGCCCCCAATGGCCCTCATCGCCGACTGGTGGAGCAGGTAAGGACGACCTGGCTGGAACTTCACCTATACCAGCCCTTGTTCCCTTCAGGTTGAGCCCTTGGGTACCGGGGCCGGCAGGGCTTAGGTGCGGGTCACCTCAACGAAGACTGGAGCAGCGGCAGGCAGAGGCAAGGTCAGGAGTCCGGGTTGTGGCTGGCAGCGAAGGTGCAAAACGAGAGTCCAATCCGAAGATCCGGGGCAGGCAGCAAACAAGCAAGACGAGAAACCAGGCCAAGAGTCAAGAAGGGCAGCAGATGAGCAGAGACGAAGAAGCAAGCCGAAGTCAGAACCAGGAGATCAAGCCGAGGAAGGAAGCACAGGAACTAAGAACATGCCATACTGGGTCAGACCAAGGGTCCCTCAAGCCCAGTATCCTGTTTCCCAACAGTGGCCAATCCAGATCACAAATACTTGGCAAAATCCCAAGGGGTAGATATATTCCAAGCTGCTTATCCCATGAATAAGCAGAGATATCTGCAGCTACACTAATAGCTTTCATCAGATCCTCTGGCAATGAATTCCAGAGCTTAATTATTCTTTGAGTAAAACAATATTTTCTTGTATTTGTTTTAAATGTATTACCTAGTAACTTCATTGTGTGTCCCTTAATCTGTGTACTTTTTGAAAGAGTAAACAACTGATTAATGTTTATTCATTCAATTCTACTCATTATTTTATAAACCTCTATCATATCTCCCCTCAGCCGTCTCTTCTCCAAGCTGAAGAGTCCTAACCTCTTTAGCCTTTCCTCATAGGAGAATCATTCCATCCCCTTTATCATTTTGGTTGCCCTTCTCTCTACCTTTCCTATTCTGCTATATCTTTTTTGAGATTAGGTGACCAGAACTGCACACAATACTCAAGAGGAGGTTGCTCTATGGAGTAATACAGAGGCACTAGGATATTCTTTGTTTCATTCTCCATGCCTTTCTTTTTTATTTATTTATTTATTTATTTATTTATTTATTTATTTAAATTGTGTAATTAGTAATTTCAAATCTGAATACAATTCAAATACAAATAAGGACAATTAAGGAGAACATAGAATAACACAATATATATTACCCTAATTAGGGTAAATATATATTTTTACATTACAAAATACACAATTTATTCATCTAAATCTCCCTGTTACCAAACTACAAGAGAGAGAGGATCCTACATTAGAGCAATGAAACCAAATAATATACTTACAAAAGAAAACAATGGGAGATTACGGAGGACGAGGAGAGGTATGATGACAGGAACACAGGAATGGACAGGAACGCAGGAACTGGAACCACCAGAACAGGAATCAGAAACCAAGGACAGGATCAGGAGCAGAATCAGGAACAGAAGACAGGAACTTGAAGACATCACGAACTGGATCAGCAACTAGCACTCTGAGGAGGTGGACCTGTTGCCAAAGCGAAGAACTGGGGACTGAGGCAGGGTTTAAGTACCCCTCAGTCCTGACATCATTAATTGGGGCAGGGCCGAAGTTTCCCGCCGCGGCCCCTTTAAGAGGCGGGACGTTCCGCGAGCGCCTAGGGAGAGGCCTGCAGGGAGGAGGAACGGCATCTTCCAGAGCCGCATGGGAGGCACGCTGGCGGCTGACTCCGGAATGGAGCGCGCCGCGCCGGCAGGGAGAGGCCCCACTGAGCATCGGAGGAGGTAGGGGAGACTGGCCGCGGCCTGCCGCAGCCGGGAGCCACAACAATAGATATTGGAGATTAGGGGAGAGGAGAAGTAACAATGGTATCAATCTGTTACTTGGAGGGGAACGCGAGTGAGGAGAACTACTGGAGAGATAGGAGATGAGACTTTGTATTTAAAAGGGACTAAACATTCTACTCACCATCTACGTCTGACCCTAATCCATGAGGAAGGACACTGAAAACTATACTTATTAATTTGGATAATTGGCTTTTACAACCATTAATAAATTTAAAGAATAAAGAAAGTCACAGATTTATTAACAAACTTGATTATAACATTTATATCTGTAAATAGCTATAAAGATTATCTTATCATTTCACATCATTTCATTAAAAGTATTGTTGGAAAACGGTTCACTTTCTAGTGTACTTCTTGCTGTTTAATGAACTCATCACTCATCACTGCTGTATACAATAATTTCTAACTGGGATTTAAGTGCCCTTGCAATGCGCAAGGCCTTGAAGATTTGTCCATCCCCCCTCCTCCCGAGCCTTCTGTCCAGGACTATCAGCCGAGGGATAACAGAAGTAAAAAATAAATCTGAGTTCCTGGAGCTTTTAGTTAAGTATCTATATGTTAAATGACTTTTGAACTCAGACAAATTCAAGATCAAGTGTAGCGAGGGGGGGGGGAAGGGGCGTGAGGAGGGAAACCTTCAGAATTCTAGAGAATGCTTACTAGATGACGTGAAATCTACAGGCTTGATGTTCCAGAACAGATGTCAGGCTTCTCCCCACTCCGGGCAGGAAATCTTCAGTGTTTGCAATACTGTTGGCGAGAAATCTTGGGCACTGCATAACATGGGAGGACTGAAACGGTAAATGATCTAGAATCTTAAAGGACAATTTTACTGGTGTGCACATCCAAGGAATATTTTCACAGTCATGCTTGGCTGGTACCGTATTCACACAAAATGTGGCCAAAAGGTTACAAATTAGGTTGACCGTAATTTCAGGTTGGAAGGTTCCTTTTTTTAAAATCACTTTGGAATGATCTTTATTTCAGATATATTAGACAGAGATCATTTGATAGATTTATAAAATGACATAAAGGAATCTCTGTTGGGACTCCTAGACTGTTTCCCGAATGCATTCCAGTTTGTAAAGCGTATCCCTCCAGTAAGCAGCTAAGACTTGTAACAAATTTCCTTACAGCATCAAGATGGAATAAGTACAAAAACATACAATACTACTGTGAAATCAACCCTGGAGGTTTCAGTCCAATATATTTGGAATACTCCTTAGGCTTTGGAAAAGCTAATGTACTACTGTAGGGATAATTAGGCAGATTATATTGCCATCTGGTGGTGTTTTCTGGAAAGGGAAGAAATTGTTGTTTCCTATCGGGCCGATACAGTAAAAACGCGCTCTCCCAGCGCGCGCACAGGCCACTCTCCTGTGCGCGCGATTCAGTATTTTAATTTATTTTAATTAGGGCCGGCGGTAAAAAGAGGCGCTAGGGACACTAGCGCGTCCTGAGCGGCGGCTGTCAGCAGGTTTGACAGCCGACACTCAATTTTGCCAGCGTCTGTTCTCGAGCCTGCTGATAGCCATGGGTTCGGAAACCGGACGCCGGCAAAATTGAGCATCCGGTTTTCGACCCTTTTTTTCTACTTTTTTTAACTTTCGGGACGTCCGACTTAATATCGCCATGATATTAAGTTGGAGGGTGCACAGAAAAGCAGTTTTTACTGCTTTTCTGTGCACTTTCCCGGTGCCCAGAGAAATTAGCGTCTACCTTTGGGTAGGTGCTAATTTCTGAAAGTAAAATGTGCGGCTTGGCTGCACATTTTACTTTCTGTATCGCGCGGGAATACCTAGTAGGGCCATCAACATGCATTTGCATGTTGCGGGTGCTATTAGGTTTGGGGGGGTTGGACGTGCGTTTTGGACGCGCTAGCGCCTGCAACATGCCCCCGTGTGCCGCGAACAGCGCGCTGGGCCTTCATCTTCACTGCGAACAGCGCGCCGGGCCTTCATTTTCGCCGCAAATGGCGCGGGTCCCGCGGCATGCCAGTGAGAGAGAATGTGTGTCGGGGAGGGAAGGGTGAGAGAGAGCAGGAGGGTGTGAGAGAGAGCATGGGAGGATGCCGGTGAGAGAGAATGTGTGTGTGAGAGAGAGGGGGGGTGACAGAGAGCATGGTTGGTAAGAGGGGTGGGTGGGTATGTGTGAGAGAGGGTGGGTGGGGGGATGCTTGAGTGTGGGTTTCAGAGAGAGGGAGCCTATATGATGGGAGGGGTATGCCGGTGAGAGAGAATGTATGTGTGAGAGAGGAGAGGGGGTGTGGGGGAATGCGAGACAGCTTGGTAAATAAACTTTGCCAGCCCTGGCTTTAGCAAATGTGCCTCCATGCCCCTTGCCCTGGGTGAAAACAATTTAGTTTTACCTTTTTAGCTAACGCTTCCATACAAGAGCTTATGTGACAATAAAAAGGCTCGCCGCCCGGGCGTAGAACGGGTACAGTTGCTAGTATATATATATATATATGACTAGTAATATGCAGTGAAAAATCTTCAGAGATAGCTGTGTTAGTCTGATGAATCAAAAATGACAAGTCGGATGGCACCTTATGGATGAACTCATTTATTAAAGCATGAGGTTTCGAGGATAGAGTCCTTTTTTTTTAGTAATATACAGTCATCATAACAACTTTAATCTAAAAATAACAGAATAAGTAAATCTGTCCCTTCTCACTGTGCATGAGATCCATGTTCACACAGCAAGCCAAGTACTTCAATCTACAGCCAAATCACTCAAACATGTATCAGCTGGGATTTAGTATACTCCAATAAGGTCAGATACATAGAATCACAGTAAATAACTGCAGGGCACTGCATCAAACGCCATCTTACCTGTTCTCTTATAAGGTGAATTTTTAAAAACTCAGCGTGCACATCAATGAGGGGGTGCGCACGCATGTCTGGCTTATGCACGCCCACCAAATTTTAAAAACTGCCCAGATGTGTGCGTGCTCCTGCAGCTTACACGTCTCACTAGATTTCTAAAAGGGGGCATGGTGTGAGCATTTTGGGGTGTGGCCAAGAGATGTGCATGTAAATACTTATGCACCTCTGTGCACACCCAGGTCCACTGCTATGTAAGTTTACTTCTGCTATCGAGGAGGTGTAAGTTTAAAACAAAACAAACAAAAAACTCCCCAGTCATTTCAGAGGAATTTAAAGGGTCTGGGGTAACTAGGGGGAGTGCAGGCTATTAAACCACACATATGTGCACACAAATTATAAAATTGCCATGTCCCGGGGGGCCAATGCACACGCGTCAGTGTGCGCTTGTGCACCCCTTTGAGAATTATCGTCTCTGTAAATATTTTAATGGATGTCTGAAAAATTTGAAATGCAACACAATGCTGAGGTCTACTGTATTATGCTGTATTGCATATTTCAACAAGGTTACACTATAAGAATAAAATTGTAGTCAATTGGCTTAAATAGAGCATTGGCTGAGTTTGTATTCATTTGAGTTTGCTGGATCTGCAAAATTGGTTCAGTTATAAACTTAAAAAAACTCCCAATGGTGTCCATTCAAATGTGAAATACGAATAGTAGAAATATGACTTTGGAATTATGGTTCACAGGAAAACTGCAGGGACCGTTAACCCTGGTAAATTTCTGTGAGTCGGTAAGGTCAGTTTTCTTGGGATTAACACAATTTTAGATAAGCCTGCCAGTGTTATATAAATGTCAGGAGACTGATACCAGTTTGTTGCACATACCCAGACAACTGCTTTAACTAAGAATAGATTAGTGTCTGACTATGCTTCATTGGTGCTGAATTTCAGTTCTTGTCTCAGATGTCTTAATTTTATTGGGACCACTGAGGCATGCCTTCGAAATATTCCCCTGTACTTGCCTCAGGCTCTGGCAGTAGGGCTGGTTTTATTCAAAGAGGCTGAGAGCACATGGCAGAAACATCAAGGTATGTTGCCTGCCTCTTACACTCAACGGGGTAGATTTTCGAACGCTTCCCGGCGCATACACATGGACGTGCCGAACGCCAGTGCACACATGTTAGAAAATCTGTGGTCCCTGCGCACATGCGTGCTGGATTTTATAATCCATGCGGGTGGCACGCACAAGGGGGGGGGGGAACTCTTGCAATTTCCACGCGGCAACGCATTCAGACCTTCCCCAGTTCCCTCCCAGTCCGCTCCAATTAAGGAATGGACTGGGAAGGAACTTCCCTACCCCCCTACCTAAATTCCCTCCCTCTTCCCCTCTCCTCCCCTCCCCAACCCCTGAACCCTACCTTTTGTTTATTTTTGTCTTTGTTTTACAACTTACTTCAGCTCCCGAGCTGAAGTAAGTTGTGCGCGCCGGCTGGCTGCCGGCAAGCGAGTCTCTGGGACGGCGATCAATGGCGTTGTCCCGGCCCGCCCCTTCGACGAGGCCTGGCACTTATGTGCATTATGGGGTTTATGCGCATGGCCGGGCCCCTTCGAAAATTCGCTCAGCATGCGCAAGGCCCAGCCGCGCGCTTAAATCCCGCGTTTTACACGCACAGGCCTTTGAAAATCTACCCAAATGTGTGGACAATGCAGCTACAATTCATCCTGAGGATCACCAGGCTCTTCATCTACTCCTTTTGGTATGTTTCTTTTCACTCCCAGTTGAGTGGTTTGTAAGAAAGAGCCTGTAAATAGTCTTTGTGACAAGAGCCAGTAGAATACGAATGGAACCACATGGTAGTACTTGATAGCATTTTGGAAATCACCCCCAAGCCATCTGCTGTGCGCTCCTGTGTTCCTTATCCTCCCCCACCCATAATCTGCAAAGAGGTAAAAATGTATCCCCTCACAAAATCTGTGTAGCTGAAGATGGAAAACAATGTCATTGATGCATCAAAATTGGCAGCAGTAGGCGTTTCATCATAGTCTCCTTTGTTAATATGTGTTTCTTAAGTGAAAATGCAAAATTGCTCCTACTAGGAAAAGATGTTTCATAAATCTGTTGAGATGTTGCCCTTTTAATTTTTTGGAGTATATTTCGAGGAAGCTGTCCTTATGAACAGAGGGCACAGCCAGATTTGGAACATGAAGAGTCGCCATGTGGCATTTAGAGATTACTTATATTTTAGCAAACAAATTATGAAAAATCTAAAAATAAGTCTAGAATATATTACCCCAAAACCCTCCAGCTAGACTTTTATTTTTAAAGTGGCATGGCTGCTTGGTGGCCTAACTCCAAGCCCTCTCCCTAGTTCACCAAAAATAAGAAATCAATGCCTCCCTCCTCTCTCTCTCTCCACCTCAACCCTAACGCCCCCCAACCACCTGGTACCTTCACAAACTCCTTTCTTCTGCCAGGATCGTGGTATGCTCCGACTGCAATCCTGGCCGGGGGGGTGGGGGCGGAGAGGAGGCTTCCGAGTGACCATGCCACTTTTATTTTGAAAGTCTGCCAGAAGGAGTTTGGGGAGATGGGGGGCTCGGCCTGGCAGGTATGAGAATCAGGCCATAGGGCGCTGCGTCACTTCCTTTTTTTTCTTTCTTCCCACTGGGCTGCTTAGCCAGCTATTTTCTTGTGAATATAGCCAGTTACGTCCAAGATTATCTGGCCACACGTGGCCAGATAATTTAGCCAGATACAGCTTAAAATTGGCCAAGTTAGCCAGGTAACTTAACTCCGCCCCTGAACATCCCAAGAACATCTCTTTTATATCCAGCTAAAATGTAGCCAGATAAGTGCCCTAGATATTCAAAAGTAGGTATTTATCCAAATAACTTACAAGTTATCCCACTAAATGCCTTTGGGGTAGATTTTAAAAAAAATATATGCGCGCATCCATGTGCGCACATGTGTGCGCTGGCGTGCGCATGTTATAAAATTCTGGGTCGGCATGCACGGGGGGGGGGGGGGGGGTATAATTTAGCAAATTCACGTGGTGACGAATCGGGGCCTTCCCTAGAAGGGAACTTCCCAATTCCCTACCATAACCTCCCTTCCCCTATCCTACCCTCCCCCTATTCTAGCCCCCCCCCCCCCCCCATTTTTTAAGTCACGTTTTGCTCCTGCAAAGGAGCACGCGCCGGCACCCTGGCAAATGGCCGCAGTACCGGGCGCCTTTAGCCCCGCCCCCTGGACTGGACCACCCCCTTTTAAGGCCCTGGCACTTACACATGCGTGCCCGTTTGAAAATTGGCCCTTCTCGCGTAAGGCCCGGCCACGCACGTAAACCCCGGGATTTATGCGCACCAGAGTTTTAAAATCCAGCCTTTTGAATATGGCCCTCTAGGTGTCTGACACAAAGTAAGAACGCACTACGGGAAGTTCTTTGCTGAAGGAGGTGCAGTGACTGTGTTGTATTGATGGATGTTACAAATTGTGCATGCAGGACACCATGACTGTCATATATGCATTTCAGCAACAGTATCTCCTTTTCTCGACAGATTTACAAATGCTACCATTCCCATAGAAAAGGAGAACTAGGTGCTGTAGAAAATAAACATTAAAACTGTAAACAAATACCTACATTTGAATTTTAATCAGATGACGCATTTAAACCCTGGTGTGAAATATCATTGTCGGTATCTCACAGTACTGTTCGGCAAAGCTCCTTGGTCTATCCTTGGTCTATCCACAATACAGTCCAACGGACCTAACTTGGCCTAACCAGGACTGAATAATTGCTTCTGGGAAGTATTGCACAATCAGGAAGCTCTGATCCTAGGAACATTTCAGGCTACACTGAATTTCCTGATTGTGCAGTACTTCCCAGAAGCAATAGCTCAGACTTGGTTAGGCCAAGTTAGGTCCGTTGGACTGTATATTGTAGGTAGACCAAAAGCCTTTCTGAATAGTACTGTGTAATACTGACAGCCTTCATCTGGGATCCTTTAATGAACAAGTATGATTGCTCTCCATGGGTATGTATAGTAAATTCAGGATTTGCAGATACATAGGTGGTTAATAAGGCTGATCCTAGGACCACATATATTGTCTGTAGTTTTAGTTTTGGAAGTCTTGTCTGGCTTTATGCATTTTTTCTTTCATGACTGTTAATTTCATGCCGACATCTTTGTAACTCAAACTTGTTGAACACTGTGATTGAAGCTAGGAGGCCGATATTTAAATAAGAGTTGAGTCATTAAATTTAGGCTTCTGCCAGAAATCCACTCCTGTAGCCACCCATTTTTTAGGATTGTAAATTTAGGCACGCAGCCCTAGTAAATTTTCAAAAGGCCCAACTTAGAAGCCAAACCCCTTTGAATATTGGATCCTAGATCTCCATGAATGTTCAAATGCCAAGTGCTCCTGTATTTCTAGAACAATGTTACATATAGATGAGATTACTCTTCTACACAGCCCCATAAATGTTTCCTCTGATCACCTCTGAACTTAGGTTGAAAGTAGAAAAAAAATGGCTTGAAATATATACCGAGGAAAACGATATATTATTGAAAGTAACTAGTTCCTTAATCATGCATCAGTTTACAGGGATACAAAAATATCTGGTAAGATGGATGAACAGATGGATAATGTAATTCTAGTACATTGTTGTACAAATAAGAGTCCCACTAATTAATAAGAAAAGGTATGTCATTGGCCAGCATTACTATAGTCACCATGTCCATTTATGTTTATATCAAATGAGCTTTTGACCTCTAGGTCATTTATGAGACCCCCCTCAACATAATGTCCCGTTCTCAACTTTCCACAGCACTTGTACAGTATATTCCAGCCAGCTGTACTTGAAGCACATTTCTACTTATGCACAAAGATATTTAAATTGGTTTTCTCTTGAGTTTGTGCTTGCAGGTTGTTTTTACAATGAGTGGGATTTCATGCAATGCATTTGTAGATTCAGAGATGACCCCTCTCTCTCTCTCTCTCTCTCTCTCTCTCTCTTTCTCAGCTTTCATTCATTCAGCTTTGCCAAGCACTTTCATCTGATACATGTTATGTGTAAACTATTAAGACTGTCGTTTTGTGATGTTATTGGATTAACCTCACTGAGATCCAAAAGGTTCTTGCATAGTGAGAGTTTACTTCCCCAGTTTCTGCAGCCACCTGATGTTTTCTTTTAAGTTTTCTGAATCAATAGAATATTCTGTGTTGCAGGCTAATACGAAATAGCAAACAAAATGTTTTCGTTCACTGGCCCACTCTGGCATAGAATGGCTGCATTGAAATATGAAGATGCCAAGTGCTGAAAAATAGATTCCCTTGTATTAGGCAAACAGCAAAAATTTGGCACCCTTGTAGAGAACGTTAGCTAATGTTTGTAACCATTATTCAGATCCAAAATGCATTGCTCTCCGAATAGGCACATAAACAATGTTATGCATATTGATTAGCACTTTGACTGAGGCATTGTATAGCAGTATGTTTTGTTTACTGCTGGCTAACTTAAATATATTTGCTTTTCACTTCCTTATATTTCAAATTCACTTTACTTACTATAGTCTGCATGGTCTAATAGCACATTGCTGGTTGTCAACTATTTCAGCAAATTGGCCTATGTGAATAGTTGGGTTTGATGGGATGGAAGCCTAGTTTTCCAGACATTTGACAAATAATCAATGGGAACAACTTTCAAATGCTAACTTTAATGTTAATTAAATAAACTTCTGTTTTGTTACAGTGCTACCAGTCTTCTGGACAATAATCCATTCTCTGTCAGCACTCAGTTAGGCGGAGGAACCCCGAATCCTCTCCTCCCATCTCCTGCCAGCCTTCAGCTCGCTCAGCTTCAAGCCCAGCTCACTCTTCAAAGGCTAAAATTGGCCCAGACAGGAGTAACGAGCAACACAGCAGCCGCAAGCGTTCTGAATCAGGTCCTGTGCAAAGTGGCCATGGCTCAGCCACTTTTTAACCCATTGCAAAATGCTGCCATGCTTGGCACTCCTCATGGTCACGCTGGTGGGCCTCAGCTTGCACCCGGAATGCCTCCTACTAGATTTCCAACTGGTGGAATGCCCTTTCCTGCACAGAATCCTTCGGTGGTACCAAGAGTAGGCGTAGGTATGGGGCATGCTGGAGGCATGCAGAATCAGACAACAAACACTGTTCCTATGCATCCTTTTGGAAATGTAATGCCCCAGACATCTGGCCAACAAGCTGTTGTAATGGGCTTAAATACAACTGGACCCTCACCTGCTATCAGTGGACTTTATGACTATAATAAATCAAAAGCATTTGGCTCTCAAATATACCTACCTGATGAAGAGCAATGTAAACAGCATGGATTCATGCCTAGTGTGTCCCATGCAGGCTCTGTCTCGGGGATTGCCTCTGAAGGTCATTTTGGATACGCTAAACAGGACAGCCAACCTGGATTTCAAAAGAACTGCTACGTGTCTGATTCCACTGGGAGGCATGCAGCAGGCATTCAACCTTTGCCCTTTCCTGGTGAGCAACATACAAATGTTCATCAACACGGGAGTCAGAAAAGAGAGACAAATTCAATGTCTCTCAAAACAGCAACCAACCAGTGGGGAAAACACACTCAGCTTCTCCAGCCAAAATAAACCTGACCTTACGCCCAACTCCAGCATGTGGCCATCAACAAGTCAGCAGTACAAAATAGGAAATGATCTGTACAATCCAGAAGAACCAACAACTGACACAAAGTTTACCCCTTCTGGCCCACCAGCTTTCAGCAAGCTTAACAATAGCAAGCAGGGATTCACCAGTTCCCCAGTGATGCCGAACAAAGAGCAAGCCCAGAATGCATCTGATTTGTCAATGAGACCTCTCCAGCCCCTTGAACTAAATGACTTGAATGGTATACAGCCTGTTCACCTTCCCCATGTCTGCACCGTATGTGACAAAAGGATCTTCAACTTAAAGGTAATGCCTTCAAATCATTCTTTTTGTTTAAAATAGCCTCAGTGCATGAAAAATAATTTATATAAACTTGCATGTGAGTGGATTATGCAGTCCATTATTTTAAAACTGTTTTTTAACCCAGTTACAATATTAAATTATCCCTCTCCTTTAACTGGATCTTCCTTTTCATTTTAAAGAAAAAGAAGGGGAAAAGGTAATGCTGGGAAAGGCCCAAAAAGGGACAAGAAAAAATGTTTTTCTTTTAGTTTTAATGTTCCTGGGCTGGTGATAGCAGGATCCCCTTATATCACTGAAGTAGTTGCACTGTCCTAGATGTTTGAATGCAGCATCTGTTTCCTACTCTACGGTGTTACAGTTTTGTGATGTTGACACTGCAGCCATTTTTTTTTAAGTATTATTTTTAAGTTTCTGTTGAGTCGAGTGTTTGCATTACTACTTCCTTTAAAGACGGAGCCTTTCCCTTGTGCCTGCTGAAAGATGCAAACAAATCTCACTTGCTCGTTCAGTAGGACCGAGAGGTATAGAGCTTTCATTTCAAAATGGAGAAAACTAAAATATTCAGGCTACAGGTTGCATGGGTACACTTATCCCAGTCATGCTTCTTTTTGCTTGGTTTCTAAATTCAAAGAGCTGTGTTCACCCAGACAACTGGACACCACAGCAAAAGGTGCATAAAGACCATTGTTTGTGCTTAACTTCACCAACTTCATGAACATTTCCGCATATTAAAAAAATAGAACCCAAGCATTTGTGCATTACCACTGCTGGCGGGATAAAGTTGTTAGAAATTATGGAAGCTACTTATTTTTTATTTATTTTTTATTTTTGGGGTTTTTTTATACCATCGTTTAGACGAGCCTTCACAACGGTTTACAAACTTCATATAAAACGATAACATTGTTATCATATAAAATAGCAGTATTAAAATATTTAAAACACATATTAAATCTACTGCATATTAAACACATTTGAACTCCTGTGATAGTGTAAATAGCAGAAGTAAAACTGGTGTTTTACAATTAATATTAAGGGGCTAATTCACGAGAGCCATGCAAGTTTCCACATTACTCTTTTTTTCTTAACATAGTAATATTCTTAGTAACATACAGTCCGATTCAGTACGGTGCGCCCAGGCTGAGCGCACCGTAAACTAATAGCGCCCGCAACATGCAAATGCATGTTGATGAGCCTATTAGTTATTCCCGCGCCATACAGAAAGTAAAATGTGCGGCCAAGCCGCACATTTTTCTCTCAGAAATTAACGCCTGCCCAAAGAGCAGGAGTTAATTTCGTCCGGCACCGGGAAAGTGTACAGAAAAGCAGACAAAACTGCTTTTCTGTACACCCTCCGACTAAATATCATAGCGATATTAAGTCGGAGGCCCCAAAAAAAAAAATAAAAAATCGTAAAAAAAAAATCAGTTTGCGGTTTGGAAGATGGATGCTCAATTTTGCCGGCGTCCATTTTCCAAACCCGTGGCTGTCAGCGGGCTCGAGAACCGATGCCTGTAAAATTAAGCGTCGGCTGTCAAACCCACTGACAGCCGCCGCTCCTGCCAATAAGGAGGCGCTAGGGACGCGCTAGTGATCCTAGCTCCTCCTTATGACCGTGGGCCCCCATTTAAATACAAAATCGCGCGTCCAGGAGAGTGGCCTGGGCACGTGTCGGGAGACCGGGCGCTCGCCTTGGAGTGCCGGCTCTCCTGCGCATTTTACTGAATCGGCCCGATAGTAATGATGGCAGAAAAGGACCAGATGGCCCATCCAGTCTGCCCAGCAAGCTTCTTATGGAAGTATCTGCCGCTCCGTGCAGTTACCCCCAAACCTTATGATAAGGGTAATAGTATTTACAATCAAAACCAAGCAACTGTCAAAGCCATAACAAATTACAGCTAGCAACATTTTTATTGGGTGAGGAACCTTCTTGATAATTCAATGCTGCTCGACGTTCTTTGGTTTGGGACTTGGCCATAAAAGCCGTCCTGTGCTTTTTCCCTTAGCTTTCCATGTCAGTACCCCAGACTGTAAAAGTCAGGGCCCATGTTGATTGTTGTCTGTAACCAGTTCCCCCTCCCCCTCCCCCCCATGTGGGAGTAATAATGTGATTGGTATGATTCGCTAAAAATATATGTAACTCAGCACGAGAGTGCATGAATGTGCAGCAGGCCTCAAGCAGTAACGTAACCCCCTTTGATACAACTGCCTAACTTGTGTGCGCAGCTTTGCGGGCATGCGTGCAAACAACTTATTCTGCTTCCCAGTCCCTACTGTTGGCAAAAACAAATAGGCTGCTTTGCACATGCCTTCAGAGTCGGTGCTGAGAGAAGGGAATAGGAGGACATTAGCTGCACTAAGGTGTGTAGGGTTTGCTTAAAATGTTTGTGGAAAGTGCAGGTAAGCATTTGGTGTCTTCAGGCTTATTGGAGTGTAATGTCTGTTCTGTGCCCTGTGACCCTTTTGTCATACCCTTTCTTGTATTGCGTCTTTTGAATGTGTGCCTGTGTGGGTTTGTATTTGCCCCTGTTCAATCTTGGAGAGGACAACTTTTAAAGCTGTTTATCTGGGTAAATAGCAATTTCATTATCATTATCATCATTGTTTCTTTATGAAGGGCTTTACCAACCAAGGAGTTCAAAGTGAATTGAAAAAGAAGGATTGTCATTTATGGCATAACATAGTGCACTGCACAAATCGGTACAGCAGGTGCATTATATAAATATGCGTTACAAGTGGGAGCCACTGGGTATTGTGTTCTATGATAGTCCAATTAACTAGAATGGTAATGTGCAATACAGATTATTAATTGGGGTCAGTGTAATACAGTACAATTTGGTTAATCAGTTTCAGAAGGTTTCAAATGTAGGAGATCCTTATAGTTAGGAGGTAGTTTGGATGGGTTTACATTGCATAGAGAGATAGATGGGTTACTGTATAGGAAGTTTGTAAGGTTTGTAGTGTAGATTATTTTAGGCTGCTTCAAAAGCCAGGATTTGTATTGTGCAGAGGATTGAGTGGTATCGCCGTACAGTTTCTCAAGGGTCAGATCACTGGTTGGAACCAAAAGTTGCTTCAAAAAGCCAGGTTTTTACTAGTCTTCTGAAGGATAATAGATATTGGGTTAGTCAAATGTGGGGTGGGATAGAGTTCCCTAGAGCAAAGGGTTCTTTTCCTTGTATTGACAAGGCGCATTGTTTTGGGGGATGCTACTACTAGGTAGGCTTGTACTCGATGTTCAAACATAGTTGGTTAGGTTTCAAAGTTATCAGGATAGGTTGATCCAGATAACTTTATTCAAAGATATTCACCAGGATGTTTATCCCGCTGAATATCCCTGATAAGTTATCTGTTTTAGGGTTTTTCGAAATTTGACCTCTTTGCTTCCCACATTTAGATTATATCCTCCGGGGGTCAGGAATGTGTCACCATGTGTATTACTGTATGCAATGAGTTTCATGCTGATGGCAATATGTAATTAATGCCTGTTTAATAATATTACTGCAAAGAATAATGTTAATTACTGTATAATAAACAACTTGTCAATATTCTAGTTTAAGTCCTTTGTGTCAGACTGTGATGTATTGTGCAGATTTAATTATTTTTAAAATGAAGTTGTAATTTAAAACTCTATGGGAGAAGTACATATTTCAAAGTGTATTTAAAGAGAAAAAAAATAGCATGGTCAAGCGCCTGCATTACAATAGAATACCTTTATCTTGCCTTGGTTTTTCTTCTGTTACCATTCCACTCTCATTTTTTGAGCAGGATTGGGATCTGCACGTTAAAGGGAAAATGCATATCCAAAACTGTATGGTCTTCTTTGAAAAGTAAGTGTGGACTTACCAGATTCCAGACCTGCAACATGTTCTGTTTTAATTTAGTGTGTGCCCAAGTAATTAAAATGCCAACCCAGATTTGTTTTGCTGTTCTCAGCAGCACCCGTGATAGGTGTGTGCCCAGTTCCCCAGAAGGAATGCTGTGCTTACCGATGGATAACACTGCGGCTTTTAACACCTCTAGTAATGAAGGTAATTTAAAATATATCCCACATACTGGACAGCTGAGTGCATAAGCTGAAATGCAACTGGTTTAAGTTACAATAATAAATCATGCTATTTATGTTATGGAATTTTGTACAAAACAATAGTGGATATAAATACAGCCTGAAAAGATGAATTCCAAAGTGTGATTTAAATTGGTAACCTTCATATCTTATCTTGCAGTCCATGTTTTCCAAACAAGCACTTTGGTGCATTTTGTATTGTCTGTGGGCTCGATTCACCACAAATCATGACTTCTGGAGGACAAATAGTGGTACATTTTGGGGTTTTGCCAGCCATAAAAGATGATATTCATAAAACATTTGGTATGAAAAAGAGGTATGTCACAGCCCCAAAAGATACATTTGGAGTGTGCCGGAGATGAAGCAGCCACAGACGCTATGTTTATGCCCTCCACTCTGCCCACAGACATGCCTACCCACATCTAGTCACCCAGATACACACATTTACTTACATATCTTTTATTTGCCCAAACAGCCCTCCGTTGCATAAAGTAACTCCTGCCTGGGGCTGGCGTTAGTCCAGGCCAAAGCATGACCACAGCTGTGGAGCTCCCATTATTTCCAATTTTTGGAGCAATTTTTAAAAATTTATAAAACTATTTTATCCTTGGAGGAAAAAATAGAAATAGTTACACACTGACCATCTCACAGCCCCTAATGGTTTTGGGGTTTTTTTTAAGTAACCTTACACTGTTTTTAATGCTTCCGTTGCAGAAGTTACTTTTGAAGGGTTGGTACCGCTTTCCCTATTTAGGGGCTGCAGTGCTGGTCTTCTTAAAAACCACTGTGGCTTACTCAAAATCTCATCAATACCATACAGACTATTTCTCATTATAATCTGAGCCTGCTTTCCTTATATTTTCATCTGTACTCTTTCACACACATTCATTCAGTCTCACTTCATACTCACACTTGCACACTGTACACTTTCTAAATGACCTACCAGTACTTCTGTCATCCAGTCCCCTCTATCCTTGGGGGTCATCTTTGACTCCTCTCTTTCTTCTAAACACATCCAAAATGCTGCTAAAATATGTCCTGTCTTTCTCTATGACATCATCATAATCTGTCTCTTCCTTTGTGAACACACTACCAGAACCCTTATATATTCTCTCATCACCTCCCACTTAGTGTCACAGTTAAGCAAGCTGGATTCAGGTATTTCCCCAGCAGGAGCAATATAGATCTCTATAAGAGAACAGAGCAAGGTCTTCTGTCTGTTCAGGTTTTGGCGGCCAGCATTACTTCTCCGGCACAATGCATGGCAAACCAGCCAGGGCTGGCAGCAGTCAAGCAAGGTCAGAGTCTGGGTACAAGATGGTTCTGGCAGAGATCAAACAGAGGCAAGATCCAAAGACAGTCCGAGTCAGTAATAATCATGAGTCCTAGGAAGGCTGACTGGGAAGGTAAGGCAAAGGCAGGACAAGGGAACAAGGCTAGGCATGGCAGGAGCACAGAGAGACAAGGCTGGAACCGGATAAAACACACAGGTAGGAACAAGGTAACACACACACAGGTTGGAACAGGTTAAAATGTGGGCTAAACTGAAACAGGGGTGCACATCAGGGTCTAGGCAAGTAAGATAGGCCACTGGGAGGCCTAGACAAGGCACAGGAGAGCCATTGGAGGCTCACAGGAACAGAAGGGCCACTGAAATACCCGCAGAGAACCAGACAAACAGACAGGCAGGCAAGGAACACTGGAACACACAGAACAATACAAGAAATCCTGAACAGGCCATACTGGAACATAGACAAGGCAAAAATATACAGATGGAGTGGGCTGCTGGGAGACCAAGGGAAGCAGGAAGGCCACTGGGAAGACAAGGACAGGACAGGAACACAAGAACAAGGCAAGGTATGCACAGAAACCAATGGAAAGACGAGGTAAATACAAGACAAGACAGCTAACAGACAAGGAGGGCCACTGGGAGGCCCAAAAAAGAACTAGGGATGAGGCCACATAGGGAACAAGGCAAGGCAAGAAAGCCGCTAAGGCCATATGGAAACAAAGCAAGGCAAAAAGGTCAGTAATAGGCCACACAGGAAACAAGGCAAGACTGGCTAAAGCAAGGAGCCAAGGTGACTCGATGACGAGACACTGAGGAATCTGTAAGGGAGAATTTTAAAGGACTGGCCTTGCTGCGTCATGCAGCCTTTAAGGTAGTGGCTAGAGCAGGGCAGAGCGTGGCCCAGTGAGGGTGCAGGAAGACTGCCTAGCAGTTAAAATCGTGACACTTAGACTGCTACAACCTGCTCCTCACAGATCTACTGATGAACCAGCTCTCTCTACTACAATCTATCCAACATTCAGCTGTGTGATTTATCTTTTAATCTCCCTGTTTTAATGTAACTTCTCTTTTCCACTTATACGTTAATTGGTTTTTCCCCTTGTTCTAATGTAAACCGGTACGATAAGACCTGGTCTTGAGTGTCGGTATAGTAAAAGAAGTTAAATAAATAAATAAATAAAATCAAAGTTTCTGCACCTCTTCTCAAGTGCACTTGCATGGGCTTCCTATCCATTTCTGCATATAGTTAGTTTAAGCTTCTCTTACTAACCTACGAAAGCCTTCATTCTGCATCTCCTTGAGCTCTGCTCATCAGTCAGGTCACTCCTAGCTATGCCCTTCTCCACTGCTGACTCCTTGCTTTTCACCTGGCAGCACTGTATGCTTGGAATGGACTTCTTGAGTCAGTACATAATGCTCCCTCTCTGGCTGTATTTGTCCAGTCTAAAACCCCATCATTTCAAGTCTTCTTTTAAATCTTAACTCCTGATTATCTCTCTCACAGCCTTATCGATTTTTAACTGTTTTCTTAATAAATGAAATTCCCAAAATCTCTATAACCCTATATGTTTGTCTTGATTAGATTGTAACCTCTGTGGATGAGGAACTGTCCCTTGTGTGCTTTTGTACAGGGCTGCTTACTACTACTGTGATAGTAGTAGTAGGAGCATTCAAATCCATATTATCATATCACCATTTCAAATATTGATAAATACTAGAAAATCTAAAGGACCTAAGCATCCTCAGTACTGTAGTTGATATGAACATCGCTATCTATATAAATAAAAATGTTAAATGGTTTGTACGTCGTCGCTAATCTCGCCAACCGCTTAACCGAATGCGTTCAAATTTGCACACAACATTCACTTCCCATACGGGAAGGATCTTATACACTTACATTACATATAGGTCGCACCTGTGACAGGTAATACAAGTTTAAAAATTGCTTACACAAAACAGCGACATCTGGTGGCCGTCAGCGCAAGCGCAACCTCTTACACCTTTCACACACACACACACACCACACCCCACCCCCACACAGGGCTATTGTCTTTCATTCACACTCCCTCATAACACACAGAAATCCACACTCATTACACCACACACCTCCACCCACACGCCTGCCAATGTCACTTACTTCACCCACCCTCTCAAAACACACCAAAACACGAATTCCTGGCTGCTACATTGGGAAGCCACGCATTTCACACACCCTCCGATTTTAAATTAAAGTACCCTCTTCCACCCACCCACACACTGCACTCCGATCACACACTACACCTGATACAAGTCCGTGCTTCTCCGCTGGCACCACAGGAACGGTCCGGGACATATCGCATTCAGTAGGGCCGTCGGATGCCAGCAACCAAAATGGCGCCGGCGGACCTTGCCCTTACTATGCTATACGGAGACAACAACGACGTCGTTACACCATGTGACATAGTAAGGGCAAGAGCCCGTCGGCACCATATCCTCAGCGGGCATTTGCCCTTACTAGGTCAGGAATCCTGACGCACCACTTTCACCGGTGAAGTTTTGCGACATGGCAGCCGGCGGAACAAACCCTAGCACACACCCTCGCCACCGGCTGGCAGTTTAAACAGGTAGCCGGGGAGGAGCACGGTGGGGGACCGTTCTTATTTTCCGCGGCGCGTTTTTCACAGGGGGGGGGCCACTCATTCTCCACATCTCCCGAGAGGGGGGCTGTAGCGTGGGTTGCTCTATTTCGCCGGGTTGGGGGGGGGGGGGCCAGGAAGGTGTGTTTGCATATTTAAACTGTTCTTTGCTGGTGCTGTTCATTTGGGGTAAAAAAAAACAAAAAACACACAAACTGTAACCTTTACTGCTCTGTTCTGTTTTTTCAACTTAACCAGGCTCAGCCACAGCAAGGTGTGGCAGGGTACAGCTAGTATACAATATAACAATCACTCAAAAAATTCTCTCAGATACATTATGATACTACCAATGGCTGGGAGTGTATTTGGTATACTAATTTCAGTAATAGCTTTACTTTCAAGCACACTTCATGCATCATCACAGTCTCTGTAGAACTCAACATAGTAAAAACCTGACACAAAATAACTAAATAATTGTTATTCTAGTAGTGGCTTTACAAAGGGAAAAGCACCATGTCATCTGTCCACTTGCTTTCTGGTGGTTTGGAGACTTCTGCTTCTCCCTTATCAACCTGTAAGTTATAAAAGAAAAAAACAGTTTCACAAATTTAACATTTTGCAGTAATTACCTATGATGTCCAATATAGGCTGTCTGATATAGGCACCGACTATATCAAGTCCCTGGACTGCAGTAGATGAAATATAGCCAGAGTTAAGAAGTAAAAGTACTACCCTTCCTACAAAATACAAGTGCACAGCACTTTAAAAGCCACTATAGAAGAACCAGGGCAAGAACACCATGACTACAAAAAACTCAAGCACATAAAAGCGTTTATGATTTCATTACCCACTTAAGAGATTTTTGCTTCTCCAAGAACAAGCAGAATGGTAGTCCTCACACATGGGTAATATCATCATCAGATGGAGCCCGGCACAGAAAACTTGTATCAAAGTTTCTAGAAACTTTGACTGACATACTGAGCAGACCCAGCATGCCACTAGCCATGCATCCACGCAGGGACCCTCTTCAGTCTTTTTTCTGCAAAGCTGAAGCCTCGCGGCTATGGAGCTCATGCTTTTTTGCTGTGGAAAACAACTTTTTTCTCTCTCTTCTCACGAGTCCCGTCGGGTCTCTCCGCTTGTTTTCGGGCTTTTCTTTCTCAGTATCGGTAAGTTTCCTCGGTAGTTTGCGGTTGATTACTGACAGTGTTGCCTCCCAGTGGCTGCCGGGCCTTGACCGGGCACTGCATTCTTTTTTCCATGGCTTCATCTGGCTTCCACCGTTGCCCCCAGTGCCCCCGGACCATGTCCGTCACAGACCCCCATGAGGTCTGTGTACTGTGCCTGGGGGCATCGCATGATGTTGGTGGCTATGATCTTTGTGCCCAAATGATTCCCAAGGGTTGTCGGGCATGCCTGGACAAAATGAGAAGCTGTTTGGCACTAAGAAATCAGAGCCATCAACATCAGCGTCCAGGTCTTCAACTCCGCATAAAGGAGTCTTGGCGACAACCCCCTCGGTGCCTCCTACCGAGTTCCGGTCCAGGCGTAGGAGTGGGGGACCGAGCAAGGTCCATATCCTCATGGTACAGATCCGGTTCCTCTCCTTCTCCCTCGGCTCCAGGTAAGGACTGGGGTGAGCACTGGGAAAAGTCCAGGAAGCACTGGCATCGGTCTTCATCCTCAAAGATGTCGGACCATGGTAAGGCACCGATGTCGTCCATGCCTCCCCTGAAGCGGTCCCGTCCAGAGGATGTTGTACCCTCTGCACAACCAGAGGAACCTCGCATATCCCCACCAATACCGGTGAAGGGGTCAGTACCCCCCCCCCCCCCACCATGGTTCTGGAGGCGATCCGATTCCGCTGCCTCCTCCTCCTCAAGTTGTCTTGTCCTTGGCAGCATTTGAGAAAGAGTTAGAGAGAGGTATGTGCGGCTGGCGGTTGGCTGGGCCCTGCAAGGTATCGAGCCTCCAGTTCCACCGGGACTGCCACCGCCGCAGAAGCCAACTCCATTGGTGCTTGTGCTTCTATTGGAGCGGCTGGACCTGCTGCTCGGTGTCTTACCGACGCAGCCAGCTCTGATGCCACAATTCCCTTTACCATCGAAGGGTGCATCGCCGCTGCCTCCACCAGTTCCAATTCCGGTGAGTGATTCCTCGGGCGAGAAAGGTCCATTAGGGTCGACGGCACCCAGGCTGTGCATAACACCCCATCCGGTGCTAGCCCTCCAGGGGCCTTCAGAGCTGGTGCCCTCGATTCACCTAGCACTCTCAATGCCTATGGGACCATTGGTGCCGATGCGCCTCCGGATTCCTCCGGTGCCTACTTCGGTCCCACTGATGTTTCTAAGGCCTTTAAGGTCTTGGCTTAATACTTTGGTGGGGGCTCCACCTCAAGTGTCTCCGGGCTTCCAAACTGAGGAGGATGCCCCCTACAATCCCTGAGAGGGAGAGGCATCAGTTTCCTCCACAGATGATTCTGAGGACTTGCCTTCCAAGCCCTCTGCACAGAGAAGAGGCCTAAGTCCCCACCAGAGGATCTTGCGTTTGCAGGATTTGTGAAGGCCATGGAAGAGTCAGTGCCTTTCCAGCTCTTAACAGAGCAGGATTCTAGGCATAAAATGTTAGAAATTGTAGTGGTGGAATCGGCCTTGAAGAAGGCAAAGAGGCTCCGGACTCATTCTTCAGCTCTCCCGGGCCGTGAGCTCAGGGTTTTGGACGTTTTTGGATGGTGGGTATTCCAGAGCTCAATGTTGGCAGCCAGGGTTGCCTGCTACCAATTTTATATGGGCCAATACTCCAGAAACCTCTGGAAACAGATCTAAGACTTGGTGGAAAACCTTCCATAACAGTTTCAGGACGATTTCCAGGAGGTAGTTCAACAGGGCCTGGAGTGTAACTAACACGGAGTCTGCTCCGCATATGACATGTTTGAAACCACAATAAGGGTTGTGACAGCCGGCATTAAAGCTCATCGCATGGCCTGGCTTTGCGCTTCTGACCTCAGTACCAAAGTTCAGGATTGTCTGGCAGACCTCCCCTGTACAGGGGAGAACCTATTTGGGGACAAGATTCAGGAGGCTGTAGCACAGCTGAAGGATTATTACGAAACCCTTCAGCAGTTGTCAGCCAGCACCTCGGATACCCAACTCTCTGGCAAGAAGCCTCCCAGGCAATTCACAAGGCGCCCTTTCTACTGGCCACAAAAGTATTGTCCCAAGCAAGACCCCAGTAGGCACCAGCTAGACCAAGGGCATGGCAACCATGTGCCCTTGCCCGGCCCCTGCCCCACCCCAGAACGCTTCCAAGGGTTTTGACTGGTGGCGAGGGGGTTTGAGCCAGCACACCCTACCCTAGGACACCGACACCCCCCCCCCCCCCAGTGGGGGCCCGTCTGCAGCTCTTCGCTGACCGGTGGATTTCAGTCACCTCAGGCCAATGGGTCCTCTCCATCATGCAGTAAGGGGTACAGATTGCATTTCCAACAGATTCCTCCTCATTCTCTTTTGTGTCCTTGGTAGAGATGTTCAAAGAACCAGCAACTACTTCATGTAGAGCTCTCCACCCTCTTAATGGCTCGAGCAGTCAAACCAGTACTGCCAGGCTAGCAGGTCAATGGGTTCTACTCCAGGTATTTCCTGATTCCCAAGAAAACCAGAGGACTTCGCCCCATTCTAGATCTGAGGGTATTAAACCGTTTTCTTGTAAGAGAAAAATTCAAGATGGTCTCATTGGGAACTCTGATCCTTCTCAGAGATGGGGAGTGGCTCTGCTCCCTTGATCCCAAAGACACATATGCCCATATTCCCATTTCTCCCGCAGATCGGCAGTATCTTCGATTCATGGTAGAAGGGGAGCACTATCAGTATCGGGTGCTGCCTTTCGGCCTGGCATTGGCACCCTTCATTTTCACAAAATGCCTGGCAGTGGTGGGGGCATACCTCAGAAGGCAAGGGGTACACATCTTCCCCTACCTCGATGATTGGCTCATCAAGAGCAACTCCAGGCAGGGGGCGCTGCGCTCCCTACATGGCACCATTCGTGTTCTGGAGGACCTGGGATTTCTAATCAATTACCAGAAATTCCATCTCCAGCTGTTCCTACAGTTGGACTTCATAAGGGCCAGATTCGATTCGGTCCAGAGGAAGGCCTTCCTGCCCCGGGACCGAGCACTAACTCTTGCTTCCCTGGCAAGGGTAATTTCCTCCTGCCCTCACATTTCAGCGCACCAGTTTCTGCACCTTTTGGGGCCCATGGCAGCAACGGTTCACGTCACAACATTTGCGCTGCTACACATGCACAGGGCACAGTGGACATTGCACTCACAATGGCACCAAGCCACCCAGGATCTTTGGGCTCGCATCTTAGTCACCACTCTGCTTCGGCGATCTCTCATGCAGTGGAAGACCATACCCAACCTGGAGAAGGGGATGCCTTTCTGGGTATCTCAGCCCCAGATCGTCCTCACCACAGATGTGTCTCACACAGGTTGAGGAGCCCATGTTGCAGACCAAAGTACCCAAGGCCATTGGTCCATGCAGGAGCAGCATTTCCAGATAAATTTCCTGGAGCTGCGGGAGATCTGTTATGCCCTATGGGTATTCCAGGAGCACTTAACCAACAAAGTAGTCCTAGTTAAAGCAGGCAATCAAGTGGCGATGTGTTATTTGAACAAGCAAGGGGGATCATACCTCCTCTGCCAAGGGGCAGTGCAGATTTGGTTCTGGGCCCTTGCGAGTGGCATTTTCCTCTGAGCCATGTACTTCCGGGGATGGACAACAATCTGGCAGACATTTTGAATCGAGCCTTCCAACCCCACGAATGGTCCTTGGATCAGGAGGTCGCGAACCGCATCTTCCGCCTGTGGGGGACTCCAGACATAGATCTGTTTGCCTCCCTGGAGAATAGGAAAGTGGAACGTTTCTGGTCCCTGGTCCGAGTGGGCAGGGGATTGGTGTTGGATGCTTTTTCACGGCACTGGGGCACTGGCCTCCTGTATCTTATCCTCCCCGCCACTGGTCTCGAGGACATTTCAAAAACTCCAACAGGATCGAAGCACCATGATCCTGATTGTTCCTTTTTGGTCGTGCCAGATTTGGTTACCGTTTCTGCGAGAACTGGCCTCCCACCCTCTAATCTGGCTGGGGACTGCCCCAGACCTGATCATGCAGGATCAGGGCAGGCTGCGCCACCCCAACCTCCGAGCCTTATCCCTCATGGCTTGGAGGTTGACCGGGTGACCATACAAATCCTAGGCCTTTCGGACGGCATGTCTCGGGTTCTGTTAGAGTCCAGGAAGCCTTCCACAAGGAGGACTTAGTCTTGAGTGGAAGAGGTTCTCAGTTTGGTGTGAAGGGCACGATTTGAACCTGTTTTCATGTTCCACACCAAATCTTTTGGACTACCGAGTCAACCTCTCCGAGACTAGCTTGAAGACCACTTCGGTAAGGGTTCATCTCAGTGCCTTTGGGGCATATCATCAGGGGATGGATGGGGCCTCCATTTCTACCCATCCACTTGTAGGGCGTTTCATGCGGGGCTTACTGCAGCTTAAGCCTCTGACGTGGCCCCCAGCAGTCTCTTGGGACCTCAGTGTAGTCTTGGGCCATCTCATGAGGGCACTGTCTTGCAATCTGAAGTACCTATCATGGAAGGTCTCCTTCTTGGTAGCAGTCACCTCAGTGCGCAGGGGCAGTGAGCTTCAGGCTTTAGTGTCATATCCACATTATACAACATTTTGTCATGATAAGGTGGTCTTACGTACACACCCGAAGTTCCTTCCAAAGGTGGTCATGGAATTCCATCTCAACCAATCCATTGTCTTGCCTACCTTTTTTCCAAGACTGCATACTCACCAGGGTGAGTGTGCTCTACACACTCTGAATTGTAAAAGGGCCCTGGCTTTTTACCTGGAATGAACAGCACCTCACCGCAAGTCCACTCTACTCTTTGTCTCCTTTCACAGGAAAAGGTTGGGAGTCGCAGTGTCCAAACAGACCTTATCTCATTGGCTAGCAGGCTGTATTTCTTTCTGCTATGCACAAGCGGGACTGCAACTTGAGGGCCTCATCAAGGCTCATTCGGTCCGAACCATGTCAGTTTCAGTGGCTCGCTTGCGTGCGGTACCCATGCATGAGATATGCAAGGCGGCGACTTGGAGTTCACGCCACACATTTGCCTCTCATTATTGTCTGGACAAAGATGGATGACGTGACAGTCATTTCAGTCAGTAGGTCCTCCGTAATCTATTTCAGCCTTAAAAACCCAACTCTTCTTACCTTGGGCCCTTTCTTTGGGTGCAGGCTTGCTCCCCAGGTTTTGGCAGCTCTATTTGTTGTGCACATTTGCACCTGTTAAAGGCTGCTTCTGTTGGGAGCAGCCTATAGCTACATATTCACCCATTTGTGAGGACTACCATCCTGCTTGTCCTTGCAGAAAGCAGAGTTGCTTACCTGTAACAGGTGTTCTCCAAGGACAGCAGGATGTTAGTCCTCACAAAACCCACCTGCCACCCCGTAGAGTTGGGTTTCTTTCAGTTTGATATTTTATTTTCGTGAACTCTGTGTTATAAGACTGAAGAGGGACCCCGCATGGCCAACTGGATAGTGGCAAGCTGGGCATGCTCAGTGTGTCAGTCAAAGTTTCTAGAAACTTTGACAAAAGTTTTCTGTGCTGGACTTCATCTGATGAAGTCACCCACATGTGAGGACTAATATCCTGCTGTCCTTGGAGAACACCTACCGTGTTTCCCCGAAAATAAGACAGTGTCTTATATTAATTTTTGCTACCAAAGATGCACTAGGCCTTATTTTCAGGGGATGTCTTATTTTTCCATGAAGAAGAATTCACATATATTGTTGAACAAAAAAATGAACATTTATTATATTCTGAATAGTTGTCTGGTTATGCTGGTTTGTGATGACAACTAACTGTGAATCCTGCAGGGTAAAAAAATCACAGCTGCATGCTCTGGTGTTCTGTGCGACGGGCATGCTCCCAAATAAAAACTTTGCTAGGTCTTACTTTCAGGGGAGGTCTTATATTTAGCAATTCAGCAAAACCTCTACTAGGTCTTATTTTCGGGGGATGTCTTATTTTCGGGGAAACAGGGTATTTATTTATTTATTTATTTATTTATTTATACATACTTGGAGAACACCTATTACAGGTAAGCAACTCTGCTTTTGATTTCTTGTGTTGATATGGTCCCGTAGCTTGTTTACTTGTAAAGCAGGAAGGAATCAATAATTGTAATCTTAGAAAATACACACTAGTTTATGCAGTTAATTGGTCATCAGGTTATATGGATTGGAAGGAAGAGCTGTCAATGTATGAACTGCCAATGGCAACTTTTTCTTTTGATGGATAAGATTTAACAATCTCCCAATCCATTCGCAGTTTAGGAGTAATCATTGACTCTGTCCTATCTATGCCACAACATATTAAAATAGTTATTAGATCCTTATTTGCAAAGCTACAGATGTTAACGTTACTTAAAACCACTTCTCAAACCATCTAACTTTCACACCGTTTTACAATCATTAGTCTTATCAGGGATAGATTACTGCAATGCTCTCTTTGTAGATCTTCCTGCGAACACACTGCCTCTGCTTCAATTAATTCAGAATGTAGCCTCACAAATTCTAACAGATTTAAGCCCTTGGGAATATGTCACTCCAACTTTACAGAAGCTGCATTGGCTTCTGGTACAGCAATGCATTAAAAATATAATTGCTATTATCATTTTTAATTTATTAAAGAATGTGAACACTCCATGGATTACTTCTACTCTAAGAATCTATGCCTCCTGTATGATTGCTGTGGTCCTCTAATCAGAATCTATTAATTATTCCATCCCTTAGAGAGGCACATCTGGCTGCAACCTGTGACAGGGCTTTTATGATTGCAGGCCCCACTTTATGGAATACTCTGCCTCTCCAAATAAGGAATATTAGAGAGAGAGAAAAACATTCAAGAAAGCATTGAAAACAAGAGGCATTTGAATTAGTGGAATACTTTGAACATTGGTCTTATATTCGTAACCCTCGAATGTAATGGTGCTTTTTTATTTAGATGTTATGTTTGTCCTATTATTTTTAATTTAATGCTGTATTATGATTATGCTTGTTTTGAACTCTTCATTTGTATTGGTGGTTTTCAATCATTCATGATTATATATGTTACTTTGTTCCCTGCCCTGAACTCTGGCTAAAAATATTTTAAATAAATACATATATACATATCTTAACTATCATAACTATAAATTTAATTAAATATTCAAGTGCACATGTGTGATTCTAGATGGCCAGGTGTTTCCCTGGCTCCCCTACCCTTCCTCTGCCAGATCAGTATTGTGCAGTATAAGTATATCAGTGCATTCTGCCCTAGGATGGATTTAGTGAAGAATAATGCTTCAAGGTTGTGGACTCCTGAAATATGGTATTTGCTTTCCTTATTTGCAGTCAGGTTAATTTTCAAAGATAACTACCGGTAGTTAATTTTAATTGGTTATCTTTAGGTAATTTTTCAGTTGAACTGAGCCAACTAGATTTTTATTTGAAAATTCTCCTAAATCTTGCCAGTCAGAATTTGACCAGCTAGATGTTAGCCTGCTATTTATGTGACCTGGGTTACTAGGCTAAACTTAGCCAGTTAGCAGTGAAAATCAGCGCTAGCCGGCTGCCCAGGAACGCTCCTGGTGCCACCTCATTTTTAACAGGCCAAATTTGCCTTGTGAAGCTAGGAAGGTAAAGTTTCCTGGTTAGCAATTGGAAAATTTTTAAAAGTAAAGATTTAACTGGCAAACTCCCAAACTTAATTGGTTAAACCTTTTCAAAATTGACCCCGTATTCTCTATTTCTATGTTTTCTTGATGGACAGTGCTACTCTTTAGGGGATAATAAGAACTGTTTGGAAGCTAATAATGTGTTACACAGCTGTAGCAAGACAGTTCTGAAAAGGCAACATAAAGAGTATTCATATGATTTTTCTGAGGCATGCAGGGCCTCTTAAGTCATGGGGTTTTATTTATGCATAGCAAGTGATCATTTTTATTCATTCATGCCAAGAAATATCTTCCTTCCAGAAATTTTTGAGGTGAATCAAGCCCTACAAGATTTATCTGAACAAAGTCCTACAGTCTTAATTTGGTATATGCAGCTTGTAAACAAAAATAGTTTGTTACAGAGTATTTATTCATTTTTACGCTTAATCAATTTAGATTATCCATCAGATATTGGTCCATCATATGAATCTTCTGCTCCAACAAGGACCTTCCCGCATTCTAGTCCTATGTTTTCTTCTGTTGCTGGAGCAAAGGTGAGTCATTCGGGGGGATGATTCAGCAAAGGCTTGCACTGTCCTGAATTTTGTGTAGCTTTGTGTTTGGTGCTGACAGAGTTTCTGCATTGGTGCAAACCAAAGGCCTGCTTGATCTTGTCAGTCAGTACAGGGCCAGTGCAAAAGTATAAAGCATCCTAGAAAGAACCTTCAGCCTTGTGCCCCTTCTTCCCCCCATTAACTTTCAAGCCCACCCCATAGTCTACCCCCACCCAGTTGAGATTTTGATAATTTAAACAATAATCATGATGAATCCTACCACCACCCCTTCCAGAATATGCCTGCAGCAACACAAAATTAGATGTAGGGAGAACAGTTTTCAAAAGTCATTTATTTGGGTAAATAATTTATCTGGCTAAAAGGGCTTTTGAAAATTGCTCTAAAAATACTAATACTATGCATGGTTCAAAGGGAAACTCTGCTCATACTTTCCTTTTGAGAACTGGTGCAAAACCTGTGGGTAAAAGTACCTGCACATTTTGAACTAAAACAGTGGTTCCTAACCTGTGGTTGGCAGACCCCTAGGGGTCCGCCAGACCACAGCAGGAGGTCCGCGGGAAGTGTGCAGAGAAGAAAGCCCATGCTGTGAAAAAAAGAGGCTTGATAGGCCACCGGTGCACCCCAGCCAAAGAAGATGGAGGCAGCATGGCTACAGGCACAGCCGTCCCACTGGGGGCTGAAGATGGAAGGAGGCCCAACAGGCCACCATCGCAGCCATCTCGCCGACGGCTGAAGATGGAATGAGGCCTGACAGGCTGCTGGCGCACCCATCCTGCCGGCGGCTGAAGATGGAATGAAGCCTGACAGGCTACCAGTGCACCCATCCTGCCAGTGGCTGAAGTTGGAAGAAAGCTTGACAGGCTGCTGGCAGTTGAAGATGGGAGGAGGCTCAACAGGCCATCGACGCACCCAGCCAGCAGCTGAACACTGATAAATGCCACGGGGCTGCCATCACCGCATCTCAACCAGCTGGCAGCATGAGATAGGAGGCAGCCACGGGACCCCACAGATTCCAGAAAATAAAGAAGAAAAGCCCGAGTGAGGGTGTGAAAGCCTGTGTGTATGAGAGAGAGAGCATTTGTATCTGTGAAAGCATGTATGTATGAGAGAGAGCATATGTGTCGGTGAGAGCGTGTGTGAGAGAGCATGTCTATGAAAGCATGTGTGTATGAGAGAGAGCTTGTGTGTCTGTGAAAGTATGTCTGTATGGAGAGAGCATGTGTACCTGTGAAAGCATGTGAATATGAGAAAGAGAGAGCATGTGTGTCTCTGAGAGCTTGTGTGTTTGAGAAGGAACATTTGTGTTTGAGCATGTGTGCGTGAGAGAGGGACCATATGTATATGAGTGAGAATGAATGAGAGCATGTGTGTGTGTGAGAATGAACGTATATATACATGTGTATGAGAGAGAGGAAAAAGATTATGTGCCCCCCTCCTAATCCACAGCAATCTCCAGGCGACTGGAATTCAAGTATGGAGAATGATGAATTTTTTAATCCTTATTAGTTTTAATTGTTGGCTATTATTTGATGTGTTGAAATACTTTATTGGTGTTTGGGAAATGTAAAAATAATTTAATTATTGGATACTCTATGTATATCAGTTGTTTTTAAATATACTTTTTATTAATATGGTTTTATTATTATTGATATTGTATATTTTGTGATTGTATTGTTTGATGTTTTATGAGGAAAGCAATGTTTTTGTTTTTCCATTGCTGCACTGCGGTTTCCAGTTCAGTTTTTGTCTGCGCATTTGTATTTATACTTTATGGTCTCTTTATTTTGTATTTGGCAAGGGTCTGTCTGTTTTGCATGTGTGACATGTAATTTCTATATAGGGGACCTACAGCAGCTGGACTTGTTCAGTTTTCCTAACAGGAGGTGTTTTGGTGTTTAGGGCCTGTTGTAATATTTGCAGTATTGCCTTTTCATAGGTAGGATTGTTACTGTTTTAAAATCTGCCAGTTAGGGTGTTATGGTAGAGCAGGGTTCCTATAGGTCCCAAGTACATTTTTTAATTATACAATGTTCCTGGTAGTGGAGGGAGTTTGTTGTCGTTAATGAGGTGCCACCAGAATTTGATTATTATTTTTTTATGGTGAATGGTAAGGGGAAGTACCCTTGTTCTGCTCTGCACCCTTTGTTGGGGGAGTTTCAGTGAATGTAGGGTGTACTGTAGAACTTGAAGTGTAGGTTTTATATTGGGATTCTGGCCCACTCCTATATAGAAGAATTTTTATTGATTAATACACTTAAATAATTTTGGTGGTAGTTTTCTTAGATGGTTGAAACTGGTCAGAGAGTTTCTTTGCTATTTAGAAGGTTCTTCAGTCTAGAGATGCCACTGACATACATGCCTAGCACTTTGTGACAATGGTGCAAAATAATGGAGGTGTCCTATCTCTGCATGCACGGAATTTGGTAACGGGCAGGTTTGGAGAGATCCATTGGACACCCACCAAGATTGAACTAACAGGGCAGTTTCCCTGTCACAGATTATTTTCTTTAAAATAATAATAATAATAATAATCATGTTGGGGATGGGGGAGTTGGGAAGGGATATGTGCACCAAACCTCTCTCTACAACTCCTTTTAGTGATGCGGCTGTATCTCAAACATCCGTCCTTCCCCCTTCCCCACCAGTCTCTCAATCTCTGTCTCTTCTTCACGGTCCATCCCAACCAGACCCCCTCTTTTCCTCCACCTGTCCATCCTGCAAGTCTCTCTCCTCTCCACAGTCCGTCTCCACCAGTCTCTCTCATCTCCCTCTTCACCATCCCCTCCCTCTGCCTCCTTCCACCAGTCTATCTCCCTTCATCAGTCCATCCCCACTTGTTTGTCTCTCTCTGTTAGTACATTTCTACCAGCCTCTCTCCCTTCACCAGTCTCTCACTCTCTTTCCTTCCATTACTCTTTCTTCAGTCTCTCTCTTTCCACCAGTCGATCCTGGTCAGTCTCTATCTCTTTCTCTCTCCACCAGTCCATTCCCTCCAGTTGCTTCAGATCCAGCTGTGTGCCTGCCTGTAATTTCACTATGCAAGTTATTGAATATAAGTACATTCTTGCACATTTACTGCTGTGCTTTGCAATTATATGTATTCCATTTATATCAGTAAGCATTATTTAATGTATTATATATTATGAATAAGCCTGGTATGCTTATAATTATATATTTGTTATTACACTAATAACTTTTCTATATATGGCATATAGCTGCAGGTAAATTGAAAAGAAAGCATGTGGGGGTCCACAAAAATTTTGGAGGTTGAAAAGGGGTCCATGCTCCCAAAAAGCATACAGTTTTGAAAATTGCCCCTATATTTTTAAATTTAAACTTTGTTTTGTTTATTTACATAATAAAAGTATATTTCAGAAATCATGTCACACGGTCGATGAATGTGTAATCTGTGATTTGGGGGGTAGACTGAAAAAAATTAAGAAATACATAAAATGTAAAAATTAAAAGAAATACATTATTGTTTTTGAAAACTCATAATAAAAACTTTGCCAGGTACATTCAAAGTGAAAAGCCTGCAAGGGAGTCAGTTGGACCATTAGATGATGGAGTAAAAAGGGTACTTAAGAATGACAAGGCCATAACAGAGATCATTTTCGTAGCGTATTGTGCGCGAAAAGGGACTTTTCGCGTGCAATAGCTAGATCGGGGCGGAGTCGGAGCTGAGTCGGCCCTGGAAGAGGAGGAGTTGGGGCGTTGTCAGGGCGGACACAGCGGAAACTTTGCTGGCGGCGAAAAGGTAAGAACCATTTTCGCTGCCAGTTGCACGCCCAATAGCACCACCTTTTACAATGGCGCTATTGGGTGCAAAAGCCGGCAGCAATAGCACCACGGAGGTGCGATTGTTGCCGGCTTTCGCAGTCCCGCCCCCCTGTTACTGCCGGATTCTCTAAGGTCTGTGACCTTAGAAAATCCAGGCCTAAATGAATTATTTGCTTCGGTCTTCACTGAGGAAGGTGTAAGAGAGATACCTGTGCCAGAAATCATATTTAGAGGTGATGATTCAGAGGTACTGAAACAGATCTCATTGTACCTGGAAAATGTAATAGAGCAAATTGACAAACTAAAGAGTAGCAATTCACCTGGATTGGATGGTGTATATCCCAGACTGCAGAAAGAACTGAAAAATGAAATTGTGGACCTGCTATTAATAATTTGTAAACTATTGTTAAAATCATCTATGGTACCTGAAGACTGGAGGGTTGCCAATGTAATGCCAGTTTTTGAAAAGGGCTCCAGGGGTGATCCAGGGAAATACAGACCAGTGAATCTGATGTCAGTTTCTACCACATTGCCTGGCACAATCATAAAGAGCAAAATTACTGAACATATAAATAGTATAATTTAATGGGATAAAGCCAACCTGGATTTAACCAAGGGAAGTCTTGCCTCGCCAATCTGCTACATTGTTTAGAGGGCATAAATGAACATGTGGATAATGGAGAGCTAGTTGATATAATGGATCTGTATTTCCAGAAAGTATTTGACAAGGTCCCTCATAAGACACTTCTTAGGAAATTAAAAAGTCATGGGATAAGGCAACTATGGATTGGGAACTGGATAAAAGATAGAAAACAGAGAGGGGGGGGGGGGGTAAACAGTACATTTTCTCTGTGGAGAAAGGTGAATAGTGAAGTGACCCAGGGATCTTGTTCTTGGACCACTGCCTTTTTTCTTTTTTATATGCTTTATTTTAGTAAATTGGAACAAATATTGAACAAAACCAGAAAACAGTCATTTTGCCATTATGCCCTAAACAAACTTACATTTGACATCATGCAAAGCAATGTACAACAAAAATCGGTCATCCACATGGACAGGTATAATACTACATTCTCTCATTGCCCAGCGGAGGTGGTTCTTCAACCGCTCGGGCGACATACACCATGGAGACCAATATGTCTGAAAGGTGTGAAACTGCAACCACCACCCCCTCCCCCGTCCCATTCTGAGTGATCCTGAGAAAATACAAAAATATACAAGAGGCCACAATTGAGCAATAGGTAAATCATTGAGCAATGGGCTTCGAGCCAAAGGCAAAAGTGACTGAAGGTATATATCCCGTTTGACAAAATCTCTCTTTTTTTTGTACCATTCAATTTTGTCTACATATTTATCAAGTACACAGGTATGGTGAATCAAGTTGCGAAATTGTGTGAGTGTGGGGTGGGTCTGAGAGAATCCATTTTTGCAGAATCCATTTCTTGGCGAGCAAGATCAGTAATCTACAACACCATTGTTCATATTTACTGGAAAAAAACAATACCCCGAGTGTCATCTTATAACAAGACATTCATTGTAAACGCAAAGGAAGTGGTGGTTAGGGAGTGCAAGTATTTATGTGCCCATTGCCAAAAGGCATAGATAACTGGACAAGTCCAAAACTGGTGTCCAAGCTTATTGTTTACGTCCCCACATTTGGGGCAACAACCGTTGCCTAAGTTCCCATAGCTGCCCGCTTGCGCAGAAGCTATACAAGACCTGTGCAAAAATCTGAACTGCATTTCCTGAAGGGGAGTGTGGACTGCCAAAGTAGACCACTGCTTTTTAACATATTTATTATTATTGTTTTTAACATATTATTTTTTTAACATATTATTTTAACATATTATTTTAACATATTAAAAAAACATTATTTTTTTATTATTTTTTTTAACATTTATTTTTTTATTATTGTTTTTAACACTGCTTTTTAACATATTTATTATTCTCACAGGACAAGCAGGATGGTTGTCCTCACAAATGGGTGACATCGAGGATGGAGCCCACCACGGAAAACTTCTGTCAAAGTTTAATAGAACTTTGACTGGCCCCTACTGGGCATGCCCAGCAAGGCACTGACCCTGCAGCCAGCAGGGGTCTCCCTTCAGTCTTCTTTTTTCCGCGCAGCAGTTGCCACGCGGTGAAAGGAGCTCTCTAACCACGTTCCTGACAGGAATTTGGAAATTAATTTCCTAAGAAAATTTGCCCCTCATGGGTCTCCCTTCGACAAATCTTTTAGTCATCTTACGGAACCCGGTAAGTTTTTTGCCTTCTTCCATCGACTGCCGTCGAATTTGGCCCTCGAGGCCTGTTGGCACTTACCGATCCCCAGCCTAAATTTTGGCTTCCAGCCATGGCAACGGGATTCCGTCGTTGTCCGGATTGTACCCGGACTATGTCCATCACAGACCCCCACAGGGTTTGTGTAATGTGTTTGGGTAGTGAGCATGATGTCCTGACTTGCACCAAATGTGCCTTAATGACACCCAAGGGTCGCAAAGCCAGGATGGAGAAGATGGGGCTCCTCTTCCATGCACCAACCCCAATGCCATCGATAGCATCGACGTCATCGGAACCGGCACCGTCGAAGTTGTACCATCATCGTCAACCCTCCGGTGACCGTCCGCCATCGATCGCTTCTCGGCCGTCGACTCCCGTCCCTTCCCCGGATGGGCGAGGGGATCGAAAGGAAAAGCACCGCCATCGACTGCACAAGTCTCGGCCTGTCGAGGATCCACAGCCATCGACCTCTGCTCAAGCCGAGCCACCGGCGAAGAAGCCGCAAACAGACCGGACGCCCTCCACGTCTCGTTCGCCGGCATCGAGGAAACCCTCACCCTCTCGGGGTGTGGGGGCCGTGATCCCACCGGTTACGGTGGTCCCTCCGGCCCTGCCTCAGCCTCCCTCTCCCGTCGAGCTGGGTATGGTTACCCCTGGTCTCCGGGCAGAACTGGACCGGCTGGTCCAGGAGGCCATCGAGAAAGCGATGAAGAAATTACAACCTCCATCGGTACCGTCTCCGGCACCGGTTCCAGTGCCGCCCCCGGCACCGACGCCGGCACCGGCTTCGCCACCGAGGAGAGAACCGACCACCGAGCCGTTGATACAAGCGCTAGCACCGCTACTGAGCCGCATGGAGGCACTCATGACGGCCCTTCCATCGGTGATTCCAGTGCCATCGACAACACCACCGTCTCCGACTGGTTTCTCATCGGCAGGAGAAACACCGTTTCGAATTCCCCCTTCCGGGGTAGTTCCATCGGTACCTTCTGGTATATCTCCACCGATTTATCCTTCGGCTCCATCGATTCCGCGCCAGGCACCGATTCCATCGGCAGCACCGAAGCCATCGATGCCATTTCTGGTTCCACCTACCGCACCGATTCCACCTCGGTTTCCATCGATGCCTTCAGAGCCTCAGCCAGGTCCATCAGGACTACAAGCCCCACATGATCCCTACGATACCTGGGGTGATGATGATGATACCTCTTCTGACACAGATTTGCCTTCGCCACCATCTCCTACAGAGAGTAGAAAAAGATCTCCTCCTGAGGATCTATCTTTCATTAATTTTGTGAAAGAGATGTCAGAAGTTGTACCTTTTCAACTACAATCTGAAGCTGATGACAGACACCAGATGATGGAACTACTTCAATTTCTGGATGCTCCAAAAATCATCGCTTCCATCCCTATACACCAGGTGTTTTTGGATCTGCTCAAGAAAAACTGGGAATCTCCTTCATCGGTGTCACCAGTTAACAAGAAAGCTGACTCCACATACCTTGTCCAGTCAGCACCAGGTTTCCAAAAACCTCAACTGGATCATCGCTCTGTTGTGGTTGAGTCCGCGCAGAAGAAGGCCAAGCGTCTTAAGCCGCACTCTTCTACCCCACCTACCAGGGACAACAAATTCCTGGATAGTGTGGGACGGAAAGTGTATCATGGAGCTATGTTGATTTCACGCATAGCTTCATATCAACTTTACATGACTCAATACAACAGAGCCATCCTTAAGCAGATGCAAGACTATGCTGACACGTTGCCGGACCAATACCAACCGCAGCTTCAAGCCCTTATTCACAAGGGATTTGAGGCAGGGAAGCACGAGATTAGGACTGCCTACGACATTTTCGATGCTTCCACGAAGGTTTCAGCCACAGCCATCTCAGCCAGACGTTGGGCTTGGTTAAAGTCATCCAACCTTCGCCCAGAGGTCCAAGATAGTCTTGCTGATTTGCCCTGCTTAGGCGACAATTTGTTTGGAGAGCAAATTCAACAGATTGTGGCGGAGTTAAAAGACCACCATGAGACGTTGAAACAACTCTCATCTGTCCCACCTGAGGTGACCTCCAAGCAACCGCAAAAGAAGGACTCTAAGAAGTCGTTCTTTCGACCACGCCGCTATTACCCTCCGTCAACTAGGGCTCGTCCTGCACGGTCCTCTAACAGGCCTCAGCCTCGTCAGCCGAGAAAGCAAAGACCTACTGTAGCCCCACCTCCTGGGCCTGCGGCGGGCCTTTGACTTCCCTGTATTGAGCACATGCCAACTCCCTCTTCCACACATCCCTGTGGGAGGTCGGCTGTACCACTTCTTACCCCGTTGGAAACAGATTACCTCAGATCAGTGGGTGCTAGCAATTATCGCACAGGGTTACCACCTCAACTTCATAACACTTCCGCCAGACTCCCCGCCCCTTCAGGCATGGAGTCTAACCAGCCATTTGACTCAATTACATCAAGAAGTATCCCTTCTTCTACAATCAAATGCTATAGAACCCGTCCCTCCTTGTCAACAAGGGAAAGGATTCTATTCCAGATACTTCCTAATACCAAAGAAATCAGGGGGGTTACGTCCAATTCTGGACCTTCGGGCCCTCAACAAGTATCTGCAAAAAGAGAAGTTCAAGATGGTAACCCTGGGCGCCTTGCTCCCTCTGTTGCAAAAGGGGGATTGGCTGTGCTCTCTCGACCTCAAGGACGCTTATACCCACATTGCGATCACACAATCCCATCGCAAATATCTGCGGTTTCTAGTAGGCCACGACCATTATCAATACCGTGTCCTACCTTTCGGTCTGGCTTCTGCCCCACGAGTCTTTACCAAATGTCTCGTAGTGGTAGCAGCATTCCTAAGGAAGGAAGGTGTCCACGTCTACCCCTACCTGGACGATTGGCTAATCAGGGCCTCCACCCAACAGATAGCTCAATCCTCCCTAAAATTGACAATTCAAACACTCCTTTCCTTAGGGTTTCTTGTCAATTACGAGAAATCTTGCTTAGTCCCGTCTCAAACCTTATCCTTCATTGGGGCAGACTTGGACACCTTACAGGCAAAGGCTTACCTTCCTCTTCAGAGGGTCCACACCCTAATATCCCTGGCTCGCCAGCTCCAGTCTCAGAACACTGCCACGGCTCGCCAGTTCCTCATTCTCCTAGGACACATGGCATCCTCGGTTCAAGTCACTCCCATGACCCGACTAGCCATGAGAGTAACACAATGGACTCTACGACACCAATGGATTCAAGCTTTTCAGCCTCTGTCCTAGAATAGTCACAGTCACACAAGCGCTGCGCCTATCCTTAACCTGGTGGACGACTCAGGTCAACCTCCTTTCAGGGCTTACCTTTTCTTCCACCGGATCCGCAAGTAATCCTAACCACCGACGCTTCTCACATCGGTTGGGGAGCCCATGTGGACGACTTCCAAACCCAAGGGTTATGGTCCAAAGAGGAAGCCGAACACCAGATCAATTTCCTGGAACTTCGAGCAATCCGCTATGCGCTCCGAACTTTCAAAGATCATCTATTTCATCAGATAATCTTAATCCAGACGGACAACCAAGTGGCCATGTGGTACATAAACAAGCAGGGAGGCACAGGCTCCTTCCTTCTGTGTCAGGAAGCTGTGCAGATCTGGGCGGAAGCCCTCTCCCACTCTATGTACCTCAGGGCCACTTACCTGCCGGGAGTAGACAATGTATTGGCAGACCAGCTGAGCCGTGTCTTCCAACCACACGAGTGGTCACTCCACCCTCTCGTAGCGACCTCTCTGTTTCGAAAGTGGGGTTTTCCCCGCATAGACCTCTTTGCGTCCCCTCAGAACCACAAAGTGGACGATTACTGCTCTCTCATTCAGAGCCAGCACTCTCGGCCGAGGGATGCATTCTCCCTCAAGTGGACAACCGGTCTGCTCTATGCATTCCCTCCACTTCCTCTTGTGTCAAAGACTCTCGTGAAGCTACGCCAGGACGGAGGAACCATGATCCTGATAGCACCTTACTGGCCACGCCAAGTATGGTTTCCAATACTCCAGGATCTCTCCATCCACAGGCACATTCCTCTGGGAAGGGACCCGCATCTGCTCACTCAAAACGACGGATGCCTCCTCCATCCCAACCTCCAAGCCTTGTCCCTGACGGCATGGATGTTGAAAGGTTAGTCCTTCAACCATTTAACCTTTCAGATTCCGTTTCTCGGGTCCTGATAGCTTCACGAAAGCCTTCCACAAGAAAGTCTTATTCATACAAATGGAAAAGGTACACATCATGGTGCACTTCTCAGTCCCTTGATCCCCTTTCCTGTCCAATCTCCAAATTCTTGGACTATTTATGGCATCTCTCTGAATCCGGTCTTAAAACCTCTTCTATCAGAATGCATGTCAGTGCGGTAGCCGCCTTCCATAAGGGTATTGGGGGTAATCCTATTTCAGTACAACCCCTGGTAACACGCTTTCTTAAAGGCTTGCTCCATTTGAAGCCACCTTTACGCCCTCCGGCCCCATCCTGGGACCTTAACCTGGTTCTTGGTCGTCTAATGAAACCTCCTTTCGAACCTCTCCACTCCTGTGACTTTAAATATCTCACTTGGAAAGTGTTATTCCTTTTGGCTGTTACTTCAGCTCGCAGGATTAGTGAATTACAGGCCCTAGTTACCTATCCGCCTTACACTAAGCTCCTGCAGGACCGGGCGGTACTCCGCACTCACCCTAAATTTTTACCTAAGGTAGTTTCGGAGTTTCATATCAATCAATCTATCGTACTACCTATCTTTTTTCCCAGGCCCCACTCCAACTCTGGAGAGCAGACCCTGCATACCCTAGACTGTAAACGGGCTCTAGCTTTTTACCTAGACCGTACAGTTTCTCACAGGAAGAGCACTCAATTATTCGTCTCTTTCCATCCTAACAAGTTAGGACAACCTGTGGGTAAGCAGGCTCTTTCCTCCTGGTTGGCGGACTGCATTTCTTTTTGCTATCAGCAAGCTGGCATTCCTTTTCAAGACCGTGTAAAAGCACACTCTGTGAGGGCCATGGCGACTTCAGTAGCACACCTTCGATCGGTGCCGCTTCCTGACATCTGCAGGGCTGCAACCTGGAGTTCTCTCCATACCTTTGCAGCCCACTATTGTTTGGACAAAGCTGGAAGACAGGACTCCATCTTCGGCCAATCTGTCTTGCGTAACCTTTTTCCAACATGATGTACCAACACCCTTCCACCTTCCCAGTAGGGTGCGGATGCCCTTTCCCAAATTCCACCCCAGTTGTTGTGCCTGTTGCACGTCGTTGGGTGCATTTGGTGCAAGCCAGGACATCCTCAGCTCGGTACTCACCCATTTGTGAGGACAACCATCCTGCTTGTCCTGTGAGAAAGCAAATGTTGCTTACCTGATGTAACAGGTGTTCTCACAGGACAGCAGGATGTTAGTCCTCACGAAACCCGCCCGCCACCCCGCGGTGTTGGGTTCGTTTTAGTTTTTACTTTTTTAGGCACTGCCTGTAGCTTTGAAAATCAGACTGAAGGGAGACCCCTGCTGGCTGCAGGGTCAGTGCCTTGCTGGGCATGCCCAGTAGGGGCCAGTCAAAGTTCTATTAAACTTTGACAGAAGTTTTCCGTGGTGGGCTCCATCCTCGATGTCACCCATTTGTGAGGACTAACATCCTGCTGTCCTGTGAGAACACCTGTTACATCAGGTAAGCAACATTTGCTTTATTGTTTATTATTTAGCGCAAACTTTCCCATGATATCTCCCACCCTCTGTTAATACCCTGTTTACATGTTTTAATCGTTCAATGTAAAGCGCCATGCCTGGCGCCTGTTTATGTTACAATGTGAATCGATATGATATCTTGGATGAATGTCGGTATATAAAAATTTTAAATAAATAAATAAATATTTATAAACGACATGGAAATGGGAGTGAGTGAGGGGATCAAATTTGCCGATGACACAAAATTATTCAAAGTTGTTAAGTCACAAGAAGATGTTGAAAAATTGCAGGAGCACCTTGCAAAACTGGGAGACTGGCATGCAAATGGCAAAAGAAATTTAATGGGGTCGATGAAATAAAGTGCGCCCAGCCTAGCGCACATCTTAACAAGTGGTTGGACGCGTGTCCATTACCCCAGATGCAATAAGAGGATCAGCGCTTCCAAAACGCACATCTAAACAAAGATGTAGCTAATAGTGCTCATCACATGTAAGTGCTAGTACCCCACAATGCAAAAAATCTCCGTGTGCCTGAGGCCCACTTTTTAACCTGTAAACATCTACGCCAGCCCTGGAGCAGGCATAAAATCTTCCCGCACATCAAGGGCTCAATTTAAAAACAAAAAACTGTTTTTCTGTGATTCCTCCTTCTTAGTATAGTTGCGATACTAAGTAGGAAGAACCACAGAAAGCAGTATCATGCAAAAAAAAAGTCTTGAAGTAAAAATAAAATTTCAGAGCACACAGTATACACCCACAATATACACACTCCAGGCCGTAAATTGAGCACCCATTTTCCTAACCAGCGCACAGCCACGTCTCTTGGGCGCCTGAGGCAATGGTTGTGCTAGGGACACACAGTTTATCTCTAGGGCGTCCGTTTTAGCATGACAGCTCATTTACATATTATATCATATATAGTTTGAAATCTTTCCTTTCTTCCTAAGTCCATGTTTATGCTCCCTGTTTAATGTAACTTTACCTTCTTTATAGTTGTTAATTGGTTTCCCCTAGTTCCATTGTAAACCGGTACGAAAAGACATCGTCTTGAGCATCGGTATATTAAAAGAATTTAAATAAATAAATAAATAAATATCAGGTGACCAAGAGAGGTGGATGTGCACATGTTAAAAAATGTGTGCCCAGTTTGGATGGACGTTCTTTACGTGCACCTTATTGCATCGGCCTGAACGTGTACAAGTGCAGAGTAATGCAGTTAGGGAAGAATAACCCAAATTATAGCTACACAGTGAAAGGTTCCACATTAGGAAAATGATCTAGGCATTGTTGATAATACATTGAAATCTTCTGCGCAGTGTGCAGCAGCAGCCAAGAAAGCATGGAGCAGCAATAACCACCATAAGCAATTTGCTGGGCAGACTGAATAAACCATTTGGTCTTTATCTGCCTTCATTACTATGTTACTGTGTTACTACTGGCCTCAGCATCATCCCGCCCTCACTTTCCTTTCTGTGGAAAGCCTCAAGGTTCTATCCTATTGCCAACTCTGTTTAATGTATACATAAGCACTCCTAGATAATATCATCAGAGACTACCAGATCACTCTTCTCACCCATCCCCATTTCTATGGATAACTGTTGACTTGGCAATAGCAGCTTTGGGAAACAGCCTGAAGAGGAATAAATAAGGAGGCAGACTCTGGCTGTTTCCTTTATGTGCAATTTATTTACAGTGAAAGAAAAATCAAACAAACAAATGCAACTCACCTTAAGCTTAGGAAGCCCACAGACATCACACATAGCAGGTCTTTGCATAGAATGGCCTCTCTAACCCTTCTAGGCCCTGAGTTCTTGTACACTGGTGAGGAGCTCCTCCCTTCACCCAGGATACCTTGCAGGGTCTGGATCTTAAGGAAGACTGGGCGAGACAGCTGTGCCTGGTCTTTTGAGGTGGTCTGAGGGACTTTCTTATAGACTCCCTAACAATAACATTGTCATCTTTCCAGTCCCCTTCATCCCATAACTTTGCGGTCATCTTCGACTTCTCTCTCTCTCCTTTTCTACACATATCCAAAACGCTGCTAAAATGTGTTGTTTCTTTCTAAGTTCACCAAAATTCAGCCCTTCCTTTCTGAACGCAGTATAAAAACCCTTACATAAGAACATAAGAACATGCCATACTGGGTCAGACCAAGGGTCCATCAAGCCCAGCATCCTGTTTCCAACAGTGGCCAATTCAGGCCATAAGAACCTGGCAAGTACCCAAAAACTAAATCTATTCCATGTTACTGTTGCTAGTAATAGCAGTGACTATTTTCTAAGTCAACTTAATTAATAGTAGGTAATGGACTTCTCCTCAAAGAACTTATCCAATCCTTTTTTAAACACAGCTACACTAACTGCACTAACCACATCCTCTGGCAACAAATTCCAAGTTTAATTGTGCGTTGAGTGAAAAAGAACTTTCTCCAATTAGTTTTAAATGTGCCACATGCTAACTTCATGGAGTGCCCCCTAGTCTATTATCTGAAACAGAAAATACAGGTAACTAATTCACATTAACCGTTCTAGACCTCTCATGATTTTAAACACCTCTATCATATCTCCCCTTAGCCGTCTCTTCTCCAAGCTGAACAGCCCTAACCTCTTCAGCCTTTCCTCATAGGGGAGCTGTTCCATCCCCTTTATCATTTTGGTTGCCCTTCTCTGTACCTTCTCCATCGCAACTATATATTTTTTGAGATGCGGCGACCAGAATTGTACACTTATTCACTCTCTCATCACTTCCTGGTTAGACTACTGTACCCTGCTCCTCTTATGTCTCCCTGTGAACCATCTGTCTCCACCATAATCTATCCAAACTTCAGTCATGACACCCATATAACCCCTCTTCACAAGTCCATCCATTTCCACATACAATTCAAGCTCCTCTTACTCATCTACAAGAGCTTTTACTTTGTAGCTCCTCACAATCTCTCCTTTCTTATCTTTCTCTACACACCACTTCATAAACTCCGTTCATCAGGCAGATCATTCTTACCTGTGCCCTTCTCCTCTACGGCCAACTTCTGACTCTGTGCTTTCCACCTTGCTATACCACATGCTTGGAATAGACTTCCTGAGTTGGTGCATCATGCTTCCTCTCTAGCCTTACTCAAATCCAGTCTAAAAAAAATATGCCACCTTTCTGAGGCTGCTTTTAAATCTTAATCCCTGATTATCTTGCTTCCAGCTTTGATTTTATCATTTTCTTAATAAATGAAATTCCTAATTTTGCCTTGTCTTAATTACAATATAAGCTCTACTGAGCCGGGACGGTCTCATGTTTTTGTAGAGCACCATGTACATCAAGTAGCACTATAAAAATGATAAGAAGTAGTAGTAGTATCATTTACTACTTTTATGCTGAAAACATTCAGCTACTGGTCCTGCTTGACCCAAACTCTGAGAAAATGATAGCAAACTTGAACAGATTCCTGGGAAAAATCATCTGATTGGCTACAACAAAATAAATCTACAAAAGGGAGGTTAAATCCACGAAAGTCAGATGTATTCTTTGAACTCTAATGCAGTCCTCAAAGGAACAGCTCTTCCTTTCAGCAGTCAAGTTCACAATCTGGAAATTGTGCTGGACTCCAAGCTCACCATTGACAGTTTCAAAATCAGCTTTCTTTAACTTTTTGCCTTTTTTTTTTTTTATGGCCCTGCATTCACCACAGTCATCCAGACCTGTATGATCTCCCATCTGGATCACTGCAACATGCAGTATGTTGGAATAAAAAAAACCAAACCCAAAACCTCAGCCTGCATCTGCAACTCATACAGAATTCTGCTTCTCGATTGAAGCTGAATGCACATACATTTGAAAGGATGTCTCCTAGTCTACATGCTCTACACTAGCTCCTGATACTCTACTGGACCCAATTCAAAATCTTGGTTCTGGCCTTCAAGGCTTTAAATGAATGTGTTGCTGGCTCATCCCATGTGTGCCCTCCTGATCCCCATAATCCTGGCCCATCGATGAGTGCCTACGTCTAAAGAACGGTGCTTCATGTCACCAGACAGAGAACCTTCTCTTACATAGAAATTTAGAGATAACAGCAGAAAAGAATCAAATGATACATCCAGTCTGCCCAGTAAGCTTATGGTAGTATCTGCTGCGCTATGTAGGTTACCCCATGCTTATCAGTTTCCCAGACTGTAAATGTTGGGGCTCTGTTTGGTTGCCGTCTGAATCCAATTCCCCGAAATACCTTGCCATTGAAAAAGAGAACAATGTTTGAGTTGCCTCAAAGTATCAGGCTTATTGGTTTAGGGTAGTAAACACCGCACCAGCAAGTTACTCCCATGCATTCTTTTCTTCATTTCCATCTTTTAGCCTTTAGGGATTGACGGTATTTATCCCATGCCTTTTTGAATTTGTTCACTGTTTTGGTTTTCACCACCTCCTTCGGAATTTGAGGCATCCACCACTTGAGGCATTTGAGGCATCCACCACTCTCTCTCTGTGAAGAAATGTTTTCTGATGTTGGTTCTGAAACATCCAAACTGGAGTTTCTAGTTCTACTGATTTCTTTCCAGTGGAAAAGGTTTGATGTTTGTACATCATTAAAACTTTTCAGGTATCTGAAGGTCTGTATCATATCACCCCTGCGTCTCCTTTTTTCCAGGGTATACATATTCAGATCCTTCAGTCTTCTCATAGGTTTTCTGATACCAACCCCACACAATTTTTGTAGCTCTTTTCTGGACCATCTCCATCCTGTCTTTATCCCTTTTGAGATAAGGGCTCCAGAACTGAACACAGTACTCCAGGTGAGGCCTCGCAAAGGAACTGTACTAGGGCATCACTGCCTCTATTTTCTTACTGATTATTCCTCTCTCTGTGCAGCCCAGCATTCTTTTGGCTTTAGCTATCACCTCGTCACATTGCTTCACCATCTTCAGATTGCCAGACACTATCATCCCAAGATCCCACCTTTCTCCCCCATCTCATAGAGCTCTTTTGGAGATGCATGACTCTACACTTCTTTGCATTGAATCCCAGCTGCCAAATCTTCGACCAGTCTTCAAGCTTTCATAAATCACTTTTCATTCTCTCTACTCCTTCAGACATGTCCACTCTGTTGCAGATCTTGGGATCATCTGCAAATAGACAAATTTTACCTTCTATCCCTTCTGCAATGTCGCTCACAGAGATATTGAACAGAACCAGTCCCAATACCAATCCCTGTGGCACGCCACTTAACATGACTCTTTCTTCAAAGTAGGTTTTATTTACCATTATATTGTGTTTCATATCAGTCAACCAGTTTGTAATCGAAGCCACCACCTTGGCGCTCACTCCGAAGCTTCTCATTTTGTTCACAAGCCTCCTATGTGGGTATCAAAAGCTCTTGTTTCATCAAACCCTTTGGAATGCTTTACGATCCAGATTAGCCCAAATTTCCTAAAGTTCAGAAAACTACTAAAAACTTGGTTCTTTGAGATGGCTTTTGGGCCATAAATCTAAGTGGACCCATTTCTCAAACCATGCTCCTGGATCCTTAAAATACCACAAGATATTGGCTCTTTAAAGCATAACTAAGAACTTTTGTATTATGGTCACCGATAGGCCAATGCAATAAGGTGCACCCGGCCTAGCGAACAGTTTTACTTGCAGTTGGGCATGTGTTTTGAGCACGCAATAATAGTGTCCGATGCAGCAAGGAGATTAGTGTGTCTAAAACACGTATCCTAACAAACGCATACCAGATAGCGCCCATCACATTTAAATTCCATGAAAATTAAAACATTAACTATTATTGCCTGATGCAGGAAAATGTGCCCAAAGGCTGGGCACCCATCGTGCATTTTTTTAATGCCGGAAAATTAACTCCAACTTAGAGGTGGAGTAAAGTTTCCTCGTAGTCAAGGGCTCAGGAGAAATATAAAACATTTGGTCGATAAATGTGTCCCTTCTAGGGTAGGATTGTTTAGAGAAATTAGTAGTTATTTGGGTAAAAACAAAAAATAAAAGAATGTATATAGGGAGTAGTGGAGTGGATCAAGATGATTAGCTAAAGAAACCCTTAAAAAATCGTGGGTGATTGCTTTCCTTTTGGTAAACAACACGCATTGCAGATTTCTGTTATTTCATGTAAACAATGCATTTTTGTTAGAAATGCACATTTTAGATGTCCATGCGCCCAATTCAATAAACGTTTGAGCACCAGAAATGCACATTTCTCCTTAGCGCACCCTTTTTGTACGCTGCTCCATTTTCTTTCTCATTTAAATATTGCATCAGGCACCCAGGGGATGTGGATGTGCTTGAGCGCCCGTTTTTATGCATGCATCTTATTACATCAGCCTGTCTGAGAATGCCGTTGATTCGCTGTTGGGGGAGGGAATGCATATCAGCTTTTTCTCTTCCATACCCCTCATACTAATTTACATTCTTTCTATCTCACTCTCCCACCTTCCCCTTCCTCCAAGGATAATCCCCATTATCCCAGGACAAGCAGGATGCTAGTCCTCACATATGGGTGACGTCATTCACGGAGCCCTTAAGCGGGAAAAACTTCTGGCAAGTTTCTAGAAGCTTTTGATTTGGCTGCCTGAGGCTACTGAGCATGCCCGGCATGCCATGATATTCCCTGCCACAGGGGTCTCACTCCAGTCTTATTTTTTCCGCGCTGCTGACTGCATCGCGTTTTTCATTAGGAGCCTGTGATTTCCTCACACTTACAAAATATTTAAAAATTTTTCGCCTTACCGGGTCTCATTCGGTTTGTCACCGGCTGGTGACAAACATTATAGAATTTTTTCCTTAAAAAAATCATCGTACGATCGACGGATGTCGACTGACAGAACTACAGGGTTCAAAAAATGTCCGGCCTGCAACCGGACTATGTCAATAACAGACCCGCACATCGAGTGCGTTCGCTGCCTGGGAAAGGACCATGACATCGCTGCCTGTACCCAGTGCCAAGAGATGACGGCGAAAGGTAGGAAGTTGAGACACGAAAAGATGGCCCAACTTTTTAAAATTCAAACAACCGCCATCACCGATAACTTCCTCTAAATCTTCGCCGGCCGGCGTTACAAAAAGTTACTAATAACCAAACGCCACATCGAGGGATCGGGGGACGCCTCTTCGCCAACCCCATCTACCTCGTCCGCAAAATCGGCATATGAAATTCGTCCGCATAAGCACCGTACACATCATACAGTTCCTCTACTTCCACCGCCAGAGGAACCAGTGCCTAAAAAACGAAAAAAAGTCATCGACCATCGTGACAGAACCGCTGCCATCGACATCAGTATCCGACCCTAACAGCTTTAATCAAGCAGATTGTCACGGATGCTTTCAAAGAGAATATGCCGGCGTCATCGCCGATGCCGACCTCCGAGTCGATGCCGACCTTGCCGTCGATGCCGGCCATCGGGCCGATGCCGAAGGACCAGTCGATACCGACTACAGATTCGATGACGCCATCGGGAACGATGACGATGCCGATGTCGATGCCAACATCCATTTCCATGGCCATACTTCCATCGACCTCGATGACGATGCCGATATCCCTACCATCGGTACAAGAAAAATTCTCAGGCTGCTCAGAGATGTCACGGGCTACTTTTTCGATAGCCCCATCATCGATTCAGCCGCAGCCGTCTATGGCATCGATGGCCTCCGTATCATCATGGATTCCTAGGCCAATTCCTTCATTACTTCCTGTGTCCATACCAGCAACTTCCACGGTGACACCTCACTATACAATAGCTTCAACGGAAGCTCCTGTACATAGTTTAACTCCTTCTTCAAAAAAGGCACCAGGGAAGTCCAAACACACTTCCAGATCTGTCACTGACATCTCTTCGGAAAAGAAATTACATGAAATCCTCACGAAGAGATACCAAGATCTCTTGGCATCTTTGCCAGTGGGGCCTGAGGAAGAAGCAGACACAGAAAGAGAAAGGGAAGTAAGTGACACTTCACCTGACCCTCAAGATCCCTTACAGGGCACATCAGGGATGTCCCCATCTAGGGTACAAACCTCTCATACATACCAGGCAATATCGGATACCTGGTCAGATACACAATCTGAACATTCTTCGGAGGATTTCCTTTCGGATCATACTCCCCCTCAGGCAAAGAAACAATCTCCTCCTGAGGATTTATCCTTCTCTGCATTTATCCAAGAAATGTCAGAATCTATTCCTTTTCAACTACAAGCAGAAAAGGACGAAAGACAACAGACTCTGGAAATTCTACAGTTCGTAGATCCCCCAAAACACAATTTGGCTATCCCAGTGCATGAGGTGTTGCTGCAACTCCAGCAAAGAATCTGGGAACACCCTTGCACAACACCAGGAGTCAACAGAAGAGTGGACTCTACTTACTTAGTCCAAGCTGCACCAGGATTCGACAAGACCCAGCTTCCTCACAACTCCCTAGTGGTGGAATCTGCACAGAAGAAGTCACGAAGATCTAAAACCCATGCCTCTATTCCTCCTGGAAAGGATAACAGGTTTTTAGACCTTATTGGCAGGAAGATTTACCAAGGGGCTATGCTAAATTCCAAAATTGCTGCTTACCAATTGTACATGACGCAGCACCAAAGGAATTTATGGAAACAGATGGAAGAATTCTTACCCTCACTGCCTCAAACACAACAAGAGGCAGCTCAACAGATTATCCAAAAGGGCTTTGATGCTGGAAAGCATGAGGTTCGTGCAGCATACGACGCCTTTGAAACCTCTGCTAGGACTGCAGCATCTGGAATATCTGCAAGAAGATGGGCCTGGCTAAAGGCTTCGGACTTGCGCCCAGAAGTTCAAGACAAGTTGGTGGATTTGCCCTGTCAGGGTGACAATTTGTTCGGCACAAAAGTGCAAGACGCTGTTGCACAACTTAGAGATCACTCTGAGACTTTGAAACAGCTCTCCACTTTGTCACATGACACATCAGTCCATCCTCCACGGAGACTGCCCCGTAGGGACACAAAGCGTCCATACTATAGACCAAGGAGATATTATCCGCAGAACTCTAGGCCAAGACCTGCGAGACCCCAACAGCGTCCTCAACAGCGACAGCAAAGGGCCGCACGACCTCAGCCACCGCCTCAGACAACTTCAACCTCTGGTTTTTGAAAGCTGTCCCAGAGAACACTGCCAACTACCCAACCCTCATCCACAGTTACCGGTTGGGGGAAGAATTTCCCAATTTTACTCACAATGGGAAAACATTACAACAGATCAGTGGGTCTTATCAATAGTTCGTCAAGGTTACCAACTAGATTTCACATCCCCACCTCAGGAGTTACCACCAAAACACTCCTATCTGGACAACGATCCTCAATTACAAGTAGAATTATCTGCCCTTCTGAAGGCAAATGCGATAGAACCCGTACCAGGCACTCAGAAGGGAAGAGGATTCTATTCCCGGTATTTCCTCATTCCAAAGAAAACCGGAGGCCTACGTCCCATCCTAGATCTCAGAAATCTCAACAAATTTCTCAGAAAAGAGAAATTCAGGATGTTATCATTAGGAACCATGCTTCCACTCATACAACAGGGAGATTGGCTTTGTTCTCTGGATCTTCAGGACGCATACACTCATGTTCCAATCTTCCCACCTCATCGCAAATACCTCAGATTCACGGTGAAAAATCACCATTTCCAATACAAAGTCTTGCCGTTCGGCCTAACCTCCGCCCCGAGAGTATTCACAAAATGCCTAGCGGTGGTGGCGGGACACTTACACAAACAGGGAATTCATGTGTTCCCTTACCTCGACGATTGGCTCATAAAAAGCCAATCGCAACAAGGAGCAGTAACGTCTCTTCATTCCACAATACAGTTACTACACAAGCTGGGATTCATCATCAATTATCAAAAGTCCCAGCTGCAACCATCTCATGTGCTCCAGTATATAGGTGCAGAATTAAACACCAACATAGCACATGCGTTTCTTCCAAAAGACCGTGCTCATACGCTGTCCCAACTGGCATACGAGGTATCAAGGCAACCGTACGTGACAGCTCATCAGTTCCTAATCCTATTGGGACACATGGCTTCTACAGTCCACGTCACACCCATGGCACGACTTGCCATGAGACTCACCCAATGGACTCTACGATCACAATGGATCCAAGCCATTCAACCACTGTACTGTCAAATCAAGGTAACCCACCAGCTTCGAGCCTCGCTACAATGGTGGACAATCAAGGACAATTTATGCAAAGGCCTACCTTTCCAAAAACCGATCCCTTGCATAACATTAACTACAGATGCATCCACATTGGGATGGGGGGCTCACCTGCACACTCTTCAAACTCAAGGGACTTGGACAAAACTCGAAGCCACATATCAAATCAATTTTCTAGAACTTCGAGCTATACGTTATGCGCTGCATGCGTTCAAGGACTACCTTTCACACAAGACTGTGCTAATCCAGACGGACAATACAGTAGCCATGTGGTACATCAACAAACAGGGAGGTACGGGTTCGTATCTCCTATGTCAGGAAGCAGCACAAATTTGGGACTGGGCCTTAGACCACTCAATTTTCCTGCAGGCGACTTATCTTGCAGGGATACACAACGTCCTAGCAGACCGACTCAGTCGCCAATTTCAGCCACACGAGTGGTCTTTGAATCCCTCAGTTGCGACCAAGATCTTCCGACAGTGGGGACAACCGTCAATAGATCTCTTTGCGTCGCATCTGAATTACAAGGTGCGCAACTTCTGTTCTCTACACAACCAGAAGAACCACCCAGCCAAGGACGCCTTTGCTCGCCCTTGGAACTCAGGCCTACTCTATGCGTACCCTCCAATACCGCTTATCACCAAGACGCTGGTGAAACTGCAACAGGACAAAGGGACAATGATACTCATAGCCCCGTATTGGCCTCGACAAGTATGGTTTCCCACACTGCTAGACCTGTCAATCAGGGATCCAGTTCGCCTGGGAGTACCTCCCGATCTCATTACTCAGCATCAGGGTCGGTTGCGCCATCCCAACCTCCAATCTCTATCCCTGACAGCATGGATGTTGAAAGCCTAATCCTACAATCCCTTGATCTTTCAACTGATGTTTCTCAAGTACTTATAGCCTCCCGTAAACCCTCCACACGAAGAAATTATTCTTACAAGTGGAAGCGGTTTACTTCTTGGTGTAAGCAAAAGCACATAGATCCTTTCACTTGCCCCACTACTTCTCTATTAGATTATTTGTACCATCTTTCAGACTCAGGTCTGCAGACATCATCAATCAGAGTGCATCTCAGCGCAATCTCCGCTTACCACACCAAGATAGGGGATGCACCTATATCCACACAACCTCTCGTCACTAGATTCATGAGAGGTCTCAATCACCTTAAGCCACCGATTCGGCCTCCGGCTACTCAATGGGATCTGAATCTGGTTTTAACAAGGTTAATGCATTCTCCTTTCGAACCTATAGATTCCTGTGACCTTAAATATCTCACATGGAAAACTATTTTCCTCATAGCCATCACATCAGCTAGGAGGGTTAGTGAGTTACAAGCACTTGTCACATACGAACCTTATACAAAGTTTCTCCATGACAGAGTGGTTCTCCGAACACACCCAAAATTCCTCCCTAAGGTAGTTACGGAATTCCACTTGAATCAAACAATAGTTTTACCCACATTCTTTCCTAGACCTCACTCTCACCAAGGGGAAAGAGCTTTACACAGTTTGGACTGCAAACGTGCATTGTCTTTTTATTTGAATCGCACTACATCCCTTAGAAAATCCAATCAGCTTTTTGTCTCTTATGATCCAAATAAGCCAGGTAAAGCAGTGGGAAAACATACTCTATCCAATTGGTTAGCAGATTGTATACAATTCTGCTACGGAAAAGCAGGCCTTCCTCTCCAAGGGCGAGTAAAGGCACATTCAGTAAGAGCCATGTCAACTTCAGTAGCACATTTTCATTCAGTGCCAATTATTGACATTTGTAAAGCAGCAGCATGGAGTTCTCTTCACACCTTTGCAGCTCATTACTGTTTGGACAAGGAAGGAAGACAGGATTCAGCCTATGGACAATCTGTCTTAAAGAACTTGTTTCCTGTTTAATCCCAACTCCTTCTACATCCATCCTGCTGTATTCTTCGGCTGACTCATTTCTTAAACACGGTATTCCAGTTACCTGCATGGACAATGACTCAGCCTCTAGCTTGCTAATCACCCATATGTGAGGACTAGCATCCTGCTTGTCCTGGGATAAAGCAAAATTGCTTACCTTGTAATAGGTGTTATCCCAGGACAGCAGGATGTAGTCCTCACGAAACCCACCCGCCACCCCGTGGAGTTGGGCATCGGATTTTAGTTTCTTATTGGCTAACGCTTCTTGCTACATACAAGACTGGAGTGAGACCCCTGTGGCAGGGAATATCATGGCATGCCGGGCATGCTCAGTAGCCTCAGGCAGCCAAATCAAAAGCTTCTAGAAACTTGCCAGAAGTTTTTCCCGCTTAAGGGCTCCGTGAATGACGTCACCCATATGTGAGGACTACATCCTGCTGTCCTGGGATAACACCTATTACAAGGTAAGCAATTTTGCTTTACTCTACTTCCCCCTGCCCTTCTATAAATTACAGCTGCCTGACTTGTGCTCCCTCAGATGAATTCCAAGACCTGGAATCACAGCTGCAGACTGAACTTTGTGTGTTGTAATCCCTGCTCTCTAATTTCTCCCCACATACTGCCGGCACTGTCTGCTCCAGGCTCTTTCTCCCCTCTCCTCCTGTTCCCTGAAGGCTTACTGAGGAAAGGGAGTGGGTGAGGTTGGAGCAGACTCTGCAAAGCAGAATACATTTGCACTTTTCCATTCTCCAGCCACTCCCCTCCTGTTTCCTGCATGCTTCCTGAAGCAGAGGGGCTGGAATAGCAAACAGAGAGGTTCAGAGCTTTCTAATGTCTGCCCAGAGCTTTGGCAAATGATACTGACACATAACGCCATAGCACCACTCATAACACCCACTCAGGGTAACCCTATGGCCACCCTGAGGGTCCTGCCCAGCACTGCACAGGCCCGCCTACACCTGCGCATGGGCTCCTACACTGGCAACTTCTCACCCACCAACTGAGTTCCTGCTTGCTTCTTTGGAAATTCCCCACCTTCGTGGTTGCTAGGTACACTGGACCCCCAAATAACTCAAGGGCCACAGAGTTCCTAGAAAAAACACCCACAAACCAAATACACATAATAACGGGATTGTTAGTCAGGCACAGCTAACAAACTAATATGTTTATTAACAAAAAGTGGAAACAATGAATGGAAAAACATTAAGGGCCGGATTTTTAAATCTACGCACGCAGGGTACATTTGTGCGCGCTTCCCAGCATGCACAAATATACACCCGATTTTTATAACATGCGCGCGCAGCCGAGCGCATGTTATAAAATCCAGGGTCGGCACGCATAAGGGGGTGTACACTAGTGAACCTTGTGCGCGCCGAGCCCTAGGGGAGCCCTGATGGCTTTCCCCATTCCCTCTGCCCCCACCCCCCCCCCCCCGCACCTTCCCCTCCCTTCCCCTACCTAACCATCCCCCCAGCCCGAAAATAAATAAATCGCTTACCTTTGTTGCAGAAGTTGCGCACCGACCAAGTGGCCTAGCAGAGGCTTCTGGTCACGCCCCCGGACCACCCCGCACTGCCCTCGCTCCGCCCCTTTTTTCAAGCCCTGGGACATACGCTCATTCCGGGGCTTGCGTGCGTCGCCGGGCCTATGCAAAATAGGCTCGGTGCGCGCAGGAGCGGGTTTAAAAGGGTTATGCGTGTAACCCAGAAAACCCGCTCTTGCGTGCGCCGAGCCTATTTTGCATAGGCCCGGCGACGCGTGCAAGCCCCAGGACCGCGTGTAAGTCCCAGGGCTTGAAAAAAATGGGCCAGGCGGTCCGGAGGCATGGCGTGGGCGTGGCCAGAGCCTCTCCACTGCCGCTGGGTCCAGGGATTGCGCGCCAGCACTCGGCTGGCGCGTGCAACCTACGCCTGCCCATAGGCAGGTGTAAATAAAAAATAAAGGTGGGGGGGATTTAGGTAGGGCTGGGGGACGGGTTAGATAGAGGAAGGGGGAGGGGAAAGTGGGGGCGTGGAAGGAAAGTTCCCTCCGAGGCCGCTCTGATTTCGGAGTGGCCTCGGAGGGAACGGGGAAAGCCATTAGGGCTCGGCGCATGCAAGGTGCACAAGTGTGCACCCCCTTGCGTGCGCCGACCCCGGATTTTATAACATGCGCACGGTTGAGCGTGCATGTTATAAAATTGGGCGTAGATACGAATATTTGGCCCTAAGTTTGGAAACAGAAACAAGTAAAAGAACAAGGATTAAACATAAAAATGTATCTAAACACTTTCTACTAATTACTAGTGCCTGGGAGATCAGGAAATAGGCTGTCCACAGAAGCTGAACAGGGCCTCGGCATAGATATCTGCTCCCTCTGTCCTCCCAGTCAAGGACAAAGAATTCCAGAACTTTCAGACCTAGTTGTCTGTCTTCAGGACCAATCGGTGCACACAGTGCTAGCAATTAGTCCCTGACCAGGTTTTCTGTCTGGTAATAGCTTTCTGGCCAATGGCACTGCAGGATGTTTCAGTTTTACATGTCCTCAGGGATACTGAGATGTGTATGCAGTTCAAGCTTTCTTCTGAATCAAGGCGGCATCCAAAGTCTCTTTTTGAACTACAATGCAGAGGTCAAAGAAAACCTGCGGGCCAGCATACAGGAAATGAATTCTCTGGGGAAAAGTGTCACAGGGTAGAACAATAAACCACAAAGCATGCAAAACCCCTCTTTCACCACAGATACAAATTCCCAGAGGCTCTGGGTGAAATCTAGATAGTTCCTAGGTTTGCTTATGTAGGGTCTCAGTGGGACACCTACAGATGTGTGGCCTTGTAGAAAAGCTATGCATTTAGAGAAGGAGAAAAGAACATAACGTAAATGCCACAGAACCCTCTATGTGAGGCTGCTGCAATGGTTGTTTCCAGTGTCTATATAAATCAGAGAACCCTAGAAAAGTTGTGGATTTTTGTGTTGAAAGTTAAGAGAGGTGTATTTCTTTCCAGTTCCCTTTTTCCTGGTGAAAACATAAGAATTGGAAATGCCATGCTGGGTGAGTCCCGAGGTCTATCAAGCCAAGCATCTTGTCTCTGACAGTGGCTAGATCTGGCAGAATCCGTGAAATAGACCTAATTCCTATTACTCATTCCTTAGGATGGCAATAGCTTTCCTTAGTCTACCTGGCTAATAATCAGGCCGATGCAGTACAGTGCACTCCAGCGCTAACTTTACCCCTTATTCAGTAAGGCAGCGCTTCTCAACCGGTGTGTCGCGACACACCAGTGTGTCGCCAAACACCGACAGGTATGTCGCATCTCCCGGTGTCCCACTGCCCCTTTGTACTTTCCTTCTCCCTTTTTCCAGCCCCTGCGGGCCAATGGAAAGCCTCCTTTCTTCCTACCCCCACTGCCCAATGGGAAGTCTCCTTCATTCTGCCTTCCCCCGCGCAGGCCAATCGGAAGCCTCTTCCCTTCTACTTGCCAGTGGGAGTAGGAAGAAGGGAGGAAGCCTTTGATTGGCCGGTGAGGCAGGCCCGGCATAGCCCAGGAGTGGGGTGGGAGGAATGGCAGTGTAGAACCCTGACGAAGCAAGGCCACTACGGGAGTCCATCCCCGTAGTGGTGAAGGAGAAAACCCGACCCCGATGGTGCAAGGCCACTACGGAAGCCCATCCCCGTAGCGGTGAAGGAGAAAACCCGACCCCGACGGTGCAAGGCCGCTACGGAAGCCCATCCCCGTAGCGGTGAAGAGAAAACCCGACCCCGACGGTGCAAGGCCGCTATGGAAGCCCATCCCTCCCTAGTGGCAAAGAGGAAACCCGACCCCCAACTGAGGCGCCCATCCCTGTGGCGCCAAAAAAAGAAGGCCCGCCGGATTAAAGCCGCGACGGAACTGGAGCCCATCCCTGCAGTGAAGGAAGAAGTTGTTTTTGGTGAGAGCTGGTGTGTCTGTGTGAATGGATGCATGGGTGAGAGCTTGTGTCTGAGGGTGTGAGTGGGTGCCTGGATGAGAGCTTTTGTCTGTGGTGTGAATAGATGCATGGGTGAGAGCTTGTGTCTGAGGGTGTGAATGGGTGCCTGGGTGAGAGCTTTAGTCTGTGGGTGTGAATGGATGCATGGGTGAGAGCTTGTGTCTGTGAATGGATGCATGGGTGAGAGCTTGTGTCTGAGGGTGTGAATGGATGCATGGTTGAGAGCTTGTGTCTGAGGTTGTGAATGGGTGCCTGGGTGAGAGCTTATGTCTATGGGTGTGATGGATGCATGGGTGAGAGCTTGTGTCTGTGCGTGTGAATGGGTGAGAGCTTGTGTGTGTGGGTGTGAATGGAAGCCTGGATGAGAGCTGCTGTGAATGGGTGCTTGGGTGAGAGCTTGTGGGTGTGAATGGAAGCCTGGGTGAGAGCTTGTGTCTGTAGTTGTGAATGGAAGCCTGGGTGAGAGCTTGTGGGTGTGAATGGGTGCTTGGGTGAGAGCTTGTGGGTGTGGGTGTGAATGGGTGCTTGGGTGAGAGCTTGTGTGTGTGGGTGTGAATGGATAAGAGCTTGTGTGGGTGTGAATGGAAGCCTGGATGAGAGGTGCTTGGGTGAGAGCTTGTGTGTGTGGGTGTGAATGGAAGTCTGGGTGAGAGCTTGTGTCTGTAGGTGTGAATGGAAGCCTGGGTGAGAGCTTGTGTCTTTAGGTGTGAATGGAAGCCTGGGTGAGAGCTTGTGTGTGGGGGTGTGAATGGGTGAGAGCTTGTGTGTGGGGGTGTGAATGGGTGCTTGGGTGAGAGCTTGTGTGTGGGGGTGTGAATGGAAGCCTGGGTGACAGCTGATGTGAATGGGTGTGAGAGCTTTTGTGTGTGATTTGAGAATTTGTATATAAGAGAGCATGGGATTGAGAGAGCGAGACTGGTCAGGAAGGTGATGTGTTTCTGTGTGAGAAAGAGAGACTGGTCAGGAAGATGACTGGTGTAAAAGAGACTGAGACTGGTCGTGGGGTCTAATTGGGGGTATGTGTGTTGTGAGTGACTGGTTGTGGGAGCTAAGGAAGAAGATTGAGGACAGAGCTTCAGCAGCCCTTGCTGCTTCTGGTGAGTGCTATTGACCTGGAAGGGAAAGGAGTAGGAGAGTTGCTGGAAAGGATAAGTAAAGGTGGCTTTTTAAATTCATTTTTCTTGATTGACTGCCATTTAAATTATTGGGTATTATGCGATGTCTGCTGTTTTGAAATATTTTATTGATATTTGGACATGTTTTAATAATTTTTATGAGTGTTTAATTGAATATTATTCTGTTCAGCAGCTGTTTTGTAAAATTTTTGGTATAACTTTACAGTTATTTCTGTGGGGGCTCTGTAGCAGCTTGGCTTATTCTGTTTTCCCAATAGGAAATGTATTAGTGTTTAGGGCCTGGTTTAATAGTTGTATTTCTTAGATAGGATTGTTACTGTTTGCGTGTGTTCCATAATACAGGTGTAACTTTGTGCGGGTTAGTTTGTGTGCATTATTGCAGATCCTGGGATTATGTTAGGTGCTATATTTCTCTTTCCATTTCTCCAGGTTCGCACTGCATGCACAGTGGCTTTTTTGGTTTTCCATTCCAGTTTCTGTCTCCATATTTATAATTTGTGTTTTTTCTGTACTTGGTGAAGGTCAGTTCTGGGTGTGTGACCGAGGTGAGGTATTTTACTAGCATGTAGGCATTTGTATCAATCTTATTTGTTGTGTTTTCTCAATAGGATATGCATTAATGGTAAATTACTGTCTTTTCATAAGGAAAGCTATTGTGCCTGGTAGTAAAGGGAGTTTGTTTTGCTTTTACTGAGATGTCATCAGAACCAGAATATCTTTTTTGTATGGCGAGTTGTACGGGTAATGCCCTAGATCTGCTCTGCACTCATTGCTGGAGGTTGAGGGGATTCCTGTGGATGCAGAGTGCATGTTTACATTTAGCCCCGTGATGGTCACATGTTCAGTGTGTCACGCATATGAGAACCATTTGTCAGGTGTGTCTTGGCCCTATTAGGTATTCCCGCGTGATACAGAAAGTAAAATGTGCAGCCAAGCAGCACATTTTACTTTCAGAAATTAGCACCTACCCAAAGGTAGGCGCTAATTTCTCAGGGCACCGGGAAAGTGCACAAAAAAGCAGTAAAAACTGCTTTTCTGTGCACCCTCCAACTTAATATCATGGCGATATTAAGTCGGAGGACCCGAAAGTTAAAAAAAAAAAGTAAAAAAAATAGAAAAAAAAAATTTGAGATAGGCCCGAGGCTCGCAGGTCAAAAACCGGACACTCAATTTTGCCAGCGTCCGGTTTCCGAACCCGTGACTGTCAGCGGGCTCGAGAACCGATGCCGGCAAAATTGAGCGTCAGCTGTCAAACCCGCTGACAGCCCCGCTCCTGTCAAAAAAGAGGAGCTAGGGACGCCCTAGTGTCCCTAGCACCTCTTTTTACCGCCGGGCCTAATTTAAATAAATTTAAATACTGTATCGCTCACCCGCTCTCCCGCGATTTTACTGTATCGGCCCGAATGTTTTGTGAACTTTTCCTCTAGTTACTTGTTCAAACCTCTCTTAAACTCTGCCATGCTAAATACCTCAACCACGTCCTCTAGCAACAGATTCCAAGGTTTGATTGTTTATTTTAAACCTGCTGGCTGTTAGTTTCATGGATTTAAGAGAGTTTCTGATTGATTTTACCTATTGATATGATATACGATTCTTTATTTTGGATCTTCTGTTTGAAAGGAAGTTTTTCCATCCTTCCGCGCTCTCTATTTGATTATAAACTTATTTATTTACCATTGGATTCTCTCAGCCCACATGACAAAAGTCTTGAAGAAAGTGTGGATGCTCTTCCAGTATCTAACAGAGGAGAGGAGAAGTGGTGGCATTTATGGGGTTATTACTCACAGCCTATACCCTGGGTAATTGCAAATGACAGCTTATGGTGCTTTAGCCCAATAGAAACTGGTTCTGATTGAACCTGAAGCCCTAAAGGAGCAGGAGGAACATGCTGCATCCACAAAATACAGATATATATATTCTAATGTATCACAAAATGAGGTTATAGGCCAGCTCTGATAGTACTCTGAAAATTCATTTAATCAACACCACCCCCAGCTCCTGAATCTGAATCTAGCCTCCTGAAATTACATCAGCGTAACCAGAACGTGAACAGCTGCTGTTAAACTTGGCACATTTCAGCTGCGACATTAAAGAACAGTGGGTCACTGGGGAATGCATCTTTATATCACTTCTGTCAGCCAATGACAAACAAAAGTTCTGCTAGTGCCAGTATTGCTTTTTACATGAGACTGTGACAGACTGCCTCGTCTGTGAAACTATCCACAGTAAAAAAAAAAAAAAACCCAACACTGATGGACCCTCCCACAGTGGGGTCAGGCAGGCAGTTTCCTCACACAGCCCTTAAATCTTATATCCTTTAGTAACAACAAAACGCAGGATTGCCGGCAGCAGATTACTCTCTGATTTATGAATTCCCTTCCCCAATTCTCTTTCTCCCCTCTTCACCCCATGCCACCTGCTAGTTTAAGTTATGTTTGTACCTTGGCAGGGTAGGATCCACTTTCAGCCATGCTGGGGCACAGAGCAGCAGGGAGGTTATACTTGGCACAGTGTGTTATCATAAACAGAGTAGTCGGGTTTCTGGAAAAGTCTGACCATGAATTCTTTGGCTGACAACAGAAACGGCGAGTGAAATTGCTATCCTGGACTTCAGGATTTTCCTGTGCATTCCCTCAATTGCAGATCAGCCCTTATCTGTAATATAAAAACATTAGAAATACTACAAAGTGTAGGAAATGCATAATTGAGATGTGTGGTAGTAGAATCGCATCTTCATCCCTTCTTTCACTTATTCCTTTATTCCCCTTCCAAAGCCCATTTGATCCTCTCCCTCTCCTTCTTTCAATTCCTTTCCATACCCAATTACCTCACTCATCCTGGCTCTTCCCTACACAAACCCCTCACTCACCCTGGTTTCGCCTGCCATGAACCCCTCAGTAACCCTGGTTCCCTTGCAAACCTTCACTCACCGTGGTTCACTACCCTTCCCTACATACCCCGTCTTTCAACCTGGTTCACTCCCTCCCTGACTCCATGATGTAGTCACTCCCCCTTCCTAATCACTTTCCCTCTTTCACTTCCTTCTCCTCACCTGATCCCCTCACTCGCTGGTTTACTACCCCCCCCCCCCATGAACCCTTCATTGACTCAGTCACTCCCCCCCCAACCCATTTCACTCCCCACTTCCCCTGGTTCACTCACTCCCCCAATTCCCTGGTTGATTTGTTGTCTTCTTCCCACCCCGCGATCCCCAGTTCATTCTTTCTTGACCTCCATAGACCCCTTCACTCACTGCTCACTATAAGCAAATAGGAGGAGGAAGAGGATGCTTTGCAGTGCCTCCAGTGCATCCTCCCTCCTCTCCTGCAGGGCCTGAGTGTTGTGCTTTGAACCACAGGGTTGAAAGCACAGTTAGCTGGATAACTTGTCCAGTAAATTCAGTGGGATAAACATCCTGCTGAATATACTTGTTAAAGTTATCTGGCTACATATAAGAACATAACATAAGAACATTAAATATGCCATAGTGAATCAGACCAAAGGCCCATCAAGCCCAGTATCCTGTTTCTAACAGTGGCCATTCCAAGACACAAGTACCTGGCAAGTAGCCAAACATTAAATAGATCCCATGCTACTAATATGGATTACTGCACCAGAACTGGCATGTCTCTTTACACTCCACATCTTCCGTTTACATGGATTTCCCGAGCACGTCACATATGACAGAGGAGTACGATTCACAGCAAAATATTGGCGTTCATTGTTCAAAACGTTCAATATCACCCTGGATTTTATGATCACCTATCGTCCATGGGGGGAATGGTCAATCCGAGCGGACAAACCAGACACTCAAGAACTTCCTCCGGGCCTACACCAATGTATGATTTTTTATTTTTTATTTTATTTTAATTTATTTATTATGTATGTTTGTAAACCGTTTTGATTAATTCTTTCGAATTGTAAAAGCGGTATATAAACATTTTTAAATAAATAAATAAAATGCCAGGATAATTGGGCTTCCCTTCTGCCCTGGGCAGAGGTTTCCCACAGTTTGCACATCTGCACCTCCACTGGCATCTCACCATTCCAAGTAGTTTATGGGATACAACCCCTGCTTCCTCTGCCTCTCCCTATGACAGTACACTCACCTGCTACCCAGTTAGCTGCCCAAGAACTCCATGATCTTTGGGCCCATGTCAACAGTCTCCTTCAGAGGACCGCCCAAAAAGCTAAGAAGACCATTGACACCACCAGAGGCTCGTTCCTGATTTCAAAGTGGGCGAGAAAGTGTGGCTGAGCATGTGCCACATATGCCTCAGAGTGCCATCTATGTGACTTGCTACTCGCTACACTGAGCCATTTACTATCCTCCTGCCACCCAACTTGGCCATACATAATGATTTCCATGTGTCTCTATTAAAACCCTTAATCCTTAATCCTGGCCCTCGAGAGCACTACCGAAACCTCAGGAGCTGACTTCCGAAGATAGCACGATTTACGAAGTAAAAGAGATTCTAGATTCTAGGCAATAGGGCAAGAAATGAGTATCTTATCTTCTGGAATGGGTATGGGCCTAAGTAAATACTTAGGAAGCCACTTCCAATATTCTGAATACGAATCTGTCAAAGGAATTCCATGTCCTGAATCCCAAGAAACCAAGACCCTCAGGGAGGGGGTTAAGAGGGGGGATACTGTTGTGTTCAGCAGCTGGGATCGCTGTTACGGCCACTTTTACCTATGGCCCCGAGCCCATTATGACACTGCCAGATGCCGAGGAAGGCCTCCGAAGAGAGACACGGCTGACCAATGCGTTCTGCCTGCCTCTGCTGCTCCCATGAACGCCGACACTGGTCTCTCTCTACTTGCATGGCAGGACGCCGTGCTCCGCCTGCCTCCAAAGCCGCATTTGTCCCAGGCACTTCCTAAGTGTGTGCGTGTCCGACCTTGCCCTTCTTAAAGGGCCCGTGGTGGGAATAGACTATCACACCCACCAATGACATCACCGCCTGGGGATCATAAAAGGCCACCACTGCAGTAGTTGCTTGCCTTGGCAATAAGTTGACTACTCCGTTAGAAGTGTTTTGCCTCTGCGTGTTCTCATCTCCTTGATTCCTGTTGTGGCAGTCTTGGTTTGTGTTCCTGAGTTCCTTGTCCTTGTGTTCCCAGTGGTCAGTCTTCGGTTCTTCGTCATCTTCGTAGTCAGTCTTCAGTGTCTTCCCTCCCTGCCTGTGCTGTTCCTTCCCTCCCTGCCTGCTCTTCGACCTTTGTCTCCCTCGGACGGATCTCTGGTTTGAATTCTCTTCTAAACTGAATCAGACACTACCAATCAATCACTACAATGTTTTACTTCTTGTTAAACTTTTTATCTCTCCTCTAACTCTAATCCCAGTTAGAATAACCCCTGTTTTATTGTAACTTTTTCTTCCGTGCACTTGTTATACTCCTGTAATGTATACTCTTATGTTTTAGTTATGTACATTATAATGTATTGATCACCCCTTGTTTTATGTAAACCGACATGATACGAACTCCCGTGAATGCCGGTATAAAAAAACACAAATAAATAAATAAATAAATAAAAAATTCGGCTTGGAACTTTGACTTTGACCGAACTCCACTCTCCACTGACCACTGCCTGGACTTCAACCCTGACAGAACTCTGCGTGCCACTGACTTCACTGGTTCAGCCTGCCCCAGACCCTGGCCTGTGATCTGACAATTTCGATGGGTCTTCACTTCTACTGCAGAGGCCCGCACCTAAGTCCTGCCAGCCCCGGCACTCAAGAACTGAACCTAAGGGGAATGAGGGCTGGCATAGGTGAAGCTCCATTTGGGCATCTGCCACAGCCCAGGTCCTCCAGCAGAAAGTGGGGACCTGCAAGGCTCCTCTCCACAGGTTGCATCAACTCCACCTCGGCCCAAGGGTCCACTCTCGCAACACATTGTATCTGTGGATTGAATAGATACCTGCCCCCCCCCCCCCCAATAATCAGTTTTCTATAGCTTTGCTTTGTGCTGTATTCATAATCAGCATTGACAGTTCTATAACCATTTTTTAAATTATATTTCATGATTTAAAGCATAAAAATAGCTTCACAAGGAAACCCAACAATTGCACTATATATTTGTTATTATAACTCTCTGAGCTTCTTTTTTATGGTAAGTAAAAGAGCAACAAAAACAAAATGGAGCCACTTAGTCACTAGGCAAATGTTAAATTGCACAGTGCTGTAGTAATCTGTTTTCCACATTTCATTTCTACTAAAAGAAAAAAAAATGTAATAAAGAAGGTGCATTGCTCATTAGAGAAAGGAACACAGATTAAGAGATAACTACTTGTTTTTATAGATCCTGTCATAAACGGGTGGGAACAGTTCAGAATAGTCATAAGAAAATGTATACGAGAATTTGTTTCTGACTTGGATGCCACAAAAAACAACTTTATGCCCTGATGCAGCAGTTAAGGCAAAACGTTGGCCATGTTGGCGTTCACACTACACATCAGAATTCACGACTACCTGGTGTTGGCTTAAGCAAATAAGTCAAAGATAAGTGTTTTTCCTATAATTAAAAATAGGTTGGCAAGCAGTGAAAGCAAATAAGATATCAAAGATAAGAATTTCTGAAAATGAAAATTTCTAATATACTGGCAATGAGTTTAGAGATGGCAAGTATGTCCGTAAAACACAACATTGTATACAGTAGATTAAAATTAATAAAAGAAAGAGGTTTTTTGGACCCATGATTGAAAATTCTGAGCATTGATTCAGCCTGTGGGCGTTTCTACTCAGAGCTGAGGTCCTTTCCGCTTATATATCAAATTCATTTAATATAGCACAAAAATTGATTATGGGAGATTTGGCATGTACTCCATAAGAGCACAAATCCAAAGTATCAGAAAAAGGATCTCCATGGGACATTTGCTCATTTGGCACCATGCCCCCCTCCCTCCACATCCCAAAATGTCTTCACTTAGGAAGCTAACACCTAGGTCTCAGTGTTTCGGGGAGTCTATGGGAACAGGGGCACAAAATCTTGTTCTCACGCAGCAAAGATTGCTTTTGGAATTGCCCCGGATGTATCAGGGACAGTTTCCTGATTAGCAGCCAATATCTAAACTGCCATTTCATATGGTCAGTATTATTCATCCTACGTTCAAACATGTACATCTTTATCCGCCGCTGTTTCAAAATTAGCAAAGATCAAGAAACTCTGCTGCACCTCATGAAAGGAGATGAGCAAAAGCACAAGGTTTAGGGAGGGTATTCTAAGTGTAAATACAAGAACAGCCGAACCCCTGTTTTGGTGTCCGATCTAGGAGTAATCTGTCCATCCCCCGCCCTGCTCCGCCCATCACAAAGAAGCTTCCCAAAAGGCTCCCAAAATTGCCTTCATACTGGTTCCAGACTTTTCTGAAGCTCTTACAGTAAATACCGGGTTTGCCTGAGCTGCTCCCACCTTTACCCCAGCAGATATTTAAATGGTGGTGATTATACTTCAAGGATGAGTTTTGAAGAAGGCAATTTTCAAAAGCCATTTACCCAGGGTAAATCGTCCACTTTTTTCCTGGGTAAAATGTGCATGTGGGGATCAACAATACGTGTAACCTTTACATGTGAGAAGAGTAGTGGACTCAGATGTAGGAGTTAGGTAGGGGGAGGCAACAGTGTGGGTAGTTTTGTGTTTTTAAAACTATGTGCATTGTTTTTCAGGGGAAAAAAACTCCGTGGGAAAAACAAGTGCAAAACCTCTGAGGGTACTTTTCCCCTAGACACACATGTACTAATTAGTGCATAGTCTGCAGATACAATTTTTTATAAGGGGGCCAATTAGAAATAAGACAGTGCTATGTACTTGATGATAACATGGAGATTAATGCTTGTATTCCTATTTTAGTTTCCACAAATGAAATCCATTCCAGGTCGAGTAGTTCATATCTGTAATTTACCTGATGGCAACTGCACTGAGAATGATGTCATTAACCTAGGAATGCCATTTGGAAAAGTCACCAATTATATTTTTATGAAATCTACTAATCAGGTATGGAGTTGTATACTGTGGGATCTATGTTTCTAGGTTTATGTCTTCTGCTATTTTTAGTTGTTTGTTAGTTTTGACTTTGTATTTATGATATTAAGATGATTTTATTCTCTGCTTTAAGGTTTATGGTGCAAAGCAGGATATCAAATGAAAATAAAATAAAAGATAAATATAGTTTCCCTGTACGTACCAGGATCAGTCCAGGACACCTGGGTTGTGACTCCGCACCAGTAGATGGAGACAGATTAAAACTTGTGGGCGGAGCCATATATAAGCCTCTGTGCCAGTCACAGCCCCTCAGTCTTACTCTGTCTCCAGTAGATGGTGCAGGTCCAGTCACAGCCCTGCCTGACCTGATTCTGGTGTTGGTGTTAGTCAGGTTTGAATTTTTTGGGCTAGGCTTTTTTGTTAGTTGTTTATATACCAAATTGGGGTTTTTATCTTTTAATCCCTTAGTCTCGGGTGCCCTGCCTCCCAGGGGAGTTGAGAGGTCCTGAGGGGACTACCCTCCCCCGGTTGAGGCCGCTGCCAGGGTTGAGGACCCGGCTGAGCTAGTGGCAGCGTCAGGGGTGACACCAGGGAGCCTGGTTCACTCACCCCTGCAGGAATAAGGGCTTTTCAGTACCAGGGACAGCGTTTTTGTTTGTAAAAAAAAAAGTTTTTACTTTTGTTTTTGCGGATCTCTGTTACCTGGCGTCGCCGCTCCGTTTTTGTCGGTGGGGGGGCGTCATTGGCAGGGGGGAGGTCGCCGAATTGCGCTATTTGTTTATTTTTAATTTTTTAATTTTTGTGGTAATTTTTTCGCCGCGGCCCCGTTTTCTCCCGCGTTTTCGCCGGCATGCCGCGTGCTGCACAGTGCAGGGCCTGCGGCTCGGCGCGCGCGCGTCTTTCAAGGGACAGCCTTTGTTCAGCTTGCGTCCCGGGTGATGAGGGACCCTCGGCAGCGCCGCGGGGGGCTCGTTCCCGGGTCGCGCGTTCGCCGTCGCGCGGTGGTAGCTCCGCTGACAGGCCTCAGGATCTTTTCCCGGTTAGTGCGGGAGTGGCGGCCATCTTGGCCACCGGCCGGGAAATTTCGCGGGAAACAGTGGGGGCCTCTTCTTTTCCTCCTGCGCTTTCCCCACAGCGTGTCGAGGCGGGGGAGGTTCCCTCGGAGGGGCTTCGGTCCCGGGAGGCTTCCGAGAGTGATTCTTCGGATTCTGGTGATTTTTCTGAGGATTTTGCGCTGTTGCTGCGCAAAGTTCTCAAATACAAGCGCAGCAAGCGCATCCGGGGGAATGGCTCGCGTGCGGCCGACCACGGCTCCCCTCCACGGAAAAAGAAGTCCAGGAAGGGCGCGGAGATCGCCCACGGTGCGTCCCGGGGGAAGCGGCCTCCCAGGGGGGTGCCGCAGGAATCGGATCCCGAGGATTCCCCTGAGGATGATACGGAGTCCGCCGAGGAGCCCCTGACGGGGGCCGGGAAGGCAGCAGTGGATGGTACTGCACAGCCCATTGCAGAGAAAGCTGCACAGGCTGCAGAAGGGGATGACCCCAAGGTGGTGCGGCTATTCCGCAGAGAGGAACTGGCACCTCTCATCCCGGCCATTCTCCATGAATTGGGAATTGAAGCTCCTCCGGTGGTGGTCCGCCAGGAGGCGAATATGGATCCTGTTCTTCTCGGCCTCACAGGACCGGCGGTTGCCTTCCCTTTTCATTTCTCGTCCACGGATATCCTTTTCAAGGAATGGGATACTCCGGAGTTAGGTTTGAAAGTCAGCAAGGCCATGGATAAACTCTATCCTTTACCGGAGGAGGCGCTGGAGCTCCTCCGACTTCCAAAAGTGGATTCGGCGGTGTCCGCTGTCACGAAGAGGTCTACCATCCCTGTCACGGGAGCGACGGCCCTCCGGGATATTCAAGACCGAAAGTTGGAGGTACAGCTCAAAAAGATTTTTGAGGTTTCCGCCTTGGGAGTTCGAGCTGCCATTTGCACGAACTTCGCTATGCGAGCTAGTCTGCGCTGGGCCCAGGTACTGCAGGCGAATGCAGATCTCTCTCCGGAGGAGGCTTCCCAAGCAGATAGGTTGGAAGCAGCTATCGCATATGGGGCCGATGCGCTCCATGATCTTCTACGCACTTCAGCTAGATCCATGGTGGCAGCGGTGTCGGCACGCCGCCTCCTTTGGCTGCGCAACTGGGCGGCGGATGGTTTGTCCAAGGCTCACCTCGGGGCATTGCCCTTCAAAGGGAAATTGCTGTTTGGTAAGGAATTAGATGACTTGATGGTTTCCCTGGGTGAGAACCGAGCGTTTAGGCTGCCAGAGGATAGGACCCGGTCGCGCTCTTCGTTTTCTGGCAGAGCCCGTTTCCGGGGTCCCCGGAAGTCCAGGCCGCAAAGATCCACCGGACCTTCGTACAGGCCGGCCTCTTCTCGAAACACTCACTGGCAGCACTCCTTTCGGGGCAAACGCTTTGGCAGGCAAGGAGGAGCCCCGTCGGGTACGGGTTCCAAACCTTCGCAATGAAGTTCGGCCGGCCCATTCCTCGTCGCGCCCTCAGCACGCTGTCCCAAACGTGGGGGCGCGTCTATCCTTATTTCTCGAGGTATGGGCCAGCATGACGTCGGATCAGTGGGTCCTCGACGTGATAAGACACGGTTACGAGTTAGATTTTGCTCGCATCCCAGCGGACAAGTTCCTGGTCTCGCCTTGCAAGGATCCCAAGAAGAAGGCGGCAGTGCTAGACACCATCCGAAGACTAGAAAGCTTGGGGGCCATCTCTCCAGTTCCGGCCGATCAGTACGGCAAGGGCCGGTACTCCATTTACTTCATAGTTCCCAAGAAGGACGGCACTTTCCGACCCATACTGGATCTGAAAGGAGTCAACAGATGTCTTCGGGTCCCTCACTTCAAGATGGAAACCATTCGTTCGGTGATCGCGTCAGTGCGGCCAGGCGAATTCCTTGCGTCACTAGATCTCACAGAAGCATACCTTCATGTGGGCATCCAGCCAGCCTTCCAGCGGTTTCTGCGTTTTTGCATTCTGGGCAGACACTTCCAGTTCCGGGCTCTTCCGTTCGGCCTGGCGACAGCGCCTCGGACATTCACGAAAGTGATGGTGGTAGTGGCGGCGCACTTACGTCGGGAAGGCCTACTGGTTCACCCTTACCTCGACGACTGGCTGATTCGGGCGAAGTCAGAGAGCCTGTGTCGGCAAGCGGTATCCAGGGTGCTACAATTCTTGCAGTCCCTCGGCTGGGTGGTCAACTACAACAAGAGTCATCTGGAACCCACTCAGTCCTTGGAGTACCTTGGAGCCGTTTTCGACACAAAACGGGGCAGAGTGATTCTCTCTCAGGATCGGATATGCAAACTACAGTCTCAGGTACGACGACTTTTGTCTCAACACCGTCCGCGAGTCTGCGATTACCTGACAGTTCTCGGATCTATGGCCTCAACGCTGGCGTTAGTCCCTTGGGCGTTCGCTCACCTGCGGCCACTGCAGTCTTCATTGTTGTCCCGCTGGAAACCGATCTCAGAGGAATATTATGTTCCACTGCCTCTCGAGAATCAGGTGCGCTCCAGCCTGGGCTGGTGGCTGGATTCCAAACATCTCTCCTGTGGAGTATCTCTTCTTCTTCCCAACTGGACAGTGGTGACCACGGATGCCAGTCTTTCCGGTTGGGGTGCAGTTTGCCAAGAGAAATCGGTTCAGGGTCTGTGGTCAGAAGATCAGACCCGGTGGTCTATCAACCGCCTAGAGTTCAGGGCGGTCCGTCTGGCATTGCAAGCTTTTCTACCCCTTGTACGAGGAAAGGCAATCCGAGTATTGTCGGACAACGCTACCACCGTGGCTTACATCAGTCGCCAGGGAGGGACGAAAAGTCCTCAAGTAGCGGAGGAAGCATGTTCCTTGTTGGCCTGGGCAGAGCGGCATCTCAGCGATCTCGCTGCGTCTCACATAGCAGGAGCCGACAATGTCCAGGCGGACTTCCTCAGCCGACACCACCTGGATCCCGGAGAGTGGGAGCTAGCGGAAGAAGCATTTCTTCTCATTTGCAGGACTTGGGGAACGCCCCACATGGATCTCATGGCCACGTGGAACAACGCAAAAGCTCCGAGATTTTTCAGTCGACGCCGAGAAAGAGGAGCAGAAGGGGTCGACGCGTTAGCACTTCCCTGGCCGGCGGAGGTGCTACTGTATGTGTTCCCACCATGGCCCATGATCGGCAAGATACTGCGGCGCATAGAATTGCACCCGTCCAACGTGATCATGGTGGCGCCGGAGTGGCCGCGCCGTCCGTGGTTTGCAGACCTGGTCCAGTTGTCGGTGGCGGCACCCCTTCGTCTACAGGGGTTTCCGGGGCTCCTTCGTCAGGGTCCCGTCTATTTGGAGGATGCGGATCACTACTGTCTCGCGGCATGGCTTTTGAGAGGTATCGGTTGAAGCAAAAAGGTTACTCGGACGCGGTAGTTGCCACGTTGCTGAGATCCAGAAAACAATCCACGTCTCTGGCTTATGTTCGAGTCTGGGTAGTCTTTGAGGAGTGGTGCGTGGAGCGGGGTCTTAGTCCCACTTCCGCTGCTATTCCCGATATTTTGGCTTTTCTCCAGGCTGGGCTGGCCAAAGGCTTAGCGTGCAGTTCCCTACGGGTCCAAGTCGCGGCGCTTGGTTGTTTGCGTGGTAAGATTCGGGGAGTCTCCCTGGCTCTCCACCCGGATATCTCCCGTTTCCTTCGGGGGGGCGAAACACCTCCGTCCTCCTTTGCGGCTCCCTTGTCCTTCTTGGAACCTCAACTGGGTGCTCTCGTCCTTATGCTCAGCTCCTTTTGAGCCTCTGAAGCATTCTACGATCAAAGATCTCACGTTAAAGACTGTATTCCTGGTAGCCATTGCTTCGGCTCGCCGGATTTCTGAGTTGCAAGCTCTATCCTGCAGAGAGCCCTTTTTGCGCTTTTCCGATTCAGGGGTTTCCTTGCGGACCGTTCCCTCTTTCTTGCCTAAGGTCGTATCGGCTTTTCATTTGAATCAATCGATTGAACTTCCCGCTTTCGCGGTTGGTGATTCTTCCAACCCGAAGTTGAGGGATTTGAGAAAACTAGATGTGCGAAGGTCTCTTCTTCGCTATCTAGAGGTCACAAATTCTTTTCGTTTAACGGATCATCTGTTTGTGTTGACGTCGGGTCCGAAGAAAGGTTCTGCGGCGTCCCGCACAACGATCGCCCGTTGGCTCAAGGAGGCCATTGGTTCCGCGTACATTCTGCGCGGTAAAACACCGCCAGTGGGTCTTCGAGCTCATTCGACAAGATCTCATGCGGCGTCCTGGGCGGAATCTTCTCAGGTTTCGCCTCAAGAGATTTGCAGGGCGGCTACCTGGAAATCGTTGCATACCTTTATTAAACATTACCGATTGGATGTTCAAGCTACTGATGCTGGGGGATTTGGAGAGAGGGTACTCCGAGCGGGACTCTCTGCTTCCCACCCTCGATAACTTAGCTCTGGTACATCCCAGGTGTCCTGGACTGATCCTGGTACGTACAGGGAAAGGAAAATTAGTTTCTTACCTGATAATTTTCGTTCCTGTAGTACCAAGGATCAGTCCAGGATCCCGCCCGCAGTGTGGCGCTATAGTAATGGAGAGTCCGCTCATTGTTGTTTTTTAATACGCTGACCCCTTCTTTTGTTCGCTCTCCCGGTTGGAGAGTCTGTTTTCCTGTAGGGGTGTTGGAGTTATTTTACTTAGTAAGTTTCTATGGTTAGCTATGTTGGCTTTTGGATTTTTCTACTTTGACATTACGTATGACTGAGGGGCTGTGACTGGCACAGGGGCTTATATATGGCTCCGCCCACAAGTTTTAATCTGTCTCCATCTACTGGTGCGGAGTCACAACCCAGGTGTCCTGGACTGATCCTTGGTACTACAGGAACGAAAATTATCAGGTAAGAAACTAATTTTCCTATGTGCTAGCACTGCTGAAGAAGTGCTGTAATATAAAAAACCAAAATGTTAATTACTGTGAAAATCATTGCAGTATTTTTCTCTTTTGCATGTAAATGTATTTATTTATTGACGTATGTATTTGTATGGAGTGGAGGAGTTGTCCAGTGGTTAGAGCAGCAGGCTGAGAACCAGGGAAGCCAGGGTTTGAATCCCACTGCTGTCCCTTGTGGCTTTGGGCAAGTCACATAACCCTCCATTGCCTTAGGTACAGACCTAGGCCTTTTCTCCCAATCTATGGGCCTTATTTTCTACACATATCGCACGCGGTAAGATACCAAAATGGGGGCAGAGTCGGCCCCGGAAGAGGAGGAGTCGGGGCATCGCTGGGGCCGACTCCGCGAAGCCGCCGCAGACAATGGAAAGGTAAGGACCTTTTCGCGTCCTATTTCACTCCCAATAGCTACACCTCCTATGGTGGCGCTATTGGGTGCGAAACCGGTAGCGATCGCACCACGACGGTGCGATTGCTACCGGCTAGCGCAGGCCCGCCCCCCGTTTCGGCCCCCGCCCCTCATTTCCTAAAGTATCGCAGGCCTGCGATATTTTAGAAAATGAGGCCCTATGTCTATGGGAAAAACACTTTATAAATTACCCCCTTCAATTGTGAGCCGCAGACAATGGAAAGGTAAGGACCTTTTCGCGTCCTATTTCACTCCCAATAGCTACACCTCCTATGGTGGCGCTATTGGGTGCGAAACCGGTAGCGATCGCACCACGACGGTGCGATTGCTACCGGCTAGCGCAGGCCCGCCCCCCGTTTCGGCCCCCGCCCCTCATTTCCTAAAGTATCGCAGGCCTGCGATATTTTAGAAAATGAGGCCCTATGTCTATGGGAAAAACACTTTATAAATTACCCCCTTCAATTGTGAGCCCTCTAGGAACCTGAATGTAACTCAGCTTGAACTACCAATGAAAAAGCTTGAGTTAAATCTAAAATAATACATGAATTCCTTAATCTTATTTTTGTATTTAACAGGCCTTCTTAGAAATGGCATATACTGAAGCAGCACAAGCTATGGTACAGTTCTACCAAGAAAAGCCAGCCACCATAAATGATGAAAAGTTACTCATTCGAATGTCAAAACGATACAAAGAGCTTCAGCTCAAGGTAAAGCATATGTGTTCCCACTAACAAGACATTTGTATTTCCTCGAGAGCAGAGCTGTAGCCAGGCAATTTGGCACCTATGGCCAAGTGAAAAACTGCACCCCACTCATTACACAACACATGACACCACGAGTTGGGAGTGTTATGCCCAGTCGCAGACGGCTGTGACCTCTCATGATCACCTCTTTTTCCTCCGCACCATCAATCCTAGGATGAATGGCAACCACCGTCGACGTCCTTGGCGTTCCCGGGATGGCGTAGGTGCTGCCGACCGCCATCTTGTTTCCGGAATCACCTAAGGCGCACAAGGGCCTCCTTTGTACACGTCATGGCGGGAACCTCGGGAGCGTCCCATCCCGATGACGTCAACCCACTGCTGTACTTAAGCTGACCGGCCCTCTGCTACTACGAGTTAGCAAGGACTTCTCTCACTGCTAAATCCGCTCCATTCTTGGATCTCCAGTTCCAGTGTCTCCTCTTGGTGTTCGGACGCTCTGGGTACCCGCTCCTCAGGGGCCCTTTCGCGTTCCTGGCTATCTGCTCCTCAGAGGGCCTTCCTGCGTAGGACTCTCTCCTGGAACTTCCTTTTGTGAGTACCTTCTACGATACCAGCCTTGCTGAAGCTACTACAGTGTACCCCATGCCTCGGGCCACTACCTGGGCATACCTATTGCTCAAGAACTGTGTTTATTTACATTCCCGTTCCGCGGGCTATGCCTTATCTTTCCTCTCAAAGTCTCCACTACAGCTGTGTTCTACGTCGATGAGACCACGCCCACTGATGGTGAGGCTCACGTGGCTCCTCCCTGTGGGCAGAGCCATCTCTCATCTCGGCCTAGGGTTTACATTCTTACAAAACCATAACAGGGAGACTCTGTTCAGTGTTTGTACAGCAATGCCCATGGCCAGTGCAAGGGAATTAAGTGCCCTAGGAAACCTTTACAGCCTTGAAACCCCCACCCCATCACACCCTCCTCATACACAATTATAAATTATGCATTTACAATGACAGATTTTAATGAAAAAGAACATTCAAAGCACAGTTTTCTGAGGTAAAAATATCACTTACGATAGTATATTATATTTTCATGCACCGCTGAAAATATAATATTTTCTGGTTGGCACCACCGAGGTGCCAACCAGAAAACCCTGCAAAAAAGAAAGAGATATTTGGAACATATATGGTATTGAGCTTACTATAATGCATCTTGGGCTTGGGTATGGACCTCAGAGAGCCACAAGAAAACAGAATTTCTATATCAAATCAGCACTAACTGCCAGCACTCAAACAGCAACAACCCTCCCTATGAAAGTTAATACAATAAATATTACACCGGGCCTGAAATAGTAATACACCCCCTATTTTGAAAACAGAACAATCCAAGCTGCTATAGATCCCTACATAGAAACTACATACTAATGGAATAACTCACTTCAGTCACACATGCAAAACACAAATAGACCCTCAAATACAGAATAAAGAGACCATACAGTATAAATAGAAATGTACAGGCAAAAACTGAACTGGAAACCACAATAAGCCATATTCTGTAGACACTGCAACAATGTAAAAAATAGAAACATTACCATTCCTCATAAAACAAAATTAGTAAAACCATCCCAATAAAAAGAATAATTCAGAACAATTAATGAATAGAATAACATTCAGTAATTAAAAACTCATATAAAAATCTTCCAAACATTAATAAAATATTTTAAAACAGACACATCAAATATCACCCAACAATTAAAATAAGGATTTTAAAAAATTCCCCGTTATCCATACCTTGGAACTTTTGATTTCCAGATGCCCTGAAATTGTCATGGATTAGCAGGCAGAGAGTAACTGGAGTAGTTGTGCACACACAAGCTCCCTCTCATACGCCACATGATCTCTCTTATTCTCCCACACACGTACACATGCTCTCATTCTCCCACACACATGTACACATGCTCTCTCACGCTCCCACACAGGTGCTCTCTCACTCTCCCACACAGGTGCTCTCTCGCTCTCCCACACAGGTGCTATCTCACTCTCCCACACAGGTGCTCTCTCACACACATGCTCTTTCACTCTCCCACACACAGACATGCTCTCTCACTCTCCCACATACCGTGCACACATGCTCTCTCACTCTCCCACATACCATGCACACATGCTCTCACTCTCCCACACGTGTACACATACTCTCTCTCACTTTCCTACACACAAGTACACATGCTCTGTCTCATTCACACATGCTCTCACTCTCCCACACATATGCACACATGCTCTCTCAATTTCCCACACACAAGCACATAGCAGTCAGCAATAGCAGTCTCCTTCTTTAGCCCCTGTGGTCAAGGGAACGAATTCCGGCCATGGGGCATTGGACAACTCCAGGCCCAGCACGCTCCTTCTCGCCCTCAGCAGTGTGGCCCTGCCAAAATCAACAGCGTGGTAAGCTCTGCCTTAGAAAGTGGAAAAGCAGCACGGCCCCGCCAGAATCAGGAGCAGTGCCAGTGGGGCTGCTCTGCTTTTCCACTTGCTAACCATGCCGTCAATTTTGATGAGGCCGTGCTGCTTTTTCTTTTGCTGTGTACCTGCCAGCCGCACTGCTCTCCTCGGCACACCACAGCGGTAGTTGTGCCTTTGGCTGTAGCCGTATTGGCTATAGGCACATTACAGCTCTGCTTGAGAGGTTCACTGATGCTTACGTTTTATAACATTACGTCCATTTTAAGTTAGCCAATTCCAATTACCGAGAACCAAGGAAAAGTTGAATTTAAAATATTCTATTAAATATAATAATGACATGGGAAGGCCAGAAGGTTCTCCACAAACTTCAGATAACTCAAAAGTCAGCAGAAATTATAGGGGAAGTTTTTGGTACCACTTTTTTGTTTCATTTTAGCGTTTGTGGTACTTTCTGAATTCCGCCCTCCCCCCCCTTCGTAACATTTAGTCACATCCTAGCCTTTCAAGCCAGCAGTTTCTAAGATATTTCAGTTTGCTAAGGCATTGGCAGGGTTTGTTTTTTTTTTAACATGGTAATAAGTAGTTTAGTATGTATGTTTGAGTTTTGGGTTTTCTCCATTGATTGCCATAGAACTGGGGTGAATAAGTTTTGAAGAAAACATGCAAATGAGGCGGTATGGTAACATGATGTATGGGCAGGTAGTTTTTGTCTTTTTGTCTTTAGTCCACATTGACGTCCTCGCCCAGGCATGCTCAGTACAGTTCATCTGCCTTTTTCTATAGATGACCGACATCTCCCAAGCAACTTTGTATATTGGGAAAGTGATCATCAAGGCCATGCATACTGTAGTGAGATTGATAATGCATTCCACATCTCAGAGCTGAAGAGACCCTAAATGCATCATTATATTTGGATTACTGCTATTCAGCCTCTCATGCAGCTTTTGCTTGAACTTTCAATCGCAAATTTTTTTTTTTTTATTCATTGGGTATGCCGAATAGCTATTTGTCATGACCATGTTTCTGGCCTCAAATTAGGTGAATCAAGTTCTAATTACTTGCCCCACTAACAGCCCAATACAGAAAGTATTGCAGGAGAACGGATGCTTCGTGTTGAGCTCCCGCTCTCCTAACGTGCGCCCAGCCACCTCTCTTGGGTGTGTGATCCTATATTTAAACGAGGGGTTGTGCTAAAAGAAGGCGCTAGGGATGATTATGTGCCCCTAGCACCTCCTTGGCCTAGGAGAGGTAGATCTGTCAGCGGGTTCAGCAAACCAACGCTGAATTTTAGGAGCATCGGTTTTCTGAACTCGCTGACAGCGATCAGTTAGGAAAATGGACACCAGTAAAATTGAGCATCCATTCTAACTGGACCGGCCCGCACATTTAGGGCCGGATTTTAAAAGTGTTACATGCATAAGTTATGCGCGTAACCCTCTTAAAAGGCCCCTGCGCGCGCCGAGCCTATTTTGCATAGGCTCAGCGGCGCGCGCAAGCCCCGGGACATGCCTGGTGCATGAACAAAAGTACGCACGTGCGTAAATTTATAAAATCTACCCCTTAATTTTTATTTTTTAATTTAATTGAAATTTTTTTTACATTTTTGGTTCCTCAGATTTATTTTCTGCTTTTCTGTATACTTTTCCGGTCTGCTCAGAAATTAACACCTGCCCTTGGCCGCACATTTTACTTTCTGAATCCCAGGTGACTGACCAGTAACCTCATCAACATGCATTTGCATGTGATGAGCGCTATTAGTTTTCAGGGGGGGTTGGCCACGCATTTTTGAGGCGCTAAACCCCTTACAGTATAAGGGGTAATAGACACCCCTCAAAAACATGTGGCCAAACCAATGTTAAACAGTGCGTTCGGCCGAGCGCACTTTACAGAATTGGCCTGTAAGAAAGTTATAACTGTTTAGCAGTTCTCCTTGTAGGTCTCTAACCAATTCAGTGCACACATTTCTTAGCATTGGCAGGGCAATTTGTAAACCCTACAATGGGGCTTTTAGTCCTATGGGCACATTGTACCCATAAGGCAAGCTCATTTTCAAAGGGCTACAGGAATGGAATCTGAACTTGAGTGCATATATTTGTGCCTGTTTTGCAAATACACTCACTGAAATTAGGCCTGGGGCTTTCAAAATTAAAGTTCTGCATGTTCTCTTCCTTGTCCAGCCCTGCCACACCTTCTCCATAGTTAGCTTTTGCAGAAAATACTGGCAGGCTGGTGTCAGCACGAAGGTAAGAACATAAGAAAATGCCATACTGGGTCAGACCAAGGGTCCATCAAGCCCAGCATCCTGTTTCCAACAGTGGCCAATCCAGGCCATAAGAACCTGGCAAGTACCCAAAAACTAAGTCTATTCCATGCTACCATTGCTAGTAATAGCAGTGGCTATTTTCTAAGTCAACTTAATTAATAGCAGGTAATGGACTTCTCCTCCAAGAACTTATCCAATCCTTTTTTAAACACAGCTACACTAACTGCACTAACCACATCCTCTGGCAACAAATTCCAGAGTTTAATTGTGCGTTGAGTAAAAAAGAACTTTCTCCAATTAGTTTTAAATGAGCCACATGCTAACTTCATGGAGTGCCCCCTAGACTTTCTATTATCCGAAAGCATAAATAACAGATTCACATCTACCCGTTCTAGACCTCTCATGATTTTAAACACCTCTATCATATCCCCCCTCAGCCGTCTCTTCTCCAAGCTGAAAAGTCCTAACCTCTTTGGTCTTTCCTCGTAGGGGAGCTGTACCATCCCCTTTATCATTTTGGTCGCCCTTCTCTGTACCTTCTCCATCGCAATTATATATCTTTTTTTAGATGCGGCGACCAGAATTGCACACAGTATTCAAGGTGCGGTCTCACCATGGAGTGATACAGAGGCATTATGACATTTTCCGTTTTATTCACCATTCCCTTCCTAATAATTCCTAACATTCTGTTTGCTTTTTTGTCTGAGGAGTACTTGAGGAGTGATCCTCATCAGTGAGCCTGTTTATCCTTGTCTCCATCTGCTGGTCTCCTTCCCATCCCTTTGCCTTCAGGGGCTGAATTACTGGTAGGAATTTTTAACAGAACATACCAGGAAACCTTCATAGAAGTTAAAGTAGTTATTTGTCTTTTGTATCTGTCCATACTGCCAATTCACAGCCATGCTGGTTTTCACTTTTCTCTCCTGGGATAATTGTGTGTTATTTTAAATCGGCAACAGTATGATAGCTAAGACAAAAAAAAAAAAAAAGACAAATCCTTCAGATCCCCATTTATTCTGATTTTTGCTTCGTTTATGGTAAGATATTTGTTTTAAATGTTTTTTCTTAAAAAAAAACTTCTACTTTGCAACTTCAGCTGTTCTTGGGGATAGTCTTGGGATTAAGTCATTGGGTATTTTTACCTGCTGACTTTGGGCCGGATATTCAGAATTACGCGAGCGCGTAGATTTGTGCACGCAACCCAGCGCACACAAATCTATGCCCGATTTTATAACATGCGCGCGAAACCCTAGGGGAGCCCCGATGGCTTTCCCCGTTCCCTCCGAGGCCGCTCCGAAATCGAAGCGGCCTCGGAGGGAACTTTCCTTCCGCTCCCCCCACCTTCCCCTCCCTTCCACTATCTAACCCGCCCCCCAGCCCTACCTAAATCCCCCCCCCCCACCTTTGTTGTCTTAGTTACGCCGGAGGCCTCGGTCCCGCCCCTGGACCGGCGCCCCGCCCCCTTCCTGCCCCTTTTTCAAAGCCCTGGGACATATGCGCGTCCCGGGGCTTGTGCACATCGCCGAGCCTATGCAAAATAGGCTCGGCACGCGCAGGGGCACTTTCTCAGGGTTACGTGCATAAGTTACGTGTGTAACCCTTTGAAAATCTGCCCCTTTGTGTGCTAAGTATTAAACAGAAGGTGTGCATGCATAGTTTCACTTTGAAACTCGCCATGGGTAAAAAATATCTGTGGACCTTTGCTTTTAGTGCGTATACTCTTTTTCTGTGGAAAATAATGAGTGGTAGAGTTCAAAATGAAATCTATGCATGTTGTCTTCCTCCCCCCATCCTAAACATGCCCCCCAGGAATGCGCGCACTTCCAGCCACGTTGAGGCAGGAAGGTTTTTTTGGACGGCCACTTGGGTAAATCACAATTTATCCATGGAAGTGGGTCTTCCTTGATGTAATTCTGTGCTGATCCCTTGTCAGAATCATGGGCAGATATCATGCTTTAAAACTGTAAAGCACGAAGAATGGAAGAGTGAGAACTGAAGAAAGAAGGGGGATTTTTTTTAGAAAAAAAAAATACCAGGATGTGTGCAGCCCTGAAAAAAAAAATGTACATATGCATCGTAAGTGCAGAGATGTAAGAAATAAAATATATTAGGGCAAAACAGGGGAGCGATGATAGCTTTGGCTGTAACTTTTGTTCGAGGAAGGCTGTATATACCGGTAAGTGTAACGTAACATGACAAGTAAGACCAGTATATGAATCAATAGAATGAAGAAACATGCAGGCCGATATTCTGAGCTATGTAGGAATTACTGCTGCTTTAATTAGTAGAGCTATTTATATCTATTTTGTTCTGAACCTTCTCTTGCACTTTGTATATAGAGATGACAGTGTACTGGGCATGCCAGCACTTCCTGGCACTTTCTTTCAAACTAGGATTTTAGCCTACTTGCGCTGAAAATTTTGTTTTGCAGAAACTGGGCTGGGAGTGGGGGTGGGGAGGACCAGAAACAAAAGCATTGTCTTTCCAGGGAAGGAAGAAACACGCAAACTTTATCATTTTAATCCCTCTGCCAGTCTCCCCCACTCTCTTTGGGTAGTTGTGTGACTCATAAGTGCCCTTTCCAGAGGGATTGTATTTCCTGTAGGTTCCTGGAAACTCATTCCTAGTCAGTGATCGAGAGAGAGAGATTGAGAGAGAGCCTGGTGCTTCAAACACCTTAGGCTAGTGTAAAACAGTCTGACAAGGTAAGATATATATAAAGGGCTATTATCTCGGAAAAGCACATAAGCAGAATGCTGAAGCATGAATCTTTGTTTTGAATTTCTTTCCTTTTTCAGTACTATAATCTCATGAATTGGTTTCTTGGAGGGTACTGTTGTATATCTTAAGGGAGAAGTCTGGAAGCATGTACATCTTTGAGGTTTTTTTTTTTCTGTTTCAGAAACCAGGCAAGAACGTTGAAGAAATAATCCACAACATTCATTCTCAGAGGGAGAGGGACATGTTTCGAGATGCAGACAGGTAACACGTATCTAGGTGGGGGCTAAACCGGCAAAGAGTTTTAGCACTTTGGGGAATAATTTTAGTGCATCCTCACTATCTGTCTTCCCTTGGTATTCCCCTGGCCATTGCACAGGAGCCAGGAAGGACCCTTCTGAGCAGAATGGTTGAAATTGGATGCTGTCACCAAAAATGAAACTTGAATTTCAATGCTAATAGTAGGGGACGTCTATCAGTCGTCTCCTCGCTTCTTTGACATGCCCATATCTCATTTTACAAAGCCTGATCTCTGATTTTCTGCAGTGCTGTGCACAGATCAGGCAGAAATCCATATGGTTACCCATCAACCTGCAAATTATGGCCCAATATCCATTCCCCACAATAGAAAAAGATGGGTGTGCTTACCTGTAGAGGGGTACGATATTATGGTTGCTTCAGATTGGGAGGCAGAGAAAGGACATAATTTGTTTTATGTTCAACATGAGATGCCCTAAACAACTACCAAGCAGTGAGTATATTATATATATATAGAGAGAGAGAGAAAGAGAGAGAGAGAGTGAGATACAAAAAGAATATCTCCAACAAATAGCACATTTCTACTAATTATACAACCTTTTATTGTAAATATCATTGAAACTTAACATATCAAACATATTAAAGATATAAAAAATACATCAGCAATTGCTTATCATTGTACTTTCAACCCATTTCACCCACCATACATACTATGAGCTTACCACACTTCTCATTCATTCATCAGAACATACAATCATCTCATAAAATATGAGCTATCCCAGAAATGTGGTATTGTTGGAGATACTCTTTTTGAGTATATCTCAACTGATTTATTGTGTACCTGCAAATTGGAAGCCAATGTAAAGCCAAAGGTCATATTACTATATATATATATATATATAGTTTCAGGTTCAGCTGGACAAAAAAGGGGCCTGGTCAAGGTGTGACTGGGGTGAAGATTTCAGATTTAGCCAATTAAATTTGTCCTAAACACCAATGCACAAATGGTTGCCTTAAATCTATATTCAGCTGCAACATTAGCAGGTTAATGGCAGTTAAAGCTAACTGGCTAACTTCACCACTCAGCAGCTCTTGGAAAAATCTAGAAACAGTGATGTGGCTGACCTGGAGGACAAATGGCTCCTGACCACCAGAATAATATTCAACTAGTCTGGTGGCCTGGGCACATAACCCTGAGTGAAAGGGTTAACAAATTATAACTGAAAAGACAGGGAAGTAACAGCCTAAAAAAAAAAAAAAGCTGAATGCTGAAGGCCAAACTTTCAGAGATTCCAAACTGTCCCTGGTCACCTTGACGTATTCCGTCTGGTTGCTGATAGATTGTGAGGTCGATATTCAGCGGGTTTGTCCGGCTAACTTGGAGCTAGAATCCAAGGTTTGAATATTTACTGAAAGAATAAGAATCAATTCCACCTTCAGAGCTCACTGTCAGAGAGGAAGCTAATCCCCATTCAGTGCTGGGTTTTGTGAACGGCGATTGGGCTGCTTCATTCCAGAGTGAAGAAATAAATTAATACTCAGTGCCCATACCTATCAACCTTTCCAGCACTTGGGTATACATGGGAGGTGAGAGCCCCCCCTCTCCTCCCATTGGAGTTCAGGGACATTTGGCAGACGGGGGATGGGGATTTGGCACCCTGCATTCTTTAGACAGGGGATGGGTGGGGGGGGGGGGTGGGAATCAAGCGTTCGCCAGCTACTTTTTTTTAAATTTGGGGGTGGCAATGGGATGGGGAAATTGTGTGCTTCCCAATACAATTTTTTTTTTTTACTTGGAGAGGTGAGAGAAAGTAGGTTCGGGTGCGCCTCGCTACATTTTGTTTTCAGTATTCAAAAGTCCGGTGAGTAGTAAAGATAACTTTATTAGCGCATATTCAGCAGCACGGGATTAGCGCTGCTGAACATCCAGAGGAAGTTAAACTTTGCCACACACCAGGCTTTTGAATGTGGAAATCGGTATGTTTTGGTGCTATTCCTTTCTTTGTAATAACGATTATAGTCACCATTTTACACAATACTCCTGGGAGAAAGTAGTATTTACTTCAGTAGTAAAAGAAGAGAGAGAAAATCAGACAACTTAAACATTAACAGGTGAATTTTCAAAAGAGTTACACATATAAATGTAACTTACTATGCTGCAATTTTCAAAAGCCCATTTATATGGGTAAAATGCATTTACTCATGTAAAACCCAGCTTTAAGCATGTAAATGTTTTTGAAAATCAGGCCCCTAAGGGCATAATTTACTGAGGCCCTCTCTCCATTCTGTGTCTTTGGGTAAAAAAGCTTAGTAAATCAGGCCCTTAGCAAGCTGATAGAATCCTGAGAGCATCAAAGTGAGGAAACTGAAGGATGTGGGAATGAAGGAAGAAGAAGGAGAAAAGGAACAAACAATTTAACAAGCTAAGCAATGAGGAACCCTGAAGCAGAGGATGGGAACTTTGGCAGCAGAAAGAAACCTCTGTTAAGAGCAAGTTAGCGGATGAGGACTGTGTATCTGTCTGACCCTATGTCTGGCACAGCTGTGCTAGTTTCTGAGATAAAGAGTATAGAGGTCCATATATTCAGCCACTGTGCTGCTTGGCAAGTTAGCCGGATAAATATATCTGACTAACTTAGCCTATGTATTCAGCGGCACAGCCCCACCACTTAATACGGTATATCCGACTATCCTTAAGTTAGCCAGACAAGTTTATCTAAATAAACACAGAATTGACCTAGAATATAGACTTCAATGCTAAATATTCTTAATTGGAATCCAGCAGACCATCATATATATGAAGCTAGCTCACACTCATGAACTGGTGTTAGAAAAGCCATATGAAGGTAGCATTAATCCGTATAATCATCAGTCTGTGCCAGTATATAATAATTTTTAAGAGTCTTTTATAATGCAAGTAAAATCACTTAACTTATGAATGAGTTTTTAAATTCTTAGTGTTTATATTTCCAAAGCTTGGCGCCCCCCCAACACCGTTCAGTGTTTCGATGATCTGCATCGGGGCAAAAAAATAAAAAATGTTAGAAAGTCGCATTTGAAGTCTCTAATTAGAGCAATGTAAAAGTGCAACAGTGGATGTAACTCCATAGTAAGGTGCATAATCATAACGTGCCATAAGAACCATCTTATATATAAACAAAGACAAAAACTAATTTGTTACAGGGACGCGACCAGGTATGCAGCGTCTAGTTGTGCTAATTGAGAGCATCTGACAGCGGCCACCATTTTAAAGAGACAAATGTGGTCTTCATAAGGCTTTTCTAACTCATGTTCATGAGTGTGAACTAGTGTCTTATATATGATCTTCCAAATTTAAATTAAGAATATTTAACGTTGAAATCTATATTCTAGGTGAATTCTGTATTTATTTGGTTAACATTTCTTTTCACCTGCATGGATTATTCTTGTTTTGGATAAGTTTATCTGGCTAACTTTAGGACAGGTCTATGGGGTAACCAGAGTTAGCTGGATAAGTAAACCGTCTAACTCTGTTTCTCCCAGTTACGCCCCAGGAATGCCCCTAACTTATCTGGCCAAATTTTAGCCAGATAAGAAGTTATCTGGCTAGAATTTAGCTGGATAAGTACCCAAATATTCATTTAGCCGGATAACATCTGAGCTAATCCAGCTAAGTGCTTCTGAATATGGACCTCTTATTATTCTAAAGAAACTAGAGAACTGAGAGTATTTGTTTACCTTATTGAGAGAGGTTTTGAGATGGTTCAGTTATTCAGTGAGCCAAGTGCCATCACTATATTCATAATGCAGAAGTATTCCGGTAGTGTTTCAGAGGTGTTTATTATTATACCTGTGCCATATTCAGAGTACAAAGCTCACGGATGTTTCCTGAACTCAAAGAGAAAACACTCACATGCACACACCCACAATTCTTGAGTTACTGAGGTCTCAAAAGACGTTTCTCATGTAGTTCATTCTAATGGAAGAAAAAGAAACATTACAAATAGTTTTTATAAATGTTAAAAAGTAAATGTCAGTGGTTTTAGAATATAGCCCCATATAGATGGTGGAGTAAGGTGATCCTAATAACTTTCTGTGGGAACTTCAATGTATATGTTTATGCATGAATTTGTGTATTTACACAATTTTGTATGCACTTTCCTCTCATCCAGGCACCGAACTGAAAGGACAAGGTCTCGCAGCCCTGTAAGCCGCTCCTTGTCTCCAAGATCCCACACAGCAAGCTTTACATCATGCAGTTCTTCCCACAGTCCACAGGGCACTACCAGAGTGGAATGGAGCAATGGAAGGGAGCCCTGGGATCAGTCTCCTTATTGTAGACCAGAGGAAGACAGAGATGCACCATCTTGGAGGGATAATGGCGAAGAGATAAGAGAGAGGCCTGACCTATGGAAGTATGACAGAAAACATTATCTACGACAGCTGGATAAGCATGGTCATGAAGACCGAACTGAAGGCTCCAGAGGACACCGAGAAAAATATTCAAGAGCCAGTTCACCTGGAGCCCTTCACTCCTCAAGTGGGTATAAAAGCAGGGAAGATGAATACTATAGAAAAGAATATAAATCCAGATCTGATAAGTATCAGAAGCAGATGCATGATGCACCTGTAAAATCAAAAAGAAAGGAGGAAGGAAGGTTCAGAGAGAGCAAACATCCTCATAATGAGGACACATTCAAAGAGGAGGCCTCAGAACTAAAGTCTAGCAAAGCAGTGGAAATCTCTAGTCAAAAGCACATTGACAAAACGAAGGACAAAAAATTGGAGCCAGATCACGAGGAGAAGGAAAAAGCAGAGAAGGAGAAGGAACAGGATGGCGAAGAAAGAAAACCAGCTGAGAGCAAGATTGAGGTAATGATGGAGATTATCTTCAGCTTCAAATTACATTACAAGGCTTGCTGCAAGAGAAAAAAACAGATTCTATCATTGTAACATCAGTATAAGTTGTAAATGTATACAATTTGTTGCAAAATGTATTTTTTGTTTGGGAATCTTTTTTTTATCTTTTACCTCTGTGTGGGTATTTCAGCATGCAAGAAATATGATTCTCCAAGGACGAGCAGGATGATAATCCTCACATGTGCGTGACATCATCAGATGGAGCCCAATGCAGAAAACTTATGTCAAAGTTTCTAGAAGTTTCTAGAAACTTTGACTAGGCACACGGAGCATGCCCAGCATGCCCTATACCACGCGTCCATGTGGGGTCTCTCTTCAGTCTCTTTTATTCCATGGAGCTGTGAGCCTAGCAATTTGATTAAACTCTAAAAACTTGGCTTTTGCCTTGTGGAAGTCCAGCTGGCAGTGGAGCGGGTGCTGCAGGGCTTCAGTTCTGTGGCACCGACAGCAGCGGAGCCGGTACCGCCTGACCTGGAGAAGCTCAATGTGCTTATCGTGCCTTACCAACCCAGCTGGCGTCTGTTCCCAGGACTGCATTCATCCCCAGTGGGGCACCGAGGCCTCCCCCTACCGATATGGTGGTCATCACCGTTTCCTCAGAGGAGGCAGCTCCACCGAAGCTGGCGGAAAAGCCGAGGCCTATAGTCTCCCATCCAGTTACATTGGTGCCTGCACCTCTAGACGTAGGCTGAACACCTAGGGCCCCACCCCCTGTGGCATACAGTGAGGATGAAGGCCCCCTATGACCCCTGGGGGGATGATCAGATGGAGTCCTCCTCCAAGGATTTGGATGGTCTCCCGTCCTTCTCCTCCAGATGAGCGAAGGAAGTCTTTGCCTAAGGACTTAATTTTCACAGCGTTTGTGAGGATAATAGCAGAGGCCATCCCATTCCAGCTTTTGACAGAGGAGGATGCCAAGCACAAAATGCTTGAGATCCTTCAGTTTGTGGAGACTCTTAAGGAGATCATGGCGGCCCCAGTGCACAAGATCCTTAAGGAGTTGCTGCTGAGGATTTGGGAACACCCCCTCACAGTGCCTCCTGTCAATAAGAAGGTGGACGGAGTTTACCTCGTCCAGAAGGCTGCCGGATTCGATAAGCGTCAGCTGCTTCACAAGTCACTGGTGGTTGAATCCGCCCTCAAGAGGGTCAAGCGCTCTCGGACCCATTCCTTGGCACTCCTGGGGAAGAACAACAGAGCAATGGACGCTCTTGAGAGGAAGATGTTCCAAGGATGCATGTTTATTGCCCAATCGCTACCTACCAGCTCTACATGAGCCAGTACTCACGGGATATCTGGAAGCAGGTGGCTGAGCAGCTGCCTCAACAGCAGCAAGATACCCTCATGTTGCTGGTGCACAAGGGTCTAGAATATTGGAAACATGAGGTCCGTGCGACCTACAATGGTTTCGAGATGGCATTGAGAGTCTCTGCAGCAGGAATCGGCATCTGCAGAATGTCGCAGGGCATGTCCCTGAGAGCATTGTATCTAACCAGAGCAATGAACATGGTGGCGGACCGCTTGAGCTGTACATTTCAGCCACACGAATGAGAACTAAATCCAGCAGTAGCAGTCTGGATTTTCAACCAGTGGAGAACTCCGGATGTGGATTTCTTTGCCTCCCCACGCAACTGCAAGCTGGGCAACTTCTGCTTCCTATTCAAGATGGAAGGAATTCCAGCCTCAGACGCCTTTGCCCAGCATTGGGGCAGAGGTTTCCTGTACATGTATCATCCTCTTCTGCTGGTCATGAAGACTCTCCTGAAGCTCCAGCAGGACTAGGGGACCATGATTTTCATGGCCCCGTACTGGCTCAGACAAGTCTGGTTTCAACTCCTTCGGGACCTATCGATCAGACTGCGCCCAATCTGATAACGCAGGATCAGGGCAGACTGCGCCATCCAAACCTCTGAGCATTAGCCTTAATGGCCTGGATGTTGAATGCCTAGTCCTGTAGCCCCTCGACTTATCTGACGATGTGTCTCAGGTGCTGGTAGCTTCCAGGAAGCCTTCTACCTGGAAATCGTATCGATTGAAGTAGAGGAGGTTTTCTGTCTGGTGTGAGGGTCATGGCTTAGATCCATTCACCTGCTCCACTCCGAGGTTGTTGGACTATTTATGGCACCTCTCCAAGGCTGGGCTGAAAACCACTTCGGTCAAGGTTCACTTGAGCACCGTCAGCACTTACCATCAGGGCATTGCTGGCACACCCATCTCAGTGCAGCCCATAGTGGGGCGATTTATGTGGGGCCTGCCTCAACTGAAGCCCCCTCAGGCCTCCTGTTGTGTCCTGAGATCTCTCAGTGTTGTGTTAGCATGGCGCATGCGACATCCTTTTGAGCCTTTGCGCTCCTGCAATCTGAAGTTCCTCACCTGGAAAGTTCTATTTCTGGTGGCGATCACTTCGGCTCATAGGCAGGCCAATTCAGTAAAGTCCACGGGAGAGCGGACGAACGCCCGCTCTCCCAGCGCGTGCACCGGCCCCTCGCCGGTGTGCGCGATGCAGTATTCAAATTAGGTGGCGCAGTAGAAACGGGGAAAAGGAGCGGCAGCTGTCAGTGGGTTTGACAGCCGATGCTCAATTTTGCAGGCGTCGGTTCTCGAGCCCGCTGACAGCCACGGGCTTGGAAACCAGACGCCATCAAAATTGAGCGTCCGGTTTTCGGCCCGAGGGCCGAATTCAATTTTTTTTTTTTTACTTTTTTTTACTCTTCGGGACCTCCGACTTAATATCGCTATGATATTAAGTCGGAGGGTGCACAGAAAAGCAGTTTTTACTGTTTTTCTTTGCACTTTCCCGGCGCCGGAAGAAATTAGTGCCGACCTTTGGGTCAGCGCTAATTTCTGAAAGTAAAATGTGCGGCTTGGCTGCACATTTTACTTTCTGTATCCCGCGCGCATATCTAATAGGGCCATCAACATGCATTTGTATGTTGAGGGCGCTATTAGGTGCCGCGGGTTGGACGCGCGGTTTCCTCCCCTTACTGAATAAGGGGTAAGGGAAAACGCGCATCCAATAGCAGGCTAACAGTGCGCTCGGATGGAGCGCACTGTACTGTATCGGCCTGAGGGTTAGTGAACTTCAGGCCTTGCTTACATACCCACCCTACACAAAATTCTTCCATGATAAGGTGGTCCTATGTACGCATCCCAAGTTCCTGCCTAAGGTGGTGACTGATTTTCACCTCAATCAGTCTATTGTTCTGCCCACCTTTTTTCTGAGGCCCCATTCACACCAGACCGAATGGGCTCTACACACGTTAGATTGCAAGAGGGCCTTAGCTTTCTATTTAGAACACACAGCATGCCACAGACAATCCACTCAGCTTTCATAGCTTTCGACAAGAAAAGGTTGGAAGGTCTGGTGGGCAAACAAGCCCTGTCCAATTGGCTAGCAGAGTCTGTCTCCTTCTGCTATGCACAAGCGGATCTTCAGCTACGAGGCCGAGTCAAAGCTCACTCTGTGAGGGCTATGGCGACGGTAGCCCACTTACGGGCTGTTCCCATCGCCGACATCTGCAGAGCTGTGACGTGGAGTTCTCTACACATGTTCGTGGCCCACTACTGCTTGGACAAGGATGGTCGGTAAGATGGTAGCTTCGGTAAATCCATCCTTCACATCCTCTTCTAGTCTTAAACTCAACTCTTCCTACCTAGGGCCTGTTGTTCGGGTTCAATTTGTCTCCCTTAGTAACCAACAGCACCGCAGTTATTTTTGTGCCTGTTGGTCATGGTTGTTGTCAGGAGCAGCCTGTAGCTTGGTATTCACCCATCTGTGAGGACTACCATCCTTCTTGTCCTAGGAGAAAGCAGAGTTGCTTACCTGTAACAGGTGTTCTCCTAGGACAGCAGGATGTTAGTCCTCAGGAAACCCGCCCGCCACCCCACAGAGTTGGGTTCTCCTGCATTTTGTTATTTTATTTTTTCGCTTGTGAATTCTATGTTACGAGACTGAAGGGGGACCCCGCGTGGACATGTGGATAGTGGGCTGCTAGGCACAATCAATGTGCCAGACAAAGTTCTAGCAACTTTGACAAACGTTTTCCGTGCCGGATTCCATCTGATGATGTCATCCATCTGTGAGGACTAACATCCTGCTGTCTTAGGAGAACAGGTAAGCAACTCTGCTATTTATTTAATAGTTCTTATTAACCATCTTTCTGGCCCATAAGAGCACCCAAAGCACTATACAAAGCAAAATAAAACAAATAAAATAAAAAATACAACACTGTACTAACACACCTATGGGAAATATATTAAATTAGTTTGATTTCACAAGCTGCTTTTTGCTGACTTTTTTTTATGTTTTTAGGTGGACTAATATGATAACTATAGTTATTTCACTGTCTGTGTAACTATAGCACAGATTTTTTTTTTCTGCCTGGGTGTCTGTAGAATGTTCCCTAATACCTATATTGGTGTTTTGTTTTTTCAGTTTGTAAAATGTGACCAGACCGCAGAAAAAATCTCCCCATCACCAACTGCTGAACATCCTAAAGAATCTATAGAGACTGAGCTTCAAAGCTTAAGGAAAAATCGGGTAAATTTGCTATGGACAAGATTCATGTGATGCCACAAAATAGTCATAAATGCCACAGAATCACAGAAGCAGAAATATAAGATAGGTTACATGTTACTAGATGTTGATTTTTACTGAGCCTTTTTTGCAGCCACCAGAAAATGATGAAGAAACATTTGCAAAGCACTGGCAATTTTCAGTGGTTCGTACTCAAAACAAAATTACAGTGAAGATATTTCAGTTAAGACTTTCTCTAGTGCAGAGTTCTAGGAGCCATCTTGGTTCTGGCGAAGACTTGAGTATGATACCTTAAAGGCCATTGCCAGGAGTTTGGACTGAGACAAAAAGAAAAGTAAAGGATGTAGCTAAGTCAATGCACTTCGTTAGAATAAGTATCTTTTAAATCTGCAGGATTTTTGTCTTCGTGATCTGCATTTGGGCATGTAGGGTTGATTTTCATCTGGTGGCTGTGTGCCTGATTTAGCCACTCTGATTTTGAATGGCTATTTAAGCTTATTTTCCGTCAAACCTAGGTTACTGGGTTTGCATCTAAAACTGAGTTTAAATCTGAACAGATAGATTTAGGTCTGCTATTGCAGCACCTAGGTTTTGGCACTTAAATCCCCTCCTCCAGCCTAGCCCTGCTGAGAACATACTTTTCAGATCTGTGGGTTATAAATGTAGTAAAATAAATGATAACCCACCCACCCGTTGGAGCCCCTCATTTCTTGAGCAGCTAAGTTTAGCTGCCAAGATGGGGGGAATCCTCCCTCCCTTCCCATGGAATCTAGTGACCTAGTATCCTAGTTAAGTGACTAGATCACACAGAAAATTGTCCCTTTAGTTTATAAACTTCACTTTGTGGTTTTTAATCTGTGGTGGACTATTTATCCAAGTTATTTCAATATTTATTTATTTATTTATTTAAGGTTTTTTTATACCGGCATTCATGAACTCGTTCACATCATGTCGGTTTACAGAAAACAGGGGTGCGGATAATACAACCAAAAAACATAAATAACGTGATGAAGAGAAGCAGTTACAATTAACAAGGGCTAATGAACTGGGAATGTAAGAAATAGAAAGAGATAGAGGAGAATAATTATATACAAAAGTTCAATATAATATAAGTTCATTCTCTACTTTGCCCATTAAGGAGGTAATTTTCAAAGCCATTTATGTGCGTAAAATACAGGTTTATGTGCGTAAATGGCTTGTTATAAGTTGTTTGGGGACTGTGTGCATAAAAGCATTGCATAATCCAATTTTGCATGAAGATAGGTATTCTGGGGAGGTGGAAGGGTCATTGGAATTTACATGCCTACTCTTGGTTTTAAATGGTGTGCATGTAAATTGACCCACACAAATTATGCCCTGCAAAAAAAGCAGGGATAATTTCAAGGCGAACTTATGTGTATAACTTTTCTTTGAAAACTGGCATGACATGCATAAGTTACAAGTGTTACCCCACAGAAACAGGCTTTTTAAAATAACAAACATAAATTCAATGAAACATAAACACATGTGAAAATATCACACTGCACCCTTCCTTACAATTAAACCCAATATATCATTAAACTCCCACACAGGGATAGACTGTATATGAGAGCCTCATTAAATAAAATTAAGTAAAAGCCTTGCTAAAGAAGCATAACATCTTCCAGAACTTCTAATAAGGTGTAAATGTGCGCAGGTACAGCTGGGTAGTTTTCCTGAGCTAATTTTCAAAGTGAAAGGATGTGGGTAAAAAAAAAAAACAACCCGTGGACGGTGGGAGGCAGTTACAAAATTACCCCCTTGATGTCTTTCTGCAGGAGCAAGACTGGGAAAGTGGGAGCGAAGTGGAGGGCGAGGCCTGGTACCCAACTAATATGGAGGAACTTGTCACTGTGGATGAAGTGGGTGAAGAAGATTTTATAATAGAGCCTGACATCCTTGAACTTGTGGAAGCTGTTCCAGTGGAACCGAAGGATAGTGACATGTGTTTGGAAGCATGCCCTCCTGCAGCTAGCGTGCCGCAGATGGAAGAGACGTCTAGCCAGCTAAACGTGGACAACTCCAAATCTACCCAGGGAGAATGTGAAGAAACGAGCCTCAGACCAATAATAGAAAATGTAATTCCGTCCCACAGCTGTTCTGATACTGTTACGAATGAGGCCTGTTTAAACCTGGATGCTGAAGAGAAGTCAAACGAGCCTCAGGACGACGTGAGCGACAGGATTTCCAACAACCACACTAAAGCTGAAAGTTCTGATGTGCACTTAACATCGGAGGATCACTGTCCTCCCAGTGGTGATCCTACTGAAAACAATATTCAGCATCCTGGTAAGCTTCTAGATAATTGCCAACAGCCGGGCTCACAAGAAGATTGTAGTTCAGAAGTAATGGACTTGCATACAGAAAGCATAAGCAAAGAAGGAAGTCATGAAACCAAAGATTGCCAAGAGGCGTTACCACAAGGTCAGTACTATTCAGTTTTATCTTTTCTGTGGCGCAGCAAGTGTTTGACTTTATCAGTAATAGTACCTTTTAAGTGTAGCAGATTTCATAGAAACCAAAGGTGTTTCTGGATCTTTCAGCACAAATTTCTAGAGATTTTCCTCAGTCTAGTATTTTCCCTATATAATTGAATGGGAACATCCTGTCAAAATGTTGGTACTTTTAGGTGGAGAGGTCATAAGATCTCTAGAACCCCTCTTTCAATTATATCAGTTTAGGGAAGTCTTAAAATGTTTTGCTTTCATGAGTTAATGTTACTAATAGAAACAGATTGCTGTATCGGCTATGAATCTGTGGTAAGAAAGCCGATGCAGGATGGGCCTATGAGTTCATTTGCCATGAATTGGACTTAAATTGATCTGTACTGTATCAAGGACACCTAATATAAAGATTCCTATGGATCTACAGTACAATCCAAGAAGATGTATTTGCTCTAATCTTATGTACATTAGCAATTGGGATGGTTATGTGTGAGATGGTCAGATACAGGAAGATAATACACAGTTCTTGTTGGCACACTGTATAGATTTGAACCTTAATGTGCTCTCTTGTTACCTGTAACATGGCATGATACATGACATGACAGTTTCTGGCATTTAGTTGTGCACTTAGATTTGCAGTGCTTCATGCAGAAATTTAGAGAGTAATTTTCAAAGCATTTTTCCCATGTTAATCAGATGTCTAAAAAGCGCCCTCCCTTAATGTAGCTAAAAGTCGGTGCTTTCCCTGTACATAACCAGATCAGTCCAGATTCCTGGGTTTTGCCTCCCTTCCAGCAGATGGAGACAGAGAAATTTTCAGAACCATCAGCTTATAACCTGGTGTACCACCTGCAACCCCTCAGTATTTCTCTGTCTCCAGCAGATGGAGGAAGTACAAAACCTGCAGTTCTGAACCTCTTAAAAATAAAAAAACTTAGGAAAGGATCTCCCTCCGAGGAGGTTGGCAGGTCCTGGTGGGACTATCCCTCTAGTAGCAGGGCCGGACAAGTAGAGGTTGGTGAACCAAATTTGCTCCAATTTTCCACGCTGAAGGTTGAAAACTGGTGGTCCAGTTCCCTCACTTTCTGGAGTTCGGGGGGAGAAAGAACCTTTGCCAAGACTTCAGATAAGGCTGTCTCTTTTTCTATTTGTGTGTGTTTGGTTGTGGTAAAATGTGTTTAAAAAAAAAAAGGGGGGGTTGTTTTTCTTTCAGGTTTTAGACAGCACTCTCCCTAGCCTTGTTGCTGCCTTTTCTCCAGCACCAGTGGTGCAGGGAGACAGCTCTGGGGACTTTTCTCCATTCTTTTTTCTCTGGCATCTCCCGGAGGTCCTTTTTTTCTCCCCTCCCCCCCATACAGCTGCCTCCATGTGGTTTACAGGCAGTGATGACATGCCTAAGGAGCTCCGGTGCAATGTGTGAGACCGCAACTCCTCGCATTTGTCACAGGACGGTCGCTACTCCCAGTGCCTCTCGGCAGGGGAAGGCACGTCTGGAGGGGCGGCAGCAGTTTCCTCATTGCAGCACCGGTCCGGGAAGGCAGCATGGCGTGAGGTCGGCATTCCGTTCCCACTGAGCATGGGAACAACAGCCATTTTAGAAACTTTTACCACGATGTCCCAGCCTGCAGCAAGGAAAGGGGATCTCCCACTAGTGCTTTCTTCGCCCAATTTAAGCCCTGAAGAGGCCCAGGGGGCCTGCGGAATGCAATCAGTGGAAGTATTCAGATCATCTGGGGGAGGATTCAGAGTGTGTCTCTCCTTTTTCGCCAGAATTTGTGCTTTTAATGCACAAAGCTTTTCTGGCCTGTCAGGCCATGGGGCATTCCTCTTGCAAGAGTAGAGCTGCTGAGCCTACTTTTTGCAAGGTGCCCAGGTTTTTAAGGTCCTCGATGGCCACCAGGGTCTGGAGAGTTCGTGTCCCTTGATGTCAGGGGCTCCAGAGGAGGTGTTTTTAGAGGAGTCTGACCAAGATGGCTCACCACGAGATGTCACCCCAGATGCGGAGCCGGATCGTGGACTGCAGGGTCTATCTGAGGATGCGGTAAAGGTTCCCACTATGGACGGTGACGATCCCAAGGTGCTTCACCTTTTTCAGAGGAACGAGTTAGGTCCCCTGATTCCAGCTGTTCTGGCAGAGTTGGGTATACTGGTACCTCAAGAGGACTCCAGTCATGGCGGGCTTACAGGGCCTGGCTAAGACTTTCCCGTTTCACAAGTCAATGAGACAGTTGATGGTTAGGGAGTGGGATACTCTGGAAACTGGCCTTAAGGTGAGCTGGGCTATGGACAAGCTGATCCTTTACCTGAGGAAACTCTGGAGCTTCTGCGGGTGCTGAAGGTGGATGCATCCGTCTCCGCTGTTACCAAGAAAATGACCATCCCCATGGCGGGGGCCATGGCTCTGAAGGATTTGCAAGACAAAAGCTGGAAGTGCACCTCAAGAAGATTTTTTAGGTCTTGGGTTTAGGCATCCGGGCCGCTGTCTGCAGTAGTTTTATGCTTCGGGCATCCTTGAGATGAGTGCAGCAACTTCAAGAGAACAGAACTTTGTCGCCCTCTGAGGCTCAACACGCAGAGCTTCTCGAGGCAGTGGTTGCTTATGGCGCCAGTGCCCTCTATGACCTTGTTCATTCTTCGATGAGAAGGATGGTGTCATCTGTCTCAGCCAGGTTGTGAAATTGGTCAGCTGATGTTTCCTCTAAGGCTCAACTGGGGGCACTACCATTCAAGGGCAAGCTCCTTTTTGGGGAAGATTTAGAACAGCTGATAAAACTCGAGTGAAAATATAGTTCACAAATTGCTGGAAGATAAGCCCAAATGGTCCAGAGGGTATCTTCCACCATGTTCTCACTTTCGGAGCCAATGGTGTTTTCGGCAGAACAGAGCTCTGGCTACGGAAAGAGAAAGGCTTTGGGGATTTTGCAGTCTTGGAACCAGTCTTTTCGGGCCCGTAAAGCGGGCAGGGAGATATCCAGTACAGGTTCTGGTGGCAGCAAATCTACCCAATGAAGCGAGGCTGGCCCACTCCTCTGTCCCATTTTTACGAGGAGTGGGCCAAAATAACGTCAGACCAGTGGGTTTTAGATATGATAGGAAAAGGTTATGCTTTAGAGTTTGCCCGGCTGCTCAGAAGTCTTTTTCTGTGCTCCCCTTGTGGCACAGCAAGAAAAGAGTTGGTCATGCAGCAACACTCAAGTGTCTGCTTCTGTTAGGGGTCATAGACCCTGTCCCCCCGCATGAGCGAGGGAAGGGCCATTATTCCATCTATTTTGTGGTTCCCAACAAGGAGGGCACTTTTCGTCCAATTCTGGATTTAAAAAAGGTGAACCTGGCTCTCAAAGTGCCATGTTTTCGAATGGAAACTTTGTGGAAGTTCATTGTGGAAGTTCGAATAGGGGAATTCTTGGCATCCTTGGATCTGATGGATGCCTACCTGCACATCGGAATCTGTCCGGACCATCAAAGGTTTCTCAGGTTCATGATCCCTGGGGAAGCAGCCATCAGATAGATACATAAATCTGCTGCAAGTCGCCGCTACGTAGCTGGATAAGTACTTTATCCAGCTAAGTAGCAGCAAACCATGCCAGATGGCCATATAAATACTAACTTGCAGCTATCTGGGAGTTGCTTCCCATTGCCAGATAGATGGATAAATCAGTATTTATCAGGTAAGTGGCAGCAGCTGCCAGCACTTACCCGGAGAGTTTTTTAAAACTTTTTTTAAACTTTTAAAATATTTTTTCATAGCTCGGAAACTTAACTCCAACTCTAATCAGGGGTTAAGTTTCCAGCACTAAAAAAGCTGCGTGGGCCAAATGCAATCTCTGCATCAGGGGGGTAATGCTCAATGCACTCACTTGCATGGGATTTCCATTCGAGGGCGCTAAGCAGTACTCACATTTGGAAATGCGTGTTTTGTGCACGCTAAACTTCTTGCTGCATTAGCAGTAAGTTTTGACCACAGAAAATGCGCGTTGAAGTGTGCACAGAAAGGCGCGTCCGACTGAGCACACCTTTCTGCATCAGTCTAATAGTATGGTAGCCTGCAAGGACAGTGCCAATAAATCTGCCTTTCCAGCTCTGTCAGTACTATATCTGGTCTTGAGGGCTCCACACACTCTGCAGCAGCACATCTTATTTTCTCAGATTTGAAGTATGACATTTCATCAATGACCCTTAATGTTTCCAAACCTGAGTTAAAGAAGTAGCCCCTGGATGAGTGTCTGCAAATGGGTTGGTTTTTTCTCATGCACTCCTTTAGGTCAGGGTTTATTGAGTAGGTTTTCAGTCTCTCATTGTTCCCAAAAGAAAACTTCCTTCTGGAGCTCTAAAGAGCTACTAGGTGATCTTTCTAGCTCAAATTTCCATTCCATTTTCTTTCTTTTCCCCCCTTTCACACTGGTATAGTGTTACTTAGTCATAAGGAGTATCAGCTGTGCTGAAATACTGCTTGTGTGACTATGTATGGGTTCCATTCCAGTGGTCAACATAAAATCAAACGCTGATAATGAGTAGATCCTGCTAAACATTTGACCTCCCCTTAGTACCTCAAAATGCTTTCAATAGGATTTTAAAGATACTCTTATCACATTGGTTTTCTTTTTAATAATTTGCTTTTTTTCCTGTAGCAAATTCTGAGTACTTGGGAATAAAATCTCCTGAACGTACAGAGTTGAAATCTGAACAAGCACATTATTTGCCTTCATGGGAACAAGAGGATGTGTTCACTGAACTCAGCATCCCTTTAGGTATGTTCCATGCAATTAACCAGCATCAGAATAATGCATGTTTATTATAGTGTTGTGGTCTTTTGCCTATGGCCTGTAGGAACTTGTATATGCATGTAATACTTGTTCACTTTATTTTTCTTTGAAATTATAGGGGTGACATGGATGTTGCAGGCAGCACGGCAGACATCACCCCATGACCCCTGACATAAGCTTGCTTCCCAATTAACATGACCTCGACACACCTCTGCAGACTAGTCAGCACTGATGGAGTATGCATGCACCCGCACGATGCATGACGGAGAGGAAAGTTTGTTAACCCACAGAGCATCCAGCACAATATCATCAACAGAGTCCAAGGGAGATATGCTTCTGATATGGAAAACAATGCAAATGGCTCTTGGTTTGGTTCCATTAATAGCAAGCATTTTTGCCTTTGTCAGAGTCAATGTCATCCACCTAACGTTCTAATCTTTTCCTATGAAAAGAAAAAAAAAACCCTTTAATAAAATATTATTTTATCGTATCCATGCACAGAAGAGTTGCAGTGGTAGCCCTTACAGCATGACTAAAGTGGTTTGATGAATTGTTCCCATATGTTTCTGCTTCGTAAAAATATTATTGTTCTTCCTTAAGTCTATGTAAAGATCCCTGTGCAGATTTGCAGAACATACTTTATGAATAAGCAGCTCAATCAGTTGGACCCAGATATATTAGTGGCTTGATTATGGAAAGCAGGTGTTGCTACATGATTGGTGGCGCTACCAGCTGATTCTATCACCAAGAGCTGGAAAGCCCTTTTTTTCCGAGAGGAATTAGAACTATAAGTCCATGCGTGAAATGTGGAAAACCCAGGACTGATTCAGCCTGTCCGTGATAGTGCAGACCCATCCTGTTACCCCAATGATTAGGCTTCTTCTACTTTTACAGTTAGTTGGTTAGGCTTCAATGGAAGAGCTTTTGCTCAAAGAAAATGCATATAGCTGAAGTCTTAAGTATCAGAGAGGATTTTTTCATTGAGGTATCACTCATATGGTGACAGATGGAATTAATTTGGGATCCTAAGTCAGCAGGGTTTTTATTCGAACATCTGTCACATGGAACATGATCCCAGTGTCATGCTTATTACATTTTTTTGTTTGCATCTGCCACTTCCCCTGTTCACCAGGAAATATTTAGATCTAAACTCAGCACAGACTTGGGCTCTTAACTGCATATTCCCTAACACCTAAAAAAAAAAAAAATGATCCTAAGCCCTAATTAGGACTGATATGTCTCCACGCTCCGTGATTTTCTTAAATCCTTCAGCATGGGAGGCTTAAATGGGTAAAGGAAGGAATGTGTCTCTATGCTATCTTATTCCTGACTGTCATGGCATTATTTCTAGGCATGCTGGTAACTGTTATTCAATGCAAACCCAAGAAAAAGAGGAACAAACAAGCAATCCATACTTGCTTAAATTCTACCAATGTTTAATTCAGTGAGGATCCTTTCATTTTTACAAATTCTGCATTCTTTAGTGATTTGAAATGAAAGAAAGCCATAGAAATAAACTGATACGAAGTGAATTTATTCAAATTATATTTCTGGTTTTCCTCAGAATGCACATCTTAATTCTTAGCAGTATTTATTTTCCCTGTTTTCTAACTTTTTTTTTTTTAATGTACAGTAGTGCCCAAACATCCCCTTCCCCGGTGATGAAACACTGTAGGATTTATTCCCCTCCATTTGACATCACTTTGACATGGCCTTGCAGCTGAGGCTGGCACCGTTTGTCATTTCTTGTGTAGAAATCCAGGGTTAACAGATAAGTTGCAGGCAATAACTTTTTAAAGGACTTAATCGATACATCTATTACTAGTTCTCAAAAGTTAGTCACAGATGTATTGCATTAGTCCAGTAAAAAGCTATCACCTACAACTTTTTTTTGTTGACCCTTATTACTGTATATTCAATGCAGCAACAAGAAATGACAATACTATACCATGTCTCAGAATGACACATGCTTGTGCAAACTGTGGTTGCCACTTACGCCTTCATGCTGATCCTGATATAATCAAACTGTAGTGACCAGACAAGAAAATGCTGCTTTATATGGGGTTTGCATTGACACAAATCTCCGATAAATTTGGCCTCAGGGTGCTTCCAAGCCTGTATTTTCTTCACCACAGTGTAATACTGTGTACACTAACTGCTGAACCAAGGGGCCGGCCCAGTGTGATTCACCCCAAGGGCCCAGGTACTGCAACTATGCCTTGCAAACTAACATCTGGATGTACACCTTTAGCATGAAGATAAAAATACACATCCTAAAGCATAGGAAATGTCATATTTTTGCTAACAACTAATACCTGGCATTTAAACATGTTTGTTCTTGCGCCAGGTGTGGAATTTGTGGTGCCCAGAACTGGATTTTACTGCAAACTCTGTGGCCTTTTCTACACAAGTGAGGAGATGGCAAAGTCAACTCACTGTCGAAGTACTATTCATTATAAAAACCTTCAGGTAAGCTGTACCCGCTATCTCAGAATGTGCATGGCTGTCATTTGGCACTGCTGCTGTGGTTTCTCAGTAGATTTATTATTTATTAAAAATTATTCTGCATCTTCCAATTACAATTTCTAGGTGTGAATCACAACCAGAATGCCTTAATATGTTAAAAAACCACAAACAAATTAACATAACCATAATATATTAAAAAAACATCACAAACATTGTTTAAAAGAAAATGCATGATAAACATCAAAAGTAATTAGCTAAAAGCCTCTACTTTCTGTTTGCTTTGTACAGTAAGTTCTAACCAATGTAAATGGTATCTGATTTGCAGTATTACATGAGTTTAGGATAACGTTTAATTTTGAGGAGGATTGTTGCTGTCATATTGTTTGTATTTTATTACGCGTGTTATATTGTAACACGTTCTGGTTCTTTTTCAATAAGATGGGTACAATATTGAAATAAATTTAGTTTTGAGCCTTAGCCTTGGCTATTGTAGGATAAATTTTCAAAGACTTGGTGAGGATCTACATGCGTAACCTAAAGAGTTATGCAGGTATATTGGCTGAATTGCATGAGTGGATTTTCATTTGCCTGAAAGTACGTGCGTACTTTCAGAGTGTACATTATTTAGATGGGTTAAGGAGAGGCATTCGGGGGCATGGTTGGAAACTACACATGTGTATTTTAAGTTTCCAGAATGTGCATGCGTAGTAGGCATGTTCAGACACAATGTACACAAGTACCTTGTGTTTAAAAATCAGCTGGGTTTGTACAGGCTGAAAAATACAGGCATACGTTGGTCATGAGGTGATCTATTGACATTTTTCCCCTGTATCTTTAACACTCAGCACAGTTTGCATGGAACTAGCAAAACTGAAATGGGACAATGAATAGGGCCAGACAGAATACACACCAGAATATTAAGGAAGCTCAGCGTCTCTGGCAGCTTCCTTGATGGTTCTGTTCAGCTGTTCTTTGGAGACTGGAAAGGTCAATTTTCAAAAAGCTTAAAACAGATAACTTATCCAGCTAACGTTAGCTAGATAAATTGTCGGGAATATTCAGCAGGATAAACGCCCCACTGAATAAAGTTATCTGGCCTATGTCTGAATAGAACCGGTTAGGTTTCAAAGTTATTAGAATACATGTACTTGGATGACTTTTATCTTAACTGATTAAGTAGCAATTACCATTACAAAAAAATTAAAACAGATTGGGTGCCTTGTCAGTCTGATTCCCCACCCCCATCCCAATGCAGTACATGTTGGCCCAGCTGGCCAATTCCCTCCCCCCAACCCCCCTGAAACATTTTGAAATCTTTGCAGGTGTATAGGCCTTAAAATTCTCCCTTCCCCTTCCTCCCCCACAATTGTCAAATATTCTTCAAATGAAGATCCCCTGTGATACTCACCGTCTTTCCATCAACCCAACCCTAACCCTCTCCCCAAACCCCTTACCACAACTGGGAGCTTGAAACAACTGTCTTGCTCCTGGCATCTCCAGGTTTGCTTTGGCAGTAATGCTGGTAGCGTAAGCAGCAACCTGAATGTGCCAGGAATCAGACAGTTCTTTCCAGCTGCAGTAAGGGCTTCGGGGTGTTCCAAGTGGGTGTGGGAATGATAGTAGGGTTGGTGGGCTACTGTAGGGGACCTTCATTTGGAGAATATTTTGATAAAGGGCCTGCAATAATTTTGAAAAATTTGCAGAATTGGCTGGCAGGACCAGCATTGGTTACACTAGGGGATCAGGCCAGTTCAAGGGTTTGGTTCTTTACTTTTTCATGGCAATTGCTTTGAATCTAGCTGGTTAAAGGCTGTTTAATCTTTATTTTATTTATTTTGCCTTTCAGACACATCAAAGCAGATTACATTTAGGTACTAGCCGATATTTCCCTATCTTCCAGGGGGCTCACAATCTGAGTTTATATAGGAGGTAACAGAGGGTAAAGTGACTTGCCCAAGGTCACAAGAAGCAGCTGTAGGATTTGAACCCTGGCTTGTAGCCTGCTGCTCTTACCATTAGACTACTCCTCCACACAAGCTATGTGAACCAGACTGAAATTAAATGTTTTTAAAATGCAGGATCTCTCCATGTTTACCTCTTTTTTTTTTTTTTTTTTTTTTTAAGTCTTGCTCACTGTTGGCAGCAGGTATGTCTGGACAATGGTGGGAATTAAAAAGATTTTCAATGTGAGTGATCTGGCAGTGAAGCACATGGTGAGAGAACATGTGGTGCAGATGTAGGCCTTCTCTGACTCAAATGGTGAAAGCACTGGGGAAGAAAGGGCAGGAGCAGCTCTGAAAGATATGACCTATGTGGAGCTAAAGGCTGGTTTTGAGACCTGAAGGATCTTTCCTCTGTAAAAGATGAAATATTGGAAACAATTGGTGAGCTTACTGATCTTGGCAATTGTATTGATAAGACTGAACAGAGGGTGGAGGAACATGCTAAGCAACCAGAGGGATTGCGCAAGGGATCCGAGACTTTACAGGTAGCCCATACTGACATACTGGATAAGCTTGAGGATTTAGAAAATAGGATAAGGTACAGCAATATTCACATAAGGGGTCTCTCAGCGCAGAGTGAATATGAGGTTTGCACTACGGTGGTTCAGAATCTCTCCAAAGCTATTTTAGGGAATGGGGAGTCTACCTTGCTAGAGCTACCACTGATTGCCATAGAGAGAGCACACAGGGCCCTTGGTTCACAGAGGAATAATTTACCTCGGGATATCATAGCTTATCCCAGGACGAGCAGGATGTAGTCCTCACATATGGGTGACGTCACTGATGGAGCCCTATTGCGGGAAAAACTTCTGTCAAAGTTTCTAGAAACTTTTGACTGGCAGCCTGAAGCTACTGAGCATGCCCGGCATGCCATGATATTCTCTGCCACAGGGGTCTTACTTCAGTCTTCTTTTTTCCGCACTGCCCTCAGCTTCGCAGAGACAGGAGCCCTGTGAGATTTTCTCACTACTTCCGACTGAAAAAGTCAAATATTTTCTCTATTTCCCCATTTGGGGTCTCACTAAATCTCATTTGTTACCGGACGGTGACAAAAAGCAAATATTTTGGATTTTCTTTTCTCAGGATTTCTCTTCTCACAGTTTCATCGATGGCTGTCGATAGAAACATGGCTTCGGGCTTCAAAAAAGGCCCAATTTGCAACAGAACCATGTCTATAACAGATCCACATCTAGAATGTGTAATCTGTTTGGGAGAAACACATGAAATCTCTTCATGTGAAAAATGTAAAAAAATGACCCCGAAGGGCAGAAAGCTGAGACAGGAGAAAATGTCTCAACTTTTCCTTAAATCAGTGCCTTCACCGTCTACCTCGACCAAATCCTCACCAACAGGGGTCACTAAGAAACTTCTACTTAAAAAACGAAGAATTGATGCTCCGTCACCAGTACCATCAACTTCATCGGCCAGGTCAGTGATGGAATCGAGGCCTAAGCAAAAACACCGACGGCATCGATCCTCGGTGTCTCCGTCACTCCCTCCCCTGGGGGAACCGACTAAAAAGCGGCACAAGCCATGCGATACTCCGCTGACCTCCGCTTCAATGCCCTTACCTACTCCATCGATATCGACGTCAGCATCGACTCCACCGATGCCAGACTTAATCAGTCTAATAAGGCAAATGGTCATGGAAGCCTTCCAGGTGCAAGTACCGGCGTCATCGCCGATGCCGGCAGTAGCGCCGATGCCGGCGATTACGCCAATGTCGACGGCTACTTCGATGCTGGAAGCCATATCGATGCCGGCGGCCGCACCACTATCTACAGCGGCGCTGATGACGATGGTTACACCCTCGATGCCACAGGCGCCGATGTCATCGGAACTAGTGACATCGGTTCCTCCATCGATGCTTCAAGCTCCATCGATGCAAATAACCTCGATTCCGCCGATGCCTTCGGTCAAAATCCCAATATCGATGTTCTCTTTTCTTCATACATCGCCTTTGACCGTCCCTTCTTCTATGCAGAAATCGGTTTATACAACGGCTCCTTCTGTACATTCTTCTCAGGAGCCATCGACATCGAGACAGAAATCATCGAAGAAATCGAAACACTCTATGCAAAAACATTCAACTGCATCTTTTGACACCTTAGGTGCACAAGCAGCACTTCACAGTATCTTAACCAAAAGGTACGAAGATTTGTTGGCTACCTTGCCTTTTCATCCGGTAGAGAAGGAAAGAGAAGATATTTTCTCTGATGATCCTCTACCTGGACCCTCAGGTGTAAAACAACTTTCCAAGCGTACACCACCTAGACAAATTTCTGGATATGATACGTGGTCAGACACTTCATCAGACCTCTCATCAGAAGAATTCATGTCTGAACCGTCGCCACTCAGGCTAGAAAACAATCCCCTCCAGAGGATTTTTCTTTTTCTGCCTTTGTCCAAGAAATGGCAGATTCTATACCATTCAAACTGCAGGCAGAGAGCAATGACAGACAACAAACTTTAGAAATTCTCCAGTTTGTGGATCCTCCTAAACATAATTTCGCAATTCCTATTCATAAGGTGCTCTTGCAACTGCAACAACGCATCTGGGAACATCCCTGCACTGTTCCTGCAGTGAACAAAAGAATAGATTCTACATACCTAGTGCAACAGACACCGAGTTATCAGAAACCTCAGCTTCCCCACCATTCAGTGGTCGTAGAGTCTGCGCAGAAGCGTTCCAGATGAACCAGGACCCATTCTTCTATCCCTCCGGGCAAGGGCAATAGATTCCTGGATCAATTGGGTCGTAAAGTCTTTCAAGGAGCGATGCTGGCCTCCAGGATTTCAGCATACCATCTATACATGACCCAACACCAGAGAAATCTCTGGAAGCAAATAGAGGAGTTTATACCGTCTCTGCCTCCAGAATGCCAAGAAGCAAAACAAACCATCATCACCAAAGGTTTACATACTGGAAAACATGAGGTGCGAGCTGCCTACGATGCCTATGAGACGGCTTCCAGAATTGCTGCTTCTGGTGTTAGTGCCAGAAGATGGGCTTGGCTAAAAGCCTCTGACTTAAGACCAGAGGTACAAGATAAGCTCGTCGACCTTCCTTGCCTAGGGGATAATTTGTTTGGCACTAAAGTTCAAGACGCAGTATCACAACTACGTGAACATACTGAAACTCTGCGGCAATTATCCTCTCTTCCGCATGATACCCATGCTACTCGCAGACCCCCAAGACTGGACACCAGGCGACCTTTCTTTAGGCAAAGGAGGTATTATCCTCCCTCATCCAAGCCGAGGCCTCAACGGTCCCAACAACAACCACAGCAGAGGCAGCAAAGAACGCCTAAGCCTCCACCAGCTTCACAGCCTGGACCTGCACCTGGATTTTGAGATCCTATCCAGAGAACAAGGCCTCTACTCCAATCCTCGGCCAACACTGCCCGTGGGAGGAAGACTGTCCACTTTTTACAACACTTGGGCCTCAATAACATTGGACCAATGGGTCCTCTCAATTATACATCGAGGATATCAACTCAATTTCACAACCATTCCTCAGGATTTTCCACTGCGTTACTCTCATCTCAGCAAAGATCATTTGCTTCACCTACAAACAGAATTATCCACTCTTCTGAAAGCCAGGTCCGTAGAATTGGTGCCCCGGCTTCAGCAGGGCAGAGGATTCTACTCCCGTTATTTCCTCATTCCAAAGAAAACCGGAGGCCTCCGTCCCATCCTAGACCTCAGAAATCTCAACAAATTCCTAAAAAAAGAAAAGTTCAGGATGGTTTCTCTAGGCACCATGCTTCCACTTCTCCAACAAGGAGATTGGCTTTGTTCTCCGGATCTTCAAGATGCTTATGCTCATATTCCAATATTCCCTCCTCACCGCAAGTATCTGTGCTTCATGGTAGGCCATCAACACCTACAGTACAGAGTTCTGCCATTCGGACTTGCCTCTGCTCCCAGAGTATTCACAAAATGTCTGGCAGTTATGGCAGGACATTTGCACAAACAAAGTGTCCATGTCTTTCCATATCTAGACGATTGGCTCATCAGAAGTCAAACTCAACAAGGAGCTCTCACTTCTCTAAATTGAACGATTGCTCTCCTCCACTCCATGGGTTTTCTCATCAACTATCAAAAATCCCACCTTACACCGTCTCCCCTACTACAATTCATAGGTGCAGACTTGGACACTACCCTGTCAAGAGCCTTTTTACCACAAGATCGTGCGAACACACTTTCTCTCCTGGCAACATCCATGTGCTCAAAGAAACAAGCGACAGCTCATCAGTTTCTAACCTTACTAGGCCACATGGCCTCCACAGTTCATGTCACTCCTATGGCAAGACTAGCCATGAGGGTAACTCAATGGACTTTAAGATCACAATGGATCCAAGCCATTCAACCACTGCATTCTCCAATTCAAGTAACCCACCACCTATGTTCCTCTCTACTTTGGTGGGCGAACATGGACAATTTGCGAAAGGGCCTGCCCTTTCAACAACCAGCTCCACAAATAACTTTAACTACAGATGCATCCACCTTGGGCTGGGGAGCTCACATAGACAATCTCCAAACTCAAGGGACTTGGACAAAACTCGAAGCTACTTTTCAAATCAATTTTCTGGAACTTCAAGCTATACGCTATGCAATGCATGCGTTCCAGGACTGCCTTTCACACAAGACTGTTCTCATCCAAATGGACAACACAGTAGCCATGTGGTACATCAACAAACAGGGAGGTACGGGCTCGTATCTCCTTTGTCAAGAAGCTGCACAGATATGGGGCTGGGCCTTGAACCACTCAATGTTTCTCCGGGCCACTTATCTGGCAGGCATTCACAATGTAGTGGCAGATCGACTCAGTCGTCAATTCCAACCATACGAGTGGTCCCTGGATCCCTCAGTAGTGACCAGGATCTTTCAACGTTGGGGACAACCAACAATAGACCTCTTTGCATCATACCTGAATCACAAAGTGGACAAATTCTGTTCTCTACACAGACAGAAGAACCAGCCAACCAAGGACGCCTTTGCTCGCCCTTGGAACTCAGGCCTACTATATGCGTATCCTCCAATACCGCTCATAACCAAAACTCTAGTGAAGCTACAACAGGACAAGGGGTCCATGATACTCATAGCCCCATATTGGCCTCGACAAGTATGGTTTCCCACACTTCTAGACCTCTTAGTCAGGGATCCAATTCGTCTGGGTGTAGCTCCCAATCTCATAGCTCAGGATCAGGGGCGGTTGCACCATCCCAACCTTCAATCCCTATCCCTGACAGCATGGATGTTGAAAGCTTGATTTTACAACCACTTAATCTTTCAACAAATGTATCTCAAGTGCTTCTAGCTTCACGAAAACCTTCCACACGTAAGAATTACTCTTCCAAATGGAAAAGATTTACTATGTGGTGCAGACAAAAGAATATAGACCCTTTCACGTGCCCCACAACCTCTCTATTAGACTACTTATACCATCTATCAGAGTCTGGTCTCCAGACTTCATCTGTAAGAGTCCATTTAAGTGCAATCTCAGCTTACCATAACAAGATGGGAGATGCACCAATATCCACACAACCTCTTGTCAACAGGTTTATGAGAGGTTTAACTCACCTTAAACCACCAATACGGCCACCAGTCACAGAATGGGACCTAAATTTGGTCTTAACAAGACTCATGCGTTCTCCTTTCGAACCCATAGATTCCTGTGATCTTAAATTTCTCTCATGGAAGACTATCTTCCTCATAGCCATTACATCAGCTAGAAGGGTTAGTGAGCTACCAGCACTTGTCACGTACGAACCCTATACAAAGTTCCTACATGACAGAATGGTTCTCCATACACATCCAAAATTCCTCCCCAAGGTCGTTACGGAATTCCACTTGAACCAATCCATAGTTTTACCCACATTCTTTCCAAGGCCTCATTCTCACCAAGGAGAAGCAGCCTTACACACCTTGAACTGTAAGCATGCACTATCTTTCTACTTAAACCGCACTGCAGTCCACAGGAAATCCAATCAACGTTTTGTCTCTTATGACCCAAACAAACCAGGAAAAGCAGTGGGTAAACATACTCTATCCAATTGGTTAGCAGATTGCATACAGTTTTGCTATGGAAAAGCAGCCTTCCTCTCCAAGGGCGAGTAAAGGCACATTCAGTAAGAGCAATGTCAACCTCTGTAGCACACTATCGTTCAGTGCCAATCCTCGACATATGTAAAGCAGCAACATGGAGTTCTCTTCACACCTTTGCAGCTCATTACTGTTTGGACAAACAAGGACGACAAGATTCAGCGTACGGACAATCTGTCTTAAAGAACTTGTTTCCACTTTAATCCCAACTCCTTCTACATCCAACCTGCTATGTTCTACGGCTGATTCATTTTCAACAATACTTCACCGTTGCTTCACTACAAATTGACTCAACCTCTAGCTTGCTAATCACCCATATGTGAGGACTAGCATCCTGCTTGTCCTGGGATAAAGCAAAATTGCTTACCTTGTAATCGGTGTTATCCCAGGACAGCAGGATGTAGTCCTCACAGAACCCACCCGCCACCCCGCGGAGTTGGGTCTCATACCTTTTATTATTTTATTTTTGCTAAAGCTTATTGCTACAGTACGAGACTGAAGTGAGACCCCTGTGGCAGAGAATATCATGGCATGCCAGGCATGCTCAGTAGCCTCAGGCTGCCAGTCAAAAGTTTCTAGAAACTTTGACAGAAGTTTTTCCCGCAATAGGGCTCCGTCAGTGACGTCACCCATATGTGAGGACTACATCCTGCTGTCCTGGGATAACACCTATTACAAGGTAAGCAATTTTGCTATACTTTCAGGACTTCCTGTTATTGTTTGTAAGATTTTGGGTGGACCCTTGGACACTGTAGCAGATGACCACGCCCATGGGGGAAGTCCCGTGAGGGGCTACAGGTCAGGCTCAGCTTTAGGACACACAACACAAAATTATCTTTTATTAAACAGAGTTGAGAAGTCATAGTGAGTAGAGATGAAGCCTGGCTGGGCTTGTAGTCCCTCAGGACACTGGAACAGCGATCCCTCAATAGCTGTGCTGTAGTGGAGAGAAACTGAGATAGTGAGTACAATGGAGCATACACAGGGTTCTGGTATAGAGCCTCGTTGGTTGATTACTCATACAGCAGTTTCTCCCGGAAGGTAACACAGAAGCTGGAATAGAGGCAGGCCCTCGAGGAGCGAGTACCTGGTTCCAGGGAACAGCTCTGAGAGAATATAGATGGTAACTCACTGATGGTGTAGGCAGCAGCTTCTTCCAAGCAGAAGTGAGCTCAGGCAGTGAGTCCAGGAACATGGGCCCTCGAGGAGCGAGTACCGGTTCAGACAGCGACCTGAAAGAAAAGAGAGAGGCCCCCAAGGAGCTGGTACCCCGATAGAGTAAGTCCAACTAAGGAGAGGCAGAGTAGCTAGGTACGGAGAGCGAATCCCATCCGTAAGGAGTCCCTTGCTAACTTGAATAGCTAGCAAACAGAGTAGGCTTTTGTATCCAGGATGCGCAACATCATCACAGGGGAACGCCACGGAGGTTCACGCCAAAGAAGGAATAAGAAGCAGGGTCGCGCAGCGCGCGTGCCTTATGGCAGCTGAACAACATGGCGGGATGCAGCGCCCAAGCTGTACCGGGGACGCCGGAGAGGACGGCAGGCAGACGCCGCGGCAGCCAGACGTCCATCAACCGCGGGAGGAATCGCCAAAGAATTAAGGAGGGCAGAGAGGAGACGTCAGGCAGCGACAGTCTTAACACTTCCCTATTAAGGACAAAATCATGGCTAAAGCAAAATCTTTGGGAGCCATTCAATGTAAGGACCACAAGCTGGGAATCTTCGGTGACAAAGCACCAGTGACTTAAAAAAGGCACAAGGACATGAATGAGATCACAACAGCCCTTAAAGATGGCAACATATGCTATTGCTGGCTTATGCTCCGAAGATAAGCTGCATGTTGAACCGATGGATATATTGGCTGATACCCTGCTACCTAGAAGGGAGTTTCTAAAGTGGCAGAGAGTGCTAGTGGGTGGCAAATGTAGAAACAAACATTGAAGAGGCTTTTTGGCTCATAACTCTGCTTTGTTCTTGTTGGTTATTAAGTTACACCACAGTTTGCCTACTTTTAAATTAAAGTTCTGATATTGTGTTGGTTTCCAGGGCTGCCAAGGTGGATTTAATTGGCTTTGATCTGCTGATAATGGTTTAAAACTTTAGCAAAGAGATCCTCTTGAGTTCTGCTTGGATTTTATATCGATTCTGTCATGATGCAAGATTGTGCTTTGTGCTTTGGTCTGGGACATCAACCATCTAGTTATGCTCAGGCTTGTGAACCCTTGGGCCGACGGGAGGATGGTGTACCTTAGGAGGAAGATCCGTAGGTTCTCCCGTCGGGTGGTGAGGCAGAACAGAAGATGCAACAAGCTGACCCTCGGCACTGGAGACTGAGGCGACTGTGGAAGCAGACGAAGAGTCGTGACGTCAAGGAGAAGAAAACAGTCTTTGCCACTGGAAGTCCACGGTCCCCCCAGGAGGAGCCCGTAGGGACCCGGACCACTGGGACTTAGGTGAACCTTTGAGAGGTCAGGGAGTCGAGAGATCGGTGCAAGGGCTAACTGGAGCTTCACCCCTGGAAGCCCGCAGTCCCCCCGGGAGGAGCCCGTAGGGACCCGGGCCGCTGGGACTTAGGTGGGCCCTTGGAGACGATGGTCCAGAAGAAGTCTGAGGTCACATGCCAGAGGATTGTCGCTTACCAGTCCGAGGTCGTATACCAAGGGATCGCCACTTGCCAGTCCGAAGTCACACACCAGGAATCACCGCTAGCCAATCCGATGTCACACACCAGGAATCGCCGATAGCCGATCCGAAGTCAGGAACCAGGAACACCAAGACAAGACAGGAACAAGGATCCGAAGTACAAGAACTCACCAAAGCAAGCAAACCTGACTATGTGGGACGTTGCCAAGTCAAGGAATAAGCAGAGGAAGCCTCCTTTTATACTTCCTCTGCTCTGGCAGCAACCAATGCCGTTCCTCCAGCAGGGAAGGCTCTGAGAGGGGGTCGTCGGAATACTCAGAGAATGAGTCCGAAGAGTCATCTCCCCACGGGTCATAAGGACCCTCCTCCTCGCTGGGGCCTGGACGCCTAGGGCAGGGGCCGGGAGGGGCAGCGGGCCTGGGCCCCAAGGGCATCGGAGGCCTCGGGGGCACCGACAGCATCAATGGAACCCCCGGCATCAAGGGGGGCATCGGCCGGGGGTTACCTGCATTGTCCTGGGGAACCACGGGCAAGGGTGCCCTGTCCCCGAAGCCTCATCCTCCTTGGAGAACCCAGGAATCGGGATCGTTCAGGTGGAGGCGTCTGTGGCCAAGGAGGCATCGAAGACCTCTCGGGTACCGGTTGCATTGGTAGGGTGCCGAGAAGGACTCCAGACGCTCCAGCAGGGGTGCGAGCATCGATGGCAGAGGTTCGAGCACCGGTATGGTGGTGCCGGCAGCTCAGTGCTTTGTAGCGCTTTGAGCACTGCCGACTGCACCCTGCGGTCCAGCTCCTCCTGAATGTCCTGGGTGGTTAGGAGTGATGAAGGGGGACGAGGCGTCACTGGCAAATCCTCGGAAGGATCAAAAGGTGGCACGGCACCATTTTATACAGGCATGCTCAACGCCCTTTGGGGGTTATTTGGTCTCACAAACGACACCCTCTGATGTTGTGCGAGGCCCCCAGGCAGAGGATACACATCTCATGCGGATCCGTGATGGACATGGTCACGGGCACTGAGGGTACCGTCGAAAACCTGATGACGCCATCAAAAAAAGAGGCCGGCCTGCGGTCAATGACCAGGCACCACGGTGCAAAAGTCGGGAATCAACTGCAAAGAACGAAAGGCAAAATTAAGGGTACCTACCGAACAGAGGAACTGAACATGAAGGGGGATCCAACGCGGAAAATCCTCGAAAAAGTTGAAAACAATTTCAAGGAGTTGGAACTCTACCACCGCGAGTCTACTGCATTGCGGAAAAGGAGAGACTGAAGGGGGACCTCGCGTGGATGCGTGGATAGCAGCAGGCTGGGCATGCTCAGTCTGCCGGTTTTCCATGCCGGGCTCCATCGGATGATGTCACCCACATGTGAGGACTACCATCCTGCTTGTCATAGGAGAACCTTCACTACTATGGCTGAGTTAGGCAGGGAGGAGCATATAAAACAGAGGGGAAAACCATGGCTAGTTGTGAATGAAGGCTTATGGTGCTGTAGCTAGAAGCCCAAAAGAACAAGAGGAAATTTCCTGGACACAAACTCCCTCTCCCTCCCCCCCCCCCCCCCCCCCCCCGAAACCTCCTAGTAGTACATTGGCCTAGAGAGTCTTGTCTGTTGTCATTTTCTATGTAAAGGTTTAAGCATTTTAGAGTATTTAATCACATTTATTAATCTTAATCTTTTCTTGTCTCAAGTAACTTGTTTGTTTCCTTAATTTTCATTGCCACAGAAATATCTAACTCAGCTGGCAGAGGAAAGTCTGAAGAGGAATGAGAGAAACAACAGCCTAACAATGGAAGATCCTGGGATTGTACCACAGTTTGAGAAGAAATAGCTATAATGATGACAAACTGAGAACTGGGGAGTTTAGGCATTTCCATATTGGCCCACGTGTAACATGACTATTGCACGGTGCATAGTTGTTCGGCTGGAGGAAGAAGCAGGCTGAGTCTGCTGACAGCATCAGCCATATACTGAAAGGCACCTGTTTTGCTGCACACACTCGCATGCACTGGCAGCGTTCCAGCTCTCAATGTACCTTACAGAGATTCATAGCTCAACAGGAAGGAAAAGCAAGAGCAATGAGAACTGTCTTCCCAGCTGCAACCGGAGTCCCTTTACAAAAGTGAAAATCGCAGTTGGAGCCTGTAAATACCATAACCTTGCCTCACATTCATTGTGTCAAGGTTGGAGGAGTCCACTTCCTTTTGTAAAGAAATAATTGGAATTCTCAGGGATTTTCAATTTTTAATTTTAACATAGTGTTATATAGAGTCAGACTGGGTATTTATCACCTGTAAGTGGAAAAAAGTTATGGAAGGAATCAGTTCAATTGAGTAACGTATTGGGGAGGGGATTATGCTGTTAAGATTATAAAAGTCACTTTGCTTGTTAGTGCAGAACAGAAGCTTTTGCACCCAGTACAAGTCATGGTGCTAAACCATGTAAAGGCATCAGCCAACAGTATATGAAGTGGTCTGATTAATCTGGATGCCCTCAAGCAACACTAACAGTCTTACGTAACCAGGATGAGCAGACAAAATAGGCCATGGTCTTTTTCTGTCTTTATGTTTCTATGTTTATTTGTGCAAATCTGCATCCTTGGTGTTGCCCGTAATCACATTCAAGAATTTTTAATCTCAATTTCACTTGTTTTTTTATTTCTCTTACTGTAACATAATCTGGATGAATTCCATCTGTTCCAGGCACATCCATTTTTCTACCAGCATGTCTCCATTCACTAATGGTGGTGGCAATGTCTCTGTCACAAGCCCATTTGTGAGAGATTCCATTGATATGGAATTTGTTTTCTATTCTTATGAAATGAAATTTAACTGAGAAAAAGTTTCATAACATATTTGTTCTTTTATATTCTGCATTCTCATGTTCAGTTTGCGTGGATTTGATCTCGTTAAAAATAAAAGGCCAGCGCCATCTCATTGACTTTGAGTCTACCCAGGATTTCATATGGGACATCTCGGTATAAATCAGAGACTTTCTTAATTGTGCAATAATGTGATATTTTCTGTGCACTTGGTCAACTAGGATCATATATTTAAAATCCAAAAATAAAAAAATTTGCTATATTATTATGGTTTGCATGCAACTTTGCTCACTTAACTTGCACTTACAGTCTGATACATGTGGTTGTGAATAAATAGACCAAAGAGTCCATTATGGGTGTGCTGCAAAATAATTCTATAGAAACAATTTTGTTGTATGATTAATAAAACTTATTTATTAAACCAGCAGTCCTAGATAAATATAAGATTTTAATTGGGTAGCAATCTTAATTTGCAATTTATATCCTGCCTGCTCATCATACTTCCCAAGGCAGGTTTCAATAAAACAATATATGAAGCATAAAACAATACATAAATATAAATACATGAGATTATTCGTAAACAAATGTTTGGAATTCATTGCTTGTTTATTTAAATCCACTGGAAGATTGGGCTTCCAAATGGCAGATGAAATTTAATGTGGACAAGTGCAAGGTGATGCATATAGGGAAAAATAACTCTTGCTGTAGTTACACAGTGTTAGGTTCTATCTCAGGAGTTACCAGCCAGGAAAGAGATCTATGCGTCATAGTGGATAACACATTAAAATCATCGGTTCAATGTGCTGTGGCAATCAAAAAAGCAAACAGAATGTTAGGAATTATTAGGAAGGGAATGGCAAATAAAATGGAGGATGTCATAATGCCTCTGTATCGCTCCATGGTGAGATGTACCTTGAATACTGTGTGCAATTCTGGTCGCCGCATCTCAAAAAGGATATAGCTGCACAGGAGAAAGTGCAGAGAAGGGCGACCAAAATAATGATGGGCATGGAATGGCTGCCCTATGAGGAAAGGTTAAAGAAGTTAGGACTATTCAGTTTGGAGAAGAGGCGACTGAGGGGGGATATGATAGAAGTCTACCAAATCATGAAAGGACTTGAACAAGTTAATATAAATTGGTTATTTACTCTCTCAGCTAATAGAAGGACCAGAGGGTACTCCATGAAGTTAGCAAGTAGCTCATTTAAAACAAATCAAAGAAAATTCTTTTTCACTCAGTGCTTAGTTAAGCTCTGGAATTCATTGCCAGAGGATGTGGTTACAGCAGTTAGTGTAACTGGGTTTAAAAAAGGTTTGGATAAGTTCCTAGAGGAAAAAATCTATAAACTGCTATTACGGTAATTAATAAGCAATAGTAGCTTGTGTTTTATCTAATGTTTAGGTACTCGCCAGGTACTTGTGACTTGGATTGGCCACTGTTGGAAACAGGATGCTGGGCTTGATGGACCCTTGGTCTGACCCAGTAAGGAATATCTTATGTTCACTTTTGAATGGAAATCTTTAATATCACAAAGGAATTTGCTTAAACAATACTCAGAATTTTCCATCATGAATCTGACTGGATTTACTGTTAGCTCTTACTAGTTTACTTTCCAGCCGATCACATTCAGGGATTTTCTGTTCCCAATGCAGACCTACTAAGACTGTGAGTTGTGGAATTCTACTTGAACTGGACCAGGTATGCTATTTATTGATCTTATAAAATCATGTTAACTTGAGATTTCACTTGTAAAGAATTGGGTTTTGTTTGAACTTGTTGAGTAGGGGGATCTGTGAACGTCACTGGGAGTGCCAATCTGTTTAACTCATTTCAAAGTATTTTGAATTCTGTTTCATAAAATGAAAGGTTTTAATAAAGATATTTTCAAACTGTGTGTTGAGTGATTAATTTACCCTTTTAATCCTTGCAATGTTTTGTTTTATGTTGTGGCTGGCCCTGTTTAGAATATAGCTGCCCAAGTTGAATCTGAGAGAAACTCTAGCCTCAGGCTTAAAAAAAGATAATTTAATTAATTCTAATGTTAATGAGATGCAGCTGAAATAGTTAAAATGGTTTAGATACTTTTCAATAAAGAATGTCAAAATATAGTGTTGGTTTAAACTTTTGCAACTGTGATACCTTAGAAGCAGCATGAATTGTCTGGTACAAAATAAGGATGAGCAAATGTTTCATTGCTTCGTTTATGATTAACAAGGGAGGCTGTAAACCTAATCTCCCTCAGGATGTTTTCAAGGTTAAATTAGCTTTCCCAGAGTAGTTAGGAATGTAATGTCTTCACCCTATCATCTTCAATCAAAAGTGCTTAAGAAAGTGTATTTAAATCTTGCAAATGCCATGTCAATTCGGAATCAGTCAGTATTGCTTGCTGGCTCCCCATAAGTGCATGAGTCAATAAAGGGTTAATTTAAAAGAACTTCCAGTCTCTTCGCATATTGCTCTGTTGGTAACTTTTTTCATAACATTGACTTGAAATCGAAGGAGGGGACCACAGCTGACCTGGAATATTACAGCTTTCGAAGGAGGGACCATACCAGCTGACCTGGAATATTACAGTTCGACTGACTGAATGCCCCCTTCTTTTCCAGATGAAACATAGGACCCCTGAAGGTATCTGGTCTCTTTGTATCTCTTTGTCTTTTTGTGCTGTACCACTTGTATTGCGCTGGCATGGAGACCTTCAAGGGAAATGTTACTTATTTATTATTTTTGCACCATAATATCGAGACTGGTATGTGTTTTTGAATTAAGAATTATTTAGTTTAAAAGATTAAGGCCTGATATAGTTGGTAAATAGGCAGTGATTTCAGGGAGGTAAAACCCGGTGACAATTTCAGGGAGGTAAAATCCCAGTGAGAATTTCATGGAGATGAATCCTGGTGAATTACAAGGAGATAAAATCCGTGGGTATACAGTCTAGGTAAATAGACTGAGATAAGTACGGGAGATGAATCCCTGCTTGTGTGAGGTAGAAATAAAGATTCCTGCCTGGGAGGTCCCAGGTGAAGTGTATGTATATTTGTGATATGAAAGAGAGTACATGTTGCTAAGTATGGGGGGACCTACCCAGTAAAGAACTTCCAGAACCCCAGCTTGCTATTGGGTAGAATTTAATGAATGAGAAAAAGGTTTTCCTAATATGATTAGAATCTTTTTACTATTATGTAGTCCTAGAATGAATTAATATTATCTAATTTAGGTAAGGACTACCTTGATATTTATTTATATATTTTTTTAATATACCGACATTTGATCTGAGATATCACATCAGTTTACATTCAGGTACTGTAGGTATTTCCCTATCCCCAGAGGGCTTACAATCTAAGTTTTGTACCTGAGGCAATGAAGGGTAAAGTGACTTGCCCAAGGTCACAAGGAGGGACAGCAGGACTCAAACCCTAGTCTCCTGGTTTGTAGCCCACTGCTCTAACCACTAGGCTATTCCTCCTCAATTTAGATGCATAATAATGAACCAGAATATGTATTCTCAGTGATTTTGAATGTGAAGAGTGAACATTAACACAAATCATATGTCCGTTGACCTTGAATTTGAATACTAATACTGTAAACCGTTGTGATCTTTTGGAGAACAGTATATAAAACACCTAAATAAAATATGCTGATGATGTTACCATTTTTGTAAAAAATGAGAGGGGCGTGAAAATTCTAACAGAGTGTCAAAACACTTTTGAAAAAGTGTCCTTGGCTCATATCAACTGGGAGAAAAGTGAAACAATTTTATTGGGAGATTGGAAAAATGTACAGCCTCCAGGGCTACCAGGTGGGCTAGACTGAAATACAGTAGGTTTTAAAATGCTCTAGGGAGTAATGCTATTATCAAACAGAAATGGGAGGAAATCCTAGACAAAGTTAAAGGAAGGTTATATAGATGGCAGTGGCTTTTATCCAATCTCTCTTTTAGGGGGCAAGTTCTGATAATAAATAATTTAGTCTCATCAATGCTTTGGCATAGAATTACTCTTTTAGACCCATCTCCTTTACTTTTAAAGAGAATTCAGAGAGTTTTACTGGATTTTTTCTGGGATAGTAATCAATGGTTAAAACAGAGTATCCTGTATTTGCTTGTAGTAGAAGGGGATCAGGGGCTGATTGACCTTGTGAGCAGAACAGCAGCTTTCAGGCTTCAATCCCTGCAAATATTATTGTTCTCTAAAGCAGTGGTTCTCAACCTTTTTTCTGTCAGGACACACTTGACAGATGGTTCTCACATGCATGACACACTGAACACATGATAGTCATGGGGCTAAATGTAAACATATAATCTGTATCTACAGGATCCACCCTGATCCCCCAACAATGGCTACAGAACAGAATTAAGATATTCCCCATTCGATTTACCATACAAAAGAGATATTTCTGGTGTCATCCCAGTAACAGCAACATAAACACTCTCTCCTACCAGGTGCAATAGCCCTCCTTATGAAAAAACAGTAATTTACCACCAATGCATGTTGTATTGAGAAAACACAACAAATAATATTGATACAAATGCCTACATGCTAGTAAAATACTTCACCTCGGTCACACACATAGAATCAACCTTCACCAAGTACATAAAGACCACAAATTACAAATATGGAAACATAAACTCAGTGGAGCACAGGACTTGCTGAGAGAGGTAATGGTGGTAGGGCCGCTTGGCAATAGTGATCATAATATGATCAAATTTGATTTAATGACTGGAAGAGGAACAGTGTGCAAATCCAAGGCTCTCATGCTAAACTTTCAAAAGGGAAACTTTGATAAAATGAGAAAGATTGTTAGAAAAAAACTGAAAAGAGCAGCTACAAAAGTAAAAAAATGTCCAAGAGGCGTGGTCATTGTTTAAAAATACCATTCTAGAAGCACAGTCTAGATGTATTCCACACATTAAGAAAGGAGGAAAGAAGGCAAAACGATTACCGGCATGGTTAAAAGGGGAGGTGAAAGAAGCTATTTTAGCCAAAAGATCTTCATTCAAAAATTGGAAGAAGGATCCAACAGAAGAAAATAGGATAAAGCATAACGTTGGCAAGTTAAATGTAAGACATTGATAAGACAGGCTAAGAGAGAATTTGAAAAGAAGTTGGCTGTAGAGGCAAAAACTCACAGTAAAAACTTTTTTAAATATATCCGAAGCAGAAAGCCTGTGAGGGAGTCAGTTGGGCCGTTAGATGATTGAGGGGTTAAAGGGGCACTTAGAGAAGATAAGGCCATCACAGAAAGATTAAATGATTTCTTTGCTTCGGTGTTTACTAAAGAGGATGTTGGGGAGGTACCCGTAATGGAGAAGGTTTTCATGGGTAATGATTCAGATAGACTGAATCAAATCATGGTGAACCTAGAAGATGTGGTAGGCCTGACTGACAAACTGAAGAGTAGTAAATCACCTGGACCAGATGGTATACACCCCAGAGTTCTGAAGGAACTAAAAAGTGAAATTTCAGACCTATTAGTAAAAATTTGTAACCTATCATTAAAATCATCCATTGTACCTGAAGACTGGAGGATAGCAAATGTAACCCCAATATTTAAAAAGGGCTCCAGGGGTGATCCAGGAAACTACAGACCGGTTAGCCTGACCTCAATGCCAGGAAAAATAGTGGAAAGTGTTCTAAACATCAAAATCACAGAACATATAAGACATGGTTTAATGGAACAAAGTCAGCATGGCTTTACCCAGGGCAAGTCTTGCCTCACAAATCTGCTTCACTTTTTTGTAGGAGTTAATAAACACGTGGATAAAGGTGAACCAGTAGATGTAGTGTACTTGGATTTTCAGAAGGCATTTGACAAAGTTCCTCATGACAGGCTTCTAGGAAAAGTAAAAAGTCATGGGATAGGTGGCGATGTCCTTTCGTGGATTGCAAACTGGCTAAAAGACAGGAAACAGAGAGTAGGATTAAATGGAAAATTTTCTCAGTGGAAGGGAGTGGACAGTGGAGTGCCTCTCTGTATTGGGACCCTTACTTTTCAATATATTTATAAATGATCTGGAAAGAAATACAACAAGTGAGATAATCAAATTTGCAGATGACACAAAATTGTTCAGAGTAGTTAAGTCACAAGCAGATTGTGATAAATTGCAGGAAGACCTTGTGAGACTGGAAAATTGGGCATCCAAATGGCAGATGAAATTTAATGTGGATAAGTGCAAGGTGATGCATATAGGGAAAAATAACCCATGCTATAATTACACAATGTTGGGTTCCATATTAGGTGCTACAACCCAAGAAAGAGATCTAGGCGTCATAGTGGATAACACATTGAAATCGTTGGTTCAGTGTGCTGCGGCAGTCAAAAAAGCAAACAGAATATTGGGAATTATTAGAAAGGGAATGGTGAATAAAACGGAAAATGTCATAATGCCTCTGTATCGCTCTATGGTGAGACCGCACCTTGAACACTGTGTACAATTCTGGTCACCGCATCTCAAAAAAGATATAATTGCGATGGAGAAGGTACAGAGAAGGGCTACCAAAATGATAAGGGGAATGGAACAGCTCCCCTATGAGGAAAGACTAAAGAGGTTAGGACTTTTTAGCTTGGAGAAGAGACGGCTGAGGGGGGATATGATAGAGATGTTTAAAATTATGAGAGGTCTACAATAAAAATTGTTTTACACAAAATTATGAGAGGACTAGAACAGGTAGATGTGAATTGGTTATTTACTCTTTCGGATAGTAGAAAGACTAGGGGGCACTCCATGAAGTTAGCATGGGGCACATTTAAAACTAATCGGAGAAAGTTCTTTTTTACTCAACGCACAATTAAACTCTGGAATTTGTTGCCAGAGGATGTGGTTAGTGCAGTTAGTATAGAGGTGTTTAAAAAAGGATTGGATACGTTCTTGGAGGAGAAATTCATTACCTGCTATTAAGTTCACTTAGGGGCGGATATTCAGAGCCCTGCTCGCCTAAATCTGCCTAAATCCGGGCGGATTTAGGCGAGCAGGGCCCTGCGCGCCGGTGCGCCTATGTTCAATAGGCCTACCGGTGCGCGCAGACCCCGGGACTCCCGTAAGTCCCGCGGTTTTCCGAGGGGGGCGTGTCGAGGGGCGGGCCCGATCCGCGCGGCGTTTTCGGGGCAGGCCGTAGCATTTCGGGGGCGGGCCCGGGGGCGTGGTTACGGCCCGGGGCGGTCTGGGGGTGTGGCCGCGCCCTCCGGACCCGCCCCCAGGTCACGTCCCGGCGCGCTAGCGGCCCGCTGGCGTGCGGGGATTTACGTCTCCCTCTGGGAGGCGTAAATCCCCCGACAAAGGTAAGGGGGGGTTTAGACAGGGCCGGGCGGGTGGGTTAGGTAGGGGAAGGGAGGGGAAGGTGAGGGGAGGGCAAAAGAAAGTTCCCTCCGAGGCCGCTCCGATTTCGGAGCGGCCTCGGAGGGGAACGGAGGTAGGCTGCGCGGCTCGGCGTGCGCCGGCTATACGGAATCGATAGCCTTGCGCGCGCCAATCCCGGATTTTAGCGGCTACGCGCGTATCTACTAAAATCCAGCGTACTTTTGTTGGCGCCTGATGCGCCAACAAAAGTACGCCAAATCGCGCTATTTGAAAATCTACCCCTTAGAGAATAGCCACTGCCATTAGCAATGGTAACATGGAATAGACTTAGTTTTTGGGTACTTGCCAGGTTCTTATGGCCTGGATTGGCCACTGTTGGAAACAGGATGCTGGGCTTGATGGACCCTTGGTCTGACCCAGTATGGCATTTTCTTATGTTCTTATGTTCTTATGGAATGGAAACCCAAAAAAACCACTCTGCATTCTGTGCAAAACAGAAATATAGCACCTAACAGACTTCCAGGATCTGCAATAATGTACACAAACTAATGCGCACAAATTTACTCCTGCATTATGGAACTCAAACAGTAATAACCCTACCTATGAAAAGGCAGCACTGCAAAAATTACACCAGGCCCTAAACACCATACACCTCCTATTAGGAAAACAGAACAAGCCAAGCTGCTATAGATCCCTACCAAAAAACTACAAGCTTGCAGAACACCCTTAGCTGGGTCACACATGCAGAACACAGACAGCCCTCACCAAATACAGAATAAAGTGACCATAAAGCTAATGTTTATGTTTTTGCGTTGTTGCACTGCATACAGAGTTTGGCTTCTTGCTGTTTCCAGTTCAGTTTTTGTCTCCACATTTCTATTTATACATTCCTCGAGAAATATAAAATAATTCTAAAACTAGAATATAATAAATGTTTCAAAACAAATGGAATAACATCCAATCATTTTCAAAATTATTAAAAATTCTTCAAACACCAATAAAATATTTCTAAAAGCAGACACATCACATAATACCCAATAATTAAAATGGCAGCAATCAAGAAAGATAAACTTAAAAAGCCACCTTTACTTACCCTCTCCAGTAACGCTCCTACTCCTTTCCCTTGTAGGCCAATAGCAAATACCAGAAGTAGCAAGGGCTGCTGAAGCTCTGTCCTCACGTTCTTCTTCCTTAGGGCCCATGACTAGTCTGTTTCACACACACACAACACACACACTCTTTCTCTCACAACAGTCACCTCCCTGACCAATCTCTCTTTTTCTCACACACACACACATCACCTCCTTGACCAATCTCTTTGTCTCACACACAAACATCACCTCCCTGTCCAATCTATTTCTCCTACACACACACGTCACCTCCCTGACCAATGTCTTTCTCTCACCCACACACACACCAGTCATGTCCCTGACCAATGTCTTTCTCTCACACACAGTCACCTCCCTGACCAATGTCTCTTTCTCTCACACACACACACCAGTCACATCCCTGACCAATCTCTTTCTCTCACACACACCAGTGTCTTTCCTGAGTAGTATCTTGCTCTCACACATTTTCTCTCTTACTTACACACACATTCTCTCATATACTTACACACATGCTGGCTCCCTCTCTGTCTCACTCACTCACCCCCACTCCCACCCATAGCACACATGGCAGCTATAACACAAGGTAGCCGGTATGCTGCTATTAAAAGCAGAGTCCTGACAGGCTAGAAACTGCAGCAGGAATGACCTCCCCGCCCCACAGTGGTAAGAAGGCAGCACTCAGCTGATTGCTTGTGCTGCTATCACAGCACAGAGCAGTCAACCTAAAATGTAATTCTATGCTTTTTCTTCTCCCCACCCCAGCCTTTTATTTTTTTTGCAATTTTATTATTATTTTTATGTTTTCTTGCTGTGTTGCACTGGCGAGAGAAGGGGAGGTCAGAGCCAGGCCAAGGGGGGAGGGAGGCAGTGGCACCATACTCCTGCAGCCCCTGGCAAAGTGCCCAGCCACCATTGATCTTCAGCTCCAGGTCCAGGCAACTGATGGATGGCTTTCCCAACAGCCGCGCGGCTGGAAATCCCAGCGGCCACATTCTCAGCTGACTGCTCTGTGCCACGATGATCGCAGCACAGGCAAACTGCTGAGTGTAGCGGGGCTGGGGAGAGCCTTGGGATGCAATTTCTGCAGCAGCATGCATGGCCTTTTCTTCTTCCCACTTGCCCAGTAAACATCACTTCCTCTTTCGGGCCACAGGGGCAGGAAGAAGAAAAGGTCATGTTCCTGTTGCCGACTTCCACAAACGCTGCTGCCTTTCCCCCTCGGGGCTTGAATGTGCTGATAGCCCGAGCAGGAATGGCAGCAGTGTTTGTCTCGCTGAGGTGAAAGGGGTGGGGGGGGGGGGGAGAGCAGCGGGTGCGCGACACACCTGCTGGTGTTTTGCGACACACTAGTGTGCCGCGACATACCAGTTGAGAACCGCTGCTCTAAAGAGCCTCTCTCTTGGAGACAGACAGCTTTCACCTCCTTGCAGAGAGTAGGGTGACTAGCATATGGTAGAGAACTGTTTTTGATTGATATCGAAAAGGTTGATGAGGCTGACTACCTGTGTTTTACCAATCTGTTTTGAGTGTATGGAAACTTCTGAAGGTTAGGAATTTAAGTTTACCAGACTTCCTAGAGGAACCTCTTTTTCATAACCCTTTTCTGGGTATAGAAAGTTTCAGTTCTAAAATCCTGGTATCACTATTCATTGCTGCAGGAATAACAAAAACTCATCATCTGGTAGATTATGATAATTTCAGTTGGATGTCAGAATGTTCATTATCTAATGTATTACACATTAAATCTATTCATTATGTTAAAATTATCTTGTTGGAAATAGTCTGCTTTTCCTAAAGAATGTTAAGGAGTTAGAAACATGTTTTTCAGAGAAGCATCTTCCTGACAGATTCCCTGTTTTGTCTTCTCTGATAGTATCAGTTGCTGATAAACCTACCCATTTATTAGTTTTTAAATATATGCATAAAATCTCTTTTAATATAGTAAGAAAAAAAAAAGCTGTCCATGTTTGCTGCAAATGTCAGACACTATCAACAACTCAAGAGTACTCCAGATACCATTTGGAGAGGTGAATTAAGGGTAGATATGTCTATAAAGCCTGCCTGGAGAACCCTGTATAAGCCTCCAATCCCAAAACATTCTGGTGATCTCCAGTGGAGAGTCCTATATGAGATCATCTCTACCAATGCGTTTGTGAAGCATCTAAACCCTGCGGTGTCAGAGACTTGTCCTTTTTGCCAGATAAGGAAACCATTTTTCACATGTTCCTGCAGTGCCCTAGGTTAAAACCTCTTTTTGATCTTATGAAGAGCATTTTTTTCCTTGTTTGCTATTGATTTCTGTTACGACTGTCGCTGCCCGACGTATCCACTCCGCCCTCCTTACCTCTCTGGCGACTCCTCCCGCGGTTGAAGGACGTTTGGCTGCCGCGGCGTCTGCCTGCCGTCCTCTCCGGCGTCCCCGGTCTGGCTTGGGCGCTGCCTTCAGCCATGCTGTCCAGCTGCTTTAGGGCACGCGCACCGCGTGGCCCTGCTTCAAATACTTTCTTTGGCGCAAACCTCAGGGGCATCCCCCTGTGATGATGTGACGCATCCTGGATACAAAAAGCCTACACTACTGCTAGCTAGTCGAGTTAGCAACTGGTATTCATACTGGTGAACTCCTTACGGATGGGATTCGCTCTCCGTACCTAGCTACTCTGCCACTCCATTATTAGACTTACTCTATTTGGGGTACCCGCTCCTTGGGGGGCCTCTCTCTTCTCTTTCAGGTCGCTGTCTGGAACCGGTACTCGCTCCTTGAGGGCCCATGTTCCCGGACTCACTGCCTGGACTTCACTTCTGCCTGGAAGATACCGCTGCCTACGCCATCAGTGAGTTACCATCTATATTCTCTCAGAGCTGTTCCCTGGAACCAGGTACTCGCTCCTCGCAGGCCAACTTCTATTCCAGCTTCTGTGTTAACTTTCGGGAGAAACCGCTGTGTGAGTAACTTTACCAACGAGGCTCTATACCAGAACCCTGTGTATGCTCCACTGTACTCACTATCTCAGTTTCTCTCCATTACAGCACAGCTATTGAGGGATCGCTGTTCCAGTGTCCTGAGCGACTACAAGCCCAGCCGGGCTTCATCTCTACTCACTACTGCCACCTCTGGTGGCTTCTCAACTCTGTTTAATAAAAGATAATTCTGTGTTGTGTGTCCTAAAGCTGAGCCTGACCTATGGCCCCTCACGGGACTTCCCCCCCTCCCCCGTGGGCGTGGTCAGCAGCCACAGTGTCCAAGGGTCCACCCAAAACCTTACAAACAATAACAATTTCTTCAATGTTTTTATATTTGGAATTAATTATCAGCGACAAATTTTCTGTTGGGACAATGCAAACTGGTTATTTTAAAAAGTAGAAAAAACTAAATTGCTGGTTCAGAACTGGAGCATGCTCTTGTTGTTTTCCATTTCTTAATTGTTTCAAGAGTTAAATTACAATACAAATGTTATAAAATGGTTCATAATACTCAAAAAAGTATAGCAAGATGGGGTGTTAATAGTGTACTCAATAAAATTGTTGATGGGGATTTAATAATGAATTTGTAAATATTTATTTTGTTTGAATTTCTATATGTAATTTTTAATTTTTATATTTCATAACTTTGACTTTTGTACTGAAATGAAAGCATATTAAAAGTCAAAAGACTCTCTCTCAGCTGTAGCAAAGTTATGCCAGAAACATATGTGCACTGGCTGAGGAAAATTAAGGATTATACACATCAATGCTAGGAACACCCATTTTCTGCCTACTTTTTCTGAACGCAAGTCCTTCCCAGCTATTTAAAATTCGTGTAGCTCCTGTGCAGCCCACTTACACGCGTATGTGCCTGTTTTTGCACGCGCAATGCTTTTAAAATCTACCTCAGTATCAGCCAAATTTAAAAACGGCCACACGCATAAAAAACGGGGGTTACGTGCGTGGCTGGGCATTGCGCACGCTGCACACATTTTCAAAGGAGCCCGGCCACGCACATAACCCTTGATACGTGCAGAAGTGCCGGGCCCAGAGAAAGGGGTGGGGAGGAGCAGGGCTGGAGGTGGCTGACTCAGCAGCTATTTACCGTTGTGCCGGGGAAGCATGTGCCGGCAATCAGCCAGCGCGCACAAGTTGCTGCTGCTCCAATGGACTGGTTTGCAGAAGCAGATAAAAGGAAATTACAAACTGTTAAAACTTCCCTTCATAGAGAATTTGAAAAGAAAATGCAACAGTTGGCAGCATTCAACTCACAGCTCCTGCATACGAGGAAAATTTGTAGGATATCTTAGATGACCTCACATATCAAGCTAATTTATACCCCAAGCCGAGGGTCCCATAGATCTCCCTTCTGACCACAGCGACTACACTCCCAGCTCCGAGAAGTCTGACTCTCCAGGAGCTACTGCTAGTCCTTGCTCAGTACCATCCATTTACATATATGAAATTAAAATTATAATTTCTTAGCAGTCAGACAGGCTAATCCACACCAGTAAGTTATGCACCTCTACGAGCAGATGGAGACAGAGCAAAGCTGACGTCACAGTATATATAGTCCTGCACTGCCATCAGTCTGCCAGTATTCTCTGTCTCCAACAGATGATGGATGTGCATCTCCCTACTGGGGATTGCTTAAAAAAAATTAGAAGGAGAAAAGAAGAAGGAAATTAATTCGCCCTGCTCTCCTTATGGTCCCTCCCTCAGTCGAGTTTTCCTGAGGTGATATCTGCGGCTCCCTCCCTCAGTAGATTGACTTGGTCAATAGCTGGTTTTCTGGTGTGGACTTAGCTGTAGCGAGAGAAACAGCTGAGAGGCTAGCGGGTGCAGGAAGCCGAGAGCGGCGGTGAAAGCCTTTGCCCTCTCGCCTCACAGTCGGAAACCGACTCTGTACTCGGCCGGGACGGGCTGAGCTCAGGTAAAGAGTAAATATATAAAAAAGAACAAGAGGAGCAGCTAATTTTAGGGATTCCATTCCCCTTCTGGTCTCCAAGCTCGGCGCACTGATCCGACGTCTGTTCTCATCTCTGGGGGAGCTTGGGGAGTCGTGGCAGCTTGGCGGATTGAGCAGTCTTCTGGCTAGGCCTCACTCTCAGGCTTTGCTTAGACGCTGTGTGGTAGGCTGTAGCAGCGTTTGCACACTTTTCTGTGCACAAGTCTGCTGTGAAACTATCTTGACGTTTCGCGCTTGTGTACTTGGGTGTGCAGTCAGATGGGCGTTTAGATGGGCAATCAGGTGAACATAAGAACATAAGAAATTGCCATGCTGGGTCAGACCAAGGGTCCATCAAGCCCAGCATCCTGTTTCCAACAGAGGCCAAACCAGGCCACAAGAACCTGGCAATTACCCAAACACCAAGAAGATCCCATGCTACTGATGCAATTAATTCTCCAACACTCGCCGATTCAAGGGAAACCTTGTTCAGTGGTATTTCTTTTGTGCGGTGGCTCTGTTCAGGGATAACCAATTATGGTTATCCTTTTCATTCGCCCCGTGTATTACTCTTTATTGTTCAAGCTTGAATCGGCGAGTGTTGGAGAATTATTACTGAAGGAAAAGAGGTTGGTTGGTGTATACTGATGCAATTAATAGCAGTGGCTATTCCCTAAGTAAACTTGATTAATAGCAGTTAATGGACTTCTCTTCCAAGAACTTATCCAAACCTTTTTTGAACCCTACCTGGACCACATATTGGGTGCCTACCTGGACCACATATTGGGTGCCTACATTTTGGGTGTCCGTAGTGTGAGCTTATTGGACAGAGCTTGTTTTTGGGCTCTGTCCAGGCTCGCTTGTGCAGGCACACAGCTGGGTGCACAATTGTCAGACGCTTTTAGGAGAATGCTGTTAGCGGGTGTTTATCCATGGTGCCAGTAGCAAAGAAGCCTAAGCGCCTTACCCTTTGTGCTACTTGCCATATTCGGGCATCTCAGCTTGGTGTCCCCTCTAACTTGTGTCAGTGCTGCTTGGAGGCTCAGGGAGAGTTGACTCCGACTGATTTTGCTGAGTTCAGAAAATGGGACCGGAACTGCCAGAGGTTTTGCCTAGTTCTGGGGCTCCCCTAACTGGTTTGTCTGCAGCGGAAGCCAACTCAGTGGGCGCAGGACCGACACCCCCTGGTTTTGGTATGGATCCTTCTGCCTTTTTCTTAGGTGGAATTTTTTCAAGGGTGCAGTTGGCAGCCCTGGCCAAACCAGATTTGCAGGCTGCAGATTCCTTTAAGCCTTCTGCTGCAGGTAATGGTCAAAGTATGTCTAGACCTACCTCGGGTCAGGCTGATAGGGACCCACATGGCATGGATGATGAAGGCGATCCTTACTCCTTGGAGGATGGGGAAATTCCTCCGATGTTGGAGCCATTTGGGCCAATTTTGCGTTTCTTTCATAGAGATGAGTTGCCAACTCTGATCTCCCAGTCATTCAAAGTGCTGGGAGTGCCGGGTGCTGATTCCATGTCTGAGCCAAAGAAAAATCCCATTTTAACATCTTTATGTATTACATCATGTTTCTTCCCCATTATGGATGCTATTCAAGAATTGATTGATCTTGAATGGGGCACCCCAAAAGCTATTTTGAATGGGGATGAGCTTTGGAAGTGCTGTATCCCCTGGATCCGACGGCGAGAGAGCAGTTGCGCTTTCCAAAAGTGTGCTAATGTGTGCCATCACCAAGCGGACAACTGTCCCTGTAGAAGGGGGAGCGGCATTGAAGGATGCTCAGGATAGGAGAATTGAGGCTATCCTTAAGCAGGCCTTTGAGGCAATGGCAGTGAATTTGCAGATAGCCTCTTGCTGCTCCCTGGTGGCTTGCACTTGCTTGTTTCTCTCTCAGGAAGTCAGTGAATCTGGTTTGAATTCCAGGGCAGTGATGGAACAGGCAGCTGCCTTTTTGGAAAATGTGGGCTGCGACCAGGTCCGCACTTCAGCCAGACAGGTGGCTTCGGTGATAGCGGCCAGGCATCAGCTATGGCTGAGGAAATGGTCAGCCGATACAATTTCAAAGTCTAATCTTACGAAATTGCCCTTTAAAGGATCACTCTTGTTTGAGAGTGAGTTGGAAAAAATGGCCAATAAGTGGGGTGAGTCCCAGGTTCCTTGGTTACCAGAAGATAAAAAGCAGGCACTGCACTCATTCAGTGCAAGAGTTCATGCTAGGGGTTTCAAACGCTTTCAATTCTACAAAGGAGCAGCTTCTCAGAGGGCTCGACCTTTGGGTAGGTCTTAATTCTTTCATCCCTGGCAGTCCAGGTAGGGTGCAGGCTCGAGTGGCAGTGCCCCCTGACCTCCTCAATGAAAGTGTGCCAAACCATCCCCAGGAACAGGAGATAAGAGGTCGTCAGTCTCTTTTTCATCAGAGTTGGGTTGAGATCACATCAGACCAGTGGGCTCTGGAGGTGGTAAGAGACGGCTATTCTCTGGCGTTTCTCAGCATTCCTGTGACTTTTTCATGGTGTCTACCTGCAGCTCTCCACAGAAGAGACAGGCAGTGGAGTGTACTTTGTCAAGGCTCCTCAGCGAAAATATGGGTCGATATTCTATTTATTTCGTTGTATCCAAGAAAGAGGGTTCTTTTCATCCCATCCTGGATCTCAAGGGAGTCAACCATCACTTGTGAGTGACTCGTTTCCGTATGGAAACCTTACGTTTGGTGATAATGGCAGTGCAGTGGGGGAGTTTCTTATGTCTCTGGATTTGTCAGAGGCGTACCTACATATTCCCATCTGGCTGGAGCATCAACGGTTTCTGTGTTTCGCTGTTTTGGGGTGACATTATCAGTTTCGAGCGTTAACCTTCGGGTTGGCCACCACATGCAGAAACTTCTCCAAGGTATTGGTGGTGGTAGCAGCAGTGTTGAGAAAGGATGGCATTCTGGTCCACCCGTACTTAGACATTGGCTAATTCGGGCCAAGAGTATGAGAGTCTTCAGGTCTCATGCAAGGTGATCTCCTTGCTACAGGAACTAGGTTGGGTAGTGAACTTGACCAAGAGCAATCTACTGCCATCCCAGACACTGTAGTGTTCGTTTCAACATGAAGCAAGGCAGGGTATTCCTACTGGAGATCTGCATTCAGAAACTGATGATGCAGGTGTGACTAGTGTCACTACATACATAGTAGTATCACTACTATGTATATACATATGTATATGTATATACTATATATATATACTATGTATATACATACATACTATGTATGTAGTGTCACTACATACATAGTGTGACTATATACCCCAACCAGAAACCTTAGATCAGCAAATAAGGGACTCCTAAAAACACCACCAACACACTCAAATCAACTCACCTCAACCCAAAAAAGAGCAATCTCCCTTGGTAGCCCAAAACTTTGGAACTCCCTACCGACAGAGCTCAGAATTCAAGAAAACCTAAAAACCTTCAAAAAGGAGCTAAAAACATGGTTGTTCAACAAAGCATACCAACTCACCCAATGAACAACACGACATCATCGCCCTCCAATCCACCCTCAAGAATAAATGAAATTCATCACATCTATGTTTTCATAAATAAGAAGTGAAACAAAAAACTGAACTAAATCTTTACACTTGTTATCCCCTATGCTTAATAGTCTGTATCTTGTAACCCTTGTTTAACCCCCCTCATCCCTGTAATCTTATTTTGTAAACCGTTATGATGGCGTTATTTTGACGACTCAGAATGACGGTATATAAAACTCATTAAATAAATAAATAGTGACAAAAATAATACGCCCAACAGTATGGTATTACCTACAGGTGCTTGGATTGATGGCAGCCATCCTAGAGGCAGATCTGTGGGCAAGGGCACATATGTGTCCTCTTCAGCGCACACTGCTTGCACATTAGAGTCCACAATATCAGGACTACTCAATACAGCTTTACTTGTCAGTGGAGATCAGCATCTAACTGCATTTGTGGTTGCAAGTGGATCATCTAAGGAAGGGTGTTCCCCTTCGAACACTGGACTGGCTAGTACTCACGATGGATGCGAGCCTTCAGGATTGGGGGGGCTTACTGTCAGGAGTTGACAGCACAGAATAATCTCTCTGGAGCATCAGTCAGCTGGAAGCCCGTGCAATTTGGTTGGCATGCTTTCAAGTCATCATTCGCTTGCAGGGTCAAGCGGTCCGAATAATGTCAGACAAGGAGACAACAGTGGCTTACATCAATTGCCAAAGAGGAACCTAGAGCCAGCAAATGTCACAGGAAATAGCCCAACTCATGGAATGGGCAGAAGTACATCTTCAGGAGATCTCAGCCTTACACATTGCAGGAAAAGACAATGTAAGAGCCAACCTTCTCAACAGACAAGAGTCTGGATCGAGGAGAATGGGAATTGTCAATCAAAGCATTCCAGCTTATAGTGGGCTGCTGGTGCCTACTGTTTCTAGACTTGATGGCAACATCACACAATGCAAAAGTTCCTTGCTTCTTCAGTCACAGGAGAGATATCTGAAGTCTTTGGATATTGATGCCCTCGTGTAGGAGTGGCCGGAAAACAAGCTTCTATGTGACTTTTCCCCGTGGCCCATGTTGGGCAGAGTGAATCAGAGGATCGAGAGATACATGGGGATGGTGCTTCTGGTGGTGCCAGACTGGTCCAGGAGGCCATGATATGCAGAACTGCAGAGGCTCCTGGTGGACTCTTCTCTCTGATTACTGGCACACAGGGATCTGCTGCAGCAGGGGCCTATTCTTCACGAAGATCCGACTTATTTAAATTTATTTATTTATTTATTTAAATTCTTTTAATATCCCGATGCTCAAGACAAAGTCTTATCGTACCGGTTTACAGTATAACCAGGGGGAAAACAATAACCAGAAGAAAGACTTGATTTTGTTTACGGTAAGGCCCTTGAGAGGGCTTGGTTGCTGAAGTGTGGCTACTCTGTGATTTCCACCTTGCTTTGAGTGTGAAAGTTCTCTACTTCCTTAGCCTATGTTCGAGTTTGGCAAGTGTTTGAGGCTTGGTGTGAGGAATGAGGGGTTCATCCTCATTCGGTTAAGATCCTTCTCATTTTGGATTTTCTACAGGATGGGTTGATTAAGAGTTTGGCCCTTAATTCCTTTGAAGGTACACCTGTTTCCAAGGTCAGGTGAATGGTGAACCCTTGTCGGCCCATCCGGATGTGGCCCTGTTCTTAAAAGGGGTGAAGCATCTTTATCCTCCCTTGCGGTTGCTGGTGCCCTTGTGGAGTCTTAATCTGATTCTGGATTTTCTGGATCCACTTGTCTATACTAAAGAAAAGGAAATTATCAGGTAAGTTGTAATTTCTCATTTGCCACTTCTGAGGTAAGGGTAAATGAGAGCAGGTTATCTGTTTGTAACACTTCAGGACTGTGGTTCTTTGCACCATGGGGAGCGGTAAAGACCATTTCCTTTAATACTACTGTTCAATTTTCCTTTGGATATGTTGTTCCTCTGTTTTCCCTGAACAAGAATTGGAACTGGCTTATTTCTAAGAGAAGCCGGCGGGCTTTGCTGAACTTTCAATTGGATGATGACCCCTTTTATCACATTTTAAAGGATATTTTTTTCCTGGTTTAGGAGTTTTTGAACTTGAAAATACTTAAAAAAAAAAAAATCTTTCTGCCACGGTGGAAGTCACTATGAATGAGACAATGAAAATTATACAATTAATGCAACAAGTAATCAAGTCTCTTAAAGAAGTAATTTTAGATCATCATATGGCTTTAGATATGTTGCTTGCTGAGAAAGGAGGGGGGGGTCTGTCAACTTATTCATTCTTCTTGCTGCTCCCATGTTAATAATGATGAGAGCATTAGAAACCTCAAATAGGCCATAGATTCTTTACTATCACATTTAACTCACTTTACTGACACTGAAAACCCCTCTTGGGACTTAAGGAGACTATTGGGAAGCTGGGGTCAAAGGTTACTAATGATACTTATTACTGTGATTATATTCCTTCTCAATTTGTGTGTATCTGTTCAATGTATCTTAATGCTATGTAAAAGAAGCATCCCTAAAATAATGCTCTCAGCAACTCTTGCAGTGCCACAGGACACCTTCCTAGATGAAGAGTTTGGTAAATTATGTGTTATGAATGGCCATCTATTAGAAGCCCCTTAGCAACCCCCTCCCACTGTTCTGGGCCTCAAGGATGGACTGAAATAGTTAAAATGGTTTAGATCCTTTTCAATAAAGAATGTCAAAATATATTGCTGGTTTAAACTTCTGCAACTGTGAGGCCTCAGAAGCAGCATGAATTGTCTGGTACAAGATAAGGATGAACAAATGTTTTATTGCTTCCTTTGGGGCGAGCTAAGCATGGCACTAAACGCATGGTTGGATGCACATTTTGGACGCACTAGACATTTGCCCAATGCAATATTGAAATTAGAGCATCCAAAACGCACAACCATACTGGCACGTAGCCAATAGCGCTCATCACATGCAAATGCCATGTTGATGAGCGCTATTAGCTAGTACCCCTGATCTAAAAACAAAATGCTCACGTGGACGCACCAATTTTGTAATCCACACATGCATGTGTGGGCGGCGCGCGCAAGGGGGCCTATTTTATAAGATTATGTTATGCGATGCAATCGGACCTCCCCAAGTTCCCTCCCAGTCCACTCCAATTAAGGAGCGGACTGAGAGGGAACTTCCTACCCTCCTACCCATTCTCTCTCCCTCTTCCACTCTCCTCCCCACCCCCTAAACCCTTTCTCCTACATTTTGTTATTTTTGTTTTGTTGCTTACTGCTCCATTGGAGCCGTCACTTAGGCTATAATTTAAATTTAATTCAGTTGCCCTTGCTTCTTACAGTTTACCGATTGGGTTACTGTATTGACGCTCCTTGTTTACAGATTTCAATTACCCCAATATTGACTGGGTAAATGTAACATCGGGGCATGATAGAGAGATAAAGTTCCTGTATGGAATAAATGACAGTTTTATGGAACAATTGGTTCAGGAACTAACGAAAGAGAGCAATTTTCTCAGTGGAGAGGATTTGGTGAGAGAGGTAATGGTGGTGGGGGCCGCTTGGCAATAGTGATCATAATATGATCAAATTTGAATGAATGGTTGGAAGGGGGACAGTAGGCAAATCCACGGCTCTAGTGCTAAACTTTCAAAAGGGAAACTTTGATAAAATGAGAAAAAAAGTTAGAAAAAAAACTGAAAGGAGCAGCTACAAATATAAAAAGTGTGCAAGAGATGTGGACATTGTTAAATACCATCCTAGAAGATAGCCGGCTAGAATTTAGCCAGCTAACTTGGGGAGTTCCAGGAGTGTAACTGGGAGGAGTTGAATTAGCCAGCTATGTTAATATAGCTGGCTAAATCTGGTCAGGCCTAAAGTTAGCCGATTAAGAATTAGCCAGCTAACTTTAAGACAGTCTGATATATTCCACAGTGTGGCTGCACTTTTGAATATTCCTCTAAAGTTAGCTGGATAAGTTTATCCGGCTAACTTTGCTATCCAGACTGTGTCTGAATATGGACCTCCTCATCTATTCGCAGATGCTTCTCTCATAAGGACAAATAAATCGTGCTTCATCTCCTGCCACTATATAAGCTGCTGTGGATACTTGATGTACTGCCTGACTCGTTTCATCATGGCACTCAATAGCTGGCTGAAATGCCTTGAAAATATTGACTGGTCCGTTCCAGCTGTCACAGCTGCTGTATCTCGAAAAAGCCCATGGTGAGAAAATGCAAGGCACCAAGAAGCTTTGCCAAGCCTGGAATAGCATGTCCACGATCTGTTAGAGAAGCAATATTGTCTCTGTTCTCTTCATAGTGAGAAAGAATTGCCCTGGAGCTCAGTCTGTACGTCTACACCACATCTGTCTCCGGCAACCCCGGCAGTGTTGTCCTGAGGCGGAATATCTTCTGTCTGCATGTCCTTCTACGAATGGCTTGAGCCACGTCCTGCTCCTTTCAGACCCTCCTCTCTTCCTCAGCAATAGCCTTCTTTCAGTCTGCTTCTTGCTGTAAATCTTCTGCTGCTATATTTCTTCAGCTGACCTGCAAAATGTACCAAATCATAAAAAAAAAAAAAGAGTATGTAATCCATGTTTGCAAGAAGAAGCACAGCCACATGATGGCCAGCCGTGGACCAAATTGGCCACAGAAATGTGCTTTAACTTTTGTTCCTGCCCAGACTCAGGAGTTTTAAATTCCCGTGTTAAAAAACAAGCATTAGAATGTCTCCATGCTAACATGGCTCTCTGCATTGCCCTGTATTAACTAAATGCTTCATTTACATGGCATTTTGTATGCACCCATACTAAACTTACCGCAAATTTTTGGCACTAAAACCTATAATACATACATGAATAAGGTTAGCGCCAAAAAACCATGTTAAAACTGGAGTAAAAACCCATGGTAGGCTTAGCATGGATTATTACATCTATTCTTATCTGAGGAAGGGAGTGTTCACTCCTGAAAGCCAGTCAAGAAATATATTAAATTAGTCCAATAAATAGGCATTGCCTTATTTGTGTGGTTTGTTAATCTTCACTTCTATGCATTCAAGTGGCCTAGCATGGCAACCAAACTACTTGGTTCAGGAAGGACACTAACATTGACCCCCATCTGCCAAGGGAGCCTCACTTACATCCTTATACTGAGCACAATCAAAGAGAGAAGAGAAATGTGCAGGCATCCACAGGAAAGGTTCTCGTAGACTGACAAAATAAACTCCTACAGCTGATCAGCCTTAACAGCAAACCATTCAAGACTATGACCTTGGACTTCCTGCACCTAGATATCAGGTAGATCAAACTCTGCATAATGATAATTTTTCCTTCTTGTTCCATATTGCCTTGGAGATGAAGGATTTATGTCTCCACGTGTGCTTATCTTTCACAATTCCTTATACAATAGCAGCCTTTTCTACTTGGTAAACAGACGTGCACAATCTCGTTTGACTTTGGCACCCAGGAAGAAGGAATGTACTTTTGCTGTTCTTGGCCTTGCGAGGATTATGAGATCTGGGCTCGCCTCTTTAAAGGTCGCTGCCAGACGTGGTTAAACGGGAATGGCCAAGGGCCTTGGTGCCCCTGTGATGCAGCAGCAAATACAGGCAAGGCTGAAATGACGGAGTCTGTGGCAGCTCAGTAGGAACAAGTCCAGCACAGGTAGACCAATCCTGTTGCTGCAATTTGTATGTGGCCCAGTTTGTAGGAAATTAAAAGCATGACAGGAGAATCTAGAACAAGCATAAGACAGCGAGGTCCATTTTGACTCTGAACAAGCCCAGAAATAAAATGTAATTCAGTTTTCAGCTTTGTGAGCTTTCCACTCTGTACTGTCCCGGGCTGCTTATCTTTGTTACAATGCAGAAAGATGTATGTGAGAAATGAGGTCCTCGTGCTACCGCTGTCCATTGAAAGGTGACTTAGTAAGAAGAAGCCAGAAGAGATCATGTTGTCTGATACAGAGAGAACTTGTTCTAACACACTCAGTAACAAAATGCAGCAGGAATCTGAAGCAGGACTTTATTTATTAGTACATAGGACTTTCTATTGTGTTATAGCTTAAGACAGGGAGTGAGCAGCATTTCTTCTGAGAAACATGAGGGCAGAAAAAAAAGACCACTATATGGCTTCTCTAGTCTGCCCACCATCTACAATCCCTACCACTTCTGCGGAGATCCCCTGTGATTGTTCTGTGCTTTCTTGAATTTAGATACTGTCCTTTTCTCCAGTACCCATACTAGAAGGCTGTCCTATGCATCCACCACCATCTCGATTACTCCCGAGTCTACTCCATTTCACCCTCATCACATGACCCCCTCATTCCAGAGCCTCCTTTCCACTGAAAGAGGCACGCCTCCCGTGCACTGACACCTTGGAGGTATTTAAATGTCCCTATCAAGTCTTCCCTACCCACCTTTCCTCTAGGGCAGGGGTGCTCAAACTGGTCCGACGGGTCCCCCCTAGCCAGTCGAGGTTTCAAGATATCCCTAATCTGATAATCTACTACAATCTCTAATATTCTCTAACCTTGACTACTGTAACTCCTTGCTTCTAGGCCTTCCAGTAAGTCACTTAAAACCACTACAACTATTACAGAATGCCGCAGCAAGGCTATTAACAGGATCCAGGAAATATGATCACAATTCACCCTCGCTGATGGCACTGCATTGGTTACCAGTACAATCCAGAATATACTATATAGTAATAACAATAATATTCAATATCATCCATTCCAATAACACCGGACTGTTAGGAGTGACACTACAGCCCTACAATCCTAAATGAACACTAAGATCCCAAAATAAAGGACTCCTGAATATTCCCACTATACGGAACACACATTTGACGCAAATAAGAGATCGAGTATTCTCCATAGTGGGTCCAAAGCTCTGGAATTCTCAACCAGAAACTTTACGTATCTTACCAGATAGAAAGAAATGTAAAAGTGAATTATAAACATGGCTATTCATAAACGCTTATAATTTAACTTAAAACTCAGAATATACGAACCCACAAAAGACAAGAAAGACAAATGATAGTGGCAGCATGAAGAATAAATCAAATGAGAGAATGCAAGATTCTCAAACAACCCACAGACTAAGATGTGAAAACTACCATTTTATTTGTAATTACCAACACTCCTAGCCTTATGTACTTATCATAATTTCATTTGCCCCAGAAACCCTCTCTAGATTAATGGAAATTAATATCTACATATGAATACCAACATCGTAACCATTCGCTTTGTTTTTGCTTATGTTTGTCTGTTGAATTTATAACTATGAATGTCTTGTAAACCATTGTGATCTATGCATGGAACGACGGTATACAAAATGTCTAAATAAATAAATCTACTGAAGGTTATCTACATCAGATCTTCCTACATTCCACTGGCGGCCTCGTACTGTTCTGCTTTGAATCCAAGTTGGACCATGGTTGCTTCTTTCTTCTTTTTCGGTCATCTTTGTTCTCCTCAGGCGCTGGGGCAATCCTGGGTGCCGTGGCAAAGCTTTCCTCCATCACATGATCAAACTGCTGCCTCAGCTCTCTGGCCCCCAATAGCCCCGTACTGCTGTACCTTATCATCAGGCATGTCCCTGTGTGGAATCGCCTGTCTTCTCTCTTCCGACATGTGCTTGTTCTCAGGCGGGGGCTCTTCCTCTTTTCGTCTCCGCCTTCCTCCGACTGGTGGCTTTAGTTCCATGGCCTCGCTGAGAGATGCTCCCTTGTCAGGTGGCCCTATTATTCTCCTCTGTAACTCCTCAGCCCTTGGAAGCAGTGCAGCTGCTCTTCTATCAGCATGTGCCTGTACTGCTACGACTCCTCCTGGCCAGACTTCTGAGCGCCCACAACCTCTTCTGGGTAGACTTCTGTGTTTCCACGCTCCAAAGCAGAGATGGGGGTGGGCAAAAAGGAAGATGCAAACTTCCTGATGCACTTCCACACACGGGGCCCATGGGCCTCACAGCAAACAGCTTGATGGAGGTGAATGAGGAGGACAGGCGCAGTTTCCTCTTAATGGCAACAATAGGTGTATTAAAAAAATCACCAACACCATCGTCTCACTGAATTCACATATTGGGGACCTGATTTTCTTACCAGCCTCACCATCTGATCCCACCCCTTCAACTGCAGGCCACGTCACCTCCTGAGATCTCAGCAGGCACCTCCTCCTTCCCAAGCTGATGTCATCAGGATCTTCAGGCTTCTCTGAGTAAGTAGTACAAGGCTCCTCTAGCTTGACACCACCCTCCCTTCCTCCCTTCTCTATGGGGCACATTTTTGCAAAAGCCTCCAAAACATTACAAAGTCCAAAAAAGCTGATTTTTGCACTCGCCAAATCCATCTTCACCCCCCGTAATAACTTCAAGGTCCCTATTTATGCGCCATCTTTGTGTAACCCCTGTTCCGCTTCTGGAGCCCAGACAGCAAGGGCACACTGGGTCTTGGGACTAGTTCTTGACCCTCTCGCACAGTCCTACAGGCTCTGATGTAGAGTTCTTTCCAATGGGGGGGAGGGGGAGGGATCAATCCTCCAAGGCCCAAAGTGTAGGGGTGAATCTTTCTGACACTATCCTGGGAAGGTATCAATTCGCTTTCAATAGGAAAGGATATGAGAGCCAACAAAACACTCTGGAGGCTCGGGCTGAGTGTCCAAACTAAATCTTTATTGTAAAAGCTCTTCAATGGCAAAAAGGCACTTTTCGCGTCAGATCTTGGCAAATAAAGCTAGAATCACAGTTCTTTAAAATTCTAACTGTGCAAGAGTCTCTCAGTACTTGGGCTAAGGGAAACACTCACTCTCCAGGGCATGGAAAAGTAAAGCTCACGAGGGGGCAGAGGTATCCTAGTTGGGTGGAAAAATAAATCACCCTCCAAAATACTGATGGACAAAAATTAGAAAAATGTAAGTCTCTTAGCCCACTCCCAAGATGTAACTCTTCTCCTCAGGACTGAAAACTCTGGAAGGGGGGGGGGGGGGGGGGTCGTCCAAGTATAATGGAAGGTCTTACAGTTTTCTTTTTCTGATGACCCACAGGGTCTTCTAGATGGAAAAATAAACAGCCAAAACCAAGCAGTTCTTCCGGTTCTCACATCACGGCAGGAAGGGTGGCAAAAAGGACAACACAAGGAGAAATCGTCACAAACCTGGACTTTTCGGCAGCGAGTCTGCACCCCCGTTCCATTCACACTGTATAAGATGGAGAGGAGCAAAATCTTCCTTACCTCCAGTGACTGATTCAGGATTTTGTCACCCCTAGCCATAGTTGATACTGTTGCCCGCCTCCTCCTCTTGGACAAAGGACAACAGAGCAAAAGGTCTAAAGGCAAAGCCTTTTTTTTTTCTCTGCTCTCTCTGCTCCAAGCTCACCTGCTCCCTTCATGTCCCTGAATGACAGGAGGAGAGGGGCTGTACTAGGGAGCAGAGCGACTTTTTCTTTGTTCCCTGCTGTGTGCTCTGGCCTTACGTCTCCTCCCCTACTCCCTGCCCTGAACAGAAAGGGAAAGGTTGGAATAGAGAGTAAAGCAGTTTCTTTGCTCTGTCCCTTCCAGCCTCACCCCTCCCCTCCTGCTCTCTGTACTGGGAGGGGAGGGGCTGGGGCTGGAAGGGACAGAAAGAGGAGGAAGCAGAAAGCTGTTCTCTGCTGAGTGAGATTCAGCACAGCTGTGCAGCAGCAAATCTTCAGCAGGCCTGCTGCTGCCACCCCTCCGCAGATTTTTGCCACCCTAGGGCACAGGCCTAGGTCCTGATCTAACCTAGCCAGGGACTTTATGAAAATCCTCCAGTCTGGGGTATCAAAAATACAAAATTGAGAAATACAAGAATATTCCTGAAACAAAACCCTGAGGCTAGCAACAACAGGTCACGTTCCTCCTTCCCACTCAGAGTATGCGCTAGGCCGTGAAGCCTCGTACCCATGAATGGGGGAAACAACCTCAACTTAGGGAAACACTTCTAAACAGTAACTAAAACTGCCACACCTAGCTATGATTGATGCAAGCTGCTTTTATATTGCTAGGGTGCTGGCTATTCCAGTGGTGGGCCTGTTCCGAAATGATGCACCTCCTCCTCCTTCCACTACCTATCTCTATCCTAGTTCAAAGGGGTTGAAGGACTAGGGCCATTGAGTGAGGACCCCAAAGGGTCATCATAACAGGTTTGCCTAGGGAACTAAATAGCCTTGCCCTGGCCTTGTGCCCACCCATGTTAACCTTGCGCCCTGCCAAAAAAATCAGTTCTGGCTATTGTTCCCTCATTTTAGTGCACATTCTTTTGCATTGCTAGCAAGCAATGGAAAAGCCTTGGGAACACATCCTGATTTAAGGTGCTTGAAACCCTGATGTTAAACAAGAGCTGGCATGTGCCAAGAGTTTTAAATTGGCATGATGGGGAGGAAAATAAAGCTGTGTGGGATTGTGGCTGATAAAATGAAAGATACTGGCCTGTGGCTTTCCACTCCCAAAGGCAAAACAGGTTATAACTAAATATGTGGAAATGGGTGTAACCCTCTGACTAGTTTATTTTTATAAGGCCTTTAGTTTAGTGCATTGTAAGAAGAGCCATGGCTGTTTTAAGAAAATGAAGTAAGGCCAGTTTTAAAAAGTGCCAAGCATGACAGATTTCAGGTTAAACCTCCCCCACAAGGCCTCAGAGCCTGTCTAGGCCTCAGCTCAACTAAAAAATAAAAATAATCACCTAGACCTTTATCTGAATGTCACTTTATCAAAATCCTAGGAAAGAAAGAAGATTCAGTAGCTTTGTACAGAAACTACAAAGATAACAATAAAAAATGTCACATTCAGAACTATGCAGAATCACTTTTCTTTCTGTAGGTGGTGTTCTAGGCATAATGTAATGTAAGGGACTGGTCCCATCAGTCTTTGAGATCTGACGGGCTTGCAGGAGATGGGTGGGGATTTTGTTATACCTTGGTGGGGAAAAAGAAGGGAAGTATTCAATTGTGTGCCTTGTGAACAGCAAAGAGGGTAACATTTTATAAGAAAATACATCTGTCAGTGGACCAAATCAAAGCCCTCCACTTAAAACTGGAATAAGAAGCAGGGGATGGAGCTTAGACCAGTGGTCTGAAAACTCGCCCAGTGAATGAGACAATCATAGAACCCACAAAACAAAATTCCACTACACGGCAATTCCAACAGACAAAAATGAGCAAAATAAAGGGGAGATTTATACAGTCAGGATTTTTTTTTTACCATGGGAGGGGCCCAGTATCATGGGGGCGGGGCATCCCTACAATAGTGAGCCCCTCCCTGACAAAATATCGTGGCAGTATCGTGATATGATTTTTATCACAGCACAAACGTGCGACAATTGCCTAATTGCGCGATGGCGGCCCAGCTCGGTGGGGGCCGCCATTGTGTTAAAGGGCCAAACGGCCCAAAGCAGTCCCCCTCCTAAACCTCACAAATCACCCTGGGCATCTATGGAGACCCTACTCAAACCCTTCCACTTTTCGAGGTGGCTCTTGCCCCCTCCCCACCAAAAATACAAAAAAATTACAAGTGAAACCCTGAGGCAACAGCCCACTCCTTCCTGAAGGTTCCCCCCTTGCCTTCAACTCCCCTTCCAAAGCCCCCCCCTCATCAGCTGGAAAGGACGGGGGCGGCTGCAGGGCCTTTGGAAAGGGGAGGTTGAAGGCAAGGGGGAGCTTATTTGCATACACGAGGAAGGGTTAGGCAAGGGGTGGGCCATCACCACAGATTCACCTGCACTTTTCTGCCTTGAAAGTTGGTAGGGGAGCGGGCGGGTGTCCTCAAAGACCTCTGGGTGAGGTGTGCGATTTGGGGGGAGGGTGTTTCTGGCTGCTGGACGCCTTTAAAATTTTCCGCGAGATCATCGGGGACCCACGCTAGCATCCTGATGCTCCCCAGGAAAATAACAACACCTCCCTCATACATGATAAAATAACAGGGCTGATTTTTTTTTACAGAGTCAGCTGCATTATTTTATTGGCATAGGATTAGATATGCATGAGCTGCTCTGCATGGATTTGCAAAATTCATGCAAGCAAATGCCATGCAAAGCAGCTCATTGTAATAGGGGTGAGTTTCAGGCTCTAACATTGCAGGTTATCACCATGATATGGCTATATCATGTGATATACAGCTTTTAACATGGCTTAGTAAATCTAGGCCTAAGACTGGTACCTGGGGGGGATGGGGTATGATAGAGGTCTACAAAATCATGAGAACGGATAAATATGAATCGGTTATTTACTCTTTCACATAATACAAGGGGTGTCACTGCATGAAGTTAGCAAGTAGCACATTTAAAACAAATCAGAGAAAATTATTTTTCTCTCAATGTACAATTAAGCTCTGGAATTAATTGCCAGAGGATGTGATTAAGGCAGTCAGTGTAGCTGGGTTTAAAAAAAGGTTTGGATAAGTTCCTAGAGAAGCCCATAAACAGTTATTAATCAAATTAACTTAGGGAACAGCCACTACTTATTACCAGTATTAGTAGTATGGGATTTATTTACTGTTTGCATACTGAATTATGTACTGGATTGGTCACTGTTGGAAACAGGATGCTGGCCTTGGTGGACCCTCAATCTGACCCAGTATGGCAAGTTCTTATGTACAGTGCAGAAGATGTCATAAATTCAATTCTCCATCTACATAATGACCCCTTGCGCGCTGCCTGCCAAATGAGCTTTCAGTCCCCTTGGCTGAGCTCCAAATGTAGCTCCTCATTCCATTTACAAATTCATGATCCAGGAGATTCCAAACCCCTCTCCAGTATACAGTTACATAAACAAGAAATTATTTTATGAATACAACAGGATTTAGAGAGATTCATTCTATATGTTAGAAAAGTAAAGAAAAGCAAAAGAAAAATGAAACCTATCTGGTTCTCAAAGGAGGTGGCTGACAAAATAAAGGCCAAAAGAACAGCGTTCAAGAAATATAAAAATCCCAAAGGGAGGAGCACAAAGAAGAATATCTGGTAGAACTGAGGGAGACGAAGAAAATAATCAAGACAGCAAAAAGTCAAGTGGAAGAGAGGATTGCCAAGGACGTAAAGAGAGGTGACAAAACATTTTTCAGATATATCAGTGAAAAGAGAAAAGTTCAAAGTGGTATAGTGAAATTGAAAGGTGGAAAGGATCAATGTGTGGAGAGAGATGAAGAAATGGCAGAAATATTAAACAAATATTTCAGTTCTGTGTTCACTAAAGAGGACCCTGGAGAAGAACCGTCGCTAGTTAACAAGAAACTGGAGGGGAGTGGAGTAGATGTAACTCCATTTACAATAGAGAATGTATGGGAAGAGCTGGGGAAACTGAAAGTGGACAAAGCCATGGGGCCTGATGAGGTTCATCCCAGGATACTGAGGGAGCTCAGAGATGTACTTGTGGGTCCGCTGTGTGACCTGCTCAATAGATCCCTAGAAACAGGAGTGGTGCCAAGTGATTGGAGAAGAGCGTTGGTGATCCCGCTTCACAAGAGTGGGAACAGAGAAGAGGCTAGTAACTACAGACCAGTTAGCCTCATTTCGGTGGTGGGAAAAGTAATGGAGTCACTGTTGAAAGAGAGAATAGTGAACTATCTACAGTCGGGAGAATTGCTGGACCAGAGGCAGCATGGATTCACCAGGGGAAGATCCTGTCAGACAAACCTGATTGACTTTTTTGACTGGGTAACCAAGGAATTGGATCAAGGAAGAGCAATCAATGTCATCTACTTGGATTTCAGCAAAGCTTTTGATACGGTCCCGCATAGGAGCCTGGTGAATAAAATAAGAAGCTTAGGAGTGAATGCCGAGGTGGTGGCCTGGATTGCAAACTGGTTGATGGACAGAAGACAATGTGTGATGGTAAATGGAACTCTCTCCGAAGAGAGAGCGGTTTTAAGCAGTGTACCACAAGGATCGGTGTTGGGACTGGTCCTGTTCAATATCTTTGTGAGTGACATTGCAGACGGGATAGAAGGTAAGGTTTGTCTTTTTGCGGATGACACTAAGATCTGCAACAGAGTGGACACGCCGGAAGGAGTGGAGAGAATGAGACGGGATTTAAGGAAGCTGGAAGAGTGGTCAAAGATATGGCAGCTGAGATTCAATGCCAAGAAGTGCAGAGTCATGCATATGGGCAGTGGAAATCTGAATGAACTGTATTCGATGGGGGGAGAAAGGCTGATGTGCACGGAACAGGAGAGAGACCTTGGGGTGATGGTGTCTAATGATCTGAAGTCGGCGAAACAATGTGACAAGGCGATGGCTAAAGCCAGAAGAATGCTGGGCTGCATTCTTCTGGCTTTAGGAATATCGAGTAAGAAAAGGGAAGTGATTATCCCCTTGTACAGGTCCTTGGTGAGGTCTCACCTGGAGTACTGGTTCAGTTCTGGAGACCGTATCTCCAAAGAGACAGAGACAAGATGGAGGCAGTCCAAAGAAGGGCGACCAAAAAGGTGGAGGGTCTTCATCAAATGACTTATGAGGAGAGATTGAAGAATCTAAATATGTACACCCTGGAGGAAAGGAGGAGCAGAGGTGATATGATACAGACTTTCAGATACTTGAAAGGTTTTAATGATCAAAGACAATGACAAACCTTTTCCGTCGGAAAAAAATCAACAGAACCAGAGGTCACGATTTGAAGCTCCAGGGAGGAAGACTCAGAACCAATGTCAGGAAGTATTTCTTCACGGAGAAGGTGGTGGATGCCTGGAATGCCCTTCTGGAGGAAGTGGTGACCACCAGAACTGTGAAGGACTTCAAAGGGGCGTGGGATAAACACTGTGGATCCATAAAGTCTAGAGGACGTGAATGAAGAGTGGGTGGCTTGCGGGAATGATGGCTACTACCTGGAGATAATACCCTTATTCAATAAACATACACACGGTTAATGCAACTCCAACATTGCTCTAAGAGTCCAACATGGCTCTAAGCTTCAACGGCAAGAGGAAATGTGGAAAAAAGGATTTGCATTTACAAAAAAGCGGGGAGTAGCTTGCTTGTTACGGCAGTTACTACCCCAGACCAAATAAGCCTGATACTTCACTTTCAATGCATATCCAGCATAGGTCTCTGCTTCAAAGGCAGGGGAGAAAGACCGATACTTCATGCATATCCAGCATAGCTCTCTTCTTCAACGGCAGGGGAGAAACACCGCTACTTCACGTGTATCCAGCATAGCTCTCTGCTTCAACGGCAAGGGAGAAAGACCACTACTTCACGCATATCCAGCATAGCTCTCTGCTTCAATGGCAGGGGAGAAAGACCGCTACTTCATGCATATCCAGCATAGCTCTCTGCTTCAATGGCAGGGGGAATGAAGAAAGGTGGATCTATATACAGACAACAACCAACAAGGACTGAATTACATAGTCTGGGTAAACAAATAAGCATGGGTGTAGCTTGCTTATTGCGGTGGTTACTACCCCTAACTAATTAAGCTAGATATTTCACTTAGTTGCAGTTCCAACACTGCTCTCTACATTAATGGTGGGGGTGGAAGGGAAATAGAACCAAAAGGTTACTAAGAGCCAAGAGAAACAGATAAGTATGAGAAAAAAAAGTGTGAAGCTTGCTGGGCAGACTGGATGGGCCGTTTGGTCTTCTTCTGCCATAATTTCTATGTTTCTATGTTTCATTTCCAGGTCTGTAGGCTCGACAAGGTTCTAATCTCAGTCCAGCTCTCTAATGAAAGCATTTCTCATCTGCAAGTATAAACTATGCATATCTTGAGGTATCTCTTATTTGGCCACCAAAGTTTAATATTGTTTAATTCCCTTTCCTCTACTAAATTGCTGGCGCTCACTCCCTGCCCCCCCAATCCTCAGAGTCCTTACCATAGCATCCCTAGTGGCTGGTAGGCCAGGGTACTACCAATGCCCCATCACATGAAACGGGCAATGGTAGAACCTCAGCCGGCCAGCACCATTTTGAAAAATGGCAGTGCCAAACCTGATGCCATAGGGGGTCCTCTGGGACACCACTGGGGCCTCAGGGAAGTTATAGTAAGAACCTGGTGGGGCCCAAGGGTGAGCGCTGGGGAGGGTTGTTACAAAAGTGGAGGGATTTGAGGAGGGGGCAGGGCCTCCACCCCAGACCTTCATTCACTTAAAATCTTGTAGTCCAGCTTAGAATTGCATGGTTTTCTCAGTTGCCTGCACCGCCTTCTTTGAATTATGTATGTCCTCTTACCTGGATATGGAATCATGGAAAGTGATGTCAGCCCTTGAGCCTTTAAGGCTCACCAGGAGACTTCAGATGGTGCAGGACGTGGCTGCTAGAGGGCCTTTGAATTGTTGAAGGACAGTGAGTGCTGCTCTCTTCCTCCCGTGGATTCACATTCCAGCAAGGTTGAAGATTATGACTTTTTGCTTTTATCTCTAAAGGTTACCTTCAAATCAGGGCCCTTAGCTGTGGGTTCTGTCTCAGTGAGACACCTAGAAGGCACGGAAAAGAACTTAGGGCTTTTGCAGTTGCAGCCCCAATGACAGGGAACGGTCTCCCACCGGAATTGCGGGTAACTTGAACTGTCTTCATTTCCAGAAGAAGCTGAAGCTCTTAAGCGTCATTGGATGGATAACTCTGAAGGGTTAGATTTTGGGAATGGGAGGGGAGGGGGAGTGGAGTGGATGGTGCATTGGCTGCCTCTGGCGTGGGGAGCTAAGGAGGTATTTATTTATTTATTTAGATTTTTATATTCCGCTTTTCACACTTTATTCAGCACTTCAAAGCAGTTTATCTGCTGGCTATAGGAGGTGCTGAACGAATTGTGGTATTATTTTTAGTCAAACGCCAACTCACACCTTGGACTGTGCCCTCATCTGCTGGAATTTATCGCACTTTTTAATGAGTTTGTTGTGCTTTTGAGGAAAGGGTTCTCCCCCCCACCCATGACGGCAGTTGAAAATGTGCTCTTATCACTATCAAACTGAGTAAGTCCAGTGTCTGAGATTTTCCCTTTCATTTTTTGCAATGCTTGGAGTGGATTTTTGTGCTTCTTGAATTAAAGGATAAAAAATGAAAAATTATTATCTGTGTACCAGTGGCATGCATATTTTATTATTCCTAGTCTCTTTTGTTTGCGTTTTTGTGTCTGTCTTTGGTGTCCTGCTGAGTTGTTTGTTTTTTTTGTATTACTTGCTTAAAGTTATACATCGCTTCGAGACCAGAGAAACGGTTAATAAATGGTTTTTAAATAAATAAATAATGAAGCTCCCACACCCTCCATTTACCTCTCCGCAGGCTATGCCCAACGAGATTAGACAAGTCAATCTTTAACCATGTCCAACATGTTTATCGCTTTGCAAAGCAACACCTCCTGTAACAAGAAGAATACAGTGTCGCTGTTGCAACAGGTGCTCAGTTTTTATGCTTTTCAGAACATGAACAGGTTTAAAGACTTCAGTAATTCTCCTGGCAGAAGAGCTTATGCCAAATCGCTGAGCAGGTAGAAGGGACACAATTTTGCAACATAACTGAGAAAAAGGAACAGCACCAGTGTATCTAGAGATGAGAAGCTAGGGTAATATACCTACAATATAAACACAACATAGCCAATTCAAGAATAAAGCTATAGAAAGCTTTTAATTTTAGTGTTTCCCTTAAAGAGAGTTCCCATGTTAGTGCCTAGGATTATGGAGTCACCTAGCACATTGAGCTTTTTCTTATGGTTATTGATTTTCTTATGGAATTTCTGTGTGCATGGGGTTTATTTTTTCTTTTCAGATACCACTTCAGTCTCTATTGCTCGAGCTTCTTCATTATTTAATACAGAGAAGGTATTTTGTACTTGTGTCACTTGAGGGAGGGTGTGTCTCTGCATCACAGGTCTTGCTCTACCTGATCCTACTTTAATCCATTTGTTCTTGGGTTCCCGTGCACTCTGTGTAGGTGTGTGTGTGTGTGTATGTGTGGGAGGGAAACATGTGGGCTGTATACTGTAGAAGAATGAGTGTCTTTGGGTCACAGATCTTATCCTACCTGAGCCCACTGTATACCACTTTTTTCTGGGTTTCTGAATTCTCTGTGGGAGCTTTCTGAATTCGCTTGTCAGTCTGCCTTTTAGCTCCCTGCCTGTGGGTGTATGCAGACACAGGAGACAGCCCATGGGAGGCCTGCTGGGAGGATGTTCCAGGTTCAGACCATGCACACTGGCATTCTGCCTAGGGGCTTGACCTAGGGGGCTAATCTCACTGAGGTCTACACTGGGGCTATCTGAGGGACTTATCGCCTCTGTCCACACAGGATTACCTCGGTGGCTTAACCAATATAAACACACACTGGGATTATACCTGGGGGCTTGAACCCAGAGGCTTATTCCCTACACAAACTTTGATTCAGTACATCACAGGTCCAAAAGTAAGTTTATTTGAGCAATAGGAGAATAGAACAAATAAAATCAGATCATACATGTTAAGAATCCAGTATGGATTGTGGACCCTTGGCCCAAGGCAGAGTTGGCGCTACCTGAGGGGGTAAACCTCTGCAGGTGTCCACCGTTGGGAGGTGAGGCCGGAGAGATGCAGGGGCCAACTGGAGCTTCGCCACTACCAGCCCATGTGCCCCACGGGTTGAGCCTTTGGGTACCAGGGCCAGCTGGTCTTGGGTGGGCCCCTGTGACGAGTAGAGAGAATGTGGGCGTCTGAAGGTGAAGCGGAGTCCGGGCCACGGCCAAAGGGAGGAGGCTAGAGAATATCACAGTCCAATTCTAAGATCGGGGCAGGTGGATAGAAGCAAGGTAAATGCGAGAAGATGTCCGGTCCAAGGTCAAGAAGCTGAGAGATCCAACCGAGGGTAAGAAGGGCTAGAGCAGTGGTTCTCAACCCTGTCCTGGGGACCCCCCCAGCCAGTCGGGTTTTCAGGATATCCACAATGAATATGCATGAGAGAAAATTTGCATACACTGCCTCCATAACATGCAAATTTTCTCTCATGCATATTCATTGTGGATATCCTGAAAACCCGCCTGGCTGGGGGGGTCCCCAGGACAGGGTTGAGAACCACTGGGCTAGAGGCTGGAGCAGGCAGGCTGGATCAGGAACATGCAGAACCAAGGACGCAGAACAGGAACGCTGAAACAGGAACCCAGAGCGAGGAGACCTGATTGCCAAGTCGCCTGGTGGATGTCTGCCGCAGGATTATATAGCAAACAACATATAGTGACATATATAATACTGCAATCTTTATTAGGTTCAAACAAGAAATTTCCAAGCAATTTAATGCTCAAAACTTCACAACATCACCCCAAGGAATACATCTAAAAATCCCAACCCATTATCACACAATAGTCATACACCATTCATACCACTTACTCACACACATCCTTCATATCTCCCATCATTAAAATTCCTCCATTTTTTCAAATAAATTGTTTACACACAAGTGAAAATCCTTTTCACAATACAGTACTAATCCTTCAAAATTAATTTCTTCACAAGCAGAGAGAATTCTATTGCACAAATTTTTCCTCGTTCTTGGAACGAAAGTTCTTCAATTCCTCTTCATCCTCTCAACATGTTTCGCCTTCCCACAGGCTTCTTCAGGAGAACTTCAAAGAATTTCCTACTGCTTATACACCTTCAACATATTCCCGTACAGGTTTCATCTACAACAACTGACAATTTAAATTAATTTTACTTAAAAGTTATACTTCCCAACCAACCTTTTAAATACAGAAATTTACCTTCAAACAACCTTATCAGTTTTTTACCTGTATGTCCCGAAAAAACTTGACGTACATACAGATATGTTCCCCGACTCTCACTTTTCAACGCCTCTTGAATGAAATCTCACAAAATATCCACTCTTATATAGTGGCGATCACTTCCTTTGTATGTTACCTACAGCGGATTAAATCAAGATAACGGTTCTAAAACTCAAAGAAATTTTTCTCAAATTATTATCCAGAAGCACACTCTCCCTCTTGCGGTTATTACTCCTTATACTAAAATGCTTGGGAAAAGCAGCGATATTCCCTCCCTCCAAATTCTTATCAATTTCAGGCACAGCTGTGTGGCCTTCATTCTCTCTCAGGCTTTAATTGCTTGCTTTCTCATCATAGACCTACTGGAATAACTAAAATAAACAGACTCTTGCCTGTTTGTAAACATTTCACATGGCAAAACAGTAAATAGGAGTTCATTCAGAGATTAGCCTGTGGCCTTCAAACTAGTCTGTGTCTGGGTGGGAGCTCTGAATCCATACAGCCTACTCTCTATATAGATAACAAAAACTAACCACCAGAGGTGTGGACAGGAGAGGATTTCAAGAGGACCAGACCCAGGGTGACCGGGTGTGCATACCATGCATTTGTAAGGTATTGCACATCTCAGGGGGCGGCGGCAGCAGAAGAGGCTGCGGGCCACGCTGGAGTGCAACTCGCTGGCATCCAAAAATCAGGAGAGACCACCGTACTTGTTCCCCTTAACTTGTGCGCCCATGCACAACTTCTCCTGCGGGTGCAGACAGCATTTTCTTCCCTGTTCCCACCAGTAGCACAGAAAAGCCAGCCGTGAACCGAGATGAGGAGGCCGCCCATGGGGCCATGGTAGAGCTCATCCCATCGTGGCCTAAAGAGGAGGAGTGTATGTGTGTTTGCCTGTATGACGGCCTTTGTGTGAGTGTGTGTGTGTCTGTGTGAGCCTGTGTGCGAGTCTGTGTGTATAGAGCCTGTGTGCATGTGATTCTGTATATGTCTGTGTAAGAGCCTTTGTGTTACTCTGTGTGAGAGGCTGTGTGCATGTGTATGTATGTCTGTATGACAGCTAGTATGCTTGTGTGTGTCTGTGTGCTTATGTAAAAGCCTGTGTGAATGTGTGTGTGTGCCTGTGAGAGCCTAATGCAGGGGTCAGGAACCTTTTTGGCTGAGAGAGCCATGAACACCACATATTTTAAAATGTAATTCCATGAGAGCCATACAATATGTTTAAAACTAAATACAAGTAAATGTGTGCATTTTATGTAAGATCACACTTTTAAAGTACAATAAGTCTCTGAAAATATTACACCAGGCCTTAAGACACCAATACATCTCCTATTAGGAAAACGGACCAAGTCAGGCTGCTATAGAGTCCTACACAGAAACTACACGCCAGCAGAAAACCTCACCTGAATCACTTGCTGTCCCTCACCTAACATAGAATAAAGAGACCAAAACGCATAACTAGAAGCATGCAGAAAAAACTGAATTGGAAACTGCAACAAGCCAGAGTCTCTGTATGCAGTGTAACAAAGGAAAAAAGACACATCACCCATCCTTATAAAACAAATCAAGAAATATAAAATCATCAGCAGTAAAACTGTACTAACAAAAAGAACATATTTCGAAAAAGCTGATGAGTGGAATATCCAATAATAAAAACTCATATAAAATATTTCCAGATACCAACAAAATATTTCAAAATAGCAGACACAAAGACCCAGTAATGAAAAATAATGATACAAATTTTTTTTTGCTCTGCATACCTGGGAACGTTTGATATCCAGGTGTCCTGAGATTGTTCTGAATTAGCAGGAGGTGGGGTGGTTTGCTTGGAACTTTCTCCTCTCTCAGTCACATACCAGCGCTCTCTCTCACACTGGCTCTCAATGACACACCTATACACACATGCTCTCAGTACTCACATATACACATGTTTTTTCTCTCTCACTTATATAGGCTCTTAATTACATATTTACACACATGCTATCTATCTTTTCACGCTTGCACACACACACAGGCTTTCAATCACATAAATACATGCTGTCTTTTTCTCTCACACACAGACTCTCATTCACATGCTTACAAACATGTCCTCTCTTTCTCTCATTTACACACAGGCTCTCAATCACATACTCACATGCTCCCTCACCTAAACCAGCTCTCAATCACACACAGACACACATGGTCTCTCTCTCATTTAAACACAGGCTCTCAATCACATACTCACATGCTCCATCACCTAAACCAGCTCTCAGTCACACACAGACACACATGATCTCTCTCTTACTTATACACACAGGCTCTTAATCATACATACACATGATTTCTCTCACACACAAAGGATCTCAATCATACACACATACTCTTTCACACAAACAGGTTTTCAATCACAAACTTACACATACAGGTTCCCAATGGTAAACTTACATTCATGCTCTCTCTCTCACAGGCAGGCTCTCAATCACAGACATACTCTTTCACATATACAGGCTCTCAATCATTCACATACATGCAATCTCTCACTCACACACACAGGATCTCAAACACACATGCTTGCTCGCTCATTCACTCTCTCTCCCCCACCCCCACCCCGGGAACTCACGGCAGCAGCAGCCTCCTCCCAACGCTAACCTCCTTCATTTTCAGCCCTCGCGGAGGAGGAGTCCCATCGGCCGCGGTTGAAGCTCTTCATTTTCCTCCGAACCGCGCTGCAGTCTTCTTTCCGTCAGACCGATGCAGACCACACTAGCGTGGCCTCTTCTTGCCGCGCACGTACCCGATGCTCTCCACTTCCTCTTCCGGGCCGCGGGGGGGGGGGGGGCGGGAAGAAGAGACCATGCCGGTGCCGCCGACTCCAGCTGTTCTGCTGCGTTCCGCCCGGGCTAACAGCATTTTAAGCCTGGGCGGAGGAGGACCGGGGAGCAGCTGGGTCAGCGGGGGACTGGAAAGTTTGGCGACACTTGTCTGCGAGCCAGATGCAGCCCTCAAAAGAGCCATATCTGGCTCGCGAGCCATGGGTTCCCGACCCCTGCACTATAAGGACAATCCCTTCTCCCGAAGGAATACAAAGGAAAAGGGAATGTGTAAGAAGGACACCCCAGTCACACTGGGCCCTGGAATTAAACCTCCCCCCCACACAAAGGATCTGGCCCTGGAAGTAAGGGAGACTTTGAAAGAGCAAACTGGTAAGCGGTTCCTGCCCCAATGAGAAACAAATTCTTTTTATGGTCCCACCCATGCAGGACAGGCCCACCGGGGTGGAGTTACACGTATGTGAGAGCACAGGCACATATCTAAGAGAGGGAATATGTGTGAGAATGAATGTGTTATTGTGTGTGTGTGCGTGAGAGAGAGAGAAGATAAAGTTTGTACAGCCCTGCTGCCCCCAATGTATCACAATCTCAGGGTAAGATCCCAGGTATGGAAAGTTGGAGATGTTTTAATTTTTATTCCTTTTAATTATTGGGTATAATTTGATGTTTCTTCTGTTTTGAAATATTTTCTTGTTTTTTGGGAAATATTAGAACATTTTTATTAATTGGATTTTTTTTATTCATCAAATGTTTTGAAATATTTTATTGGTGTTTGGAAACAGAACAAATTTATGCAAGAGTTTTTAAATTATTGGATGTTTGCCGGCTGTTTTGACTTTTTTTTTTTTTAAATTAGCTTGGATTTAATATTATGAATGATGTTTTATATCTCGATTGCATTGCTTGATCTATAATTTAATTGCATGTGTCTGTGGGAGGGTGTGGGTGCGTGCAAGGCTGTAAGGTTTGCCTAGGATACCTGATACCCTTCCTCTGACCATGAGTTATTGGGGGGGGGGGGGGGCAGTTTATAAAAATATAGATTGCTGGAGGGAGCTGGGCTTTTAGGGCCAGTGCTAACTTTTTTGTTGCCCTGTGTGAACAATTACTGTGTGGCCCCCCCCCAACCTGCCCCTGCATCAGTCTCTGTCCTGCGCCCTCCAACAATCTATATTTTTAAAAACTGACACCCCCCAAATGGAACCCATGGTCAAGGGAAGGGTATTATGTACCCTAAGCAAACCTTCCACCTTGCGCGCACACACACACACACACACACACACACAATTCAATTATGCATTTATAACAGCTTTTACATGAAAAAAGAACTTTCAAAAGTACAGTCTTCTGAGGTAAAATTTCACTTACAACATGCATATTATATTTACATGCACTGCTGTGGTGCCACAAGCAGAAAACCCTGCAAAAAAGACACTTGGAACTCCTATGGAATTACATTTTTTGTAATGTGTGCTGGCTGTGGGCTTGGCCCTCAGAAAGCCATGAATAAACAGAATTATCATTACAATACAGTATGCCTCCCATATTTATTTATTTATTTATTTTGAGTTTTTTTTCCTATACCGGCATTCGCGATGGGAATCGCATCATGCCGGTTTACAAAGGTGTGACAAAGGGAAATATAATAAGAACATAAACAGGTGCTGAACGAAAAAATAGTTACAATAAAACAGGGAAATAACACAATTTGGAGTAGTGGAAAGGCGATAGTAATTTAACAAAGAGAACAAATTTGTCAATAAGTGGTAATTGCAGGGTTATGGAATTGGCAAAGTTGTTGATTATCATGTTAAGAAAATAAGAGTCGTTTAAGGTGAATTACGGTTCAGTTGTAGTCTGGAAAGGCTTTCATACATAACCAAGTTTTGAGTCTTTTCCTAAATGTTGGAAGGCAGGGTTCCTGTCTCAGATCTGGAGGGATGGCGTTCCATAGTGTAGGTCCTGCAGTGGAGAAAGCCCTGTCTCTGAAGGTTATATGCTGAGAAGGTTTGGAGTGTGGAACCTGTAGAGATTCTCTGTAGGACTCTCTGATGGGTCTGGCGGAGGTGTGTTTTTTGAATGGGATTTGAAGGTTGAGCGGGAGAGAGTTGATGGATAGTTTTGTAGATAGTGGTAATGGACTTATATAAGATTCTATAGTGAACTGGCAGCCAGTGTAAGTCTTTGAGGATGGGCGAATTGTGGTCTCTTCTTCTAGCGTTTGTCAAAATTCTGGCCGCTGTGTTTTGAACCATCTGAAGGGGTTTAATGTGAGAAGACGGGAGACCTAACAGAATGGAGTTACAATAATCCAACTTAGAGAAGATTATTGATTGCAGGACTGTTCTATAGTCATGTGAGTGGAAAAGTGGTTTTATTCTTTTTAAGACTTGAAGTTTGTGAAAGCAATACTTGGTAGTTTGACTGATAAATGCTTTTAGGTTTAGCCGGTTATCAGTGATAGCTCCTAGGTCTCTTACTTGTGATGTTTGAAAGCCAGATGGTGGATTTGTGGAGAAGTCACTGTTTTCAGGGGAAATTAGAAGGAGTTCGCTTTTTGATGAATTTAGGATTAGGTTTAGACTGGAGAGGAGGCTGTCAATTTTTAGACGACAGTTTTCCCATAAATCAAGAGTTTTTGTGAAGGATTCTTTGATGGGGATGACGATCTGGACATCATCCGCATATAAGAAGTGTTTGAGGTTCAGTTTGGTTAATAGTTGACAGAGGGGGAGAAGGTAAGTGTTAAAGAGCGTGGGTGAAAGGGAGGAGCCCTGCGGGACTCCTAGCGAGGAGGGATAATGCTGAGATTCTTTGTTGTGTATTTTGACCTTGTGTCCTCTGTTCCCCAGGAATGATTTGAACCAGGCAAGCGCTGTGCTTGTTATTCCAATGCTCGCTAGTTGATTTAGAAGGAGGGAGTGTTACGCCTGGGCTGAGTTCAGGGGTAGTGAACACCACCCAAAGGGGTGGCTCCAGGTGGAGAGAGACAGGGATGGCTGGAAACCGTGGCTGGGTCAGGGCAGACAGCAAGAAGCAGTGTCTGGGTCTAGGCTGGGTCAGGGCAGGCGGCAGAGCAAGGCAGGTCAGAAGGCCCATAGGCCACACACCGTAAGCGGGGCAAGGCAGGCCAGAAGGCCCGTAGGCCACACACACACAGAAGGCCCGTAGGCCACACACCTGTAAGCGGGGCAAGGCAGGTCAGAAGGCCCGTAGGCCACACACACACACATAGAAGGCCCGTAGGCCACACACCGTAAGCGGGGCAAGGCAGGTCAGTAGGCCCGTAGGCCACACACACACAGAAGGCCACACACACACAGAAGGCCCGTAGGCCACACACCGTAAGCGGGGCAAGGCAGGTCAGTAGGCCCGTAGGCCACACACACACAGAAGGCCACACACACACAGAAGGCCCGTGGGCCACACACCGTAAGCGGGGCAAGGCAGGTCAGTAGGCCCGTAGGCCACACACACACAGAAGGCCCGTAGGCCACACACAGTAAGCAGGGCAGAGAGCCCGTAGGCCAAACATACACAGACAATAGAGCAGAGGGCCCGTAGGACCGCATGCACAGTAAGCAAGGCAGGGTAGGGCAGAAGGTCCGAAGACCATACACAGCACAAGGTAGAAGGCCCGAAGGCCGCGCAGGGCAAGGCAAGACAAGACAAGGTAAAAGGCCCGAAGGCCGCGCAAGGCAAGGCAAGACAGAAGGCCCAAAGGCCACGCAAGGCAAGGCAAGACAGAAGGCCCAAAGGCCGCGCAAGGCAAGGCAAGACAGAAGGCCCAAAGGCCGCGCAAGGCAAGGCAGAAGGCCCGAAGGCCGAGCAAGGCAAGACAGAAGGCCCAAAGGCCACACAAGGCAAGGCAAGACAGAAGGCCCGGAGGCCGCGCAAGGCAAGGCAAGACAGAAGGCCCAAAGGCCACACAAGGCAAGGCAAGACAGAAGGCCCGGAGGCCGCGCAAGGCAAGGCAAGACAGAAGGCCCGGAGGCCGCGCAAGGCAAGGCAAGACAGAAGGCCCGGAGGCCGCACAAGGCAAGGCAAGACAGAAGGCCCGGAGGCCGCGCAAGGCAAGGCAAGACAAGACAGAAGGCCCAAAGGCCGCGCAAGGCAAGGCAAGACAGAAGGCCCAGAGGCCGCGCAAGGCAAGGCAAGGAAAGGCCCGAAGGCCACGCAAGGCAAGGAAAGGAAAGGCCCGAAGGCAGGGCAAGGCAAGACAAGGTAGAAGGCCCGAAGGCCACGCAAGGCAGGCTAGAGCAGGGAGCCCAGGTGAGCTCGATGCCGAAGCACCGAGGCAACTGTCAGGCAGGGTTATAAGGGCACACCCAGAGCATAGAGTGGACAGAGGAGATGGACTGGGCCTGTCAGGAAAGCCAGCTCTAGAGGGACCCCTGGTGGTGAGGCGGTTGCACAGCAGCCACAGCCGTAACAGGGAGTGATTAACAGTGTCAAAGGCGGCCGAGAGGTCGAGTAGGATCAGTAAGTAGGCATGACCCTTATCGAGGCCCATGATGAGGTAATCTGTCAGGGATATGAGAAGTGTTTCGGTACTTAAAGATTTTCGGAAGCCATATTGAGAAGGGAATAATATTTTGTGGTCTTCCAGGTAGTCTGGAAGACCACAAAACAACCTTAACTGCCAGCACTCAAACAGTATCAATCTTATCTATGAATAGGTAACACCAGGCCCTAGAACACCAATACACTTCCTGTTAGGAAAACAGAACAAATCAGACTGCTATAGATCACTACAGATAAATTATAGGGTAGCAGAATAATTCACCTCGGTCACATATGGAGAGCACAGACAGACCCTGACCAAATACAGAATAAGAGACCAGAAAGTATAAATAGTGTTGCGTGTCCCATCCGCTGCAGGCCCACGTCCGGGCCCACTTTCCCTCGGCGCCCAGCTTCCAGTCCTGGTTCATCCTCCCTCTTGGCTGTGGGCAGCCGCCTACGCTCCCGAGCCTCCTCTGCCGTCCACACGGCGGACCCCTCTGTCTCCCGGCGGGTCTCCCCACGTGTGCTGCGGGGAGACACCGCCGTCCAGCACCATGCTGCCTTCTAGGCGTGCACGCTCCTTGCCGGGTTTTAAAGGGGCCGCGGCGGGAATCTAACCCACGGCCCTGGATGATGACATCACTGGGCCCTGGTATATAAGGCAGGGCCCAGCCTCTAGTTCCTTGCCTTGACAACAGGTCTCCACGCTTGTCCTGTGCTTGTTGCTGATCCTGTCTACGTTCCTGTTCCTGATCCGTACCTGATCCCTTCCTTGCCTTATTGGACTGACTTCTGACTTTGACCCTCGCTATGCTTTGACCACGCTTGGACTGACTTCTGGTTTTGACCCCCTTTCCACGTCTGCTGCCTGCCCTGACGCCAGCCTGCTCTCTACTACATCTTCTGGTATCTCCCTGGACTTGGCCTTTCAAGCTCCGGCCTACTATTACTCAGGCGCTACCTGTCTTCGCCTCTGTCTCCCTTTGGCGCTCAGGTCTCTGGATCCCTGCCTCGTCCGGACCTGCTTCGGCCTTCCTATTAGCTCTGCTGGTCCCTGGCTGATTACCACCTCGTCTACTGGGATTCGTCTGACGGAGGCCCGCCTAAGACCAGCTGGCCCCGGCACCCAAGGGTTCACCCTGCGGGGAATGTGGGCTGGTATTGGCGAAGCTCCTATCGGCCTCTGTCGCTCATCCAGTTCTGCCTCCCGATGGTGGGGACCCATAGGGCTTGCCCTATGGGTAGCGTCAACCCCACCTCGGGCCAAGGGTCCACCTCTGGCGCAACAAATAGAAACGTGCTGAGAAGAACTGAACTGGAACCCACAACAAGCCAGCCTCTTTAAGCAGAGCAACAATGAAAAAACAGGAACAGTACCATTCTTCATAAAACATAAAAAAATAAAATCAAGAGTATTTTAAAATAAAATCAAGAGTTGAGTACTCCAGCACTCAAGAAATATAAACATATTACTCCAGCACTCATGTTCCTACATTGGCTACCCGTATCCTTCAGAATTACTTTTATTTATTTATTTAACATTTTTCTATACCGGCCTTCAAGGTTGAATACCCTATCAGGTCGGTTTACATCGAACAGGGGTAAATCAGTATAACATAACGTAACATAAGGAACAACTTTTTTTATAATTAGCGGAGACAAAGCAGAGAAGCCAAAAGTTACATAATAACAAGGACCTTGAACTTGGAAGCTGGTTCAGCTGGAAAAAGAGAAGCCTTACAAGGGTATTAAATTAAATACGTTGTGAAATATCCGAGCCTAGTCTAGAGCTAGAAGCTTATTACGGTAATAAATTAGTAAAAGAGACGAGTATTGGAGGGGGGAAGTTCGAGGTTCATATTTATAAGCTGAGTAATTATCTAATGAAAGTTTGATGGATCCGGGAAGGCTTGTAAGAAGAGCCAAGTTTTGAGTTTTTTTTTCTCACTCATCCACAAATCAATTCACAACCAAGAGATGCAATGGTTCTCTGATCAGCTCATTTTTCGCATCTCCAACAGACCAATTAGAAATATTCACCAAGCGAAATTAGCTGTCCATCCACTAAAACACATCAAACACGTTTCCACCATAGACCGATCATTCTCCATAGCGGGTATCAAAATCTGGAACAACATGCCGTTGGACCTGCGTCTTGAATCCTGTCACAAAACCTTCAAACAAAACCTTAAAACATGGTTGTTTGAACAAGCATTCACTCTATGAATCTCATCTAACCTAAAAATTCAGCTATCCCTTATTATTCCTCACTGGCTCCAAGTTCTTTTCCTCGCATTTTGTATTTACATTCTGCTATTCCATACCCCCCCACTGTTACTCAATTTAGGCTATTGTATTCAATGTGACATTGGTCTCGCTGCTGACAGTTAATTTGCTCCTGCGAATACATGGTTATTTATATTTTGTTTGATATTTAATGATGTATGCATATTATCTTTAAAACCCTTGTTTCTGTAAAGCCTGTTGCTGTTAAATGTTTTACTGTTTTTTTAAACTGTTACATGTAAAGCCTGTTGCTAATTTATTGTTTCACTGTAAACCGAGGTGATGTATGTCTATACGTACCGCGGTATAAAAGAATCTATAAATAAATAAATAAATAAATAAATAAACATCACTCATAATAGTAAAATTATAGTTATAAAAAGAACAGAATATTCAAAATTTCCCAAACACCAATAAAATATTTCAAAACATCTGATGAATAAAAAAATCCAATGATTAAAATAGGTTCTAATATTTCCTAAAAAAACAATAAAATACTTCAAAACAGTAGAAATATCAAATTACACTAAATTATTAAAACTAATAAGGATTAAAAAATCTCCTGCTCTCTATACTTGGGATCTTTTGATTTCCAGTCACTTTGAGATTGTCATGGCTTGGAGAGGTAAGGCCATACAAACTTTCAGGCTGATACAGTACAGTGTGCTCTGGTGGAGCGCACTGTTAACCCGCAATTGGACACCGATTTTCGATGCGCTAGCTTTACCCCTTATTCAGTAAGGGGTAATAGGGCATCGAAAACGCGCGTCCATCCCCCCTGAACCTAATAGCGCCCGCAACATACAAATGCATGTTGATGGCTCTATTAGGTATTCCCGCGCGATTCAGAAAGTAAAATGTGCAGCCAAGCCCCTCCCAGGTGTGCTGCCCCAAGCAAATCTGGTCATGCCGGGCCTGCAGGCCCAGGACAGAGCCTGAATGAATAGAGCCGAGGCAAAGAGGGGCTGGGCAACACTGTAATTGTTCGCACAGGTCAGCAAAAACGCCAGCACCAGCCCTGAGGAGGACATTGATACAGAGGAATCTGAGAAACCAAAAAAGAGAAAGACATGAAACTGTATGATCAATAAAGCTACTGCCTTGTTGGTTTGCTGTGTATTTAGAAAGTTAGGAACTGTCAGTTTCTTAAAGGCAGGAGAGCCTGAAGCTCTGTAGAAGGGTGGCAGGGACTCTCTAGAGAGGTCCCTGCATCTAGATAGGGAAACTCATTCCAGGGAGAGGAAACACCCTAATCAAGAGGCAGGGAGGCCCAGCCAGTAACAGGACCAAGAGGGGCAGCTATACCCAGGAACGGCAGGTGGTATCAGATTGTGCCTGCCAGTGCCCATGTTTTAGCCCTGCTAGAAGTCAGTCAGTGTGTTATGGAGCAGCCACTAGTAGCTGGACTGAATAAGTATTCCCAAGGATGCAGCATGGAAAACTAAAACACCTCAAATTAGGGAAACAGTGAGACCAAAGCCCCGTGAATATGCACATTCTGCCTGCCGCACTAATATTGTTAAACTGTGTATACAAAATGTGAGTTGGACCCTTCCACCCTGAACCTTCCTTTGTTACACGCTGTTACCAAACACATGGCCTTAGGACCAGGAAGGGGTGAGGAACCCAAACATCTAACAGCACTAATTGGGCTTATCCCATTGTGTATCTATGACAAAAAAAACCCAACTTAGTACATGGCCCATGATGACATCACAAAGTTGCCTCATCAGCCAATTTATTATATCTTTATTAGCATTCAGTGAATTTCTACAATGTTCACACAATATCACTTTATTTAAAATTTGTGACTGTGTAAAGGTGATTAAGACACAAACCTTGTTTTCAGCTTGGGTCCCATGGGGAAGGGGATAGGTAGCAAAGTCGAGAGGAACACATTAAAATAGACCATGTTGTCTCCGGTATATCAACTTCTCAGTAAGTTGTTGATGCTGGCATCAAGGGTATTGGAAGCATTACAGAATAGTAATGGTAAGACTCGCGACAATCAGACTTCCTGCAGGGAACCTGTACTACAACATAATCAGCCCTCATGCTGAGTCTGGGCAAACTTTGGTTTATAATCTCAACCCTCTCTTTCGCAGGCAGAGATTAGATTTCTGGGATTAAAGCGTTGCCACATTACACTGAACATCACCTGACACATCCACGTGTACCAAGCAAGCCGCGCTCCTCCCACCCCAACACTGCGGAAGTCGCACGAGCCCCGGCAGGCACGCGCGTAACCCAGGAGCAACAAACTCCACGCCGTCAGCTCTGAAAAAGAGCACCGCCCTTCAAACTCCTCCTTCCCATTGGCTTTTAACCCACCCGTAAAAAAGCACAAGCCTTCTGCCTCGCCTCCCCAGCACCGCCCCCTCCCTTTTCTCAGCCAATCGGCAAAGCGCGGGGCAGCGAGGCGCGTGACGCTGTTACTGGGTAGAAAACAAAACAAAAACAAACGGAGGCGAGCGTCAGAGGCCGGAGCGAGCAGAGAGAGGGGGCGGGGTGGGGCAGACCCCGCAGGTAACAGTTATTTGGCGAGCGGGCTGCGCGTCTCGCGCCTTAAGGGGGCGGCAGGGGGGAGGGGGTGCAGTAACGGCGCGGCCTAGCAAAAGTCTCTCCCCCTCCTCTCCCCCGAGAGCAAAAGTGACTGGAGAGCTGTGGACGGTGCCGCCCCCTGACCGCACCCCCCTCTCTCTCAGAGGGGAAGCGGCGGAGCCCGACCCGGGTGGGTTGAAAGTAAACAGCAGCGCCGCCGCCGGTATACCCCGCGGTGGGATGCGCCTGTAACGGCCTCGGGGGAGGACAGGAAGGCTGCACTTGTGCTGTGAGCCGAAGTTTGGCTCCGGGGATTCCCTTATTGACCAACTGTCCCTAAAAAAAAAATTTTTTTTCAGGCCAGACTGGGAGAAGGAGAGAGAGCGCCAGACCGTTTGTGAAGCAAGTGTTCTGTTTCCGGCCATTCTCGGCTCACTGGAAGTATGGAAATAGAGTATGCGAGCGGGTTAAATACCAGCCCCGTGGGTAAGTGCCGCCTCTTCCACCGCTTCTCCCCCTCATACTCGGTGACTGCTCTGCTTAGGATCCCCCGCCCAGGCAGGTTTGTGGGGTTGGGGGAAACGTCAGATCAAATGTATTTCCCGTTTACTGTGGCATATTTGAATTGGTGTTAAGTTGCACCGGAGCTGTAATGCTCGGAGTGACATTTAAAAGCTTATTTTATTTCCTGTCGCCCCCCCCCCCCCCCCGCGATGCTTATAACCACATTTAGTACTGATAAAGATGATCACACTGATGCTTTTAAAAGCCGATTGTTGCACAGCATGATGACATCATAAATGTGTGAAAAAACAGTAAAAAGAAAAACTAATAAGCGAGATCGGCGCAACAGCAGATCTCCCCACTTTTGGGAGGCTGTAGTACAGTTTAAGGAGATGGGTTATAGTTATTGCATTCAGCTAGGGATTAGAAATTATCCCACCAATCTGGCTGTCACTCTGTGATTTTGGGCAAAGTGCATTTTTATCAGTACCTAGGTAAAAATAACATTGATAACCTTCCCTTGGAAGCTATATTATAAGGTAGATGCTGAAAACATGCTGCTGCAAGGCAGCAAGACTCTTTATGTTTCTGAAGTACTAGGTGGTATAAAATGTCTTGCTTTCTTACTAGATGTAAGGTGCTGTTTAAATCCAGATGGTTATATGAGGATTTTTCTTTGCTCAACTTCATGTACACTTTAACCTATAACCTTGAAAAACAAATTGATGTATAATTGACAACAATTTATATTCTCATGGAATAACTGCGCCAGGTTTTAATACAAATGAAAGACCACCTTTAAATTATTGTAAAATAAAGCCAAGTTAATACCTAAAAATTGATTGCCAATGGTGTGTTTCTAACTAGCCAAAAATTAGGCATTTTATCTTTCAGCTCATGGGTTTAAAAACAGCCGTGATTTGTGCATGCAGTTTTCTGCAGGGAAATGTGCTTAGGTGTTGCGATATTATATTTGTAAAACACTTCAGAAAATTGCTTTAGAAACAGTGTTTGTTGCTTGGCAACATGAATGCGTGTTAAATCTTTCCTATGCTGAGTCTTCCAGCAAGCACCTTAAAGCATGTTTTATCCCTTCCATCACATCTTCTCTTCAACCATAATGAAGCAAATTTTTGCAAATATGCTAACACAGGTTTTTTTAAACTTTCAAATTAAAATAGATCAAGAATTTAAAAAAAAAGTCTTTACTAAACTTAAATTGATGTAGGACTCTCCAAGTTCATTTTGAAGATTTGATTGTCAAGTAGCTAATTTTATGCATGCAACTTAACTTTGCTGTCCATTTTGCAATAGGTAATGTATGTAAAAGAAAAGGCATGCCATTTCGATGCCGACTGATCTAAGGCGCCAGATTCGGGTGTTCTTTCTTCCCTATATTGGGTGTTCTGTTCTCCCAGTGGAGGCATAGGTTCAAATCTTACTTCTCACCTATCTACTTTATGGGATCTGCCACCTTCTTGCAATGTGGATTGGCCATTGTCAGTTGCTGAGCTCGATGGACCTTGGTCTTATGTGTTAACTTGGAAAATTCAGATTATGTTCATTTATCATGCCTCCAAAACACCCCTTTTTTATGCAGTATATTTGTTTGTAATGAAATTCTGTACATATCTCTAGGTATCTCAAAGCCCATGTCTAGCACATGAGGCAAAGATATATATATATATATATATATATATATATGTAATGCCTTATTTTGCATGCCTGAGTCTTGCTTAAGCTTTTGAAAATGTATCCCTAAATTTACCACTGTCAAAACCAGTATCTACAGATGATCTGGAAGATTTAGTATTTGCTTAGGAGTTGCCTCATATCTGCGTTGAAGTCCTTTTAATATAACAGCAAAAATTCACACGATAAAGGTGTTCTTGTAGAACTATAGAGAAAAATGCCAACTGAAGGGAAAAATGCTACTCTGTACAATTTTTTAGAAATGGGGCTTGAAATTACTGATGCTCTAGCTTGGTTTGTACCACATTTTCTAGATGAAATGTCAAGCTTTTAGTGGTGTTTTTAAAATGAATGCTTTTAGAGAGGGGTGTAAGAAATGTTTTTGAAAACGTTTTGATTCCACATGCATCCTCAGTTTACAGCGGAGTACATGATATGTCATTTTTTATTATGTATATTGACAGTGCATGTGTCTGCTGTACAAACAATCATGGATATAGCATACTGATTTTCAGTGTTGGTGTTGGTTTATTTTTTTTCTTTTGAGTAGGTAGAAAATGTCTTCTTTTTTTCTGAAATGATATTAAACTGCACTTACAGTTTGGGCAATATATTAAAAAAAACAAACCCCAATATGAAATAGATGATGGGCGTCCTGTCCAAAGCAGATATGGTGAGAGAATCTGCAAGCTCCAGACTTGGGTGATTTGCTTTCGTAGACTACATTCATGAAGTAAGCGAGCTTGAACTGAATGTTACTTAATGTACTGTTAAACAAATCCTGCAATCTACAGATAATTTGTAGTCATTGGAATGTATATTGTTTTGTAAAATTTGTATAGGAAGGTATAGTGAGTAGAACTCCTTTTTATCCAAAGATCCATTAACTGGAAACTCCCATTTTCTGGAAAAAATTGAGATTCCCAGTCTCTGATCTATTTTCCGGAAAAACTCTGGAATTTGTGCACTGTACCTATGTCTTAAGCCAGCACCGCAGTCTCATTCCTATCTTGCTTGTAAGTCTAGTGGTTAGAGCAGCAAGCTGCAAACCAAGGAAGCTAAGGTTCAAATCTCACTGCTGCTTCTTGTGACCTCAGACAAGTTATTTTTGTCATCTGTGATAAAAGGCTAATATAGAATTGCCTAGTAGAAAGCAGATCATTGTAATAGGGGAGGGACCCTGGGCAGGGCCATGCAAAATATTATGTATATCACGTGATAGGGCTCTATTGCACGAAACACAGAGTGGATACGTTAGAGCCCTATCGCAACTTGATGCATCTCAGAGTTAAATTGTAAGCCTTCTGGGGGGTATGGAAATACCTACAGTACCTGAATCTAATCCACTCTGAAGTCCCTTTAAAGCATAATATAAATCAAATAAATAAAAATAAATGGCAGGTTAGCAGCATTGCTCCTCTCGTGTTTCAAGAATTTCTAGTAGTGGTGGTGATGAGTATGGCAGAAAGGGGCCAAAAGTCACATTGCCCACTCTAACCCAATGGCTCCATCAGCTTGCAGTCCTCGCACTAGTCCTTAATTTCAAACAAATATGAACTTTTAGGTTCTGCATGCATGCAACTTTCTACCATTTAATTTCTTGCTTTGTACTCTATTTTCTTTGAGCAGGCAATGTTTCTTTGTATCTTTTTTTTTTTTTTTAACACTCCTTAGGGCTGATGCAATAAATCTGCACAGAAAATGGGTGCTCAGTGTTGTGCACCTACTTTCCTAACGTGCGCCCAGCCACCTTTCCTGGGTGCGCAATTGAATATTTAAATGAGGGTGGTGCTAGGGACAAATGTGGGCCCCTAGCACCTCCTTGGCAGCAGGCACCAAGGAGAGGTGGCTGTCGGTGAGTTAGGAAAATGGATGTTCAATTTTAGAGCGTCCGTTTTCCTAACCTGTGCACAGCCATGGGTTAGGAAAATGGATGCTCATTAATTGACTGTCCTTTTCCTAACCTGACCGCTGGCACAGTTTTTTTTTGGTTTTTTTTTTTTTTTAAACATTCTGGCCATTTTGCTTCTTCCGAGTTAATATCGCCTCAATATTATGTCGGAAGAAGTACAGAAAAGCAGTATTTTCTTTTTGCGCAGCTCAGAACTTAATGCCTGCTGTGGCTGGCGTTAATTTCTGAGAGTAAAAATGTGCTTGTTGGGTGCATTTTTTTTTTTTTTTGAATCGGGAGAATAGCTAATAGCCTCATTAACATGCATTTGCATGTGATAAGCTCTATTAGCTTCGTGGGGGGTTGGACACGGGTTTTGGACACGCTAATCCTCTTATAGAAAACCTGTGTCCAATCACGGGTTAAACTGCATTGGATTGTATCGGCCCTGTTATCTTGACAAATCCATTATTCAGAATGTCCTTGACCTGACAATTTTGGATAAAAGGTACTCTACTGGTTTTGGTTTTTTTGTTTGTCCTAGAAAACCTATCTAACAACAATAATAGATCATATTCATTTATTAAAACATTTTTTTTTTGTGTACCACTATTTAGTGATAGCATAGCAGTTCATTGTGCTTTGATCAGATAGCTGAGCATTTAAATTAATTTATAGCCCACTATTGTAGTATGCTAATTTTCTTGGATTTGGATTTATGTTTTGAATATATATTGTTTCAATTATTTCAGTCAGAAAAGACATTTCCCATGCTTTGTGTGTGGGTGAATTTTTTTTTTTTTTTTTATTATTATTATCTGTATGCCTGGGATAAATTTTATTTATTTTATTTATTTAACAGCTTTTCTATACCGATATTCGAGTGAAAATCATATCGGTTTACATCAAAAACAAAAGGTGGAAAATACAAAGAACGGGGGGGAGGAGGGACAACAAGAATAACATGTTGCAACAACGGTGCTGCAGCAAGAAAAGGCTCTAATGGAGAGCATGAAGGATAAAACTAGAGAGGAAAACATATTAAGATTAAAGTATTAATATATTAAGATATTAATGTAATAACATTAGTATGAAAACATATTTACATATAAATAATAAAATTGCATTGCCAGTCCCCAGTACTGAGGATGAACAAACTTAAAGAGCTGATTAGTGTTTGCATCTGCTGGAGTGGTGTAGGGCTAGTTGCATATTTTTCATAGTTTTTTGTATCAGTTACTGAACTATAATCTGCTTTAAAATACTCATACTTGTTGAGTCCCCTTGAAGTCTAGGGAGCAGTCATGATAGAAAGTCCGAATCCTGTGCTTGCCTGGTGGCTCTGTTGCAAGTGCTCTGTACTGTCATATGGAATGCATGGGTTTGATTCCTGGGTCAGGTCTTCTGTTCCTAGTGGGAGGGCATCTGTCATCACTCCATGGCGACACCTAGTGGCCAGACTTAGCTAGATTTCTGAGGGAGCTCTGCTTTGTGACTGTTAGGAAAGCTCTGTGTTAGAGCTGAGAGTTAGCAATCTGATGTGTTCCGCTATATGAAGGGAGGAGCAATCAGATAGGAGTTAGCAATCTGTAATAAATCTGCTGTTAGTTAGACTGCGGAGTAGCAATCTGTTCTTATTGGCTCCTAAGAAGGAGGATTCAGCACTCTGCCGGTGGCAGATGACCACGCTCCCGGGAGGATATCCCGAGAGGGACCACCGGCTAGGCTTGAGTATGGAGACAGACACACATTAGTTCTTTTATTAAACAGGTTCTTGAAACCACCAGAGGTGGCAGTAGTGAGCTGATATGCCCGGTAGGGCTGTAGTCCCTCAGGTACTGGAACAGCGATCCAGGATGGCTGAGCTGTTGAGAAACTGTAGAAAGTGAGTAGGCAGAGTTCATGAACAGAACTAGATGACAAAACTCACATAAGGTCTCAAGGGAGCTCAGGTGCTGGAAAGGTTTAGGCCCTCGAGGAGCGAGTACCTGTTTCCAGGGAAAGCTCTGAGAGAGCGATGGTAACTCATAATTGTTTGTAGCAGCGATAGCTTCCAAGCAGTAGAGAATCTTCAGAGTGTCCAGGAACATGGGCCCTCGAGGAGCGAGTACCGGTTCCTATCTATAATCTGAAAGTAAAGAAAAAGAGCGAGGCCCCTGAGGAGCGGGTACCTCTGGTAAGTCCGAGGAGGCAGAGTAGCTTGAGAGGTGTAGCCGAAGCAATCTCCTTCCTTGCTTAACTTCGTTAGATAGTGAAATAGAGACCTTTAAATATTGGAAGCGGATGACATCATCTCAGGGGGACGCCCCTGAGGTTCGCACTCTTGCTGGTACTTCAATCAGAGCGCGCGCCCTAGGTCTTCAGGCAACATAGTGGATCTGCAACGTCGAGCCGGTCCGGGGACAACGGAGAGAGACGGCATGGAGACGCTGTGGCAGCCAGCTGTCCATTATACCTGGAGGGAGTCGCCACAGAGGTAAAGAGGGCGGAGTGAGGACGTCGAGCAGCGAGGGTCGCAGCAGTGACAGTTGATCAAGGACTTTTGCTGTGATGACTCAGCTGAATAGGGAGGGGGATGAAAAAATTAGGGGAAAAACCATGTATAGTTCATGTCACCGTAACTTAATTGGTTGATTCCAATTGAGCTGGAAGATCCAAAGGAGGAGGCAGAAACTTCTGGGCCATAAAAAGAGTCCCAAATTCCTAACACTCTTCTTGCAGGTTCCAAGTCATTCATATTCATAGTGTCTTGCACACTGTGTGATGTACTCAAAGAACATTGCATATGAAGTCATGTAACATTGTTTGGAGTATGGCTGCTCCCAGAGTTGACGGAAATTATTCAGGAGCAGCCTAAGACTTTTCAAAACTGTTAATCTTTTAACTGATAGAGGTTATTGCTGCTTGCTTTATGTACTTTTGGAATCTACTAGATAAATGAAGCTTGACCGACGTGCCGCAAATGCGCAGTAGAGAGCAACTCTACCGCGCATGCGCAGGCAGCACATCGGTCAGAGCTTGCCTGTAACAAAAAATGGCGAGGAGCAGTAGCTGCGCGCGCGCGCGGGAGGGAGGGACCTCCCCCAGAGATCTTCGTCTGAGCCATCCGAAGGGGTTGTGAATGAGTGACTGAGGGGAGGGGGGAGGGAGGAGAGAGTGAGGGAAGGGAGGAGAGAGGGGGGGAAGAGTCTGGGGGTGGGAGGAGAGAGTGAGGGGGGAGGGGGACTAGAGGGTGGGGTGCGGGAGGGGAGGTGGGAGGGAGACTAGAGGGTGAGGGACAATGAGGGGAGGGAGGGAGGGAAGAATGAGGGGTAAGAAAATGGACTGAAAAAAAAAATGTTAATGTAGCCCGTTGTTACGGGCTTAACAGCTAGTATTTAATAAAAGAAACATATCCTATGAATTCTAACATAATTAGAAATCACTAACTTTTAAAAAAAATTCAATTTAATATGATCTCTCACTAAAACTTATGTCATATGTGCAACAGTTTATTGTATTTTGGTGGCTGGGAATTTAGCTTTAAACCAGAATTGTTCTAATTCCTCTCAGTATTTAAGTACCTGCATTCACTTGTGAAATTCAAAGATGAATTGTAAAGCTTCCCACTTGATTGTACTGAGGGACATGTTATAGTGTCAAATTATCTTTGGGCATTTATTTCAGTAAACAAATGTAATCATCATAGCTTCTCACCATAAAATCCTAGTGTGTGAACAAACTATTAATATTTGATAACCTCATAGTTTGGATTGGCCATATGAAACAACATGGCCCGACTGGAGATGTTTTGTAAACTTCTTAGATCTGCTCCAAGAATGGCTACTACAGCGGCCAGTGAGGCTTGGAGAGGTGGAGGAAGCACATTGCTATAGCCACCTGGTCAATTAAAATTGGCCCATGTGACCAAGGCATTAGTATAATAAATTGGTCGATCTGGTTTTCTTAGTTAAGATTCTTCCACTTTGAGTAGATGAGCATCTACATTCTCATATGCAGCCCATCATTAACTATCCTTCCATTCTTCCCATCTTTTACTTGACCTCTCAGTCTTTTCCCCACTACTGCCCTCACCTCTACCAGTGTGGACAACATCCGACCACTCACTACTCCTGGAGCAGGAGGTCTCCCTCCTCCCCCCAGTCCAGAGCAATAGAACCAGTACCTTGCTCTCAACAAGGCCTAGGATTCTATTCCCGGTACTTTCTAATCCCCCAAAAATCGGGAGGCGTTTGTCCAATTCTGGACCTACGTGCCCTCAACAAGTACCTCCAACGAGAAAAGTTCAAGATGGTAACCTTGGGTTCCCTCCTTCCTCTTTTGCAAAGAGGAGACTAGCTCTGCTCTCTCGATCTCCAAGATGCGTACACGCACATTGCAATAAATCCATCTCTTCGCAGGTTCCTGAGATTTCTAGTAGGCCACAACCACTTTCAGTACCGAGTGCTACCATTTGGCCTGGCATCTGCACCATGGGTCTTCACCAAGTGCCTCATAGTAGTAGCAGCCTTCCTCAGGACTCAAGGTGTTCACGTCGACCCCTATCTAGACGATTGGTTGATCAGGGCTCCCACTCAGCAAGCTGCTCTGTCGTCCCTATGTCTTACTTTACACACTCTGATTTCGCTAGGATTTCTCATCAACTAAGCAAAATCCTGCTTAGTCCCATCTCAAACTTTATCATTCATAGGGGCAGACTTGGATACCTTGCAGGCAAAGGCTTTTCTTTTTTTTTTTTTTTTTATTTATCAAAATTTTTAATTGTAACATACAAGAAAAACATCTTGATTAAGAAAAGTATCTAATACAAAAACAAATAATTATTATCAACAATAAAACAAGTTAATTATCAATATACTCTAGTCCATAATCATAAGGAATCAATTTATATATAATTCTTTCATATATTCAATTAACTTAATATAATCGCCCTACGTACTAATTTATTCTTTAATTGGGCTCACTGTCTCAATGGTATCTATTTGAAGTCTTTCTCCAGAACCAGAAGGAGAGAGAGGCCCTTACCGGGTCTGGAACTGATTTTGAGGTGAGGGTGAGCCCGGCCCCGAAACCACGGCGGTGAGGCTCCCTGGCCCCGACGACGCTGCCGGACACGCCCACCAGTGACGTCATCGAGAGACGCCAAGGCCCATAAAATCGGCAAAGGCTTTTCTGCCTCAACAGCGAGCTCTCACCCTCATCTCCCTCACACACCAGCTACAGTCTCAGCAACGCATGACTGCACGCCACTTCTTCATCCTACTGGGACACATGGCGTCCTCAGTACAGGTTACCCCAATGGCTCGCTTGGCCATGAGAGCCATGCAGTGGACTCTAAGGTCACAATGGACTCTGTCCATCCAACAACTATCAACCACTGTCCACATCACCGACTCACTCCATCAGTCTCTAGCCTGGTGACAAAATCGGGTCAATCTCCTCCAGGGCCTGCCCTTCCAGGCTCCAGACCCTCAAATAATTCTCACCACCGATGTTTCCAACCTCAGCTGGGGAGCCCATGTGGCTGATTTGCAAACACAAGGAACTTGGTCTCCAGAGGAAGCCAGACACCAAATCATTTTCCTGGAGCTTCGAGCAATCAGATATGTTTCAGGTTCGCCTTTCCAATCAGGTCATCCTGATTCAGACGGACAATCAGGTGGCCATGTGGTACATCAACAAACAGGGAGGGACGGGTTCCTTCCTACTGTGTCAGGAAGCTGCGCAGATATGGGCGGAGGCCCTCTCCCACTCGATATACCTCAGGGCCACTTATTTGCCGGGAGTGGACAATGTGTTGGCGGACAACCTAAGTCATGCTTTCCATCTGCACGAGTGGTCTCTCAACCCCTCAGTAGCGGACGCAGTATTCTAACGTTGGGGTCATCCTCGCGTAGACCTCTTTGCGTCACCTCAAAACCACAAAGTAGAGAACTTTTGCTCTCTCACTCGCAGCCAACACTCTCAGCCAAGAGATGTATTCTCCCTCTCATGGGCAACTGGTCTCCTATATGCATTCCCTCCCCTTCCACTTCTCTCGAAGACTCTCGTGAAGTTACGTCAGGACAAAGGATGCAGGATCCTGATAGCATCTCACTGGCCTCGCCAAGTGTGGTATCCAATACTTCAGGATTTCTCCATTCGCAGGCACATTCTCTTGGGAATGGACCCGCTTCTGATCACTTAGAACGGCGGGTACCTATGACACCCCAACCTTCAAGCTTTGTCCCTGACGGCCTGGATGTTGAAAGGTTAATTCTTCAGCCACTTAACCTTTCGGAGCCAGTTTCCTGTGTCCTGAATGCTTCACGGAAGCCTCCACAAGAGAGTCTTACCTATACAAATGGAACAGGTTTAAGTCATGGTGTTCTTCTCAATCCCTTGATCCCTTTACCTGTTCCACCACAAAGTTTCTAGACTATCCCTGGCACTTGTCAGAATCAGGTCTAAAAACTTCCTCCATCAGAATGCATGTCAGTGCGGTGGCCGCCTTCCATAAAGGTGTTGGATGTTCCTATTTCGGTACAACCCCTTGTAACACGTTTTCTGAAAGGCTTGCTTCACCTCAAGCCTCCACTACGCCCTCCGGCCCCTTCTTGGGACCTCAATCTGGTTTTAGGTCGGCTCATGAAACCACCAATCGAGCCTCTCCAATCCTGTGATCTTCTCTATCTCACATGGAAAGTGATTTTTCTTTTGGCAATCACATCTGCTCGCAGTGTTAGTGAGTTACAGGCCCTAGTTACCTATCCGCCTTACACTAAACTTCTGCAGGACCGGGCAGAACTCTGCACTCACCCTAAGTTCTTGCCTAAGATAGTATCGGCGTTTCACATTAATCAATCCATTATACTACCTACCTTTTTTGAAGGAGTTAATAAACATGTGGATAAAGGTGAACCGGTAGATGTAGTATACTTGGATTTTCAGAAGGCGTTTGACAAAGTTCCTCATGAGAGGCTTCTAGGAAAAGTAAAAAAGTCATGGGATAGGTGGCGATGTCCTTTCGTGGATTGCAAACTGGCTAAAAGACAGGATTAAAGAGTAGGATTAAATGGACAATTTTCTCAGTGGAAGGGAGTGGACAGTGGAGTGCCTCAGAGATCTGTATTGGGACCCTTACTTTTCAATATATTTATAAATGATCTGGAAAGAAATACGACGAGTGAGATAATCAAATTTGCAGATGACACAAAATTGTTCAGAGTAGTTAAATCACAAGCAGATTGTGATAAATTGTAGGAAGACCTTGTGAGACTGGAAAATTGGGCATCCAAATGGCAGATGAAATTTAATGTGGATAAGTGCAAGGTGATGCATATAGGGAAAAATAACCCATGCTATAATTACACAATGTTGGGTTCCATATTAGGTGCTACAACCCAAGAAAGAGATCTAGGCGTCATAGTGGATAACACATTGAAATCGTTGGTTCAGTGTGCTGCGGCAGTCAAAAAAGCAAACAGAATGTTGGGAATTATTAGGGAATGGTGAATAAAACGGAAAATGTCATAATGCCTCTATATTGCTCCATGGTGAGACCGCACCTTGAATACTGTGTACAATTCTGGTCGCCGCATCTCAAAAAAGATATAATTGCGATGGAGAAGGTACAGAGAAGGGCTACCAAAATGATAAGGGGAATGGAACAGCTCCCCTATGAGGAAAGACTAAAGAGGTTAGAACTTTTCAGCTTGGAGAAGAGACGGCTGAGGGGGGATATGATAAAGATTTTTAAAATTATGAGAGGTCTAGAACAGGTAGATGTGAATCGGTTATTTACTCTTTCGGATAGTAGAAAGACTAGGGGGCACTCCATGAAGTTAGCATGGGGCACATTTAAAACTAATCGGAGAAAGTTCTTTTTTACTCAATGCACAATTAAACTCTGGAATTTGTTGCCAGAGGATGTGGTTAGTGCAGTTAGTATAGCTGTGTTTAAAAAAGGATTGGAAAAGTTCTTGGAGGAGAAGTCCATTACCTGCTATTAAGTTCACTTAAAGAATAGCCACTGCCATTAGCAATGGTAACATGGAATAGACTTAGGTTTTGGGTACTTGCCAGGTTCTTATGGCCTGGATTGGCCACTGTTGGAAACAGGATGCTGGGCTTGATGGACCCTTGGTCTGACCCAGTATGGCATTTTCTTAAGAACATTCTTTCCCAGGCCTCACTCCAATCCAGAAGAACAGGCTCTGCATACCCTTGACTGCAAACGGACTCTAGCCTTCTATCTAGACCATACAGCTGCCCACAGGAAAAGCTCTCAATTGTTTGTCTCTTTCCATTCCATCAAATTGGGGCAGCCTGTGGGTAAGCAGACTCTCTCCTCCTAGTTACCGTACTGCATATCCTTTTGCTATCAGCAAGCAGGCATTCCGCTTCAAGACCGTGTTAAAGCACACTCTGTGAGGGCCATGGCGACTTCAGTAGCGCACCTACGCTTGGTGCCACTTCCTGATATTTGCAGGGCTGCTACCTGGAGTTCTCTCCAGACCTTTACAGCCCATTATTGCCTAGACAAGGCTGGAAGACAAGATTCCATCTTCGGCCAGTCTGTCTTGCGAAAACTTTTCACAACTTGATTACCAACACCCTTCCGCCTGCCCGTTAGGGTTCAGGATGCCCTCTACCAAATTCCACCCCAGTCCTTGTGCATATTGCACATCTTGGGTACATTTGGTGCATTTCTCGGACATCCTCAGCTTGGTACTCACCCATATGTGAGGAATACCATCCTGCTTGTCCTGTGAGAAAGCAAATGTTGCTTACCTGTAACAGGTGTTCTCACAGGACAGCAGGATGTTAGTCCTCACGAAACCCGCTCTCCACCCCGCTGTCAGGTCGATACTGTAAGACCGCGGGAGAGCGGACGAACGCCCGCTCTCCCGGCGCGGGCGATTCAGTATTTAAATGAGGCGACGCAGTGCAAACGAGGAAAAGGAGGCGCTAGGGACACTAGCGCGTCCCTAGCGCCTCCTTTTGGCCTGGAGCGGCGGCTGTCAGCGGGTTGGACAGCCGACGCTCAATTTTGCCGGCGTCGGTTCTCGAGCCCGCTGACAGCCACGGGCTCGGAAACCGGACGCCGGCAAAATTGAGCGTCCGGTTTTCGGCCCGACAGCCACGGGCCAAATTCAAATTTTTTTTTTTTTTTTTTACTTTTTTTACCTTTGGGGACCTCCGCCTTAATATCGCTATGATATTAAGTCGGAGGGTGCACAGAAAAGCAGTTTTTACTGCTTTTCTGTGCACCCTCCGCTAATTTCTGTGCACCCTCCGCTAATTTCTTAGAGTAAAATGTGCGGCTTGGCTGCACATTTTACTTACTGAATTGCGCGTGCATACCTAATAGGGCCATCAACATGCATTTGCATGTTGAGGGCGCTATTACGTGCCGCGGGTGGGCCGCGTGTTTTCCTCCCCTTACTGAATAAGGGGTAAGGGAAAACACGCGTCCAGAGCAGGCTGACAGTGCGCTCCGACGGAGCACACTTTACTGTATCGACCTGTGTGTTGGGTTCGTTACGTTTTCTTATTTTATTTTTCGGCACTTCCTGTAGCTTTAAACAAGACTGAAGAGGGACCCCTGCTAGCTGCAGGTTTAGTGTCATGCTGGGCATGCCCGGTAGGTGCCAGTCAAAGTTCCAGAAACTTTGACAAAAGTGTTCCGTGATTGGGCTCCTCATCCTGTGATGTCACCCATATGTGAGGACTAACATCCTGCTGTCCTGTGAGAACACCTGTTACAGGTAAGCAACATTTGCTATCTCCATTCCTCAGAAAAAAAAAATCAAATAAAATCAATATTAATAAATTCATACTAATAAAAAGTATACATATTTCTTAACAGCTGAAGAATAGAATAACATCCATGACTTTTTCACATTCTGGGATACTGATGCTCAGACATTAAAGAAAAAACACAGTACTGCTTCTTCGGCCAAGTCCATAAGCAAAGCACGTCAAGCAAAACTGATTGATACATGGGGTAACCTGCACGGCTCAGCAGATACTACTATGGGAAGCTTGTTGGGCAGACTGGAAGGATCATTGGTCCTTTTCTGTCATCATTTCTATGTTTCTATATTATAAAAATTTTCCAAATACCAATAAAACATTTCAGAAGAGCAGACCAAAGCATCCAATATTTAAAACCTCAAAGGATAAAAAAAAAATCCCCTGGTCTCCATACCTGGAAGTTTTGATTTCTCGGTGTCTTGAGATAGTCTTGGATTAGCAAGAGGAGTGGGAGGTTCTTGCTCAAACTTCTCTGTTTCCTCTCCTTATCTTCAACCTGTCCTCTTCCAGCTCCTGTGGCTGATGGGATTTGTTCTCTTTCTTGGGGCCGCGGGGCTGATGCTGTGCCTCTTCGAATTTGGCCTGCACTGCTCCTTCTCTTCAATTAATCCCCATGTCTTTTCTTACTTATGATAGCGGCATGACTTCTTCTTCCTGTGTGGGGCCATCTCCCTTCCTTTTCCGGGCTATGCCGATAAAGAGAGGCCATACCATGTACACAGCTCTCCACACCCCCCTGCCCCCCTCTGGTGTTCTTTCTAGGTGACTTCTTAGTGCTGCAATTGGCTCTGCTGCTAGCGTTCTGCCCAGGCTTAAAATTGCTGACAGCCCAGGCGGCGGCAGAGATCTCTGCATTCTGCTGGAGCAGAGGAGAGGGAGAGAAGAGTAGCCGTACCAGCAGAAGACCGGGGAGTGCAGTATTCTGGCCATGGATGTCGTGACCCACAAGCTTTTGCTTTGTGATTATAGTGGTGTGCTGTGACACACCGGATGAGCATCACACTAATAGACCGCTTCAGGCACTGTCGTCTTCTATTATTTTAAGAACAGCATTAGATCAGGCACCCAGGTCCCCTTCCATGTCTTATTACCAATAATCCTTTGGCGAAGTCATTGTCCAAAACATCTAGCCTCCCCATGCTCATTGAATTGTAGGTTTTAAACATGGTCACTCCATGCAGGTTACCCCATTGTCTTGTTAGAAATATAGGATGTTATTATAAAAATAGTTAACCATGATATCTTGCATAATATTTGCCAAGAACATTTAATAAGTATGAAGCCCCAAACTATAACATTTTTGGCCTCGACTGAAGGTAGCCACTTCAGGGAAAAATCATTATTTTCAGGTTAAATTTAAAACAATCAAATATCCTCACGATTTCTAAAGAACAACCTAAGACTCAGTTCTGGGCAGGTTCAAGCATAAAATTCACTATTAATGTTGCAAGGAGAATTGAACTTCAGAGTTCTCTAATAATGCAGTGAGTTCTAAACTATCAAAAGATAGCTGAGAAATGGCCATCTGGACTTCTTTCAGTCCTGTCTTCTTAGATGCATGGATATATAAAGGCTTATGAATTTGTGGGAGGGACTTTGCCAGAACTCTTAATATATCAAATCAGATAGTGTTTAAACATGTTCAGGAGCAAAATAATCTTCACTCTTGGGAGGTTGATGAAGCACAAATTCTGGTGTCTCCACATTCTCAAAGTTTTCCAATTTGTTTGCAAGAAATGCATTGTCCTTAACTAGGAACCTTTGCACTTACTCGTATATAAACATACTCAGTTTCTCAGTTTTAACTTCCAAATTTTCTAATCTATTATTAAAGTCCAAAATCTTATTTCCATGGGCTACCCCTTACATGGAAGCCTCCTGCTGCTGTCCAGATAATTGGCTAATTTGCTAAGAGAGAGACTTGCCAAATTCCCAGCTTTGCCTTCCTCATTTCTCCTAGATTAGGTACTTCAGATCTTACCAAATCAAAGCTGTCCTTGTAGTGAGAGATTCCTTACAGCAGCCATTTTGATGACAGATGCACTCTCTGCTGTTCTAGAAACATTTCCTGGAAGAGAAGCCTGCCTCCAGTCCTAGTATTGAGGAAATACTTGCCATTCCATTGCTTCCATTAGTTTGAGGTCTTCCTCCCTAGCTACTATCCACAGTGTTCTCATAGAACCCTTATCTATAGTGGTTTCCCCTCCTGTCAGTGCCATCCCAACTTCATAGAGGATAGCACCTTGGCGTCTCAACTAGGACATAAGTAATTGGATCTGCTAGCAGGAACTGCTGTTCTGGGTTCAGAGAAGCATAACTGGCCAGAGGGGTCTGAGTCACCAATAACTGTTGGCCTTGCCAGTGATACCACTCCAAAGCTGAAATTGACTTTGGATGCTGCACAGTGGAGGAAAGGAGTCCATTGCTGCTTATCCTCAGCATAGCCTTGGCTAGGTGGTTCCATTTGTGTGACTATGGTAAACTGTTTGCCTTCAGAGAAAGTGAAGTTGCTTACCTGTAACAGGGGTTCACTGTAGAGAGCAATTTACCAGTCACACATACCCAACCATCTCCTCTTGAGAGTTCTGTTCCTCAGTCAAAGCTGAATAATAAAACTGGGGCGAGATTCAGCAGCATGGGTTCTACTGTGCAAAAACCAAGAGCGACTTCTGCCTTTTCCAGAGAATTCTGGAAGATTCTGATTGGTGCTGAGCATGGTCACTTGACTTGTGTGACTGGTGAACTGCTGTCTTCAGAGAAGACCTGTTGCAGGTAAGCAACTTTGCTTCAGGGTTTGTATTAATACTGCATCAAAACTAGATGCTGTAATGGTTTATTTTATGATGCAACTGCTCCAGAAGATTGTATTGCCCTTTGTTTGGATAAGTGACCAAGTCAATTAGTATATAACAATATTTTGTTTTAATAATACACAAAATATCTCTGCTTAGGCTCCACTGTTTCTTGGACTTAGTATTTTAATAGCTACAAACAATGGAAGGAGACATTTAACCATCTCTTCTATTTTTCATTCTGTATATAGTACCTAAATTGAAGCTTCATCTCTTCTCATCCCACCTCTCACTTTTGAATTTTTCCCATTTTGTGGAGTCTTACATTGATAATCTTCTAAATCTTACTTGGCTCTATTCCAAGTAGAACTTCTGTTTACCAGGTCTTTGCTTGTTAGTTTATAAACATGGATGTCATAATGCATGAAGAATTTGTGTGTTGGAGTAAAGGTATTTTTTTCTGTTGATAAGCAGGCTGAATTAGCCATGCCGGATGGGTAATGTCATCAGGGCAGCACCAGGTGGAGCTGTCTCTCAAAGCTTAAGGATTTTTTTGCACTACTGGGCATGCATGGTAGTTCCTTTGCAAACGAGCCTTCAAGAAGTCTCCTCAGTATTTTTTTCATCCACACTTTGCATGGGTGCCGATTCGCGCTCTCTCATTCCTCCTCACCTTTTGCAATTCCTTCTCATGTCAGCGACCCCAGAACAGCACTTTTCAATGCTATCATGTCTCAGAGGAAAACTGGTTTCAATTATTGTAGTTGTGGCCATATAATGTCCATCACGGATGGCCACAACTATTTCTACTTGTGCTTGGGCCTGTACCATGATTAAGCCAATTGTAGCAGAATATTCCCCAGGGCATAGAGGCAGCGAGCAGGGAAAAATAGCAAGCCTCCAAGCAGAAGAAGCTTCTGGACAATTGTCAGCTTCTCCTTCAACATAATCGGAGGAAGTAAGGGAGCCTTCCCGCTCTGCCCAGTCATTTCTGGGACAGCCTTGTCATCCTCATCAGCAAGAGCGCCGGTTGGCCTCTGCTAGGATGCTTCCTGATTCATGGCAACGATACGTGGATCACAAAACAACACATCAGCTAATTAATCTGCCTGCGTTGAAGTCTACGCCGAAGCCAATGCATAAGGTGCTGAAGGCACACTCTGCGCCGAGGAATGCACGTCAGGTGCAGACAGCGCCGCATTCCAAGCCAAAGACAGCACATATGGCGCATGCAGCACTGAAGGCAGCACACATGATGCAAGCGATGGCACACACAGCACCGAAGACGATACAAGACACACATGGCACATGCAACACAGAAGACGGGGCAAAGGATGCACAAGACATCATACATGGTGCATAAAACTGCACATACAACGCAAAAAATGGCGTACGTGGCAAGCCACAAGACAAGGGTCCTTTTGGTATCCCTCCCCTTAAGAGAAGGAGACCAGGAGCAAATCCTTCTCTGCCTACAGAGGAGAATCAGTCCCAGACCATTCTCCTCTAACCTCAAGCTTGTCAGTGGAATGCTTTTCACTCCCACTTCTCCTGAGCCTGTTCATAAAGAATGACAAGAACCCATCCCACCTTAACATCCTCTCAGTCTACTGGAGATATTAGCAGTGGCTATTCCACCATTAAAAGTTCCAAGGACTGTATATCGTCCCATCACTGCGCCTTACCTGCCGCCATGAACCCAGGTTCCATTGCTACCACCTACCTTATGGCAGCAAGGGCTCAAGTTGCCTACTCCTCAACCCTTATGCTCTATCCTTCCTCTTCCACTGTTCTGTACGTGGGGTAAGCAAGGCATGGAGCAAGGAGACTCTTCACCATTCTCCTAACAGGTTCTCAACAAGTGATGGAGCAAATCATCAACATTGTCCACAATATTTTTTTCTTTATTTCTGCAAGTAGCTCCTCCCATATTTTCCCCAGTGTATACCATACATCCACTGGAGACCATACAATCGGAGCTTGCAATGCCCCAGCCACCAAGACCTGACTCTCTTGAACACCACAGGGACGAGTTTCCTCCTCTATCTCCACCTTCTAGGGATCCTTCAAATTATGTCTAAGATCAGAGAGTGCTATGCTACCCTCCCCGGGGGAGGCCCAGGGTAATTTGACAGGCATTCCTTCCGATCCACCATAGGAGATACCAGATTAGTCTTCACCTCTGGAGGACCTCATATATTCATGTTTTGTAGGTAAAGTGGGTTCTCTCCTAAAAATAGAGATTGATAAGGAACCAGATCCCCGCTCTGAAGTGATGAGCTTGCTACGCATCCTGGAGCTACCAAGTGAGCCTACTGCTTTCCTTACTCATCCGGTACTACATAAATCTCTCATGAAGTTCTGGGAGACCCTTCCTCTGGTATCACCACAGCACGAATATTGGATCTGAAGTTTCACCTTCAGAAATCACCTGGTTATGGAATGATGCAGCTTCCATATAATTCAGCGGTGGTGGAGTCAGCCATGCACCAAGCCAAAAAGACCAGGCTTCATTCAAACTCACTCCCAGGAAGGGATCAAAAGCACTGGATGATTTTGGAAAGCAGACTTTCTAGGGCTCTGTGTTGTCAGCTCGGATCGAACAGCATGAATTTTACATAGTGCAAAATCTCTATGGTCCCATTGCAGTGTGTTGCATGGTGTGGCTCCGCGCCAGTGGCATCTGGGAAGATGTCCATGATGATTTGTATTTATTTATTGAAAATCTTTTATATGTCGCCTATACAATTATTTGTAAGATCTAAGTGGTTTACAAAATAATAAAATGTAATAGTAAAAGAAATTGAAAAGTACAATAAGGCTTTACAAGAATAGCATGATAAGATTTAAGCAAGGTTAAAATACAGTATAATTACAATAATAGGATTTAAAAGAGCTAAAAACTATAATAGAGGTAGTTAATGTGCAGATCGTGTGTATGGAATGCCACTAAAAGAGGAACAAAATGCATTTTTAGTGCTTTTTGTTTTAACTCTTAGATTTGATTGAGATCAGAGACATTCTGGGAGTGAATTCCATAGTTGGGGGGCCTGCTAATGAAAAGGCACATTTTCTTGTTAAGTCAGGCCTAGCCATCTTTATAGTAAGAACTTCTAGAAGACATTTGTCTTGTAAGCGCAGTTGTCGTGGCGGCCAGTATAGTCTTAGCAAGGAGCAGAGCCATATGTTAGAGGAGTTATAGATTAGGTTGTGAATCGTTGACAAAATTTTGAATTGGATGTGCCGTTTGATTGGAAGCCAGTGTAAAGTTTGAAGTAGTGGAGTACTGGATGAGAAAGGAAAGGAGTGTTTAACCCCCCTTATCCCTGTAACCTTGTATTTTGTAAACCGTTATGATGGTGTTATTTTGACGAATCCGAATAACGGTATATGAAACTCGTTAAATAAATAAAATAAGTAAATAAATATGGTCTCTGCGGTTTAAGTTATATATAAGATGGGCAGCTGTGTTTTTGTATCGGTTGTAATGGACGAAGAGCAGTTTCGGGGAGGCCTAAACAAAGTGAGTTGCCGTAGTCTAATCCGGTTAATAGTAGATTGAAGAACAGTGCAGAAGTCTGAGTAAAGCAAAGAATTTTTTTAACCTATATTTTAAAGAAGGATTTTTTTTACTACTGTAGAAATGTTGTTAGACATTGAGAGATTCGAGTCTACAATTACTCCAAGATTTCGAGCGTAGTGACAATAGGAATAGAACAATTTTCATAAATTAATTAAGGTGTATAGTGAGCTGAGTAAAGTATAGTGGATAAGTAGACCATCTCAGTTTTAGAAGTATTTAGTTTCAGGCAGTTATGTGATAACCACGTGTTAATTGCTTTAAGATATAAGTGAATTAGTGAGAATGTATTTGCCTATGAGGTTGTGAAGGGAACTATGAATTGAATGTTGTCTGTGTAAATTTTGAAATTTAAGCCCAAACTGGATAATAAGTGACAGAGAGGAAGCAGATAGATATTGAAGAGAATAGCAGAAATGAAGGAACCTTTGAACTCCTGAGTTAGTACAGTACCAGTTGGAATGGTGTTCACCAATAGTAATCTGTTGAGGTTGATGTGAGAGAAAGGACTTAAACCATGATAAAACTGTACCAGTAATGTCAATATGTTTGAGGTTAGAGTAGAGAATATCATGGTTTAGAGTGCAAAGGCGCAGAGATGTCGAGAAAGATGATGATATGATCGATACTGGAATCAAACCACGTATAATGGTATCAAATAAAGAGAGAAGAAAAGTACTGTGTCCTTTTCGGAAGCCATGTTGATTTGGGTGAAGAAGTTTGTTGTCCTCAATATATTCAGATAGTTGGTGTAGTACTGTGGATTCAATTATTTTTGCTAAAGATGGAAGGGAAGTGATTAGACAGTAGTTCGTGATATCAAGATCTAATGTTTTCTTTTTTGGAATAGGTAAAATAGTTTGTTTGAGAGAAATGGAAACACACCAGATTTGAAGGATGAGTTAACTATTTGAGTTAAGATAGGTGACATTTGTTCTCTTGTATCTTTTTTTTTTAGTTGCCCAGAGCAGGGATTAAACGGGCTATTTGCGGCTTTTGATTTTGAGATAATTTTAACAGTGGAACAATCGATAGTGACAAATTCGGACCAAGAGCATATAGCGAGCATAAGGTTAATATGTGGAACTGGCAAATGATTCAATTCGGATTAAATATTTAAAATTTTATCTTGAAATTCTGAGCAAACTTGTTGCAAAAATCATCTGTAATATGTTTCGATGGTTCTGAACGTAAGGTAATGAGCGATTTTACAATATTAAACAGAGTGGTGGAGTTCCCGTTGGCAGTTTGTATTTTATGAGCAAAATACAATTTTTTGGTGTGATCTATTTCTTTTTTATATTTGTGTAAGTTGGCTGATCATCCCTGTTTGGGAGAAAACCTCTTTGGGGAAAAGCTAAAGGACCAAAACCTCACGGTGCGGTTACTCTTTGAGTGGGGACCAGCCTTCCAGGTCCTGACATTTTTACCCACAATTTAAAAAGCCTTTCTACCAAAGAAAGCCCTATTGACCATATCAGGGTTATCACTAGCTTCTGTCCCAATCACCAAGCACTCAACTGCTGTCTAATCAGAAAAGGGGAGGACGAGATAGATGCAAGCAAAAGCAACAAGCACAAGCAGTGTTAAAACCACAACAAAATTTAAGAACTTCACCGCCAGAGCAGACAATGTCAGTTGTGGGCAGGCTCTAATTGAATGCAGCATCTTGGGCCTTCATAACATCAGACCAGTGGGTACTATCGATAGTATGTCACAGTTACCAGCTCAACTTCAAGAGCAAACCCCAAATGCCTCACTTCTCCCCCATCTAATAGATCTACTCCATCAAGATCTTTTACAGCAGGCGGTGCATTCCCTCCTCAGAATGCTATACAAGAAATAGTTCAATCCAGCTACAGTCAGGGCTATTGCTCCAAATACTTCTTCATCCTCAAGAAATCAGGGGGTCTCTGACCCATCCTAAATCTAAAAAATCTCAACACGCATCTCTACTGGGAGAAATTCAGGATGACTTCCCTGGGTACCATTCTATCTTTTATTCATCCAAGGGACTGGATGTGCTCCCTAGATCTCAAGGATGCTTATGCTCATTCCTATGCATCCATCTTCATGACATTACCTCTGTTTCAGTGTGGGAGACAAACATTATCAGTACAAAATCCTCCTTTTTTGGCCTCATGTCTGCTCCAAGAGTTTTCACAAAATGTCTATCTGTGGCAGTAGCACACCTCCACCGATCAGGAAGCTATATTTTTCCTTAACTTTCCTTGGTTGGTTGATAGCCCTCGCAAAAGAAGCCCTGCAATCACACAGAGTGTTAACCATTTACTGTCTAGAAGATCTGGGGTTTGTAATAAATAATGAAAAGTCAAATTTAAATCTAACTCAAACAATAGTTAATAGGTGCTCGAATAGACTCAATTCTATCCAGGGCATTCCTTCCCAGCAATAGAGCAAAAGGCTGACGTATCTCACCAGTCTTCTACATGTGTGCTCCACAGATCCTGCCCATCTCATTCTCACCTTTATTTTATTTTATTTATTTATTTATTTATGTAGAGATTTTTATATACCGCAGTACGTAAGGATATACATCACCGCAGTTTACATTTAACAATAACATAGCAACAGGCTTTACAATTGACATTATTAACTAGGATTAGAATAAATTACAAATAACAGGATTGACGGAGAAACAGTCTGTACAGACCGTGGACCATCCATTAGTGTTTAACATACAATAATGAAATTGAAGTAACTAAAAATATTTACGAACCAACACTAAAACCATAGAGCAAATAATACAATAACGGTGCTGAGTGGGAATACAAATTCTAAATTGATCAATGGATAATTCTATTATATAAATCAATTAAAATATCATAATAGGGGATGGTGCGGGCAGATGGGAGGTGAAGAATTTAGGGAGGGACAGCGGGTAGGAGGGACAAGGAGCATGGGATAAATGGGGGTTGCAAATTGTATGGTATTTCAGTTTAAGTGACTTTCTAAGTCACATAGCAGCAGCGATTCACGTAGTTCCCTTAACTCATCTGCATAAGAGTCAATTTCAATGGGGATTGAAGATGTGATGGAATCAACTTCTTCATCCTCTATCTTCCAAAATAATCATAACCAACTTCATGAAACTGATATCCAATGGTGGCTATGTCGAGAAGTATTGGAATTAGAACTCCCATTTCAGCCATAACTATGTAAAATTATACTCTCCACCGATGCCTCCACCCGAGACTGGGGGCACATCTTCGGCAATTTAAAACCCAGGGTATATGGTCACATCAGGAGTCACGTTGTCGGATAAATCTGCTAGAGTTAACGGTGCGACATGCCATCAAGGTTTTCCAACACTTGCTCCAACATCAGCACATAATGATTCACCCATCCAATCAAGTATTGATGTATTATTTCAACAGGTAAGGTGGAACTGGATCTTAGACCCTTTGCAAAGAGACGTTAGCCATCTGGAACTGGGTGAAGGTCCACTACATAATTCTCCAGGCAATCTACCTTCTGGAGATAACAAATACTGAGGTGGACAGATTCAGCAGAGTTTTCCAACCTTTCACGTGATCTCTTTCCCAAACCACAGCAGACTATTTCTTCTGCTGATGGGGCCGGCCGTGGATAGATTTATTAACGACTGAACACAACATGAAGCTGATCCACCCGAGCTCTTGCAGAGAAGAACCAGATGCATTTCTAATTTCTTAGGCAAAGCAGCCACATGATCCTCCATCCATGCATTTACATCTCACTACTGCCTCGACAGTAGTATTGTGCCACTTGTCATCCAGGCAGATGCTGTCCACAGAGGAGTCCGGGTTGTAAAAAAAAAATATATATATATATATTTTCGGTGACTTCATTAAATTCGCTACTGGTCAAACCATCATGATATTATATGTATATATACAGATTTTTTACAATCCTCAACTTCGGACTCCCCATGCAGCATTGCTAATTCAGCCTGCTTACTGTTGGAAAAAAGCAAGTTTGCTTACTGTAATTGCTGTTTTCCGTATATAGCAGGATTAATTAGCCATGCATTCCCGCCCTGCCTCCTTGGACAGCATCTCTACCTGCCCTGGATATCTTCTGCTTATATATGAACTGAGGAGAGTTCTGGAAGGCTCATTTGTGCAGGAACTACCACGCATGCCCAGTAGGGTAAAAAAGCCTTAAGCTTTGACAGACAGCTCCGCCTAATGCCACCACCCATGCAGCATGGCTAATTCATTCTGCTATCTTCGGAAAACACCATTTACGGTAAACAAACTTGCCTATTTCGGGGTAGTAGAAGTAGTTATTCCAATTGACAGTAGCACAATAAAGGAATTTACTGTATCAGAAGTATTCAGTTTTTCAGACTATTTCTTTTCTTATGAAGTAATTTCTTGTATCAGATTCCAAGATGTCAATCTTTTTATCTTAGTTGTTGTTTCCAGAACTCTTCCTGTGCCTTGCATTCAAATGTCTTCTGTGCTTGAGCTTCCTGGCATTTCAAATGACCACCCTCATGCCCCCTTTTATTGTTCTTTAAACTGTAGGAATTTTTTCAAACAAAGCATGCAAAATTACAAAAATCCTGTAAGAGCTGAAGTGTTAAATTTGCTGATTATTTCCTGTGTTTTTTTTCATCAACTGCTTGGCATCATAGACAACTTGATTGCAAGTATTCACCAGTGTTGGCTAATTTGTACAATTGTTAAAATAGCTAAGAATCCTATTCGGTAAGGATCTTTTGCATAGATAAAGAGCTAGCGGAAAACCTTTGGGCGTAGTTCATCAAAAGTCTGAGTTGGGTGCATATACAAAGCACTGTACTTTACTGAAGATTTTTGTTAATATACATTAAGGACTTTTTCTCATTTTCCGTAGATAAGCAGGATGAATTAGCCATTACATGTGGTGACATCATCCAGTGCTACTGTACAGACTTGTCCTAGCTAGTAGAGCTTTGAGCTCTCCGTGCATGTGCAGAAGTTCCCATGTGGACATCGCCTCATGATTTCACCAGTCATTTATTTTCTTCTAGCACAGCACAGATTTGTCTCATAACACTTTGTCTCTCCAGATATTTTTCAAAATCCGTCACAATTTTTGTTTCATTTTCACTATTTTCTTCAGTTTTCCTACTTTAGTTGCCTTACTGAACTACAGTACCTGCAACAGCATTTTTCAGTGCTGCCAAAAAAAACCACCTATATCTGGCGGTCCTATGGCTAGGAAGCTGGATTTCAAATACAGAGTCCAGAAATCTCCATGGTTTGGCGTTGTCCATCTGCCAGATTAGTTAGTCGACTTTGAATCAGCCCTGTAAAAGACTGCTAGACCATTTTGACAAGAAAGTCTTCCAAAACTCCATGCTTTATTGCCCGTATTTCTATGCAACAATTCTTATGTTGCAATATGGTCACAACTGTATTGAGAATCTGAAGGCTTTTCTACAATCTGTGGAGAGAGGGTCCTTTTTCTCACAACCAGTTTTGTAGGCAGAGGGTTTCATGCATCACCTTCTCCATTCTGTCTACAAATTTTTCAACTCCATTTTCACATACCTCCTCATCTTCAATTGGAGCTTAGTGTATGACAAGGCTCCTGGCGAGTAGCATCTGAGATGATGACTATGAGAAGTTACTGGACCTATCTGATCTCTGTGACAAATTAAGAAATGGACTGAAGCAGTCCAGCCCTCACAAGGGTCTCTGAATACCTTCTACATTTACAAATGTTCATACTTTCACAGATTGTTTCGTTTTTGTTTAGCAGTACCGCCTACCACCTTTTCTGTCTCAGCGTTTGCAACCACTTCCGTTTGGCCGCGGCACTGTGAGCGCCATCATCCTAAGACTACAACACAGGCCCAGTTTTTGATCCTGCTGAACTCTGTTCTGAGAGGGGAACAAGATCTAAATGTTCTGTGAGGCATGGCATCAGATAACCAAGGACCTCTGGGGCCTTCAAATTGTGGAGTCTGGCTACCGCCTATATTTCTCTCTGTTACCATCCTTTCCACACTGCTTGAATTTTGATCCAAATCAGTGTCACTGGATGCACTTTCACCGAGAAGTGCAATCACTTCTTCACCAACAAACAATAGAACTAGTCCCTTTGATCCTGCATGGATCAAAATAAATTCCCTCAACACGATTCTCCTTTACATCCAAAAGCAGGAATGGATATGCGCTCTTGATCTGAAGGATATATTTGCCCATATACTTTTAACCTTTCTTCCCATTGGTGCTATCTTTGCTTCAAGGTGGATTCTTCCCAATACCAGTTACTCCTGTTCACCCTATCAGCAGCTCTGAGAGTCTTTGCACAAATGCCTTGCAGTGGTAGCTGCACACCTATATTGCTAGGGTATTCCAGCTTTTTCCATATCTGGACAACTAGCTAATCACAATGAACTCTTGAGAATAAGCATTATGTTTCCTACACAAAACTGTCTGCTTCAAAATTTGGACCTTTCTAGTTAATTTCGAGAAGTCAAATCTTAGTACCTGCTCAGAGGATGAAATCCATTGGAGCATGGATAAACTCGCAGGAGAGAGGAATCAAATGTATACTATGAGATTACTCATAAACAAACTACTGACCTTTCAACGAGCAACAGTCAGAATGGTTCTCGTTGCATCAGGTCATATGGCAGTGGCCATTGCACCTGATCCCACAGACACATTTTCATAGTGTTATCTACACCGGAGTCTCCGCTCTCAGTGGGATCAGCTGGCACAACCAGTCAAAATTTCTGATTTACACTGAGTTACACTGGTGGCTAAACTCCTGCATGCTTCAGGATGTCATGCTGCTTTGTGCTTGTCCTCATTAAGTCTTGCTAGCGATGAACCCTACCGTGAAAGGAGGAAGTGCTCACAGGGGATCATTCTGATCTCAGGGCACCTGATCTTGTGAGGAGAACCACATTCAGATCAATCTGCTAGAATTAAGGACGATCAAATATGCTCCATCAGCGTTTATGGATCTTCAAGGGAAGGGCATAGTATTTCAAACACAACCAGGTTGCTATGTTTTATGTCAGCAAACAAGGAGGTACAGAATCATGGCCTCTCTGCAAGGAAGCATTAAAGATTTGGAAGTGTGCAACCAGACACTGGCCTGTCCTACATGCCATCTATCTTCCAAGAATCTCCCATCATGCTGGTGGATCGCCTTAGTAGAATATTCCAATCACACAATTCATTTTTGTGTCACTCAACAGCTGAATTCATCTTGGGATCAGCTACCAATTGACCTGTCTGTGTTGGAGCAGAATAGAAGACCAGAGCTCTTTTTCCTCTATTCTACCCACTAATATTGGTCTGGCTTAGGATAGTTTCCTCCTTGATTGGGGGACAAACCTCATATGTGCTTTTCTACCAATATCGCTGATTATTAGAACAGTACAAAAGCTGTTGCAAGACTGTATTTGCTTGACTCTTATAGCTCCAGTGTGACCCAGACAGACATGGTTTGGATATCTTGTACAACTTTCCAGCAGTCTCCCCAAATATCTAGGAATAGACCTTACATTGTTCATTCAGGACAAAAGAACACATTGTAATCCATGTCTCAATCTGAAGACTTGGATGTTGAATGCTTCGTAATTGCTCATCTCTTTACTATGAACGACTGAAAACATTTTGGTTCCAGCTAGATAGAGTTCTGCCTTCAAATGGATCAGATATTCCCAATGGTGCCAGCACCTGTTCTTTTGCAAGCCCAAGCACTTGATACTGTACTTGCTTCTGTATTCTGTCTCAGGTCTGCAACATAATTGAAGAATGTACATCTCAGCATCTTTAAAGGCTTACCATGTTCAAGAACACACTATACCCATCTCTTCATCCACTAATATTGTTTCTCATCACAGTTACCTCAGCTACAAATGTCAACGAACTCCAAGCTTGTGTCCATTATGTGCCATAAGTGTGATTCTTCCATAATCTAGTAGTCCTTTCCATTCTCCTGAAATTTCTAACAAAGGTTATCTTGGTTTTCCATATCAGTCAATCCATTGTACTATCTCCCCCCCAAGATCTGATGTCCATGAAGGAGAAAGTCCTTCATACCTTAGATCAGTGGTTCTCAACCTTTTTTTGGCCGGGACACACCTGACAGATGGTTCTCACATGCGTGACACACTGAACATGTGACCATCACAGGGCTAAATGTAAACAGGCACTCTGCATCCACGGGAACCCCCTCAACCCCCCAGCAATGAGTGCAGAGCAGATCTAGGGCATTACCCTGTACAACTCGCCATACAAAAAAAGATATTCTGGTTCTGATGACATCCCAGTAAAAGCAAAACAAACTCCTTTTACTACCAGGCAAAATAGCCTTCCTTATGAAAAAGACAGTAATTTACCACTAATGCTTATCCTATTGAGAAAACACAACAAATAAGATTGATACAAATGCCTACATGCTAGTTAAATACCTCACTTCTGTCACACACCCAGAACTGACCTTCACCAAGTAAAGAAAGACCACACATTATAAATATGGAGACAGAAACTGGAATGGAAAACCAAAAAAGCCACTGTGCATGAAGGCGAACCTGGAGAAATGGAAAGAGAAATGTAGCACCTAACAGACTCTCAGGATTTGCAATAATGCACACAAACTAACCCGCACAAAGTTACACCTGTATTATGGAACACACTCAAACAGTAACAACCCTATCTAAGAAATACAACTATTAAACCAGGACCTAAACACTAATACATTTCCTATTGGGAAAACAGAATAAGCCAAGTTGCTATAGAGCCCCACACAGAAATAATTGTAAAGCTATACTAAAAATGTTACAAAACAGCTGCTGAACAGAATAATATCCAACAATTAAAAACTCATAAAAATTATTAAAACATGTCCAAATATCAATAAATATTTCAAAACAGCAGACATCGCATAATACCCAATAATTAAAATGGCAGTCAATCAAGAAAAATAACCTTAAAAAGCCATCTTTACTTACACTCTCCTACTCCATTCCCTTCCAGGCCAATAGCACTCACCAGAAGCAGCAAGGGCTGCTGAAGCTCTGTCCTCACAGTTCTCTTCCTTAGTGCCCACAACCAGTCACCCCCTCCCCCCCCCCAATTAGACCCCACGACCAGTCTCAGTCTCTCTCTCACACCAGTCATCTTCCTGACCAGTCTCTCTCTCTCTCACACAGAAACACATCACCACCCTGCCCAGTCTCTCTCTCAATCACACTCATGGTCTCTTATATACAATCTCTCAATCCCACACAAATGCTCTCGCACCCATTCACATCAGCTCTCACTCCGGCTTCCATTCACATCAGCTCTCACTCCGGTTTCCATTCACATCAGCTCTCACCCAGGCATCCATTCACACCCACACACACAAGCTCTCACCCAGGCATCCATTCGCACCCACACACACAAGCTCTCACCCAGGCATCCATTCGCACCCCCACACACAAGCTCTCACTCGCACCCAGACGCACCAGCTCTCACTCGCACCCAGACGCACCAGCTCTCAGCCAGGCACTCATTCACACACAGACCACAGCACCAGCTCTCACCAAAAACTTCTTCCTTCACTGCAGGGATGGGCTCCAGTTCCACCGCGGCTTTACTCCGGAGGGCTTTCTTTTTTCGCCACCACGGGAATGGGCTCCCGTGGTGGCCTCGGTCGGGGTCGGGTTTCCTCTTCGCTGCCATGGGAATGGGCTCTCATGGTGGCTTTGCTTCGTCGGGGGTCGGGTTTTCTCTTCACTGCACGGCCTTGCTTCGTCAGTATTCAAAAACTTTTCTATTCTTCCCACCCCACCCCCGGGCATTCAGATGCCTGCCTCACCGGCCAATCAAAGGGTTCCTCCCGTCTTCCTACTTCCAATGGTAGGGAGGAGGCTTCCGATTGGCCTGCGCGGGGGCAGGCAGAATGAAGGAGGCTTCCCATTGGGCAATGGGGGTAGGAAGAAAGGAGGCTTCCAATTGGCCCGTGGGGGCTGGAAAAGGCAAAAGGAAAGTAGAACGGGGTAGTGGGACACCGGGAGACGCGACACACCTGCCGGTGTTTGGCGACACACCGGTTGAGAAGCGCTGCCTTAGATTATAAAAGAGCTTTTCCCTAGTATGAGAAGAACTCAACCACATCACCAGGCTTCACATTTATTCATTACATTTGACCCTAATAGACTTGGCACTGCAGTCGCCAAACATACATTGTCTACTCGGATAACAGAATGCATTCAGTGCTGCTACACCTTAACAGGACTGCAGCTCACATACTCAGTCAAACTCAAGTCAGGGCTGTGGCTTCTACTGTTGCTTAATTTAGAGAAGTATCCCTTGGACATTTGCAAAGCTGCAACTTGGCATCATTTCACACCTTTACATCCCATTGCTGTCTGGCCAACCTTTCAAGGATGGACAGAATATTTGGACAAGCAGTTTTCTGTAAACTGTTCTCGAAGTAGTTTACGCTCCACAGTGGGATCCGGGTTACTTGTGGAGTAACTGCTCCACTGCAACCCTCATCTTGGGACTCCCCACATGTAATGACTAATTGAGCCTGCTTATTGACAGAAAAAGCAAATTTGCTCACCATAAACAGTGTTTTCTGTAAATAGCAGAATGAATTAGCCATGAAATACCCACCTGCTTCCCGGGAGAGTCGACTACCTAGCTAGATTTAGTTCTCATATAGACTGAAGAGGCTCATAAGGCAACACTCATACAGGAACTTCCACACATGCTCAAAGCTCTACTAGCTAGGAGAGCAGAGTTTGTTCAGTGCCGCTGGATGATGTCATCTACATGGAATGGCTAATTCATCCTACTATTTATGTAAAATGCAGTTTATGGTGAGTGAACCTTTATGTAAAATGCAGTTTATGGTGAGTGAACCTTCATATCCAGAGATCAGTGGACAAAGGAAATGCTACAGAGACAAATTGAAAGCTTATCTGAAACAGACATGTAGATTTCCGAACCTGGGAAGAGCAAACCAACAATCAGCATCAGTGGTGCCACATCCTCCATCAAGTGGCAATTCGTTTCAAGATGAAATGCTTTGCCCTCAAAGCTGAAAAGGGAGAAAGAAGAAAAAAAGGGAAACCCACTAATTATGCAGTTAAGTCATGAAGGAAACATTTGAAGCATATGCTGGCAAGTTTGTGGCTTCTGGATCCTGCTCCTAACCCATCTCGGAACCTGTATGTAAATCAGTACTTGAGATTTGCCTCGAATCAATGGATTGCTGATAACAGTGGGAGGAAAACTCTGGGGCCAGACTGTATTCGACTTGAGATGTGAATATGTATCGAAACTCGTAAGTGGCTGATTAGATCAGTTGTTTGCATAGTCTAACGTTTTACTGTAAGTCGTAATACATAATACGGAAATAATAATGGGGACTGTTTTTTTAAAACAGCTCGTGATTTTGCAAAATCTGTGAATACTTTTACCCACGGATTTTGTACCAGTTCTCAAAGGGAAAGTAAAAGTATAATTTCCTAATGAAAAATTTCCCCGGGGGGGGGGGGGAAGTTGCAGTGATTTTCGCCTGCTTCTTCCAGTACTTTTTGTTTAGAAAATAATATGCATGGATTTAAAAATGTAATCTCCATGGATTATATCCCTCTCCTGACCTATACGCCCCTGAGAACGCCTACTTGTTGCCTATCTAAAATTATGCACATTGTTGATCCCTGCCCGTAGCTGTAGGAGGGTAAAGGATAGGCAATTATTCCAACTGCCAGCTCACCAGGGTATATTAGTATTTACCCAGATAAATGGCTTCTGATGAATATCAGCAGTGTTTTAAATGTGTAAATCTGGTCCTTACTGACTAGGGTACTTACAGGTTACACTAAACAGCACAAGTGGATGTCTGTGATGAATATTTAAAAATTAACGTCTGCTTTTTTTTTTTCTTCTGTCTTAAGAACTTGATAGTCTTAGTGACTCTCTTTTTTCTGGTGATGAAGAGCAAGCTGGAACAGATGAAATAAAAGCTGAAATTAATGGAAATTGGGCAGCATCTTCAATAAATGAAGCACGAGTTAATGCCAAAGCAAAGAGGCGTTTGAGAAAGAATTCTTCCCGCGATTCTGGGAGAGGTGACTCTGTCAGTGATAATGGGGAGACTTCCCGAGGTGGTGTTACCATACCAACGAGCCCAAAGGGAAAGCTCTTGGACAGAAAGTCCCGGTCTGGCAAAGGAAGGGGCCTGCCAAAGAAAGGTTGGTTTAATCACCTAGCTTACTAAAACTATTTGCAACTGTCTTCATCATTTTTCATTTTCATTTTTTCCTCCACATTTTTTCAATAAATTAAAAAAAGCTCTAACTTCCAGCCCTGCAATTAAGGTTTCTTTTTATATTTTGTTTCTTAGGTTTCAAAGGGCAATGTTCAAAGGCATTTACTCCAGCAGAATGGCCTGACTGAAAATTGCCCTCTTCAGATGTGACTAAAAGTACCCGGGATTCCAGAGCACGCAAACTTTTAGCTGTAGGGAAAGGCGTTCTGAGGGTGTGTTTAGGTCAGGAGAGTAAATCAGCATGCTTATATTTGAAAAGCAAGCTATTTTGCCCCCGTTCCGCTGCCTTCACAAATAACAAGTGAAAAGTATGTGGATGCTTTTAACATGTGTTGTTTGCAAAGTTTAAAAGAGAACTAATGTCTGTAGTTTCTTTTTGAAAATACTATTACTTTTTCTAAAGCACTGCTTTACAGATATACAAGGAGATGGTCCCTGCTCCATGAAGCTTACCATCTAGTCAAGACAAATGAGTCTAACTTTTAAAATTAAGGTTGTCAGCTTTGGAGAAATCTCAGCCAACTCTGAGGAGGACCTCCCAGCCCTCTCTGTGATTTGAAATGTCCTGTGTAGCTCTCTTCTTGAAAAGTTTGTGGACCCCTCACTGCTCTACAGTATACATATTTAGATCTTTAACTCTGTCCCCATATGTTTTAGAATGAAGACCACTGATCATTTTAATATCTACTCTCTGGACAGACTCAAACCAGTTTATATCCTTTTGAAGGTGCAGACTCCAGAATTGTACATAGTTTTCCAAATGAAATCTCACCAGTGATATATACAGTGTTTATATCCCTTCCATTTTTTCCTCTTCATTCCTCTCCCTGTGCAGCCAAGCATCTTTGTGGTCCTTTATAGTAGGATAAGCATAGAAACAGCATGAATTTGAGAAGGGCCCATAAGTAAAAGGGCCAAGAGAAGTACAGATGTACAGGCCAGATACTGGCATTAGAGGTGAAGTAGCATCCCATGACCTGAAATATATTGGAATGGCTTCTGTTATACACATACGGGGATACAGTAAAATGCGCGGGAGAGCCGGCACTCCGAGGCGAGCGCCCGCTCTCCCGACACACGCAATTTTGTATTCAAATGAGGGCCTGCGGTAATAAGGAGGCGCTAGGGACACTAGCGCGTCCTTAGCGCCTCCTTATGGGCAGAAGCAGCGGCTGTCAGTGGGTTTGACAGCCGACGCTTAATTTTACCAGCGTCTGTTGTCGAACCCTCTGACGGCCATGGGTTCGGAAAACAGACGCCAGCAAAATTGAGCGTCCGTCTTCCAACCCGCGAACCGCGGGCTAATCCTTTTTTTTTTTTTTTTTTTTTTTTACGATTTTTTTTTTTTTTTTTTTTAATTTTTGGGGCCTCCAACTTAATATCGCTATGATATTAAGTCAGAGGGTGTACAGAAAAGAATTTTTTTCTGCTTTTCTGTACACTTTCCCAGTGCTGGCCGAAATTAACTCCTGCCTTTTGGGCAGGCGTTAATTTCTGAGAGTAAAATGTGCGGCTTGGCTTCACATTTTACTTTCTGTATGGCGCAGGAATTAGGCTCATCAAATGCATTTGCATGTTGCGGGCGCTATTAGTTTTTTGGGGGTTGGACACGCGTTTTCCTCACGCTATTACCCCTTACTGTATAAGAGGTAATAATAGCGCGTCGAAAATGCGCATCCAGACGGGGGCTAACGGTGCGCTCGGCTGAGCGCAGCATTCTGTATTGGCCTGATAGGTTACATCACGTCTGCTATACCAGTTGCTGAAGTTATGGTTCTGCAGCAGTACGCTGATCAGAACACATTAAGTTTGGAAACAAGTGTGAAAGGAGAATTGCAAACTAATGGAGGGGACTGAGATGGGCAAAAGTATGAATGGATAGTAGAAAATGAATCAAGTTATGGAATTCTGAAGGATTTGAAATGGATAAAGAGTAAAGGTTTCTAGTTTCAGCTATGGAAGTTCTTTAAAATTTAGTATTTTATTTATTTGCTTGTTTTCTGTACATTTCTCTTTAGTTTAAAGGAAAAGCACATCTCTTATCCTTTTGAGACTTTTATATTTTAAAGTAGTGGGGCTGATGTTGCTTCTGCTTTACTAAAATACAGAGTCAGCAATTAACTTATGATTACAATTTAATTGACTTTCCTTGCAATCCATCCCACATGTGATGAGCGCAGACACATAGTTGAATTTCCTATGCATTGTTAAAGTATCAAGTATTGTAATGTTCTATTTACTAACTTTACTCTGCTTCTACACATCTGTAATATTTGTACTGTAATTTTCCCCTGCAACTTGAGTTCTGCCTGCTTGCCCATATGTGTGTGTTTAAAGAAACTCTTGTTTCCTGTTGTCTAGAGATTATAATTCAAATTCCTTTTCTTTACCAACTCTATTAAACACAGTGAGGGCTGTACTCAAAAAAAGACATAGGTGCTTAATTTTCAAAGTTAGGTGTTTATACGTTTGTATGTAAAAATGTTTCTGAATTTGGTGCCTAACTTTAGGCGCCTTAAACTACAAAGTTCCTAAAGCGGATGGGGTAATGAATTTAGGGGCTTATCAATGATATTCAGCACTGAGTGCCTGACTAAGGCATTTTAATTTAGCAGCCTCAAGTTAAGGTACCTAAAATTATATTTCAGAACCTATATTCAGAAGTTTAAGGCACCTTGTATAAGGGGTCTTAAATGCTTAAATATAAGTATCTTAATAAGGCTCCTGATTAAGCTGCCTTAAATCAAGCACTGAACTCTTAGTACTCTTTTTATCTTTGATTCATTTGCAAAGTTATTGTTGCCTTAGTCTTACTCTATCGTCCTTTGCTAAAACTAAATACTGAGCTTTTTCCTACCTACTTTATATTTGACAAGTTCCCTTGTTTTCTCTGCTTTAACCTTTTATATCCTTAATTCTTCATTCATCATATCCTGTGAAAATTGGTTCTAATTCTCAATGCATAATCATTTCCTGTGCCTTAAGCTCCCTTGATTTTATGAATTCTGAGTATAATTTCACTCTGCTTACTGGTTTTGATTTCTGTACATGTAGCACTTTGGTTAAAGGTACTCTAAAATTATAGTTGATGCTCAAAATGGAAAACTAGTAACTATGGGAACAGTTTCCCAGATTCCTTTTTCTCTGTTTGTAAATTTGGGTATTTTTCCTTAGACTCATCTTGCATAGACCAGTAGTTCTCAACTTTTTTTTTCTGTTGGGATATACCTGACAGATGATGCTCACATGTGTGACAAACTGAACACATGACCGTCAATGGGCTAAATGTAAACATATTTTGCACCCACAGAATATATATCCTCCTGCCCCTCAACAACGGGTGCAGACCAGAACTAGGACATTTCCCCATACAACTCATCATACAAAAAAGATATTCTGATTCTAGTGTTATCTCAGTAACAGCAACACAAATTTCCTATATTACCAGGTGCATTGTAAAATAACAAAACCTGAAAAACCCCCACTCAGCACATGTGTAGCATACCTACTATACCATAGTAGCACTAATTCAGAGGACTCAAATAGCAATCGCCCTACTTATAAAAAGGCAGCAGTACACTAGCAATGCATATCCTATGGAGATAGCACAACAAATAAGATTGATGCACATGCCTACATGCTAAGAAAATAGCTCCCCTCAGAACTGACTTTCACCAAATAAAGAATGAAAGACTGAAAATTACAAATGTGGAGACAAAGTGGCATGGAAACCCTGAAAAATCATTCTGCATGGAGTGCAAAATTGGAGATCTAGAAACAAATACATTTCTCGTTTTGGAGTCTCCCTACTCAAATTGTACTAACCACGGATGTATCCACCCTGGGGTGGGGAACTCATGTAGATGGGCTCGGTACCCAGAGTCTCTGGTCCGCTCAGGAATGCTTTCATCAAATCAACTGCCTGGAGCTTCTGGCAATTGGTTTCGTGCAATAGGCTTTCAGAGATCGGCTGTCCTACAAAGTTCCCCTGATCTAGACAGACAACCAAGTATTATGTGGTATGTCAACAAGCAGGAGGCAAGGGATCATACCTCCTGTCTTAGGGAGAGGTCCACATATGGTTATGGGCCCTGACCCACAGGATGGTGTTCAGGGCCATGTTCCTGGCCAGGATGGAGCCTTCAGACCCCATGAGTGGTCCTTGGACCAGGGGATAGCGAATCGGATATTCTGCCTCTGGGGGAGCCCAAACATAGATCTATTAGTGTCCCCCTGCACAACAGGAAGGTGCCTCGGTTCTGCTCCCTGTACAGGTCAGACAGCAAACCAGCCTCGGACACTCTTGCCTGTCAGGGCAAAGGTCTTCTGTACACATATCCTTCGATTCCCTTAGTGGCAAAGACTCTCTTGAAGCTTCGTGAGGACAGAGGGACTATGATTCTCATAGCCCCTCATTGGCTGAGACAGGTCTGGTTTCCACTCCTACGGGAGTTATCCATCTGGAAACTGATCAGTCTGGGGACTTCCCAGATCTCATCACGCAAGACCAAGGCAGGCTGCGGCATCCCAACCTCCAGACCCTGTTGCTCATAGTCTGGGGATTTTGAGAGGTTTATTCTACAGCTGCTTGATCTTTCAGAGGATGTGTCTCAGATCCTGTTGGCTTCTTGAAAGCCTTCTACTAGAAAGTCTACAGACTGAAGTGGAGGAGGTTTTCCATGTGGTGTGAGCAGAAGGCCCTAGATATGTTCTGCTTCACACAAAAACTGCTTGACTACCTTCTACACCTATCGGAAGCTGGCTTGAAAACTAATTCTTAGTGCAATTGGCATATACCACCAAGGTGTAGATGGGATGCCCATTTCTGTACAGCCTATAGTTGTATGTTTCATGTCGGCCTACTTCAATTGAAACCTCCCCTAAGGCTTCCCGCAGTGTCTTGGGACCTCGACGTGGTGTTAGCTCAGCTGATGAAAGCTCCTTTTGAGCCGCTGCACTCTTGTGACCTGAAGTATCTGACCTGGAAGTTCATATATTTTGTGGCAGTTCCTTCAGTACACAGGGTTAGTGAGCTCCAGGCCTTAGTGACTTATCCATATTATACTAACTTTTATCATGACAGGGTGGTCTTGCGTTCACATCCTAAGTACCTGCCTAATGTGGTGATGGATTTCCATCTTAACCAGTCAATCGTCCTGCCAATATTTTTTCCCAGGCCCCATTCGCACAAAGGCGAATGAGCACTGCAGTTTGGAGCTCCAAGTGAGTTAGCCTTCTATCTGGAGTGGACAGAAGCCCATAGACAGTCTACCCAACTTTATTCCTTTTGATAGGAATAAGTTGGAAGTTGCCGTTGCCAAGAAGACACTATCCAATTGACTAGCAGATTGCATCTTATAGAAACATAGAAAATGACAGCAGAAAAGGACCAAACGGTCCATCCAGTCTGCCCAGCAAGCTTATGGTAGCATATGCTGTGCCGTTCAAATCACCCCCTTACTTAGTTTCCCAAACCATCAAAGTTAGGGACCTTGTTGGTTGCTGTCTGAGTCCAGTTCTCTGTTACATCTTGCTGTTGAAGCAGAGAGCAGTGTTGGAGCTACATCCAAAGTATCAAGCATTTTGGTTAAGAGTAGTAACCACCACACCAGCAAGTTATCCCCATGCTTATTTGTTTTCCCAGACCATAAAATCCAATGTCCTTGTTGGTTGCTGTCTTAATCTAATTCTCCTTTTCCTCTTTTCTCCCGCTGTAAAAGCAGAGAGCTTCTGTTATGCCCAGGCAGGACTATATCTTGGGGGTCATGTCAAGGCTTATTCTGTCAGAGCCATGGCAGCATCGGTGGCCCACTTGCGAGCAATTCCTGTGGAGGAGATCTGTAAGGCTGTGATATGGAGCTCTCTCTGCACATTCACATCTGTCTATTGTCTGGATAGGGATGGCCGACGCAACATTCGGTTTGGCCAGTCTGCCCTTCGGAATCTGTTTGAGATATAGAACCCAACTCTCCCTGCCTAGGGCCCGTTATTTGGGTTCTGGCTGTCTCCCCTTCTGTTATCAACAGCATTGATGATGTTCTGCCTGTTGGCACCTGGTTGGGTGTCGTCTGGTCCTCTTTTGTGTTGGGGAGCAACTTGTAGCTAGGGATTCACCCATGTGTGAGGACTACCATCCTGCCTGTCCTCTGAGAAAGCCGAGTTGCTTACCTGTAACAGGTGTTCTCCGAGGACAGCAGGATGTTAGTCTTCCCGAAACCCGCTCGTCACCCCATGGAGTTGGGTCCTCCTATTTTTTATTTTAATCCTAATTCTGTGTTTCAAGACCAGAGAGGGATCCCTTGTGGATGCATGGTATAGGGCATGCTGTGCCTAGTCAAAGTTCTAGAAACTTTGACATAAGTTTTCTGCATCTGGGCTCCATCTGATGTCACCCATATGTGAGGGCTAACATTCTGCTGTCCTTGGAGAACACCTGTTACAGGTAAATAACTCTATTTCACTTTGATCTGGGTGAATGAGGAAATAGCCTCCCACTGGGCCAGAAAGAGGAGGAGAAAGTGAAAGTATTCTCTTGTCAGGCCTGATAAAGGAGAAGTCAGTCGACTCCCACTTGGGCTGAAAAGGAGAGACTAGCCTCTTGCTGGCCTTGCGACACTCCTGGGACCTTGCAACACACTAGTGTGTCCAGACACACCTCTTGAGAACCACTGGCATAGACATTCCAAGCAGTGATAGTCTCTCATGCTGTCATATTTGTGGGGTTTTGCTATTGTCGTTTACACTTGAGGAATGGAGGCCAAATGAGCTACTTTATTTATTTATTAGTCATAAATAAAAGGGTATGGGAATTAGAAAAGCATTTTCTTTCTGAAAATAATGAATCTTTTTGCCAGTGCTACAGGAAGTGGTTTTTCTAGAATTGTTCCTTTTATACTTTTCGTGAAGTTTTTCCCATGCAGGAATGGCTGCTTTAATGAAATGTTGATTAACACAAAAATGTATTGTTGAAAACCAAAGTTGGCTCTGTTTTCGAGAGGTTTTGTCATACACACAAAATAAAGGTGTTATAAACTTGGGTCTTAAGGTTTTAGGCTAGATATAATTCTGTTTGACAGCTTACTTAAGTTTATTTATTCTTATGGCTCAAGACTTTCTCCCTCGTGTATATTCTTGCAAAGGGCCAATGGATTTATATACACTTGGCCTCTTGACAAGTAATCTTGGACTCTTTGTAGATGTTTTTTTCTTTTTATTATCAGTTTATCTGTATTTCTGCTAAGGGAGATTTTAGATTAGTTTAGAATATGAATTGGTTAGTACAAACCACCACGTAGGTTGAACTATAAATACTTTTCTCAGCAGTGCTTGTTTTAGCAAAGTTCTTTTCTTTTTCTACTAAAGAACTGGAATATGTCACACCCTTTTAGTAACCAGCTCAAATAAGCAGTTGGTGTCTTGCTATATTTGCAGGCTTCTTGAATTTGAGAACACCCATTATTCTCTATCTTTTGCAAGTTATATTTTTAAGTGTATTAATGTTTATGTAGCGTAGTTCATGTCTGGCAGTGGAAAAAGGGCAACCAGTTTCCTTCCTGAAAGAGCTTGGTTAAGACAAAAGCAAGCTGTCTGCCAAGCACTGTGCTGTATTGAGTGACGTTTACTGTATATGTACGGTATTCTATTTTTTATTTTTTTTCTATTATTATTAGGTGGCGCTGGAGGTAAAGGTGTGTGGGGCACACCTGGACAAGTATATGATTTGGAGGAAGTTGATATTAGAGACCCTAATTATGATGAGGACCAGGTAAGAGAAATCTAACACTTTCTGCTGTTTTCTTTTTTGCACACATATGTGTACCCTAAGTGCACTCGACTACTTTTTATCAGAAGATCCATGAATATGCAACCTATGTTTCCTGTCTACAGAATGGTGCCCCTGGGTAGGAAAGAACTAGATGCACAATGCAGCCAGGCAAAACTGCTTGTAATCTGCACTTTTGTTACTGATTTATATAAAGCAGGTTCCAACTATTTGCAAACTTTGCTGTTGCCTCTATTTGCAAAAAAGCAATATGCACAATACAGATTATATTTTTGGACTAGTTGCAGGATACAACATTTTGCTTTTCTAGCTGAAATTTCTCCCAGGACTATACAGAGCTTCTGGTGCTCATTCTTTTGTGGGAGGTCCAATTTTCATGCTCTCTACATCTCTACCCGTGCACAAAGTAAAAGTTCAAAATTCACCTCAGCCCAGTGATACACTCCATGATATACTTAATATTTATTTTACTACTACTGTAAATTGTGAAAGATTTCATAGTATTAAACCTACTAAGCTATTAACCAACAAGCAGCAGAGGTTTCATTATACAAGTTTAGTGTGATTATTCTAATTGAACATTACTTTGAAACTGAAAAAAGTTTTATTGATATACTTGGGGGTAATTTTTCCCGTCGATAGCAGGGCTGAATTAGCCATGCTGTCATGGGATCTGTCAATCAGGTCCGGGAGGCGGAGGTTTACAAAGCAGAGATTTAGATTTTGGCTCTCTGCGGCTGCGCGTGTGTTCCCACGAAGGAAAGTAACAGATTCTCCTCAGTCTGTTTTTTCCGCGAGCGGGATCGCATGCGGGGCTGACTTCTCCTCAGCATTTCTTATTTTGTTGAAATGTCAAAAAAGCCGGGGTTTAAACCCTGTGCCTGTGACAAGGTAATGTCGGTCACGGATGGCCATGACCGATGTTACCGATGCCTGGGACCAGAGCATTTATTTATTTATTTATTTATTTCAGATTTTTATATACCGGCATTCGAGACATTTACAATTCGACATTTACAATTACATTCGAGAGCATAATTTACAAAATTGTGAGTTTTGTGCTCGAGTGTCCCCAAGAGCCCAAAAACAACAGGCCTACAAAATGTTTGAACTCTTTAAGTTTTCCGAGCCATCGGAGGCTCATTCTTCACCGGGTCCCTCATTGACGGTGGCTCCATTACAGAAAAGAGCGTCGTCGTGGGATCCTCAACCCTCCAGGCTTGGAGGTAAGGATTTCCTGACCCGACATAGGCCTTCGGATCCGAGAGGACCGAAAGAGCCTCGGCGATCGGTGCAGGAAACAAGGGCGCCTAAATCTGCGGCGCTGACGACTTATGCGCCTGAAGTACCTTCTGCGCCCAAATCACCATTGGCGCATAATACTTCTGCGCCCGAATCATCATCAGCGCACAAGACACAGACGCACACAATGCAGGAAGCGTATGTGCATAATGCACCGAAGACTTATGCGCACATGGCGCCGAAGACCTCTGCGCTCATGGCGCCGAACACTTCTGCACGTACGGCACCGGAGCCGTCTAAAGCGAGCTTGGCGCCGAAACCATCTGAGTGCACGGCGTCAATGACTTCTGCGCACAAGTCGGTATATGCGCACAACTTACAAAAAACATCGACGCACATGGTGCCGAAGGCATTAGTGCATTCGACAACACACAGATCGACGCACAGTAGACTACAAAAGTCCAAACAACATCATTCAATACCACATGGGGTAAAACGAAGACATCAGTCTCCACATGTACCTCATTCCACCTTTTCAGACTCTAATTCTACAGAGGTGAAGTCAAAACGAATCAGACGATCACTGTCGGGAGAGAGAACCCATACAGTATCATCGTCACACCATCACCATAGGCGATCACGTCTCTCGCATCAAAAAGCTGCGAACATGAGAGATACATGGGCAGTGAGCCCTTCCACTTCTAGGTCATCTCACCCACGAAGTGTAGATTCCCTATCTCGTAGACAATTAATACAAATCACTTCCTCTGCTGCATCTTTGTCCTCAGATATTTCTGTTAAGACCACAGAGGGCAAGATGAGAAACAAGTATGACATTCCAGCTACTTCTGCTAAAATTCCTACAGTATCACCTCAAACAGGTTAACTACCAAAACAATCTGGTCGTGCAGCAATGCCTCCTCAAACAAAAGAGGCATTTCTTCAATTATCCCAGTCATTGGCAGGGTTTTATGAAACTCTTCAATCATCTTTTAAGATGTCTAACGAGCTATCTGTAAGTTCTCCGGAACACAATATACATACCTCTAGAGAACCGTCGGTGGAGCCTCCGGCATTCCCAATAACGAAACGTCCGATGTCACCAATTCAACAGCAAGATACCCCTACAGATTCTCTATCTCCACAAACGTCTCCATTGTCGTCATCTGGATTCCCATCGGATCCACAGGAACAACCACAGGAACCATATTTTCCTCCAGAAGACCTAACGTACTCAAAATTTTTAGAAAAATTGGGCACGATATTACATCTGGAGATCCAAAAGGGACAGACCCTAGGTCAGAAACCTTTGGTTTCCTAAAGATTTTCGATACTCCGGGAGAACCAACATCTCTCCCACCACACAAATTATTATATTCTGTCTTGCAGAAGTCGTGGGAAACGCCTTATTCTCTATCAGCGGTTTCCAAGAAAACGGATATAAAATTTCGTATGAGAAAAACATCGCCTTACTCTATACCACAATTACCACATGCTTCAATTGTGATAGAGTCGGCAATGCAAAGATTCAAAAAAGCAAAATCGCATGCCTCGTATCCACCGGGTAAAGACAACCGGTGCTTAGATGACTTTGGCAGGAAGATGTATCATAACTCAGTGTTGAATGCCCACATAATGCACCATCAATTCTATATGGTACAATACCTATATGAGTGCATACAAGCCACAAAAGGTATGCTTTCCTCGACGGCTGATCAGTTACCACCGCCTCTTCATGATATGGAGGAGTGTTCTCGACACCTTCTACGGTCGATATATGAGGCATTTGAAACATCTTCCAGAGCGTCTGTGACAGCCATTGCAGCCCGTAGGATGGCATGGTTATGCTCTAGTACGATAAGAGACGATTTACACGAGAAACTGACGAACCTCCCGTGTACAGGAGACAACCTGTTCGGAGAACAGTTTCAAGAAACAGTTGGGAAATTAAAGGAGGAAGGTCTAGCAGTCCAATCCTTAACGTCACAATCTCACTACTCGTCCATTCGTCGTTATATGGGATCTACACGTAGACAATCCTATAATCGTAGGCCTTACAGGTCTTATCAGTCTTTTCATACACAAACTTATCCATCTTACCAGCGTCCTGCGCCGCAACAAAATAACACGACTCAACGTAGGGGTAAACCACGTAACCAGAGACAGCAAACACAACAATCGGCTGCTGCAGTAAAATCAATGCCGTCTTTTTAATAAACCAGCCACCACCACTACATCAAGCACCACCTGGCAGAATTCATTCTTGCCTGGCAGCCAGGGAGAAAATAACAACCAATCAATGGGTTTTAGAAATAGTACGACATAGCTATCAACTCCAATTTACCACAAAACCCATACTACCTCACTTTTCTACTCTGAAGAGTCAAAGCTTCCAACCACAACTTCGCAAACAGCAGGCCATTCGACGAATTTTCCCGAAAACCCAAAAAACAGGGTTCTAGTCCCCATACTTCCTCATACCCAAAAAGTGAGGTGGACTTCGCCCCATATTAGATCTACGAGAATTGAACAAATTCCTGACCAAAGAGAAATTCAAGATGGTATCGTTGAAATCAATCTTACCTTTGATTCAACCCAATGACTGGATGTGTTCCATCGATCTGAAGGATGCGTACACACATTCCAATCCATCCATCCTCTTGGCGTTACCTATGCTTTCCCTACAGCCATCAACACTACCAGTACAAGGTTCTTCCCTTTGGACTATCGGCTGCACCCAGGTTTTTCACCAAATGTATGGTTCTGGTGGTGGCTCATCTCAGACAACAGGGTATGACCATCTTTCCATATCTGGAGATTGGTTAATAATAGCCTCGACCCCGGAGATCTTATTCTATCACCTCCGGGTGATACAGTGCTTAGGAATTGGGGCTAGTGATCAATTTTCAGAAATCACATCTCCAACCAACACAATGACTACAGTTCATAGGAGCAGGACTGGACACTGTTCGCAATTGGGCATATCTCCCAACAGAAAGAATAACACAACTACGTCAACTTCTCTACTCGTTGAACAACACTCAAAGGCCGTCGGCAAGACAAATTTTGGTAGTCCTCGGCCACATGGCGGCTATCTTCACAGTACCCAACACCAGGCTACACATGAGAATCCTGCAATGGGGACTAAAACGTTAATGGAAACAACACTCAACCGTTGACACAGAAGCTATCGTTGACTTCCAGGATGAAACAGGACATAACATGGTGGCTCCTACATTCCATCCTGTCAAAAGGAGCAGTATTCAGTCCTCCTCCTCACAACGCAGTCTTAACCACAGATGTGTCCCGCAAGGGATGGGGAGCACATCTCGAGATTTACGAAACCCAAGGGTTGTGGACAATCTTCGAGCAGTCCCTGCAGATAAATTTATTGAAGCTCAGAGCAATTCGGAATGCGTTACAAGTGTTTCAAGATCACTTAAAGGGCTGCAGAGTCATGATCTACACAGACAATCAAGTGGCAATGTTTTATATCAACAAGCAAGGAAGGTCCGGTTCATGGCCCCTTTGCAAGGAGACCCTGACAATCTTCAAACATGCTTACCAATATTGCATACATCTGCAAGCAACTTATTTACCAGGAGTAGCAAATACAAGGGCGGACAGGCTAAGCCGCATCTTTCATCCTCACGAATGGACACTCAATTTGGAGGTAGCCCAAGACATTTTCATGCAATGGGGGACACCCGCGATAGATCTCTTTGCAACAGAGATCAATGCTCAGGTTCCCAAATACTGCTTGATAAGACCAAGTCAGTTCAGGATCGCCCAAGATGCCTTCCTCATTCCATGGACGACAGGCCTCCTGTATGCCTTTCCTCCCATACCACTCATAACAAGGACAATTCAAAAGTGCATAGCAGACAAGGCTCAACTGATACTCATAGCTCCAGTCTGGCCAAGGCAACCGTGGTACAGTTTCCTTCTCCGACTGTCCATCACGGACCCCATTTGATTACCGAATCGCCCAGATCTTCTCTTCCAAGATCAAGGAACGCTTCTACATCCACTACACTCATCTCTTCATTTGACAGAATGGAGATTGAGAGGCTCCTTTTAACTGAACAGGGAGTTTCCACTTCGGCACAATCCATTTTGTTAGAATCCAGGAAACTCTCAACGAGGAAAAACTATAGCTATAAATGGAAATGCTACTCGACATGGTGCACTTCTAACGAAATACCACCATTAGACTGTTCACCTGAGTTACTCATGGATTATCTACATACACTGTACACAGCTGGTCTTGCAACATCATCCATTAGGGTTCATCTCAGTGCCATAGCGGCATATCACAGACCACTTAACAATATTCCTATTTCCAATCACCCCTTACTATCTCATTTTATCAAGGGGTTAACTCACCTTCGTCCTCCGATCTCCAAACCTCCAGTTCCATGGAACCTCAACATAGTTCTTGAACAGCTTATGCTTCCCCCGTTTGAGCCCATGGACTCAGCACATATTAAATACCTCACATGGAAGGTGTGTTACTGGTTGCCGTTCCGAAATCGGAGCGGCCTCGGAGGGAACTTTCCTTCCGCCCCCCCGACCTTTGTTTTTAAAGGTGCGCCTGCCTCTGCGCAGGCGTAGGTTGCACACGCTGGCCAAGTGCCGGTGCGCGATCCCCCGGCCTAGAGGCCCTATGGAGGCCACTGGCCACGCCCCCTCCCTGCCCCTTTTTTCAAGCCCCTGGGACATACGCGCGTCCTGGGGCTTGTGTGCGTCACTGGGCCTATGCAAAATAGGCTCGGCGCGCGTAACCCCCCAGCTGGATTTACGCACGCAGGGCTTTTAAAATCCGTCCCAGTATCTCTTTTCAGTATAAGCTAATTGAAATACCATTTTCATTTCATCCTGCTACACCAGTCCAGTCTCAGGAGGTGGGTTATGTCACCCTCCCAGCAGATGGAGACACAGTACACAGATTTCTCCAGTGACATCACTACTGTGTGTAAGTGGTGCAATGTACTCTACTTCCAGCAGATGGTAGGACTCTCTGGTAGTGCTGCATGATTCTATGAGAAGGCACTGTCATTGTTTCTGGCTAAGCCTCTGGGGTGCCAGTTGTGAGGCAGCTAACAAGGGTTCCCAATTCCAGAAGAGACTTAATTGAACTCCGGGTGGGGGGGTCTCTCCTGAAATAATAATAAAAGTGATCCTGCAGGTTTTTTTTCCTGTGGGCAGTTCTGAAGAGAATCCTCCTGATTCCCTCTCTCCCTCCCTCCCCAATTCCTCATCTGTTGACCTTCTTTGTGAGTTAGAAATATGGATGAAATAGGTAATATGGAAAAAGAGGGTAATATATTCCTATTTCAATGAGTGGCCACTAAAGTGAGAACTAATAAGTATCATTCCTATGATTTCAGCTGGGCTGATAATAATTTGATGAATAAAAAATATACCGTAGTTTGATTATATAAATAATGTTGCTATTGCCTTCATATGCATGCTTATAGCCAGAGTAGATAGCAATTCTCTTTATTAAGCTAATGCAACCTGCTGTAGTAGGATAATTCTGGCTGTTACAAGAATGAGGAGAGAGGAACGTATTCTTTGGAAAAGTTGAATTCAGACGACAGCAAACACTGGGACCTGACTTTTTTTTTTTATTTCTTTATTTCTCCATTTTCAAATGTAAAATACAAACAAATTTGAATAAAGTTTGCATATGAAATACATGATCTGGTTGTGATTTAGAACAAAAAAGTAATACATTCTATACTTTCACCTCTATGAAGTTAAACTAACAAAATAAGAAACATTTAAGCACTTCCAGTCTCATTAGTATTAAGCATAGCTGAGGGGTCATTGCACAATGATGAAAATCATGGGGAGTTTATTATAACAAGAAATTTATAAAGAAGAGGGCTCATATTAACTTGCTTACTTACTAATTTACCCTATTGCTTGACTCAAAATTGGGGATGAGGCTGGGATTTTCCTCTGTTCTATAAAAACCTTAAGTTGTTCGGGCGAGAAGAAAATGTATAAGTCATTTTGTTTTTTTAAGACGCACTTACACGGAAATCTTAAAGTAAAGGTATAACCTGCATCGATTGCCCCTTGGCGTAAAGCCAAGAAGGCTTTTCTCCGTAGTTGTGTTGAGAGAGCTAGATCGGGAAATATTTTAATCTGTTTACCCATAAAATTGACTGGATATTTTTGAAAATAGTTTTTCATTATTAAATTTATATCCTCAAATAAGGAGAAATTTACCAAAAGAGTTCCCCAGTCAATTATTTGGGCACTAGATTCAAGAAAGTTTGTCAAATCTCCTTGAAAGGGCTGTTCTAATCTATCACTTGAATTTCTTTTCTTCGGTATAAAATAACAATTTACTATAGTTATTTTTTCACTGGAGACAGAGCCAAGAATCTCCACAAGCAAAGTTTTAAGAGTGATATAGGGTATTTTCCCGATCACTCTAGGAAAATTGAGGATTCTTAAATTATACTTCTTGGCTGTGTTCTCTAGTGATTCCAATCTTCTTGAGATAACATCTCTGTCTTTAACGACAGCCACATGAAATTCCATATTATTCTTTTGGGATTTCTCTAGTTCTTTTGTCCTATCATCTAGTTCTTTTATTTGTTTCTGTGTTTGCAGTTTGTCTTGTTGAGTTCCTATTATTAAGCTATCCACTTTTCTTTCTAACCCCTTAATGTTAACAAACATCCCTTCCATCATTCCCCAAAGTGAGTCAAGCGTAACCACTGCAGGGCGGGACGGTAGGCCTACACTGCTATCCTGGACAACTTGATCTAAATTTCCTCTCAAGGGAGTTTCAAGTTTCCTTCTCCTCCACTTCTTGAAATAGTGTCCAAAATAGCAGAGGCTCCCTCAACGATGGATTCTATAATAGCCCCTTCAGGGCTTATCTCCGCTGGTCTTTGTGCAGGGGGTATGGCGATGTTTGGGCTCAGCGAGGCCTCGTCTGTAGGCACACTCATCCCTCCCTGGATGAGTGGCACATCAGAGTCTTTAGACTTCGCTTCGTTGGAAGCAGGAGAGAGGAGAAACCTACTGATTTCCTGCTGAATCGGAGATGGCAGGGGAAGTGAGGGAAAAACCCGCACTTTACCTTTCCGCTTTGGAGGCATAGTCTCTAATGCAATTTGAGAAAAATTCAGCGGTTTCTCCAACTAAATATGACGCCAAATTTCATGTGCAGTGGATAATCCGCAGAGAAACCAATATTTATCAAAGAAAAATAAATTCAGTACCTTATCAGACCAGCTAGGATGTTGTCGACTTCCGACGATGCCGGGCAAAGCCGTTTCGCCACGCGCCCCTTTAGAGTGCGCGGCTTCAGAGGCGCGCCGGCTCTGCTGCGCGCCGCTAGGCACCTCACTTAAGAGGGTTACTTCCGGGATCCGCCTCAGGGTCCGCCCCTCACGTTGCGGCGTCGGCGGGTCAGCTGGAGGTCACAGTCGGGCAGAGGGATTCCCTGCCCCGTTCTCCACAGCCTCAGGTAGCTGGTCTGTTCTTTTCTCTGCGCCCTCGGTTGGTGTTCCAGGAGGCCCCGCTTAAGAGGGTTACTTCCGGGATCCGCCTCAGGGTCCGCCCCTCACATCGCGGCGTCGGCGGGTCAGCTGGAGCTCACAGTCGGGCAGAGGGATTCCCTGCCCCGTTCTCCACAGCCTCAGGTAGATGGTCTGTTCTTTTCTCTGCGCCCTCCGGGACCTGACTTTTATTGTCTGAGATATGCAGACATTAGGGAAAAAGCGTGGCATGTTCAAGTAGCATTGTTTGAATTATTAAGGCTGCTCACCCCATAAAAATGTTGTTAGTAGTATTACTACCCTTAACATAAGTCTTGGGGGTAACCTGCATGGAAGTGCAGTTGCTCCTCTTAACAGAAACATGGGGATAACCTGCTCAGAGCAGCTGTTCCTACCATAGGAAAGTTGCTGGGCAGACTGGATGGACCATTTGGTCTTTTTCTACTGTCATTATTATGTTACTATGTAATTCTTCAGACTGCAGTTAATAGGGTTTTTTTTTTGTTTTGATTTATAGGAGAACTGCGTTTATGAGACGACTGTTCTTCCTTTGGATGAAAAAGCATTTGAGAAAACTGTAACACCAATTGTACAGGAATATTTTGAACATGGAGATACTAATGAAGTTGCAGTACGTTTGACAAATTTAGCTTATTTTTTTAGATGCATTCTTTTGTAGTAAGGAGCCTCACAAAGATTTATGGGAAATATACTTGTCTTTTTCCAGATACATGAAAGTATAATTTTACTGACTCTTTTTGCTAATCAAGTTATTGCCAAAAAAAAGTAGTGACTCTCTTTACGTGTTATCTGCATGCTAACTTAAGTAAACTTATTCTTAGAGTGACTGAGTTATTTAAGAAGATTTTGACAGACTTCAGAGGTGTTAGTTTGCGTTTTGATTTACCAAGGTAAAAGTGCAGGGAAAGCTATTAATAACATTTTGAGCAAAATATTGATTTCATTTTGCTAAATGTATTTCATTATTTCCATGTCCTTCAATGTGTTTTTATTTTATAAAAAGAAAATATTGTCTCTCCCCTTTAATATCTGTGCATTAAAAACATAGCACAAAGTAGTATTGTGAGGTTCATACTCAGGAGTTGGCAGGATGGCAAAGTTAGCCGGATAAACTTATCTGGCTCACTTGGCTTGGATATTCAGTATCTTGGCCTCACCACTGAATATCTATGGCTATTTCAAAGTTAGTTGGATAAGTATGTTTTGCTAACTTTAGGACTACTTTCATGTAGCCCTAAAGTTATACAGCTAATTTAGCCAGATAATGCTAAATATCTGTTTATTCAACTTAATTAGCTGGATAGCTGACTCCATCCTGCAATGTCCCTGCCCTGCCCCTGACTTTTCTGGCAAACTTTTTAGCTGGATAAAAAAATAGCCCATTAATGGGCCGATGCAGTAAAGTGCACTCAGGCTGAGCACACTGTTAGCCCCTGTTTGGCCGCGCGTTTTTCACACGCTATTTTTACCCCTTATACAGTAAGGGGTAATAGCGCGTGGAAAACGCACGGCCAACCCCCCAAAACTAATAGCGCCCGCAACATGCAAATGTATGTTGATGGGTCTATTAGTCATTCCCACGCAATACAGAAAGTAAATTCTCACAGGACAAGCAGGATGGTAGTCTTCACATATGGGTGACGTCAGTGGACGGAGCCCTGTTAAGGAAAACTTTTTTGTCAAAGTTTCTATAAAGCTTTGACTGTCACTGGCACACTGAATGCACTGAGCATGCTCAGCCTGCAGTTATTCCTGTGACCACAGGGGTCTCCCCTCTGTCTTTTTTCCACTCTGCAGTTAGCATCACGGTCAGAAGCTCTGTGAGAAATTCTCACAACTTTTCCACACGGAAACACTTAAAATTTTACTTCACAAATAATTTTTCCGTACACGGGTCTCCTTTCACGTACATTTAATCAATGCTCGGCGAGTACTATTCCCTGTTTTTCGGTCGGTTCCTGTCACCTCACTAACTGTTTCCCCGGCCTACCAACCGAATTGCGGCCTTCCGGCTCCCTATGTTTTCATCCTCAGCCCCACAGAGCCTGTGAGTGTCCTCCTGCGACCCTCCGCCTGGTTATTAGGGCTAGTGGGATAGGGACATCCATGGTTACCATTGCCGCCACGGCTGCTGTCGAATCCATGCCTTCATTGATTCCCTTGGTACCTTCGTGCAGTCTATGCCCCTATCGCTACTGTCAGTACCTCCATCCATGCCGTTCTGCTTCCATTGATGCCATTGATCCCAGCATCGATTCTTTCAGTGCCATGGATGTTCACATCCATGGCACTGATTTCTCCTTGAATTCCATCGATGCCCACATCGGTTCTGTCGATGCATCAATGCCCGCTTTGATGCCATCGATGCCCACTTTGATACCTGAGTCGGTTCCATCGAGGCCTTCGATACCTGGGTCGATGCCGCCAACGATGCCCGAGTCGACAGCAGTGTCGTTTCTATCGATGCTGCCATTGATTCCGTCGATGCCATCAATACCTACGCCGATGCCGTCGGTGCCTCTGTCAATGTTATCGTTGCTCTGCCCGGGCCATCGACGTTTTCATCGATGTTTTCAACGATATCCTCGAGGCTGCTTTCATTGCCGCCATTGATACAGTCAATACTGACATTTATTTATTTATGCAACTTTTATATACCGTGTCACAGAATACAAAATTCTATCTATACGGTTTACATGATAATATATAAAAACAGTTAGAAACAGATATAAATATATAAAATTTCAAATAAAGCTAAGATAGTTAAAAACTACTCATTAAAAGAAACAAAGTTAAGAAAATAAGACTCCTCAAGTAACTACTGTGTTAGCTAACATTCTTTAGGTTCAATTCTGAAAGCCTGCTGGAAACACCATGTTTTTAGATCTTTCTTAAATTTTTTCAAATTGTTCTGTACTCTGAGATGAAAAGGCAAAGTATTCCACAATTTTGGCCCCGCGACCGAAATTGCTCTGTCTCTCACTTCACTGAGATGTGCCGATTTTACTGTGGGCATTGATAATAAGCCCTTATTTGCTGATCTTAGTTCTCGCTGGGGCGTATGAAGTTTAATGGTTGAATTCAGCCAGTCAGAATTTTCTCCATATATGATCTTATGAATCATACACAATGTCTTGTGCTTAATTCGAAACTCAATTGGCAACCAATGTAATGTTTTTAAGACTGGCGTGATATGATCCCTTTTTCTTGTATTTGTTAAAATTCTTGCCGCAGCATTCTGAATCACCTGTAGAGGTCGCATAGTTGTTTTTGAGAGACCTAACATGGTGGAATTACAATAATCTAGTCCTGAAAACAATAACATCTGAAGAACATATCTAAAATTATTTTGCAAAAGTAATGGTTTTAGTCGTTTCAACAATCTTAACTTATTAAAACCTTCTTTAACTTTGCTGGATATGTGGGTTTTAAAATTTAATTCATAATCAATAATGAGACCTAGATTTCTGGTGGTCTCATTCAGTTTATAACGAGTTAGATCATCAAGACAGATTATTTTTCTCTCCTGACTAACGTTTTTTCTATCAAGAACCATAAAAACAGTTTTATCTAAATTTAAAACCAGTTTCATTTGAACAAGCAATTGGCCAATAATTTTTAAATACATGTCTATCAATTTAAAAGGAGATTCAATATTGCTTTCTATAGGAAATAACAGTTGAATGTCATCCGCATACATATAATAAACTAGGCCTAAACCAGTTAACAAATGGCAAAGCGGTAAAAGATATATATTAAATAATGAGCAGAAAGTGCCGAACCCTGTGGTACCCCTGTTGTCAATTTTATCTTCTTTGACATAGTATCTTTGATCTTAACTGTAAAAGTTCGATGTTCTAAAAATGATCTAAACCAGTTTAGGGTCAAATTAGTTAATCCAATATCTTGCAATCTATTGAGGAGAATCTCATGATCTACCGTGTCAAAGGCCGCTGAAAGATCTAACATTACCAGTACAAAGCTTTGGCCTCTATCAAAACCCCTTAGAACTAAATCTGACAAAGATAAGAGTAAAGTCTCAGTACTGTATAATTTACGAAAACCGTGTGTTGTGTTGCGTAAAGAATCTCATAGCACCTAAATGCAATGCCCTCGACTAAACACAGTGCTCCATGCTTCGTGTTCTTAACTAAAGCCCCGTATCATCCTACGACACTACATAGTGCCAGGAGCAGTGCAGGCATGCTTGACAGTCCATCACCACTCGCCATCCAAGACAGCGAGGGCACCCACCTTGGCGCTGGGGAAAGACTGGGCCGAGCACCGTGGCAATCATCGTCACCAGCATGGTGACCATCCGCCACCAACGCAATCCAGGACATCGGTGCTATCCTTCTCGGTGCTGGAGAATGACCGGGCTGAGCAGCATCACTTCTGCCACCGCCACTGTTCTGCATAGCGGTGGCAGTCCTCGTTGCTGGAGAATGACAGGACCGAGCTCCGAGGGATTCCGCACTGGCGTCAGGGTACATTGAGCCAGTTGCGAAGCAGGCCTGGGTTCATGAGTCATGTGCTCCTCTGCACCTGAGGCACCGAGGCGTTCCCCACCGACACTGGTACGGGGTCTGAGCCACCACGAAATAATGTGGAAGCGCCAGACACGCCTACTCTGTCTCCTCTGTACCTGCACTGCCTTACCAGATTACAGAGTTGAGTCGGACGTTTACATCCTTCAGGCTGTCCTTGATGCCTCCTGAAATCCACGGAGCCATCGATCTTCACCAGCTCATCCTTCTGCGATCCACGAAGGATGATAAGTACTCTAATCCCGCTTCAGCAACAATCCCATCGAGACCTGGTCGCTAAATTGGGCCACATGGTTTTGAAAGGTTCTAGGTCGTGTTATCTTCCAAGAACCGTATTAGTGTCACACATCGCTATTGCCAGCTATGTTGGACACAATATCAAGAGAACCTCTCTACCAATAATTTGGGATTGCATCGAGACATCCTCCCGTTGTCAGCAACTGGACTCTGTACTCGATAATACTCTGGCTTCTGGTTCCTAATTAAGGCCTGAAGTCCCAGATGCATTAACTGATCTGCTAGATACAAGATCCAGCAAACACTGCCTCAATTGCAAGTCCACCTCGAGACCTGGTGACAGCTCTCGATGTTTTCTTGCACAGCAGACAGAGATCTGGGTAAGACTTTTACCGCTCACGCTCCCGTGGGAGATTAGCTGATATCCAGATTACATCAGCCCCGCCAGTTGGTCACCTCCTGGTCTCTCAACTTGCCGGATATCAGAGCGGCCACCCCACTTAGTACCAAGGTTCAGGGTACAGTCCCCCGGACGCTACAAAGGTCGGGGGGTGGGGAGTTTTTAATCTCACTATTCTTTCAACAGAAAGTAGATGCTCTCCACCCATCCTGGACCTCAGAAATGTCAACTTTATTCAGAAGGGACAGGTAAAATGGTGTCTCTCGTCACCATGCTTTCCTTACTGCAGTAACTGGGTTGCCTCTCTCCTCTAGTCTTTCTATGTACTTCATAGTGAGTCAACATATTACAATCCCAAGTTCTGCCGGTTGCTCAAGCTTCGGCAACTCAGGTATTTCATTAAATCACTAGCAATGACTGCTGTTTCTCTACGGAGTAAAACATCGTTCACGCTTTTCCTTGCATGGACAGCTGCCTAACAGTCAACCCAAGCAAGGAGCTCTATCTTCTCCACGACTCGCTATAAATCTACTACCTGGGATTGCTGTTTAACTACCATAAATCCCATATAGAACAGTTCTAGACACTACATTTGCAACAAACTTTCTGTTCAACAACTGCACAGACATTCTGACAAATTTCTACATATCTCTGCACCCATGCAACATAACCTCAGCCCCTCAATTCTTTCATTGCTGGGCCACGGGATGTTTTCACTATCCACTTTACTCATATGTCCAGATTCGCTATGAGTAAGATTCAGTAAAATTTTCAATTATCAGTGGATCTAAGCTGTTCAACCGCTTTCGTCCCTGATCCATATTACCGATCTAGAACCAAATCTTCGGCTGGTCCTGCTCATGGTCACATTTACTTAGGGTTGAAGAGTTTGAATCCACTTCTTCCCAACCCAATATGCGTCTATTCCGCTCAAGGCAGAGTTTCACATCAACTTCCTGGATCTTCAAGCCATGAGTTATGCCTTTATGCCTTACAATACTGCCTCTGCAATAAACCTTTGTGCATACAGACAGACAGCATAGTGGCAATGTGGTATTTCCAACACACAAGCACGCACAACCTCTTAGCTGCTCTGCTAGGAAGCTGGGCAGCTCTAGCCTTTGGCCCTTGCACACTCCATGCATCCCTGAGCCACTTATCTAACAGACTTACTGAATGCACTAGCAGACCTTCTCCATAGATGTTTCCATCCTCTCAAATGGTCTCTGACTACATGTGTAGCGAGAAAAATCTTCTAGCGCTGAGGTCAACTGACCTTGCCCTCTGCGTCTGAATCGAACCATAAGGTGGACAGATTCTACTCCCTAGACATGTCTCGGAATGAGTTCCCATGGACGCCTTTGCTGCAACAAAGGCCTTTTATATGTGTCTCCTTCGATGCCTCTCATAGCCAGCACTCTTATTATGCTGCACCGGGACGGGGTTCACTGTTCTAAGATCCATGTCCTGGCCGAGACCAGTATGTTTTCCCAAACTTCTCAATCTATCACACCAGTAACCAATTCGCCTTCTCACAGGTCAGTCTCATATCACGGACTCACTGATGTTTTCAGGTACTGGTAGCGTCACAACAACCTTCCACATATAAATCTTACCATTCAAAATGGCATGATTTACCACATGGCGCTTACAAAAGGGTATTACCCCCTTTTTTCTACACCACTCTTTTTCTCATATTCCCTCGGATTCTGCTCCCCAGTCATCCTCCACATGGGTACACCTCTGTTCCAATTTGGTGTACCACTTGGGAGTGGGGATTAACGGTTCAACCCCTTCTGAGTCAGCTTACATGGGTCATCCACTGATTAAGCCGCCTCTATTTTCACTGGTTATGGAATGGGCCTACATTTAGTGCTTACAAGACTCATATGTTCCCCGTTCGAGCCTTTACATTCCTCTCACTTAACAGTCTGGCATGGGAACTTCTTTCCCTCATAGTCATCACTTCTGCCAACAGGGTTGGTGAGTTCCACACCTTGCTACATAACTCACCCGACGCTGCGTTCCTCCGTGACCGAGTGGTCTTATGAACTCAACCTCATATCCTTCTTAAGGTAGACGCAGCATCTCACCTTACTCAGAATATACTCTGCCCACTTTTTCCCAACACCTCTCTCTCACCAGGGCGAGAGGGTTTTCCACTCCTTGGACTGTAAAAGTGCACTTGCATTCTATCTAGACCGCACTACACTCCATAGAAATCACACCTAACTCTTTCCTTCTTTGGCAAAAGCCAAAGCTGCGAGTTCCAGTGGGCAAACAGACCTTTTCCTCCTGATTAGTGATCTGTATCTCCTTTTCCTACCAACAAGCAGGCATTCCACTACAACATTGTGTGTAAGCACACTCTGTTAGGGCCGTGCCAACCTCAATAGCTCACCTTCGGTCGGTGCCGCTTGTAGACATTTGTAAGGCTGCGACCTGGAGCTCTCTCCATACTTTCGCAGCCCATTATTACTTAGGTAAGGCTGGCTGGCAAGCTTCCGTGTTTGGCTAGTACGTTTTACTCAACTTCTTTTCGCTTTAACTACCAACCCGTTAAGGGTTTCAGGATGCTCTCCTTAACAAATTCCACCCTGTCGTTGCGCCTTTTGCACATCTTTGGGTGCATTTGGTGCAATGCTCGGGCATCCTCAGCTCAGTACTCACCCATATGTGAGGACTACCATCCTGCTTGTCCTGTGAGAAAGCAGAGTTGCTTACCTGTAACAGGTGTTCTCAAAGGACAGCAGGATGTTAGTCCTCACAAAACCCACCCGCCACCCCACGGAGTTGGATGTACATACGTTCTATTATTTTATTTTTCGCTTGTGCGTTTTGCTATACATGAGACTGAGGGGAGACACCTGTGGTCACAGGGATAATTGCAGGCTGAGCATGCTCAGTGCACTCAGTGTGCCAGTGTCAGTCAAAGCTTTATAGAAACTTTGACAGAAAAGTTTTCCGTGACAGGGCTCCGTCCACTGACGTCACCCATATGTGAGGACTAACGTCCTGCGAGAACACCTGTTACAGGTAAGCAACTCTATGTGCAGCAAAGCCGCACATTTTACTTTCAGAAATTAACACCTGCCAAAGGCAGGAGTTAATTTCGGCCGGCACCGGGAAAGTGTACAGAAAAGCAGAAAAAACTGCTTTTCTGATACCCTCCGACTTAATATCATAGCGATATTAAGTCGGAGGCCCCAAAAATTAAAAAAATTTAAAAAAATTAAAAATCTGCCTGCTGCCCGCAGGTTGGAAGACGGACGCTCAATTGTGCCGCGTCCGTTTTCTGAACCCGTGGCTGTCAGCGGGTTCGAGAACTGATGCCGGTAAAATTGAGCGTCGGCTGTCAAACCTGCTGACAGCTGCCTCTTCTGTCAAAAAGGAGGCGCTAGGGACGCGCTAGTGTCCCTAGCGCCTCCTTTACCGCGGGCCCTCATTTGCATACGGGCCGATACTGAATCGTGCGCCCAGGAGAGTGGGCGCTCTCCCGCGGGTATCGGCTTGTAAGTGTTGGCCATTGAGCAAGGCTGAATATTCAAACAGCACCATTTGTCTGGCGAAGTCTGAACCTAGCTGGACAAATGATACTGCATAAGGATCTCTGTATGTCATGTTTTTCCTGTTAATAATCCATTTACATGCATAAAGCCTAATGGTTAGAGCAGTGGCCTCAGAACCAGAGAAGCCAGGATTCAAATCCCACTTCTCTCACTGACACCTTTTGAGAGCCTGGGCATGTCACTTTGGGGGCAGTATTCAGCAGTTTATCTGGCTAAGTTAGGCACTTAGTTGGTCAAATGCCGGGGTTTCACATTTCCTACGTGTTGGCCATCTCTTAAATGGCTAAAACTTAGCTAGATAACCTGGAGGCATTCTGGGGGTGGTGTCACTTATCCAGCTAAGTTGACAGGATAAACCCTGATAATTGGCCTTATCTAGTTACGATAGTTGGATAACTTTAGACCTGCTTGAAAGTATGCCTACAGTTAGCCAGATAAACTTATCTGGCTCATTTCTTGGTAGCTTGATATATTCTCAGATATATCTGCACCGCTAAGTTAGTCAGAGACGTTTATGTGACAATGGCTGAATATTGGCCTTTTTATTATCTATTGCTTTGGGAACCCATTTATATTGTAAACTCTTTGGGGCAGGGACTTACCATACCTGAATACTTATCACCATTGTACTACATATGTTCAGTAGCACTATAAAAATAAATAGTAGTTTTTTGTGGCAAGTGTCTTCCCTTGTGGAGAAAAATTTTAATGTGAGTTGCCATTAGATTGCTTTTAATTGTGTCTTGAGGATTAACCGGTTTAGGAGCATTAGGCGATGAGGGCTTATTTGGTATGAGTAAACCAGATCTTTCTGTTTCTGAAATGAATGGGTTCTCAAAAAGGGGCTATTAGAATTATAAGGAATTGTGTTTCAGGAAACACCTTTTAAACAAACATCTGCTAAATTGACTGCAAACAGGGAAGGCTCATTACTATCTGCTCCTTGCCCACATATGAATTACATGATGATGACCTTAGTGACTGACAGATTTTGATACAAACAGGTTTAGAACTGTATGGCAACTTCAAAAAGCGTGTTTAATGAAGTCATGCCAGAAACGGTATTTAATGGTGATGATTCTGAAGAACTGAAATAAATCACAGTGAACCTGTAACCTGATTGACAAAGCAAAGAGTTGCAAATCACCTGGACCAGATGGTATACGCCCCAGAGTTCTGAAAAAAAACTAAAAAATGAAATTGTAGATCTTTTGTTAGGCTAAAAATTACTATCATTTAAATCGTCTGTTGTACCTGAAGATTTGGAGGGTGGCCAATGTAACACTGATCTTTAAAAAAGGCTCCAGGGATAATCCAGGAAACTATAGACTGTTGAGATTGACTTCACTCTGGGGAAAATTGTAGCAACTATTCTAAAGAACAAAATCACAGATTATATAAAAAGACATGGTTTAATGGGGCACAGTTAACTTGGATTTACCCAAGGGAAATCTTGCTTCACCAATCTGCTACATTTTTTGAAGGGGTTAATATTTATTAAAACACATTTATATGCTGTGTAATCCACAATTCTAAGTGGCTTACAACACTACATAAATAATAATGTAAACAAAAATAAAGTAATAGACATGGATAATAGTGTTTCCCGGTGATAGCAGGCTGAATTAGCCATGCTGTCTGGGAGCGTCGTCGCGTGACCGGCAGGCGGAGCTTCTCCTAGAGTTCAGAGTTTGAACTCTGTGCTTCTGCGCGGTGAGGTTCCCGCACGATTGTATCTTTTACCTCAGTCTCTTTTTTTTCTGCGAGCAAGACTGCACGTGGGCGGTTTTTCTCCTCACCTAGTCTCTTCAAGATTTTTTTTTTTTTTTGGATTTTTCTCAATTTCAAGAATTCTCACTTCGCGATGGCTCCGAAGCCATCAGGTTTCAAGTATTGTCAATGTGGCAAAATTATGTCCATCACCGATGGACATAATTATTGCTACATTTGCCTGGGCCCGGAGCACGATACAACCTCTTGCAGAGACTGTGGTCAGATGTCGCCCTGGGCCCGAAGACAGCGCGCAGAGAAGATCGCGCGCCTACGTTCCCCTCTCTCCTCACCGGGCCCGGCGAAGAAAACAAAACCGAAGCCGCGACGTCCCACGTCATGGGAAGGGGATTCGGCCAGGTCGGTGTTGCCACCAGGGCCAGGAAGGGAGCTCGAGGCCTCAACTCCCTTAGCAATTAATATACCTGCGTCGTTAGGGGCACAGGGCTCTCTGCCCCCTCGCCCCCACTCCCTGACCCCAAAAACAGTCGGAGCACGGGAAAAGCGGAAGGCCCCATTCGAAGCAGGGCGCAAAAGATCAACATGGCGCAACGATGCACGGCGCATCTCACGGCGCACCTCATGGAGCACTGGCGCACAGCGCATCTCGTGGAGCACCGGCGCCTACAGTACTTTGGGATGAAGACAAGAGGCAGCATGCTTCTGATGCTCCTTCAAGGAGAGCGGCTTCGCTATCAGGGTCATCCCATCACACTATCAGGAAGAGACAGCATTTACACCATCACCGTCACGATACGGCTAAATGTGCAAAGCATAATGAGCCACCTATAGCTTCGACTCTCTCATCTTCCCAAGGGGCATCCCATCAGGAGCACCAGGGGAAGAAAAGGGCCAAGACAAAACATATCCAAATGCCCTCTTCACCGGGTACCAATTCGGATGTGGATATACTTTCTTCAGAGGGGGAGAGTTCTCAATCTAATGGGTCCTCTTCCTTGAGATCTCAATCAAGTCACAGGGCACAACCAAGTCGCCCTTCTCATGAATTCCCTAAGGAGGTACCACCTCCTCCTTCAGAACCTTTTCTCACGCCTTCACACCATACTTTAGCGTCAAAGGCGATGTCTCAAATTTCTCTTGCTTTGTCATCATTTTTCCAAGATCTTGATGCGATGCACCCAAGGGACCCAGGTGCTCAATCTCCAATTTCTACTCCACGGATCCCAACAGTTTCACCAAAGCAAACAGAAAAGTCACTTCCAGATCCCGATCAGCCAGACTCTCCTCATTCACAATGGTCCACGGCTTCCCCTTCGTCATCTATGGGGTTCCCGTCAGACCCACCGGAAGGTCTTCCCGAACCATATTCTCCTCCCGAGGATCTATCCTACGCTAAGTTTATTGAGAAAGTTGGATCTTTGTTAAATATAGAAACAGGAAAACTTCCGGATCCTAGGGCAGAGGTTCTCGGCATCTTAAAAATTTTTGAAATGCTTCCTGAACCAACTGCCTTACCACCACATGCAGTGTTGGATGCCGTGTTACACAAAATGTGGGAAAAGCCTTTTTCTACCTTGGCAGCTTCAAGGAAAACAGATTGAAAATATAGAATGAGAAATTCCACAATTTACGACTCCACCCAGTTACCTCACAACTCGATAGTGGTTGAATCGGCACTCTTAAAGGCAAAGAGATCAAAACTCCATGCAAATTCACCACCTGGAAAGGATCATAAGTCCTTGGATGACTTTGGCCGTAAAGTCTATCACTCCTCCATGCTGTCCACAAAAATTCAAAACCATCAATTTTATGTCATACAGTATCTCTTCGAATGCTTACAGAAATTACGTCCATTATGTATGGCAGAGGATAATTCCTTACCACAACCATTCACAGATATGGAGGAGGGACTCAGACACTTGCTGCGTTCGGTTTACGAGTCTTTTGAGTCATCTGCTCGTTCCTCAGCGTCAGCTATAGCGGTTCTTCGAATAGCTTGGTTAAGAGCTAGTTCCATAAGGGATGATGTCCATGGCAAACTAGTGGATATTCCTTGTTTGGGAGACAATCTCTTTGGTTCCAAGTTTGGAGAAACGGTAACTCTTCTTAAGGAGCAAAATACGGCCATGCAATCTCTGACTTCTTCAGTTCCACATTCTTCCGCTAAACGTTTTTATCCTTCATATATATATCCTTCATATAATTTGACACAGTCAACCACACCATCCTCCTGGATCGCCTTGAGGATATCGGCATCTCCGGATCAGCCCACAACTGGTTCAGGTCCTTTCTCAGCAATAGGACTTTTAAAGTCAAAATCAATAACAAGGAGTCACCTCTAACAAAATCTTCCCTTGGCGTACCACAAGGATCCTCCTTATCTCCAACCCTCTTTAATATATACCTCCTCCCCCTCTGCCAACTACTGACAGACCTCAACCTAATTCACTATCTGTACGCAGATGATGTACAGATTCTAATCCCAATATCAGAATCCATCTCAAAAGCTCTCACCTACTGGAATAACTGTCTTCTATCCATTACTAATCTACTCAACAGCTTAAACTTGGTCCTCAACGCCTCAAAGACGGAACTTCTCTTCATCTCTTCAAATGAAAACAATCTTCCTCCACCTTCACCGCACAATGCTCACATCACCTGTACGCACGTTAGAGACCTTGGGGTAATAATAGACAATCGTCTAAACCTTAAAAAATGGTCAACACAACTACCAAAGACAGTTTCTTCAGACTACAGGTTTTGAAATGACTGAGACCACTCTTATTTTTCCAAGACTTCAGGACAGTCCTCCAGGCTCTTCTGTTCGCCAAAATAGATTACTGCAGTGCCCTCTTTCTAGGCCTCCCTAAATCTACCACCAAACCACTGCAGATGTTACAAAATGCGGCAGCGAGACTGCTGACCAACACCAGCCGCGGTGAACACATCTCCCCCGTCCTCAGAAACCTACATTGGTTACCAGTAAATTTCAGAATCCTGTACAAATCTATTACCCTAATACACAAAACCATCCATCAGCAACTCCAACTCGACCTGGATATCCCTTTCAAACTCCACTCCTCTAACAGACCAACGAGAGATATCCACAAAGGCACTCTGAAATTTCCCCCTACTAAAGCCACTCGCCTCTCTACGACCAAAGACAGAGCTTTTTCAATTGCAGGCCCAGCTATCTGGAACAATATCCCAGCAAATCTCAGATTGGAACCCTGCCTCTTAACCTTCAGAAAAAGACTAAAGACGTGGCTCTTTCACCAAGCCTTCCCAGATCCACCGGATAATCACTAGTTTGAGCCTCACTTCTTACAAGGACCTTGACACACTTCCTCCTGAACAATGGACACTGGCATTTCCTGGTTAAAGCATATGCTCTAACCCGTTAAATTATTCGTATCATGTTATATTTATTCTACCTGCCTCTATCTTCCTTCCAGCTTGTCTTTAAGCCTCCAAGTTTTCCATACCTTGTTGATTGTAACTTTGACTTATTCCTTTTCCTTTGTTATCTATTATTTACCAGAATTGTTACCTCAGTTTTACCCTTTGTTAAAATGTAAACCGATCCGATATGGTTATCTACTATGAAGGTCGGTATAGAAAACTGCTAAATAAATAAATAAATAAATATAGATGAAGACCTTACGGAAGAATCCCATTTCGTCCCTACAACACGTACAGATCTCAGTATTATCGACATCAACGTTTTCAACAACAACCACAGGCGTCTCGTGGCAGACCCCGCCAACCAGGTCCGCCGAAACCAACTCTGGCAACAACATCAAAACCAACTCAGTCTTTTTGAGTTACCCAGAGCCACCTCCACCCCACTACATAGGGGGACATCTTCAACAGTTTTATCCCAACTGGGAAAGCATCACTTCAGATCGTTGGGTGCTAAACATCATAAAAGAAGGTTACTGATTAAATCTGTTGACTCTACTCACACTTCCACAGATTTCCCCACTCAACACCATATCAAATTACGCAGCAGATCTACAAGAACAATTAGTCTGTCTGCAAGTGCACAGATCCATTCGAATTATTCCCAATTCGCTACTCAGTCAAAGGTTTTACTCCCCATGTTTTCTCATTCCAAAGAAATCAGGAGGACTTCGACCCATCTTAGATTTAAGAAATCTCAACAAACACATTCAAAAAGAAAGATTCAAGATGACATCTCTCAAGAATATCCTACCTCTTCTACAACCCAATGACTGGCTATGTTCCATAGACCTGAAGGATGCTTACTCCCATATACCCATGCACCCTTCATCCTGGCAGTACCTTTGCTTCCAAGTTCAGAATACCCATTACCAGTTCAAGGTTACTACCCTTTGGCCTTTCCTCAGCCCCGAGGGTGTTCACAAAATGCTTAGCGGTGGTGGTGGCTCATCTCAGACAACTCTCAATACAGATTTTTCCCTATCTAGACGACTGGCTGTTAGTAGCCTCTGATCTGACTACATTACAGACTCGTACATTTCAAACAATCAATTGTCTTCAAAAACTGGGATTCATAATCAATTACGAAAAATCCCACCTTCAACCTACTCAGGTTCTACAGTTCATTGGAGCCCTCATAAACACGATTCATCAGAGGGCGTATCTTCCTCCGGACAGGATACACACATTGGGTGAACAGACATTGAGCCAGAGAAGACAATCACAAGCATCGGCACGACAGGTTCTTCAACTGTTAGGTCATATGGCAGCAGCCATCCATGTAGTTCTGTACACGAGACTCCACATGCATCGTCTACAGTGGGGACTAAAGAACCAGTGGTCACAGTTCTGGCAACCACGTTCAACCAGAGTACACCTCACCAAACAGATGAAAACCGATATTCAATGGTGGATGAAGATCAGCCTCCTCAACTCAGGGGCACCGTTTCAGCGACCTCCCTATCAACTCACTCTCACTACAGATGCTTCATGGAAGGGTTGGGGAGCCCATCTAAACACCTTTAAAGACTCAGGGCCGTTGGCCTCTACGGGAGTCCAATCTTCAGATCAACCTCCTCGAGATTCGAGCCATCTGGAAAGCACTTCAAACCTTCTCAAACCAGCTTTGAGGAAAGCATGTCATGGTATACACCGACAACCAAGTAGCCATGTTTTACATAAACAAAGAAGGAGGGTCAGGTTCCTGGATCCTCTGTCGAGAAACGCTTCGAATACTGACGTGGGCAGTATCCAACCAAGTATCGATTCAAGCCACTTATCTCCCTGGTCTCGACAATGTAACAGCGGATCGCCTCAGCAGAATCTTCCATCCACACGAATGGACTTTGAATCGGAATGTAGTAGTCAGCATATTTCATCAGTGGGGATTTCCAACAATAGATCTGTTTGCCACAGAGAGCAATCGACAAACTCAAACATTTTGCTCAATCTACCACAGCAAACTCCGTTACACTCCAGATGCGTTCCTCATTCCATGGACGGAGGGCCTACTTTATGCTTACCCTCCCATTCCGGTAATTTCCAGAACAATACAGAAATGCATCAATGACGCAGCGGACATGATTCTCATAGCCCCATCTTGGCCAAGGCAACCATGGTATCCGTATCTCAAGAGACTATCCATTCGCCCTCTGATTCTATTAGAAGATCATCCCCAACTCCTGACGCAGGAGGGGGGATCCCTTCTTCATCCAATGCATCAATCCCTCCATCTGACCGCATGGAGATTGAAAGGCATGTTTTGAATTACCTGGGGCTCTCATCACACCTTGAAAATGTTCTCGTTGAATCCAGAAAACTATCCACTAGGCGTAACTACGCAGGGAAATGGCACAGGTATACAGAATGGTGCAAACCAAAAAACTTAGATCCGTTCTCTACTGAGATAACACATCTCCTTGAATACCTGCATACACTCTTCATAGTGGGTCTCGCCTACGCCTCAGTGAGGGTATACATTAGTGCAATAGCAGCTTTTCATAATACTCAAAACGGACTACCTATTTCCAACTACCCTTTAATCTCCAGATTCTTGCGTGGTATTTTACATCTTCGGCCACCGGTTAAGAAATCACCGGTACCAAGGAATCTCAATATAATACTAGAACAACTAATGTTCCCTCCTTTCGAACCTATGGACACCTGTCACATCAAATACCTCACTTCGAAAACAGTTTTCTTAGCGGTAACATCAGCAAGAAGAGTAAGCGAATTGCAAGCACTAGTTCACTACTCCCCGTATTTACAATTTTTTCACGACAAAGTCACACTTCGACCTCATCCCACCTTTCTTCCAAAAGTGGTATCGGCGTTTCATATCAACCAGAACATTACTCTACGATCTTCAAACCAAAACCTCATCAGAATGACAGACATAAACTTCTCCACACCTTAGACTGTAAAAGAGTGTTGGCCTATTACAAACAAAGAACTCATTCGGAATCAAGGCCATCTCAATTATTTCTCACTTTTAACCCAAATTTTCCTAATCAACCAGTCACCAAGCGGACTTTGGCTAGTTGGCTGTCCCAATGTATTACGTTTTGCTGCAACAAGTGTAATCTGCACCTACAGAAGAAACCTAAGGCGCACCAAATCAGAGCAACTGCAACATCAGTCGCCCATTACAGAAATGTTCCACTAATAGACATTTGCAAAGCGGCAACTTAGTCTTCTCTACATACTTTCACAGTGCACTACTGCTTACAACAGCAAAGTGCTTCTGATGCAGCCATGGGCTCCACAATCCTGTCAACCATGACAAAACCATGAGACTGTCTACCATATAAGCTGGTCTACGGGTGGGCGTCCTAACCTATAGGGCAAACATCTAGATGCCACCCGGGAGCTTGGGACTCCCAGACAGCATGGCTAATTCAGCCTGCTATCATCGGGGAAAAAGCAAGTTTGCTTACCGTAAACGGTGTTTCCGTAGATAGCAGGATGAATTAGCCATGCTGACCTTCCCTCCTCCCTAGACAGTCTATACATATGCACTGAGTATAGATATATATTTTTTATTTTATTTGCATATATTTTTTCTCGCTTTGAAACAAGAGACTGAGGTAAATGATACAATCGCGCGGGAACCTCACCGCGCAGAAGCACAGAGTTCAGACTTTGAACTCTAGGAGAACTCCGCCTGCCGGTCGCGCGACGACGCTCCCAGACAGCATGGCTAATTCATCCTGCTATCTACGGAAACACCATTTACGGTAAGCAAACTTGCTTAACTGGTGGATGTAGTATATTTGGATTTTCAGAAGGCGTTTGATAAGAGTCCTTTTTGAGAGACTTCTGAGAAAATTAAAAAGTCATGGATTAGGAAGAATGTCCTAGTTTTGTATTGCGAATTAGTTGAAAGACAGGAAACAGAGTAGGATTTATTGGTCAGTTTTCTCAGTGGAGAAAAGGAAAACATCAGCGAGCACCAGGAACCTATAATGTGAACAGTGCTTTTTAATATATTTATAAATGATCTGGAAAAGGGAACAAGTGAGGTGATCAAATTCTCTGACAAGTAGGGCTGAATTAGCCATAACGTGAGTGATATCCAGCGGCTTCCTCCAGATTCTGGAAACACTGAGGTAGCCAGCAGCAATCCTGCAAGCATTGCAAATTGAATGTGGGAAAATCTTTTCTATGCCCCAGTTGCAAGAAAACGAGACCTCAAGCATAGAGTACAGAAATCCCCAGGGTACGGAATAGTGCAATTACTCCACCAATCAGTTGTGGTAGAATCTGCTCTTAAAAGAGCAAAGAAAACAGTACTTACACGATTGTATACAAAACTGAAATCTTTTCTTCCGACTGATGAAGATGGAATTGCATACCCTCAACCGCTCTTAGATGGTGAAGAATGTATATGCATTTATTTGATCTATCTATGAGGCATTTGATACCAAAGCACGCTCCTTATCAGCCTCCATTGGAGCATGGGGCATGGCTTGGTTGAGAGCCAGTATCCCTCGCAGCGATGTCCATGACAAGTTGGTGGATGTTCCTTGCCTGGGTGACCAGAGAAACAGTAGCTCAGATAGAGGATCGTGTGGCGGTTCAGTCCCTCACCACGGGACAGGAACATCAGTCTTCTGCAAGGCATACCTGCGATGCATTTAAAAGACTGTATTTCCAGAGATGCCCACTCTGGCAATTCTAATGATACCAGATCTGCCTCTATTCCAAACAGAATTTCTTCCAGCTTATGCTAAGACAGCATGAACACTAACAGCCAAAAGCAGTACAGTATGTCCAGCCCAAGCTTGGACCAAGTTTTTGACCACATTTCACACCCAGCAACTATCTCCTCCAAAGAGAGGAGGATCCAGCAATTCATGGAGGAGTGGCACAAGATCACCAGAAATTGCTGGATTCTCAGTATTGTGGAATCTGGATACTGCTTGTGTTTCTCCTGGTTTCCCACACTTCCTTATCACTCAGTCTTTAATCTGGATCTTTCTCACTTGACACAACTCTTCATGGAAATGGAGTCTTTCCTCAAACAGTGGGCAATAGAACCTGTTCCTCTGCATTACCATGGCCGCTACATCTTTATCCTCAAGAAGCCTGAACAAACATCTACTTCTGGAGAAGTTCATAATGAACTCATTCCACATAATTCTCCCTTAATCTAAATGATGCTTATGCTTCTGTTTCTATTCATTCCTCCCATTGACATTACCCTTGTCTCATGATGGTTCCTCCCACTGTCATTTCAGAGTGCTCCCCTTTGGCCTGTCAGTAGCACAGAGGTTATTCATCAAGTGCCTGACTGTAGTAGCAGTGCATCTGTGACAACAAAACTTATGAGTCTTCCCCTACCTCAACGACTGACTTGTTGTAACAAATTCCCAGGAAGGTGTGTTACCCTCCCCCAAAAAAACAGTACAACTTACTAAAAGTTGTTAGGGTCCTTTGTGAACTTCAAGAAATCTACTCTAATTCCCTCCCAGAAAATAAAATTCATTAGAGCTTGGCTAAATTCTTTTTAAGAGAGAACTTTCCTTCCGACAGATAGGGCAAACATGCTCAGATCCCTGGTATACAGCCTGTTGAACAAAGATCAGTCATTGGCCAGGGAGGTGATGACTGTTCTAGGCCATATGGCAGTGGCAGTCCACGTAGTTTCACTAACCCACTTTCACATATGACTCCTACATTGGGGCCTTTGTTTCCAATGGTACCAGTTCCCTCAGCCTTTGACAGTCAAGGTGCAGGTTTTGAAAGAAATAATTGCACTAGTGGTTAGAGCCCTTCATTCTTCAGGAAGAAGCACAATCTGGCTACTTTCTCACCAAGTAACGTTGGCAATAGACGCCTCCACAAAGGATTGGGGGTCCCACACAGTCTCATTTTGAGCTCAAGGGACTGGACATTCATAGAAAAGCCGTTTCAAATCAACCTTCTAAAATTGAGAATGATCAGGTATACTCTTAACAACCTTCACTGTCCTCCTCCAAGGAAAGAGAATTCTCATTCAAACTGACAACCAAGTAGCCATGTTCCACATAAACAAACAAGAGGGCATGGAGTCATGGGCTCTTTGCCAAGAAGTGATATAAAGACATGGGGAATGGGTATGCAGACATCACCCTGATTTGCAAATGACCTAATTTCCAGAGATCTCCAGTGCATTGGCAGTTCGCCTTAGCAGAGTTTTTTGACCACATGAATGGTCTCTACAGCAATCAACAGCCAAGAACCTATCCAGTCAATGGGAGTGTCCAGCAATCAACCTCTTTACATCAAAGCAAATTCAAAAACTGCACAAGTTTTGCTCAGTTCTTCCCAGCAAACTCAGATCTGCTTAGTATGCTTTTCTGCTCAGTTGAAATGCAGATCTCATGTGTCCTTTTCCACCAATACTGCTGAGAGCCAGAACAGTGCAAAAAGTGCTCAAAGACCAGGCCTGCTTGATTCTCATAGTTCCAGCATGGCCCAGACAACTTTGGTTCACATTTGTGATATGGATATTCAGCAGTCCGATCCCTCTTGAATCAGACCCATCATGATTAACTCAAGAACAAGGACATCTGTTTCATTGAAACCTTCCTCCCTCATCTTGGATGTTGAGTGCTCAATAATCACTGAATTGTCTTTACCCAAAGAGGCTGAGGACAATTATAGTGTTTGCCTACGTTTTAAATGGAAAGGGTTCTCCAAATGGTATTGACACCATACCTTGGATCCGTTTGTATGTGAACCCAAAGTTATTAAACAGTTTGCTCACTCTTCCTGCTTCAGGTCTCAGCACCTCATCAGTGAAAATACATCTCAGTATCACAGCTTCTTGCTATGCTCAAATCAAGGGTAAGCCTGTCTCACCTCATCCATTGGTATCCAAATTCATGAAAGGCTTATGGCATACTAAACCTCTAGTTGTAAAACCACATGTAACCTGAGATCTAAATGTGGTTTTGCGACAACTGATGAAACCCTTATATGTACCATTGGAGTTGGCTTCTCTCAAGTTTCTAACAAGGAAAGAAATATTCGTGGTAGTAAAATCAGCCAGAAGTGTCAGCAAGCTTCAGGTGTTAGTTCATTATCTGCCTTATATGCAATTCTTCCACAATAGGGTGGTGCTCTATACTCACCCAAAGTTTCTACCAAAGATAGTATCAGCTTTTCATATTAATCAAACTATCATGTTACCTCTGCTCTTCTGAGGCCACATGCACATGAAAGTGAAAAAGCACTTCATACCATAGTTCTATCTAAGCTGAACATGTGAGCAATTGCTCATACATTCAGAGCATCACTCGCAGATTTTACATGGTTGCTCACATAAATTTTTCTTTGTACTACCCTATCTTTTGGTGTATGTTTGTAGATAAGATGCACCTGTTTGTCCTCCTTGAAAAGATAGTGGCTGCATATGCTAATGACTGCTATGGCATGCTAGACCAGTGCAGGAAGTGAGTCTGCTGTGTCACATTTAGCTGGCGGTACGCAGGGTCCACAGAAGTGCTGATGGTAGAGGAGCAAGATAGAGCGAATGAGAGTGAGAGAGAACAAAAGCAGCAGATAAGCTGCACTGGTGTATAAATCGCACCAATGAAATTTTGAAAAAAACCCTGTGACTTATACACTGGAAAATACGGTATATACAGAAATGCGATGCTAATACTGGTGCTCAAAAATTGTTTTAAAAAAATTGTTGCTCGCAAACAAATATTTGGACACACCTAGTCACTGCTTGAAGGGAGGAATGCTGGGAACCAGTGACCTTGCTAGAAATGGTATCCTTGAAGCACGGAAAGCTTTCCAAAAACTAGAGAAGATTAGACACATAGCAAAGACCTTTGCATTTTTGGAAATATTACCTGTTCATGGAAAGGGGAAGGAAAAGCTCTGCCATGTAAATAACTTCAGTGTCTGACTCAAAAATGGTGTAAAGAAAGTGGTTTTGGATACATTGGTGGCTGAAGGCATATATAGAGCAATAGCAGATTATATGATAAAGATGGTCTGCAATTGTCCTTGGCAGGAATGATGAATTTAAACTAGAGGGCGGGATTGGCAGGAGGTGATCAATGAAATTGGCTTGTCACCCCCCCAAGTGATACAGGAAGTGGGAGGAGAAAATAACAAAATCAGTCTGCTCCAAAAAGCAGAAAAGGTAACTAGAAAGAGCAGCAAGCCAAGGGAGAAAAGTTAGAAAGCTATGACCACAAATGCTCATAGTCTAGGCAATAAAATCACAGACCTGCAGGCCCTAATAGTAGAGGCAGACATGGACATCATTGCTGTTACAGAGACATGGTTGGGATACAGCCATCCCAGGCTATAATTTATTAAAGAAGGACAAAGAGGACAGGAAAGGGAGAGGAGTAGCTATTTGTCCAAAACAATATCTAAGCAACTGAAATGCAAGGGAAGGGATATGGAAGAAGCATTATGGGCTGATCTGAAAAAGGGAGATGTTGCTTCGATTTACATGGGTGTGGTCTGCAGGCCTCAGATTCAGACAGAAGAGCTGGACAAAGATCTGATCGAAGGGAGAAGCGTTGCTTGGAGATTTTAATCTGCTGGATGTAGATTGGAGTATCCCTTCTGCGGAATCTACAAGAAGCAGAGAGATAGTGGATAAGTTCTTGGAGGAGAAGTCCATTACCTGCTATTAATCAAGTTGACTTAGAAAATAGCCACTGCTATTACTGGCATCAGTTGCATGGGATATACTTAGTTTTTGGGTACTTACCAGGTATTTGTAGCCTGGATTGGCCACTGTTGGAAACAGGATGCTGGGCTTGATGGACCCTTGGTCTGACCCAGTATGGCAATTTCTTATGTTCTTATGTCCTTCAAGGGACTCTGCTCAAACAAATGGTAATTGAACTCATGAGGGAGGGTGTGATACTTGACCATGTGCTCACAAATGGGGATGTCTCTAATGACCGGGTAGGTGTGCAACTGAGAACCAGTGATGATCAGACAGTATGGTTTGATATCACAAATAAGATACAGAGAAGTCACACACAGATCCAAGTTTTTAATTTAAAAATTGCAGACTTTTCAAAGTGGCGAAGGTCTTGGAGGAAGACCTAGAAGACTGGGAATAACGGGTGAGGTGGGCCAAATTTAAAAGGAGCTATTACAAAGGCAACAAATCTGTGTGTTAGGAAAGTAAACAAATGCAAGAGGAAAAATAAACTATTCTGGTTCTCTAAGGAGGTGGCTGAAATAATAAAGGCAAAAAGAACAGTGTTCAATAACAGTGGCAGCTTGCACCGCCGTGCTCTCTCCCCCCTCCCCCTTACATTATCGCCAGCCATTAACCACACGTACTCCAATGTTGGTGAAAATAGGCCGCAGCTTTTATTAATTATTAACGTAAAACCAAACTTTCGGTACCCGAGTATTAGTGCGTTCGTCAAAATTTACCATACCGGGCTTAGTACCGGCGTCCGCCATTTTAGCCAGTCGCCATACTCTCTGACCGGCCCCCCGCCATGTTCAAGCCATGGGGCCATCCCCCGGGCAGTCCACGCCCACCTCTACGCACTTCTCTTTCACCTGTGACCACGGTTTGCCCACCGTGTCCTCCGGGCCCCTCCTGGCCCCCCTAACTTGGGTACCCCCGCCAACCCTGATTGCTGCGACAGTTGTACATTTGGCAATTCCCTTGCTAACATTATCTTCTGACTATCTCCTCCTTAATGCACCCTAGTGTCCCCCCCCTCATGCTCTTAGTTGGGTGGGTGGGTGGAAAATGTGAGCGCCGGCCAGCGAAAAGAGGCCTGGCCCAGCGCTCGCCCTGCCTTTTAAACCCCGGGGTCTCGCGAGACCTAGGGCCAGGATTCGCGCCCTGATGTCTCGCGAGACCTCGGGCCAGCATTCACGCGCTCGCGCGCGCCCACCCGATGACGTCGCCGCGCTGCGATGACGTCATCGCGCCCCGATGCGCTGTTTCCCCGGGTGCCTCCCGCCAGCCTCGGCGCCTGATCCTCTTCGCCGCGTTGCTCCCCCCGTCCTCCCACCACCCGGCTGCCGAGGTAAGACTACTCCGCGGGCGGGGTAGTGGGGTCGTCGATCCTCCGGCAAGCGCCCTGTTAATGGGGCCCTCCCCGCAGGCGCTTGTCGGTCCTTTATAACAGTGGCAGCTTGCACCGCCGTGCTCTCTCCCCCCTCCCCCTTACATTATCGCCAGCCATTAACCACACGTACTCCAATGTTGGTGAAAATAGGCCGCAGCTTTTATTAATTATTAACGTAAAACCAAACTTTCGGTACCCGAGTATTAGTGCGTTCGTCAAAATTTACCATCCCGGGCTTAGTACCGGCATCCGCCATTTTAGCCAGTCCGCCATACTCTCTGACCGCCCCCCCCGCCATGTTCAAGCCATGGGGCCATCCCCCGGGCAGCCCACGCCCACCTCTACGCACTTCTCTTTCACCTGTGACCACGGTTTGCCCACCGTGTCCTCCGGGCCCCTCCTGGCCCCCCTAACTCGGGTACCCCCGCCACCAGACCGGGATAGTGTTACACTTGTCCCGGGCCCCCCAACACCACGGATCCCCTAACCCCCTTACTGCGGCCCAATTCCATTCAGCACTTGCTCTAGCGCCTCCTGTATTGTATTATTAAACAGGTCGTACCCGACATCCGATAGGTGTATCAGGTCCGGTCTGTACAGACCTAGGCATGGCTCGTCTGCCCAGTCGTGCCGGATCGTTGCCATGCCCACCTTCTGGGCCCATACTCCGATTTGCCTGTTCACCTTCTTGCGCCCTCTGCACCATAGTTTGTCACCTTGCCATTTTAGCCTGGGTATGATCTCCGACCATACTATGGTTGTTCCCCGGGCCATCTCCCTTATTGCTTCCAAATCCCTTTTTATTTCATCAATTAACTGTTTTGCTGTACTTTCCCCCAAGTCGTTGCCTCCCAAATGAATAACTATGACATCCGGCTTTTGCCTTGCGCGTAAACTGCTCTGTAATACCGGGATCAATCGACCCCATTTCATGCCTCGGATTCCCATCCAGGTTACACCAACTCCCCGCGGTGCCAATCCCAGGTGCGTTCCGTATGGTCTGTCCCGAGCCCGTCGAGCCGCCCAGTGGACGAAAGAGTGTCCTACCAACCATACTACCTTCCTCCGTGAGAATGGACCTGCGGGCGAGATATGAATTCCTTAGTTACTGACCGTTCTCCACCCCTCCCTGCCTCACGTATCTATTTCCTGCTGCCGATCTCCACCTGCCTATCCTTCGGATCACCTCCATGGGCAGGCCTGCCTGTGCCGCGCTTGTGGCGGCCCCAATTCGAAAAGAATGCGTACTGAATTCCTCCGGGTTCAGACCCACGCTTACCACTACCCTCCGCAGTACTGCCGCAAACTGAAATTTGGTTAACGGTACCCCGTCCTTATGAATTAATAAGTGGGCGCCCCCTCGTGGTCTGATTTGTAAGTAATTTTCTATGTTCTTTACCGGACAGGTCACCTGCGATGGCACCCTTGCTAGCCTTATGTCCACCCCCTTCGCCCTCTGGTCAGTTTTAGATTTATGCACCCTTATTGTAATGCCCTGTTCCTGGACTGTGACGTTCTTATGAAGTACGCCATCGTTTCCTTCATCCGCTTTGGATGCCGCCACCAGTTCACTGACCCTTAAGGCTGCAAAGAAAGCCGTGCAGAAAGCGGCTCTGAAAAGAATCACCTCGAAACTCTCTGACGCTACCTGAGCTACCGCGTGCCATAAACTCACCAATATTTCATGAGTTATTGGCCGCCTCTTGTCCCCCTTCCAGACTGCGCTTCTGGCCCAGCTGGCTAACAGCTTTTTAACCATGAAATTATCCATGGGATCACCTAAACCCTGTGCTTTTGCGAAAAATGCAAAGCCTGCCAGCTGATTCACTGTTGATCCTCTGGACATCCCTTCCTCCTTTGCCCATGCCACAAACCTCTCTATGTACCTGCCCTCTATACGCCCCCCTTCCCATCCCTGCCCTTGTAGAAATGTTTGTACGCTAGAAAACCCTTTGCAGTATGCCTTCCAAGTTGCTGGGGCCAACGATGACCTCAGCAACCCCCATTCCGTATCATTCCAATCTGCCATAATTGTTTTGGTATTGGAACTCCTTCTGCTTCCGCCTCCGGCACCTGCTGACAAAAGAGATCCCACTTAGCCCTGGATAGTGCGTCCGCCACCTGATTATGTATACCCGGTACATGTTTAGCTCTTATTGTCATGTTCGCTCGCAAACCCTGTAGGACCACTTCCCTCAACAACTCGGCCACCTTAGAGCAACGCGCCGCCTGCCTGTTGATCACGGTCACCACGGCCATGTTATCCGACCAAAAAATGATCTTTTTGTTGCACAGCCTATGTGCCCAGACCGTAATGGCCACCAGGATCGGGAATAACTCTAAGAATGTTATGTTTTTTACTAGCCCGCTCTGCCTCCACTCCTCTGGCCATGGTGCTGCGCACCATGCGCCCTGGCAGTATGCCCCAAAGCCCCATCCACCCGATGTATCCGTGTGTATATCTAGGTCCTGGCTCGACTTCGCCTCCTCCTGCCACATGGATATCCCGTTAAAATTGTCCAGGAATTCCAACCACATCGCCACTTCCTTTCTAATTGGGCTAGTGGTTCTGATACGGTGTTGCGGCCTCCTGACCCCCTTCGTTGCATCCGCCAGACGCCTCAGAAAGGCCCTCCCCATCGGGATGACCCGGCATGCGAAGTTCAAGCTCCCGATTATGGATTGTAAGCCGACCAAGGTCGTCTTCTTGCTGGACAGAACCTGCCTGAGTATACCCCGCAATTTGTCTAACTTCTCGAGCGGTAGCCGCGACGTCATGGCCTGCGTGTCTAGCTCAATCCCTAAGAATGATAGGGTCGTAGCTGGGCCCTCAGTTTTTTCCCCCGCTAGCGGGACCCCGAAATCAGCCGCCATCTCCTGGAATGCCGCCAGTGTTTTTTGGCATGTGTCCGTGCCGGCCGGGCCCACGAATAGAAAATCGTCCAGGTAATGTGCCACATTACCGTTCCCTGCCCTTTTGCGTAAGACCCATTCCAAAAAACTACTAAACATTTCGAAGTAAGCGCAGGAGACTGAGCACCCCATGGGCATGCACTTGTCAAAAAAGTATGAACCCCGAAATTGGAAACCTAATATGGGAAAATTGTCAGGGTGTACGGGGAGCAGTCGAAAAGCCGACTTAATATCCGCCTTAGCCATTAGTGCCCCCTCCCCGCAACGCCTGACCAATGCTACGGCCTCGTCGAAGGACGTGTATTGCACGGTGCACGCCTCCGCTGGGAGGCCATCGTTCACTGAAGACCCCGTCGGGAAGGAGAGGTTTTGTATTAACCGAAACTCCCCCGGTTCCTTCTTGGGCACTACTGCCAACGGTGACAACATCATTCCCGCGAATGGGGGGTCCGCAAACGGTCCCGCCATCCTGCCCAATTCGATCTCCCTATCCACTTTCTGTTGCACTATGTCTGCCAGTCTCGTTGCCGATGAGGAATTCCTGTAACTGATGCCCTTAACCCTCCCTTGGAAAGGTATCCTAAAACCTTGTTCAAAACCCTCCCTCAACTGTTCCGCTTCCCTTCTCCTTGGGTAGATCGCTAACCACCTCTGCATGCCTGCTAAATGCACTGGGGACGGTGCCTTGTCAAATACTGCCTTATCTCCCTTTCCCATTACTCCCCGCTGCCGTCCCCTGGCCTCTTCTCGCACATTTCGTTGCCGGATGCAGTGCCCCACATAATGAACATATGTGTTTGAACTTGCAGTCCTGGAAATTGCACCCTGCCTTATTGAAACGCCAACACACCCTGTTGTTACCGTTTTCCCCCCACGAATTGCCGCTCGAGCTCGTCGCGCCGCTATGTGGCCTAACCGATTTTCGCGGCGCCCCTGCCTCCATAACTTTACTGGTCATCTGGCGTAGCCACAATCCCACATCTTGTGCTGCCCATGACAAGTTCCCGTTCTCCTCCATCCTGTCCCTGAACTTCTCATCATAATTCAGCCAGCACCACCCCTGATATTCCTTATAGGCTTCCAATATGGAATCTGCATAACTTAACATCGGGGCGTACTGGGATGGATCCTTCTTCCCTATGACGCTTATCATTCTTAAGAATGCCCTGGTCCAATTATTTATATTCCTGGGCACCTTTACCTCCCCTTCTTTCTGGTTCTCCTTTTTCTTTCCCTTTTTCTTCTCTGCCGCCCCTTTCCTGCCCTCCAATATTGAGAAAATATCAATATATTCACGCTTCCTTATCTTATTACGTAACACCTTTGGCACGCTCTCCCACAGCTCCGCCAAATTGGGGAGGGCTGCTGCGGCCGCATTGGCTGGCACTATCTCCCGCGGCGTTTTGACCGGGGAGTCGGCCGATGCCTCGCTCTCATCGGATCCCTCCTCGGAGGATTCCTCACTGGAGTCACCGGTATTCCTCTTTCGTTTAGTCCTCTTGCCTTTTGTATTTCCTGTTGATGTCGCTCCTTCTCGATGTCTCCCTGTCTCCTCGTCGCGGACCTCCGCCTCCCGCGGTGCTGGAGCCCGGTTTCCACTCTCATCACCGGCCTCCCCGCCAGGCAATTCCTTATCCGGAGCTCCTCGCTCAGCGTCCTGTGCTGTCTCCCTTGCGGCCTCCGCTCCCGGCTGTTGCCCTCCTGACGCGACGGTGCCGCCCGCTGGCGCCGTGTACCAAGGCGGCGGTACCTGCCACCAAGGGGGGTACATCGGAGCTTGCCAGGTGGTGGGGAAGAAAGGGTTTCCTTCCTGACCTGCCGGTGCTTGCGCTGTTGCTGCATTACCGTTCGGTCCCGTCGGAGGCCACATGGGCCATGCCCAGGGAGGAGTGCTGTAGCGCCCAGCCTCTGGCTGCATTCCTGTCTCCCTGCCACAGCCGCTCCCCGTCGCAATTTCTGTGTCCGTGGTCAATGTTGCTCCTTTCGCGCTCCTCGCTGCCTGTGTCTTGCTTCCTTTTGTGGCCTGTCTGTGGCCTCTCCCCTGCGTCTTCGCTTGCTCTGCTCTGCTAGCTCTGCCCGGGCCTCGGCCTCTCTCCCTGGCACGCTCTGGTATCTTCGCCTGCTTGGTACGGGGCTCCGCCACGCTCTGCGCCCGGCTCTGTCCCCTGGTCTGTCTTGCTCCCTTTGTCCTCCCACGTGTGCGTGCTCCTTCCCCAGCCATTTCGTGTAAAATTAGCAAAAACCGAGCAGGTTTACTCACAGTTAGCTGTTGGGGAGGAGTCCCGGGGTCCTTTATTCTTTTGTCCTTCTGCTGCTCCTGTTGTGTTGCTGGCTTCCACCTCCGGTTGCTGTGAAGAGCGACACAGCACCTTTAATTTGTAAGCCAGCACTCTGGTCCTGTGTCCTCCGCGCTGCCTGCCGCAACCACGATCGGTACCTGTACGGCCGGGGAATGCCTCAGCTCCGCTGACCACAACGCTGCAGTGTTTCCTCTTTTTTTTTTTTTTGTTCAATAAGGCCTCCCACGTGCTCCCTCCGCCGCGTTTACGCGACTATAACAGCCGCCTGGCCCTTTAACTTTCTTGTTCGGTCCCGGGGGCCTCCGCCTTAGGTATCTCCGAAACCGCCTGTCCGGGTTTTCCTTTGTTTTTTCGCGCCCTTTTTCGGCCCGAAAACGTCCGGTAACCCGATCGGCGATCACCACGCAGCCCAGTCACCTCCGCGTCGAAATCGCGAAAAACGCGAGCGCCGGCCAGCGAAAAGAGGCCTGGTCCGGTGCTCGCCCTGCCTTTTAAACCCCGGGGTCTCGCGAGACCTCGGGCCAGCATTCACGCGCTCGCGCGCGCCCACCCGATGACGTCACCGCGCCGCGACGCGATGACGTCATCGCGCCCCGATGCGCTGTTTCCCTGGGTGCCTCCCGCCAGCCTCGGCGCCTGATCCTCTTCGCCGCGTTGCTCCCCCCGTCCTCCCACCACCCGGCCGCCGAGGTAAGACTACTCTGCGGGCGGGGTAGTGGGGTCGTCGATCCGCCGGCAAGCGCCCTGTTAATGGGGCCCTCCCCGCAGGCGCTTGTCGGTCCTTTAGAAGGATTCCAAAAAGAGGAAAACGGGGGAAAAAAACCTGGTGAAAATGAGGGAGGAGATGAAAGAAATCAGGACAGCAAAAGGTCAAGCTGAAGAAAGGATTGCCAAACAGGTAAAGTGAGTTGACAAAACACTTTTCAGAATTATCAGAGAAAGAAGGGAGGCTTGAAGTGGTATAGTAAAATTGAAGGGTGATGTGAAGCAGTGTGCAGAGAGAGGCAAAGAAATGGCAGAAATATAAAACAAACACTTCAGTTTGGTATTCACTAAAGAAAACCCTGAGGAAGGACTGAAGATGGGGTTGGGTAGACAAACTTCCGATTACAGAAGAGAATGTATGAGAAGAGCTAGGAAAATTGAAAGTGGAGTGGGGGTCGGATGAGGTATATCCCATGATACTGAGGGAGCTCAGAGATGTGCTGGCGGGTTTACGGAAAGATCTATAAAATATCTCTGGAAATCATGTGATAGGAGAAGAGCTGTGGTAGTCCTGTTTTGACAAGAATGATAGGAGAGAGGAGGCTAGAAACTACAGGCTGGTTTGTCTCACCTCTATGGTGGGAAAATTAATGGAGACTCTGCTGAAGGAAAAGATAGTGAACTATCCACAAACCGGTGGTTTGCTAGACCCGAGGCAGCATGGATTCACCAGGGGAAGGTCCTGACAGACAAATCTGATTGAATTGGATCAAGGAAAAGCGCTCAGTGTAATTTACATTGATTTCAGCAAAGCTTTTGAGATAGTCCCACATAGGAGGTTCCTGAATAAAATGAGATAGGGACTCTGCGCTGAGATGGTGGAATGGAATACAAACTGGTCGACTAATAGAGACAGCGTGTAACGGTAAATGGAACATACTCTGAAGAGAGAACCATGTTCAGTGGAGTGCCACAGGGATTGGTTCTGTTCAACATCTTTGTGAGCGACAATACGAATGGCTAAAAGGTAAAGTTTGTCTGTTTGCGGATGATACTAAGATCTGCAACACAGTGGACACACCTGAAGGAGTAGAGAGAATGAAAAGTGATTTAAGAAAACTTGAAGTGTGGTCGAAGGCTTGGCAGCTGGGATTCAATCCCAAGAAATGTAGAGTCCTGCATCTGATGTGTGGTAATCCAAAAGAGCTGTATGTGATGCAGGGTGAAAGACCAATGTGCACACACTGGGAGAGGGACCTTGGGGTGATAGTGTAAGGTGATCTGAAGGTGGCAAAGTTAATGAAAAAAGTGATAGCTAAAGCCAGAAGAATGCTAGGCTGCATAGCGAGAGGCATAACCAGTAAGAAAAAGGAGGTAATAATGCCCTTGTAAAGGTACTTGGAGTAATGTGTTCAGTTCTGGAGACTATATCTCAAAAAGGATAGACCAAGGATGGAGGCAGTTCAGAGAAGGGAGACCAACATCGTGTTTAATCTGTATTGGCTGAAGGATCTGTATACTCTGGAAGAGAAGAGGTGCAGGGGAGATATGCAGATCTGAAAAGTTTTAATGATGCCTTGAACCTTTTCCGTAGGAAAGCAAATGGTAGAACTAGGGATCAAGATATGAACCTTAAAGGGGGATGACTCAGAACCAACATCAGGAAATATTACTTCACGAAAAGGCCGGTGGATGCCTGGACTGCCCTCCTGGAAGAAGTGCTGAAGACAAAAACAGTAAACGAATTCAAAAAGTAATGGGTTGAACACTGTAGATCCTTAAAGGCTAGATTTGGAAATTAAGAAAAGGGTGCATGAGAGTTAGAGATGTGAATCGTGTGATCGATCGTCTTAACGATCGATTTCGGCTGGGGGGGGAGGGAATCGGATCGTCGCGGTTTTGTTTTTGTAAATATCGTGTAAATCGTAAATCGGGGGAGGGCGGGAAAACCGGCACACTAAAACATCCCTAAAACCCACCCTGACCCTTTAAAATAAATCCCCCACCCTCCCGAACCCCCCCAAAATGCCTTAAATTACCTGGGGTCCAGAGTGGGGGTCCCGGTGTGATCGTTTACTCTCGGGCCTGCGGTGCGTTGTAGAAATGGCGCCGGCGCTACCTTTGCCCTGGCATATGACAGGTCAAAGGTAGCGCCGGCGCCATTTTGTTTTTTGTCCCCCGACGTCAGGAGCGTAGGACATCGCTCCCGGACCTCCGCTGGATCCCCAGGGACTTTTGGCCAGCTTGGGGGGGCCTCCTGACCCCCACAAGACTTGCCAAAAGTCCAGCGGGGGTCCGGGAGCGACCTCCTGCATTCGAATCGTTTTGCCGTACGGCCGGCGCCATTTTGCGCAAAATGGCGCCGGCCGTACGGCAACACGATTCGACTGCAGGAGATCGTTCCCGGACCCCCGCTGGACTTTTGGCAAGTCTTGTGGGGTCAGGAGGCCCCCCCAAGCTGGCCAAAAGTCCCTGGGGGTCCAGCGGGGGTCCGGGAGCGATCTCCTATGCTCCTGACGTTGTTTTGCCGTACAAAATGGCGCCGGCCATACGCCGTATGGCCGGCGCCATTTTGTACGGCAAAACGATTCGAGTGCAGGAGGTCGCTCCTGGACCCCCGCTGGACTTTTGGCAAGTCTTGTGGGGGTCAGGAGGCCCCCCCAAGCTGGCCAAAAGTCCCTGGGGGTCCAGCGGGGGTCCGGGAGCGATCTCCTACGCTCCTGACGTCGGGGGACAAAAAACAAAATGGCGCCGGCGCTACCTTTGACCTGTCATGACAGGGCAAAGGTAGCGCCGGCACCATTTCTACAACGCACCGCAGGCCCGAGAGTAAAAGATCACACCGGGACCCCCGCTCTGGACCCCTGGTAATTTAAGGCATTTTGGGGGGGTTCGGGAGGGTGGGGGATTTATTTTAAAGGGTCGGGGTGGGTTTTAGGGTTGTTTTAGTGTGCCGGTTTTTCCGCCCTCCCCCTTCCCCTCCCCCTTCCCCCGATTTACGATTTTTGACGATAAATCGGGGGAATTCCTATTGTATCGCGCTTCTAACGATTTTTGACGATTTAAAATATATCGGACGATATTTTAAATCGTCAAAAAACGATTCACATCCCTAATGAGAGGTAGCCAGCATGGAGCAGCAGCTACTACCCCTAACTGAAGGCATGGGGATTATTACCCTTAACCAGTTTATATGATTTTGGCACAACTACAGCATCATTCTCTGCTTTGGTGGGGAATTGGATTCAGATGACAGCCAGTGATGGGCCCTGACTTTTATGATCCAGGATGCTGATACACAGTTTGTTTTTTGAGACAGGATAGTTAAGTGAATTAAAAAGAAGACAGAGCACTGGATTGCTAAAGACCGCAAAGTTAGCTTGCAGGTCACGGTTGTAGCCTCCCAGGGGGTGGGAAGGTCCTGAGGGGACCATCCCCCCCCCGGTTTCAGAGGCAGCTGAGGTACTGGGTGGACAACCCCACTTGCCAGCTTGTGGAGGTCACTGGGGGTGATACCGGGGAGCCTGGCTCACTCCCCCCAGTTTGATCCAGGACCCTGTGCTTTGGTCAGGTATTTAAAAAATTAAAAAATAAATATTGACGGCGGGGCTCAACTCTCCCTTCTTTTCTTTGGTGTTGGGGGCTCATTGCGTTCTGTTTCGCTGTGTCCGGGAGGTATAAGGGTGCTTTGCTGAGTGACAGCATGCCGCGCCGCGCCGGGTGTAGAGCCTGCGGCGCAGTGCGGCCGCACAGTAGAGTCTGCGCGGATTGCCTTCCGGGGGGAGAGGGAGCCTCCACGACCCGAGGTAGGGTCTTCCTTCAGGTCCAAATGGTGTCCGATGTGTTTGGGGAGCTGCTGCTTCCGGCTTCTGGTCCGTTCCCGCGAAGCGTGGGAACGGCGCCATTTTAGGTGCCCTAGGGTCAACGTCTCAGGGAGCGGGCGCCATCTTGCCTCCAATGGTGCCGGCAGCCTCCGCAGTGCAAATGGCGCTTGGGGAGGAGGACCCTCCGCCGCACTTATCGCCGGAGAGCAAAATCCCTGAGGGGGACAAGTCTGCAAGGCAGGGATCGAATATTGATGCGGACCCCGATGCGGAAGGGGATGATATGTCATCTGATTCCTCCTTCTCATCCGACTTCATTTTGCTTATGCATAAGGCCTTTAAGGCCCGGAAGGCGGGAAAGAAGAGGGTTCATAGCCAGGACTCTCTTCTAGGATCCTGGAAGTGAGCCAAACCCGCCCAGGACCCGGACCCACCAGGGGGACCGCGTTCCTTTAGCTTCCAAACCCCTCTAGTGGATTCGGATACTTCTTTGGACACGGATGGTCAAGACAGCCAAGACTTGCCCTCCCAGCCCCTGAGGGGAGTTGAGAGGGAGTCCGATCCCCTGCAGGGAGGTCTGCGGGGTCCTATGGGGCGGACGGTGATGACCCGAAGGTTGTTCGTCTTTTTAGGAAAGACAAGCTAGGTCCGCTCATTCTGCTATCCTAGGGGAATTGGGCATTCAGCTCCCCCAGGAAGAGTCCAGGTTAGGAGCTACGGATCCCGTGGTCCTAGGCCTGAGGGTTCGCCTTCGGTATTTATTTTCCACTTTTCAGCAACGGATTTATTTTTCAAGGAATGGGATACTCGGGATTTAGGTCTTAAAGTGGCAAAGGCGATGGACAAGCTTTACCCCCTGCCGGAGGACGCCTTGGAGTTGTTGAGAGTGCCTAAGGTGGATGCTGCGGTAGTGGCGGTCACGAAAAAGACTACCATCCCGGTTACAGGAGGAACGGCCCTTAAAGATTTGCAGGATCGCAAACTGGAGGTCCAACTTAAGAAGATTTTCGAAGTATCCACGCTAGGAGTCCGAGCGGCTATGTGCTGTAATTTTTCCTTACGGGCAGGTCTCAGTTGGGTGCAACAGCTGCTAGCCAACGAGTTGCTTTCCCAAGAGGAAGCGCTCCAGGCGGGGAGACTTGAGGCCGTGATTGCCTACAGTGTGAATGCTTTTCATGATTTGCTTCGCACATTGTCCAGATCCATGGTGTTGGCGGTGTCGGCACGACGTTTGTTGTGGCTTCGCAACTGGGCAGCGGATGTTTCATCTAAATCTCAGCTGGGTTCTTAGCCGTTGAAGGGCAAGCTGCTTTTTGGAAAGGAGCTGGAGGATCTGATTCAGTCTTTAGGCGAGAATAAGATGCATCAGTTGCCAGAAGATAGGCTGAAGTCAAGGGGGTCCTTTGCTTCACGATCGCGATTTAGAGGAGGGTTGTCGTGTAATTCTTTGCACGTGCAGATGGCAGCGCTAGGTTCCTTATGCAGTAACATTCAAAGGGCGAATCATCTTGATGTCTCTCGGTATCTTCGGGGGGCGAAGCATTTGCGGCTGCCGGTGAGAAAGCCCTGTCCATCCTAGAATCTGAATTTGGTTCTGAAGGTTTTGTACGGGGCACCTTTTGAACCTTTATGTAGGGTGACTTTGAAGGACCTTACTTTGAAGGTGGTATTTTTGGTGGCTATTGCGTCTGCGCGCAGGCTGTCGGAACTTCAGGCGCTATTGTGTAGAGAACCCTGTCTGAGAATTTCAGATTCAGGGGAGTCTCTGCGAATGGTGCCCTCTTTTCTGCCTAAGGTGGTGTCTTCCTTCCATTTAAATCAATCTGTAGAACTTCCGGCTTTTTTGGATTTGGATAGGTCGTACTCTTTTTATAGGGAGTTGAGGAAGCTTGATGTTCTTAGGGCGTTGCTGCACTACCTGGAGGTTACCAACGGGTTCTGTGTTTCCGATCACCTGTTTGTGCTCTGGAATGGTCCATGAAAGGGTAACGTGGCTTCGAAAACCACCATAGCTAGGTGGCTCAAAAAAGGCCATAAATTCTGCGTATTTGTTGACAGGTAAGTCCTTACCATTGGGTTTTTGGGCTCATTCTACTCGTTCGCACGCCGCGTCCTGGGCGGAATGTCAACAGATTTCCCCAGAAGAAATTTGCAGGGCGGCTACGTGGAAATCATTACATACTTTCGCCAAACATTATTGGCTGGATGTTAGGGCTCCAGGAGCTGGAGGATTTGGGGAAGGGGTGCTAAGAGCGGGCCTCTCCGGATCCCATCCCAAGTGATGTTAGCTCTGGTACATCCCAGGAGTCTAGACTGATCCAGGAATGTACAGGGAAAAGAAAATAATTTTCGTTCCTGTAGTACCACGGATCAGTCCAGAGTCCCACCCATTTATCCTTTGAAGGGAATAGAGAGTCCGCACTGTTTATCGTTCTTTTCTTGGCAGATCAATTAACTTGGTTTTTTATTGCTTAGCACGGGTTCTGTATCCATTTGGGGATTGATGAGCCAGTTTGCAGTTATTAGGTTACTGTATATAGTTAGTTTGGGCGTTTTGTGATTCATTCTGCTTTGACATTGCATAATACTGCCAGACTGTAGGTGGCACCATCCTATATAAGGAGGAGTTTTGTTTGGTAAACTTCTGTCTCCATCTGCTAGAGGTGGGGCAAAACCCAGGAGTCTGGACTGATCCATGGTACTACAGTAACGAAAATTATCAGGTAAGAACCAATTTTCTTTTCCACCATCTCTGAGCTCCCCCTCTGCTTCATATCCAGTGCCTCTCCCGGGTACCAAATCTAAACAGTTTCAGGCTCATACCGGTCACATAGAAGTGAAAAAAATAAAACTTGTTTATACACTATGGCATTCCCATGCCGCTTCAGAACTTCTGGATAAATCCTTTTGGAAATGTAAGCAAATTAACGGAACATATACTGGATGAAACGTGTCTTACAAAGTAGTAACAAACTGCTGTGCCTTCTCAACCTCCTTAAACAGCTGCGCTTTGCCTCTGTACCGTACTCTGAGCCGTGCCAGGTATTGTAAAGTAAACAGTCCTTTTTTGCAGCAACGCATAGAGGATTGAAGGCTTGGCTTTTCTCACACAGAAAGTGAATAATCCTGAAAAAGTCTAACAGTTATTTCTTTATACTTTAGCAATCTCATTTTTTGGCAGACTTGCATTATAATTTGTTTGTATGTGAAATTCAAAATTTTTGTCACTGTGAGCTTCAGCCTAGAATCTCCTCTCTTCCCAGGCAGTGAGCCCATTCAGTTTTGAACGTGCCTTGTAGATTTGGCATTTGAAATACTTCTGGGAGTCATTTTTCCAAAAAACGTGGTCAGTTAAAATCAGTATTGTCCTCTGGCAAACAGACAATATGTATGTTATTTCTGCGAGAGCAATTCTCCGTATCGTCTATTTTTTCAGCCTGAAGTTTTACCAGTTTCTCCAGCATTAAGATTCTGACTTCCTGTGCCACTGCTCCATCTTCTATAACAGATATCCTCTCCTCCATGCTGTCTATATGGAAGTGAAAATTCAATATAGCATTCTTTATATGAGCTATCTGATCCGATATGGAGGATAATTTATCTTTTAAGGGCAACAAAATGGATTAGATGCCAAGAAATGTCCGTTTAGAATCTTTATTATGTAGACTCGTTCATCCAATATAAAGCCCGACTCAGGCCGAGTTTCGCCCCCACAATGGGGCTGCCTCAGGGGCTACAATACACAAATAGCAAATATAACTTAACAATACAGGACATACATAAATGAAATGTAAAATCGTAAGTACATATAAATGGTAACATATAAAGTGGAACATATAAACTGAAACATTCACAATGGAAAAATGTAGCTTGACAACCAGAACCAAATAATATAAATGTGTGAAAAAATGTATGATTTTACCTATGTGAAATATCTCTTGTATATATATGATAGTTATCTCATACCATCAAGTTTGTCAGAAAGTCTGTGGAATGTGCAAAAAATGTGATTGACCTTAAAGACAAAAAACATCTAATAAAAATTATGCATCTAATAAAAACTGGAAATATAACTTCAACAAATAATGATAAACTCCAAAAGAATTGTAGAAAAACGGCAAAAAATCACCTAAAAGTAACAGGAATTAAAAAGTTAGGAATTAAAAATAACAGGAATTAAAAATTAACAAAACCACCTAAAAACAACAGTGCTTAACTCAGAGTCAGACACACAAGGAAGCTGCAGCACAGGAACACATACTAAGCAAATTATCCATTCATTAAACCCAACATAAGTGCCAATTAGGAATTTACTTATATGTGTGTGAGGCTCCCATAATGATACTGGTGAAATGAAACATGACATTAAAAATAAATGTAAATCCGATTAAAAAAAGAAAAAAAGAATGTCTTAAGCCTGCAACATGAAACTCGACTTTGACTTGTGTGAGAATTTAAAAAGCATGAATCGCGCCGAAGTCTATTAAATATGGGGCAGATTTTCAAAGTGGTATGTGCGTAAGATACACGCGTAACCCCCGAAAAGCTGCCCCTTCCACCCCCCTGCGCACGCCGAGCCTATGTTGCATAGGCTCGGCGGCGCGCGCAAGCCCTGGGACGCACGTAAAACCCGGGGCTTTCCTGGTGGGGCGTGTCGGGGGGCGTGTCATCGGGGGGTGTGGCCGCGGCCTCCGGACCGGAACATGGCACGCTGGCAGCCGGCCCGCGCAAGTTACGCCTGCCTTGGGCAGGCGTAACTTGCGCGGGCCGGGGGGCGGGTTAGTTAGGGGAAGGAACGGGAAGGTGGGGGGCGCCGGAAAGAAAGTTCCCTCCGAGGCTACTCTGATTTCGGAGCAGCCTCTGAGGGAACGGAGGCAGGCTGTGCGGCTCGGCGCGCACAGGCTGCCGATTTTGCGCAGCCTTGCATGCGCCGACCCCGGATTTTAAAAGATACGCACGTATCTATTAAAATCCGGCGTACTCTTGTTTGCGCCGGGCGCACGTACTTTTTTAAAATCTTCCCCTATATGTTTACTCCATCATGGTTTTTAATTTTTTATGAGTCAAGTTGTCATTTTTGGTTATGCCCACATTACATAACCTTTTTGCTTATTTAGTTTTCAAATTTGGCAATTTCATTATCCCAGGACAAGCAGGATGCTAGTCCTCACATATGGGTGACGTCACCGACAGAGCCCAGCGCGGGAAATCTTTCTGTCAAAGTTTCTAGAAACTTTTGACCGGCCGTGTGAGGCCACTGAGCATGCCCAGCATGCTATGATATTCTCTGCCACAGGTGTCTCTCTTCAGTCTTCGCTTTTCCGCGCTGCCGTTCGCATCGCGGGACTAGAGCCCTTGCGTTCTTCGCAATTCTTGTGACTGAAAAAGTCAATAATTTTCAATTTTGCTGATATTCTCTCTCATAGGAGTTCTCAAGCTCGCCGGCTGGTGAGTACCATTCCCTTGATTCTCATATTTTTCTAGGAATCCCTTTCCTCACACTTGCATCCATCGACGGCCATCGATTCCAAAATGGTGACGGGATTCAAAAAGTGCCCGATTTGTAATAGGAATATGTCGATTACTGATCCGCATTTGGAGTGTGTACTCTGCCTCGGAGAAAAACACGATGTCAGTACATGCCCCAAATGTGCAGAAATAACAGTAAAAGGATGGAAAGCCAGACAAGAGAAGATGGAACATCTGTTTCAACTTCAGTTAATCCCTTCTCCCTCGAAATCATCGAGGTCATCTCCGGCCGGAGCGACAAAAAGGGCTTTACTTAAAAAACCGCATCCGGATGGATCCGGTGATCACCCGTCCTCACCATCATCGGTACTATCGACTAAATCGGCAGAACACCAAAAATCTAAACACCAGCATCGACATTGACATCCGTCATCTTCTACATCGATGTCCCAGGATGAATCGATGCCAAAGCGGCCCCGACAACAGGAAACACTGGCACCTTCGATGCCTGGGCCTTTGTCTTCGCCGATTCCAACCACTTCGTCGATGGACACCTCCGTACCGCCACCGCGTACAACATTGGTGACTTCACCAATTGTACAGCCGGAATTGTCTATATTAATAAGACAAGCGGTCCTGCAAGTTCTTCAAGAGCAAAATATTCGGACGGTTCCGTCGATGCCGATGCCTCCAGCTTCCATCCCGATGCCTCCAACATCGATGCCGGTGGTACCACCGATGACGGCGCCTTTTTTGCCACCGAGGATTTTGACTGGTTTCATAACCACTACACCAAGGCTCAGGACACAATCCACATAACTCTTTGCTCATATTCCATCGAGCCCCTTGATGTCAATACCATCGGTGCCATTTCCACCGACCACGACATCGAGAGCATCCCCGCTACCATCGGGGCAACCGGCATTGGAACCTCCAGAAGTTCAAGATGAGGCCTTTTATCGATGCCTTCTACAAAGGTACCAAAATGTGATCGATAATTTACCATCTACTAGGCCACATACTACTTCTGCAGGATTTTCCATCGATGACCCACAGCCAGGTCCTTCAGGACTCCATGTCCAACCTAAACCAATAATCAACCCAATCGTATCACTGGTAAAACTATCAACATTTACTGGTCACTGCCAAGTGTTATATGTAGGCCTCTCACTCACAGGGTCTGCATAGCATATCAGACTCCTACTTAGGTACAAGGCCACCTTACTTTAATTGTAATATTTTTGTTAGAATTTTTTGAATTTTTTTTGCACATTAAAACTGCCTCGTATCAGTTCTTCAGTAGATTTTTCATATATTATATTCCAAAGGTACGGGAGAAACAATAACTACTTATCTCGCCAATTTTGGTTAGTCACCCGACACGCACGTGTTTCGAACCAACGGTTCTGCTTCAGGGGAATTTTCTTCCGTATCCTGTCTCAAAGACGAACTTCTGGGTTTCCATTCCGCAAGTTTGAGGCGTCCATCTCTCTTTTCTTGGCTCGATTACCACGATTTTAAATATTGCCGCGGCTTCCTTGCGCCGCGTCCATCTTTGAAAGGCACACCGACTCGAGTGATCCTATTATAGCACAGAAGCTGTATCAGGACTGAGAAGGTTACAGCACCTTTAGTACAGCACTGCATTACTTGTCAACATGTGTTTACAGATCTGAAATGGCTGATTTTGGAACAAGTGCAGAGTAGCCCGCGTGGCGGTGACATTCAAATGCGTCTCAACATGCGTGAGCAGTTTTGGATTTATTGGCCGAACACAATGGACCCGGGTGGACTAAATGAGAAAATAAACTGGTACTCCTTGATTTAGAATCCCCCGTGTTTGCTGGTGGTTAAGGCTAACTACAATATCGGAGGTGACATTGGCTATTGTCTCCCGATATGTAAGGAGGTAAGAGTTCTTCTGAGCACAGAGTGGAGCTTTTTCAAGGACAGGGAACCAGGTGTTGAAATGTCATTTTTGATGACGTTTGAAAGGATGAAGAAATTGTTAATGCATGTTCAGAAGATGACGCGAGTAAGTTGTCAGTAACTCTGCAGTAGACGTGACAAAACGATCAAGTTGCTAGGGACGCTGAAGTGGATGGGATGTACACCATGGGATTAAGTATCCAGTGTCGCTAATGCGGACGTGATAGAGAACGCCGCTTGGTTGAGATAGCAATAGCAGCGAATACAAACACAAATAAAAAATAAAGAAATAACAAAGAATATGAGAATGAACATGGCGATCTGCCTTTTAATATTGTGCCAATTATACAGAATGGAAATAGCCGTGACTTCCGTGGGGTCTGTGTATCTTGAAATAGAAAAGTAAACGAGAGGACCGGACGTGAAAGGAGACTGTTTGGAATGACGTAGGTTCCGGTCTGGGCTATAATAGGATCACTCGAGTCGGTGTGCCTTTCAAAGATGGACGCGGCGCAAGGAAGCCGCGGCAATATTTAAAATCGTGGTAATCGAGCCAAGAAAAGAGAGATGGACGCCTCAAACTTGCGGAATGGAAACCCAGAAGTTCGTCTTTGAGACAGGATACGGAAGAAAATTCCCCTGAAGCAGAACCGTTGGTTCGAAACACGCGCGTGTCGGGTGACTAACCAAAATTGGCGAGATAAGTAGTTATTGTTTCTCCCGTACCTTTGGAATATAATATATGAAAAATCTACTGAAGAACTGATACGAGGCAGTTTTAATGTGCAAAAAAAATTCAAAAAATTCTAACAAAAATATTACAATTAAAGTAAGGTGGCCTTGTACCTAAGTAGGAGTCTGATATGCTATGCAGACCCTGTGAGTGAGAGGCCTACATATAACACTTGGCAGTGACCAGTAAATGTTGATAGTTTTACCAGTGATACGATTGGGTTGATTGTTGTGAGATACATTGAAGGTACACTGGAGTACAGTTGTATACGGGTAGAAGGTTGTGATTGACAACCTAAACCAATGCCAAAATCACCTTTATAGAGAAGATTCTGAAGATTCCTGGGAATGATGAACCCTCTCATTTTTCTTCAGAGGAATTCATGTCTAGCCCTTCTTCTCCTGATCAAAGAAAGAAGTCACCCCCAGAGAATCTTTCCTTCTCCTCATTCGTACAAAACATGTCTGACTCAATTCCATTCAAACTTACAGCAGAGGAAGACACAAGAGCACAAACCCTTGAGGTTTTACAGTTTGTGGATCCACCCAAACAAGTACTGGCGGTACCAGTCCATGAGGTTTTACTAGATCTCCAAAAACGAATCTGGAAACACCCAGCTTCTACTCCTGCAGTGAATAAACGTGTGGACACTACTTACATAGTCCAACCAGCTCCAGGCTACCACAAACAGCAATTACTACACCAGTCTGTAGTAGTGGAGTCAGCACAGAAAAAATCTAAACGTGTGCGCCCACGCTCATCCATCCCACCTGGTAGAGAACACAGATTCCTGGATACACTAGGTAAAAAAGTCTATCAGAGTTCCATGTTAAGCACCAAAATTTCTGCTTATCAACTCTACATTACTCAATACCAGCGGAACCTCTGGAAGCAGATGGAAGAGTTTGTAACCTCCTTACCCACCCAGTTCCAGGAGCCTGCACAAGCTGTAATAACAAAGGGACTTGGAGGCAGGCAAACATGAGGTGAGAGCAGTCTATGATAATTTTGAGACTGCTTCCAGGACAGCAGCAGCTGGAATCGCTGCTCGCAGATGGGCCTGGCTCAAAGCATCAGATCTCAGAATTGAGGTACAAGACAAACTTGTGGACCTGCCCTGTCTTGGTGACAATCTGTTTGGGGACAAAATTCAAGAAGCTGTACAACAGCTTAAGGACCACACTGAGACTCTACTCAGCTGTCTCAAACCCCTCAAGAGCCTGCTACTCAGTCTTCTCGTCATCCTCCACGAAGAGATACGAGACGTTCCTACTACAAGCCACGCAGATACTAACCCCACACTTCTAGGGGTAGGTCCAGCAGACCTACACAACGCTCCCAGGCCAGTCAATCCAGCCCTGCTCGTCCACAACCTCCTGTACAGACAGGCCCTGCAACAGGCTTTTGAAACAAAAACCAGAGAACAGATCCAACCTTGCAATCCCAAGCCAAATCTACCGGTGGGAGGAAGAATATCTCATTTTCACACAAATTGGCAAAACAGAACATCAGATCAATGGGTACTTTCCATAGTCTCTCGAGGCTCCACACTAAATTTCACCTCAATTCCTCCAGAATTTCCACCAACTTCCTGCCCACGACAAAATTCTCAACTGCATCAATTACAAGCAGAATTATCCACCCTTCTGAGATCCAGGGCCATACAATCAGTGCCCCGGACACAGCAGGGCAGAGGATTCTATTCCCGATACTTCCTCATTCCAAAGAAAACCGGAGGCCTACGTCCCATCCTAGACCTCAGAAATCTCAACAAATTTCTGAAGAAAGAAAAATTCAGGATGATATCTTTAGGCACCATGCTTCCACTTCTTCAAGCAAGAGATTGGCTTTGTTCTCTGGATCTTCAAGATGCTTATGCTCACATTCCAATATACCCTCCTCATCACAAGTACCTGCGCTTCACGGTAGACCATCAACATTACCAATACTCTACCCTTTGGGCTTGCATCTGCTCCCAGAGTCTTCACCAAATGTCTAGCAGTCATAGCAGGACACTTGCACAAAGAAGGTGTCCATGTTTTCCCATATCTAGATGACTGGCTCATAAGGAGTCCATCTCAACAATGAGCAATAACTTCTCTCACTCGAACAATTGCTCTACTTCACTCCATGGGATTTCTCATCAATTATCAAAAATCCCATCTCACTCCAACTCATCTGCTTCACTTCATAGGAGCAGAGTTGTACACAGATTTAGCAAAGGCTATTCTACCTATAGATCGTGCAGATGCCCTCATTCTACTAGCAAATTCCATTTCCTTACGAACACAGACCACAGCCCATCTCTACACAACAAGAAACTGGAGGGAAGTGGAATAGATGAAAATCCTTTCACAGTAGAAAATGTGTGGGAAGAGCTAAAGAACCTGAAAGTGGACAAAGCCATGGGGCCTGATGGTATTCATCCAAGGATATTGAGGGAGCTCAGAGATGTTCTGGCGGCTCCACTGTGTGACCTGTTCAATAGATCCCTAGAAACGGGAGTGGTGCCGAGTGATTGGAGAAGAGCGGTGGTGGTCCCGCTTCACAAGAGTGGGAACAGGGAGGAGGCTGGCAACTACAGACCAGTTAGCCTCACTTCGGTGGTGGGAAAAGTAATGGAGTCACTGCTGAAAGAGAGAATAGTGAACTATCTACAGTCTGGAGAATTGATGGACCAGAGGCAACATGGATTCACCAGGGGAAGATCCTGTCAGACAAATCTGATTGACTTTTTTGACTGGGTAACCAAGGAATTGGATCAAGGAAGAGCGCTCGATATCATATACTTGGATTTCAGCAAAGCTTTTGATACGGTTCCGCACAGGAGACTAGTGAATAAAACGAGAAGCTTAGGAGTGAGTGCCGAGGTGGTGACCTGGATTGCAAATTGGTTGACGGACAGAAGACAATGTGTGATGGTAAATGGAACCTTCTCTGAGGAGAGAGCGGTTATAAGTGGTGTACCGCAAGGATCGGTGTTGGGACCGGTCCTGTTCAATATCTTTGTGAGCGACATTGCGGACGGGATTGAAGGTAAGGTTTGTCTTTTTGCGGATGACACTAAGATCTGCAACAGAGTGGACACGCCGGAAGGAGTGGAGAGAATGAGACGGGATCTAAGGAAACTGGAAGAGTGGTCGAAGACATGGCAGCTGAGATTCAATGCAAAGAAATGCAAAGTCATGCATATGGGGAGTGGAAATCCGAATGAAATGTATTCGATGGGGGGGGGAAGGCTGATGTGCACGGAGCAGGAGAGGGACCTTGGGGTGATAGTATCTAATGATATGAAGTCTGCAAAACAATGCGACAAGGCGATAGCAAAAGCCAGAAGAATGCTGGGCTGCATAGAGAGAGGAATATCGAGTAAGAAAAGGGAAGTGATTATTCCCCTGTACAGGTCCTTGGTGAGGCCTCACCTGGAGTACTGTGTTCAGTTCTGGAGACCGTATCTTCAAAAAGACAAAGACAAGATGGAAGCGGTACAGAGAAGGGCGACCAGGAAGGTGGAGGATCTTCATCGGATGACGTACGAGGAGAGATTGAAGAATCTAAATATGTACACCCTGGAGGAGAGGAGGAGCAGAGGTGATATGATACAGACTTTCAGATACTTGAAAGGTTTTAATGATCCAAAGACAACGACAAACCTTTTCCGTAGGAAGAAAATCAGCAGAACCAGGGGTCACGATTTGAAGCTCCAGGGAGGAAGATTCAGAACCAATGTCAGGAAGTATTTCTTCACGGAGAGGGTGGTGGATGCCTGGAATGCCCTTCCGGAGGAAGTGGTGAAGACCAGAACTGTGAGGGACTTCAAAGGGGCGTGGGATAAACACTGTGGATCCATAAAGTCAAGAGACCGCCAATGTAGAGTGGGTGGCTCACCAGAAAGATGGCTACTGCCCGGAGACATTACCCTTATTAAATAAACATACAGATGCTTACTGTGACTCCAACATCGCTCTAAGCTTCAACGGCAAGAGGAAATGTGGAAAAAAGGATTTGCTATCACAAAGAGGGGAGTAGCTGGCTTGTTACGGCGGTTACTACCCCAAACCAAATAAGCCTAATACTTCACTTTCCAAGCATATACAGCATAGTTCTCTGCTTCAACGGCAGGGGAGAAGTAAAGAGGGTTCGCACTCACAAAGCGGGGAGTAGCTGGCTTATTACGGCGGTTACTACCCCAAACCAAATGTGCCTGATACTTCGCTTTCGATGCATATCCAGCATGGCTCTCTGCTTCATGGCATGGGAGAGGCTGATACATCAAGCATTTCCAGCATAGCTCTCTGCTTCAACAGCAGGGGAATAAGAAAAGCTGAGGCTTCACGCATATCCAGAATAGCTTCAACTGCAGGGGAGAAGAAAAAAAAAAAAAAAAGGATTCGCACTCACAAAGCAGGGAGTAGCTGGCTTGTTACGGCGGTTACTACCCTAAACCAAAAGGGCCTGATACTTCACTTTCAATGCATAACCAGCATGGCTCTCCGCTTCAACGGCAGGAGAGAAGAAAAACAACCAATAGGGGCTGTATGACATAGTCTGGGTAAAGGGAATAAACATGGGTGTAGCTTGCTTATTGCAGCAGTTACTACCCCTACTACCCCTAACTAATCAAGCTAGGTATTTCACTTGGATGCAGCTCCATCACTGCTCTCTACATTAATGGTGGGGGTGGAAGGGAAATAGAACCAAGAGTTAAGAGAAAATGATAAGTATGAGAGAAAAAAAATGTGTGAAGCTTGCTGGGCAGACTGGATGGGCCGTTTGGTCTTCTTCTGCCGTCATTTCTATGTTTCTATGTTTCTATCAGTTTCTGATACTGCTAGGTCATATGGCCTCCACAGTTCACGTCACACCAATGGCAAGGCTTGCCATGCGAGTTGCCCAATGGACTTTACGATCACAATGGATTCAAGACATTCGACCACTACATTATCCAATTCAAGTGACCCACCAACTAAGATCATCTCTACTTTGGTGGACGAACAAAGACAACCTGTGCAAAGGCCTGCCCTTTCAACAACCAGTCCCACAGATAACTTTAACTACAGATGCATCCACCTTGGGATGGGGAGCTCATATAGACAATCTCCACACTCAAGGGACTTGGACAAAACTCGAAGCAACATATCAAATCAATTTTCTGGAACTTTGAGCTATACGTTATGCACTGCATGCGTTCAAGGACTGCCTTTCACACAAGACTGTTCTAATCCAAACAGACAACACAGTAGCCATGTGGTACGTCAACAAACAAGGAGGTACGGGCTCGTATCTCCTTTGTCAAGAAGCTGCACATATTTGGGGCTGGGCCCTGAACCACTCAATGTTCCTACGAGCCACTTATCTCGCAGGCATTCACAATGTAGTAGCGGATCGACTCAGTCGTCAATTCCAACCACACGAATGGTCCCTGGATCCTGCAGTAGCGACTAGGATATTTCAGCGTTGGGAACAACCAACAATAGACCTCTTTGCGTCACATCTGAATCACAAAGTGGACAAATTCTGTTCTCTTCACAAACAGAACAATCAGCCAGCCAAGGACGCCTTCGCTCACCCTTGGAGCTCAGGCCTACTATATGCGTATCCTCTGATACCACTCATAACCAAAACTCTAGTGAAGTTACAACAGGACAAAAGGGTCCATGATACTCATAGCCCCATACTGGCCTCGACAAGTATGGTTCCCCAAACTGCTAGACCTCTCAGTCAGGGATCCAATTAGACTGGGAGTAGCTTCCACTCTCATAACTCAGGATCAGGGTCGGTTGCGACATCCCAACCTTCAATCCCTATCCCTGACAGCATGGATGTTGAAAGCTTGATCTTGCAACCACTCAATCTTTCATCCAATATATCTCAAGTACTTATAGCTTCACGTAAACCTTCCACAAGAAAGAACTGTGCTTCCAAATGGAAGAGGTTCACTTTGTGGTGCTCCGAAAAGAACATAAATCCTTTCACCTGCCCCACAACTTCGCTACTAGACTACTTATACCATCCTTCAGAATCTGGTCTCCAGACTTCATCTGTAAGAGTACATTTAAGTGCAATCTCTGCATACCATAACAAGCTGGCAGATGCACCTATCTCCACACAACCTCTCATAAGCAGATTTTTGAGAGGTTTAACTCATCTTAAGCCACCAATTCGACCACCTGTCACAGAATGGGATCTGAATTTGGTACTAACAAGACTCATGTGTTCTCCTTTCGAATCCATAGATTCTTGTGATCTTAAATTCCTCACCTGGAAAACTATCTTCCTTATAGCCATTACATCAGCTAGAAGGGTTAGTGAGTTACAAGCACTTGTCACGTACGCACCTTATACGAAGTTCCTACATGACAAAGTGGTTCTCCGTACTCATCCAAAATTCCTTCCTAAGATAGTTACAGAATTCCACTTGAACCAATCCATTAATTTACCCATATTTTTTCCAAGGCCTCATTCCCATCCAGGAGAAACAGCCTTGCATACCTTGGATTGTAAGCGTGCACTAGCCTTTTATATAGTCCGCACTGCAATACACAAACAATCCACACAGCTGTTTGTATCCTACGACCCAAACAAACCAGGTAAAGCAGTGGGTAAACATACTTTATCAAATTGGCTAGCAGATTGCATACAATTTTGTTATGAAAAAGCAGGCCTCCCTCTCCAGGGGCGAGTAAAGGCGCATTCAGTACGAGCAATGTCAACCTCAGTAGCACACGACCGTTCAGTGCCAATCCTTGACATATGTAAAGCAGCAACATGGAGTTCTCTTCACACTTTTGCAGCTCATTACTGCCTAGACAAGCAAGGACGACAAGATTCGGCCTATGGACAATCTGTCTTACAGAATTTGTTTCCAGCTTAATCCCAACTCCTTCCACATCCAATCTTCTGTGATCTCCGGCTGATCCCTTTTCAACAACAATACTTCACGACAAAAGGACTCAGCCTCTAGCTTGCTATTCACCCATATGTGAGGACTAGCATCCTGCTTGTCCTGGAATAAAGCAAAATTGCTTACCTTGTAATAGGTGTTATCCCAGGACAGCAGAATGTAGTCCTCACAGAACCCACCCGCCACCCCGCGGAGTTGGGCTCATATCCTTTTTATGATTTAATTTACTAAACTCTTTTGCTACATACTAGACTGAAGAGAGACACATGTGGTAGAGAATATCATAGCATGCTGGGCATGCTCAGTGGCCTCACACGGTTGGTCAAAAGTTTCTAGAAACTTTGACAGAAAGATTTCCCGCGCTGGGCTCCGTCGGTGACGTCACCCATATGTGAGGACTACATCCTGCTGTCCTGGGATAACACCTATTACAAGGTAAGCAATTTTGCTTTACTACCCGTAGTTTGAATTTTCAAATACGGCTATTTTTTGACCATGCCCACATCATTGATTGACAGCAATTTTGGCACGATCAACAGCGTTTTAAAGTCCTTCACCTTCAGTTACTTTCAAGTTGCGTTTAGAAGGAGACCCGTATGCTGCTGGAATGCAACCTAAAGTAAGCCTCACTGTTTCAACTTTACAGATTTTAGAGACTTGTAGCCGCGAATAAAATAAAATTTTAGATGGATTGATACATATAATTGTTACATTTTGGCAATTATATTATCCTAGTTTTTACATTTATCACTCCTCATCCTATTTTAACTGTGGAGCCCACAGCTTGAGCTGTCAAATACAGGTATTTTTTTGACCACGCCCCAGCAATGATTGACAGCAATTTTGGCGCGATCCACAGCGTTTTAAAGTCCTTCACCTCCAGTAACATTCATGTTCGCTTTTAGAGGGAGACCCATATGCTGCTGGAATGCAACCCAAATTAAGTCTTATTGCTTCAAGTTTTGATACTTGCAACCGTGAATAAAATAAAATTTTAGATGAGATTGATTCATTTATTTAATATCCTTTGGGGCGATCCATGTTTTTTGTCAATTTTCACACAAGTCTCAGTCATGTTTCATGCTGATTTTTGCTGAGTTTTAAAGTTCTTCACCTTCAGCTACATTTATTTTTGGGTCTAGTAGGAGACCCTTATGCTGCTGCAATGCAATCTAAAGCAAGCCCTAATGCCTCAGTTTTACAGGTATCAGAGGCTTGTAGCCGTGGTCAATTTTTGATGATAGTTTAGCTAGAGATTGATACATATGTTTAAAAGACCCGTATGCTGCACGAATGCGACTATAAGTAAGACTTACTGTTTCAATTTTACAGATATTAGAGCCGCGAATAAAACAAAATTTTGGATGAGATTGATAAATACATTTGTTACATTTTGGCAATTACATTATCCTAGTTTTTCTATCTGTTACATCTCATCTTATTTTTAATTGTGGAGCCTTTAGCTTGAGCTGTCAAATACGGATATTTTTTTTGACCACGCTCACAGCATTGATTGACAGCAATCTTGGCGCGATCTGCAGCGTTTTAAAGTCCTTCAACTTCAGTTACATTCATGTTAGTGTTTAGAGGGAGATCCGTATGCTGCGGTAATGCAACCCAAAGTAAGTCTTACTGCTTCAGTTTCACATATATTAGAGACTTGCAGCCGCGAATAAAATAAAATTTTAGATGAGATTGATTCATACATTTAATATCCTTGGTGCGATCCGTGTGTTTTTTGTAAATTTTTAGATAAATCTCAGTCGTGTTTCATGCTGTTTGATTTTTCATAAGCTGATTTTTGTGCGATTTGCTGAGTTTTAAAGTTCTTTACCTTCAGTCACATTCATGTTTGGGTCTAGTAGGAGATCCTTATGCTGCTGCAATGCAATCTAAAGCAAGCCCTAATGCCTCAGTTTTACAGGTATCAGAGGCTTGTAGCCGCATTCAAATTTTTGATGGAGTATACATATATTTAATAGACTTCGGCGCGATTCATGCTTTTTTAATTCTCACACAAGTCAAAGTTGAGTTTCATGTTGCAAGCTTAAGACATTATTTAATTTTTTATCGGATTTACATTTATTTTTAAAGTCATGTTTCATTTCACCAGTATCATCGTGGAAGCCTCATACACATATAAGTAAATTCCTAATTGGCACTTATGTTGGGTTTAATGAATGGATAATTTGCTTAGTATGTGTTCCTGTGCTGCAGCTTCCTTGTGTGTCTGACTCTGAGTTAAGCACTGTTGTTTTTAGGTGGTTTTGTGTCTTTTTAATTCCTGTTATATTTAGGTGATTTTTTGCCATTTTTCTACAATTATTTTGGAGTGTATCATTATTTGTTGAAGTTATATTTCCAGTTTTTATTAGATTAGATTATTTTGTCTTTAAGGTCAATCACATTTTTTTTGCACATTCCACAGACTTTCTGACAAACTTGATGGTATGAGAGAACTATCATACATATACAAGAGATATTTCACACAGGTAAAATCATACATTTTTTCACACATTTATATTATTTGGTTCTGGTTGTCAAGCTACATTTTTCCATTGTGAATGTTTCAGTTTATATGTTCCACTTTGTTACCATTTATATGTACTTACGATTTTACATTTCATTTATGTATGTCCTGTATTGTTAAGTTATATTTGCTATTTGTGTATTGTAGCCCCTGAGGCAGCCCCATTTTGGGGGCGAAACTCGGCCTGAGTCGGGCTTTATATTGGATGAATGAGTCTCCATATAAAGATTCTAAACGGACATTTCTTGGCATCTAATCCATTTTGTTGCCCTCACGACTTTTTTAGATCGCCTACCCTCTTGTTTTATTGGTCTAATTATCTTTTAAGACAGCCATCACTGCTTCGGTTAAATCTGTAATTATTTCACTGGAGATACTAGGCCCAGGAGGATTCGCTGTTGTGGCAGCCATTTTCCCTTCTCCTACACCAGCTTTATCTTTAACTTTTTTAGCCACTTTAATGGGCATAATACCGGGCAACTTGTGAATAAAATGGTAAATCGACATAAATACTCTTCACCCAGATAATTGTTTACCATATTTGGCTGCTTTGGGAGTCAGATTGCAGATGATTGGAGAGAGTAGTACCTGGAGCTCTGAGAAATCAGTCTTCCCAAGCTCACCACATCACATGACCCGCCCACGGTAAGAAAACTTGCTTTTGCAGATGTCACAAAATTATTCTGAGTTTTAAAATCACAAGCACATTGTGAAAAATTGGAAGAGGACTTTATGAAACATGGAGCCTGTGCATCCAAATTGCAGATTAAATTTAATGTGACAGGTGTAAAGTAAGTATAGGGAAAAGTAATCCAAACTGAAATTGTGCTATTCTTAGAAAACACATCTGCCTTTGCTTGTGTTGTTAAACAGACAGCTAATCTTTTTTCTCAGCTTCAGATACCCAATGAACTCAGTTCTTGATTACCAAAACATTTATTAAAATGATAAATAATGCAACACTCACTGTGAATGAGAATACACCAAGGATAGCTACACAAATGGAAGAGCCTGATATAGCTGTAATAAGCTTTCTCTAGAAGCCCAGTTAATCTGAAAGTCAAACTGCAGCTGACAAGCTGTGGATGAATGAGTAGTGAAAAACTGTGCTTTCTCTGGAGCATGTAGGATACAGAATGAACTCTTAACATGCAGGAGCCTTTTCCCCCAACTGAAAATCCCTCCAGGCAATAAACTGTCCTAGGCTGCTGTGGGGCAGAACAGGAACAGATCGAATTAGGAAGTTCAAAACATTCAAATGGCAAGTAACAATAACCAGGTTAAAGGACTTACACCCTGCAAAAGATCTAAGCTAAGCAATGTCACAAGATGATGGCGGCAGTATAATAAAAATATAAATACACTATGAAGACAGAACAGTAGTTACGCGATGTTGGGTTCCATATTGTGAGTTACAAGGAAAAAGACGTAGGTATCATTGTAGAAAATACTTATTGAAATTATTGGCTCGGTGTGCAGCAGCAGTGAGAAAAGCAAACAAAATGTTAGGAATTACTAGAAAAGGAATGGAGAATAAAACAGAGGATGTCATAATACCTCTCTATTGCTCCATGGTAAGTCTGTACCTAGAGTACTATGTATAGTTCTGGTCGCTACAACTCAAAAAAAGATATAACTAAACTGGAAAAGGTTCAAAGAAGGGCGACCAAAATAATAAAGGGGGTGGAATTGCTGTCCTATGAGAAAAGAATAAAGTAGTTAAAGCTGTTCAGCTTGGAGAAGAGGTTGTTGAACAGGGATATGATAAGTCTAAAATCATGAGTGGAGTAGAAAGGGTAAACGCGAATCGGTTGAAAAATACAAGGTCTTGGGGATACTCCATGAATTTAGGAAGTAGTACATTTAAAACAAATTGGAGAATTTGTAACCTACCATTAAAATCATCCATTGTACCTGAACACTGGAGGGTGGCTAATGTAACTCCAATATTTAAAAAGAGCTCCAGGGGCGATCCAGGAAACTACAGACCAGTTAGCCTGACTTCAGTGCCAGGAAAAATAGTGGAAAGTGTTCTAAATGATCAAAATCACAGAACATATAGAAAGACATGGTTTAGAAGAACAAAGTCAGCATGGCTCTACCCAAGGCAAGTCTTGTCTCACAAATCTGCTTCACTTTTTTGAAGGAGTTAATAAACATGTAGATAAAGGTGAACCGGTAGATGTAGTGTATTTGGATTTTCAAAAGACATTTGACAAAGTTCCTCATGAGAGACTTCTAGAAAAAGTAAAAAGTCATGGGATGGGTGGTGATGTCCTTTCATGGTTTACAAACTGGTTAAAAGACAGGCAACAGAGTAGGATTAAATGGACAATTTTCTCAGTGGAGGGGAGTGGGCAGTGGAGTGCCTCAGGGATCTGTGCTGGGACCCGTGCTTTTCAATATATTTATAAATGATTTGGAAAGGAATATGACAAATGAGGTAATCAGATTTGCAGATGAAACAAAATTATTCAGAGTAGTTAAATCACAAGCAGATTGTGATAAATTGCAGGAAGACCTTGTGAGACTGGAAAATTGGGCATCGAAATGGCAGACAAAATTTAATGTGGATAAGTGCAAGGTGATGCATATAGGGAAAAGTAACCCATTCTATAGTTACACAATGTCAGGTTCCATATTAGGAGCTACCACCCAAGAAAGAGATCTAGGCATCAAAGTGGATAACACATTGAAATCATCTGTTCAGTATGCTGCAGCAGTCAAAAAAGCAAACAAAGTTAGGAATTATTAGGAAGGGACTGGTGAATAAAATGGAAAATGTCATAATGCCTCTGTATCGCTCCATGGTGAAACCGCATCTTGAATTCTGTGTACATTTCTGGTCGCTGCATCTCAAAAAAGATATAGTTGCGATGGAGAAGGTACAGAGAAGGGCGACCAAACTGATAAAGCTATAATATCTGGCTTATGTGTGTTTTTATGTTTTTCTTTTTTAATTATGTTTTTATTTTAATTTATTGGTTTTATTTTATTTAAGTTTAAATCTATAATTTTATCATATTTTAATTTTTGTGTTTTATTTGAATTTAATCTTATTATATAGCAAATAATTATGTTTTATATTGATTAACTTTCAAAATTTGGTTTATTGTAATATTATATAGGTTTTTATATAATTGTGTACACCGTTAAGATTGTTTCAGATTGACGGTATATAAAACAAATAAATAAAATAAATAAATAAAGGGGATGGAACAGGTCCCTTATGAGGAAAGACTAAAAAGGTTAGGGCTGTTCAGCTTGGAGAAGAGACGGCTGAGGGGGGATATGATAGAGGGGTTTAAAATCATGAGAGGTCTAGAATGGATAAATGTGAATTAGTTATTTACTCTTTTGGATAATAGAAGGACTAGGGGGCACTCCATGAAGTTAGCATGTAGCACATTTAAAACTAATCGGAGAATTAAACTCTGGAATTTGTTGCCAGGGAATGTGGTTAGTACAGTTGGTGTAGATGGGTTTAAAAAAGGTTTGGTTAAGTCCTTGGAGAAGTCCATTACCTGCTATTAAGATGACTTAGAAAATAGCCACTGCTATTACTAGCAACAGTAGCTTGGGATATACTTACAGGTCGATCCAGTAAAGTTCAGTTGAAGATTTCTCGTCTGTAACGAGCTCGCTGCGCACAATTCGGACGCGTAAGGCAAACCAGCGATACAGTCTCCAGTTTTGCGCGTCCGTAGCGCTTCTTAAAACAGACGCGTAACCCTTCCCGCACCCGGCATGTAAATGAACGAATTAGCTGTATAATGAAGGAATTAGCTATTCCCCTCCGATACCGTAACGGGCACTCAGGTTCTCTCATTAGTAACGCACTGTTTTGCCGCGGCCGTAACGTGTTAGTTTACCGCCTCCCCCTAGTAGGAGTTAGGACTGTGAGTCTAGTAACAAATCCATCGACACCGCTTAAGATACTCAAAAACAATAAAACACAATTTAAAAAAAAAGCGATACAGAGATGATCGAGAAAATGTAATGATGTGGGACACATAAAACCTGTCAGAAGAAAAAATAAAAATTTTTAAATACCTGTCGGAGGGCCGCGTGGTTCCAGGCGGCCGGCGGCGGCGGGAGCCGGGTGGTCGCGTGTTAAATCTAGGCCGCGGGCGGGTGGGCGCCTGTTCCAGGCAGCGGCGGCGGGGGGACACGCGTTAGTTCGAGACGGCCGGCGGGCGGCGGGTGGTCGCGTGTTAAATCTAGGCCGGGTCCGCACAGGCGCGCATTCATTCACTGCCGGTGGGGGCTGCCGGAGGCAGCCCCCACCGGCTCCTCCGCCTGGATGAATGAATGCGCGCCTGTGCGGACCCGGCCTAGATTTAACACGCGACCACCCGCCGGCCGTCTCGAACTAACGCGTGTCCCCCCGCCACCGCTGCCTGGAACAGGCGCCCACCCGCCCGCGGCCTAGATTTAACACGCGACCACCCGGCTCCCGCCGCCGCCGGCCGCCTGTACCCACGCGGCCGTCTGAAACTAACGCGCGTCCACCCGCCCCCCCCCCCCCCCCGCCGCCCGGAACAGGCGCCCACCCGCCCGCGGCCTAGATTTAACACTCGACCACCGGCCCCCCGGATCCCGCCGGCCGCCTGGACCCACGCGGCCCTCCGACAGGTATTTAAAAATTTTGATTTTTACACTTCCTGGTGCCTGTCATTTCAAATGTCATTTGAAATGACAGGTACCAGCGCACCCAGGTTAATGTATAGGCGCTGTATTAAGCGCCTATACAGTAAAATGGGTTACGCGGGCATAACCCTTCCCTACCGCTTTAAAGCCGCGGCATGCATTTGCATGCGATTAGAGGAGAGTATCGGGGAGTTAGTGAAGAGAACTGTGCGTGCGGGGAGGAAGGGTGCGCCTGATACTACCTGACACTACCGCACTGTTTCTACCGCGGCCTTACTGGATCGACCTGTTAGTTTTTAGGTACTTGCCAGGTACTTGTAGCCTGGATTGGCCACTGTTGGAAACAGGATGCTGGGCTTGATCGACCCTTGATCTGACCCATTATGGCATTTTCTTATGTTCTAATTTTTTTTTTTCATCAACACACAATTAAGCTCTGGAATTCACTGCTGGATGATGTGGTAAAGGCAGGTAACCTTGCTGCATTTAAGAAAGGTTTGAACAAGTTCTTAGAGGAAAAGTCCATAAAACATTATTTACCAGATAAACTTGGGGAAAACCACTACTTATCCTTGGATGTTAGCAGTATGGGATCTGTTTACTGTTTGGGATCCTGCCAGGTACTTATGACCTGGATTGGCACTGTTGGAAACAGGATATTTGGACTTGATGGACTGTCAGTGTGACCCAATATGCCAATACTTATATGTGTGTCTTGAGGTTACTCTTGGTTGGATAAGGTGTTAGGGGTGTGTATGTGAAGGTGGAGTGAAAAAACAAGTGACTGTCAGGCCAATACAGAACGGTGCGCTCGGCTGAGCGCACCGTTAGCCCCCGTTAGGATGCACATTTTTGACGTGCTATTATTACCTCTTATACAGTAAGGGGTAATAGCGCGTGGAAAACATGCAGCCAACCCCCCCGAAACTAATAGTGCTCATCACGTGCAAATGCATGTTGATGAGTCTATTAGTTATTCACCCGCAATACAGAAAGCAAAATGTGCAGCCAAGCCGAACATTTTACTTTCAGAAATTAACTCCTGCCCAAAAGGCAGGAGTTAATTTCAGACAGCACCGGGCAAGTGTACAGAAAAGCAGAAAAAACTGCTTTTCTGTACACCCTCCGACTTAATATCATAGTGATATTAAGTCGAAGGCCCCAAAAATAAAAAAATTAAAAATCTTATTAAATAAATAAATAAAATCTGCCCATGAGTTGGAAAACGGACGCTCAATTTTGCTGGTGTCTGTGTTCCGAACCCGTGGCTGTCAGCGGGTTCGACAACCGACGCTGGTAAAATTAAGTGTCGGTTGTCAAACCCGCTGACAGCTGCCGCTTCCTCCAATAAGGAGGCGAAAGGGATGCGCTAGTGTCCGTAGCGCCTCATTATTAGCCCAGTCCCTTATTTAAATACTGAATCGCGCGCCCAGGAGAGGTGCCTGGGCGCGCGTTGGGAGAGCAGGCGCTTGGCTCGGAGTGCTGGCTCTCCCGCGTTACTGTATGGGCCTGTGTGTGAGTATATGGCTCGAGTATACCCTGCTTTCCCTCATTCCCTCTTTTTTTCCCCATCTGCTTTCCCTCTCTCCCTCTCTTTCTCTCCTCACCCCAACCTTCCCTCACCCCCTCCTTCCCTTTCTCCCTTTTTCCGCTTCTGGTGCTGCAGCTGGACAGCAGAATAGTGGGGTGAAGGAGAGGCAGTGGTAGACAGTTGCAACACTAGAATGGCTACATGCTTTGATTGCCAACTTATCCAATCTTTGGCTTGCAGGTCTTAGATTCCCTATAGTCATTATTTTTAGCTGCAGGGTGGTTGTTTGATCTTTGGGTGTGACACCCGGATTCCCTGCCACCTCCATGGCTCATTTTCTCCAGCCCCAGGTCCTGTTTGGCTAATGGGACCAGGCCTCTCCACTAGCCCTGCAGTTTTTTCTTCTGCACACGTCCTCTTCCTGCACATTTGTTTTCATTTTTGCCTGCCCTCCCACTAGCCCTCCTTGTGATGTCATTTCTGATGTCTGTGTTATAGATTACTGACAGACAAAAGTGAAAAGATAAGCACTTTTTATTTCATAAATGCACTAAAAATATGCAAGCACTATTAATTTTGCCTTTGTTGTACATCTTTTTTTTTTTTAATTTATATTTTTGAGGTAACAATTTTATACAATAAGGTCAGAGGTTACACAATAATACTATGTACATATCCAGCACATGTACAATACATAATGATAACAATTATACTGTATATGTTATATTCTTTATTCAAGTCAGTACATTATTACAGAAATAAAATTATATTTTTAAATATACTTTGCAATGAGATGTTTAACAGACCTATGTCTTTTTTTTTTTTTCCTTCTTCTAGGAAATGTTGAAAGATTTAAATCTTGGAGAAATGAAATGTGGTTTACCAGTGCTGGCGGTATCGTTGGCATTGGAGGGGAAGGCTAGCCACAGAGAAATGACATCTAAGCTTCTCTCTGCTCTGTGTGGGACAGTACTTAGCACAAGTGATGTAGAAATGTCATTTGACAAGCTGCTTCAAGAACTGCCTGAGTTAGTTTTGGATACTCCAAGAGCACCAAAGGTTTGTTCATTATCTTTACATAGTAACATAGTAATGACGGCAGAAAAAGACCAAAACGTTCCATCTAGTCTGCCCAGCAAGCTTCCCAAAGTAGTAACTGCTGCTCCGTGCAGGTTACCCCCATGCTTCTCTTACATTTAGCTTTTTTTTATTTATTCCCATCCTCTAGCCTTTTAGGGATCCACAGTGTTTATCCCATGCCCCTTTGAAATCCTTCACAGTTTTAGTCTTCGCCACTTCCTCCGGAAGGGCATTCCAGGCATCCACCACCCTTTCAGTGAAGAAATATTTCCTGACATTGGTTCTAAATCTTCCTCCCTGGAGTTTCAAATCGTGACCCCTAGTTCTACTAAATTGTTTCCAATGGAAAAGGTTTGTTGACGACCATGGATCATTAAAACCTTTCAAGTATCTGAAGGTCTGTATCATATCACTCCTGCTCCTCCTCTCCTCCATGGTATACATATTCAGGTACTTCAGCTCTCCTCATAAGTCATTCGATGGAGACCACCCACCATTTTAGTTGCCCTTCTCTGAACCGCCTCCATCCTGTCTCTGTCTCCTTTGAGATACGGTCTCCAGAACTGGACACAGTACTCCAGGTGAGGCCTCACCAAGGACCTGTATAAGGGGATTATCACTTCCCTTTTCTTAATAGATATTCCTCTCTCTATACAGCCCAGCATTCTTGTGGCTTTGGCTATAGTGGTGTCACACTGCTTCGTCTACTTCAGGTTGTTAGACACTATCACCCCAAGGTCACTCTCCTGCTCTGTGCACATCAGCCCTTCGCCCCCCAATGCATATAGTTCTTTTGGATTACCACGCCCCAGATGCATGACTCTGCATTTCTTGGCATTGAATCGCAGCTGCCATATGTTCAACCACTCTTCCAGCTTCCTTAAATCCCGTCTCATTCTTTGTACTCCTTCCGGCGTGTCCACTCTGTTGTAGATCTTAGTATCATCTGCAAATAGACAAACTTTACTTTCTAACCCTTCCGCAATGTCGCTCACGAAGATGTTGAACAGAACCGGTCCCAACACCGATCCCTGTGGCGCTCCACTTAACCCCATTCTCTCTTCAGAGTAGGTTCCATTTACCATCACCCGTTGTCTTCTATCCGTCAACCAGTTTGTAATCCACGCCAACACCTTGGAGCTGACTCCCAAGCTTCTCATTTTGTTGATGAGTCTTCTGTGTGGGACCGTATCAAAAGCTTTACTAAAATCCAAGTAAATTACATCGAGCACTCTTCCCTGATCCAGTTCTCTAGTCACCCCATCAAAGAAATCAATTAGATTTGTCTGACAGGACCTTCCTCTGGTGAATCCATGCTGCTTCTGATCGAGCAACCCACTGGATTGTAGATAGTTCACTATCCTTTCTTTCAGCAGAGTCTCCATTAATTTTCCCACCACCGAGGTGATACTAACCGGCCTGTAATTTCCAGCCTCTTCTCTACTCCCACTCTTGTGAAGCGGGACCACCACCTCTCTTCTCCAGTCACTACACCCTTTTCCAAAGATCTATTGAACAGGTAACACAGTGGACCCGCCAGTACATCTCTGAGTTCCCTCGGTATTCTGGGGTGAACCTCATCAGGCCCATGGCTTTGTCCACTTTCAGTTTTCTTAGCTCTTCCCATACATTCTCTTCCGTAAATGGAGTTTCGTCTACTCCACCCCCTTCTCAGTCTTGATAACAAGTGACGGTCCTTCTCCATGGTCTTCTTTTGTAAACACTGAACAGAAGTATTTGTTTAATATTTCCGCTAATTCATCATCCTTCTCCCCTTTCAATTTCACTATACCACTATGTACCTTTCTCCTTTCTCTGATATATCTGAAAAATGTTTTGTCACCTCGCTTTATCTCCTTGGCAATCCTTTCCTCTGCCTGACTTTTTGCTTTCATGATTACTTTTTTCTTCTCCCTCAGTTTCACCAGATAATCCTCCCTGTGTTCCACTTTTTGGGATTTTTTTATATTTCTTAACAGCTGCTTTTTTTCTTTTATTACATCAGCCACCTTCCTTTGTGAACCAGATTGGATTCTTATTTCTCTTACTTTTGTTTACTTTTCTAACATACAGATTTGTTGCTTTTGTAATTGCTACTTTTAGTTTGGCCCACTGTTGTTCGACCTCTCCCATTTTCTCCCAGTCTTCAAGTTCTGCCTCCAGATATTTCCCCATTTCGACAAAGTCTGTTTTTTTGAAGTTCAAAGCTTGGGTCTTTGTGACACTTCTCCGGATCCTATTTGTAATATCAAACCATACTGTTAGATGCTGAGGTGGGCACCCACCTGGTCATTAGACCGGGTCAAGTAAAACTCCCTCCCTCGTGGGTTCCATTACCATTTGTTTGAACACAGCCTCTTGCAGGGAATCCACTATCTCTCTACTTCTGTTAGATTCTGCAGAAGGGATATTCCAGTCCACGTCTGGCAGATTAAAATCACCAACAATCAACACTTCCCCCTTTTTTCCCCACCTTTATAATGTCTTTGATCAGATATCTGTCTAGTTCTTCCGTCTGATTCGGAGGCCTGTACACCACTCCAGTAAAAATGGATGTACTGTCATCTTTTTTTAGGATGGCCCATAATGCTTCTACTCCACCCCACTTTCCTTGCAGTTCAGTTGCTTGGATATTATTAGGCGGAAACAGATGTCTGTGCCGCCGTGAAACAAGATTTTTGAATTTAAGCAGAACTGCCGTAATGGAGTGAATACTATGTGTGAAAGTTTGTTCTGTACAATGAAGATTCCGACTTTTTGAAAAAATCTATACCCCCTGAGGAAAGATCTGTGAAGGATCTGAAATGCGGCCACGTTGGGAACTGGAACGGCTGGACAGATAAGTCGGCATGAATTTAAATGGGAACTGGAACGGTTGGACAGATAAGTCGACATGAATTTAAATAAATAAGTCGGTGAGAGCTGTTTGTAGAAATTCAAAGAACAATTGTGCAGTTACAGTTTGATTTTCTTGAAAAGATGTATTTTGCAATTCTATAGATTGAGACGGCAGATTTTTAATCCACGAACACAAACGTTAAAATTTCACAGAAAAATATTCGGCTGGTGGAGGTTTGTTCATGACTACATCAGAGATATCACCCGGTTGGGGATAAAACTAAGTATGAAACTTTCCTCTCCAGCTAAAAAATTTTGTTTCAAAAAATGTTTTTGTCTCTAAAAAAATATCTTAAAAATATTTTTCAAAAAGATACTCAATTGGGAAATTGAATTTTATATTTTGAAAGATCTGAACAGAAGAAAATATCTTATGAGGTGATTTTGTGGTTGAAATTGGATATTATTTTTGACATAAAGTGCTACTCCTCCCCCTTTTTTGTCCTTTCTGTCATTCCTTAACAAGTTATAGCCCGGTATGGTCGTATCCCAGTCATGAGAATCCGTGAACCATGTCTCCATGACAGCCACAATGTACAAGTCTGCCTCCACCATTAAGGCCTGCAGGTCTGGGATTTTATTGCCTAAACTGCGAGCATTTTGTCATAGATTTCCAATTTTTCTCCCTTGCTATGTTGCACTTCCTAAGAACTTTTTCTGTTTTTTTGAGCTGATTGATGTTATTTTCCCTTTGCATGACCGTCACAGGTCTTTTTCTGCCAGAACCTACAGTTATCCGACTGATTCTGGATTTTTTAATCTTGATGTCTGATAACTCTGTGGGGGTGGGGTTGCTGTAAACTTGGGGAAGGTGGGTGCTTGATTGTCACATGTCTAGTTCTACCTGAGCCCACTGTAAAATATTTTTTCTTGGGATCCCATAACCGCTGTGGGAGATGGGTGACAGAGGGATGTTTCAATGAAGGGGAGGTTAATTGAATCCTGGACAATTGCTCCCTTAGATGGATCAGCTCCATTTTCATTTTAGACAGTTAAAGGCAAAAGGGACAGCCCTTGGTTCTCCAAATGATAGGCCTTGGGACATAAGCACCACAATTGTTATATTGAATTAAAGCCATTCTCTCTGATTAATTAAAATCCTAAAGATAAGGTAAGGTATGGTTAGTCCCTAGCAATGATTTTTTTATAGGTATTTGAACTAAGTGTGTGTTATCCAGTAAAGATTAATAGGCAGAGTATGCAAACCAATTTAACAAGCAATATGACAGTATAAGTTATATCTAGGCTGTAAGGAACTAAAAAGTAATTGGGGATGAGGTAATTGAAGCTAATTATCTAGGGGACCAGGGAAGAGTAAATATGAAAGTAAAGCCAGGGATGGATGGGTAGAGGGGCAGGGAGGGAGGGAAATTAACACTGGCTAAGGAACTGTTTGTTCAGATGTAATACTTGGCCCTAGAAATCTGACAAAATGGCTCTCTCTCAGGTTTCAGTTTCAATTCTGCCCCTTTCTAACAGACAGGGCACAATCTTTTGCAAATGTTAAGCCCTAGTACATTAAGCACAGGTAAATAATAAACAAAATTGCACTTAGCTTCAGCAAGGCTCTGGCTCATGAAGATCCCAGCTCCAAAATGATTCAGTTCCCCAGCACATGATACTGTGGCAAACTGAATCGAATTTGCTTATAGTTCCTTTATAAACTTGTCTGAAGTATTATTAAATGCATTTGAAATGGAAGCTCTGAAGTGCAACAAAATTCTTGCAGTCCTGAGGAAACAGTTAAGAGGCAAAATACTTTGTGGGTGGAAGCCTTAAAAAGAAACTAAGATGACTCATTATCCAACACCAGTTTTTTAAATGAATTCTATGGTGCTTTTCAGCACATAGTTAATACTTGTGAGCTGTTTTTTCTTTTACGGGACATTGAAAAGGTCTTATTTTTTATACAGTTATTTGTTGGACTTGTTAGTGAAATGACACATTGAACTTCATTAATTTTTGTTTACCTTAATAGTTGGTGGGCCAGTTTATTGCTAGAGCTGTCGGAGATGAAATCCTGTGCAAGACTTACATAGACAGTTACAAAGGGACAGTGGATTGTGTACATGCTCGGTGAGTAAATGCACTTTTTTTTTTTGTAGAATTAGAACATTTTTGGTACTAATGGAAATAAAAATTGTAATCTGGAATTATTTTGTGATTGGAATACTTGCTGCCCAATGGGAACAACTAGGAACATTATTAATATTTCAGTATCAGAGATATGATTGTTGATACTGAGATATGATTATTTTTTTTGTATAATTTGATCTAAACGAGACATTTAATTGAGTCTCAATTTTGCTTTACAGTTATAGGTAGATAGCAAGCTGATGAGTGGGAAGTTACATGGATAACTTTACCCAGATGTTCAGCAGCACTTTTCCAGATAAGCCTGCCGCTGAATATACTAGACAAACTGGCTAACTTTATTTGGGTAGCACTGAATATTGGCACTCACTACATCCCCAGAATTCCTCCATCACTGATTCGTTTTATCAGGCTACATTTTTTCTGGGTAGTGAGATACAAAGATAAATTTAGCCAGGGAGCAATGCCGAATTTTCAAATTTCTGTTTTTGTCCGACCCAAAGACTTTGAATATCATTTTAATATCTTTAATTTGAATATGCTGTACTGTATATCTGAATATAACTTAACTTTAACATCTGGTTGTGGCTAAACCTTTTTGAGCTCTGCTGATTGGAAATGTGAGATAAATTAAATATTTCCTAGCGTGTAGCCAGATGGACTCAGAACCAATGGGTTATGTGCTCCCCTGCTAGCAGATGGAGACAGTCAGGTTTCAAAGCTGACAACACCATTCAGTATCTCTCTGTCTCCTAACAGATGTAAATTGTGCCTTCCCTATAGGGAACACAGTACTCTTGAGAAGAGGAATTTCGCAGCATCCCTCGGGACATGTTCATGATGTCTCCTTGCCATTCCCAGCACAAGAAACTGGCAGTGGAATCTACGTTGATAAGGCTCCTCAGTTTGAGGGCTATAACTCAGATACCTACACCCCAGGAAAATACGGGGTGTTATTCCATTTATTTCATTGTATCCAAGAAGGAGTGTTCCTTTCGTCCCATTCTGGACCTCAAGAGCGTCAGACTTCATTTGCGGATAATTCACTTCTGCATGGAAACTCTTCAGTCATAATGGCTGTACAGCTGGGAGAGTTCTTAACCTCCCTGGACCTTTCGGAGGCCTACTTTCATATTCCAGTCTGCCAGGACCAGCGTTTCCTATGCTTTGTGGTACTGAGCTGCCAATACCAGTTCCAGGAGTTGCCCTTCAGCCTGGCAACCGCCCCCAGAACATTCTCCAAAATTATGGTGGTGGAGTTGGTGGCTCTGAGGAAAGAAGGGATCCTGGTGTACCCTTACCTAGATGACTGGATGATTGGGGTGAAGTCTTTGGAAGAGAGCCTCCAGGTGACCAGCAGGGTCACGTCTCTGCTTCAGGAACTTGGCTGGGTTGTGAACATGAACAAGAGCAGCCCCAACCCCTCCCAGTCCTTAGAGTAGCTGGGAGTCTGGTTCGGCACCAAGCAGGACAGAGTCTTCCTTCCCCTCTTGAGGATAAGGAAGCTGATGGGCCAAGTGCGCCAGTTGATGAACACAATGCGCCCCAGAGTGTGGAGCTATCTCTGGGTCCTCGGCCTGATGGCGTCAACCCTAGAGGTAGTGCTGTAGCCAAGGCACACATGCGGCCACTCCAACGCTCCCTGCTGTCACGTTGGAACCCACTGTCACAAACCTACTCGTTTCGCCTCCACCCTACCAATGGAAATATGTTCTCGGCTCCAGTGGTGGCCTCAAGAAGTTCACCTAAGCAAGGGTGTAAGCCTGTCCTCACTAAACTGGCTAGTCCTCACGATGAACGCAAGCCTCCGAGGGTGGGGAGCTCATTGTCAAGAATTGACAACCCAGGGGCGATGGACCAAGGAAGAAGCGCACTGGAACATAAACCACCTGGAAGCCCAAGCTGTCGGATTAGTGTGCCTACAATTCAACCACAGACTCCAGGGCCAGGCGGTCTGCGTGATGTCAACGCAACAACGGTAGCCTACATCAACCTCCTGGGAGGAACCAAAAGCCACCAAATGTCTCTGGAAATAGACCCCCTTATGGAATGGGCAGAGTTAAATCTACAAGGGATCTCGGCCTCCCACATAGCGGGAAAAGACAACGTCAGAACAGACTTTCTCAGTAGGGAGAGTGGATCCAGGAGAATGGGCGCTGTTGACCAGAGCCTTCCAGTTCCTGGTAGATCGCTGGGGCCGCCCATTCATCAATGTACTGGTCACATCCCACAATATGAAGGTTCCCCAATTCTTCAGTTGCAGAAGAGATCAGTACTCCCAAGGGATTGACGCCCTGGTCCAGACCTGGCCAGAGGCGGACTTACTGTACACCTTCCCTCCATAGCCTCTGCTAGGCAAGATCATTCACAAAATCGAGTGCCACAAAGGATTAATCCTTCTGGTGGCCCTGGATTGACCCAGATGCCCGTGGTATGCAGATATGTGGAGGCTTCTGGTGGAGAACCCCCTATACCTCCCTTTGCACAGGGACCTTCTCCAGCAAAGTCCGATCCTTCACAAGGACCCAACTAGGTTTTGTCTTACGGTCTGGCCCTTGAGAGGGCTCGCCTGACGAAGCGTGGATATTCGGTGTCAGTAATTGCCACCTTGCTCCTCGCTCGGAAGTTCTCGATATCCTTGGCGTAATGCGGATCTGGAGAATATTTGAGGCCTGGTGCGAGGAATGCAGGCTCTCTCCTTGGTCGATCAAGATCCCCATGATTCTGGAATTCTTACATGACGGCCTGAACAAAGGAGTGTCCCTCAATTCCTTGAAGGTCCAGGTGGCAGCTCTCTTCTGTTTCAGAGGTGAGGTGAACAGATCCTGCCTGTCGACACATCCGGACTTGGGCCATTTCCTAAAAGCATTTAAACACTCCAACCATCCTTAAAGTGGCCAGTCTCCCTATGGAACCTCAATCTAGTATTGGACGTTTTAGCAGGGCCTTCCTTTCAGCCACTGCATGCTCTGTCTCTACGCCTGTTAGCACTGAAGACTGTATTCTTGGTGGCGATGTGTTCGGCTTGTTGCATCTCTGAACTACAGGCACTGTCATGTCAGGAGCCGTTCCTCCAGTTGACTTCAGGAACATTGCAGCTTCACACCATCCCTTCCTTCTTGCCAAAGGTAAGTCTCGGAGTTTCACCTGAACCAGTCCATTTCCTTATCGTCCCTAGATAGACGCAAGGACTCGGAAGACTAGCGCCTCCTATGCCATTTAAACGTCAGTAGGTATCTAGATCGCACAGAACTGGTGCGCAAGACGGACCACTTGTTTGTTGTTCATGGTGGAAGGAAACAAGGCAAAGGAGCTTCGTGAGCTACCATAGCTCTCTAGATCAAGTAAGTGATCACCGGAGCTTATGTAGAGGCAGGGAAGCCTTTACTTCTTCAGTTTAAAGCTCATTCCACTAGGGCCCAGGCAGTATCCTGGGCGGAAGCCAAGCTATTGTTTTCCATCGATATCTGCCGGGCAGCAACGTGGACTTCCTTGCACACCTTCTCCAGGTTCTATCGCCTGTACGTCCAAGCCCGAGAAGATGCAGCCTTTGCGAGGGCGGTGCTAACCGGACCATGGGCAGTCTCCTGCCCCATTTGGGAGTGGCTTTTGTACATCCCATTGGTCCTGAGTTCATCTGGCTACATGCTAGGAAATGAAGAAATTACTTACCTGATAATTTCGTTTTCCTTAGTGTAGACAGATGGACTCAGCATCCTGCCCATGGCTGCCCATGAAGAGTGCCAAGGAATCGCACATGAATCTCGATCCCAAAGCCACCCTATCCCTAGATCTGGGCATTATAATATTGCTGGGATTCGGCGTTTGTTTGGTTGAGTACAGTTACAGTCACCGGTTTTAATCAAATTTTTAATCAAGTTCTTAATCAAGTTATTAAATTGTATTCAAGTTTTTCAATAGTATGTCCACAATGGTATTTGAAGAGATTATTGAATGGCTGAGTTGAGTGCAGAGGTATATCTAGGGTGATGTTAGCTTTGAAACCTGACTCAGTCTCCATCTGCTAGCAGGGAAGCACATAATCCATTGGTCCTGAATCCATCTGTCTACACTAAGGAAAACAAAATTATCAGGTAAGTAATTTCTCCATTTCATCATTGGTATGTGTCAAAATTGGTTGTAAAGGAAAACATGGACATGTAAGCAATAACCTAAAAGTAAAATTGCTGCAAATCTTGAAGTAGGTTTGAAACTTAAGTGTTACAAACTGGATATTTTAAGGTCCCTCATCATTTTTGTCGTATTTTGTGTTTGCTGCTTTTACAGACTTCTACATTTTTTTTCTTTTTCTTTTCTTCTGAACTAGATATATATAAAAAGTTTCAAAAATTGAGCTTAATTTAGGAGACAAAATCTTCATGCTGACTGGCTTTAAACACTCTTGTGGCTGCAAAATGGCAGCTTCGGATGCCCATTCCAAGTGTCACCACTGTGTGGGATATTACGATGTCCCAAATTGAGCATTGTGCAAAGATATTCCTAAAGGCAAGGCAGTACAGAGCTTACAAAATGAATGTTCTGCAGCCTTTGTCTTGGACCATTGGGTCATCCTTATGGAATGAGAGGCACTCTTCAAAAGGAGATAAGTTCTCTAGGAAGCATAAAAGAGATTCTGCTTTTCTAGATCCCAGCACACTAAAGAGGAGCGTAGCCAATTTGTCTGCAGTTGCCTCAGTCTCTTAGCAATCTGACCACAGAGCCTCTCCAACTTCAGTGTAGGCCACAACAAAGAAACATCTGCCTGCATAGAAAACTCCCTTTATAACAGAGCCTTGTCTGAGCCCCAAACACCTACAAGCAAAATTTATCTCCTTATTTTGAGAAGAAAAAAAAACCAGAAGAGAGAAAAATGGCATGACTTCATTCATCCAACCAGTGGTTCTCACCTTTTTTCCATCGTGACACACCTGACAATCCACGCTCACATGTGACACACTGCTCATTATGATTCACGGTAGAAATTAAAAAAAATAAATAAAAATAAAGGCCCAGAATTATTATTAAGAATGACATAAGGGAAAGATAAGTACTATATCTGAACAGAAATTGCATAAATAGTAAATATCCTATACCAAAACAGCACCAATTTCCAGCACTCAAACAGTAACCACCTTACCTAAGAAATGGCAACACTGAAAATATTACACCAAGCCTTAAGATACTAATGCACCTCCTATTATGTGATAAGCAGTGAAAGACTAATGCGCACGGTCTTGGGAGTGTGTACTAGTGTTTGATCTGAAGATGGCAAAGCAGTGTGACAAGGTGATAGCTAAAGCCAGAAGAATGCTGGGCTGCATAGAGAGAGGAATAACCAGTTAGAAAAAAGAGGTGATATTACCCTTGTACAGGTTCTTAGTAAGGCCTCACCTGGAGTACTGCATTCAATTCAGGATAGAGGCGGTCCAAAGAAGAGCAATCAAAATGGTGAGGGGTCAGCATTGTAAGACTTGGGAGAAGCTGAAGGATATGAATATGTACACCCTGGAAGAAAGAAGGTGCAGGGGACATACGATATAGACCTTCAGATATCTAAAAGATTTTAATAATGCACAATTGTCAAACCTTTGCCTTTGGAAAAAAAAATCACTAGAACTAGGGGTCATGAAATGAAACTCTAGGGAGGATGACTCAGAACCAATGTCAGGAAATATTTCTTCATGGGGAGAGTGGTGAATGCCTGGAATGCCCTTCTGGAAGAGGTGGTGAAAACAAAAACAGTGAAGGAATTCAAAGGGGCATGGGATAAACACTGTGGATCCCTAGAGGTTGGAAATAAAGAAGAGAGTGCATGGGAGTAACTTGCTGGTGTGGTAGTTGCTATCCTTAACAAATAAGCCTTGATATTGTTAATGCAACTCCATCATTGCTCTCTGCTTCAACAGCAGTGAGAAAAAGGGAATTGGATTCAGACAGCAACCAACAACAGCCCCAGCTTTTTTTTTTTTTTTAAATTGTTTCTTTATTAAATTTTGTATAAAGTTCAACACACAAGAAAAACAAACTCTAAAAAGTACACGGCTATAGCAGTAACAAACATGTGTATCACCCCCTGGGATCCCCCGATTAACCCCCTCTCCCCAATGAAGAACACCCAGTAAATGGAGTCTCTGTTCGTCAGTCACGATGGAGATGTACCTCGATATACAGTCCGGGTAATTTGCAGAATAGCGTCTCTCATGGAACTTGGGAGTGTATCCCAATACCCTTTCCAAATGGCCTCACACAGGACAAAGGCTTTCTTGGATTTGGCGACGGCGGTCATATATTCAAATTGCAGGCACCTCGTCATGCAATTTCCCCAATGAACCATATGCGGACTGGCTTGTGATATCCAATTGGCCATAATAGTTTGTAATCCAGCTAGTAGTGCTTTACCAAGAAACAGTTCTTGATGTTCAGAAAGAGAAGGCACAATGCTGCCAAAGAGGCGAAACAAACAGATTCGTGGGTCCATTGGAATATATCTACCCAACATCCTTCCCACCTCTTGCAATATCGCTGACCAGAAGCTCATAATGTTAGAACACTCCCATATACAATGATAATAAGTACCCTTATCCGTATTACATTTTATACATAAATCTGACTCACATAGTTCAGCGGCATACATCCGTGCTCTGGACATGTACATGCAGTGTAATATCTTGTACCCAACTTCCCTCATTCCTATATTGTCTGAGAAGCTCTCCCTTTATGTATGACCTGGCTAACCTCGTCAGTTGAGAGTTCGAGGCTCGCCTGTCTAATCCATTTGTGTTGTATAGTTACCAAAAGATTGTTATATGGCAACGAATGCAATAATTTCATATATATAGCACTTGAGTTAATTTTCTTTCCCATCTGCCAGAAGAAATCTCGCAGACCCACTGGTTGGAAAGGATCCATCCCTTTAGGCTACAGTTTTTGGAAATAATGACGTATCTGTAGATACCCATAGAAGTCCCTAGAAACTATTCCATTTGTATCCTGAAGATCTTGGAAGGTCTTAATGGCTAACGTTCGTGGGTCTATAAATTGATACAAGTTGGTCAAGCCCCAGGTCTCCCAGTTTCTAAACAATGGTGAATTCATATCTTCCGTAAACTGCAGGTTCCCTGTCAGCGTTAAATAGGGTGTGTGAATGCCTCTCATTTTCATTTTATTGTGGCACAAGAACCTCCAGGCCGCCCTCCCGGAGCTAAACAACAAGCAGTCTCGTACGGCTCTAGGTAGGTCTGAGCCTCGAACCTGAAGGATATTACCGGGCTTGAGAGGAGAGCACCAGTCACTTAAGAATTGATATGGCGAACATATACTGGTATTATTCAACTAATCGTAGACGCGCCTAAGCATACATGCCAAATTGTAGTCCCTCCAGTTAGGGCAATTCATCCCTCCCTGGCCCTTGGGTTTCATTAGAGTTGCCAGTGGTAGACTCGCTTTGTGTGGACCCCACATATAAACTCTAATTATTCGATTGATGAGGGAAAGGTCTGCCTTTGTCAGCCAATGTGGTAACTGTTGGAATACGTATATCCATCTGGGCAATTCCACCATCTTCAACAAGCATACCTTTCCTGTCAACGACAGGGGCAACATCGTCCATAACTCTAGTTTCTGTTCCATCTTTGTAAGTAAGGGTCTTATGTTTGCTCCATATAATGTCCGGACGTCTTTCGGCAGACGCACCCCTAGATACCGTATGTCTGCTTCTACCCACCTCAATGGAAACTGACCCACCCAGTTGGATTGCACTCCCCCTCCCAAAGCCATTGTTTCGGATTTGTCTGTGTTTATCTTCAACCCTGCAAAGGTACCGAAAGCCAGCTGATGTTGAAGCACCCATGGTAACGATTCCTAGGGATCAGTTAGAAAAACCAATACGTCATCTGAAAGGCAGATACTTTAAAATCCTGGCATCCATCTGAAACCCAGTTATCCTCGGATCCGCCTCTATCTTTCATAGCAATGGATCTATAGACAAGACATACAGTAGTGGGGACAGCGGACATCCTTGCCTCGTACCTCGGTGAAGGCTAAAGTCTTCAGATACATGCCCATTTGCACAGATCGCTGAGTGCGGGTCATTATATAGCATGGCGATAGATTCGACTATTTCACCTTTTAAGCCATATCGGTCCATAACTGAAAAAAGATATGGCCAAGAGACCCTATCAAAGGCCTTTTCCGAATCAAAACCCACCACTATAGCCTCCTTTCCTAGTCTCTGGCATGTTTCCATAGCTATGAGTATCTTAGTCATATTTGCACTAATAGCCCTCCCCTTTACAAATCCAGCCTATTGGGCCATAATGATCGAGGGAAACACTAGGCTTAGACGATCCACCATAATTTTAGCAAATAATTTTGCCTCGAAGTTTAGTAACGAAATTGACCTATAGGAGGAGGAAACTGATAGATCTTTCCCTGGTTTTTCTAGCACCGTGATGAACGCTTTCGTCACACCTGCCGGAAAGCATTTTTTCTTCTGTGCGTCTTGAAAAAAATTTAACAGGGCACCTGATGCTTGGTGTAGCAAGACTTTGTAATATTCAGCACTAAGTCCATCAGGGCCCGGCGCCTTGTTTCTTTTACTCCCCTTTATGACAGTCATAAGTTCTTCTAACGTAATAGGTACATTTAAACGTTCCAGCTGTTCAGCAGTAACCTGGGGTAATGATATGTCCCTGAAAAATGCCTCCTCCTCTCCAGTACCTCCTGTTTTATCATCGGTATAGAGTGCCTCATAAAAAGCCCTGAATTTCGCACATACATCGGAGCTAGATGTGATAGGGAGACCCTGCTCTTTTCTTAATTTGTCAGTATATGTTTTGCCCCTTTGCATCCATACAAGATTTGCTAATAATCTCCCCATTTTATTTCCATATTGAAAAAATGTATGCGTTCCCTTATGTAGCACTTTTTGTGCTCTCGTGTGTAACATCGTATTTAACAGGGACAGAATATCGTTGTACTCCTTCAGGTTCCCATCAGTCTTTTGTAGCGCTAAGTTTTGTTTCGCAATTCCAAATCTCTGTTCTAAGAGGATAATATTTTTATGCATAGCTTTAGATTGAGCTATCTGATAAGACGTTATAGCCCCCCGTTGGACCACCTTGCTAGCCTCCCAGAATAAGCTTGGGTTGTCTAAATGCTCCCGGTTATTGGTCTCATACTCATGCCACTGCTTCCTGAGATATTCCTGAAACTCGTGGTCATCTGCTAGTTGTGACAGGAACCTCCATACTCTGGTTACCTCCATCTTATCCCATAGTAGATCAAGCCAAACAATAGCATGGTCAGAAACTGCTATGTTCCCAATGTACGCCTGCTGAGCTTTAGGAAACAACGTGTCTGACACCAGAATATAATCTATCCTGGAAATATTGGCATGAGCCCTCGATACATGGGTATAGTCCCGCTCAGTGGGGTGCATAGTACGCCAAATATCCAGTAGGTGTAGTTCTATGCATAAATATTCAATACCCCTGTCCTTTAAGGTCTGGCTGTGGGGGCGTGGTTGGGATCTATCTAGGCTGTTATCATGTACACAATTAAAATCCCCCATAAGAATTAATGGACCTGTCTGAACAGGGATTAATCTTCCCACCAAACCTTGAAAAAATGGATGCGAATACTCATTTGGCGCATATGTGGCGCAAATAGTTATATCCTTTCCTCTCAGCTTCCTGATAAGTATTAAGATTCTATCAGTATCATCAGTAATTTGCTTCGAGAGCTCAAAACGGACATTTTTATGTACTAGTATGGCCAGTCCAGCTTTGCGACCCACTGCCGGAGCAAAATAACATTGTCCCACCCAACTGCGTTTTTAATTTTTTACTTTCAAGTTCCGATAGGTGAGTCTCCTGTAATGCCGTAATTTCGGCCTTTTGTCTGCTCAGGGCACTCAACACTTTCTGACGTTTAATAGGCGTATTCAGGCCCCCTACGTTCCACATGCAAAAGCGTATTTTACCCATCCTCCATGTGTATGCCTCACGTATTTAGCTGTGAACTTTGCCAAAGTGAGGCTGAAGGCCCCCTAGCCCTGACCCCCAGCCTTCCCTTCCCATGAATCAAGTAGACCCAAGAAAATCTCCATCTTGTACTCTCACATCTTGTACTCTCACTATCATTTTATTTTATTTTATTTATTTAACATTTTTTTTTATACCGGCATTCGTAGGGCACATCATGTCGGTTTACAAGTAACTGAGAAAGGAAATTACAATGAACGAGGAGTGGAAAGAGCCCTCCATTCCCAACAAGCTTAGTATACCCTCCCCTCCTCCGCCCCAACTTTACAACCCCCCTTCCCCATATCCCCACGAATCCTTAGTAACAAACATAAAACAACAGCCCCTCAAAAACGGGGCATGAGGTCAGTGAGTATGCGTTCGGGTATTGCCCCCCTTAGCACTTGTCCGTCAACCACAACAGGTTTTCCCGAGCCCCCTCATTAAATTGCAATCTAACATTAATATGAGACATTAGATTTTAGATCAGCAAGATCTCACCACCCATAGTCCTTCCGCAGCTAGCCCTTTGTATTATGGATACTGCGTATGGGATATTACAGCGGTAATCGTTCAGTTCTCAGTCCCTTCAGCGCTTTCCGCCCAAGTCTGCCATCCACTCCGCAGCTTTGTCCAGCCCTTCAAATGTGTATACCTTTCCATCTCTCCAAACTTTCAGTGTGGCGGGAAAGAGTAGAGAATATCTAATATTTTTGTTGTATAAATATTGGCATGTAGGCGAAAATAGCTTCTGTTTTGCATCAACTGCTGCGGAAAAGTCCTGAAAAATAATTATTTTCTGCTCTTGATATATGAGTTCTCTCCGCTTGCGAAACGCCGTCAATATCATTGTTTTTTGGGTCCAATCTAAGAATCTTGCAATGACTAGCCGGGGCCTGCGTTCTATAGCACGTCTTGGCCCTAGCCTGTGCACTCTTTCAATTGTCAATTTTCCAGCTAGCTCCGGGAGTTGAAGTGCTTGTGGTAACCATCCCTCCAACAGCCCTTTCAACTCTCCCTCACCGATTGCTTCAGGAAAACCAAGGAATTTTAAGTTGTTTCTTCTAGCTCAATTTTCCAAGTCCTCCAATTTGTTCACTGTCTCTTTCATTTCGGTTTCGAGGGTGTTGACTCGCGTGGTGAGTGCCTGTGCGTCCTCTTCTGCTGCTGCGATCCGTCCTTCTGCAATATCTAATCTTTTCCCAATGTCTCCCATAGCTTCTTTAAGAAGTTGAAAATTTTCTGAGATACCATCGAATTTGGGCTCAAGCCCCTTTAGCATCGCTTCCGTTAGTCGGGAGATCATTAGGTCGTCCAGGCCCATGCCTTCCGTTGCACCGCGTGTGTCGGCCATTTTAGGTTCTGGCTCTCCACTCTTAGTTTTGTCTTTTTTTACCGGTTTTGCAGACTTCGTTCTCCCACTGATTGTATAAAATCACCATCCAGGCGATCAATTTAATGGCTCTTTTTTTTCGATTTTCGGGGGGCAACACCCGGAGCCGTTCTGAGACTGATCCGTCCGGCTCACTGCATCACGTGACCCACAGCCCCAGCTTTTACGGTTTGGGGATAACTAGCTGATGTGGCGCTTACTATCCTTAATCACTAAGCCTGATACTTTTGATGCGACTTGCAACATTACTCTCTGCTTTCATGGCAACAGTTAAGGGAAATTGGATTCAAACAGCATCCGAGGGCCCTGACGTTTACGGTCTGGTAAACTGATAAGCATAGGGGTAACCGGCACAGTGCAGCAGATACTGGCATAAGCATGCTGGGCAGACTGGGTGGATCATTCGGTCCTTTTCTGCTGTCATTTCTATGTTTCTGTGTTTCTATATTAGGAAAATGGAACAAACCAGGCTGTTAAGGAACCCTACACAGAAACTACACGCCAGCAGAATACCTCACCTCAGTCACATGTGCAGACACTCACCTAACAAAGAATAGACCATAAAGCATAACTAGAAACATGCAGACACAAACTGAACTGGAAACCGGAACAAGCCAGAGAGACTGCATGTAGTGTGGCAAAGGAAAAAAAGAAACATCACTAATCCTCTTAAAACAAATCAAGAAATATAAAATAGCAGTAAAACCATACTAACAAAAAGAACAGATTTCAAAACAGCTGACGAATGTAATTTCAAAATAGCAGACACAAAAACCCAGTAATGAAAAATAAGGATAAAAAAATGTTTTGCTCTGCATACCTGGGAACGTTTGATATCCAGGTGCTTTGAGTTTGTTTTGAATTAGGAGAAGGGATGGTTTGCTTGCAACTTTCTCCTTTCTTTGACACACCCAAGCGCGCTCTCACTCTGGCTCTCAATCACAAACATTCTTTTTCTTTCTTATATAGGCTCTTAATCACACATTTACATACATGCTATCTGTCTTTATACAAACACACACACACACACACACACACACATGCTTTTAATCAGTTACATACATGCTGTCTCTTTCTCTCACACACCAGGCTCTCATTCACACACTTACACACAGCCTCTCAACCACATACTCACATGCTCTCCCACCTACACCAGCTCTCAATCACACACAGAAACACATGATCTCTCTCTTACTTATATACACAGATTCTTAATCATACATACACATGATCTCTCTCACTTAAACATACAGGTTCTCAATCAAACACTTACATTCATTCTATCTCACACACAGGCTCTCAGTCACACACTCTTTCACACAAACAGGTTTTCAATCACACACACAGGCTCTCAGTCACTTACATACATGCTGTCACACACACACACAAGATCTCAAACACATATGCTTGCTCACGCACTCATTCTCTCTCTCTTCCCACCCCCAGCAAACTAGTGGCAGCAACAACCTCCTCCACTTTCAAGTCTAGCAGCAGCAGCAGTCTCCTACTTCCAGCCCCTACGGCCTCGAGAAAGTAGTCCCATCGGCCATGGGGCCTGATGTTGCTCCTTTTTTGCTCTGAGCCACGCTGCTCTTCTTCGGGCAGCACCTCTTTTCTTCGGGCCGATACTGCCCACGCTAGCATGGTCTCTTCTTCCCGCACGTGTGTACCACTTCCTGTTCCAGGCTGTGGGGAGTGGGAAAAAGATATCATGCTGGTACCACTGACTGCAGCTCTCCTGCCATGTTCCGCCCAGGCTATCAACATTTTAAGCCCAGCAGAGGATGAGTTCCTATTTCAATGGGGCAGGGGATGCAGCTGGGCCAGCTAGGGACTGGGAAGTGTGGATCTAATTCAGTGGAGCACAGGATTTGGTGAGAGAGGTAATGGTGGTGGGTCTGCTTGGCAATAGTGATCATAATATGATCACATTTAAATTAATGACTGGAAGGGGGACAGTAAGCAAATCCACGGCTCTCGTGCTAAACTTTCAAAAGGGAAACTTTGATAAAATTAGAAAAATAGAAAAAAAACTGAAAGGAGCAGCTACAAAGGTAAAAAGTGTGCAAGAGGCATGGCCATTGTTAAAAAATACCATCCTAGAAGCACAGTCCAGATGTATTCCACACATTAAGAAAGGTGGAAAGAAGGCAAAACAATTACCGGCATGGTTAAAAGGGGAGGTGAAAGAAGCTATTTTAGCCAAAAGATCTTCATTCAAAAATTGGAAGAAGGATACAACAGAAGAAAATAGGATAATGCATAAGCGTTGGCAAGTTAAATGTAAGACATTGATAAGATAGGCTAAGAGAGAATTTGAAAAGCCTGTGAGGGAGTCAGTTGGACCATTAGATGATCGAGGGGTTAAAGGGGCACTTAGAGAAGATAAGGCCATTGCGGGGTGTCATCAATGCCCGGTGGGGCTCTGGGAGCGCTACTGGCTGATCAGGTGCTTGTCCACGTTTCTTTGGAGGAGGAAGCTCGTCCGGGTCAACACTAGGGTTCAATCCTTCATGGCCAGTTGAGTTGGCATCAATACCACTGGTCGGTAGCTGAGCACCCAGGGGCCCTATCCCCTCCTTCAAGCAGTTAGGATCAGGGCACATATTACCCCTGGGGGGATGATGACTCTAATGTTTCTGATGATGTATCGGATGGTCTCCTCTCAGACCTTTCTCTTCCTGCTGACAGAATGAAGTTTCCTTTGGAAGACCTCTCCTTTGCAGGATTTGTCAGGGTGATGGCGGAGGCCATTTCTTTTCAGTTATAGACTTAGGATACCCGGCACAGGATGCTGGATATCCTCCAGTATGTGGAGCCTTCCAAAGAGATCGTGGCAGTCTCAGTGCATGAGATCCTTGTGGAGTTGCTGATGAGGATGTGGGAAACTCCCTCTTGCTTCCTCCCGTGATTAGGAAGGTGGACGCACTATATCTTGTCCAAAAGGCTCTCGAATTTGACAAGCATCAACTATCCCACCATTCTGTGGTAGTTGAAGCCACTCAGATCCATTCTTCTATGCCCCCGGGCCATGCATACTCTTGAGAGAGGGAAGTTTTTCAGGTTGCCATGTCTATTGCCTGCATAATGGTCTACCAGCTCTATATAAGCCTATATATGTGGGATATTTGGAAGCAGATGCAGGAGGTGTCCGAGCGGTTGCCTCAACAGCAGCAGGACATTCTTCAGTTGCTGGTGCATAAGGGCCTGGAGCGCAGAAAACATGGGGTCAGGTCGACCTACAATGGTTTCGAAATGGCATTGAGGGTATCTGCAGCTGGAATCAGTGTCTGCATACTTGCCTGGTTGAGGGCATCCGATCTCCATTAGGAAGTTCAGGAACAACTGACTGGCGTGCCATGCACTGGAGAGAATCTCTTCGGAGATAAGGTGAAAAACGCGGTGGCTCAGATGTGGAAGCACCTTGCGACACTCCAACAATTCTCTGCTGGCACACAGGACTCGTCCTTCTCTGTTAGGAAGTCTTTGAGGTCTGGCTAGAGGAAGTCTTTCTTCCACCCAAGGAGATATTATCCTTCATCTCCTCAACTCCATCAGTAGCAGCAAGCTCTTCACAGCCATCCCAGGCAGCAGAGTGCTGCAAAGCCCCAGCTGGCATTCCAGTCAACTATTGGGATGGTGTGTTGACTGGATCGTAGGGAACACAGCCAAGTCCACTGTACCGGAGGCAATGGACCCCCCGTCAGGAGACTGGAGTTCTATGCAAACCAGTGGCCCATTGTAACCTTTAACCATTGTCTGGGAAGGGTAAAAATTAAATCTTTTGAGTACCCATAGGGGCTCGGGAGGAAAGTACTTCTTGCAGAGCTCTTCTCCCTCTTTATGGTCAGAGCAGTGAAACCCATCCCACAGGGTAAAGAGGGTGGGGATTTTACTCCTGGTACTTCCTGATGCCAAAGAAAACAGGAGGACACAATCTCATCCTAGACTCAAGGGCCCTGAACAGGGGTTCCCCTTCAGTCTCTTTTTTTTCCATGCAGCAATTGCCTCGTGGTTCTCAGAAGCTCTGTGAGATTTTCCTCACGGAACTTTCCAAAACTTTTTCCCCATCCCGGGGTCCCCCCCATCGACCGTCTATCTCCGCTAGCATTGGTAGGTTTTTACCTCGTTCTTTGTGGTCAGTACCCGACGGTGCTCTCATCGGTGCCCAACGACCACCGACTGCGTGCCACGTTTATTTTTTCAAAAATGGCGACCGGCTTTCAGAGGTGTCCCAAGTGTCCGAGGACTTATGTCCATTACGGCCCCGCATGATGTATGCGTTTTATACTTGGGGCCTTGCCATGACATCCAACTGTGTACCATTTGCGCCCAAATGACTCCGACATTGAAAAAATGGAACACCTATTCAAATCTAAGCACTCGACCCCCGTCTACTCCAGCTAAGAGTGCACCAACTCAAAAGTAGTTTTCGTCATCGACCCTGTCGCCATCAACGTCTCAGCACCATTGAGACAACGGTGGCTGCCAGTCACCGGGATCTTTGCGTTCAAAAGCATTGACATCCTCATCCTTGGTGCCAGCGAAGAACCGGGCCGAGCACCGAGAAAAACACAGACATCGAAGAGATACTTCCTCCGGTGCCGGCACCGACAAGGCATCTGCATTGATGGAACCACCGACCAAAAGGTCCCGGGGAAAGGAGTCCCCATCCTCCTCTAGGCTCGGGATACCGAGGCGTTCCCCACCTGCAATCGTGCCGGGAGCCAAGACTCCACATACTCCTGTGGACCCTCCGGTGACGCCTATAGAGCCTCCAACCCCGGAAGCTGTGTTACCAACACCAACCTTCTGGAAGGAATTGGACCGAATGGTCCAAGAGGCAGTTTTCAAAGCGCTTCGAGGATTTCAGTCGCCACGGCACAGACTCCCATGCTAAGGCCTGACCCGGTGCCAGCGATGCTGTCTCCGCTACTGGAAAGACTAGACACCCTCATCGGCGCACTTCCATTGGTGCCCGTGCCTCCCGGACCAACGATGCCTCTGAGGCCACCAATTCTTCCACCGCCATCAACCCTGATTCCTCTATCATCGGACGATGAAGACTGTGACCCGTCTATGCCGGACCCGATTCCAGGGCCATCGGGTATATTGCCAACCCGATGCCCATTGAAAACACTGTGATACCATCAGTGTCTCCACCGGCCTCTGTGCCGCCTCCACCTTTTTCGGTGCCTCCACTGATTACATCCGTGCCACCTCTTGATCCAGCTGGATTAGGGCTTCTCCCTCCATCAGAACCACAGGGTGCAGGAGACCAGCCATACGATCCCTGGAGTGATGATTCTGAGGACATCCCATCGGAGCCTTCACCTCCAGAGGAAAGATGGCGCTCCCCTCCAGAGGACCTCTCATTTGCAAGCTTTATAAAGGAAACCATCCCTTTTAAGCTGCAAACTAAAGAGGATGCCAGACACAGGATGCTGGAAGTTCTGCAATTCATGGATGCCCCCAAGGAAGTGATGGCAATTCCAGTCCATGAAGTTCTGCTTGACCTGTTGCATCGTACCTGGGAGCACCCAGGTACAGTTCCACCAGTGAACAGGAAAACTGATGCTACCTACCTGGTTTAATCAGCCCCAGGATTCCAGAAAACCCAGCTCCCTCACCACTCCGTAGTGGTCGAATCCGCTCAGAAGAAAGCTAAGAGGTCCCGGCCTCATTCTTCTGCCCATCCTGGAAAAGAGCAAAAATCCTTGGATGCCTTCGGCCGCAGAGTATTTCATGGTTCTATGTTAATGGCATGTGTAGCAGCCTATCAGCTACACATGACACAATACTCTAGAAACCTCTGGAAGCAAGTTCAGGATTTCTCCGAATCCCTGCCGGAGGAGTTTCAAGAGAGATTGAATTCCATCCTCCAGAAGGGCCTTGATGCCGAAAGCACAAGGTCAGAGCTCCCTTTGATACCTTTGAGACTGCCTCCAGAGTGTCAGCAGCAGGCATAAGTGCTCAATGTTGGGCATGGTTGCAATCTTCCGACTTGCGTCAAGAAGTCCAGGATAGGTTAGCAGACCTTCCCTGCACAGGGGACAACTTATTTGGAGAGAAAATCCAAGAAACAGTTGCGCAACTCAAAGACCACCGTGAGACATTGCGCCAACTATATCTGCTGTTCCCTCTAATTTTTCGTCCACTACCAAAAGGCAATTCAAAAGGGATCCAAGGAGGCTAACCTATAAAACCTGTAGGTATTACTCTCCTCTGTCCCGGACTCGTCCAACCAGGCCCTATCAAAAAGGTCAACCTTGTCAGCACAGGCCTCCAAAAACCCAACCAGCTCTGCAGATGGGTCCTGAATCGGGATTTTGACTCCCTTCTGGAAAGCAACAGTCAACCCCCGCCTCCAGCAACATTTTCTGTAGAAGGCTGCTTGTGCCACTTTGCAAACATGTGGCACACAATCACAACGGACCAATGGGTCCTTTCTGTGGTTGCCCAAGGTTAACGTCTAAACTTCCTCACGCTACCATCGGACTCTCCACCTCAACCCGTGTGGAGTTTAACCAGCCATTCTCCACTTCTCGAGGAGGAACTTTCAACCCTCAACCAGTCCAATGTCATAGAACAGGTTCCCCGACTGCAGCATGGGAAAGGATTCTATTCCCGATATTTTCTAATTCCAAAAAAGTCAGGCGACATTCGTCCTATATTGAATCTTCGTGCCCTAAACAAACATCTATGCAGGGAAAAGTTCAGGATGATAACCTTGGGCTCCATGCTCCCTCTCCTCCAAAAGGGAGATTGGCTTTGCTCTCTAGATCTTCAGGAGGCGTATGCCCATATAGCAATAACCCCTCCGCATCAAAAATACCTCAGATTCTAAGTTGGTCACCGTCATTTCCAATACCGAGTGCTACCGTTCGGCCTAGCATCAGCACCCCGTATGTTCACAAAATGCCTGGCAGTAGTAGTTGCTTACCTAAGACAACAAAGCATCCATGTCTATCCGTATCTAGACGATTGGTTACTCAGAGGTCCATCCAAGGAGGTAGTACTTCACTCCCTCCATCTCACTCTACAGCTACTACAATCCTTAGGGTTTCTCATAAACTATCCCAAGTCAAATCTGACTCCATCACGTACCTTCTCCTTCATCGGAGCGGATTTAAACATCATACAAGCCAAAGCGTTCCTCCCAAGGAATCGAGTGCGCACATTATCAACCTTGGCCAAAGCAGTACAGACTCGCCAAACCACAACAGCTCGTCATCTACTAACCTTACTACATGGCGTCCACGGTTCACGTTACCCCAGTGGCTCATCTAGGCATGAGAATAACATAATGTGCTTTTAAAGACCCCAGTGGTCCCAATCATATCAACATATGACCCACATTGTCCATATTACCAGCCAGCTTCGTCTCTCACTAGCTTGGTGGATACAGGAGTCCAATCTTTGATAGGTCTACCCTTTCAATCTCCAGAACGTCAGATTACACTGACAACAGATGCCTCCAACCTCGGTTGGGGAACCCATGTCAACAACCTGCAAATCCAGGGAACCTGGACCACAGCGGAATCAAAACACCAGATAAATTTTCTGGAGCTCAGAGCAATACAATTCGCCCTATTTGCTTTCCAGGATTACCTATCCAACAAGGTAATCCTAATTCAAACAGACAACCAGGTAGCGATGTGGTACCTCAACAAGCTAGGGGGCACAGGCTCTTACCTGCTATGCCATGAGGCAGCGCAGATATGGGCCTGGGCTCTCTCACACTCCATGCTACTGAGAGCAACCTACCTGGCAGGCGTGGACAATGTAATGGTGGACAATCTCAGCCCGACCTTTCATCCCCACGAATGGTCCCTGGATCCCACTGTAGCGAACAGAATTTTCCACCAGTGGGTCCACCCGCACATAGACCTCTTTGCAACAATTCACAACCGCAAAGTGGACAACTTCTACTCTCTACACTGCAACCGAGGGATGCCTTCGCCCACTCACGGACAAAGGATCTTCTGTATACCTACCCTCCACTTCCACTCATCAGCAAGACTCTTATGAAATTACGACACGACTGGGGCTCAATGATCCTCATAGCCCCTTACTGGCCATGTCAGGTTTGGTTTCCCATCCTTCGCGACCTCTCAGTCCAGCAATCAATTCACATGGGCACAGATCCAACTCTGATAACACAGAACAACAGACTATTGCGTCATCCGAACCTCCATTCCCTGTCTTTGACAGCATGGATGTTGAAAGGTTAATCCCTTAACCTTTCCGATAATGCGTCCCAGGTCCTCGTAGCTTCACAAAAGCCTTCTACTAGGAAATCTTATCGTTCCAAATGGAAAAGATTTTCCTTGTGGTACACGACAAAGGAATTAGATTACGTTTCCTGCCTCACAGCAAGGTTCCTGGACTACCTCTGGTATCTCTTGGAGTCTGGTCTACAAACTTCCTCCATCCGAGTGCATGTCAGCACCATAGCCGCTTACAACAAAGGCATAAGAGAAGCACCGATCTCGGCGCAACCCCTTGTAAGGCGCTTTATGAGAGGCTTGTTACAACTGAAGCCTCCACTGCATCCTCTGGTTCCAGCATGGGACCTCAATGTGGTACTAACATGGCTCATGCAACCTCCGTTCGAGCCCCTGCACTCCTGCGAGCTATGTCATCTCACTTGGAAAGTGCTCTTTCTACTTGCTTTAACATCAGCTCACAGAGTCGGTGAGCTACAGGCGCTGGTAACATACCCACCTTACACAAAGTTTCTCCACGATCGTGTGGTACTCTGCACGCCTAAATTTTTGCCAAAGGTAGTGTCTGATTTCCACTTAAATCAATCTACTACCCACATTTTTTCCAAAACCCCACTCACACCTAGGTGAGCGGACCCTGCATTCCTTGGACTGTAAACTTGTGCTCGCCTTTTATTTGGACCGCACTGCAGACCATAGGAAGTCCACCCAACTGTTTGTCTCCTTCGATAAAACCAAACTGGGAGTTCTGGTGGGCAAGCAGACCCTGTCCTCCCAGCTGGCGGACTGTATTACCTTCTGCTACCAACAAGCAGGCATTCCGCTACATGGACGCGTGAAAGCACATTCAGTAAGAGCCATGGCAACGACAGTAGCGCACCACCGTTCTGTACCTCTTGCTGACATCTACAGAGCTGCCACATTGAGCTCTCTTCACACCTTTGCATCTCTTTATTGTCTTGACAAGACTGGCAGGCAAGATTCCATCTTTGGCCAGTCTGTCCTGCGTAAATTGTTTCCAGTTTAATAACCCAATTTTATTTATTTATTTATTTATGCATTTCTTATATACCGTGAGTCAGAACACATGATTCTATCTTTACGGTTTACAATGTAGCTAAAAACAGGTAAGAAACATAAGATACAATTAATAAAACAATAAGGATAATTAATTAAGTTAAACATAATACTTCCTTCCTGCGACCCACTGTGAAACTCAGGCTGCCCTCCTACCCAAAACCACGTTGTTGGGTGCTTTTGGTTCACTTACTCGGGCATCCTGTAGCTCGTTATTCACCCATATGTGAGGACTACCATCCTGCTTGTCCTGGGAGAAAGCAGAGTTGCTTACCTGTAACAGGTGTTCTCCCAGGATAGCAGGATGTTAGTCCTCATGAAACCCGCCTGCCATACCGTGGAGTTGGGTTCACTTACGTTTTATTTTATTTTTTGCTCTTACTTTTTGCTACAAATGAGACTGAAGGGGGACCCCTGCTGGGTGCAGGGTTAGTGGCATGCTGGGCATGCTCAGTGTGCCAGTCAAAGTTCTAGAACATAAAAACATAAGAAATTGCCATGCTGGGTCAGACCAAGGGTCCATCAAGCCCAGCATCCTGTTTCCAACAGAGCCCAAAGCCAGGCCACAAGAACCTGGCAATTACCCAAACACTTAAGAAGAACCCATGCTACTGATACAATTAATAGCAGTGGCTATTCCCTAAGTATAATTGATTAATAGCCATTAATGGACTTCTCCTCCAAGAACTTATCCAAACTTTTTTTGAACCCAGCTACACTAACTGCACTAACCACATCCCCTGGCAACAAATTCCAGAGCTTTATTGTGCGTTGAGTGAAAAAGAATTTTCTCCGATTAGTCTTAAATGTGTTACTTGCTAACTTCATGGAATGCCCCCTAGTCCTTCTATTATTCGAAAGTGTAAATAGCCAAGTCACATCTACTCGTTCAAGACCTTTCATGATCTTAAAGACCTCTATCATATCCCCCCTCAGCTGTCTCTTCTCCAAGCTGAACAGCCCTAACCTCTTCAGCCTTTCCTCATAGGGGAGCTGTTCCATCCCTTTTATCATTTTGGTTGCCTTCTCTGTACCTTCTCCATCGCAACTATATCTTTTTTGAGATGCGGCGACCAGAATTGTACACAGTATTCAAGGTGCGGTCTCACCATGGAGCGATACAGAAGCATTATGACATTTTCCATTCTATTAACCATTCCCTTCCTAATAATTCCTAACATTCTATTTGCTTTTTTGACTGCTGCAGCACACTGAGCCGACGATTTTAAAGTATTATCCACTATGATGCCTAGATCTTTTTCCTGGGTGGTAGCTCCTAATATGGAACCTAACATCGTATAACTACAGCAAGGGTTATTTTTCCCTATATGCAACTCCTTGCACTTGTCCACATTAAATTTCATCTGCCATTTGCATGCCCAATCTTCCAGTCTTGCAAGGTCCTCCTGTAATGTATCACAGTCTGCTTGTGATTTAACTACTCTGAATAATTTTGTATCATCCGCAAATTTGATAACCTCACTCGTCGTATTCCTTTCCAGATCATTTATATATATATATTGAAAAGCACCGGTCCAAGTACAGATCCCTGAGGCACTCCACTGTTTACCCTTTTCCACTGAGAAAATTGACCATTTAATCCTACTCTCTGTTTCCTGTCTTTTAACCAGTTTGTAATCCACGAAAGGACATCGCCTCCTATCCCAAGACTTTTTAGTTTTCGTAGAAGCCTCTCATGAGGGACTTTGTCAAACACCTTCTGAAAATCCAAATACACTACATCTACCGGTTCACCTTTATCCACATGTTTATTAACCCCTTCAAAAAAATGAAGCAGATTTGTTAGGCAAGACTTCCCTTGGGTAAATCCATGTTGACTGTGTCCCATTAAATCATGTCTTTCTATATGCTCTACGATTTTGATCTTGAGAATAGTTTCCACTATTTTTCCCGGCACTGAAGTCAGGCTCACTGGTCTATAGTTACCCGGATTGCCCCTGGTAAATATTGGGGTTACATTGGCCACCTTCCAGTCTTCAGGTACAATGGATGATTTTAATGATAGGTTACAAATTTTAACTAATAGATCAGAAATTTCATTTTTGAGTTCCTTCAGAACCCTAAGATGCATACCATCCAGTCCAGGTGATTTGCTACTCTTTAGTTTGTCAATCTGGCCTACTTTGACAAAAGTGTTCCATGATTGGGCTCCATCCTGATGTCACCCATATGTGAGAACTAACACCCTGCTGTCCTGGGAGAACACCTGTTACAGGTAAGCAACTCTGCTTTCTGTACACATATCCTCCAATTCCATTGGTGCCGAAGACTTTGAAGCTTCACAAGGACAATGGGACTGTGATCCTCATAGCCTCTCACTGGCCAAGACAGGTCAGTTTTCACTTCTTCAGAAGATGTCCATCAGGAAACTGATCAGACTGGGGACTTCCCCAGATTTCATCACTCAGTTTTGGGGAAGGTTGTGGCATCCAAACTTCCAGGCCCTGTTGCTCACAGCCTGGATGTTGAGAAGCTGATCCTACAACTGCTTGATCTCACAGAAGATGTCTCTCTGGTCCTGGTAGCTTCTAGAAACCTTTCCAATAGCAAGACCTATGCACTGAAGTGGAGGAGGTTTTCAGAATGGTGTGAGCAGAAGGACTTAGATCCCTTCTTCTGCTTCACACAAAAACTGCTCGACTATCTTCTACACCCTTTGTTCCTCAATTCTGTTATAAGATGGAAGGGATCCCATGTGGATGTGTGGTATAATGCATGCTGGCATGCTCAAAGAGGCTTAGTCAAAGTTCTAGAAACTTTGATATAAATTTACTGTGCCAGGCTCAAGCTGACAATTTATTATTTATTTATTTAGCATTTTTATATACCGATTTTCCAGTAACAGAATTACTAATTAAGTCTGTTTACATTCTAAACAATAACCATGACAAGAGGATGTCTTACAATAAACAGGTAGATTGAACTTGGCTAAAACTAAATGGGGTTAACAACATAAAGTAAAAGATATGGGGCCTAATGTAGGCTGGAGTTAAGACAATCACCCATGTGTGAGACTGCCATCCTGCTATCCTTTGAGTTGCTTACCTTTTCCAGGTAAACAACTCTGCTTTCTCCTTTTCCTTCATTGTCCCTTCTCATTTTTGTGTCTTCTCAGCTATTGTCTGCTTTCATTGTCTCTTCCTGGTCACACATCCTGGTATTTTTACTGTTCTCATGGTATAATGCTGTAAAGATAGTATAACAGAAGGATGCCATAGGTCTCCATCCAAATATAAACTCTACATTGTATGGGATACAGGCTGCTGAAACATCTGAAATGGGACATCTGACTCTTATGCATGTGTAGGGCTTAGCTTTACAAAATGGCATTGTGATAGAAGACCTTCCAAGCCACCCTGTACATCACCCACATTATATGCCTCCCAAAATTTCTCACTTATTTTTTTTAATTATCTGAAATTAATTGCTCTTGTTTGCAAATCAGCAAGGTTTATAGGTCATCTGAAAGAGGGAAAACAATTACATGGTGCCTGCCAATTAAGGAAACATTCTAATTTTTAATTGTGATTAACCTGGTGCTGAATTATTTTTAGCTGTGTGTTTCTTCTCAGTTTTTATAAATGACAAGACTTTTTTTTTGTTACTAGAGCTGCATTGGATCGTGCAACAGTGCTCCTGAGTATGAAGGGCAGAAAACGTATAGACAATGTGTGGGGATCAGGAGGTGGGCAGCAGCCAGTTAAAAATCTCATTAAAGAGGTAATTTTGCAAAGTTAATTGTGTAAATATTGTCTGACCTATCTGTTTTTCTGTACATGCTAAATGTATGACACATTTTTATTTATGTACAGATGATACCACATTGGTTCTTTTGGCCAACTCTTATCTATACAAAAATGGCAAAGTACTATGGACTAGATTTAAGGACTGGGCAACATTAGTGCAGAAAACCACAAAAAGGTTTCAAGTTAGTTTCATTGCACAGTTTTCAAATAGTACATATTTTACCCCAAGCATTTTATTTCCTGCATCTTCTGTGCGAGAAAAAAATCCACAGGAAGAGTTGACTGATTTGCAAATATTTTACCTGAATCTAAAATCCAGTCATGTATGTATGATCTGATGCTAAAAGTATCCACTGGAAATACTAGCCTAGTAAAAGAGCTTATGTGCAGTGGAAATATGTTAGTACTTTTAATTTCTTTTAGTGGCTTGTTGAACACAGTACATTTTGTTTCCTTCTGTTGATTGTTATCATTAGACTCTAGCTTGAAAAAGGTCAGTGCAGAAACAGAATGAGAAATTTAGTTTTTATAATAATGCAAGTATTGCAGAGATTGTGTACATTTTTTTTTTTTTATCAAGCAGTAGATCTAATTTTTCTGAAGATAAGCAGGCTGAATTAGCCATGCTGTCTGGGATTGCCCCCTGGTGGCCTGGAGCGGAACGTCTCATAGAATGTTAGAAAAAACTTTCCTTCCTTGCTCCTGTGTGCCTGTGTGGTGGATTCCCGCCGACTGACTCTCTCCCTCAGTCTAAATTTTCCTGCAACGGTAATGGTCACAGTTCTTCTCTCTCCTCAGAGTTTTTTAAAATTTTTATTCTTTCTCTTTCCCTCACTTAGGTGAGCCCCCAAAGGCACTTTTGAGTGCCAAAATGGTGCCGAAACCCTCTGATTTCAAATTTTGTCAGTGTAGCAAAATAATGTCACTTCCTGGTGAGCATACACTATGCTATATTAGTTGAGACTACAACAAAGGGGCCTGTCATCATTGCGGACTGATGTCTCCTCAAGCACAGCGGCACAGAGCTGCGAAGATCGCTGCATTTAGGGCCCCTGGTGAGGGAACTTCGGGATCATACGCTCCGAGGCAGACTCACTCTTCTCCAGGTAAACCTTCTCACCGGAAGCAGGCAACCTCATTAGAACCCAGCGAAAATGTAAAAAATGGAGCACAGGTGCACAAGAAGCACACAGACGTGCCGAAGCATCGTCGAAGCCCTGAGACTGTTGATAGCGTCGAACGAGGCGCTGAAGCGTCATCAAGACTCCGCGTCGATTGTGTCGACCAACGTGTCCAAACATCATCGAATACCTGCTGCGTCGAAAGAACAAAGTTGCCTGAAGCCAACGCACAAGACTGTGCATTGTACGATGCACACTGCGTCGACTCCTGTGTCAAAAAGCATTGTTTCAATTCTGATGCATTCAGCATCGAGTAAACAATCGACACATTCGACGCATAACATCAAAAAAACGATGCACACGACTCAAGAGCACCGTGATTCTAGATCGCCTTCTCACTCAACTGATTCGGAGATAGAGATTACGGATTCATCAGCAGAAAACATACTGGACACTCCACACCGTCCGCCTTCTTCCTCGACCAAATGCCCATCTGAGCATACGGGAACACACTTTGATACTCCTCCCACAATACAAAGGAAAAAAGATTCAAATTCTACCAGCAAGGCTTTACATAAAGCAGCCTCTCAATCTCTCTCCCAAATCACTGGTATCCTTCAAACTTTCTTTGAGAATTTAGTGTCTTCCCAAAATCTACCTCCTCCATCTAGTCCATCAAGAGAAGACTTGGTTGAAATTGTTAAATCACTTCACCTGTTGTCCACTCCAAGAAGGATGACCACAAACAATTTGCGAGCCCAATCCTAGTACCAGAGGAAAGGCTGACTCATTCCCCTCCATCTTCCCCAGAATTCTCCATAAGCATACCTTCAGATCATCTGGAAGAGCAACCGGAACCATCTTCACCTCCAGAAGATTTTTCCTACCCAAAATTCATTGAAAAAGTTGGTACTACCTTAAACCTGGAAACAAAGAAACTCCCATATCCAAGAGCGGAGGTCCATGGCCTATTAAAAATCTTCGATATGCCTATGGAACCAACAGCTTTACTCTCCTACTCTGTTTTGGACAGAGTGATGGATAAGGTTTGGGAATCCCCTTTCTCAGGTCTAATTACCTCAAAAAAGATGAATCTAAAATTTTAGGATGCAAAAATCAAAATACTATACTTCAACCAACTTGCCACATGCATCCTATTGTCATGGAAACAGCCATGAAGAGGGGTAGAAAGTTAAGACTATACTCCAACTAAGGACAGCCGATATCTTGAAGACTTCAGGAAGAAAGTTTTCAGGGATCCAAGCTTAATGCAAAGATCCAGCAACATCAGTGTTATATTGTGCAGTATTTTTATGAATGTCTGCAGAAAATAAAACCTGATTCTCCACAATTGGATGCTGATATCCAGAAACAATGCATTTCGGATATGGAAGAAGCAATCTGTCATTTTCTCCGAACAGTCTGAGAGGTTTGATACCTCAGCCAGGACTTCAGCCTCAGATATTGTAGCCCACAGAATAGCATGACTCAGAGCAAGTGCAATTTGAGAAGAAGTCCATGACAAGTTGGCAGACCTCCCATGAAACGAGGGGGATACCTTATTCAGAGAAAAGTTAAAAGAAACTGTGATGCAACTAAAAGACCAAAGTATTGCGGTATCCTCATTAACATCACCTCAGGAACAAATAATGACAAAGTGTTATTACCCTCCATATAGGAGACCTTTCTATCCTAGATGCCCATATAGGCCATATAGTTCTTACAAACCTCCACCATATCAGCCAAGATCCTAACCACCTGTTCCTCCATTTCTGGGTAGAAACAGATGTCAGAGGACAATGAAGCAACCATGACAAGTGGTTCCAAAACCACAACGGACTTTTTGAGCCAGTCCAGGCCACGGCTACAGATACCCATAGGAGGCTGTCTCCAATTATTTTTTCAAGAATGGAGCCAAATCACAACAGATCGTTGGGTCTTAAGTATAATTTTAAAAAATGGTTACCAACTGAAATTCTGCACAGTGCCAATACTCACACACTTAACCCCGTCCAAGTGGAAAACAGAGGAAGTTCAAATCTTACTACAAGAAATTCAGTCACTACCCAAACATGCGATTCAAGTTTTCCACCTCATTGGCAGTGCCAGGGATTTTATTCCCAATACTTCCTCATTCCCAAGAAAACTGGAGGCTTACGTCCAATCCTGGATCTCTGGTCTCTAAATCAATTCATCCTAGGGAAGAAATTCAAATTGTCTTCTCTGAAAACCATTTTGCCTTTTCTACAACCCAACGATTGGATGTGCTCTCTGGACCTCAAAGATGCAAATACTCACATACCGATACACTCAGCTTCCTGGTGTTATATTTGTTTCCAAGTCAGTGCCCAACATTATCAATACAAAGTCCTCCCATTTGGCCTCTCTTCAGCATCCAAGATATTTACCAAATGTTTATCGGTAGCCATGGCCTACCTTCAGAACCAAGGAATAAAACTGTTCCCTTACCTAGTTGACTGGCTAATTGTGGCAAAAAGCCCAGAGCTTCTAAATTGACACCAAATTCGAACCATTTCTTGTTTAGAAGGGTTAGGTTTCTTAGTAAATTACGAAAAGTCCAAACTCGTTCCATCTCAAACTCTACAATTCGTAGGAGCAATATTAAACACACACCTTTGCAAAGCTTTTCTTTCAAGCAACAGGAGTCGCACATTCTGAGAACTGGCATCGATCCTAAAACTCACAGCCCACAGCCCATCAAGTCTTAAAAGTTTTAGGTCAAGTGGCCGCAGCTATGTACATAGTACCCCACACTTTCCTCCATATGCAGTGTTTACAGCAGGGCCTAAACTCTCAATGGACACAGCACTTGCACCCCATGTCAAGACGACTAACCTTAACACAACCAATGTTAGATGACCTGGTGGCTAAGCCCTGGAATACTACAGGCAGGAGTTCTGTTTCAGAACCCGAACCACCAAACAGTAATGGCCATGGATGCCTCAACAAAGGGACGGGGAGCACGTGTGCTACATTTCAAAACACAAGGTCTCTGGTCCCACAGGGAAAGATCCCCACACATCAATCTCCTAGAACTATGACCCATTCGATTGGCAGTTCAAACATTCTCCCATATTCTTCAAGACAAGACAGTCATAGTATATACAGACAATCGAGTAGCAATGCTCTACATAAACAAGGAACGAGGGTCAGGTTCCAAGATTTATGCAGAGAAGCAATATTAATGTTGGAATGGGTGCTAACACATTCCATACGTGTCCAAGCTACATATCTTCCAGGAATAACAAACACAGCAGTAGACTGCACAGCAGAATATTTCACTCTCACGAATGGGAACTTCACCAACAAGTAGCCCTATCTCTTTTTCGACAATGGGGGTCTTCCGCAAATAGACCTTTTCACAACCAAGCAAAATGCAAAACTTCAAAATTTCTGCTCCCTTTACCCAAGCAACTGACAAATATCACAAGATGGCTTTTTACTCAAGTGGTTGGACAAACTGCTGTATGCCTTTCCACCAATCCCATTACTATCTCGAGTGATACAAAAATGCATAGCAGATGAATCTGATCTCATCCTAATAGCCCCAGTTGGCCAAGACAACCATGGTATGCGTACCTCATACACCTTTCCATACAACCACTGGTTTTTCCACAGAAGCCAGATCTCCTAACACAAGACAAGGGATCACTGATCCATCTCATGCAAGACTCCCTTCACTTAACCACATGGAGGTTGAAAGGGAGATTCTAAACCATCTCCAAGTTCCACCAGAGATTAAAGAAATTCTAGTATTCTCCAAGACGTTATCCAGGAGGAAAAACTATGCATCAAAATGGAAAAGATATCACTACTGGTGTGCATCATTAAAGCTTAACCCCTTTCATTCTTCACCGGAACAATTACTTGAATACCTGCATGTACTATATACTTCCGGTCTAGCGGTTTCTTCCATGAGGGTTCATCTTAGCGCCATAGCAGCGTATCATCCTTCAATTCAAGGAACATCTGTATCCACTCACCTGCTCATGGCTAATTTCATGAAAGGAGCCTTGAAACTCAGGCCTCCTATCACAAAACCTGCCATACCTTGGGACTTAAATGTGGTCTTGGAAGCTGTAATGCTCCCACCATTTGAACCAATGCAAACTTCAGAGCTAAAATTTCTCACTTGGAAAGTAGTGTTTCTAGTAGCAATAATCTCAGCTCGAAGAGTCAGCGAACTCCAAGTGCTAGTTCATTATCCCCCTTACCTTCAATTCTTCCATGACAAAGTAACCTTATGCACTCATCCATCCTTCCTTCCAAAGGTAATTTCAGTGTTCCATCTAAATCAGACCATCACACTACCTACCTTTTTTCCAAAGCCATATTCCAACAATCGGTAGATCCTTTTACACACACTGGATTGTAAAAGAGTGTTGGCCTATTATAAACAAAGGACCAACAATCCAGCAAGACACTCGCAGCTTTTCATCTCCTTTAATCCAAATGCACCAGGGCTACCAGTATCAAAGCGAACACTCTCCAACTGGCTTACTCAATGTATTGAATTCTGTTACTCGTCAAAGTCTCAACATCTTGTTTCAGCAGCCAAAGCTCATCCAATAAAAGCGATAGCACACCTTCGGCAAGTTCCTGTTGAAGACATTTGCAAAGCAGCGACGTGGTCTTCCCTTCATACCTTTATGTCCCATTATTGCCTCCAACACCATACAAAGTCTGATGCATTGATGGGGCAAGAAATATTACATCATGCAAAAAAATCTTATTAGAAAAAACTGCCCACACTTTGCAAAGATATACAAATTACATGTTAAATGAAGGTATCCTATGCTTTGTCTGTCACAGCTAGGGACTCCCAGACAGCATGGCTAATTCAGCCTGTTTATCTGCAGAAAAAAGCAAGTTTGCTTACTGTAAACAAGTGTTTTCCCATAGATAGCAGGATCAATTAGCCATGCGTTCCCACCCACCTCCCTGGACAGTTTTTTTACTACATTCCACATCTAATACTGCTATTTAAAAAGAGCTCCAGGGATGATCTGGGAAACTGTAGACCGGTGGGCCTACTGGGAGAAATCATGGAAACTATTCTAAAGAACAAAATCACAGAACATATAGATAGACATGGTTTAATGGGACATAGCCAGCATGGATTTACCCAAGGGAAGTCTTGCTTCACAAATCTGCTACATTTTGTTGAAGGGATTAATAAACATGGATAAAGCTGAACCGGTAGATGTAGTAAAAAAAATCAAAACAAAAAACTGTACAGAAGACGGTCTAACAAAGCCAGGAAGTAGACAAAGTAAATGTAGACCAGTCAACTTAGGTATAGGGATTCCTTTATTTATTATAACGCTGTATAAAATATGCCTGACTCAGGCCGAGTTTCGACCAGGGGTAGGGCTGAATCAGGGGCTGCAAAACATCAATTGTCAAAATTAAAAAATAAATACAATTAAAAACAAGTGTGCTTGTGCACAATCTAATATAATCTAACTCTTAATAAAAAATATTCTTAATTACCTCAGAAATGTTATAATAACCATTAAAAAATTAAACAAAGATAAAACATATATAACATTTAAAAAAGTATATAAAAATATTAAACATGACACGGCACAGATATAAATGTAGGAAAAATTACATATATTCATAAAATTATGAGATTAATGCATGCATGCATTACAAGTTTATTCAAGATAACAAACATGTATGTGGGGGAAAAAATGTTTTTTAAATAAAGTGAACTACCAGTATCTTAATTAAGAATAGTAACGGATCGATAGTCAATATTATTAAAATATTACCTTGAAACTCTTATCAATTACAAATAAGTACAGTGTGTTCTTCACCAAAAGAACAGCCGTCCTGATGGCATGTGAACTTCCTTCCTTGGTTATTTATAGCTTATATTGCCACGGGTATCAACAAAAATTGTGACAGCACACTGGAACAACTTTAAATAGTGAATAGCAAAAAAGATTTTGTCATTTACTGTTTAAAAACTACAGAAGCGTTATGTTAATCTTATTTCTTCTTCTTTCAATTGTCCTGAATTACTCTCCCTGTTCATTGTAACTTTCATTCTTATAATTTATGGTTTCCCCTGGTTTTGATGTAAACCGGTACGATAAGACGTGGTCTTGAGCATCGGTATATTAAAAGAATTTAAATAAATAAATACATATAAACTGCACTTTAAACTATGCATCGTGATTTATTACCAAGAGACAACTGGCGGCATACAGAAAGAGCTAAAGAATTACAAATAAATACAGCCTATTCTTAACCAATTAGACAGGATTCCTGATGGCATATGGGTAAAAATTACATTATTCTACGCTTCACCTTTAAGTTAATCAATACGATGGATTTGATCACATGAAAGTGGTGATACAAAAGAATTAGAAAATTATTTTACTTTAAATCATGATTACTTTCGGCTTGGGTCACCGCCGGTATCACAAAAAATTTGACAGGGCACCGGAACAACATTAAAGTTGTCAATAACGAAGAGGATTTCGTATTTACTGTAACGTTTTTAAAAGCCGAAACGAGATATAAAATAAAGAACTGGAATTATTCTTACTGCTATTTATTAATTAATTATAGAAGTATAAGTACTCCATATAAAAAAAAAAAAGGGATAGCATACCAAAAAAATGATTCTAATGATATTACCGATGCAAACCACGCAAATTATATTAGGAAGTATAAAGAATTTTAAAATTATATTATTTAATATAAATCTATTTAGGAAGCAAATGCATTGCACTAATCTATCCGATGGAATAAATCACACAAAGAAAGTGGTGATACAGAAGAATCAGCAAATTATTTTGCTTTCTTCCGTTGGTTATATTTAGCTTGTGTAGCCACGGGTATCACCAAAAATATAAACATGCACCAGAACAACTTTAGTGTTGTCAATAGCAAAGAGGATTTCGTCATTTACTACAACAATTTTTTGAAGACAAGACGAATAGATTAAATTAATTTTAAGAATAAAGGTATGAGCACTCTATGTAAATAAAAATGGGAAAGCACAGCAGAAAAATTGATACCAGCGGTATTCCAGCAGTATTACCGATCTAAAGCACATGATCTATTAGGGAATATAAAGATTTTAAAATGTGTTATTTAACATAAATCTATATAGAGAGCAAATTCAAAAAATATATAATGTAAGGTGTTTAAATGGTGCCAAAAAACATATTAATCCACATACTACTTTTGCATAAACACATTACTCCACATACTACTCTTACTTAAAGCAAATAAAATGTTATTTTAAATGCAAAACTACATTGTTAAAATCATAGCTACATACAGATAGCGTTTTGAATTGCACATCAAGATTCATTACCAAGAAACAACTGGCAGCATACAGGAAGAGCTAAAAAGCTGTAAAGGGTGTCAAAAGTAGAATTGTGTTATTTCCTGCAACTCACTAGTACACACAGTTTGATTGACATGTCATATTACTTCTAGGGTGCCAGAGATTACTTAAATTAAAAAATACAAAAATAAAACACGATCCAAAGAGGGCAAAAAAGCATAAACATAATGATTGTTTATAATGATTAAAAATGGAGGAAATTCATATACCTTGCAGGATCTCAACATATAGATATGAAATATAAATGAAAAAACATTGAAAGAATATAAATAATGAAAACTGCCAAGATGGCGTCTTTGAAGCAGGACGTGTGAGAAGTGAGCTCCCGAGCTGAAAGAATTTCCACGAAACTATGCCGCATACAAAAAGAAAAGGGAGAGTCAGGGTAGAGACCTCGACAGCCCTGACTCCTTCTTCTACACAGCTCTCTATTGGGAACTTCTTCTCGCCGAGCAGTGCTAATGCCCCGGGAGATGTGGCTGATTTGGGCGTCGACGAAGAGCAAACGCCGACGCAACAGGGCCCAAACACCTCGCTGAGCCCTGGGACTCCCTTAAAACCTTTGCCTCCTGGACTCGCCTTATCCCCGGACTTGGGAACGGAAGCCCGACCAATGTTGCCGGACTCTCCAGACTCCTTCGAGGGAAACCCGTTGGGAGAAGGGTCGAGCCAGAAAATTAGAGGGGGAGGAGATCCTCTAACTTCAACACCGGAGGAGAGCAAGGGCCGAGCAGAGGCCTCAGGAGAGAGGCAAGAACTTTGCACGGAGAGAACAGTGAGTTATAAAAATGTTACAAGCGTTCCACAAACGTCTAAAATAACTCTGGAAAATGTGTGGGTAGTCCTTATGGACTTGAAGTCATCTATTGAGATCCTGAACAGAACGTTGGTAGAAACGCAGAATCGCGTCTCCCAGATAGATCTGGTATTGTCTGAGCACAAAGAAAAATTTCAGTCTCTTGAGAATAAAGTGGAATCTGTAGAGAAAACCCAAACAGGGCTGATATGTGGAGATACTGTGAATACCAGGAAAATTGAGACATTAGAAAACCAATCGAGATATAAAAATCTTAGGATACTAAACTTCCCCAGTGTTAAACTAATATCTACTTATGAGATGTATAAAAAATATCTATTTGAAGTTAACATCAGGAGAAATACCAGTTATGGAGAAGATTTTCTTTATAAATCAAAGAAAAATAGAGAATAAAGATCAAGAAAAAAATGGTTTGCAACAACAAGAGATGGAAGACATCACAGCTTTTTTGGAACAAAGCATGACTGAGCAAATTCAACAACGGGGAACTTTGTGTGAAATTCATAAATGCAGCAGACAGAGATAAAATATTAAGATTATCTCTTAAAAATAGAGAAAAGAAGTTTTTGGGTCAAAAAGTGTGGACATACCCGGACATAACTAAAACTACACAAATACGCAGAAAAAAGTTTCTTTCAATGTGCCAAGAGGGGAAAACCCTTGGGGCTCAGATTGTGATTTATTACCCCTGTAAATGTGTAGTTAAATTCCAGAACGAGAGGTTTGTGTTTTTAGAGCCGCTTGAACTGCGCAGATTTATTGATGCAAAATTACCTAGACCTTGCTGAGATCTGTTAAGGGAATAGTAGTAGTAAGCACAGCAAACTGCTTGATGTTAGTTATAAATGCTTTATTTTTGCTCATGTATAACATTTTTGGATCTCCCTTTTGCTTTATAACGGGGGTTTGCTTAGATTCCAGACTGTATTCTTTTGGAAAATCATTGTATGGAAATTCAATTAATACTTTAAATTTAAATAGAGTGCAGTTCAGGTTTTGAATTACCTGTAATATTATTTGTACCCATTCCTTGACATGCTGAAATTACTGTCAATATATGTGAAATGCATAATAAAAAATAAATTAAAAAAAATAATAATAATGAAAACTAACAAAAAATTGTTTTATAAGCATAAGTGACTGAAAGATTAAAAAAAAACTATAAAAGTAAAATGGATATTTATGATGCATGCATGCATAATAGTTCATACTAAATCCACAAAAAAAAATAAAATAAGAAATTGCCATGCTGGGTCAGACCAAGGGTCCATCAAGCCCAGCATCCTGTTTCCAACAGAGGCCAAAACCAGGCCACAAGAACCTGGCAATTACCCAAACACTAAGAAGATCCCATGCTACTGATGCATTGCACGGAAGGCATCGCACACTTGACATGAAGCATCATAAAGAGTAACACGGATACTGTGAACCCAGTTCAGGACACAGTAAAATTCTCCCGCAGTCCCTGAAGCAGGCACGCAGTGCCGAAACATGGCCAGTGTCGGACGATCAGCTCCGTACCCGTGAATATTAATAAAAGCGGCGACTTTGATAAGTATAAAAATAAAAACTGAAGCGGGTCGGCAAAGCTGCTGGGGAGAAGGGATTTTAAGAATTAACAAAAAAACAAAAAAAGTGAATATCTTTAAAAATTAATAAAAGAATAATAGACGGAGATGGAGAAAAGGATAACTGCAAATCGGTTACCCTTATTAGAAACCTCCATACAAAAAAACCCACCAGATACGGTTTCCTTTAAAAAGGTTGAAGTTGGCGAATTAATTGAAAAGGGAAAGAGGTTGGTTAGTGATCAATGAATACTGATGCAATTAATAGCAGTGGCTATTCCCTAAGTAAACTTGATTAATAGCCGTTAATGGACTTCTTCTCCAAGAACTTATCCAAACCTTTTTTGAACCCAGCTACGCTAACTGTACTAACAACATCCTCTGGCAACAAATTCCAGAGCTTTATTGTGCGTTGAATGAAAAAGAATTTTCTCCGATTAGTCTTAAATGTGCTACTTGCTAACTTCATGGAATGCCCCCTAGACCTTCTATTATTCGAAAGTGTAAATAACTGAGTCACATCTACTCGTTCAAGACCTCTCATGATATTAAAGACCTCTATCATATCCCCCCTCAGCCATCTCTTCTCCAAGCTGAACAGCCCTAACCTCTTCAGCCTTTCCTCATAGGGGAGCTGTTCCATCAGTGAATAGATAAATAATATAGGGGAGGTTCATTATTATGAATTACAAGAAAACAGAAAATCTCTTGATTAAGGCCAAAGGGGGTGACTATTAAATTTAAAAATATAACTCTATTCCAGTCTGAGAAGTAAATTATCCAAGTTACTACCTCTCCAATTTAATAGTGGTTTATGTATTATATAAAATCTATATTCTTCAAATATATGGTTGACAGAAATGGAATGTTTTACCATTGGTTTACCTTCAAGTCTCCTGTTGATGGCACTTTTATGTTCAATTAATCTTTTGTTTAAAGGTTGGACCCCATATTGAGATAAATTTCTGCAAATTATGCCTTTTAGCAGCTGTAACTTTGCTCAGCGTACACACTGTATCAAGTCTAGATAACACCTTATTCAGAGGTGGGGCAATTTTCTGTTTCCAATAGCTTGCAATCTCAATCCTGGCCGCTATGCAAAACTGTTATATTAGAAGTTGTGAAACAGTACACTACTTTCAAGAGGACAATTTGAAAGTGCAATCTCCACTGACAGATAATGACTCTTCTTTCAGAGATCTTACAAGAAGTTATCAGTTTCCAAAACAATTGAATAACAGGACAAACCCACCAAATATGGAAAAAGGATCCTACAGAGTCGCAACTCCTCCAGCAAAAGTTACAGTGGGATAGAACCTCTATGTACTTGATCAGGAGTATAATACCATCAATGCAATAGTTTATAACTATTTTCCAGGATTAAAGAAGAGATGGAGAATTTGCTATTTTTAAGAAAAATAACATGCCATTCGTCCTCTGAAAGAGAGAGACCCAGATCTTTCTCCCAGGTTTGAATATGCAAGGGATTGCCATCTTGTTGAGAGTTCAGCAACATATACATTTTGAAATTAAACCCTTAGGACAAAAGCCCTCAAATAAAGAATTCCCATGCATTAAATTAGAGCTAATTTTAATATTACATTAAAAAAAAGAGACAATAAGAGAGAAACTCTGAAAGAGGAAGGTTATGTCTCAGACACAACATATCAAAAGAAACCATTCGACCCACACATCATATATGTTCCACAAGAGAAATACTACAATCCTTCCAGAATTTAAATGCATGAAGAGGAATACAAGGAGAAAAAGAAACATTATGAAACAAACGAGAAGAAAGAAAATAATCCCGGGTTCCCACTAATCGACGAGACCAAATCTTCCAAATATTTAGCATGTTATGGGTAGTCTGTGCCATTCAGAACATCCACACCAAATGTCGGGACTGCTAAAAGGTAACCGAAAAGGGCATATTCCCATTGACTGTGCACTACACAGTCTGCTGCTTTTATGATTTCCCATGCTACTACTTATGCATACCAACTCGAGGGGGGGGGGGGGGGGGAACAGAAGTATCCATGCTGTTCCCTGAACTTCTTTAAAAAAAAAAAAAATAAGAGAGACAAGCCTTGGCTGAAACTGGGGAGAGTCAGTGATCTACAGCAGCACAGCTCCAGATGGAACCTTGCTTTCCCATGTGGAGCCGGCAAAGTCAGAGCCGGCGCAAGAGTATTACGAACCAAAAGCGAGTCTTACAGCCTTTCATTCCTCTCTCCCCCCCAGCTTTGCCTCCCCAAACACAATTACAGTTTATGCATTTATAATACATTTTACCTGAAATTCAAAGTATAGTCTTCTGAGATAAAAACATCACTTAAAACAATATGGGGTCGATTTTTAAAAAGAAAGCGCGAGCTACTAGGCACGCACACATGAATACGTGATTTTATAACATTTTTACTTACATTGGTGGTCAGGGAAAATCCAGGCAGGGCCCAAGAGAGGAGAGTCTGAGTGGGCTTTTTAAGGGGAAGGGGTGGCCATTTGGTGTGGCAAGGCCCAAGGTCTGTTAAGCCACTTAAGCCCTGAAGCTGTTTGTTTTTATATATATTTTTGCTGCGGCATGAGAATGAAAGGATCCTGCCACAGAGAAAAACTGTGGGAGGCGAGCATTCAGCCCGTGGTGAGGCAACGGCAGAAAGCGTGCTGGCTGCCTCCCGCTGGCAAAAACAGAAATGGGGCAGGCGCGAATGGAGGCAGCAGGAGTGTTTCCCACCGCCAAAGTGATGATGGGGGGACGGGACAAGTCCGGTGAGTAGGCCCATGGAACTGGGGCTGCTGCCGCGGGGAAAATACAAAAGCAGCACTAAGCGGAGGGCCTCATGGGAGGCTCCCTCTGTCCGAGAAATGTCACATGGCTGCTGTTGGTTGCCGCACTTCTGTACTAAGCATGTGGCTGCGTCACAGAATCATGGCTACCAACACCTATCATGTGATTGGGGTGACCAGCCACCGGGGCGTGCTTGAAGCCCTGATAGGCCTATCCACCCCTGTTCAGCAGTATGAAATTCCAAACTAACAAAGGCTGTCACTGAAATATATTTTGTCTGATTCCTTCAAGAGTGATCTCATGTAGTGAAGGGATTTTTAGGAGTTCCTTTTAAGAAGATCTTAATGTCTAAATAGGTTTATATAGTAACAAAGGTTTTACCAAATAATCAGGCTTCCCATTAGAAAAAAAACTTAAAAGTAATTTAAAAAAACAATACTACATAGAAGACAGTGAAGTTCACAAAACAAAGAAGAGATATGATCAAATTTGGAAACCCAAAAGATAACCCTTATCACTGTGTTCTGGAATAATTGAATTTGCATCAAGTTAACCTCTGTAATACCAATGCATAATGAGTTACAATAGTCCACCCGTGATAATATCAGAGTGCATGACAACATTACTAAATCCTTTCTGAGTTGAAAATTTAGTGATCATATGAAAAGTATAAAGAACAGATCTAGTCAGCAAAGGCACTTGCTTGGACATCAATAGACTACTACCTAGATTCATGCTCAACAGTTTTATTACTTCTTCCAAGGGAATAGTAACATCTTTCATTCAAAAAGCTAATGTTCTGGGGTGAGATTAGAAAATAACACATACTTACTTATTGTATAAGTGGAATACGCATGTATGTCACCAAATGTGTGCATGCTTTTATACCTGCTAATCAAGTCTGAGAAATTAAATCTGATACCTCTTTTGTCTGCAGTTTTTAAGTAGAAGTAGGTTCTATGGCAAATGGTGGAGGTCTTGGCAGACTGGTGCTTGGAAATATATGCACAAGTATTTTCATCAGTGGTGATCACCTTCAGGTCCTCTCTTTCTCTAATGTTAGGTAGAATGCCCTTGTTATGGGGAGGATAGTTTCTGTTGGAATTTTCAGGACTTCTATGAAGTACTCCCTGAACATATCTTCTGAGATAGTAAATGGGAACTTTTGGAAGTTGAGTTGCAGCAAATTCAGGGACCTTCCTTGATTTTCAAGGTTTTCTAACTTTCTATGAATCTTATAGTTGTCTTTAAAGAGGGGTAGTGTTATAGATTTGGACTTCCCGCATCTGTTGCCGCACAAGTCCTAATTAACCCCCTGTTCTTCTAAGGCTTTCTTATGCTGCTGAATTTCAGCCTTCAGTTCCACAGAAAATCTCAAAATTTTTTCAATTCTCTGGGAGAGAGACTACTCCAGAGAGGTTATAGCAGATACAGAATCTGTAATGTGATCATTTGGGGTACCACTGATATCATACTGTATTTTCTCCACTCAGTTGTTCCCAGGTTGACTGTGGGGATCATTTAGGCTAGCCTTCTCTGCTGGGCTGTTCCTGCCCTTCATGATTTGCTCTGGCTATGTGGGCTTCAGATGGGCTCCTATCTTGCCTCCTTCACAGTTAAGGAAGAGTCCATTTGAGCTGCTTTCCTGAGAAATGCTGAAGCTACTGCAGCATCACTGGCTTGCTATGGAACTTTGGATTTGGCAAAGCTTTTGCATTGGTAGATGCTCCTCAAGCAAGCCTGCATTCCAAGATAGTAGCTTCTGGAACTGGTCTGAAGTGGTGGATTTTTCTCTCCTTTATACTTGAGACACTAGAGGGTGAAGTAGCTTGCCCAAGATCACAAGGAGCGGCAGCTGGATTTGAACTCTGGCTTACCTGGTTTTCAGTCTGCTGCTCTAACCAGTAGGTTACTCCTCCACTCCATTAATATGCTCTAGCATTTCTTGGGATTCTTTCAGCCTTGAATTGTATAATTTGCGAAGCAGAAAGTTTACTGTTTAAATTACACCTTTCATGTAATCTTTTCAAAGGTTCCCACATTTGTGTCATGACAGCATAACCACAGATGTCAATTAATTGATTGTCTTCAACAAGAAGACAAATAATACTACTTGTTTCAATATTCTTCTAGTTCCAGAGTTCTGTAATTTTAGTAGGTCTATCCTTGCATATTTTATCCCATAATTTAACCTTATTCAGCAGCATTTCCATTTTAGACTTCTATATCTGATAATTACTTGCATTTACTTACAGCAGTTCTGAGATCTGTGCTGGATGCCATGCTCTCTGAGTCAATTTATTTCTTTTGTTCTGCTCATGGATTGTGGTCACAGTGGGGCACCTACTTTTTTCAGCTTGCTTCAAGCTTGTATCAGCTCTGTTTCTTTGTATCAGCAAAGCCTGGATTCAAAATCTTTTTCTCTAGGTCCATAGTGTTCTCTGGGCCTGTAGCCTGATGGATTTTTTGTGTGTAACCAGTTCTGGAAAAATTTGCTTATTCAGTGTCAGAATTGGGTTTGTGTACAATAGAGTTTGCCATGCTTCCAGGAGAAACACTTATTGTGAAGCAGAAATGAATCGGAACTCTTCTGCGGCAGAATGCAAGAATTCTTTACTTGGAAAACTGTGATGGAAAACAAGCATTATTTATACAGTTACATAGTTCTGTACAGGTGACTCAGCTAGAATATAACAAGCACAACAGGCAGGGATTTACATCAGTTACATCCTAACTAGCAGCCTTTGCAGACTCCCATCTATCACACAGTGTAGGATGACATGGCTGGGGGGAGGACTGCGAGTATTAACTCCTTACTGTCTGTGCTAGAGGTTGACCACCTCCTGTCGGTATTTCCAACATCAAGATCTCTGTATAGTTGGGTGGGAGAAAGGATAGGCACTGACTGATGGGGGTCAACTCTTACTCTTCCCTTTTGCTTGCCCATAGTTTCTGCTAGGAAAGAGAAAAACAAAGCAGAAAACCAGGAGCTTTTCCACATAGCTTCTCATGTACTTTTTCAACACCAGTTTTCCGCATAAGACAGCTCAACTATATGTATAGGGTAATGGGAAATGCCAAAACTAAGCATCCACACAAACAGTGAGTTCCTTATTAATATATAGATTAATAGATTCCTCTGATTACATCTAATCTCCTAAACAGATTGACATGCTGCTGAAAGAGTACCTGCTCTCTGGAGATGTAACAGAAGCCGAACGTTGCCTTCAGGAACTAGAAGTGCCTCATTTTCATCATGAACTTGTCTATGAAGTAAGGTGAAATCACTTTTTTATGAATACAATTTTCTATTGCATGATAGAAATTAGATTAGTTAAGATTTTGAAGCAAAAATAACAAATGGAATTGAGGTTTAAAGTTGGTATATTTTAGTTCAGTTGTTTTCAAACTTTTTTTGAGGACCCAGTGAAAGAAAAACAATTATCCCTATGATTCAAGTCAGAAGCTATTGATCTGTGTTTTCATAAAATAAAGATGGACATTAATTCTTAGCTATAATTGTCACGTTTGTTGGTTTATTAGGTATTTATTCATTGCCACTACTGACGTTCAAAGTGAAATACAAATAAAACATTCATAAATTATCCATATAAATAAGAAAGAAAAGAAAAACAAATCACAAATAAAAAAAATCCAAACTAACAAAAAATAAAACAGAAGTAAACAGGCACATCATAACATACCTAACAGTCATAAGATTGCTGAAATAAAATTCTTTAATAGGGCCTTAAATGTATTAGAGCAGGTAGTTTTCCGAATGCTTTTAGTAATTTCTATACTATTGGTGCGATAGTGGAAAAGGTTCGTTCTCTCATCTGTGCCAGACATGCTTGCCACACTGAAGGTACCTCTACTAAACCTTGCTGCAACAAAAAATGGAATTTGTCTGATTATGAATGCACAGTCTTGCATTCACCCAGGGAAGGGAATCAGATTATAAAAGTTATGAACTAACAGAGCAAAAGTAAATTTCATTTGCCAATGAACTGGCAGCCAGTGCAGCTGGTACAATACAGGTGTAATGTGCTTCCTCATTTTCTTTCCTGAAATCAACCTTGCTGTAGCATTCTGAAATATCTTTAGTGTGTTTAAAACATAAGCAGATAACCCAACATAGAATGAATTAGAGAAGTCAAGTAACGGTAAAATCATTGCTTGGATCATTGTTTGGATTTTTGTACTTTGCTTTGCACATTCCTATATTAGGCAAAACATAAATACTTTTAATAAATAAATAAATAAATATACAGTGGTTCTAAAATCTGATGCATGTAAAAGTGATTTTAAGCCGTACAATAATCAAAACTTTAAAAAACATTTTCTTACAACTGACTTAATCTGATTATGAAATGATGAGTCTGAGTCAATAATTTCAAGATTTTTGGCTTGTGAGGTAATAGGAAAAAATCAACATTCTTAATATGAAGAGTTATAGGCAATCATTCAACATTCGAATACTACAGGATTACTATCTCATTCTTAGAGAGGTTAAATAGTTATTTGTTATCCTTCAACCATTGCCTGACAATAGATAAGCAAATGAAAATCATCTCAACAGTTTCAGACTAGAAGAACACAAAGGAATAAAAAACTGAATATCATAAGCATAGAGCCTATATCCTGCACAGAGATTAGACAGCAGCTTGCAGATGGGTGCTAAATAGATGATAGATAAAATAGCTGAAATGGCTAATCCCTGGGATCACCGGTAGAGATGGGATGCCATGCTGAACTATTACTTATCCATACCTATTGATATTCGGACAAAAAGGATAAAAACCACTGTAGAGCCACACCAGTGATATCACATGCCCTTAATCGATAGATAAGTATACTATGGTCCAGGGTATCAAAGGAGGCATAGGTGTTCTAAAGGACAAGCGCATAACCTTGGCCAGAATAGAGTCCTAATAATATTGAAATTAGACCATAATAGTGTCTCTGTACTTAAGGACTTTCTAAAGCCAAACTGGTATTGGTCCAAAACCTCATTCTCCTAGGACAAGCAGGATAGTTGTCCTCACACATGGGTGACATCAGATGAAGCCCGGCATGGGAAACTTATGTCAAAGTTTCTAGAACTTTGACTGGCACACTGGGCATGCCCAGCATGCCCTATACCATGCATCCACGCAGTCTTTTTTTTTTTCCTTCCATGAAGCTTTTGCAGTGTGGTTTCTGAGGGTGTGTTTCTTCTGGTTTTCAAAAGTATCTGGAAAGCTTTCCATCGATAATTTTTTTTTTTTTCATGCATCCGGGTCCCTCTCTGTTCCCCTGTATCCTAGACAGGTTTTTCGGCGGTTCAGTAAGTTTGTTTTTTTTTTATGCCGTTGGCAGATAGGGGCACCGGAGACTGGCCTCTGTTGGTCTCCTCCAGGTTGAGGACATTGGGTTCATTGCCTTCAACCTCGGCACTGGGGAAAGACCAGGCTGAGCACCAAGGGAAGCCAAGAAGCATCAGCACAGGTCATCGTCGATGCATGGTGCCGGGCTTGGGTCGGCACCGGCACTTGCCATGATGCCCCCAAAGTGATCCCGTGGCGAGGAGTGCCTATCCTCCATCAATGCTGGGGTTCCACGATGGTCTCCACCGGTCCTGGTGTCAGTTGCTGATCTACCTCAGGGCTCTAAGAAAGACCTAGCCCCCCTGCCTCCCAGTCCGTTTTGGCATCGGCAACTTTTGAGGAGGAGCTGGAGTGCAGAGTCTAGCTGGCTGTCGATCAGGCACTGCAGGGCATCGAGCCTGTGACACCAATGGCACAGGTGCTCGCGCTTTCCCTGTTGGAACCGCTACAGGAGCATCTCGATGTGCTCATCGGGGTATTATCGAAACAGCTGGTGCCAGTTCCCGGGGGCCATCAATTCCCAATTCAGTGTTTGTCCTCCAAGGAGGAAGTTCCAGTAAGGCTGGCACGGACCCCATGGCCTGCAGGTCCCCGTCCAGCTTTGCTGGGGCTGGCACCAGTGCCACCGGTGCCTAGACTCCTGGATGAAGGCCGAGCACCCAGGGCCCCATTCCCTGTGGATTACAGAGAGGATGAGGCCCCATTTGAAACTGCAGAATCCTACTCAGAAGGTCTCCCTTCAGAGCCATCTCCTCTGGAGGAATGAAGAAGGTCTGTGCCTGAGGACTTGACCTTCGCAGGTTTTGTGAGGGCAATGGCGGAAGTCATCCCATTTCAGTTGATGACTGAGGAGGATGCTAGAAATCCTCCAGTTTGTGGAGGCACTAAAAGAGATTGTGGTGGTCCCGGTACACAAGATCTTTAAGGAGTTGCTGTTGAGGATTTGGGAGCATCCTCTCACAGTTCTTCCGGCGAATAGGAAGGCAGATGGGGTTTATGTCATCCAGCAGGCTGCCAGATTCGAAAAGAGTAAGCTGGCACACCAGTCGGTAGTGGTCGAATCAGCTCTCAAGAAGGCCAAGCACTCTCTGACCCATGCCTCGGCGCCCCTGGGGAAGGATCACAGGGCGCTGGATGCTCTTGGGAGGAAGGTGTTTCGGGGGCAATGTTCATTGCCCATATTGCCTCCCACCAGCTCTATATGAACCAATACTCTCGCACACTCTGGAAGCAGGTGTCACAGGTCGCTGATGCATCAGGGCCTGGAGTACGGAAAAAACGAGGTGCATTCCACCTACGATATTTTTGAGACTGCATCGAGAGTCTCTGCAGCAGGAATCGGCGCCCGCTGAATGACATGGCTGCGGGCCTCTGATCTCCAACTGGAGGTATAGGAACAACTCGCAGACCTGCCGTGCACAGGAGAGAATCTCTTTGGAGACAAGGTGAGGGACAAGGAGGCCTGCCAACATCTCTTTGCCAGCACTTCGGACCTACCCTCCTCAGCCAGGAGGTCTGCAAGGCAGGGTCAGAAGAGGTCTTTCTACTGCCTGAGAAACTACTATCTTCTGGCCCCTCACTCCTGTTCACAGAGGGTGAGCTCCCGCGGTCATCCCAGACAGCAGCGAGTTCCCAAGCCCCAACTGGCACCCCAGCCAAATCCTGAGACGGGGTTTTGACTGGATCATAGGGAACTTAAGCCAGCCGCGGGTACCAGAGACGCTAGCCCCCCCCCCCTCCAGTCGGGAGCAGGCTACAGTTTTTTTGCGAATCAGTGGCCTAGTGTAACCTGGGACCAGTAGGTTCTGTCCATCGTCCGTCAAGGGTATTGATTGAATCTATTGGGTGTCCTGCCAAATTCTCCTCTGTGCCCATTTTGGGGGCTGTTAATGCATCAGGAGTTACTGTTAAGGGAGTTCACCACCCTCTTAACGGCCAGAGCGATCAAGCCTGTCCCACCAAGGCAATGGGGGCAGGGATTCTACTCCCAGTACTTCCTGATTCCAAAGAGAAGAGAAGGACTGTGTCCCATCTTACATCTAAGGACCTTGAACAAATTAAAAAAAAAAGTTCAAGATGGTTTCCCTGGGAACTCTGATTCCCTTCCTGCAAAAAGGGGACTAGCTATGCTCCCTCGATTTTAAAGGATGCATACACTCCATCGAGATCTTCCTAGGTCACAGGAAGTTTCTTAGATTTGTAGTGGGAAAACAGCACTTCCAATACAGAGTGTTCCTGGTCGGGCTAGCGTTGGCCCCACATGTCTTTACAAAGTGCCTGGCCATGGTGGGGGCAAACCTCCACAGGCAGGGAGTAAATGTTTTCCTCTATCTGGACGATTGGCTGGTCAAGAACACCTCTCGGGAAGAACAGTCCCTGCGCTTGACCATCCAGGTGTTGGAGTCACTAGGGTTCATTATCAACTATCCGAAGTCCCATCTCTGCCCGTCACCTCAGTTGGACTTCCTAGGAATCCTGCTAGACAAAGCTCAGGCAAAAGCCTTCCTACCACGCTCTAGGGTAGTCACTTTGGCGGAGGTGATTCAATAGAGCCAGCAGGTATCAGCACATATTGAGGCTGTTGGGCCACATGGCTGCAACCGTCCATGTTACTCCCTTGGCACGCTTACACATGTGCAGGACTCAGCGGACATTGAGGCTACAGTGGCATCAGGCCACCCAGGATCTCCAGGCTCACATCCGCATCACTCCATCTCTCTCCTGGACTCCTTGTGCTGGTGGCGGGTTCTCTCGAATTTGGAACAGGGCATATCGTTTCAAAATCTCCCTACTCAAATTGTCCTTGCCATGGATGCGTCCACTGTAGGGTGGGGTGCTCATGTAGACGGGCTCCGCACCCAGGCCTGTGATCTGCCCAGGAAGCACAATGCCAAATCAATTTCCTGGAGCCTCGGGTGATCAGGTCCACTCTATGGGCTTTCAGAGTTCGGCTGTCCAACAAAATTGTCCTGATCCAAACAGACAACCAAGTAGCAATGTGGTTTGTCAGCAAGAATGGAAGTACAGGGTCGTACCTCCTGTATCAGGAAGCAGTCCAGATCTGGTCATGGGCTCTGTCCCACTGGATGGTGCTCCATGTAGCTGGCCGGAACAGAGAATGTAATAGCGGACAGACTGAGTCGAGCCTTCAGACCCTACGAGTGGTCCCTGGATCAGGGGTGGTGAACCAGATCTTCTGCCTTTGGGGAAGCCCAGATGTGGACTTGTTCGCATCCCCCTGCAACAAGAAGGTGACTCAGTTCTGCTCCCTGTACAGGGTGGGCAGCAAACCAGTCTTGGGCACCTTTGCCCACCATTGGGGCAAGGGTCTTCTGTATGCGTATCCTGCGATTCCACTAGTGATGAAGACTCTCTTGAAGCTTCAAGAGGACCAGGGGACTATGATCCTCATAGCCCCTTATTGGCCGAGACAGGTCTGGTTTCCCCTCCTCCGGGAACCACTCAGTCTGGGGACTTCCTCAGGTCTCATCAAGCAAGATCAGGGCAGGCTGCAGCATCCCAACCTTCAGGTTCTGTCGCTCTCAGCCTGGATGTTGAGAGGTTAATCCTGCAGCCGCTGGATCTTTCAGAGGATGTGTCTCGAGTCCTGGTAGCTTCTTAAAAGCCTTCCACTAGAAAGTCCTATGGACTGAAGTGGAGGAGGTTTTCCATGTGGTGTGAGCAAAAGGACCTAGATCCTTTCTCTAGCCCCACAAAAAAGCTGCCTGACTACCTGCTGCACCTCTTGGAAGCTGGTCTAAAAGCCACCTCCATTAGAGTTCATCTGAGTGCAACTGGCGCATACCACCAAGGTATAGATGGTATGCCCATCTCTGTGCAGCATATAGTTATACATTTCATGCGGGCACTGATTCAATTGAAGCCTCCCTTAAGGTCTCCTGCTGTGTCTTGGGACCTCAAAGTGGTACTAGCTCAGCTGATAAAATCTCCTTTTGAGCCTCTGCACACCTGTGACCAGAAGTACCTGACCTGGAAGGTCATATTTTTGGTGGCAGTCAATTCAGCATGCAGGGTCAGTGAGTTCCAGGCCTTAGTGACTTATCCACCTTATACAAAGTTTTACCATGACAGGGTGGTCCTGCATACACACCCTAAGTTCTTGCCTAAGGTGGTGACGGATTTTCAGTCAATCATCCTACCTACATTCTTTCCCAGGCGCCATTCGCACCAAAGCAAACGAGCACTGCATATTTTGGATTGCAAGAGAGCCTTAGCCTTCTACCTGGAGCTGCCAGAAGCCCATAGACAGTCCACCCAACTTTTTATTTCTTTGGGTAGGAATAGGTTGGGAGTTGCTGTTTTCAGACACTTTCCAATTGGCTAGCACAGTGATTGTCAACCTTTTTTCTATTGGGACACACCTGACAAATAATACTTACATGCATGACACACTGAACACTTGATGACCATCATGGGGCTAAATGTAAACACATACTCTGCATCCATAGGCACCTGCCCCCTCCCCCCACCCCAGGTCCCCATACAACTCAACATATAAAAATATATTCTGATTTTTGTTCTGTCTCAGTAACAGAAACACAAGCTCCCTTACTACCAGGTGCATTGTAAAATACAAAACCTGGAAAAAAAACCCAGCACGTGTAGCATACCTGCCATACCATAGCAATACTAACTCCAAGAACTCAGACAACAATATCCCTACCTATGAAAAGGCAGCAGTGCACCACCAGTGCATGTCCTATGAGAATGAGAAAACGCAACAAATAAGACTGATACAAATCTCTACATACTAGTAAAATTCCTCCACTCACTTAAACCTACAATTCCAACCTTCACCAAATACAGAATAATAGACCACAAATTACAAATGTGGAGACAAAAACTGGAATGGAAAGCTGAAAAAGCCACTCTGCATGCGGTGGAAATCTGGAGAACTAGAAACAGAAATACATTTTCTTCCTGCACTAAGAAAAGAACAAAGATAGAAGAAATGCATGTTCTCCAAACTGACATATTATGGCTCTTGCACACTTGACACTCTCCTTCCATGTCTCCATCATCCTTCACTTCTCCCAATTACTCCCTTTCAATCATCCGTTCATACTCACATCCCTGCCTCCCCCCCCCCCCCCCCCCCCCCCCACACACACACACATCCTCTTCCCTGTGCGCCCTCTCTACCTGGCTTGACTCTCCCTCCTACCTGTCCAGCTACCCTGACCCACTTATTTCTCATACCTCCCTGCTCAGCAGCCCCCACACTCCCTCTCCCTTCCATGTCTATCTGCCCAGAATTTCCAACCTCCTTTTCCCCACCCTCCACAGGGTGAAGAGATCATCACCAGCATCACTCCTAGACTCAACAGGGGAAGATAAACTTTATGTCCCATCGGGGCCCAGATCAGCAGGAGTTGGCAATATTTCGCTATGATCTAGGTAAATGAGGAAACAGACTACTACTAGGCCATAAAGAAGAGCAGGAAATGAGAGTAGCCTCCCATGAGGCCTATATAAGAGAAGTCAACCAACTCTCACCCAGGCTGATAAGGAGACAGATGGCCTTGCAACACACCTCCCAGGACCTCATGACACACCTGTTGAGAAGCACTGGGCTAGCAGACTGCATCTCCTTCTGTTATGCCCAGGCGGAACTGCATCTTGAGGGTCATGTCAAGGCTCATTCTGTCAGAGCCATGGCAACATCGGTGGCCCATGTGCGAGCAGTTCCCGTGGAGGAGATCTGCAACATGGAGTTCTCTCCAAACATTTGCATCTGTCCTCTGGGAATCTCTTTGAATTTTAGAACCCAACTCTTCCTGTTTGGGTTTCAGGCTGTCTCCCCTTCTGTTACCAACAGTACTGTGGTTGTTGTGCCCGTTAGCACCTGGATGGTGCTTGTTGGTCCTCTTTTGCATTGGGGAGTAGCCTGTAGCTAGGGATTCACCCATATGTGAGAACTCCCATCCTGCTTGTCTTAGGAGAAAGTAGAGTTGCTTACCTGTAACAGGTGTTCTCCTAGGACAGTAGGATGTTAGTCCTCACAAAATCCACCCGCCACCCTGAGGAGTTGGATTTCTCCTGTGGTTTATTTTATTTTTATCGTAATGCTATGTTACAAGACTGAAGAGGGACTCTGTGTGGGCGCATGGTGTAGGGCATGCCCGGTGTGCCAGTGAAAGTTCTAGAAATTTTGATATAAGTTTTCCATGCCGGGCTCCATCCACTGATGTCATTCATGTATGAGGACTAAAATCCTGCTGTCCTTGGAGAACACCTGTTACAGGTAAGCAACTCTGCTTTATCCTGAATAACGTTATTAAGCTGACACTTAGGTATTCGGTAATCTTTGAAACAAAAGAAAGAGGAAATTGGTCTTTAATTGGTCAACTCAGTAAGATCAGGCCCTGGCTTTTTTTTTTTTTAAAGCAACGTTCTAATCAATACTTGTTTTAGGACTTGAGGAACAATACCACTGCAAATTTGTACTTAAGAAAAGGATCAAAGTTTTTTTTTCCAAGATTTCAAGAGTTACAGTACTGCAAGGATTTAATGCATAAAAAGCGGGAGGATTCAAAAGAGGATTTTACTTGAATAGCTTTACCCACCATAACTTCATCAAACTAAGATGTCAAGTAGTAATTGAAATTGGACAATATATTAAAATAAAATAATGTATCCTTTGTGTTTAATGTGACAGATGAGCCTGCCTGTTCCTGATCTCCTTCCAGTCTAGATTAAAAATGAGTGTTTCCCAGAGATCGTGTGTTGTTCTGTCATTTTCTCCTTCTCGCTCTCTTGTGCACTGCTCACACTCATCCACTCCAGCTTTCATTGCTCACTCAACTTATCCCCCGCCCCCCAGTTCCCACTGGTTATTCTCACATACAAAATCCTCCCCCTCCAATTGCTCGCTCACTCTGGTGGCTTCTCTGGCCCAGTTTATGCTGCAGGTTTGTGGCTCCGCTTGTCTCTATCACTTTGAGCCACATGGTGCCAGTGCTCCTGTACTTTTACAATCGTGAGAATAGCACAGGAGTATGGATATTGCATAGTTCAAACTTCCTGAGAGCTGTGTAGGACTGAGAGTCAGTAGCAGAATATTGTAGCACTTGCACTTGCTCCCAAACCAAAACATGTCTGGGGATAGGAATAGTGCTGTAACCCAGCCATTGGCATGCTGTGACCTTGAGTTTGAAAACCACTGTTTTAGATCCCTAAAAATTAATATTGAGCTTCTATCAGCTTTTGTAGACATACAAAGATGTCTATTATCAGCAAGGACGTTTGTAGAATAAAGCATGATGTATTTTGTTAGTCCACTTAATACAATTTTGAGGTTCTAAAATCATCAAAATTAGCAGATTGAGTTGGGGAAGATGGATGCATATTATGAGTCTGGCCTACTTTTGACCTCTTAAGAGTCAACATTCAGTTGCCGGCTATTATCTGTATAATTTGTTTGGGATATTCAGTGGCATGGCTGTCCTGTTGAATATACCCAGCTAAGTTTATCTGACTAACTTAAACTGTCTGAGATCAGTCCTAAAGTTATCCAACTAATTTAGCTGGATAAGGTCATTCCTCCCTTGACTTAGCCAGCTGAAGACTTATGGGCTAATTTTTAAAGCCCGGCGCGTGCCGAAATGGGGAGATATGTGCATGGCCAGGTGAAAATGCTCGCGGCCACGTGAGTATCTCCCGGTACATGCGCAACAGTTTGTTTTTGTTTTTTTTTTTAAAGGGGCAAGGTATGGGCGGGGGCCGGCCAGGACAGCGCCATTAGGCACTGTCCCGGTGACGTGCGAGCTGGCAGCCGGCTTGCACGTGCTACTTACTACTGCTCCGGAGAACAGGTAAGTATAGAAAAAAAAAGCTTAAGAGATTTTAGAGGTCAGGGAGGAGAGAGGAAAAGGCAGGAAGGATAGGTAGGGGATATAGGAAGTTCCCTCCCAGTCCACTCCTTTATTGGAGAGAACTGGGGAAAGGCCCCCTTGTGCGCGCCGATATAAACTTGTCCATGCAGGTAGCTAATTTTATAACATGCGTGTCGCTGTGCACGTTATTAAATCGGTTCATCCATGTGCACACACTGAGAACCGAACGCACGTTTCTTTTAAAATCTAAGTTTGTGTTGGCTTTCGGAGACAAATCGGCAGGATCTTTAAATCTTGAGGTTTGTCTGGTTAAAGTCTGGAAGTTATCTGGACAAACTGTTTAAATATTGATCCCTTTCTTAGAAGTGATGTAAACTTTTTTTTTCCCATTTATGATAATTGTGCAGCCTGCAAAGGGTAAAAATAATTTTTAGCTTGGATGTGTTTTCTTATCTGTGCCCAGTACCATATGTGTGTAATATGAAACTTACTGCATGCACTTCTTTACTTTCTAGCATGTAAGTATAGGAAGTTCCTTAGAGGTAAATATGAATCATTTTGTTTTAGGCAATTGTGATGGTACTGGAAGCTACTGGAGATGCTACATTTAAAATGGTGATAGATTTGTTGAAGTCGCTGTGGAAGTCTGCTGTCATTACTGTGGATCAAATGAAAAGAGTAAGTCTGCCATCTGCTGGTTTGAAAGTGAAGTACAGCTCTCTACATCAGAAAAATGTTTCAGGCATGAAAGCAGGGATCCTGACTTGGGTTCTCCAATGTCACAGATCAAGTTTCCAGGATAGCCAAATTTATGTGAATTTACCTGGTTATTGAATGAAATGCATGCAAATCTATCTCATGAGTATTCAGTGCAGAAGTCCTGAAAACCAGATTTGTTTTTGTAGCCATCAAAGATCAGACTTTGCCAGCGTTGCACTAACATATTCTCTTCATTTTCATTTAGAAAAACTTGATTTCTCACCTTTCATTCAACACATCAAGGTGGATTACAAAAAAAAATAAAATATATAAACATAAATAAAATCTATACAGTTGTAAAAAAAAAAAAAAAAAGTATTAATATAGCTAAAATAGAAAATCTTGGAAAAACAAACAACAAAACAAATTAATTTTTATCCCACGACAAGCAGGATGCTAGTCCTCACATATGGGTGACATCGGTAATGGAGCCCTATGTATGGAAAAACTTCTGTCAAAGTTTCTATGAAACTTTTGAGTGGCACCAGAGTGCCTACTGAGCATGCCCAGCATGCCATGATATTCCCTGCCACAGGGGTCTCCCTTCAGTCTTCTTTTTTCCGCGGAGCCGTTAGCCTCGCGGTTAGTAGGAGTCCTGTGGAAATTTCTCCACAAATTCAAACTTTTTAAAAAAGTTAGAAAAACTTCAGCCGCAAGGGTCTCCCTTTAGAATACCATCGCGATACGTTTTTCATTTACTTCGCGGTTCTGTACCGATTTTTTTGACCATTTTTCCTGGTCCACGGTCATCGACGGCTGTCCGACCTAAAAATGGCTTCGGGATTCAAAAAGTGCCCTAAGTGCACTAGAAATATGTCTATAACGGACCTTCACCAAGATTGTGTTCTCTGCCTTGGTGAGAACCACGATGTCAGAACCTGCTCCTTGTGTGCTGCCATGACATCGAAGGGACGTCGACTCCAGATGGAGAAGATGGAACAGCTCTTCAAAATTCAACTGTTACCCGCAGCATCATCCTCTACGCAATCGTCTCCAGCTGGATCGATTCGTAAGATGGTGCTAAAGAAACGAGTCCCAGGTGAGTCGGGAGATGCTTTTATTTCCTCCCCCTCGCCATCGTCAAGGGCATCGACATCGGGAAGCGAAAAGGCCAAAGAAAAAGAAAAGCATCGGCATCGAAGGCTGTACACATCGACCATCAATCCGATACCCATAGTGCCATCGACGGAAATGAATTCGACAGCTAAGAAACCTCGGTTGGACGTGCAGGCTCCAGAGCCTTCGATACCAGGGCGATCCCCACCGATACCGGTGCAGGGAACCGTACCGCCTCAGGGCCCTGAGGAGGTACCGGCATCGCCACTACCGCCTCCCCCCATGGCTGCTCTGATCTCACCATCCATGCGGGCGGAACTTGACGTTTATATTCGTCAAGTGGTACGAGAAGCATTCCTCGATGCGATACCGAGGCCACAACCATCGACACCAGTGATGCCATCGACGCCGATTCCGGTACCGACGGATATTTTGCCCTCGATACCGATGTCACCGGCCATTCCGGCACCGATGCCGATTCTGACGCCAGCACCGAGGAAACCATCGATGCCGATTCCAGAGCTCTCTATTTTTCAACCTCTGATGGAAAAGTTGGATACCCTAATTCAGGCCGTATCCAAGAAGCCTCAAGACACCGATGAAGGCACGATGCCGGAACCAATCCCTGGTCCCTCTGGTATTGTTCCACCTCGGATTCCACAATCTCCAAGGTTTCCTTCCATGCCATCGATGCCTTTCAGACCATCAGGTCATTCAAGACACACTGGAACTGATTCTGATACAGATGTCTCTACAGACGAGGAAATGTTATCTGAGCCTTCACCTCCAGAAGATAGGAGAAAGTCACCTCTGGAGGATCTCTCATTCTCCAATTTTGTAAAAGACATGTCGGAGACTATACCCTTTCAACTTCTCTCTGAAATTGACTCCAGACAGAAAACATTAGAGGTGCAATAGTTTGTAGATCCACCCAAGGAAATACTGGCTGTACCGGTACATGAGGTACTTCAGGAACTCATGTACAGATTGTGGGAACATCCTGGGTCAGTGGCATCAGTTAATAAAAGATCAGATGCTACATACCTGGTCCAGCCAATCCCTGGATTTAAAAAATCTCAACTACCTCACCAGTCAGTGGTAGTTGAGTCAGCCCAGAAAAAGGCAAAAAGACTCAAGACACATGCTTCCACGCCACCAGGAAAGGAAAATCGATTCCCGGATAATCTAGGTAGAAAAAGTTTTCAAGGAGCTATGTTGGTTTCAAGAATAGCTGCTTATCAGCTATTCATGAACCAATATCAAGCAACCTATGGAAGCAGGTAGAAGGCCTTACCCATGATCTTCCTGAGCAATATCAAGAAGTATTCTCACAACTCGTGCATAAAGGCCTAGAAGCAGGCAAGCACGAAGTCAGGGCTACATACGACAGCTTTGAAACTGCATCTCGACTGTCAGCCTCAGGGATTACGGCTCGTAGATGGGCTTGGCTGAAGGCATCTGACTTACGACCAGAGGTGCAAGAGAGATTAGCTGACCTTCCTTGTTTGGGTGATAACCTGTTTGGAGACAAGGTTAAGGAAGCAGTGGCCACGATAAAGGACCACACTGAGACTCTCAAACAACTCTCACTAATCCCTCAAGAGCCACAACCTCCTTCTAGGAGACTCCCTAGAAGGGATATCAGGAGGCCTTACTATCGCCAACGACGCTACTACCCCCCCTGCGAGCCAGGCAAGACAATCTCGTCCAACTCAGCGTCCTCAGTCTCGGCAGAGGCCTGCTAGGCCTCAACCACCTGCTCAGACTGCATCAACATCAGGGTTTTGAAACACAACCAGAGAGCAGAAGCCCATTTCACAATCCACTTCCAGACTTACCAGTGGGAGGTCGCATAACCTTTTTTCATCACACCTGGACCTCCATAACTACAGACCAATGGGTACTTTCCTTTATAGATCAAGGGTACGGATTGGATTTTCTCACTGTACCAAAAGAAACACCACCAACCTCCTCTTGGACAGTGAACTACCACTCTACTCTCCTAAAAATAGAATTATCCACCCTTCTGAGAGCCAGGGCCATAGAACCAGTTCCCCGGGCTCAGCAGGGCAGAGGATTCTACTCCCGCTATTTCCTCATTCCAAAGAAAACAGGAGGCCTACGTCCAATCCTGGATCTCAGAAATCTCAACAAATTTCTCAAAAAAGAAAAATTCAGGATGGTATCGTTAGGCACTATGCTACCTCTACTTCAAAAAGGAGATTGGCTCTGCTCTCTGGATCTTCACGACGCATACGCTCACATTCCCATCTTTCCTCCTCACCGCAAATACCTGCGATTTCTGGTCGAAGGACAACATTTTCAATACCGAGTGCTCCCATTCGGCCTTGCCTCAGCACCTCGAGTGTTCACAAAGTGTCTGGCAGTGGCGGTGGCACACCTCCACAAACAAAAGGTGCATCTATTTCCTTATCTAGACGATTGGCTCATCAGGAGTCAGACGAAAGAAGGAGCTCTCACTTCCCTCAAGCTCACAATCAATTTACTCAACTCCTTGGGGTTTCTCATCAATTATCCGAAATCCCATTTTATACCATCTCACCTTCTACAATTCATCGGTGCAGATTTAAACACCATCATAGCAAAAGCTTTTCTTCCAAGAGACCGTGCACAAACACTCGCTCTCCTGGCACACTCTTTCCGAACTCAATCTCAAGTTACAGCTCATCAGTGCCTCACCCTACTCGGTCACATGGCCTCCACAGTTCACGTCACTCCCATGGCCAGACTGACCATGCGACTAATGCAATGGACACTCAAAACTCAGTGGATTCAAGCCATTCAACCATTGTCCACTCACATTCAGATAACGCAGGAACTGCGTTCCTCCCTCCTCTGGTGGACATCAATGAACAACTTGTTCATGGGTCTGCCTTTCCAACAACCAGTTCCACAAGTGACATTAACTACAGATGCGTCCACCTTAGGCTGGGGAGCACACATTGGTCATCTGAAGACCCAAGGGACGTGGACAATAACCGAAGCCTCTTTTCAAATAAACTTCCTAGAGCTTCGAGCTATACTTTATGCGCTGCATGCGTTCAAAGACTGCCTTTCACACAAGACTGTTCTGATTCAGACAGACAACACAGTAGCCATGTGGTACATCAACAAACAAGGGGGAACAGGTTCCTACCTCCTTTGCCAAGAAGCAGCTCAGATTTGGGACTGGGCCCTAGCACATTCCATTCTTCTACGGGCCACTTACCTAGCAGGCATCCACAACATAGTAGCCGATCGCCTCAGTCGTCAGTTCCAACCACACGAGTGGTCCTTGGATCCAGCAATAGCAACAAAGATCTTTCAACGCTGGGGTCAACCAACAATAGACCTCTTTGCCTCTCTCCTGAACTACAAAGTGAACAATTACTGCACACTGCTACGGCAGGAGAACAGCCTACCAAAGGACGCCTTTGCTTGCCATTGGAACTCAGGCCTGTTATATGCGTATCCACCGATACCACTCATAACCAAAACTCTAGTGAAGCTACAACAAGACAAAGGGACCATGATACTCATAGGCCTTTACTGGCCTTGACAGGTATGGTTTCCCACACTGCTAGACCTCTCAGTCAAGGATCCAATTCGCCTGGGAGTAACTCCCAATCTCATAACTCAGGATCAGGGTCGGTTGCGTCATCCCAACCTTCAATCCCTATCCTTGACAGCATGGATGTTGAAAGCTTGATCTTACAACCACTCAACCTTCCAACCACTATATTTCAAGTGCTGATAGCTTCACGTAAACCTTCCACTAGAAAAAATTATTCCTACAAATGGAAACTGTTTACTTTGTGGTGCACTCAGAAATCTATAGATCTTTTCACTTGCCCCACTACTTTACTACTAGACTACCTATACCATCTTTCAGACTCTGGTCTTAGGACTTCATCTATAAGAGTACATTTGAGTGCAATCTCAGCTTAACATAACAAGCTGGGAGACACACCTATCTCTACACAGCCTCTCGTCAGTAAACTTATGAAAGGTTTAACTCACCTTAACCTCCACTTCATTCCCCAAGCATACAATGGGACCTGAACGTAGTTTTAGCCAGGCTCATGCGTTCTCCATTCGAACCCATAGATACCTGTGACCTAAAATTTCTTACATGGAAAACTGTCTTCCTCATAGCCATTACATCAGCTAGAAGAATCAGTGAACTACAAGCACTTGTCACATATGAACCTTTTACAAAGTTCCTACATGACAGGGTGGTCCTCCGTACTCATCCCAAATTCCTCCCAAAAGTAGTCACGGAATTCCACCTGAACCAATCTATAGTTTTACCAACATTCTTTCCAAGGCCTCACTCTCACCAGGGAGAAAGAGCCTTACATATCTTGGACTGTAAACGTGCACTATCCTTCTACTTAAACCGCACTACATTAGATTAGGGCTGTTCAGCTTGGAGAAGAGACGGCTGAGGGGGGATATGATAGAGGACTTTAAGATCATGAGAGGTCTTGAACGAGTAGATGTGACTCGGTTATTTTCACTTTCGAATAATAGAAAGACTAGGGGGCATTCCATGAAGTTAGCAAGTAGCACATTTAAGACTAATCGGAGAAAATTCTTTTTCACTCAACGCACAATAAAGCTCTGGAATTTGTTGCCAGAGGATGTGGTTAGTGCAGTTAGTGTAGCTGGGTTCAAAAAAGGTTTGGATAAGTTCTTGGAGGAGAAGTCCATTAATGGCTATTAATCAATTTTACTTAGGGAATAGCCACTGCTATTAATTGCATCAGTAGCATGGGATCTTCTTAGTGTTTGGGTAATTGCCAGGTTCTTGTGGCCTGGTTTTGGCCTCTGTTGGAAACAGGATGCTGGGCTTGATGGACCCTTGGTCTGACCCTGCATGGCAATTTCTTATGTTCTTAAGGAAATCCAGTCAATTATTTGTATCTTATGATCCAAACAAACCAGGTAAAGCAGTGGGTAAACATACTTTATCAAACTGGCTAGCAGATTGCATACAGTTTTGTTATGAGAAAGCAGGCCTTACTCTTCAAGGGCGAGTAAAAGCACATTCAGTCAGAGCAATGTCAACCTCAGTCGCACACCTTCGCTCTATACCTATTCTGGACATTTGTAAAGCAGCAACATGGAGTTCTCTTCACACCTTTGCAGCTCACTATTGTTTAGACAAAGAAGGAAGACAAGATTCAGCCTATGGACAATCTGTCTTAAAGAACTTGTTTCCAGTGTAATCCCAACTCCTTATACAACCAATCTGCTGTGATCTTCGGCTGATTCATTTCAACAATACTTCACTGTTGCCTCACTCCCAAATGACTCAGCCTCTAGCTTGCTAATCACCCATATGTGAGGACTAGCATCCTGCTTGTCCTGGGATAAAGCAAAAGTTATCCCAGGACAGCAGGATGTAGTCCTCACGAAACCCACTCGCCACCCCGCGGATTTGGGTCCGAGACGTTTTATTATTTTATTTTTGGCTAATGCTAATTGCTACAAAACAGACTGAAGAGAGACCCCTGTGGCAGGGAATATCATGGCATGCTGGGCATGCTCAGTAGGCACTCTGGTGCCACTCAAAAGTTTCATAGAAACTTTGACAGAAGTTTTTCCGTACATAGGGCTCCATTACCGATGTCACCCATATGTGAGGACTATATCCTGCTGTCCTGGGATAACACCTATTACAAGGTAAACAATTTTGCTATATCAAAAATCCAATCGCTTCATCACTCTCTCTGATGTTAGTGAGTCTTAAAAATTCTTGACAGAAGCCCCTTAAGATTCCTTATTCAATGCCTTAAAAAGCAGGTTCACCAGTCACGTGACTGCTTGTGGTGCTGAGTAGAAAGAGCTTGGTAAAGACTAGAGCCTTTACTTCTTATATGCAAAACTTCTGTCCTTTCTCCTTATTTTCTGCTGCTTTCTTTTCTTCTGGCTCAGGTAGATGTTTTTTTTCCGGAAGTGCCACAGTTTCTTCAACGTTCAAAACAAAAACATTGCATGGCCTCATCCAAAATTAATTATTTTTCCTTCTTAGTTTCCCAGACTTTCATTTTCAGTGTTTTGGTTGAACTGACCGCCCCTCTGGCTTTTATTTTTTTGCAGTAAGAAATGGGGCATTGGATATACCTCCAATTTTTTTCTTTTCTCACATGGCATTTTTTCTTTAGAGAGATGTTTCTTCTGATTTTGAATCACTGTCCTTTCTCATCATGTAAGAATAGCCAGCAGTGTCAAATTCTGTGCACACAAAAAAGTCCCATCACTGATCATCACATAAGAAAATAAGAATGGCATGCTGGCTCAAACCAGCATCCTGTCTCTTAACAATGGCCAGTAAGTCACCTGGAAATACCTAGCAAAATCTAGTATGAAAGTCTGTTTCATGCTAGTCTCCCCAAGAATTAATAGATGGAGAAACCAAAGTCTATGTGGCTATTTATGGACCTGTCTCACACACACAAACAGGCTGATGCAATATTGTACGCTGAGTCTAGCACACAGGTTAACAAGAGCTTTGACGCGCATTTTGGACGTGTGTCCGTAACCCCTGATTCAATAAGGGGATCAGCATGTTCAAAACATGTGTAGATAATAGCGCTCATCATATGTGAATTCCATGTAGATGAGGCTATTAGCTATTAACCCGTGATGCAAAAAATCCCTGTGTGCCCGAGGTGCACTTTCTAACCTGTCAAATTTTACACCTGCCTGGAGCAGATATAAAGTCTTCCTACGCATCAAGGGCTCAACTTGAAAACAAAAAACTGCTTTTCTGTGGTTCCTACTTAGTAGGAAGAACCACAGAAAGCAGCACCATGCAAAAAAAAAAAGAAAAAGTTGACATAAAAAAAACAATTTTGGGGTGCACAATATATACCCACAATATACATGCTCAGGGCTGTGCATATTGTGCGTGCGTATTGTGCCAAATAATTAGCTGCTGCAGGATAAAACAGATGCTCATAAATTGAGCGTCCCTTTTGGTAACCTGTACACACAAGGCATTTAATGTATTCACTGCTTCACTTACTGCCAGTTGGTCCATTCAGAAGGTTGTCCTGACACTATCAAGGTGCGCTGCCTGACCCAGTTCCTGCCATGGGCCCTTTTCAGTATTGGCACACATTGTGCGCGCCTAGAGGGAGGCCCAGTGGCGCGGGTGGCAACATCTCCAGCAGTGTGGGTGAGCAGTTCTTCCTGACCACACTAAGTGACAGTATTCCTTAGCCCGGCAGCTGAAGGGTGAGAACATACTTCTGCCTTTTTTTTATTTCTAGAGTTTTCGGTTTTGGATAATTTTTCAAAAAATAAAAACAGAAACATACAAAAATATCCAGTTTAAAAAAAAAAATTCTTATTCCCTATACCACTCTGTAGCAGTTTATTCACCACAGAAGACCCACACTACAGCAACCTCAATTTATTCAGATTCTTAATGGTTGCTATCACTAAGAAGGAGAAACTTTAGGAGTAACATTTGCCACATCCTTGTTTGGAGTTCTGTAAAACTCTGTGCACCGGAACTGCTAGTACTAGTTTAGGGGCCTGGATATATTTTAGCACCCCAAATATTTCTCCTCTAAGTTCCACTTCTTCCTGTAAAATAAATGGTCATCTTCTGGAAAAAAAGCTATAGATAGACAGATATAGATATAACATATCCTCTAGTGGAGCAGTACTTCTTGGATGCTGAGGAGAGGGATCTGATGAAAGGCCAATATTTCTCATCAGAATGGTATGAGAAGGAATCATATGATGATTGAAATCCCTCCTGAGAATAAGACAGTATTTTAAGTGGTTTTGATGATGATGATCCAGTCTTGCAGGAAGACATTGCAAGACTGGAAGACTGGGCATCCACAGATGAAATTTAATGTGGACAAGAGCAAAATATGCACACGGAAGAAAAGTGATTAACATTATGTAATTACAGTGTAAAGTTCCACATTAGAAGTTACCACTCAGGAAAGGGACCTGAGCGTCATAGTGGACAATATTTTGAAATCCTCATCTGTGTGCGGCAACCTTCAAAAAAGCAAACAGAATGTTAGGAATTAGAAAAGGAATGAGAATAAAACTGAATGCCACCATATAGTTCCATGGTGAGGCTGTACTAGGAGTTTTGTGTGCAGTTCTGATCTCCACATCTCAAAAAATATAGTTGCATTGGAAAAGGCATAGAGAAGAACGACCAAAATGATAAAGGAAATGGAATGGCTCCCTATGAGAAAAGGTTGAGATTAGGGCTGTTCAGCTTGAAGAAGAGATGGCTAAGGGGGGATACAATCAAGGTCTATAAAAATATGAGTGGAATAGAACAGGTAAATGCAAATTTATTTATTCTTTCAAAAAATACAAAGACTAGAGGTCAAGACGGCAGAAAAAGACCATATAGCCTATCTGTCCAATTAATTTAGTATTGTAATTCTTAGCCCTTACTTAAAGATCCTCTTTATTTATCCCATGCTTTCTTGAATTCAGATACTGGTTTTGTCTTCACTACTTCCACTGGGAAGCTGTTCCCCTCATCTACCACCCTCTCTGTAAAGAAATATTTCCCAAGGTTATTCCTGAATCTACCCCCTTTCAACCTCATCACATGACCCTTCGTTCTAGAGCCTCCTTTCCATTGACAAAGGCTCACCTCAGTGTCTCTATCTTATCTCCCCTATGTCGCCTTTCCTCTAGGGTAACATGTTTAAATCTTTAAGTCTATCTCAATTTGCTTTAGAACGAAGACCACTGACCATTTTAGTAGCCGCCCTCTAGACCGATTCTGTCCTATTTCTATTCTTTTGAAGGTGTGGTCTCACCAGGGACCTATACAGGGGCAAATTCACCTCCCCTTTTGTCTGCTGACTACTCCTCTCCCTATGCAGCCAAGCACCTTTCTGGCTTTTATCATCACTGTATTCATCTGTTTGGCCACCTTAAGATCATCAGATACAATTCCCACAGATCCCACTCTTCCTTTTTGCTTAGAATTCACCTCCAATACTGTACCTTTCCCTTGGGTCTTTGCATCCTAAATGCATTACTCTGCATTTTTTAGCATTAAATCTTAGCTGCCAGATTTTAGACCATTCCTTGAGCTTTGCTATATCCCTCCTCAAGTTTTCCACTCCTTCCTGGCTGTCCACCCTGTTATAGATTTTGGTATCGGCAAAAAGACAAACCTTTCCTAACAACCCTTCCGATATGTTGCTCACAAAAATTTTGAAAAAAATCAGTCCAAGGACCGAACTCTGAGGCACACCACTAGTAACACCCCCTCCTCAGAGAAAACTCCATTTACTACTACCCTTTGTCACCTCCCACTCAGCCAGTCTCTAACCCAGTCAATCATTCTAGGTTCCTCACCAAGGGCACATAATTTATTTATAAGTCTTCTGTGCAGAACAGAGTCAAAGGCCTTGCTGAAATCCAAGTACACTGCACGGCTCGGCGCACGCAGGCTGCCGATTTTGGGCAGCCTTGCGTGCGCAGACCCAGGATTTTAATGGATACGCGCGGCTATGCACATATCTATTAAAATCCCGCGTACTCTTGTTTGCGCCTGATGCGCGAACAAAAGTACACGCGGGCACAGATTTATAAAATCTACCCCGCAGAGTACAGAATCTATCTGAATGCCTACATTCTCAACAATAGAGGTTAAAGAACATAATGCTTGCCATACTAAGTCAGACCAAGGGTCCATCAAGCCCAGTATCCTGTTTCCAACAGTAGCCAAGCCAGGTCACAAATACTTGGCAGGATCCCAAGGGATAGATAGATAGATTCCAAGCTTCTTATCCCAAGAATAAGCAGTGGATTTCTGCAACTCTACCTTCATTGTAATGGACTTTTCCTACAGGAGCTTGTCCAAACCTTTTTTTTAAACGCAGCTACTCAAATAGCTTTCACCACATCCTCTGGCAATGAATTCCAGACCTTAATTATGCGTTAAGTAAAAAAAAAGTTATCTCTTTATTAGTTTTACATGTATTACCCAATAACTTCATTGTTTGTACTAGTAAACAAATTCCATTCCATTACACTCATTTTAGACCTCTACCATTTCTTCCCTCTGCCGTCTCTTCTCCAAGCTGAAGAGTTCTAATCTCTTTAGCTTTTCTTCATTTGGGAATTGTTCCATCCCCTTTATCATTTTGGTCACCCTTCTCTGTACCTTTTCTAATTCTGCTATATCTTTCTGAGATGTGGTGGCCAGAACTGAACACAATACTCCAGATGAGGTCGCACCATGGGGTGATACAGACACATTATGATATTCCCTGTTTTATTCTCCATTCCTTTCCTAATAATCCCTAGTATTCTATTTGCTTTCTTGGCTGCTGCTGCACAATGAGCAGAAGATTTCAACATATTTTCAATGACATCTAGATCCTTTTCTTGAATGGTGACTCCTAATGTGGAACCTTGCATTATGTAGCTATAATTTGGATTACTCTTCCCTAAGGGACGAATTTTCAAAGGGTAACCCCGAAAACCCGCTCCTGCGCGCGCAAGCCCTGGGACGCGCGTATGTCCCGGGGCTTTGAAAAAGGGGCGGGAAGGGGGCAGGGCGTGGGCGGGGCGGTCTGGGGGCGAGGCCAGAGCCTCTAGGCACAGCAGCCATTTGCTGCTGTGCCCGGGATCGCGGGCCGGCCATTGGCTGGCCTGTGCAATCTATGCCTGCCCAGAGGCAGGCGCAACTTATAGGACAAAGGTAAGGGGGGAGTTTAGGTAGGGCTGGAGGGCGGGTTAGGTAGGGGAAGGGAGGGGGAGGGGGGGCGGAGGGAACGGAGGAGGACTGCGTGGCTCGGCGCACACAAGTTGCACAATTGTGCATCCCCTTGCCTGCGCCGACCCTGGATTTTATAACATGTTATAAAATCGGGCATAGATTTGTGCACGCCGGGTTGCGCGCACAAATCTATGCCCGCGCGTAGTTTTTAAAATCTGGCCCTAAGTGTATCACTTTGCACTTGTCTACACTAAATTTCATTTACCATTTGCATGCCCAGTCTCCCAGTTTTGCAATGACCTCTTGCAATTTCTCACAATCCTCTTGTGATTTGACATTTTTGAATAGTTTTTTGTCATCAGCAAATTTGATCACCTGACTTTTTGCCATTTCCAGGTAATTTATAAATATATTAAAAAGTATCAGTCCCAGAACAGATCCCTGGGGCACTCCACTATTCATCTTTTTCCACTGAGAAAATTTACCATTTAGCCCTACTCTGTTTTCTAACTTTTAAGCATTGGCAATCTACAATAGGACACTGCCACCTATCCTATGACTTTCAGATTTCCTAAGAAGTCTCTCATGAGGGACTTTGTCAAATGCTTTCTGGAAATCCAGATACACTATTTCAACTGGCTCACCTTTATCCACATGTTTATTTATGCCCTCAAAAAAAAGTAGCAAATTTGTGAGGCAAGACTTCCCTTGGCTAAATTCTTGTTAGCTTTGGCCCATTAAACTATGCTTTATCTATATGTTCAGCAATTTGTTCTTTATTATAGTTTCTGCCATTTTGCCTGGTACAGATCTCAGACTCACTGGTCTGTAATTTCCTGGATCACCCCTTGAACCCTTTTTAAAAATTGGTGTTACATTGGCAGCCAGCTAGTCTTCAGGTACCATAGATGATATTGATATTTACAAATTTCCAGTAGCAGGTTTGCAATTTCATTTCTCAGTTCTTTCAGCACTCTGAGATGTATACCATCTGGTCCAGGTTATTTGCTACTCTTTAGTTTATCAATTTGCCCAAGTACATCTTCCAGGTTCACTGCAATTTGTTTCAGTTCCTCTGAATCATCATCTTTGAATATCATTTCTGGCAAGGGTATATCTTACATCTTCCTCAGTGAATACTGAAGCAAAGAATTCATTTAGTCTCTCTGCTATGACTTTGTCATCCTTAAGTGCTCCTTTTACCCCTTGATCATCTAATGTAAAAACCTTCAAGAAGGAGCTGAAAACCTGGCTGTTCTCCAAAGCTTATCAAAACATCCAATGACAATCATGCCTCCTCCTAATGATATATCATCTTAATGGACCCCTACATATCCATTCTCCTCAACCATGTTAACTTATAAACTTAACCTTAACTATATAACCTGCTGCATCCATGTGAACCTGAATATGTTACCTTACCTGTTCTAAATAACCTCCTGCAACCATCCGAATTGCATATTTAACCTTACTAACTCCTTTAAATTAAAGTTTATCAAAATATCCATGCTAACATCCTAACATACCATAATTCATCGAAACTTGTAAACTGTTATGATGGCGAAACCGAATGACAGTATATAAAACTCGATAAATAATTATCCAACTAATTCCCTCACAGGCTTTTTACCTTGAATGTACCTGAAAAAGTTTTTTCCCATAGATAAGCAGGCTGAATTAGGCATTCTGTCTGGGACGTCGTCCTGGCGGCCCGACGCGGAACTTCCTCCAATAATACAGGACTGTGCTCTGTGCACCTGCGCAGTTGTTCCCGCATGAATCTCCTCATCTCGTCAGTTTTCGTTTCTCCCGCGCAGCTTACAGTCGCTCTCAACTTTCTCCCAGGACAAGCAGGATGGTACCTGAGGTGGTACTGAGCATCCACAGACTCCTGTGGAGGCTCCAGTAACGCCTAGCCTGCCTCCTACCATAGGCGCAGTGTTATCCACATCAGCCTTCAGGAAGGAATTGGACAGATTGATCCAACAGGCAGTGTTGAATGCCCTTTGGGGCTTCCAGTCGCCACTGTCGCCGGCCCCCGCACCGGCACCGGCGCCCTTGATGTTCGCAATGCTCCTCGAACGTTGGACACCCTTATCAGTGCCCTACCGACTCAGCCCGTGCCATCGGACACGTTGGCACCGAGTCGACCATCGAGACCTCCACAGATCCCGATTCCCATTCCGGGTTCCTCTGAGGAGGAAGAGGCGACTTCCGGCATGATCCCAGCATGGGACCCACCGATGCTGGAACCCGTTCCAGGGCTATCGGGAATGTCTGTGCCTAAATGCACCTCATCTGCCTCGGTGCCCTCTGTGCCAGCACCGCCTCCTTTGATGCCGATGCCGCATCTATCGATGCCACCGACATTCATCGATGCCTTCCCACCCTCTTGGCTCTGGCATCCTTCCTTCTTCAGGAATCCCAATGGGAGAGGAAGAAACACCCTATGATCCATGGGAGGAAGCATCCTCTGACCATTCCTCACAAGCTTCCGATGAATTGCTCTCAGAGCCTTCACCCCCGGAAGAAAGGCATCGTTCTCCTTCAGAAGACCTCTCCTTTGCGAGCTTTGTCAAGGAGATGTCTGATACCATCCCATTTACATTGATAACGGAGGAGGACGTTTGCCACAAGATGTTGGAGGTCTTACAATTTGTAGATGCTCCAAAAGAAGTAATGGTGATACCAGTGCACGAAGATCTGCTAGACCTCTTTCACCACCTGTGGAACCATCCAGGTACTGTTCCTCCAGTCAACAGGAAGACAGATGCTACATACCTGGTCCAACAAGCCCCAGGTTTTCAAAAAAGCCAATTACCCCACCATTCAGTAGTGGTAGAATCGGCTCAAAAGAAAGCTAAGAGATCCCATCCACACTCCTCTGCCCCTCCTGGAAAGGAGCAGAAAGCGTTGGATGCATTGGGGCGTAGAGTTTTTCAAGAGTCCATATTAATAGGATGAATAGCGGCATACCAATTATACATGACCCAATATAACAGGAATCTCTGGAAGCAAGTCCAGGAGTTCGCAGAGACTCTACCACAACAACATCAAGAGCCCTTGTCCTCCATCCTGCAAAAAGGATTGGAAGCAGGTAAACATGAAGTCAGAGCTGCTTACGAATCTTTTGAAACAGCATCTAGAGTCTCGGCAGCAGGCATCAGTGCTAGATGCTGGGCCTGGCTCAAGGCCTCAGACTTACGCCCGGAGGTGCAGGACAAACTTGCAGATCTCCCCTGTACAGGAGAAAACCTGTTCAGGGACAAGATCCAAGATGCAGTGGCCCAGTTAAAGGACCATCATGAGACCCTGCAACAACTATCAACTGTCACCTTAGATACACCCTCTGTAGCCCGCAGGGGCACACATAGGCACATCAGGAAACAATTCTACAGATCACGCAGGTATTATCTTCCCGTGTCCCGTGCTCGTCCAGCTCGAGCCCCTCAGAGAGGAAATACACGTCAAACGAGAACTAGAGCGCAGCCAGCTTCACAAGCTGGTCCTGCGACTGGATTTTGACTCCTTTCCAGAGAGCAGCAACCACCCCCTCTGATTCCACAACCTGGTTCACCATTGGGAGGCCGCCTCTGCCACTTTGCAATCAATTGGTGCCCAATTACCACGGACCAGTGGGTACTGTCCATCATAACCCACGGTTACAGTCTAAATTTTTCAACTATACCCTTGGACTCCCCACCCATTCCAGCATGGAGCTGGGATGACCACATAGTACTTCTCGAGTCAGAGCTCTCGACCCTTCTGTCTGCCAGGGCTGTAGAACCGGTTCCTTCGACTCAGCAAGGGAGAGGCTTCTACTCCTGGTATTTTCTAATCCCAAAAAATACTGGTGGCCTCCACCCTATTCTAGATCTCTGTGCCTTAAACACATTTCTTCACAAGGAAAAATTCAGAATGGTGTCCTTGGGCACCATGCTCCCTCTCCTACAACAGGGGGATTGGCTCTGCTCTCTAGACCTTCAAGACGCTTACGCCCATATTGCAATCTCCCCCCCCCCCCCCCCCCTCATCGCAAATACCTGCGATTTGTAGTGGGCACGGGCACGGGCACTATCAATACAAGGTACTACCATTTGGCCTAGCCTCAGCACCCCGAATATTCACACTTACGCCGCAAGGGCATCCACGTCTTTCCATATCTAGACGACTGCTTCATAAAAAGCCAGTCCAGACAAGGAGCCCTAGACTCCCTCTGTCTCATTATATGGCTTCTGCATTCATTGGGATTTTTGATCAACTACCGGAAGTCTCACTTACCGTCTACCATCTCTCCTTTTTAGGAGCAGACCTAGACACCAGAGTGGCAAAAGGGTTTTTACCCAACGACCGAGCAAACATGCGTTCCAACCTTGCCAGCTCTATCCGCCGTCGACAAACAGCCTCTGCTCGCCAGTTACTCATGCTACTTGGCCACATGGCATCAACAATCCACGTCACCCCAATGGCACGCCTAGCCATGAGACTAACACAATGGACTCTAAATTCTCAGTGGCATCAAGCCACTCAGCCACTTTTGTCCCTTGTCCACATAACCAACCAGCTTCGTCTGTCCCTTACTTGGTGGTCGCACAAGGCCAACTTACAAACAGGTCTTTCCTTCAAGCAATCAGCTCGTCAGGTGACCTTAACCACTGACTCCTCCAATCCTTCTGTTGTGGGCAGAATCTTCCACCGGTGAGGTCAGCCGGACATCGACTTTTGTGTCCAATCAGAACCGCAAAGTGGAACGATTTTGCTCCCTACACAGGGACCGAAGAGCATCAACAATGGATGCCTTCGCCCGCCCCTGGAAAAAACCTGCTATATGCGTACCTTCCGATTCTGCTAATAAGCAAGATTCTCGTGAAGCTACAACAGGACTGAGGTTCAGTGATACTCATTGCCCCGTATTGGCCACGCCAAGTCTGGTTTCCCATACTTCTCGACCTCTCTGTCCAGGAACCCATTCGCCTGGTCACGGCGCCCAACCTCATAACACAGAATCATGGCAAATTGCGCCACCCGAAATTCCAAACATGTCCTTGACGGCCTGGATGTTGAAAGATTGATACTACAGCCCCTCGATCTTTCTAGTAGCGTCTCTCGAGTCCTCTTAGCTTCACGAAAGCCTTCCATGCGGAAGTCTTACCACTCTAAATGGAAGAGGTTTACCTTATGGTGCACACAGAAAGGTTTAGATTCCTTTACTTGTCCCACACCAGAACTCTTAGACTATCTCTGGCATCTCTTGGAATCTGGTCTCCAGACTTCCTCCATACGAGTACACCTCAGTGCCATCTCTGCTTACCATCAAGGAATAAGGGTTGCCCCGATATCGGCTCAAACCCTTGTGGGTTGCTTCATGAGAGGCTTACTACAGCTTGCATCTCCTCTATGACCACTGGTAGTGGCATGGGACCTCAATGTAGTACTTGCACTGCACATGCGTCCTCCTTTTGAGCCCCTGCATTCCTGCGAACTAATACCTTACAAGGATTTTCGTGGTAGCTATCACATCTGTTCACAGAGTCAGTGAGTTGCAAGCCCTTGTAACATACTCGCCCTTTACAAGGTTCCTCCAAGACCGGGTGGTTTTCTGCACTCACCCTAAATTTCTTCCAAAGGTGGTAATGGATTCCACTTAAACCAATCCATGGTCTTGCCCACTTTCTTTCCAAGGTCTCATACTCACCCGGGTGAACGAGCTCTGCACACCTTGTACTGTAAACGTGCACTTGCTTTTTACTTAGACCACACCGCAGTCCACAGAAAGTCCACCCAACTCTGTTTCTTTTGACAAAAACAAACTTGGAGTTGCATTGGGCAAGCTGCATTCTGCTACCAGCAAGCAGGCCTTCCACTTGAGGGACACGTGAAAGTGCACTCAGGGCCATGGCAACATCGTTATCACACTACCGTTCAGTACCAATTGCCGACATCTGCAGGGCTGCATCGTGGAGCTCTCTCCACACCTTCGCAGCCCACTACTGTCTTGACAAGGCTGGACAACAAGACTCCGTCTTTGGCAAGTCTGTCCTACGGAATTTGTTCCCAGTGTAAAAAATCCCAACTCGTCCTACCTCGACCCACTGTGAATTCAGACTGCATCATCATTGCCAACAGCACTCCAGTTATTGTGCCTGTTGCACATGTTATGTGCTGGTTGGCCTGCTTCTTTATGAGTCAGCCTGTAGCTTGCTATTCACCCATATGTGAGTACTACCATCCTACTTGTCCTGGGAGAAAGCAGAATAACTTACCTGTAACAGGTATTCTCCCAGGACAGCAGGATGTATAGTCCTCACGAAACCCGCCTAGTAGCAGAGTTGGGTTCGATACCATTTTCTTATTGTATTTTTCGCTCGTACTTTTTGCTACAAACGAGACTGAAGGGGGACCCCGTATGGCCACAGGGTTTGTGGCATGCTGGGCATGCTCAGTGTGCCAGTCAAAGTTTTAGAAACTTTGACAAAAGTATTCCATGCCAGGGCTCCATCTGATGTCACCCATATGTGAGGACTAACATTCTGCTGTCCTGGGAGAACACCTGTTACAGGTAAGCAACTCTGCTTTCTCTCACGCCTATATTTTTCTCTGTCTATCTACTCAATCTCTCTGAGTACTTAAAACAGCAATTTTAAGTGCTAACATGGCACCAAAGGCACCTGGATTTAAATTCTGCCAAAGTGGCAAGATTATGTCCGTAACAGGTGGACATAATTATTGCTACATTTGCCTTGGTCTAGACCATGACCAGGCATCTTGCCACAACTGCAGCAGGATGTCTCCATGGGCCTGGAGACAAAGGGCCGAAAAAATGGAAAAGCTGAGAGGTGATCCGTCCATTTCTTACGCCCTGATCTATAGTTCGACTCAGTCTTTGCCAGCTAAAAAGTCGAAGAAAGTGGACACAGGTAAGAGGTCAACTTCACTGGAACCTTACGAAACGGGTAAAAAAATCTTCCAGGAAAGGAAAAGAGTTTGAGAGACAAACCTCCAAAACACCCTACTGAGTCAAGGGAAATAGTGTGGGAACTGCCGCAGTCCAAAAGATCTAAGCATGGCGCCGACCAAGATAAGGTGCATAAACCCCTTAGTCACCTGGAGCACGAAGCGTTGCCTCGCCCGAAGCACAAAGCATCGCCTCGACCAACACATGGAGCATCACCTCACCTGAATCGAAAGGCATCGACTCACCTGACGCATTATGCGTCAAAACACCTGGACCATGATGCATCGACTAGTCTGACACACGAAGCGTCCAGATGTACAATGCACTGTACATTAAAGCGAATAATGTCAGAAAACAGTCACTCTGAAAAATCCAAAGAAAACCAAAGGAAATCAACTTCACCATTGAAGCATGAGAACCCCAGGGACATAGATCAGCCCAGTGGAGGTACTCAGTCATATTGGTGACCAGACCCACAAATTGTATTTATGGCAGAAGAGCTGGAAGCTGGTTCTGATATGGATGTTGTCCAACTAACTGACAAATCTTATTCACCCTCATCAAGCAGTATACGCTCAAGCCTTTCGAGGTTTCTAACAGAAAAAGACAACAACTTCAACTACAAGAACCCTTAATAAAGCATCGTAAATCTTGCCAGTTCCCTCTAGTTCCAGCCAGACTCTGCCATCCTTGTGACGGTGCTTCCAAGGAGAACTCAATTTGAACATAAATCTTGGACTAAGAGGAAAGAAGCAGCCTCGCAGGCAATGTCACATATATCAGACATTCTAAAAAACTTCTTTCAAACAATGCCAGTCAACCCCCGGGATCAAGATTCATCAACTGAGTCTGAAGAAACTCAGGGCATGAGCCTAGTCCAGCGGATTTGGAAGTGGAAGTTAATATCCCTGCCTCTCCACCAACATCTCCGTGATCATCTATAGGGATCCCTTCAGATTCACTGGAGGGACCACCTGAACAGTCTTCCCCAACTGAAGACCTAACACATTCAAAATTTATAGAAAAGTTAGGCTCCTTCTTAAAAATCAAAACAAAAAAGATACCAGAACCAAGGGCAGATGTACATGAAATATTAAAGATTTTCGACATGCCATCAGAGCCTAAGCACTACCTCCTCATGCGGTGTTGGAAGATGTTCTAGACAAATCCTGGACATCACAATTTTCTACCCCTACTGTTTCCATAAAGACAGATCTTAAATTTAGAATACCCAAGACTGCACACTATGTAACACCACAATTATCTCATGCTTCTATTGTCGTCGAATTGGCAATGAAAAAAAGCTAAGATAACAAGACTCTACTCGGACATTCCTCCAGGTAGGGACAGTTAATAGCTGGATGACTTTGGCAAGAAAATATTTCAAGGTGCCATGCTGAATTCTAGGATTCAGCACCACCAGTTCTACATAGCTCAGTATTTATATGACTGTTTACAAGGTCTGAAACAAGAAGGGCCCTCTACGACTGTCAATCAAATCAGACATGGAAGAAGGCTTACGCCACCTAATAAGAAAGGTCTATGAAGCTTTCGACACCTCTGCAAGAATGTCAGCATCTGCCATAGCAGCACATAGAATTGCCTGACTCAGAGCAAGCACAATAAGGGATGATGTCTATGAATAACTTGATGATATACCTTGCAGAGGAGATAATCTTTTTGGGGACAGATTCTATGAAACGGTCTCACGGTTGAAAGAACAAAGTGTGGCAATATCATCACTCACTTTTTACCAATGGAGCATTACCCTTCTAAACATTATTACCCCTTCAAGCAACCTTTCTACCAACATGGCAATACATACAATTCACACCTTATTGTATGCCATTTTATCAACTCAAAGGCAACAGCCTCAGCAGCCACAAGCAAGAAGTCACCAAAGAGCACCACGCCAACAAAAATAGGCACAGGGGCCAAGACAAGAAGCCTCAGCAGAATTTTTGAACAATGCAACGCCACAGCCACCATTGAAAGTGGGAGGAAGGTTCTCCTCATCCTTCCAAGAATGCTCATCCATAACATCAGACCATTGGGTTCTCAGTATTGTAAGAAATGGTTATCAACTGAATTTCCGTGCAAACCCCAGCCTACCCCCATCTTGTTCATCCACAAGGGGATCACAAAAACCTATATCTGCTCTGTGAGGAGGTGCAGAAACTTCTGGACCAAAATGCCATACAAACACTGATTCGCAAGCAGCATCAGGGATTTTATTCCCAATACTTCCTTATTTCCAAGAAAGGCAGGGGCATCAGACCTATTTTAGATCTTCGAGCCCTGAACAAGTTTATTCAGAAAGAGAAATTCAAGATGACATCCCTCAAAACCATTCTCCCATTCCTACAACCCAACGATTGGTGTGCTCTTTGGATCTCAGAGATGCCTATGTCCATTTTCCAGTGCATCCAGCCTTGTGACGGTACCTCTGCTTCCAAGTGAACAAGACTCATTATCAATAAAGGTACTTCCATCTGGCCTATCCTCAGCTCCCAGAGTATTCATGAAATGCCTAGCAGTGGCTGTGGCCCATCTTTGGAGGAAAGGTATCAAGATTTTTCCCTATTTGGACGATTGGCTCCTAGTTTTCCTCGAATCCAAACATACTACTTTCACATTAATGGACTTCTTATAGGAAAAGTCCATTAATGGCTATTAATCAATTTTACTTAGGGTATAGCTACTGCTATTAATTGCATCAGTAACATGGGATCTTCTTAGTGTTTGGGTAATTGCCAGGTTCTTGTGGCCTGGTTTTGGCCTCTGTTGGAAACAGGATGCTGGGCTTGATGGACCCTTGGTCTGACCCAACATGGCAATTTCTTATGTTCTTATGTACAGCAAACCATAATCTGCTTAGACAAATTGGGATTCATAATCAACTACGAGGAATCGCACCAGATTCCCACCCAAATCCTACAGTTCATTGGAGCGTTAATAAACACCAAATTCTGCAGAGCCTTTCTTCCAATGAAACAAATACAGACTTTCCACAAACTGGCCTCTGCATTAAATATCCATTCAACTGCATCGGCTCACCAAATTCTAACAATGTTGGGCCATATGGCAGCAGCCCTGATTATGGCTTCACACACCCATCTTCACGTGCGTTGACTACAGTGTGGACTAAAGGCCCAGTGGTCCCAGTATAACCATCCACTTTCTCGTTGAGTTCTTATGACTCACTCTATGACCTTAGACATCGACTGGTGGCTCTCCCTCAAAATCCTACAGATGTGAGCACTGTTCTGATCTCTGGATTATCAGATCACTATGACGACAGATGCATCCACTCATGGATGGGGGTGCACATGTACCACACTTCAAAACTCAAGGGATTTGGTCTCCAAAGGAAAAACACTTACAGATAAACCTACTAGAGCTAAGGGCTATAAGGAATGCAATCTGCACCTTCATAAATATCCTCACCGGAAAGAGAGTAATGGTCTACATGGACAGCCAAGTGGCCATGTTTTGCATAAACAAAGAAGGAGGGTCCTGTTTTCATACTCTGTACAAGGAAGCAGTGCTAACACTAGAATGGGCACTGAACCACTCCATCCAGTTGCAAGCAGCATATTTTCTGGGAATATAGAAAACAGAAGCCGACAGGCTCAGCAGGATTTTCCACCCCCACGAGTGGGCATTAAAATCAAGAAGTAGCGAACAGTCTGTTCAAGGAATGGGGAACACCATATATGGATCTCTTCGCAACAGAAACCAATACAAAACTTCCATGGTTTTGTCCCATCTACCCCAGCACTTGCAGAACAGCCCAGGATGCATTTTTACTTTCTTGGTCATAAAACCTATTTTATGCTTACCTGCTGATACCAATTTGGGAAGAGTAATCCAAAAGTGCAATACAGACACATCAGATCTCATACTCATTGCTCCAACATGGCCCAGACAACCATGGTATGCCTACCTAGTACACCTAGCAATCCAAAGGCCAATATACCTAGGGAACAGTCAAGACCTTATATCACAATAAGGGGGCACTTTACTTCACCCCCTACATTCCTCTCTACATCTGACAGCTTGGAGATTGAAAGGAAAGCCTTGAGTCATTTTTCTTTCCTGGCAGACATTGAACACATTTTTATTTCTGCCAGGAAAGAGAGTAATGGTCTACATGGACAAAATTGTGCTGGAAAATGGATTATCCCAGGACAAGCAGGATGCTAGTCCTCACATATGGGTGACATCACTGAACGGAGCCCAGCGCGGGAAACCTTTTTGTCAAAGTTTCTAGAAACTTTTGACTGGCCCTGAGAGGCCACTGAGCATGCCCAGCATGCCATGATATTCTCTGCCACAGGTGTCTCTCTTCAGTCTTCACTGCATCGCAGGACTACAGCCCTCGCGTTCGCAATTCTTGTGACTGAAAAAGTCAATAGTTTTTCGTGATATTCTCTCTCATAGGAGCTCTCAAGCTCGCCGGCTGGTGAGTAATATTTTCTTTCTCATATTCTTCGGAATTTTTTTTCCCTCACACTCGCATCCATCGATGGCCGTCGGTTCCAAAATGGCGACGGGATTCAAAAAGTGCCCAGTTTGCAATAGAAACATGTCGATAACTGATCCGCATTTGGAGTGTGTACTTTGCCTCGGAGAAAAACACGATGTCAGTACATGCCCCAAATGTGCAGAAATGACAGTAAAAGGACGGAAAGCCAGACAAGAGAAGATGGAGCATCTGTTTTCTCTTCAGCTAATTCCTTCTCCCTCAAAATCATCGAGGTCGTCTCCGGCTGGAACGACCAAAAGGGTTTTGCTTAAAAAACTGCGTCCGGATGGCTCCGGAGATCGCCCGTCCTCTCCATCCTCGGTACTATCGACAAAATCGGCAGAACACCAGAAATCTAAATATCGCCATCTACATCAATGTCCCAGGATGAATCGATGCCAAAGCGGCCCAGACAGCAGGAAACACCGGCATCTTCCATGCCTGGGCCTTCGCCATCACCGATGCCAACCACCTCGTCGATGGACACCGCAGTACCGCCACCACGTACATCATCGGTGATTTCACCAATTGTACAGCCTGAATTGTCTACATTAATAAGACAAGCGGTTCTACAAGCTCTACAAGAGCAAAATATTCCAACGATTCCGTCGATGCCGACATCCGTGTCGATGCCGACACCGTCCGTGTCGATGCCGATGCCTCCAGCATCGATACCGGTAATGATACCGATGCCGATGGTACCACCAATGACGGCATCCTTCTTGCCGCCTAGGATTTCGACTGGTTTTATAACCACTACACCGAGGCTCGGAACACAATCCACATCACTTTTTGCACATATTCCACCATCTGTACCATATCCACCAACGATGACATTGACAGTATCCCCGCTACCATCGGGCCAACCTGCACTGGAACCTCCAGAAGTTCAAGATGAGGCCTTTTATCGACGCCTTTTACAAAGGTACCAAAATGTGATCGATAATTTACCACCTGTTAGGCCACATACTACTTCTGCAGATGGTTTCATCGACGACCCACAGCCTGGTCCTTCAGGACTCCAGCCCCCACCTAAACCAATGCCAAAATCACCTTACAGAGAAGATTCAGAAGACTCCTGGGATGATGAACCCTCTCAATTTTCTTCAGAGGCGTTCATGTCTAACCCTTAAGACATAAGAAATTGCCATGCTGGGTCAGACCAAGGGTCCATCAAGCCCAGCATCCTGTTTCCAACAGAGGACAAACCAGGCCACAAGAACCTGGCAATTACCCAAACACCAAGAAGATCACATGCTACTGATGCAATTAATAGCAGTGGCTATTCCCTAAGTAAACTTGATTAATAGCCGTTAATGGACTTCTCCTCCAAGAACTTATGCAAACCTTTTTTGAACCCAGCTACACTAACTGCACTAACCACATCCTCTGGCAACAAATTCCAGAGCTTTATTGTGCATTGACAGAAAAAGAATTTTCTCCGAATAGTCTTAAATGTGCTACTTGCTAATTTCATGGAATGCCCCCTAGTTCTTCTATTATTCGAAAGTGTAAATAACTGAGTCACATCTACTCGTTCAAGACCTCTCATGATCTTTTTTTTTTTTTTTTCAATTTCTCTTTATTAAATTTGTTAACAAATTACAAAGATAATTTATACACTTTGTAGTGAAATACAATAGCTGACAAACCACAATGATATTCTTCAATAAAATTACAAATATGAACATCAAGAAATAATATCATATCTTTGCGCTTGTCATTGCTAAAACATCATAGAGGTAATACTTGCAAGAGGTTCCTGTGCTATATTAGATAGGGATTTCCAAGAAGTATTCTAACAATTACAATTGTATAAGATACGGCCATTATTCTTAATTAACCTCATTAACATTCCCTTCATTCAGAACCTGTTGTTTTGCTTTCAAGAAATCTCTTAACTGATTTATTTCAAAGAAAATATATGTTGTTCCTCGAAGTTTTAACACACATTTACATGGGTATTTTATTTTCATTATAGCACCTAATGCCTCAGCTTCAGGTTTTAAAGATAGAAAAGCTTTTCGGCGTACCTGAGTACACTGCTACGTCAGGAAACAACCTGACCTTGTTACCCAGGAAGTTAATATTCAAATTTTTAAAATATGCTTTCATCACTAAATTCTTTTCCTGTTCAGATTGAAAAGTAATTAAAAGTGTAATATGTGTGAGTATCTCCACCTGAGATTCTTCAAGAAACCTTGTTAAATTCTGAAAATCTATGGGATTTCTTTCTACATTATCATTAGAAAATTGCTTATTTGATAATTGAACTATCTTCTTTATTTCTGGTACTTTATCTGATGGAATTTTTAAATTTTCCATCAAATATTTCCTAAAAGTAATAAGCAATGGTTCTTCTTTAATTTTTAGAAAGTTTAAAACCCAGTTATTCAAGTATTTAATGGAGTTTTCCAAAAACTCCATTTTTCTAGATGTTACCAACGTATCTCGAGAGATAACTGATGACAAATCTTTCAATCCCTTTACTTCTTCTCCTAGAGATTGTATCTACACACATTGTTCTGTAAGAATTTTTTGATGATCTTGAGATACAAAATCTAACTTCTGGGAAACATTTTTTAATATTAATGACTGTTCTTGAATGCTAACAAACAGCTAACAAATGCTAACAAACAGCTTTCTGATCATTACCCTAAGAGATCGTGCCACCTCCACAGCTGGCCCTCTCCTGTGGAACTCCCTTCCTACAGATCTCAGACAGGAGCCCTGCCTCCTAACTTTTAGGAAAAGACTTAAGACTTGGTTATTCAAGCAAGCTTTCCGGGACATAATCTAATGACACAATCTAACGACTCCTCAAAACATTCAGCCCTTAACCATGCCTTTTGTATATAGCATTTAATTTGTATATTGTTCAACCATTTATTCTTTCCTCTCTTCCTCCTTTCTCCAAGTTCTGCTACCCTTGTTAAATGTAACTGTACCTTCAGTCACCACAGTTCTAGTTTGTTGTATTTACTGCACTCCCGTTTTATGTAAACCAGCAAGATATGTTTTCATGATTGCCGGTATATAAAAACCTTAAATAAATAAATAAATAAATAAAATGTCCGCCAGGGACTCTATAGACAGAGCAGATAGTTCTTTAATCCCAGTCAATGTCTCATCCTCTACTACTCCGGATTGAATTCTGGTGTAGAGGACCTATCACTAAATCCTCTACATGATCTCCAGTTGGTTGTTGTACTGATCGAAGAAAGAAGTCACCCCCAGAAGATCTTTCCTTCTCCTCATTCATACAAAGTATTCTGACTCAATTCCATTTAAACTTACAGCAGAGGAGGACACAAGAGCACAAACCCTTGAGGTGCTACAGTTTGTGGATCGACCCAAACAAGTACTGGCAGTCCCAGTACATGAGGTTTTACTAGATCTCCAAAAACGAATCTGGGAACATCCAGCTTCTACCCCTGCAGTGAATAAATGTGTGGAGACGACTTACATAGTACAACCAGCTCCAGGCTACCACAAACAGCAATTACCACACCAGTCTGTAGTGGTGGAATCAGCACAGAAAAAATCTAAACGTGTGCGCCCACACTCATCCATCCCACCAGGCAGGGAGCACAGATTCCTGGATACACTAGGTAAAAAGGTCTACCAGAGTTCCATGTTGAGCACCAAAATCTCTGCGTATCAACTCTACATTACTCAATACCAGAGGAACCTCTGGAAGCAGATGGAAGAGTTCATAACCTCTTTACCCACCCAGTTCCAAGAGCCTGCACAAGCTGTAGTAACAAAGGGACTGGAAGCAGGCAAACATGAGGTAAGAGCAGTCTATGATAATTTTGAGACTGCTTCCAGAACAGCAGCAGCTGGAATCACTGCTCGCAGATGGGCCTGGCTCAAAGCATCTGACCTCAGAACCGAGGTACAAGACAAACTTGTGGACCTGCCCTGTCTTGGTGACAATCTGTTTGGGGACAAAATTCAAGAGGCTGTACAACAGCTTAAGAACCACACTGAGACTCTACGTCAGCTGTCTCAAACCCCTCAAGAGCCTACGACTCAGTCTTCTCATCATCCTCCACGAAGAGATATGAGACGTTCCTATTACAGGCCACGAAGATACTACCCACACACTTCTAGGGGTAGATCTAGTAGACCTACACAACGCTCTCAAACCAGACAATCCAGGCCTGCTCGTCCACAACCTCCTGCACAAACAGGCCCTGCAACAGGCTTTTGAAACAAAGACCAGAGAACAAACCCAACCTTGCAATCCCAAGCCAAATCTACCAGTGGGAGGAAGAATATCTCAATTTTACATAAATTGGAAAAACATAACATCAGATCAATGGGTACTTTCCATAGTATCTCGAGGATACTAACTAAATTTCACCTCAATTCCTCCAGAATTTCCACCAAAATCCTGCCCACAACTAAATTCTCAACTTCAATAATTACAAGCAGAATTATCCACCCTTCTGAGATCCAGGGCCATACAACCAGTCCCCCGGACACAGCAGGGCAGAGGATTCTACTCCCGATACTTCCTCATTCCAAAGAAAACCGGAGGCCTACGTCCCATCCTAGACCTCAGAAATCTCAACAAATTTCTAAAGAAAGAAAAGTTCAGGATGGTTTCTCTAGGCACCATGCTTCCACTTCTTCAAGCAGGAGATTGGCTTTGTTCTCTGGCTCTTCAAGATGCTTATGTTCATATTCCAATATACCCTCCTCATCGCAAGTACCTGTGCTTCACAGTAGACTATCAATATTACCAATACAGAGTTCTACTATTTGGACTGGCTTCTGCTCCCAGAGTCTTCACCAAATGTCTAGCGGTCATAGCAGGGCACTTGCACAAAGAAGGAGTCCATGTTTTCCCATATCTAGACGACTGGCTCATAAAGAGTCCATCTCAACAAGGAGCAATAACTTCTCTCACTTGAACAGTTGCTCTACTTCACTCCATGGGGTTTCTCATCAATTATCAAAAATCCCATCTCACTCCAACTCATCTGCTTCAATTCATAGGAGCAGAGTCGAACACAGATCTAGCAAAGGCTATTCTACCTATAGAACGTGCAGATACCCTAAGTCTACTAGCAAATTCTATTTCCTTACGGACGCAAACCACAGCTCATCAGTTTCTGATACTGCTAGGTCACATGGTCTCCACAGTTCATGTTACACCAATGGCAAGACTTGCCATGCGAGTTGCCCAATGGACTTTAAAATCACAATGGATTCAAGCCATTCAACCACTTCATCATCCAATTCAAGTGACCCACCAACTAAGACTATCTCTATTTTGGTGGACCAACAAAAACAACCTGTGCAAAGGCCTACCTTTCCAACAGCCAGTCTCAGAGATTACTTTAACTACAGATGCATCCACCTTGGGATGGGGAGCTCATGTAGACAATCTCCACACTCAAGGGACTTGGACAAAACTAGAAGCGACATATCAAATCAATTTTCTGGAACTTCGAGCTATACGTTATGCACTGCATGCGTTCAAGAACTGCCTTTCACACAAGACTGTTGTAATCCAAACAGACAACACAGTAGCCATGTGGTACATCAACAAACAGGGAGGCACAGGCTCGTATCTCCTTTGTCAAGAAGCTGCACAGATTTGGGGCTGGGCCCTGAATCACTCAATGTTTCTACGGGCCACTTATCTGGCAGGCATTCACAATGTAGTAGCGGATCAACTCAGTCGTCAATTCCAACCACACGAATGGCCCCTGGATCCTGCAGTAGCGACCAGGATATTTCAACGTTGGGGTCAACCAACAATAGACCTCTTTGCGTCACATCTGAATCACAAAGTGGACAAATTCTGTTCTCTACACAAACAGAAGAATCAGCCAGCCAAGGACGCCTTTGCTCGCCCTTGGAACTCAGGCCTACTATATGCGTATCCTCCAATACCGCTCATAACCAAAACTCTAGTGAAACTACAACAGGACAAGGGATCCATGATACTCAAAGCCCCATATTGGCCTCGACAAGTATGGTTCCCCACACTGCTAGACCTCTCAGTCAGGGATCCAATTCATCTGGGAGTAGCTCCCACTCTCATAACTCAGGATCAGGGTCAGTTGCGACATCCCAACCTTCCATCCCTATCCCTGACAGCATGGATGTTGAAAGCTTGATATTACAACCTCTCAATCTTTCATCTCATATATCTCAAGTGCTTATAGCTTCACGTAAACCTTCCACACGAAAGAACTATTCTTCTAAATGGAAGAGGTTCACTTTGTGGTGCTCCGAAAAGAACATAAATCCTTTCACTTGTCCCACCACTTCTCTACTAGAATACTTATATCACCTTTCGGAATCTGGCCTCCAGACTTCATCCATAAGAGTTCACTTAAGTGCAATCTCTGCTTACTATAACAAGATGGGAGATGCACCTATTTCCACACAACCTCTTGTAAGCTGATTTATGAGAGGTTTAACTCACCTTAAACCACCAATTTGACCACCTGTCCCAGAGTGGGATTTGAATGTGGTATTAACAAGACTCATGCGCCCCCCTTTCGAACCCATAGATTCTTGTGATCCTAAATTTCTTACTTGGAAAACTATCTTCCTCATAGCCATTACCTCAGCTAGAAGGGTTTGTGAGTTACAAGCACTTGTAACATATCCACCCTATACTAAGTTCTTACATGATAAGGTAGTTCTACTTACACATCCAAAATTCCTTCCTAAAGTAGTTACGGAATTCCACTTGAATCAATCCATAAATCTACCCATATTCTTCCCAAGGCCGCATTCCCATCCAGGAAAAACAGCCTTGCACACCTTGGACTGCAAGCGTACACTTGCTTTCTATATAGACCGTACTGCAGTCCACAGAAAATCCACTCAACTATTTGTATCTTATGATCCAAACAAACCAGGTAAAGCAGTGGGTAAACATACTCTGTCCAACTGGTTAGTAGATTGCATAGAGTTTTGCTATGAAAAAGCAGGCCTCCCTCTCCAAGGGCGAGTAAAGGCACACTCAGTAAGAGCAATGTCAACCTCAGTAGCACACTATCGTTCAGTGCCAATCCTTGACATATGTAAAGCCGCAACATGGAGTTCCCTTCACACTTTTGCAGCTCATTACTGTTTGGACAAAGAAGGAAGACAAGATTCAGCCTATGGACAATCTGTCTTAAAGAACTTGTTTCCAGTTTAATCCCAACTCCTTCTACGACCAACTTACTATGATCTTCGGCTAATTCATTCTCAATAATACTTACTGTTACTTCACCACGAATGACTCAGCCTCTAGCTTGCTATTCACCCATATGTGAGGACTAGCATCCTGCTTGTCCTGGGATAAAGCAAAATTGCTTACCTTATAATAGGTGTTATCCCAGGACAGCAGGATGTAGTCCTCACAGAACCCACCCGCCACCCCGCGGAGTTGGGCCTCATACCTATATTACTTTATTTTTGCTAACGCTTTTGCTACATATCAGACTGAAGAGAGACACCTGTGGCAGAGAATATTATGGCATGCTGGGCATGCTCAGTGGCCTCTCAGGGCCAGTCAAAAGTTTCTAGAAACTTTGACAAAAAGGTTTCCCGCGCTGGGCTCCGTTCAGTGACGTCACCCATATGTGAGGACTACATCCTGCTGTCCTGGGATAACACCTATTACAAGGTAAGCAATTTTGCTGTATATACTCCAGTCACTGTACTAGTGCAGTGATAGATCTGCTTCATCGCTCTTCACAGCAAATTCTTCAATATCATGTGCTGCATTCTTCAGGACTAGCAATATTATCCATTAGAGTGCATTGTGGCATACCAACTTTCAATGCATAGGAAATCCATTTCCACACATCCCTTGATATTTTGTTTCATGAGGGGAGCGATTAAAACTCCATTCTACGATCATGAAGCCGGCAGTCCCCTGGGACATTAACATAGTTTTAGAAAAACTCATGTATCCGCTATTTGAATCTCTACATTCCATCTCAATGAAATTCCTGACATGGAAAGTGTTGTTTCTAGTGGTTATCACATCAGCAAGAAGAATCAGTGAATTGCAAGCCTTAGTTCACTACTCTCCGTATCTGCAGTTCTTTCATGATAGTTACCCTATGAACCAACCCAGCCTTTCTTCCTAAAGTAGTTTCAGCATTTCATTTGAACCAAAAATCACTTTACAGCTTTTTTTTCCCAAAACCGATTGTTACAGTGAGGAAAAAAAAAACCTTCATACATTGGACTGTAAGAGAGCTTTGGCTTACTATATTCAAAGAACTCTGTTCTTAAAATGCAGTTCACAGTTGTTTCTCTCCTTTAACCGGAATGCACCAGGCTTATCAGTCTCAAAGCATATGTTGGCGACTTGGTTATACCAGTGTATTCACTTCTGTACTCATCGCATAAGGATAAATTCCTGGATGGAGTAAAAGCACATCAGATCCAAGCTACCGCAACCACCATAGCTCACCTAAGAGATGTACCAATTTTAGATGTCTGCAGAGCAGCTACCTGGTCTTCTCTGCATACCTTCACAACACACTATTATCTTAAACAGCAAACAAAGTTGGGTGAAGTGGAACTACATTTTGCAACTAAAACATAAGCTGTCCATGTCAACTGTGAATTCTGTCACACATGTTTTCATATCCAGAAACCTCTATGGAAACAGAAATAACAATGAGCTCTAGAATTGCATAGCTGGGGTCTCCCAGAGAGCATTTCATAGAGGCTAATTCAACCTGCTTATCTATGGGGGAAAAAAGCAAGTTTGCTTATTGTAAACGGTATTTTCTGTAGATAGCAGGATGAATTAGCCATGCATTCCCACCCTCCTCCCTGGACAGCTTTCACTTCATTCTCTCTATACTTCTCTCCGTTAGCTGTGCATTTAAGCGTTGCGATAACTGACGAGAAGAGGAGATTCGCACGGGAACGACTGCGCACAGAGAACAGCTCTGTGTTCTTGGAGAAAGTTCCATGTTGGGTCACCAGGGGGTGCTCCCAGACAGCATGGCTAATTCATTCTGCTACCTATGGAAAACACTGTTTACGGTAAGCAAACTTGCTTTTTATTATGAGTTTTTGCTTCCATGTCAAGCTTCTTTTCAAATTCTCTCTTTGCCTTCCTTACCAATGCTTTGCATCTGACTTGCCAATGCTTATGCTGTTTCTGTTTTCTTTATTTGGATCCCTTTTCCATTTTTTGTAAGATGTTCTTTTAGATGATATAGCCTCTCTCACCTCACTTTTCAACCATGCCAGTAGTCATTTAGCCTTCCTTCCACCTTTTCTAATGCATGGAATATATCTGTTCTCACAGGACAAGCAGGATGGTTGTCCTCACAAATGGGTGACATCGAGGATGGAGCCCAACCACGGAAAACTTTTGTCAAAGTTTCAGGAACTTTGACTGGCCCCTACTGGGCATGCCCAGCACGGCACTAACCCTGCAGCCAGCAGGGGTCTCCCTTCAGTCTTCTTTTTTCCGCGCAGCAGTAGCCACGCGGTTAAGGAGCTCTTACCACATTCCTGACAGGAATTTCTTCAACTAATTTCTTGAAGAAAAATTTGCCCCTCAGGGGTCTCTCCTCTTCAAATTTTGCTCCGTGGTACTTCGGTAAGTTTTTGCCGTCGTTTTTGTCGACTACCGTCGAGTTTGGCCCTCGAGGCCTGTTGGCAGTCGACCGTCCTGCGGCTAAATTTTTGGCCTATGGCCATGGCGTCTGGGTTCTGTCAGTGCCTGGACTGTACACGTACTATGTCCATCACAGACCCACATAGAGTCTGTGTTTTGTGTTTAGGGAGTGAGAATGATGTCCTGACTTGCACCAAATGTGCCCTAATGACACCAAAAGGTCGCAAAGCCAGAATGGAGAAAATGGGACTCCTTTTCCATGCCCACACTCCGACGCCATCGATTGCATCGACGTCATCGGAACCGGCACTGTCGAAGTTTCACCATCGTCGACAGCCTCCCGGTGACTGCCTGCCATCGACTTCTCCGCGGCCATCGACTCCCATCCCTTCCCCCGAAGATCGCGGGGATCGGAGAGAAAAACATCGCCATCGACGTCACAAGTCTCGGACCGTCGAGGAATCGAAGTCATCGACCTCAGTACTGTCCGAGCCTCCTCCGAAGAAGTCTCGACCAGAAGTGGCACCGTCCACTCCTGTCTCGCAGACACCGAGGCAACCCTCACCCCTTCGGGGTTTGGGAGCCGCGACTCCACCGGTGACGGTGGTCCCTCCGGCTCAGCCTCCCTCTCCCGTGGAGCCGGGTATTGTTACCCCAGGTCTCCGGGTAGAACTGGACCGGCTGGTCCAGGAGGCCATCGACAAGGCGATGCAACGGTTCCAGACTCCTCCGGCACCAAGAGTGGAACCGGTCTCCGACCTGATTCCAGCAGCACTGGCACCGCTGCTTGCCCGGATGGAAGCACTTATGACTGCCCTTCCTCCGGTGATACCTGGGTCTCCGACAGCTATCTCATCAAGTGGAGAAACACCGTACCGAATTCCCCCTTCGGGGGTAGTACCATCGGTACCATGTCGTCCCTCGCCACCGATACATTCCACGGGGGCGATACGCACATCAGCTCCATCGAGAATTTCGATGACGGCACCCATATCTTCGATACAGACACAGATTCCTTCGATGCCGGCACCGATGCCATCGAGGACCTTCTCGATACCCCCGACAATTCCTTCGAGTTTCTCGGAGCCTCAGCCGGGGCCTTCAGGTATCCAATCCCCTCATGGTCCTACAGGTCAGCAACCTGATCCTTACGACACCTGGGGTGATGATACCTCCACAGACACCGATGATTTGCCTTCATCACCCTCTCCTGCGGGGAGTAGAAAGCGTTCTCCTCCTGAGGACCTCTCTTTCATAAATTTCGTGAAGGAAATGTCGGAGTTGGTCCCTTTTCAGCTTCAATCGGAACAAGATGACAGGCACCAGATGATGGAGTTGCTCCAATTCTTGGATGCCCCTAAAGTCATCACTTCTATTCCAATTCATCAGGTTTTTCTGGACCTTCTAAAAAAGAATTGGGAATCTCCTGGATCTGTTGCTCCAGTAAACAAAAAAGCTGACTCTACCTATCTTGTACAGTCAGCACCTGGCTTTCAGAAACCTCAGCTAGACCACCACTCTGTTGTGGTAGAATCAGCTCAAAAGAAAGCTAAAAGAATAAAGCCACATTCTTCCATACCTCCTACTAAGGAAAATAAATTCCTAGATAGTATAGGTAGGAAAGTATACCAAGGAGCCATGCTAACTTCCAGAATAGCCTCTTATCAGCTATATATGACCCAATACAATAGGGTCATTCTTAAACAGATACAGGAGTACTCAGATACCTTACCAGAGCAGTTCCAACCACAACTTCAATCCCTACTAAATAAAGGTTTTGAAGCTGGGAAGCATGAGATAAGAACAGCTTACGACATCTTTGATGCTTCCACCAGACTTTCTGCTATGGCCATCTCTGCAAGATGCTGGGCTTGGCTCAAGTCATCTGACCTTCGTCCAGAGGTACAGGACAGGCTCTCTGACCTGCCCTGTCTAGGGGATAATTTGTTTGGTGAGCAAATTCAGCAAATTGTTGCTGAATTGAAGGATCATCATGAGACATTTAAACAGCTCTCATCCATTCCTTCTGACTTACCTTCTAAACAGCCATTCAAGAAGGACCCAAAAAAGTCCTTCTTCCGTCCACAGAAGTATTATCCCCCGCAAACCAAGTCTAGGTCTGCGAGGCCTTACCATAAATCTCAGCCTCGCCAGTCTCGAAAACAAAAGCCCGCAGCAGCTCCGCAACCTGGCCCTGCATTGGGTTTTTGACTTTCAATTAGAGAGCAGTTGCCAAATCCCTCTTCCAACCATACCAGTAGGAGGTCGCTTAAGCCACTTTCTAGAAAAATGGCATCATATCACCACAGATCAATGGGTAATAGCGATAATTGCACATGGTTACCACCTCAACTTCCTGACTCTTCCTTCGGACTCCCCACCCATGCAGGCATGGGGACTCACCGATCACTCTGTTCTTCTAGAGCAGGAAGTTTCCCTTCTCCTACAGTCAAATGCTATAGAACCCGTTCCTCCCTCACAACAAGGACTAGGGTTCTACTCCAGGTACTTCCTGATCCCAAAAAAGTCAGGAGGACTTCGACCAATCCTGGACTTATGAACCCTCAACAAGTACCTTCACAGAGAGAAGTTCAAGATGGTAACCCTGGGCTCGCTTCTCCCTCTGCTGCAAAGAGGGGACTGGCTCTGCTCTCTAGACCTAAAAGACGCCTATACTCACATTGCGATAACTCAACCTCATCGCAAATACCTCTGTTTTTTAGTAGGCCAAAATCACTATCAATACCGAGTGCTTCCTTTCGGCCTGGCATCTGCACCACGAGTTTTCACCAAATGCCTCGTGGTAGTTGCAGCATTTCTCAGGAAGGAAGGTGTCCACGTCTACCCCTATCTGGACGACTGGTTAATCAGGGCCCCAACCCAGCAAATCGCTCAGTCCTCCCTGACCCTGACAATTCAAACACTACTTTCTCTAGGGTTTCTTGTCAATTACGAGAAATCCTACTTAATCCCATCTCAAACCTTATCCTTCATTGGGGCAGACTTGGATACCTTACAGGCAAAAGCCTTCCTTCCTCATCAACGAGTCCAAATCCTTGTGTCCCTAGCTTGCCAGTTACAGTCTCAACGCACAGCAACAGCTCGACAATTCCTCATTCTCCTGGGACACATGGCCTCCTCAGTTTATGTGACTCCCATGGCCCGCCTGGCCATGAGAGTCATGCAATGGACTCTGAGATCACAATGGATCCAAGCTGTTCAGCCTCTGTCCTCCATTGTTCGCATCACCGATGCGCTCCGTCTGTCTCTTGTCTGGTGGAAAACTCAATCCAACCTCCTACAGGGCTTGCCTTTTCACCCACCAGATCCTCAAATAATTCTCACAACCGACGCTTCCAACGTCGGTTGGGGAGCTCATGTAAACAATTTACAAACCCAAGGATTCTGGTCTCCAGAGGAAGCCAAACACCAGATCAACTTCCTGGAACTTCGAGCAATACGACATGCTCTCAGGACTTTTCAAGATTGCGTATCGAACCACGTAATCTTGATTCAGACGGACAACCAGGTGGCCATGTGGTACATAAACAAGCAGGGGGGCACAGGTTCCTTTCTTTTGTGCCAGGAAGCTGCGCAGATTTGGGCAGAGGCCCTCTCCCGCTCCATGTACCTCAGAGCCACCTACTTGCCGGGAGTGAACAATGTCTTGGCAGACAAGCTGAGTCGTGTCTTCCACCCACACGAGTGGTCCCTCAATCCCTTGGTAGCAACCACTCTGTTCCAACAATGGGGTTATCCCCACATAGACCTCTTTGCGTCCCCTCAGAACCACAAAGTGGACAATTACTGCTCTCTCATTCGGAGCCAGTACTCTCAGCCCAGGGATGCATTCTCCCTCACATTGTCAACCGGTCTGCTTTATGCATTCCCTCCACTTCCTCTTCTGTCGAAGACTCTCGTGAAGCTCCGTCAGGACAGGGGAACCATGATCCTGATAGCACCGCACTGGCCACGCCAAGTGTGGTTTCCCATACTCCAGGATCTCTCCATCCGCAGGCACATTCCTCTGGGACAGGACCCGCATCTGGTCACTCAAAACGACGGATGCCTCCTCCATCCCAACCTCCAAGCCTTGTCCCTGACGGCATGGATGTTGAAAGGTTAGTCCTTCAACCATTTAACCTTTCGGATTCAGTTTCTCGTGTCCTGATCGCTTCACGAAAGCCTTCCACAAGAAAATCTTATTCATAAAAATGGAAACGGTATACATCATGGTGCACTTCTCAGTCCCTTGATCCCCTTTCCTGTCCAATTTCCAAATTCTTGGACTATCTCTGGCTTTATCAGAATCAGGTCTAAAGACCTCTTCCATTAGAATGCATGTCAGTGCGGTAGCCGCCTTCCATAAAGGTATCGGGGGTGTCCCTATTTCAGTACAACCCCTTGTAACACGCTTTCTTAAAGGCTTGCTCCATTTGAAGCCACCTTTACGTCCTCCGGCCCCCATCTTGGGACCTTAATTTGGTTCTTGGTCGCCTTATAAAACCACCTTTCGAACCTCTTCACTCCTGTGACCTAAAATATCTCACATGGAAAGTGTTATTCCTTTTGGCTATCACTTCGGCTCGCAAGGTTAGTGAACTACAGGCCTTAGTTACCTATCCGCCTTACACTAAACTCCTGCAGGACCGGGCGGTACTCCGCACTCACCCTAAGTTTTTGCCTAAGGTAGTTTCGGAGTTTCATATTAATCAATCCATCATACTACCTATCTTCTTTCCCAGGCCCCACTCCAACTCCGGGGAACAGGCTCTGCATAGCCTTGACTGTAAACGGGCTCTAGCATTCTATCTAGACCGTACACTAGCCCACAGAAACAGCACTCAATTATTCGTTTCTTTCCATCCTAACAAGTTAGGGCAACCTGTGGGTAAGCAGGTTCTTTCCTCCTGGTTGGCGGACTGCATCTCCTTCTGCTATCAGCAAGCTAGCATTCCTTTCCAAGACCATGTTAAAGCACACTCTGTAAGGGCCATGGCGACTTCAGTAGCACACCTTCGATCGGTGCCGCTTCCTGACATCTGCAAGGCTGCCACCTGGAGTTCCCTCCATACATTTGCAGCCCATTATTGCCTGGACAAAGCTGGAAGACAGGATTCCATCTTCGGCCAGTCTGTCTTGCGTAACCTTTTTCCAGCATAAGGTACCAACACCCTTCCACCTTCCCGGTAGGGTGCGGATGCCCTCTACCAAATTACACCCCAGTTGTTGTGCCTGTTGCACGCCATTGGGTACATTTGGTGCACGATAGGACATCCTCAGCTCGGTACTCACCCATTTGTGAGGACAACCATCCTGCTTGTCCTGTGAGAAAGCAAATGTTGCTTACCTGATGTAAAAGGTGTTCTCACAGGACAGCAGGATGTTAGTCCTCACGAAACCCGCCCACCACCCCGCGGTGTTGGGTTCGTTTTTTATTATGTTATTTTTCGGCACTGCCTGTAGCTTTGAAACAAGACTGAAGGGAGACCCCTGCTGCCTGCAGGGTTAGTGCCGTGCTGGGCATGCCCAGTAGGGGCCAGTCAAAGTTCCTGAAACTTTGACAGAAGTTTTCCGTGGTTGGCTCCATCCTCGATATCACCCGTTTGTGAGGACTAACATCCTGCTGTCCTGTGAGAACACCTGTTACATCAGGTAAGCAACATTTGCTTTCTGGGCTTCCAAGATGGTATTTTTAAACAACATCCATGCCTGAGCTAAACTCAACCTTTGCAGTTGCTCCTTTCAGTTTCTTCCTAATCATTTTTCTCATAATCATCTTTTTGAAAGTTAAATGCTATCTTAGTAGATTTCTTTTTTGTGTGCCCTCCAGTTATTAAGTCAAATTTGATAATGTCTTTGTCCAGCCTTGCCTTGCCTTCCTTATCTTCAGCCTCATCCAGCCTTGCCTTGTCCCCCTTGGACTGACCTTTGGTGCTGACCATAGCCTATGACCTGACCATCCTTGTCTGCTGCTTGCCTTAACCATAGCCTGTGACCTGAACATCCTTGTCTGCCACCTACCTTGACCATAGCCTATGACCTGACCATCCTCGTCTGCAACCTGCCTCAACCACATACTGACTACGGAACCTCTTAGCCTTCGCAAGATACACTCAGCTAAGACCTACTGGCCCCCAGAACCCAAAGACTCAACCCACAGCAAAGCTCCAGCTCAGTCTCTGCATTGTCTTCCACCAGTTGGCAGTGAGGACTTACTGGGCCTTTCCAGTAGGTGTCGTCAACCTCACTGCAAATCAAGGGTCCACACATCTAATAAAGTAGAGCCGAGAAACCTAGTATTTTGGTATTTTGAGGAATCCAGTTGGGGCTGTTTCTTTTAGTCTTTTTCTTGGGCTTAAATTTGTAGTTGCTAGCAAGCCTTGTTCTTATTCAGGAACAAGACTTCCCAAAAATCCTTTTCCTAGCGTGTAGCAGATGGACTCAGGACCAATGGGTATAGTGTACTTCTGTTAGCAGTTGGAGACGGATCAGATTTCAATCTGACGTCAGCCCCTAGTACATATACCCCTGCAGGAAGTGCAGCTCCCCAGTATTTTCCGTCTCCAAAGCAGTTAGGAGCTATCTGCACGCTCTCAGAGCGTTAGACTAAATCTAAAAGAAAAAAATTGAAGAAAGAAAAATCCTACTGGAAGACGAGCCCCGCACTCCTGCGGTGATACCCTCAGGTCCCTCCCCCAGTTGAGTTTCCCGAGGTGATTTCCGTGGTCCCTCGGAGGTGAGAGCCTCGGTCCGGTGGCCAAATCGCAGCAGGGACCTAGCCCCCGAGCGAGAGGAGTTCGGGCGCGGCGTTGAGGCAGCCTCGGTCCGGAGCCGAATCGCGGTGAGGACTTAGCCCCCGATCTCGGGCGCGGCTGAGAGGCAGCGGGTGCATCCCCTCGAGCGCGGCGGTGAAGGTACTTACCCTCTCCCCCCACAGCCGGAGACCGCCCGGGACGAAACCAGGAAGCGCCGAAGACAAGGTAAGGTGGAAATCTTCTACTTTAAGCTGGTCTCCGAAGATCGAGAAGGAGCACAGGTCGGCGATCGGAAGTCTGTGCCGCCGGGTTGATCCGCCCTAGAAGGGCTAGGCCCTGACCATCCTAGGGTCTGCCCACGTGGAGACCCTCCGAGGAGGTCGCCATATTGCCCGCACACTTGCTGTCGCCATCTTGGCCTTGTTCGCCGCGCCGACTGCCGCCCCATCCGAGCGCACAAATTAAGCTAAGCGCACAAAATCCCTTGTGCGCATAATCTTAGGTGCACATAACCCTTACGCGCATATCTTACGCTCACAGTACAGGGCGCACATCTACGGCGAGGCGCACAGCTGCGCGCACATTTCAGACGCAATGGAGCGCATAAGAGCTTACGCGTCCACAGAAATGGCATCTTCAGAAACAAGAATAAAAGCTCAAGGCCTCTGCCCAGCATGCCACATCAGAGCCGCACAGAGCGAGGAAGCAGACGTCCTATGCGCACACTGTGAGGAGGCCCTGGGAGATCCAGGTCAGGGCCAGTCTCGCACAGGGCTAGCTCCTCAGGGGGCACCCCGGACCTAGCAGGCTCAGCGAGTCCATACCACAGATGGGGACCCCCAGGGATCCGGCGCCCCTCAACCTAGACCCAGCATCAATCTCCTGGGTAGAGTTATTCAAGGGGATTCATGCCTTTGTTAAAATGCAGACTGAATCCTGGGCGGACCAGCCATATGCGATACCGGAAGACCCTCATGCCCCAGGACTCTCGAGGCCTAGGCACAGGCTCCCACCACCCAGAAGCCCCACCTACGGGGACACGGATTTCTCCGAGGAAGAAGTCGAACCCCTTGGGGAGGGAGAACTTCCTTCGGGGTCAGAGCCACACCGAACCATGAGACGCTTCTTCTCAAAGGATGAGCTTCCGGACCTTGTATCCCAATGCCTTTCGGAACTCACTATCCCGAGCCAAGGCACCCAGGGGGAACCAAGAATGAACCCCCTGCTGGAGGGCCTTCGACAGACATCTCACCATTTTCCTCTCTTACAGGCGGCACAACAGCTAATTGACCTGGAGTGGAATGCGCCGGAGTCCTCTTTCAAAGGGGGTCGAGCTTTAGCAGCCATTAAATAAATCCTTTAAATAAATAAATAAATGTACCCCTGGACCCAGCAACCAAGGAGCTTCTGGCGTGCCCCAGAGTGGACGCCATGGTTTGCGCGATCTCTAAGCGTACTACCATCCCGGTGGAGGGAGGAGCGGCGCTCAAGGACGCACACACCGGCACCTGGAAGCCATACTAAAACAAGCTTTTGAGGTGGCAGCCATGTCCCTCCAAATTGCGACCTGCTGCACCGTGGTGACACTTTCCTGTTTATCCCAAGCCAGGAACAACACCTCGGGTGAAGACATGGAATCAGCTCTATCATTCTTCACTGACGCCGCTTCCGATCTAGTGCGCACAGCTGCTAGAGGAGTCTCATCCACAGTGGCAGCCAGGAGACAACTCTGGCTTCGAAATTGGTCGGCTGACGCCTCCTCCAAGACACGTCTCACGAGAATGCCCTTCAAAGGATCCCTCCTGTTCGGCAGCGAACTAGAGAAACTGGCTAACAAATGGGGCGACTCCCCGTTACCTCGCCTGCTGGAAGACAAGACGAAGAGAAACCAGCTCCCCTTTCCCAGGTCCACCAGGGGCAGAAGCTCACAGCGCTTCAACCCGTACAAGAATAACGTTCAAGCGCCCCGCCCTACGGGCAGGATCCAGTACTTTCGGAACAAACACAGCAAGAGGGGAGCCAGCTCGGGTCCAGGCCCCAGCCGCACCCCACAATGAGATCCAGCCGACCCATCCAAGGAAAGAAGCCGTAGGGGGCAGGCTAACCCTATTCTACCGCAGATGGGTCGAGATAACTTCGGACAAGTGGGTCCTAACCATCATCCGAGAAGGGTACTACCTGGACTTCCTTCAAACTCCTCCGGACAAGTTCGTGGAATCTCCCTGCCATGACCCCCGCAAGAGGGCGGCAGTGGAAGCTACACTGACCAGACTTCTGGCCCTCAAGGCCATAACCCCGGTACCTAATCGGGAAACAAATACTGGACATTATTCCATTTACTTTATCATACCCAAGAAAGAGGGTACATTCAGGCCCATCCTGGACCTCAAATCGGTCAACCGGCATGTAAGGATCCCACGCTTCCGCATGGAAACCTTACGATCGGTCATACGTGCAGTACAGCCAGGAGAGTTCCTCACCTCCCTGGACCTGTCAGAGGCCTACTTACACATCCCAATTCATCAGGAACACCAGCGCTACCTACGCTTCAAGGTCCTGAATCATCACTACCAGTTCCGGGCACTACCCTTCGGGCTAGCCACCGCACCCTGAACGTTCACCAAGGTAATAGTAGTGGTGGCGGCAACACTCAGGAAGGAAGGAATCCTCGTTCATCCTTACCTGGACGATTGGCTGATCAGAGCAAAGTCACCGGAGGAAAGCCACCAAGCAACCAACAGAGTCATAGCTCTACTGGAAAGCCTGGGATGGGTAGTCAACACAAACAAGAGTTCCCTACAGCCCTTGCAGCCACTGGAATACCTAGGAGTCCGATTCGACACCAAGGAAGACAAGGTCAGCCTGACCCCCACGAGGAGATCAAAGCTGTGGGGGTCCAGACCTTGCTGAGCGCCCCTCATCCCACAGCATGGGATTACCTGCAAGTCCTCGGACTAATGGCATCCACACTGGAAGTGGTGCCATGGGCGCAGGCCCACATGAGGCCCCTGCAACGCTCACTCCTATCACGGTGGAGTCCACGATCCCAGAACTACTCCGTATGTCTACCACTACCGGGCAGAGTCCGGACCAAACTAAGGTGGTGGCGACAGACCAGCCACATGAGCCGGGGATCAAGACTATCCTCCCCAACCTGGACCCTGCTCACCACAGATGCCAGCCTACACGGGTGGGGAGCACACTGTGAAGAGTTAACCGCTCAAGGGCGGTGGAACGAAGAAGAGGCGGGGTGGAACATCAACCGCCTAGAAGCACGGGCGGTCAGATTAGCCTGCCTGCAGTTCGCCCACAGACTTCGAGACAAAGCGGTGAGAGTGATGTCGGACAATGCTACGACAGCCTACATCAACCGGCAGGGCGGAACCAGAAGTCAACAGGTGTCCTTAGAAATAGACCCGCTGATGGCTTGGGCGGAAACAAATCTCCAGGACATCTCCGCCGTCCACATCGCCGGGAAGGACAACACCACGGCAGACTTCCTCAGCAGGGAAAGTCTAGGCCCAGGAGAATGGAAGCTGTCACCCACAGTCTTCAAGATGATAGTGCATCGGTGGGGGACTCCAGACATGGATCTTCTAGCAAACAGATCCAATGCTCAAGTACCCAGATACTTCACCCGCAGGCGGGATCCGCAGTCCCAGGGGATCGACGCCCTGGTACAGGCCTGGCCACCGGGGACCCTGGTATACGCCTTTCTGCCGTGGCTCCTACTGGGCGCAATCATTCACAAGATTCAGCAGCACAGGGGACTAGTTCTTCTGGTGGCCCCGGACTGGCCAAGAAGACCCTGGTATGCAGACATGAGAAGACTACTAGCAGGGAGTCCACTACCCCTGCCTCCACACAGGGATCTGCTACAACAAGGTCCCATCCTCCACGAGGTCCCAGCTCAATTCTCTCTTACGGTCTGGCCATTGAGAGGGCCCGCCTAAGAAAGAGGGGATACTCGGGGGCAGTAATAGATACTCTCCTCCGAGCACGCAAATTCTCCACATCTCTAACGTACATAAGGATCTGGAGAGTCTTCGAGGCCTGGTGCGAAGACCACAATGTCAAACCACGTTCCTCGAAAGTTCCCGTGATCCTGGAATTCTTACAGAACGGACTTCAGAAGGGTCTGTCCCTCAACTCCATCAAGGTACAGGTGGCCGCATTGTCATGCTACGGCCCCAGGATCGAGGACGACAGCCTAGCCTCGCACCCAGATGTATCACGCTTCCTGAAAGAAGTCAAGCACATTCGCCCACCACTAAAGTGGCCAGTGCCCCTGTGGAACCTCAACCTAGTCCTGGAGTTCCTAGCGGGATCCGCATTCAGACCCCTCCGAGGCCTATCCCTCCGTCTGTTAACCTTAAAGACGGTGTTCTTGCTGGCCGTGTGCTCGGCCCGCCGCATTTCAGAGCTACAGGCCCTATCCTGCCGTGAGCCATTTCTCAGACTCACCCTGGGGACCATTCAGCTACGCACGGTTCCCTCCTTCCTCCCCAAAGTGGTCTCACACTTCCACCTTAACCAAACCATCTCACTATCTGCGATGGACGGCTTGACGAAGCCGGAAGAAACCCGTAGTCTGCGCCATCTCGACATCGGCAGACTCCTATCAAGATATCTGGAAATGTCGGAACCAGTACGAAAGACGGACCACCTTTTCGTCCTCCACAGCGGAAAGAGACAAGGGGAAGCGGCCTCGTGGGCAACCATTGTCCACTGGATCAAGGAAGTCATCAAGGCGGCCTACGTAGAAGCGGGAAAACCACCACCTCTACCGGTCAAAGCCCATTCCACCAGGGCCCAGGCGGTTTCCTGGGCAGAAACTAGAATGCTGTCACCTGCCGAGATCTGCAGAGCAGCAACGTGGTCCTCCATCCATACCTTCTCCAGACTCTACCGTCTGGATGTTCAGACTCGGGAGGACACAGCATTTGCAAGAGCAATCCTTAATGGACCACGGGCAGACTCCCACCCAGTTCGGGAGTAGCTTTTATACATCCCATTGGTCCTGAGTCCATCTGCTACACGCTAGGAAATGGAGAAATTACTTACCTGATAATTTCGTTTTCCTTAGTGTAGACAGATGGACTCAGCAGCCCACCCGCGGCTGCCACTATACATGGTCCTTCAATGATGCAAAGGTAAGCCATGCTTTCCTTTCCCTAGGGCATCCACCCTGCCGGGTGTCGACGCTTTCCGGTTGAGCACACTGGCAGTCTCCAGCTATAGTCAACCAAAAGTTATCTAAGTTAATCATATTAAGTTAATCAATCAGTCAGTCACACATATATCCACAATGCTTTGCAAGGAAGAATACTGAGGAGCTGCACTTCCTGCAGGGGTATATGTACTAGGGGCTGACGTCAGATTGAAATCTGATCCGTCTCCAACTGCTAACAGGAGTACACTATACCCATTGGTCCTGAGTCCATCTGTCTACACTAAGGAAAACGAAATTATCAGGTAAGTAATTTCTCCATTGGTTCTTCACACCATCTCTGTTCATGACAGTGTGATCCAGATGCGCTGTGGGCTGTGTTTTTTGTTTTTGTTTTTTTGCTCTTCTGGAGAAATACCCCATTTTATGCTGGAACTGAATCTGCCTACTCTATTGCATTCCGCATGGATGGCTATAAACAAGGTGTTGGAACTGGAAGAATATACATTTATATTTATCTATTCTTACCAAGGTTCTCTGGTGGTTGTCTTTTTCTTTGCTTTGAACAATAAAGTGATTCTCTCAGAAGATACTTTGAAGTTCAGAAAACTTTGGAGATTGAAGTAGATTGATTCTGCTTTGAAAGACCTTGACCAATCACTTCTCAGACTCTTCTAGCTTGCTGGATTTGTAACATAAGAATGAACTGTAGCTCTGCTGATACCAAGACTGACTTTTTTTTTTTTTTTTTACACCATTTCAGTTGGAAGCATTTGTTATAAGAAGTCCTTTGAATTAAAAAGTATGCTTCAGGGCTTAGTTTTAATATCTTAAGGTACCAGATCTAATGCAAAATCTTTGCTTCATAAAGTAAATCTTCTAAATTGCAGACAATACGTTGAGAATTTCCAAAATGTTTTCTTATCAGTATTTTATTTATTTATTTATTTTTAACTTTTATATACCGACATTCTTACATCAAATGCAAATCATACCGGTTTACATTAAAACAGAAAAGCAGGAAATATATTTCCATAGTCAAATACAATGAACATTTATAACAAAAATTGTTAACAAGCCATAAGGTAAGAACTTGGATAAAAGGTTAATTAACAGAAAAAATAAATAAATGAAAGAATTTTAAAAGAAGCGCAAAGGGGAGAACCCCTTTGTCATGCCCCTTCGGCACACGGCGTGCAGCGCCTGGTGGTGAGGCGCTTTTCAACTGCCAACGGAGCTCTCAGTGACGTCGGGGGGGGGGGCGTGTTCTCCCGATCGGGTTCCTCTCAGTCACACATCTCACTATGTCCCCTCACCTCCTGATGTTCATTTCCTTTTTTTTCTCATTTGGTATTAATTTCTTGCGGGGGCCCAAGGATGGAGGGTGGCCTCCCCGCTCGCCGGTGCCTGGTGATGAGGTGCTTTTCAACTGCCGACCGAGCTCTCAGTGACATCGGGGGGGGGGGGGGGCGTGGTCTCCCGATCGGGTTCCTCTCAGTCACACATCTCACTATGTCCCCTCACCTCCTGATGTTCATTTCCCTTTTTTTTTTTCTCATGTTGGTATTAATTTCTTGCGGGGGCCCAAGGATGGAGGGTGGCCTCCCCGCTCGCCGGCGCCTAGTGGTGAGGCGCTTTTCAACTGCCGACGGAGCTCTCAAAAAATGATTGCCCACTTGTGTAAACTTCTTACTGTCTGGCTTTTCCACTTCTGGTCTGTTACGTGCTCTCTCTTGCTCTCCCTGCACCTCTCTTCTTGCCAGCGGTCCAGCATGAATGGGTAGTGGAAGCAGGAAGTGCTCTTACCACTTCCACAGCCTATTGGTGATAAGTGCTCATATTGTTAATGGTAAATTAATACAGAGGGTAATTTATTTACAAAAACTCTCTGATTAGCCTGTAAACATATCACACAACAGAGAGATCACATCATCATATAGGGGTAGATTTTAAATACTTGCGCGAACGCGTACTTTTGTTCGCGCACCAGGCGCGAACAAAAGTACGCTGGATTTTATAAGATACGCACGTAGCCGCGCGTATCTTATAAAATCCGGGGTCGGCGCGCGCAAGGGGGTGCACATTTGTGCAACCTGCGCGCGCTGCCTGTTTCCTCCGGGGCCGCTCCGATTTCGGAGCGGCCTTTCCTTCGCCCTCCCCCCACCTTCCCCTCCCTTCCCCTACCTAACCCACCCCCCCGGCCCTATCTAAACCCCCCCTTACCTTTGCGTGTGTCGGCCGGCTGCCCCGCTCCGTGGTCCGGTCCCGGGGGTTGTTCCGGAGGCCGCAGGAACGCCCCCGGGCCGAAACCACGCCCACGTCGCCGCCCCCGAACCGCCGCGCCCCGCCCCTAAACGCCCCGTCATCCCGACACGCCCCCGACAGGAAGCCCCAGGACTTACGCGCGTCCCGGGGCTCTGCGCGCACCGGCGGCCTATGCAAAATAGGCGCGCCGGTGGGCAGGGGTTTTAAAATCCACCCCATAATGTATAATCATTTATTAAACATCACAACACATTCACCTGTGTAAACATATTAAAAACTAAATTAGCACATTCATTCCACAATCACACTCATTCCATCTTTAAAAACATATTTATGCACAAAAAGCACTATCTGTATAAACATTCAATTAAATACATCAATATGTATACAACAATATCAATATAATGTCTGGGTGTATTAACTACTATTCAACTGAAGCTCACTAAACTTCTTTTACCTATAGGTCTTCTAAAACCTTTGTCCAACAAAAGATATCTTCGTTTCGCCTTTCAATTAGGCTTCCTCGGGGACTACATGTTACATGGAACATACATGTTCCATGTATGTTCCATGTAAACCGCCTTCCCGGCGATAGTTTTCTCTGTTAATTGTGAACCGGAGTGATATGTATTGTATACAGGAACTTCCGGTATATAAAAACCTAAAATAAATAAATAAATAAATAAATAAATAATGAATCTCACAGTGGACAACTTATCCATATAGTAGAGCCTTCATATTCATATATATCTCACAAGGAGGCTTTCTTGTTGATTAATTACATCTCATGTTTGTTTAATAATGTATCCACACACTGAAAAATTAAAATTAAAAAATATTTATTAAACAAAATTCAAATTACCCTATTCTAATCAAACCCCACTCAACAAACCAAGACCTTACCTCATATAGATATAAAGTATCTCACTATACCTCACCATGATACAATTGTAACCAGGGCGCAGTAGCCTTCTGTATACACACCAATCAAAAAGAGACACATATATAGCCGCTGACCCGCATCTACAACAAATTACGATAAATAACAAGAAACAAATCTAATAATCATACTCTAATAACACCTCCACCACTTATATATCATAATTATCTCCGAACTTACAATATTTATATAGACCAATCAACACGATCTCCAAAAACACCACATAGGCTGAACCATTAAAATGCTGGAAGCTTAAATGAGGGTCTGAGATGTCTTTTGTTGTCCAACAAAAGATATCTTTTGTTGGACAAAGGTTTTAGAAGACCTATAGCTAAAAGAAGTTTAGTGAGCTTCAGTTGAATAGTAGTTAATACACCCAGACATTGTATTGATATTGTTGTATACATATTGATGTATTTAATTGAATGTTTATACAGATAGTGCTTTTTGTGCACAAATATGTTTTTAAAGATGGAATGAGTGTGATTGTGGAATGAATGTGCTAGTTTAGTTTTTAATATGTTTACACAGGTGAATGTGTTGTGATGTTTAATAAATGATTATACATTATATGATGATGTGATCTCTCTGTTGTGTGATATGTTTACATATTGTTAATGGGCCATGGGAGGAGGTGGAAATAGCAGCAGCTTTGGAAAGTATTGTTGGCTGGTTCACGCCTGCTGTAGCCCTAGCACAGTACTGCCTAGTCACTTGCCAGTTACTACGGTAATTGCGAGCTGGCGGCTGCTACCATACAGGATGCTTTTCAACACAGCTGGTGAGTTTTGCTTATACCATTGCAGATCAAGTTTTTCTTTTTTATAGTAATAATTTTACATAGTGTGCAGGCCTCTTGGAGAAGCTTGTTTTTATTTTCAGATTCAAAATAGTCTCATCATAACAATTCTTTTATTTCAGGGTTATGATCGAATTTATTGTGAAATTCCGGACATTAATCTAGATGTGCCACATGCATACTCTGTGCTTGAACGGTTTGTTGATGAATGTTTTCAAGCTGGAATTATTTCTAAACAACTGAGAGACCTCTGTCCTGCAAGGTACTTTTATGTATTTACTTTTTTATTTAGCAATATTGTGATGTTGGTCAGTATTGTAAAGCACATTAAAAAGGGTTATTTTCCCCATATTTTGTCTTTTCTACCATGCTTTACGTATTGGCTTTAGGAATATGAGTTAACCACATTGCTGTTGTATACAACATATTTGATAAATATGACCTTTTAGTTCCTTAGCTTTAAAGAGGAAATGCCTGCTATTTCTGTTAAGAATGTTTCTGTACATCAGCCTTTTAGTTAGACCATAGGAGATTGGAAGAATGGAAAAGATCTTTTTTTTTTTTAAAGTCAGTCTCTCTTATGTTTCTTGTCTTTTATTTTTAACATGGTGCTTCTAACTGATTTCAGTAGTATTGTGACAGTTGGAGCTGAAATTATGATGGCACTGCAGCTCTGTGCCTGGAATGTTATGTGCTTGGTACTGCAGGAATTTCTTGCCTGCAGTACCATTAAAAAAAAAAAATCGTTTTCACCATGGCAGTATCAAATTAAAAAAGCTTAAACATGAACAGGCAATATTTCAAAAATAATATCCTTATATTAACTGATCAATGTTCATTTATAGTAATATTTTAAAAACTTCACAATAGTCCTTTTAATGTAAGGAAACTAGAATGTTCACTTTGATTCTGAAGCAGTATGTCCTATTTAATAATGAATAACAAAAGACAAATTGTATGCTGCGATGACACTTATCGGTGGATTGATAGTGAAAATGGATTAAATATAGGGTTTTTAAAAAATATTTATTTATTTATTTAAATTCTTTTAATATACCAATGCTCAAGACCAGGTCTTATCGTACCGGCTTTACAATAAACTAGGGGGTAAACCAGTTAACACTGAAAGCGAAAGTTACATTACAACAGGGAACGTGGAACAGGGCTGTTAGAAAAAAAGGGATAGATTAACGATTTCGAACTGGAGAGCAGTTCGAAATCCTTTTATTTAAAGGTTTTATTGACAAATTTGCAAAGAAAGCATAACATATAACATAAGTAAAGTTATTGTCAACATTTTCCAGTTTTTTGGTTTGAGTCCCCCGCTACCAACAATCTCTGTGTATACGTAAGTTGGCAAGTGCAAGAAATACATCTGCTACAATTCTTCACATATGACCTGTGAAACGAGGATATGACAAAGTGTTAGTAATAAGAAGAGTATCATGGAAATACAATAGCGTCTTACACAGTGTGCACAACAGTAGTTATCAACCATCGTCATGTCTGTTAATAAGAGACATATGAAATATAATGGTGAGAATGTGACATGGCAGCTTTAACGAACAATAATTGTAAAGGGATACCTTAAAAGGTAGCTTTAAGACGGATGGTGGTGTTGACACCATGAGATATAAGGGCCCCAAGTTGCCTGATAAGAGGAGATACGATGATATCGAAGAGCAGTGATATGTTCCAGCTCCCGTATCCTATGAAGGCGACTGATGAGAGACTGCAGAGTCGGGACTGTGGAGCTTTTCCAATGACAAGCTAGTGCTACTCTGGCTACAAGAAATATTTGTTGGCTTAACCTTTGAGAATAAGAGTTCACCCCCATAAGAGGTCTACCCAAGATGACACAAAGTGGGTCAGCTGGTACAGGAGAATCCAGGATCTGTGTTACCCAATCTGATATTTGATTCCAGTAAGGGAGAATTACTGGGCATTGCCACCATATATGCAGATGGGTGCCAATGAGCCCACACTGCCTCCAGCATGTATTGGTAATCATGGGATACATGGTATGCAAACGGGATGGGACATAGTGCCATCTGCATAGGAGTTTTATACAGTGTTCTTGGCGATTGGCGGACATGGAGCACTTGCGAGCTCTGAGAAACAAGTCCTCCCAGTCTTCCAAACTAAGGGGCGGATTTTAAAACGAGCGCGAATAGCCTACTTTTGTTTGCGCTCCAGGCGCAAACAAAAGTACGCTGGATTTTAGTAGATATGCGCAGAGCCGTGCTTATCTGCTAAAAACCTGGATCGGCGCGCGCAAGGCTATGGATTTTGTATAGCCGGCGCGCGCCGAGCCGCGCAGCCTACCCCCGTTCCCTCCAAGGCCGCTCCGAAATCGGAGCGGCCTCGGAGGGAATCCTCTAATGCCCTCCCCTCACCTTCCCCTCCCTTCCTCTACCTAACCCACCCGCCCGGCCCTGTCTACACCCCCCCCTTACCTTTGTTGGGGGATTTACGCCTCCCTCTGGGAGGCGTAAATCCCCGCGCGCCGGGCCGCAACCTGGGGGCGGGTACGGAGGGTGCGGCCACGCCCCCGGACCGCCCCGGGCCGTAGCCACGCCCCCGTACCCGCCCCCAAAACGCTGCCGACACGCCCCCGAAACGCCACGACAACCGGGCCCACTCCCGACACGCCCCCGACACGCCCCCCCTCGGAGAACCCCCAGGACTTACACGAGTCCCGGGGCTCTGCGCGCGCCGGTAGGCCTATGTAAAATAGGCTTCCCGGCGCGCAGGGCCCTGCTCGCCTAAATCCGCCCGGTTTTGGGCGAATTTAGGCGAGCAGGGCTCTTAAAATCCGCCCCAAAGCGCACAATTGAGCTCCCGTTCCCAAGCCATCATACATTCCAGCTTAGTGTTTTGCGGGCCTTGAAATAACTTGTATAATTTAGAAATAGCCCTCCTTGTGTCATTAGTCGATATACAGTAGGTTTCAAAAAGAGATCTGCCTATACTTAGATGGGCGGAGGACATTTCTACCTTGATAAAATGTGCTAATTGGGCATATTCCAGAAAAGGAAGGGAACCTAAGCGAGATTTTTCTACAATGTCTGCATAAGCTATTATTTCTCCCTTGCTGCAATAAAGGACCCATAGTTGTGAGACCCAAGGTTAAATATAGGTTTTAAACAAAGTGAATGTAATACAACATACACGTCTCAAATAGAAAATATGCTTTTAATTAACAATGATTATTGTAAACATAATTAAATGTACACCAGTCGCCTAGATAAATGTTAATATGTTCAGTCCCCCGACATGGGATCATGTGTTGCAGAGCTGCATCAGAAGGGAGAAAGGCTGACTTTTTAAAAGTGTGGTATACAGTCTGTCTTGACTGAAGTGATAACAGTAAGGGAAAAGAAACTGTTGTCAAAACTTCCCTGCTGCTTTTGACATACTTAATGCCATCACATTCAGATATTTGTAAGTAAGGCACACAGGATTGCTGAACTGTTTCAAACTCGACTGTCATTTGAATCGCTTGTTCTTCCCCGGCTGTCCCGACCTGGGATAGCTTTGCCTGGTTTTAAGTTCTTAGACATTCCAGAAATATTAAAGTCCACCTTTGTCCCTTCCGATATAGCTCTGTGAAACACAGTCCCATGTCGGGGGACTGAATGTATTAATATCCATCTAGGTGACTGGCGTACAATTTTGCTTTTTTTTGGCTGCCACTATGATTATTGTTGGGTTTTCTTTTGAAACTTCTCATGTTTCTTATTTTTCTTTTATATTTTCTTTTCTGTGCTCTTTTTCTAGTCTCCTTAGAACATTTTTTTTCTGTTCTAAATTTTCCTGTTTGTTCTACATAATGTCTGAGAAATTCTTGAAGTTTGGTAAGAAACCATTTGTTATGTACCAAATGTGAGCACAAGATGGCTAGTATTGCCCTACACAAAATCTGCCTTTTTTGTTTGTGCTCCTTGCATGACATGATTAATTTATTTTTATTTATTTATTTAACATTTTTATATACCGAAATTCATGTAGCAATGTTACAAATCACTTCGGTTTACATTATAACATTAACAAGCATGTAAGAATGCGATTACATCGAACAGGGAGATAAACTTGGATCAAGGAACTGGGGCATAAAGTACAATGAATACGATAAAGTAATGAGATTCTAGACTAAAACCTGGCTAAGTATCTAGGAGTCACGGTACATGGTGCACATATTTGGATAGATTGAGGGGAGATTATTGGTATGGATTAAAAGCTTGTTCGAATAGCCAAGTTTTGAGTCTCTTTTTAAAGGTGATGTGGGAGGATGTCTCCCTAGCACTCGCTTATAGGGAACTTAAAGTATCAGTTATCCTCCCCATTGGACAAGGACAAGAAAGGTTCAGACAGACCAGTGCCTAAAAGCAAAAGGTTAGAGTTTCTGAAAAGACATGACTGCGACTCCCCTTACTTTTGTGCTGAATGCAAAAGGGGGAGGCAAGGGTCTCATCAATGCCATGGTTTGCTATAAAACCCAGTGGTGAAATTCCCAGCAGCACAGAAGAAAAAGATAAGTCAGCACCTTGCACATTGGGAGCAGCGGGCGTCATCCACATTGGCTGCTTCAACACAAAACTTACAGTGCAGATATAACTACTTAGCACGGGGACACCATTATGAAGTTTGCTAATGAAAGAATGCAGATGCCACCGATCCTAGCAGCAGAGTCAGACATTTCCTCTAATTCTTCAACCTGCTTCTCTGAATATCATTCTTTCATGCAGAAATTATGGATGGACTTCCTACATAATTTATTTTATTTATTTATTTATTTATAAAAATTTATTTATAAAATTTATTTATAAAATTTATTTATAAAAATTTATAAAAATTCTTTCCACCCCTCTACCTGCTTCACTAAATAAACCAGTTGTTGAAAGACTTTCCACTGTGTATTCAGTTTCCTATTCTAACTTATCAAAGAATTCCATAGTCATAAGAAGGAAAATCTATGATTCTTTATCCTCAGAAGGGATACCAAAGGATCCTCCACTTCTTATTTCTGATTCTAAAAAGAATTCCCTTTCATCTTTTGAGTCTCACTCAATCCAGTCTTTAAAGGAATCCATGAGTTTACCCTCTGACCCTTCACTGGAGCTGGCTAGAAGTACTATCTAAGTTCCCTCTTGATGCAGTTCTTTCAAAACACGGTTTTGTCAGGGGTCCTTTAACTGCATATTAACACTTCTGGGCTACATGCTAACATCCTTTCCACTGTTTTGAATAAAGTTGTTATGAGCATTTGATGAATTATATGGAAATTTACAATTCGTCTATCCTTCCACACTATTTGTTTGATTACTCTTTGATGGTTGGATATTATGCCTATTTCTGCTGCCTTGATTAGTTTAATATTCACCATATATGCATTCTTCTACAATGGAAATGATGGTCCATCCTTTCTGCCCAGCAAGCTTATAGTGGTATCTTCTGTGCCATGAAGATTACCCCCATGTTTATCAGTTTCCCAGACCGTAAAAGTAAGGGCCCTCGTTTGTTGCTGTCTGAATCCAATTCCCATTTACCCCTTGCTGTGGAAGCAGAGAGCAGTGTAGAGTTGCATCAAAAGTATCAGGCTTATTGGTTAAGGGTAGTAACAGCTGTATCAGCAAGCTACCCCCATGCTTAGTTGTTCCCCAGACTGTGTAAAAGTCGGGGCCCTCGTTGGTTGCTGTCTGAATCCAATTCCCCTTTTCCTCCCATTGTTGAAGCAGAGAGCAATGATGGAGTTACATTAATAGTGTCAAGGTTTATTGGTTAAGGGTAGTAACCTCCGCACTAGCAAGTTAATCCCATGCACTCTTTTCTTCATTTCCATCCTCTAGCCTTTAGGGATCCACAGTGTTTATCCCATGCCCCTTTTGAATTCTTTCACCATTTTTCTCTTCACCACCACCTCCTGGCAGGGTATTCCAGGCATTCATCATCCTCTCCATGAAGAAATATTTCGTGATTTTGGTTCTGAATCATTCTTCCTGGAGTTTCATGTCACACTCATCCACAATTCTTACCGAAGATAGTATCAGCTTTCCATATTAATCAGGCCATTGATTTGCCTCCTTCCTGAGGTCACATGCACATGAAAGAGAGAAGGCCCTTCTTACTTTAGACTGCCAAAGAACTTTGGCCTACTACAAGAAAAGAACTTTGATGTATCTTATAATCCTAATAAAGTGGGCATAGCAGTCACAAATTTAAATTAATAGAATAGCAGACTGCATCCAATACTGCTACTCTGCTGCAAATCTACAGATTACAGACTCTGTCAAAGCTCATCAAGTTTAGAGCTATGGCCTCTTCCATTGTTCATCTACAAAAGGTGCCTCTCAGACATCTGCAAAGTTGCAAATTGGCTGTCCATGCACACTTTTGTACCCCATTACTGTCTAGACTAGGGATGTTCAAACTGGCCACCCCAGCCTGTTGGGATTTCAGGATATCCCTAATGAATATGTATAAGAAATACTTGCATACACAGGAGGTAGTGTATGCAGATAAATCTCATGCATATGCATTAGGGATATAGAGAAAACCTCACTGGCTGGAGGGGCCCATAGGACCGGTTTGAGCACCCATAGTCTAAGCACCCTCTCAAGGATTGACAGTAACTTTGGACAAGTAGTTTGTAAAGCTTGTAGCCTGTTCATCCAGTAGTCTACTCTCCAGGGTGGAGTCCAGGTTGTTTATTCAGTAAATGCTCTGCTGCAACCCTCAGCTTGGGACTCCCCAATGTCATGGCTAAATCAGCCTTGCTTATAGACAGAAAAAGCAAGTTTGCTTACTGTAAACAGTGCTTTCTTTAGATAGCAGGATGAATTAGCTGTGCTGAATACCTGCCTGCCTCCCTGGGGAATCAACTGCCCTGCTATATTTAGCTCTGAGATCGACTGAGGAGGCTCACATGGCAACACCTGCATAGAAATTCCTATATTTATTTATTTAAATATTCTATATACCATCATTCTCCCAGGACAAGCAGGATGGGTGACGTCATCAGACAGAGCCCTGTCACGGAATACTTTTGTCAAAGTTTCTAGAACTTTGACTGGCACACTGAGCATGCCCAGCATGCCATAATCCCTGTGGCCACAGGGGTCTCCCTTCAGTCTCTTTTTTTTCCACGCTGCAGTTTTCCTCGCAGGTTAGGAGCTCTGTGAGATTTCTCTCACTTTTTTTCCTCACGGAAAAACTTGAAGTTTACTTCTTTAAAAGTTCCCTAACAGGGGTCGTCCATCGCGCTCTGTTCCCTCTGACGCTCGGTGAGTACTTTTCCTGTCTCCGGTTGGTTCCTGCCGCCTTACCATTCGGTTCCCGCAAGTCACTGACCTTTTCATGCCCTTATTTTCAGCATGGCGACCGGGTTCAGAAAGTGCCCAGAGTGTCTGCGAACAATGTCGATCACGGACCCTCACACTGTGTGTGTTTTGTGCCTGGGCCCATCACACAATGTCTGCCAGTGTCCCGACTGCACCCAAATGACTCCAAAAGGCAGACGTACCCGTCTTGACAAGATGGAGACTCTCTTTAAATTAAAAGTTAACTCCATCAACTTCTGCCTAGTCATCACCGGTGAGTAAAAGTCCTTCCATCGACAGACCTTGCCGGGAGCAGCAGGGAGACGTGACCATCCGTCATAGCCACAATCTATGGCCATCGAGCTATCTTTGAAGAGGGCCCAGGGAGAGGAGCCCCCATCCTCCTCTGCACCCGAGACCCCGAGGCGTTCCCCACCGACATCTGTGCCGGGTACTGAGCCTCCACAAATTCCTGTGGAAAGGCCAGTAACTCCTAGCCTGCCTCACTCTGTAGCTGTACTATCCACACCAGCTCTCAGGGAGGAACTGGACATCCTTGTCCGCCAGGCAGTCCTCAATGCCTTCTGAAACCTGCAACCACCATCAATGCTGACCCCCATACTGGCACCGACCCCGGAACCATCGATGTTTGCACCATTGTTGGACCGACTCGATATCCTCATCAGTGCTTTCCTGACTCAGCCTGTTCCATCGGCACCAAGTCAGCCATCGAGACCTCCGCAGCTCCCGATACCTATTCTGGGCTCCTTGGAGGAAGAAGACACAACTTCTAGTCCGACTCCAGCTCCAGGTCCATCGATGCCGGAACCACTTCCAGGTCCATCGGGGCTCTTGGGACCTAAACGTCCTCCGTTCCCCATGATTCCATCGATGCCAGTATACCCTCCATCGAAGCCTATGCTCCCTGGAATGTTGGACATTCTCCCTCCTTCAGGAACTCCCTATGACCCATGGGAGTATGTGGACACAGATACCTCTACATCAGAAGACTTGCTCTCAGAGTCTTCTCCTCCAGAGGAAAGACGGTGGACTCCTCCCGAAGACCTTTCCTTCGCCAACTTTATCAAGGAAATGTCTGAAACCATCCCTTTCAACCTAGTGACGGAAGAGGACACCTGTCACAAGACCTTGGAGGTTCTGCAGTTTGTTGATGCCCCCAAGGAAATTATGGTCATTCCAGTGCATGAAGTCCTGTTGGATCTCCTACACCGCCTATGGGAGCATCCTGGCACTGTTCCACCAGTCAACAGGAAAACAGATGCAACATACTTAGTACAACATGCCCCAGGTTTTCAGAAACCACAACTTCCTCATTAATCTGTTGTGGTGGAATCCACACAGAAGAAGGCTAAGCAATTACGTCCTCATTCCTCAGCTCCCCCTGGTAAAGACCAGAAGTTCTTGGATGGACTGGGTCGAAAAATCTTCCAAGGCTCCATGTTGGTATCCCGTATAGCCACCTACCAACTGTATATGACCTAGTACCAATGAAATCTATGGAAGCAAGTCCAAGATTTCGTGGACTTCTTGCCTCAACAGCAGCAAGAAAGCCTGACTGCCATCATCCAGAAGGGGTTTGAAGCAGGGAAACATGAGGTAAGAGCAGCATATGACTCCTTCGAGACTGCTTCCCGGTTGTCAGCAACAGGAATCAGTGCTAGAAGATGGGCTTGGCTGAAAGCTTCTGATTTAAGTCCTGAGGTCCAAGATAAGCTTGCTGATCTCCCGTGCACTGGAGACAATCTCTTTGGAGATAATACAGAACGCAGTGGCTCAATTGAAGGATCACCACGCGACCCTACGTCAATTGTCTACAGTCACTATGGACGCTCCCTCCTTATCCCGCAAAAGCATGAGAAGGGACCCTAGAAGATCATTCTACCGCTCACGCAAATACTATCCTCCTGCATCTCGCGTAAGACCAGCCAAAGCCCCTCAAAGGGGACATACACACCAGCTGAAAGCACACAGAGCACAACCAGCCCCACAAGCTGGTCCAGCCTCCGGATTTTGATGTGTTTCCAGAGAACAGCAGCCATTCCTCAATGAACCCAAACCCAGAAATACCTGTAGGAGGCCGATTGTGCCACTTCCAACACAGTTGGCACCTCATAACAGATCAATGGGTAATATCCATCATAGCCCAGGGATACCATTTTAACTTCCTCACAGTACCCCCAGACTCTCCACCCAATCCACTATGGGCCCGAAAAGACCACACATTGCTTCTAGAGTCAGAACTTTCCGCCCTTCTGCGAACCAGGGCTGTAGAAACCATCCCCCTGACACAGAGGGGCGGAGGGTTCTGCTCATGTTATTTTCTGATTCCAAAAAAATCGGGCAGTCTTCGCCTCATCCTGGAGCTCCGCAATCTCAGCAGATTCCTTCAAAAAGAAAAATTCAGGATGGTGTCTCTCGGCACCATGCTTCCCCTACTACAGCAAGGAGATTGGCTCTTTTCTCTGAACCTTCAGGACACGTACACACATATCGCCATATTCCCACATCCCCGCAAATACCTGCACTTCATTGTGGGTCATAGACATTTTCAATACCGAGTTCTACCATTCGGTCTGACCTCAGCACCTCGAGTGTTTAGAAAATGCCTAGCAGTGGCTGCTGCACATCTACGCAGAAGCACCATCCACGTGTTTCCTTACCTGGATGACTGGCTAATAGAGTTGATCCAAGCAAGGAGCTCTCAACTCTCTAAAGCTCACTACGAATCTTCTACACTTGATAGGATTTCTGATCAATTACCAGAAATCCCATTTGAATCCATCTCACCTCCTTACCTTCATCGGAGCAGATTTGGACACCACAGTCACAAAGGCTTTCCTGCCCAATGACCGCGCAGACATACTCTCCAAACTGGCTACATCTCTGCGCACAAACAAAACAGCCTCAGCCCATCAATTCCTCACGTTGCTGGGCCACATGGCTTCCATGATCCACGTCACTCCTATGGCCAAGCTACCATGAGAATAACTCAATGGACTTTGAAATCTCAGTGGCTTCAAGCCACTCAACCTCTTTCATCCCTGGTCCATGTAACTGACTAGCTGCGTCTGTCACTTCTTTGGTGGACAAACAGAGTCAACTTGCTGATAGGTCAACACTTCCAGCAACCAGTTCCTCAAGTAACCTTAACCACGGACGCATCCAACTTGGGTTGGGGTGCTCATGTGAACAACCTTCAAACTCAAGGTACTTGGACACAACTCGAAGCAAGGTATCAAATCAACTTCCTAGAGCTTCGAGCCATACATTATGCTCTATCTGCGTTCAAGGACTGTCTTTCACACAAGACTGTTCTCATACAGACAGACAACACAGTTGCATGTAGTATTTGAACAAACAGGGAGGAACAGGCTCTTATCTGCTCTGCCAAGAAGCTGTACAGATCTGGGCCCGGGCCCTTGCCCACTCCATGCATCCCCAGGCCACTTATCTGTCAGGCATACAGAATGTAGTAGTAGATCGCCTCAGTCGATATTTCCATCCCCACGAGTGGTCTCTGGATCCCTGTGTAGTGAGCAAAATCTTCCTACGCTGGGGTCAACCAACCATCAACCTCTTTGCATCCAAACTGAATCACAAAGTGGACAGATTCTGCTCCCTGAACAGGCAATAAAACACGTTAGCCATGGACGCCTTTGCTCGCCCCTGGAACATAGGCCTCCTATATGCATATCCTCCGATACCAGTAATAGCCAAAACTCTCGTGAAGCTACAACAGGACAAGGGATCAATGATACTCATAGCCCCGTACTGGCCTCGACAAGTATGGTTTCTCATGCTTCTCAACCTCTCCATCCAAGAATCCATTCGCCAGGGCACAGTGCCTAATCTCATAACTCAAAACCACGGCATGTTACGCCACCCAAACCTTCAGACCCTATCCCACATAGCCTGGATGTTGAAAGCCTGATCCTACAACCACTCAGTCTTTCAACTAAGGTTTCTCATGTGCTTGTAGCTTCACGAAAGCCTTCCATACATGTGGTGCACGCAAAAAGATATCGACCCCTTTTCCTGCCCCACTCCATCTCTATTAGACTATCTCTGGCACCTTTCAGACTCTGGTCTCCAGACTTCTTTGGTACAGGTACACCTCAGTGCCATCTCAGCGTACCACAAGGGAGTAGGGGATACCCCAATAACAGCGCATCCCCTTGTGAGTCGGTTTATGAGGGGCCTACTACAATTTAAGCCCCCTCTACGGCCACAAGTTACCGAATGGGGACCTAAACGTAGTTCTTGAAGACTCATGCGTTCCCCGTTAGAGCCTTTCCACTCCTGTGGAAACAGAGTTGGGTGGATTTCCTATGGACTGCAATGCAGTCTAGGTAAAATGCAAGTGCACGTTCCGACTTTCACCTAAATCAGTCTAAGGTCTTGCCCAGCTTTTTCCCAAGGCCTCATTCTCAACAGAGCGAGAGAGTTTTACACAACTTGGACTGTAAACATGCACTTGCATTTTACCTAGACCTCACTGCAGTCCATAGGAAATCCACCCAACTCTTTGTTTCTTTTGTTAAAAACAAACTGGGAGTTGCAGTGGGCAAACAAACTCTCTCCAACTGGCTAGCAGACTGTATCGAATTCTGCTATGAGAAAGCAGGCCTTCCCCTTCAGGTACGAGTGAAGGCACACTCCTTAAGAGCCATGGCAAAGTCAGTAGCACACTATCGTTCAGTATCGATTGCTAAGATCTGTAAAGCTGCAACATGGAGCTCTCTTCACACATTTGCAGCACATAACTGCCTGGACAAGGAAGGATGTCAAGACTCTGCCTTTGGCCAATCTGTCTTGAACTTATTTCCAGTATAATCCCAACTCCTTCCACATCTACCTGCTGTGATTTTCAGGTTGCCTCATTTTTAAATCGACAGTACACCAGTTGTGTGCTGTTTGTCCAAACAAATATGAGTCAGCCTGTAGCTTGCTAATCACCCATCCTGCTTGTCCTGGGAGAAAGCAGAGTTGCTTACCTGTAACACGTGTTCTCCCAGGACAGCAGGATGTAGTCATCATGATACCCACCCACCACCCCGCGGAGTTGGGTCCTAAACCATTTTATTATTTTATTTTTTGCTCGCACCTTTTGCTACAAATGAGACTGAAGGGAGACCCCTGTGGCCACAGGATTATGGCATGCTGGGCATGCTCAGTGTGCCAGTCAAAGTTCTAGAATCTTTGACAAAAGTATTCTGTGACAGGGCTCTGTCTGATGACGTCACCCATATGTGAGGACTACATCCTGCTGTCCTGGGAGAATACCTGTTACAGGTAAGCAACTCTGCTTTCCAAGTGAGAATCATTAGTTCATAACAGTTTACAGTTAAAACATTCAAAATATAATGTGAGTTACAAGATAGATAAACATTCATAGAAACAGAAGTAATACAAGGGTAGACATCAGACATGAAAATATAGTTAGAATATATTGAGAGGGAGGGTTATTGTACAAGAATTATTTAGGTTATCTGAGACATGGGGAATTAGGAGTTTAAGCTTTGCTTACTAAGACATACAAGCCAGTTAATGCCATGAGATGTCATTCACATGTCATGGTTAATTCATCCTGCTTTCTACGGAAAATGTTAATTTCAATTGTATGAATTTTTATTTTGTATCTTGGTTGTAATCTGCATTGGTGCATTGTGAATTGCAGACTATAAATTTGTGAAATAAAATAAAATGCTGTTTGTTTCAACTTCTGGATCTTGTAGACCACACCTGCCACCAGAGGATCTCACCTGTGCTGACTTTGTGGAAAAGATGGTTACAGCACTAGACATGCATGTCCACAAAGACAAAGCCCCCTGTCTGAGCTCCTTGGCTGCCTTCAGATACTGGATACTCCAGCTAAACCAGCAGCCCTTCCAGTTCACAACATCCTCAACATTTTACATATGAGAATGTGGGAAATCCCCATTTCCGTCACTTCTGCAGCTGGAAAGCTTGACCTCAAATACAGAATCCAGCAATCACTGGGCTTTGGTATGGTCCAGCTGTCTCCCAGTCTGAAGTCGCTGAGTCTATGAAAAAAGGCAAAGAGGACATAGATTCACTCAAATTCTCCCACAGGAAAAGACCACAAACTTCTAGATAATTTTGGCAAGAACATTTTTGAGTGCAGTGCTATCTACAGAGGTGGCTCAAGGCAATCTGCTGCCTGAGATGAGGGATGAGATAGCACTAACCCCCCCCCCCCCCCCCCCCACGGCATGGCACAGGTCAAATCATTTAGAGGGCCAAGGAAGGGTCCCCTTGGAGTCTGGCCCTTTCAGGGATTTGAAATGCTGCAGAAGGGAGAAAGCAGGTGTCAGAATTCCCAGAAGAGTGGTAGATAGTGTTAGTGATAATATTTCTAGGAAGCTGACAACCCTGTCACACTCCCAGGAACCCCAGCATTTTCCTCCTGGAGGATTGTAGAGACAAGGGAGATATAATACAGATGTGAAGGGGTAAGTAAATAAATAAAATGGCCTTACCTTGCCCCTGTGATATTATGATGCGCCAAATGGTGCCTGGGTGGCCAGCATGGGTAAAGCTGGAGGACAAAGGATAGCACATAGCGAGAGTTAAGGGCAGTAATCGCCCAGAGACAAGTGCATGGCTGCACTGTCTGGATAGTCTGCTCCAGCTCAGGAGAGGCTTAGGAAAACTTATTTTGCTCAAATTTTAAGCCCTTGAGGGTTTAAAAGTTAAGGCGAGCTTGGAAGTAGGAAGGAACAGCGCCTGCAGGGAAACAAATAAATTGGGGCAAGTTTAAGCAGAGGGCTGTCTGAGCAAGTTCCTGCTACCAGAATAGCAGGCTCAGGATTATTTATTTGATCATAGAAGCCTTAAATAAAATTGGGTCAGGAAGAAGATACTTGGCTAAGCAGCCCTATAGGCAGTACAGGCAGAAGAGGAAAGTTCCATGCAATGTTTTACTCCTTACACTGTATAATTTAAATATCATCATGGAAAATGATGAGGGAGTCTCATGCTTGGCAGAGCTGCTGTTGCTGTGTGGGTTTTTTTTAGCCTGATTTTAAGTAGGAGCATAATCAAAAATCAGTGTTTCTGATTAACATAGTAATAACGGCAGAAAAGGACCAGTTGGCCCATCCAATCTGCCCAGCAAGCTCCTTATGGTAGTATCTGCCGTGATGTACAGGATACCCCCATATTTCTCTCAAAGGTAGTAACTGCTGCTCCATTCAGTTACCCCCAAGCCTTATGATAAGAATAAGAGTAGTAATATTTACAATCAGCAAATAAAGCAATTGTCAAACCCATTAGCAATATTTTTACTAGGTGAGGAGCGTGGTGCTGTGCAACTGATTACACACCACGCCTACAAGTCTGCTAACTACAGCCCTGTATTTCTTTTAAAAATACACAGAGAATTAAAATAATAATTAGCAAAAATAATACCACCTAGACAAAAAAATGTAAGAATTCAGCAACACACAAGGCAAAATAAGCAACAGCAGAAATAAAGCACTATCAAATGGAGAAGATTTTTTTTTCTGGGAAAAGTTAATCAGCCCCACACCAGACAAAAAGCAACAACAGAATAGAGCAATATCTACTGGCAGAACAACAATCCAGCCATTCACAAGAACAGAATCAAAATAAAATAAAGCAATATATATTGGGGAAAAAATAAAGAAAAAATGTATATTAAAGTTTTTAAACTTCGCCAATTAGGAGTCAGGAAAGGGGCTAAGCTCTCAGCCAGAACATTGGTGCTTTGATCTATAGCTCTACTTAGATTTTATTCCCTTGGTTCAGTACTCCTTGCTGTGAAACTGATTATACACCACATCCAAAAGTCTGCTAGGTTCAGCCCTGTATTTCTCTTTAAAAATGCACAGGGAATTAAAATAACTACTAGACAACAAATGTAAGAATCCAGAAATTTTCTTAAGTTTTAAAGTTCAGACTAGTGAAATGGATGTGTGAAGGTGTGGAAACTTAATGAGAGATACATATTTCTTGGTTATATAGAATTATCCAAGGTAAGAGAAACACTTTACATGTGAGGGAGCAGAGGCGCTAGTAGTGCTGATAGAGCAGTATCGTGGAAACGTGAACATAGAAGCTGCTCAAGTTAGAAATAGTTAAGAGTGAGTGAATCAAAAGTGGTAGAAACTGAATTCTCATATAATCCCTGAATTGTAATAAGAGAAACAAATTTCCATTAGTGGAGTAAAAAAAAAACTAAAAACCCCCACCACCCAATTAACAGGGATTAAATATTGAGAGGCATCTGACTGGTCTCAAATAGAGAAATAAAATTTCTTGTATCAGAGGCAATTGAAGTTCATGACAGAGTCTTAGAATTAAAGGTCCCAGTAAAATAGAAAACTGATTAAATCAGTTTTTTCTAAGAAAATTCCGGTGAACTTTTCTAGCAATTCGTTTGGAATAAATGAAGTACTGAGTGTATAACTCAGTGGCAAGCTGCTAGTTTAGTTCAACCAGTAAAAAAAAGCCGACAGTCCAGTCCCAGACTGAAGCCAGAGAAAAAATTTGTGGAAAAATTAGAATTCCTATAATAAGAAACAAATCTTCAGCCTGAAGAAGTAACTGGGAAAGAATCTGTAATAATGAGAGAAAAAGTGAATTAAAAAAATTTGTGGCATATCAGAGCTATAAACATTCTGGACAACTTAGAGTAAGAGAAATTTAGCTCAGGGAAATACTTCACCTTGATTTGATTTCATACTACTTAATAAACCCAGTTTTCAATAAGGTTCCAGCTGCTACACTTCTAACTTATGGAAGAATATTTGGGTTCAGGGTTTTGTTTTTTAAGTTTTAGAATAGGGAGATGGGGTACTGGCACCTGGACAAGGAGAAGAGACCTGACCAGACAGAGTGGGATAGAGACTGGAGACGACAGCACTCCCCAGCAACACAGAACTTCGTACCCCAGCAGCAAGAGAACTAAGTGTGCACCAACATCAGTGCAAGTCTGACCATGCCAGTAGAAACACTGAAACCCCCCCCCCCCCCCCCAAAAAAAAAAAAAGTATAAAAAGAGAGAGAACAAAAGAGAAATCACACCGAGATCAGCTTAATATACAAATATAAAGAAGAGAGTAATTGAAAGGAAAATACACATACCTAGCAGGAATCCCATGATCTTCTACAACCTGAAGATAAAAAGGAAATAAAGACTCAATTCTTCAAGACACAAAAGAAATAGTCACACATACACTCTGAAAGATAGCTTATAGATAAGGCGTTTACTTATCTGAATATCTGCATATAGTCTTGTGACTCCATGAGGAACGAACTAGGGCTTTAAGTATGGCACCAGAGGACAGAGCAGTCTGGACTCTGGTCTTGCTTTATAGAAATACTTTATTACTTACAGAAAAGCAAAAGCAGAAAACGACCTGCCTACTTAATCAGTGCTTAAATAGTAGAGGGTGAGAGCGGAAGGTGGGTCAGCTGACTGGGATGCTTCCGTGACCATCTTTTCCTGTACAAGGGAGCCTGGGTTTAAAAGGTGAGAGCAGGGGGGGGGGGGGGGATCATCATTTGACTGGGATGCTACTGTGACCATTTTCCTCTGCACAAGGGAGTCCAGGTTTAAAAGGTGATATACAGCGGTGTACCTATGCTTGCTGTTTTCTGGTGTTCAAGGAGAAGAAGAGGAAGGGGTGTATAAGGCCTCTACCATTCGAGTTGAGGAATCCAGCCTCTTTCTCTGTCGACGATACTACAGTTTTACTCACCAGGTATGTCAAATGCTGGTGTTGTACTAGGAGTGGCATGCTCCGTTCAGGATGAGACTGCCATCTTTATCAACCACATGGGGCCCATTCCTCCTTGCACAGGATTAAGACTTTCAAAGAGTTCTGCCAGCGGGATAGACTGAGTAATGGCTGCTCCTTTCTCTCCAGCTGGGGATGAGGAGACCTTTCTGATGGTAGGGGGAAATTTGTCATGTGTTCCTTGTGGGCTTGGGTTTTCTTACCAGCCCTTGAAGTCTGCAGTCATCACTTTAGAAGCTTTGTGGACTGCAGTTGCCAAATTGAACCACTCTTTCTTTAAAATATGATCCTCTCTTTGGGATTGTGCAGGATCTTATTTTCTCAAACGATCTTCAGTCAACCTGGGAAGCTTAAGGCCTTGGATAGTAAATATGCTAGATTGCAGGAATGTGATACCATCTTTGTTAAATATTTTCAACAGGTACATCAGAAGTTAGAAAATATAGGTAATTATCTCAGGCATTTCAATTTAAGGTTTCTTAATTTTTCTTATTGCCCTAAAGAAATGCTGAGAAAATGCAGAGAATGTCATTTGGAGTTCTTGAAGATTTCAAAGGAGATGATTCCTGAAACTGTTAAAATGTTTCCTTCCAGTTAAGAGAAGTACATCATTTAAGGGTTGAGAATCATGAAATTTCTGTTGGAGCTGGTTTCTCTTTCCTATTTGTTTGTTTGTTTATTTATTTATATGGGAACAGTCTGGATCTATGGCCAAGACAATGGAGAGATCGACATTGCTGGTTACCTTTGCTAAAGAAAGTGACAAACAATGGATGACGAGACTTTTTTTTTTGCTCTGAAAAAAAGTTTCCTTTATGGGTCAAACAATCTGTCTTCCCCGTTGTGGAGAAAGAGAGAGATTAGTGAACCACTCCATTGTTGCTTTTGCTTTGTCCTTAGGATCATTGTACTATTGAAAGATCCCAGGTCTAGAGAAGACTAAGAACAGTTTTTCTCCAAGATGTGGCCTTGGGAGTGTTTTGAGCTACGTATTATATACTCAAAGGTGATTAATAAAACTAAAGTTGGCTTTGCCCTTGACACAGAAAAATTTGAAACATGGCACTGTGTCGGGGTTATGTTTTTGCACCAGAGTTTGATGAATTATTTTTATTGCAAAAAGAACAATTTTAAAAATAATTAAAAGAGACCATTTGAACTAAGTAGACCCTAGTGGATACAAATGACCCCAGTGGATACAAATGAAGGCTTAAAATGTTTTTGGTGAGTACCTAATTGAAAAGTGTCATAAAAATCCATACAATACCGTGTTTCCCCGAAAGTAAGACAGTGTCTTATATTAATTTTTGCTACCAAAGATGCACTAGGCCTTATTTTCAGGGGATGTCTTATTTTTCCATGAAGAAGAATTCACATATATTGTTGAACAAAAAAATGAACATTTATTATATTCTGAATAGTTGTCTGGTTATGCTGGTTTGTGATGACAACTAACTGTGAATCCTGCAGGGTAAAAAAATCACAGCTGCATGCTCTGGTGTTCTGTGCGACGGGCATGCTCCCAAATAAAAACTTTGCTAGGTCTTACTTTCGGGGGAGGTCTTATATTTAGCAATTCAGCAAAACCTCTACTAGGTCTTATTTTCGGGGGATGTCTTATTTTCGGGGAAACAGGGTATATTTTGTCTTGTAATAGCAACAAGTCCCTCTGAACAAGGCAATTTACAGGCCAAAAAGAAAGAAGAAAAAAAAAAAAGAAAAGAAAACCTGACCAGAAGGGATATTTGAGTTCCAGAGAGAGTTATGCCCCTAAATTGGCCCCTTTGACAATTGACTAGGACTGAAAGCTTAAATTGAGGAATCCATTTTCCTCAGGTACCTAAATTTAGGTTCCTAAAATCTGGGTGGCTCCAGAGAGTGGAATTAGGGTGAGTAAAAAAAAAAAAAAAAAAGTCACTTAGCACTGATTTACAGTACTAGGCACATGAATTGCAGGCATACATTTAGGATCTTAAGTTTCAGGTACCTAAATTGAGATGAATTTTCAGCTGAAAGCTTAGGCCTAGATTTTTCATTACGCTATAAATATAGTGGAATGAAGATCTGTGGCCAGAAAAGGGGTGGGGGATCAATAGTGTGCACCTGGCCGCATCACGGCGGTGCATTTTCGCCTGCTATAGTGCACACTATCGCCCCCATAGCGCCCCTGTAAAAGTTGTAGTTATTTGCGGCGCTGCTACCTGCGATAATATGTAAAACCTTATTGCCTGCAGCGCAACCAGGCCCCAAATTTTTTAAATCCTGCCCAAACCCCCCCTTCCTTCATTGAAATTTTATCTTCGCAATGTGGACGCTATCGCGTGCGTAAGGGCATTATTGCATGCAATAAGGCCCTAATGTGCGCAATCACGGCCCATCACGTTTTGAAATATGACCGTGTTAGTTTCCTAAAAGAAGTGCTGAGCATTTTTTTAAAATTGACCCTTTAAAAATCTAAACTTGGGGTACAGTTAAGATGGTGGTTTGAGAGGCCACAGCATTTAAACTGTTGCTCGTTTCTTGGTTAACGTTTAATTTCTTAGGCTATTATGCCTTCTGAAAAGATGGGGAAACTTGTACCACCTCACCTTGTCAGCCAAAAATTGATGCATTTGTGCCCCACGGATCTGTTCAGGGCTTTTCATTAGATCTCATTGCTAACTCTGGAGGTCGAGATCTGGAGTTACCAGAGGCAGAGATCTCGTTGACCCCCCTTGGCTTAGTAACTCGCCGGTGGAAAGAAGTGCCTTGCATCGATCAGCAACTCCAGTGCTAACTGATGATGCCAGCTTTGCTGTGGCTGTGGGGGGATACCAGACTTGGCATCTACCTTTTGAAGCAAAGCCAACAGCAGGAGAGAGCCCCAATGTTCAATATTTGTTGATAGCCAGAATGAGTGAGCTTTGAAGAAAGAAGATGGTAAGGAGTTTTCCCGTGGAGGAGAAAGAGAAAATATGAATGAGGAAACTATTTCCAGTTTGAATTTGTCTTCCCTCGGTGAGTCCTATTGTTTGCCATCTAAGCTTCCTGTTGTAACTTTGGACTCCTTGTGGCTGGCTATGATCAAATTGGACAATTCTGCCATCTAAGCCTCCTTTTGTAACTTTGGACTCCTTGTGGCTGGCTATGATCAAATTGGACAATTCTTTGGGTAAATGTTCCTCTGAAATATGTTCTTTGGCTTCTCAAATACAATTGCTGGCTCATGGCTAAGAGTCTTCTGACTGGGAACAGAAAGGAAGATTGGAAATTAGAACAGGATTTGAAGGAAATCAGAGGTGATAATGCTGCTATGATATATATATATATATATATATATATATACAAGATAAAGAAGCTATCCATCGCAAGATAGAATATTAGACGCTTACCTAGTGTGTTATCTAGAGAGACTGTCAATAAATATTGGATTTATCACAGATGCACTTCCACTGAACAAAATCTTTTCTCTTTCAACAAGAGTTGGGAAAACTGAAGAGGAAGCTCAAACTGATGCCCAAATGGTTAATTTGGATTATTCTGGTTATATTAGTAGTCTCTCTGGAATTTGAACAGGACTTATGAAAATGAGCTTATACTTTCGTAAGATGCATGATGTATTTAAGGGGAAAAGAATTTTGATTTATCCGGATTTGGCTAGAGTGATTCCGCAGCATAGAATGTTTCTAGGAATGAGACAGGAAGTTATCACCCTCTGTTCTGCCTTTTCTCTTAACACTATTCATGCAAATATTTGAATAAATATAGTGGTTCTAAATGTTTTCATTGCCCCAGTGCAACAGATCTTTTTTTTGGATAGTCATAAATTGCCCAATGTAGATGCAGCACCTGTCTTAGATAAAGTTCTCCGAAACTTTTTAGTTAAAATAGGTCATACCACACTTACATTTGTTTCTTTTCTATTTATTTTTCTTGAATCATCTTCTCTGTTTACAATGTTGCCTCTCCCCCTCCAATCTAATTAGCTGGTTTGATATAGTGAAATTCCATAATTTGTGTGGTTCCTGATTTACATTTTTGCAAGGGGGTTTTGCATCTTAAGATATATGGAATGTAGCTTTGTTTCTGAAGAAAGTATTTTAATAGACTTTTGATAAAAATATAAGTATAAAAAAGGATCTAAACTTAAAACTCATTTATTCCATCGTAGCCTGTCCTGACCTGTAACCATTCTAATTTAGTGCCTCGCCAGTGCAACTTTGTATTGTTTCATATTTTGTGCTAGCATTACTGTAACGTGCTCTGCTCATGATGATAAATTGAGGTGAGCAGTAATCAAAAGCAAAAACTGCACTTTCTGGAGATGTTTTAAATGGTGTACAGTCACTCCAAAATTAAAGCAGGTGTTTATGAGAAAAGTAAAATACGTTGGAGCATATTCAAACTAAGTAATTTATGTATGGGGTTGCACATTTCTGCTTCATTTGAAGGCAGAGGCTAAATTGGCTAAGCTAGATGCCCAGTAAGTATAGTTTAAATCTGCCCCAACATATGGATTATGACTATACCTTACTTGGTGATGATGAAATCTATCTTAATAGAAGTAAAAAAAAAAAAAAAAAACCCCACAAAAAAAAGTCCAGTGTGATGCAGATATACAAATTAATGTATATGCAAAAAACCTGCCCAGAAAATTCAAAATTTTGAATTCTTAAATATTGCACATTAAATTAGATGCAGAGAAAATCACAAAACAATTTCTTGTAAAGTGAGGACCATCATAACACCCTGCCGGATTGCTGGAGAAAAGTTTTATCTCCAGTGTTTTCACTGGATTTGTTGGTAACAAATCTATCAGTCTGTTGCACAGCACCATAAGCGTTTCTTCTACTACTTAGAAAGGAAACCTCTGCTTATGGCGCTGTGCAACAGACCGATAGCATTGTTACCAAGAAGAAGCCCCTGAAGCAGTGGTTCGAAATATGATATCATGCTGGGCATAACAAATGGGAAGTATGCTTCTTCACTACCATTATTTTAGAGCATGTAAAAATTCTTTAAAATATTGATGTTTCACAAACTATTGGACCCATGATTATTTAAGACCCGTCATCTGTGAAAACACTGGAGATAATTTGTCTTTTTTTTTTCTCCAGCATCTGGTGGGGTGTTATGATGGTCCTCACTTTACAAAAAAATGTTTTGTGGTTTTCTCACAGGACAGCAGGATGTTAATCCTCACATATGGGTGACATCACAGGATGGAGCCCTGTATGGAAAACGTTTCTATCAAAGTTTCTATAAAGCTTTGACTAACACTGGCACACTGAGTGCACTGAGCATGCTCAGCCTGCAATTATCCCTGTGACCACGGGTGTCTCCCTCAGTCTTCTTTTTTCCGCTCTGCAGTAAGCATAGTAGTTAGGAGCTCTGTGAGAAATTCTAACTCTTTTTTCACACGGAAACACTTAAACTTTTGCTTCACAAACACTCTTTCCCTGCCCAAGTCTCCCTTCGCATACATTTATTCGATGCTCGGTGAGTACTATGCCTTGTTTTTCGGTCTGTTCCTGTCACCTCCCTGGCCTGCCAACCGACTGCGGCCTTCCCTCTCCCTATGTTTTCATAGTTAGCCACACATAGCCTGCGAGTGTCCCTCTGTGACACTCTGCCTGGTTATTAGTGCTAGTGGGACAGGTACTTCCACGGTTTCCATTGCCGCCAGGGCCTGTCAAATCCAGTTCCTTCGATTTCCTCAGTACCCTCGAGCAGTCGATGCCCCCATCACTACCTTCTGTACCCCCTTCCGGACCGTCCTGCATTCTTCGATGCCATTGGTCCCCCTCTCCCGCGGTACATTGATGCCATCGCTCCCTGCATCGATTCAGTGCCATCCATGTTTTTCATCCATGGCACTGATTTTTCCCTGGGTTTCATTGATGCCATCATTGCTCGGATGGATGCCATCGCTGCACACCCTTGTGTCATCGGTGCCATCATTACCCGGGTCGATGCCATCGTCGCCCAGGGCACTTCCATCAATGCCAGGGTCATTTCCATCGGTGCCATCAATTCCCGGGTCGATTCCATCGGTGCCGATGCCATTGGTGTCCATACTGGTACCATCGATGCCCGTGGCCATGCCATCGATATCGATGCCCACGTTGTTTCCATCGATACTGTCATTGATTCCGTCGATGCCGGCATCTTTTTTCCGATGCCAACGATGTTTTTCGATGCCACATCATTTCCATAGATACCTATGCCGATGCCATCAGTGCTTTTGTCACTGTTATCCTTGCTTTGCCCGGGTCATCGACGTTTTTTCATATATATATTTTTGACAATGCCCTCGAGGCCACTTTGGCCGCCATCGACACCGTCAATACCGACATAGCACCTCCACGTGGCCTAAAACACAGTGCTCCATGCTTTGGGTTCTTCTTAAAGCCCCATATTAGCCTATGACACTACATAGTGCCAGGAGCAGTGCAGGCATGCTGACAGTCCGTCAACATTCGCCATCCAAGACAGCGAGGGCATCCACCTTGGCGCTGGGGAAAGACCGGGCCGAGCACCATGGCGATCATTGTCACCAGCACGGTGACCATCGGCCACATCGGTGCTATCCTTCTCGGTGCTGGAGCATGCCCGGGCCAAGCAACATCACCACTGCCATCGCCACTGTTCCGCTCAGTGCTGGCAGTCCTTGGTGCTCCAGAAACACCGGAACGAGTTCTGAAGAATTCTGGACTGGTGTCACGACACATCGAGCCACTGCAACGAGGGCCGGGTTCACGAGTCATAATGGCTCCCCTGTACCAGAGGCGTGCCTCACCGACATCGGTGCGGGGTTGTGGCCCTCCACAAATTACTGTGGTAGCGCCAGCCACGCTCAGCCTGTCTCCTCTATACCTGCGCTACCATACCAGGTTTCAGAGTTGAGACGGACGTTACGTCCGACAGGCTACCCCTTGATGACTCCTGAAATCCACGGAGCCATCAATCTTCACCGGCTCGTCCTTCGGCAATCCACTTCAGATGGTAAGTAGTCTATTCCCGCTTCAGCGGCATTCCCATTCAGATCTGTTCTCTAATTTGGGCCACATGGTTCGAAAGGTTCTAGGTCGCCTGTCTTCCAAGAACCATATTAGTGTCACATATCGCTATTGCCAGCTATGTCAGACACTATACCAAGAGAACCTCTCTACCAATTATTTGGGATTGCATCAGGACATCCTCCCGTTGTCAGCAATGGGACCCTGTACTGATTAATACTCTGGCTTCTGGTTCCTGATTCAGGACCGAATTTCCAGATGGATTCGCTGATCTGCTAAACACGAGATCCAGCAAATACTGCCTCAAGTGCATGTCCACCTCGAAACCTGGCAACAGGTCTCGACATTTTCTTGTACAGCACACAGAAATGCGGGTAAGACATTACCGCTCACGCTCCCTTGGGAGGTTACATTATATCCAGGTTACATCAGCCCCGCCAGTTGGACACCTTTGGGTCTCTCAACTTGCCGGATGTCAGAGTGGCCACCCCACTCTGTACCAAGATTCATGGTACACTCCCCCGGACGCTATAAAGCGCAGGAGGGGGAGGGGGTTGGGGAGTTTTAATTTCACTATTCTTTCTTTCAACAGAAAGTAGTTACTCTCCACCCATCCTGGACCTCAGAAATACCAACTTTCTTCAGAAGGTACGGGTAAAATGGTATCTCTCGTCACCATGCTTCCATATCGCAGTAAGTAGATTATCTCTAATCTTTCTATGTGCTTCATGATGAGTCAACAATATTACATTCCCAAGCTCTGCCGGTTGCACCAGCTCCGGCAACTGGGGTATTTCATTAAATCACTATCTGTGACTGCTGTTTCTCTACGGAGTACAACATCATTCACGCTTTTCCTTGCATGGACAGCTGCATAACCACAGTCAACCCAAGCAAGGAGCTCTAACTTCTTCATTACTCAGTATAAATCTACTAGTTGGGATTGCTGTCACTGCCATAAATCCCTTATACAACACTTCTGGACACCACAGTCACAACGACCTTCCTGTCCAGCAACCGCGCAGACATTCTAACAAATTCCTATATGTCCCTGCGTGCATATTCCATAACTTCAACCCCTCAATTCTTTCATTGTCGGGCCATGGGGTCTTTTCACTATGCACTTTCCTCATAGATCCAAAATTGCTATGGGTTAGGTTCAGTGAAATTTTATTATCAGTGGGTCTAAGCTGTTCAACCGCTTTAGTCCCTCATCCATATTGCAGATCTAGAACCAAAACCTAGTCTGCTCCTGCTAATGCTCGCATTTACTCAGGGTTGTAAAGTTTGACCTAACATCATCTCAACCCAATATGCGTCTATTCCGCTCCAGACACAGTTTCACATGAACTTCCTGGAGCTTGTAGCCATGAGTTATGCCTTCATGCCTTCCAATATTGTCTCTGCAACAAATCTTTGTGCATACAGAAAGACAGCATAGGGACAATGTGCTTTTCCAACACACAAGCACGCATAACCTCTTAGCTGCTCTGCTAGGAAGCTCCTCAGCTCTACCCTTGGCCCTTGCTCGCTCCATGTGTCTCTTCCACTGCCTCTCATAGCCAGCATTCTTCTAATGCTGAAACGGGACGGGGTTCACTGTTCCTCAGACCCACGTCTTGGCCAAGACCAGTATGCTTCCCATACTTCTCGGTCTATCACACCAGTAACCAATTCGCTTTCTCACAAGTCAGTCTCATATCATAGACTCACTGATGTTCTCAGGTACTGGTAGCGTCACAAAAACCCTTCCACACCCAAATCCTACCATTCAAAATGGCATGATTTACCACATGACGCTTACAAAAGGGTTTTACCCTTTTTCTTTCTTCTACACCACTCTTTTTTCTTACTCCCTCAGATTCTGCTCCCCAGACATCCTTCACATGGGTACACCTCTGTTCCAATTGGCGTACCACTTGGGAGTGGGGATACCCATTTAACGGTCAACCCCTTCTGAGTCAGCTTACCATGGATTATCCACTGATCAAGCCACCTCTGTTTTTACTAGTCACGGAATGGGACATGTAATTCGTGCTTACAAGACTCACACGTTCTCCGTTCGAGCCTTTCCATTCCTCTCACTTAACAGTCTGCCATAGGGAACTCTTTCCCTCATAGACATCACTTCTACCAACAGGGTCAGTGAGTTACACACCTTGTTACATACTCACCCAACCCTGCGTTCCTCCATGACCGAGCGGTTTTACATTTTCAACTTCATATCCTCCTTAAGGTAGATGTTGCATCTCATCTTACTCAGAATATACTCTGCCCACTTTCCCAACACCTCTCTCTCACCAAAGCGTTACACACAGTGTTGTAGTGAAACTCTTGCTTGTTGGTAGAAAAAGAGATACAGACTGTCAATTAGGAGGAATAGGTCTGTTTGCCTGCTGGAACTTGCAGCTTGGCTCTTGCCACAGAAGGAAAGAACTCCCACCCACCTTCCCCTCCCTTCCCCTATCTAACCCGTCCCCAGCTCTACCTAAATCCCCCCCCCCCCCCCCCATCTTTGTTTTCGAATTTACACCTCTGGGCAGGCGTAAGTTGCGCACGCCAGTCAGGCCGCTGTGCCAGAGGCCTCTGTCCCGCCCCGGACCAGCACCCCGCCCCTTTTTCAAAGCCCTGGGACATACGCGCGTCCCGGGGCTTGCGCACGCCGCCGAGCCTATGCAAAATAGGCTCAGCGTGTAACCCTTTCAAAATCTACCCCTAAGGGTCCATCACGCCCTGTTTCCATCAGTGGCCAATCCATGTACCTGGCTAGTACCCAAACATTAAAAAGATCCCAAGCTACTAATGCTGGTAACAAGCAGTAGCTATTCCTTATTGGTTAATAGCAGTGTATAGACTTCTTCTCCAGGAAAGTATACAAACCTTTTTTAAAACAGCTACACTAACTCTAACCTTAACCACATCCTCTGGCAATTAATTCCAGAGCTTAACTGTACATTGAGTGAAAAAGAATTTTCTCCGATTTGTTTTAAATGTGCTACTTGCAAACTTCATGGAGTGCCCCCCCCCCCCCCCCCCCCCCAGTCCTATTATCTGGAAGAGTAAATAACCGATTCACATTTACCTTTTTCATGATTTTGTAGACCCTCTATCTTATTCTTGTGTAATCCTGCATGAAATTTAGATTAACTGAAATGTAATTCTTCTAACCTCTCTTCTGTTTGTTTTGTGACAGGGGGAGAAAACGCTTCGTAAGTGAAGGGGATGGAGGTCGCCTTAAACCAGAGAGCTACTGAAAATGAAATTCTTGCAACTTTTATGATATTTAATATATCTGAATTATATGAGTTGCCCTGCACAGTTCATGCTTTATGAAAGCACTTGTTTTGGGTACACAACATTTTTGAAATTGTTCTATAAAATTCACACTTAAAGAGGGAGAAGGTTTTCTTTCTGTGGGCAGGTATTTGAGCGGGAAAGACAATTGACCACATGACAGTGGTGTATAGAAATAAGCTACTCCTGTGTAAGTGCCATATGTTGGTGACCTAATCATTCCATGTTCTGCATTGAAGTCTGACTGCCAATCTTTTCTTTAAAGGACAGTGTTTTTGTAGTAAAATCACTGGTTTATACAAAGCTTTATAGGGTAAAGTTCAGTTACTGTAACCCCATGTTGGCTGCTGCTGCTGTTGAAATACTGTGCTTTGGGAGGAAAAAAGGAAGCTATTTCTTTGTTTTAAAGAACTTAAGAAAATGGGTTGATCAGAAGACTTTTTCATCTTTCCAGAAAACATATCAGTTTGTCTTTTAAGACTAGATAGTTCAGTATATGGTGGCTGGAACATCTATTTTTCTACAAAATAACTGGAAAAATGAACAGAGTTCTACTAGAATGTATTAAAAAAAATAAATTCTGTTTTGTGAACTAAGAAAGTGTCTTATGTTATAAATTTATTAGCACAGAGGGACTAGACCTTTAGAGAATCCTGAAAAGTATTTTGTAACAGGCACAAACGTGGTTGCCAGCTGGGTGCCTCTTGAGCAAATCTTTTCTTGAAGCATGAGTAGAAATGCATAGCAGCAGACTGAAATTTTTTCACATAGAACTGGATGCTGCAAATTGCATGCTGCCACAGCTTAAGGTTTTGGGTCAGTGATGGAATGTTAAATCCTGTCACATAGCTTCTTTGCAGCAGATGGCACTTAAACATATGAGGAGATGTGCTGCTAGTTTTCTGAGGAGGAATAAAGGCATGAGTTTTTAAGAAGATCCCTGTGTGCATTAAAAAAAAAAAAGAAGCAGCAGCAAAGCTCAGGTGTATAAAGCATGCTTTGATAAGACCTCGGTAGAGGAAAAAAATCCATATTGAAGGGACTTATGTACTCTTTTTAACACAGTGAGCAGTGGGAGGGGGTTTGGTTTTGAACTTGTGCTGGCAGTTGCCCTGGCCTGAAAAACTGGTCAGGCTGGCTGAATACTGACCAGTTGCCAAGCCTACTATCACATGAACTGCTCTGAAGTGGATTTAGAAGATTTCTAAAAGCAATGTGCAATCTTAAGGTGCATCCCTTTTATCTCCATATTTTGGAGATGCTAGCACTATTTACTAGTACTCCTGGTACTATAGAGTTTAGTGATTATGGCTATGACTCCCAAGTGATGCAGAAATCAGGAGTTTGCAAGGAATGATGCCATCATTCATACAGGATCTATTTTCTGAAAACTTCTCATAGCCAAGAGCACTGCTGCAGTTCAGTTTTGTGCTCATAGATCCACTATCTGAGGCCTGGTTTTACATGGAACTTTGCCCTTCTTTACAGTGTAATGTGTTTTGTATGCTATGGGTACAGTAATTTCTAGTGAATGCTGATTGTATTGATGAAAAAGTGAATCACTTAGTCACACAATTTGTAGTGACATCATCCAAAGGTGCTTACATGGAACATGTTTCCAGAGCTTCTAAGAAAAACCTGAAGATCCCTCTGGGCATATATGGTAATTCTTGCCATACTTGTGTTCATGCAGCATGGCTCCATTCACTGTTTTCAGGTGAGAGCGGTGGATTTATTTTTTTTTCTTTTAAGTACTACAGTTAGTTCCTGTGCTGTTTCAGAATATTTTTCTCCCTTGATGGCTAAAAAGTGTGCCTGAGTGTCTTACCCTTTCTGCGTTGTAGTTAGGTTTTCGGTTGAATTTAAAGTCTCTATTTTTCCTTCGATGTTCTGTCAATAGGCCCATTCATGGGCAGTTTCTGGCAGGCTTTCATGATGGCCATATGATCTACTTTTTCTGCTTGGCTGTCTTTTAAAAAGATCTTCTGGATTTGAAGGGTAAAGTCTCATATAAAGCCTGACTTCCAGCAGTGGATCTATGAACAGATAACTAAGAGAATGGCTGCAGTTCCAACAAATGTTCAGTCCCCACATAGCATTCTATACCTGCATGGTCAAACACTTACATATCATTTTGGAAAGGGCACAAATATTCACAGTATGCTTTTTTCCAAGAGGATCAGGGTGCATGCCATTCACTATTGGCTCAAGGCACAGAGTGCAAGAAGTATATGATGCTTTGCAAATGCAGCAAGAGCTTGTGAATGCAGATACTCCTGCTTGTGGGCAACTAAGCTATGTGCAGGAAAAGCTTGCTGATGTGCTTTGTACAGGGGAAACTGCTGTGGAGATAGTCAAGTGACACTGTGGAAGTCCTCAAAAATCATCAGTTGACACTCCAATTTCTCTCCAATACTGCCCTTGAACCAACACCTGCCCCCCCCCCCCCCCCCCCCCCCCTCCCAAGGTGTTGAAGTCAGGAGGCAATTTTTCAGAGTCTGACTCGCCTCAAGCAGCATTAGAACTTCAGGAATTACCAAATTGAAACTTGCTCTTTGTGACTGGGGGTTGCATCAAAGTCACAAATATCCACCTGCCTTCTAGAGTTGGTTTATTAGCTTAACAAAATATAATTGCACTGTATTAATGTGAGTATACAAGAACTACTGTGTTTAACCAGAAGGGCCTTCAGGTTATGCTGAGAAAGCTCTGGAAATGTTTTCTCTGTCAGCACCATCAGATGACATCATCCCAGTGATTCCTGTCTTCAGAAAATACCTGTTATCCCAGGACAAGCAGGATGCTAGTCCTCACATATGGGTAACATCAGTAACGGAGCCCTAGTGCGGGAAAACTTCTGTCAAAGTTTCTAGAAACTTTTGACTGGCAGCCTGAGGCTACTGGGCATGCCCAGCATGCCATGATATTCTCTGCCACAGGGGTCTCACTTCAGTCTTCGTTTTTCCGCGCAGCTGGACAGCAGCACGGATAACGGAGCCCTCTGAGTTACCTCAGTGTTATAATTCTAATATATAACTTCTCTCCATTAGGGGTCTCAAAAATTTTTCCTATATCACCGGCTGGTGAATCATTTCGATTTTTTCAAAAAAAAAAGAAAAAAGAAAATCAATTTTTGTCGACGGCCGTCGATGTCAAGATGTCCTCAGGGTTTAAAAAATGCCCAAATTGTAATCGCACAATGTCGGTTACCGATCCGCACGAAGAGTGCGTTCGATGTCTCGGAGAAAAACATGACATTTCATCGTGTGAGAAATGTCAAGAGATGACGCCAAAAGGCCGTAAGCTCCGCCAGGAGAAGATCCAGCAGCAATTCAGCTTACAACTGACTCCTTCTCCAGCAACTTATTCGAAATCTTCGCCATCCGGAGTATCGAAAAAGGTACTGTTAAAAAAGCACCGAACTGACTGTTCCGGAGATAAATCCTCCCCTACCCCGTCGATATCGTCGATACGCTCGGCAGTAGACATCCGGCCTAAACACAAACATCGCCACAGACACGCCCCAACCTCACCATCGGCACTTGACCGAGGAGAACCGTTACCAAAACGGCCTAAAATTACTATACCCTCGGTGCCTGAAGGGCCTACTCTGACGTCACTTCCACAGCATACGGAGGCATCGACACTTCCAACGGTGGCACCTCCTTCATCGATGCCACAAGATATCGCAGCCTACATAAAAGAGGCAGTTTTACAAGCGATTAAGGAACAACTACCGGCACCGATGCCGGTGATGTCCCCTTTAACATCGACTTCACCGATGCCGGTACAATCAGTACCGAAGTCTCTTCCATCGATGGTGCCAGCAATTCCGGGACATTTCCCGATGCTGGGTATCGACCCGATGCCGGGACCTGTCTCGATGCCGGGTGCTCTCTCGATGCCGGGCACCGTCCCGATGCCGGGCACGAGCCCGATGCCAGCCATTGCCTCGACAACGACCACCGGATCTATTCCTCTCATTGCCATGTCGACAACAAACACAGCACCGCAAGGCTCCGTCCGGCTTCCGGACTCCTTCCTTCCTCCAGTGCGAATGACGGCATTCACCTCGATGCCCTCATCGATGCCTATTTTTTCATCCAGTATACCATCGATGCTTCCTGCTCATTTTCATCAGGCATCGCTGTATACACCCACCATGGGTACCGGGCAGTCATCGAGAGACAAGACACCGATGTCAGCGATGACAAAGACCAAATCTACGATGCCGCTTACCTCTATAGAGGATCCATAATCTGAAGCAAGATTATATTCGATACTTCAGAAAAAATACCAGGATCTTCTGGATTCTCTACCTTCAAACCCAGTGGAAGAGGAGGCTTCTCCACAAGAATCCATTCCAGGACCTTCTGGTGTACCTCCTCCACATCCAGCTAAAAAATCAGGTCCTCATACTCCAGAATATGATTCCTGGAGCGACACACAATCTGACACCTCAGAAACCTTCATGTCTGACCCGTCTCCTCCTCAACCAAGAAAGCAGTCTCCACCAGAAGACCTTACTTTCTCCTCTTTCATCCAAGAGATGGCCGATTCTATCCCATTTAAATTAGAATCTGAGCAGGATCTCCGTCACCAAACTCTTGAGGTGCTACAATTCGTAGATCCCCCCAAGCAAGTCATGGCAATACCTATCCATGATATTCTCCTTCAACTTCAACAAAGAATGTGGGAACATCCTTGCTCTGTTCTTCCCATCAATAAAAGAATGGACTCCACCTATTTAGTCCAACCTGCACCGGGGTTCCAGAAATCCCAACTACCACATTCTTCTGTGGTGGTAGAATCAGCACAGAAAAAAGCAAAAAGATCAAGAGTGCACTCCTCTAATCCTCCAGGGAAGGATAACAGGTTCTTGGACACATTTGGGAGGAAAGTTTTTCAAGGTGCAATCCTCAATTCTAAGATTGCAGCCTACCAATTGTACATCACGCAGTACCAAAGGAACCTCTGGAAGCAGATGGAGGAGTTCCTACCATCCTTGCCCCAAGAATTTAGAGAGCCAGCGCAACATCTCATCCAGAAAGCTTTTGAAGCCGGCAAACATGAAGTAAGGGCCGCTTATGACTCATTTGAGACAGCCTCAAGAGTGGCAGCTTCTGGTATAAGTGCTCGCAGATGGGCCTGGTTAAAAGCATCAAACCTCAGAACAGAGGTCCAAGAAAAGTTAGTAGACCTACCCTGTGCAGGGGATAACTTATTTGGTACTAAAGTTCAAGAAGCAGTCTCCCAACTTAAGGAGCATACGGAGACTTTGAGGCAGTTATCTTCCATGCCTCATGATACTACTACCCACGCTGTACGTCGTACCCAGCGAAGGGATATTCGCAGGCCCTATTACCGTCCTAAACGATATTATCCACCGGCAACAAGGCCTCGCCAACAAAGATCCCAGAACAGGCCACAACCTCGCCAACAAAGAACAACCAGACCTGCACCTCCGGCTCAAACAGGTCCCACAGCTGGTTTTTGAAATCATCTCCAGAGAACCCAGCCAATCTCTGAATCCTCACCCCCACTTACCGGTGGGAGGCAGATTATCCCATTTCTACAGCACATGGAAAACCATAACAACAGATCTATGGGTTCTTTCCATCATACTCCACAGCTACAAGCTCAACTTTCTAACAATACCTACAGAGCTTCAAGCACCTCTGATTCCTCCCAGCAGAAATCACATTCCTCAACTTCAAATAGAATTATCCGCCCTTCTGATATCCAGGGCCATAGAGCTAGTGCCCCAGTCTCAGCAGGGCAGAGGGTTCTACTCCCGATATTTCCTCATTCCAAAGAAATCAGGAGGCCTAAGGCCCATCCTAGACCTCAGAAATCTAAACAAATTTCTAAAGAAGGAAAAGTTCAGAATGGTCTCCCTAGGTACCATGCTTCCACTCCTTCAAAAGGAAGATTGGCTTTGTTCTCTGGATCTTCAAGATGCATATGCTCACATTCCAATATTTCCTCCTCATCGCAAATATCTGCGTTTCATGGTAGGTCATCAACATTTCCAATACAGAGTACGGCCCTTCGGACTTGCCTCTGCTCCCAGAGTATTCACAAAATGTCTGGCAGTAATAGCAGCACACTTGCACAAACAAGGTGTTCATGTCTTCCCATATCTAGACGATTGGCTCATCAGAAGTCAGTCTCAACAAGGAGCAATAAATTCTCTCAATTAAACCATTGCTCTACTTCACGCCATGTGATTTCTCATAAATTATCAAAAGTCCCACCTCACACCGTCTCACTTGCTCCAATTCATAGGAGCAGAGTTGAACACCATCCTTGCAAAGGCGTTTCTACCCGAGGATCGAACAGAAACATTAGCCTTCCTAGCACGCTCGATTCTCTCAAGCACACACACAACAGCTCATCGTATTCTAATTCTGTTGGGACACATGGCCTCAACGGTTCATGTCACTCCTATGGCAAGACTAGCCATGAGAGTAACCCAATGGACATTACGATCACAGTGGATCCAAGCCATTCAACCACTACATTCTCCAATCCAGGTAACCCACCAACTGCGCTCTTCGCTCCATTGGTGGATCAACACGGACAACTTGCGCAAGGGCTTACCCTTCCAACAACCAGTTCCACAAATTACTTTAACTACAGATGCATCCACCTTGGGTTGGGGAGCTCACATAGACAATCTCCAAACTCAAGGAACGTGGACAAAACTCGAAGCAACATATCAAATCAATTTTCTGGAACTTCGAGCTATACGTTATGCACTGCATGCGTTCAAGGACTGTCTTTCTCACAAGACTATTCTGATTCAAACAGACAATACAGTAGCCATGTGGTACATCAACAAACAGGGAGGTACGGGCTCGTATCTCCTGTGTCAGGAAGCTGCACAAATTTGGGGCTGGGCTCTGAATCACTCAATGTTCCTACGAGCCACTTATCTGGCAGGCATACACAACGTAGTGGCGGATCGACTCAGTCGTCAATTCCAACCACACAAATGGTCCCTGGATCCTGCAGTAGCGACCAGGATATTTCAACATTGGGGGCAACCAACGATAGACCTTTTTGCATCACATCTCAATCACAAAGTGGACAAGTTCTGTTCTCTCCACATACAGAAGAACCAACCAGCCAAGGACGCCTTTGCTCTGCCTTGGAACTCAGGCCTACTATACGCGTATCCTCCAATACCGCTCATAACCAAAACTCTTGTGAAACTACAACAGGACAAGGGGTCCATGATACTCATAGCCCCATATTGGCCTCGTCAAGTATGGTTCCCCACACTGTTGGATCTCTCAGTCAGGGATCCAGTTCGACTGGGCATAGCTCCCACTCTCATAACTCAGGATCAGGGCCGGTTACGACATCCCAACTTTCAGTCCCTATCCCTGACAGCATGGATGTTGAAAGTTTGATATTGCAACCACTCAATCTTTCAACTCATATTTCGCAAGTATTCATAGCTTCACGTAAACCTTCCACAAGAAAGAATTATGCTTCCAAATGGAAAAGATTCACCTACTGGTGCAAGCAAAACAACATTGATCCTTTCACTTGCTCCATTGCTTCACTACTAGACTACTTATACCATCTTTCAGACTCTGGTCTTCAAACTTCATCCGTAAGAGTTCATTTAAGTGCAATCTCAGCTTACCATAATAAGGTAGGAGATGCACCAATTTCCACACAACCTCTCGTCACCCGATTTATGAGAGGTTTAACTCAACTCAAACCACCAATTCGACCTCCAGTCGTGGAATGGGACTTGAATCTGGTATTAACAAGACTTATGCATTCTCCTTTCGAACCCATAGCCTCCTGTGACATAAAATTTCTCACATGGAAGACTGTCTTCCTCATAGCCATTACATCAGCTAGAAGAGTTAGTGAATTACAGGCGCTGGTCACGTACGCGCCCT